>NC_050575.1:221691541-223109041 GCF_011100635.1 Trichosurus vulpecula | reverse complement strand
GAGCTGGGAGCTGGGAGCTGGGAACGGAGTGGAGCAGAGCCCAGCCTGAGCGGCGTGGACAATCCAGTCCAGAAGCCGGGCGGAGGGGGCCCTAGCGCCCTGAATACGTGAGCAGTTACCAGACCCCTCGACCCACAAACACCAAAGACTGCGGAGAAGGTTAGTGGGAAATGCTGTGGGAGTGGAAGGAGTTCGCGGTTTGGCTTCCAGCCCCGGGGGCAGCGGAGGTGGGGCAGCTACAGCTGTTGTTACTTCCAGCTCCAGGCCCACCTGGTGGGGGGAATTAAGTGGCGGATCACAGCAGGGGTGCACAGCCTGCCGAAGATCTGAGCCCGGTCTGGACTGGGGGTCCTTGGGGAAGGAGGAGTGCGGCTCTGACAGAGCTGCCACCTCCCCCCCAAACGTAGAACATAGAACTCTGTAATCTACAAGCAGTCATACCCCACTGAAAAACTCAAGGGTCAAGTTAGTTGGTTGGGAATATGGCCAGGACGCGAAAACGCGCCCAGATTCAGTCTCAGACTTTGGATTCTTTCTTTGGTGACAAAGAAGACCAAAACATACAGCCTAAAGAAGACAGCAAAGTCATAGAGCCTACAACCAAAGCCTCCAAGAAAAACATGAACTGGCCCCAGACCATAGAAGAACTCAAAAAGGATTTGGAAAAGCAAGTTAGAGAAGTAGAGGAAAAATTGGGAAGAGAAATAAGAAGGATGCGAGAAAACCATGAAAAACAAGTCAATGACTTGCTAAAGGAAGCCCAAAAAAATACTGAAAAATACACTGAAGAAAACAACACCTTACAAAATAGACTAACTCAAATGGCAAAAGAGCTCCAAAAAGCCAATGAGGAGAAGAATTCCTTGAAAGGCAGAATTAGCCAAATGGAAAAGGAGGTCCAAAAGACCACTGAAGAAAATACTACTTTAAAAATTAGATTGGAGCAAGTGGAAGCTAGTGACTTTATGAGAAATCAGGATATTATAAAACAGAACCAGAGGAATGAAAAAATGGAAGACAATGTGAAATATCTCCTTGGAAAAACCACTGACCTGGAAAATAGATCCAGGAGAGATAATTTAAAAATTATTGGACTACCTGAAAGCCATGATCAAAAAAAGAGCCTAGATACCATCTTTCAGGAAATTATCAAGGAGAACTGCCCTGATATTCTAGAGCCACAGGGCAAAATAGAAATTGAAAGAATCCATCGATCGCCTCTGCAAATAGATCCCAAAAAGAAATCTCCTAGGAATATTGTTGCCAAATTCCAGAGCTCCCAGATCAAGGAGAACATACTGCAAGCAACCAGAAAGAAACAATTTGAATATTGTGGAAACCCAATCAGAATAACCCAAGATCTGGCAGCTTCTACATTAAGAGATCGAAGGGCTTGGAATGCGATATTCCGGAGGTCAATGGAGCTAGGATTAAAACCTAGAATCACCTACCCAGCAAAACTAAGTATCATGTTCCAAGGCAAATATGGACTTTCAATAAATGGAGGACTTTCAAGCTTTCTCAGTGAAAAGACCAGAACTGAATAGAAAATTTGACTTTCAAACACAAGAATCAAGAGAAGCATGAAAAGGTAATCAAGAAACGGAAATTGCAAGGGACTTACTAAAGTTGAACTGTTTTGTTTACATTCCTACATGGAAAGATGATGAGTATGATTCATGAGACCTCAGTATTAGGGTAGTTGAAGGGAATATGCATATATATATATGCATATATATATGTCTATGTATATATATAAGTGAATGTGTATGTATGCATGTATCTATGTGTATATGTATGTATGTGTATGTATGTGTATATATATATATATATGTAAAAGAGAGCGAGCAGACACAGGGTGAGTTGAGGATGAAGGGAAGATAGCTAAAAGAAATAAAATGAAATTAAGGGATGAGAGAGTAACTTACTGAGAGAGGGAGATAGGGAGAGATAGAATGGGGTGGATTATCTCCCATAAAGGTGGCAAGAGGAAGCAGTTCTAGGAGAGGAGGGGAGTGGGCAGGTGAGGGGGGAATGAGTGAACCTTGCTCTCATCAGATTTGGCCTGAGGGGGAATACCATACATACTCAGTTGGGTATCTTACCCCACAGGAAAGAAGAGGGAGGAAGATAAAAAAAAAAATAAAAGGCAGGGGGATGATGGAGTGGAGGGCAGATGGGGGTGGAGGTAATCAAAACAAACACTTTGGAAAGGGTACAGGGTCAAGGAAGAAAATTCAATAAAGCGGGATGGGTTGGGAAGGAGCAAAATGTAGTTAGCCTTTCACAACATGAATATTGTGGAAGGGTTATACATAATAATACATGTGTGGCCTAGGTTGAATTGCTCAACTTCTTAGGGAGGGTGGGTGGGAAGGGAAGAGGGAAGGGAATTTGGAACTCAAAGTTTTAAAATCAGATGTTCAAAAACAAAAAAACTTTTTGTATGCAACTAAAAAATAAGATACACAGGCAATGGGGCGTAGAAATTTATCTTGCCCTACAAGAAAGGAAGGGAAAAGGGGATGAGAGGGGAGGGGGGTGATAGAGGGGAGGGCTGACTGGGGAACAGGGCAACCAGAATATACGCCATCTTGGAGTGGGGGGGAGGGCAGAAATGGGGAGAAAATTTGTAATCCAAACTGTTGTGAAAATCAACGCTGAAAACCAAATATGTTAAATAAATAAATTGCATTAAAAAAAATAGTTTTAGGATATACAGTAAGTTTGTACAATCACTGAAAGCATCAGTGGAATAACTCCAAAAGACAAAAAAAAAAAAAAAAAAGAATTGATCCCCCAATAGTCTCTAATATTTCAGCTCTAAATTTACAATTCTTTAATACTCGAGGGCTATCATGTATTTGATTTCCATCTTTTGGACTCACTTTACTTTGGACTAGATGTCTTATACGTAATTAATCAATCAAACAAATACTTATTAACTGTCTACTCTATTAGGCAATGTGCTGGGTGGTATATGTACTAAGGGGAAAAAAGAATCAGTCCTAGCTCTCAAGGAGCTTACATTCTAATAGGCAATTGGGTGGCACAGTGGAGATATAGTGCCAGGCCTGGAGTTAGGAAGACTCATCTTCCTGAGTTCAAATCTGCCATCAGACACTTACTAGCTGTACGATCTTGGGCAAATCACCTAATCCTGTTTGCTTCAGTTCCCTCATCTGTAAAAAGGGCTAGAGAAGGAAAATGTACACCACTCTAATATCTTTGCCAAGAAAATCCCAAATGGGGTCATGAAGAGTCAGACACAACTCAACAACAACAATTTAGAGCAGCTAGGTAGTGCAGTGGATAGAGTGTTGTGCCTAGAGTCAAGAAGACTCATCTTGAATTCAAATCTGGCCTCAGAAACTATTAGCTAAGTGACCTTGGGCAAGTCATTTATCCTGTTTGCCTCAATTTTCTCATCTGTAAAATGAGCTAGAGAAGGAAATGGTGAAGTTCTCAAGTGCCTTTGCTAAGAAAACCCCAAATGGGGTCATGAAGAGTAGGACATGACTGAAAAGCAAGTGAATGACAAGAAGAAAGACTTGTAATAGTTAAAAAGAAAAATTGAATTGCTTATTAATCAGTGAGAACATGTCCAGAGCTCTCAGTCCCAGAGGGCTATTCCAGTTTAGGAATCATTTTGGAAGTTTAGCTCTCCTCATGGAATGACTCCCTTTTGGTGGCTCTCACATGGACCTCACCACAACTTGTTCCTAATGGCTTCTTCCTCTGATTCTCAAGTATCTCCTGAATGAATTTGGGCAAACGCTCATGCCAGCTCTGTGCCCTTCACATTCCTCCCCAACTCCACCCTGGATTTTCAAGCTCTCTTTTATGTGTTATTAGTCTCCACTGGAATTTAAGCTCTTTGAAGGCATTTATCACAGTGCTTGGCTCATAGTAAATGCTTAGTAAATTCTTTATTAACCTATCAGTCTACTTTGAATCTCCAAAGCTTCAGTGCCTATCTGGAACCACCTAGGCCTTTGGGTATTTGGGGTAGAGTGGCCATCCTGATGAGCCCATGGAACTTGCTTACAACAAAATATTATTTGCCAAGACATCTTTATCTAAGCCCTATACTTTGAACCTGGTATGTCCACCTCCCCACCCCCCTCCCACTGCCCCCACTGGACTTTCTCCAACCTTATTGGTTGAGATAACATGACATAATTTTGTTTAGGAAAAATCTGCATGCTTTGAGAGCCAAGAGTCTTTTGAAGGATATTTGTTACAACCTATCATGCATCTTCTAATTTAATACTAGGACCCCAGAAAAATAATACCTCCTCACCTCATTTCCCCCAAAGGCTCACATTTCAATTTAATTTCCTTATCTGTCAATGTTGAGAGAATTGGGAAGATACTGACATTTTTCCTGTGGTTACCCAGGGAGTAACTAGAAGAAGGAAAATAGAATTCAGAAGGAATTGTAAGCCCTGTTTCCCTTCCTTTCAACCACTAAAGTTCAGGATTTCCCTCAAAAAGCCTAACTGACAAATTTAAAGCAGGGCAACTTAAGTATAAGCACAATAAAGCTTTTATGGGCTATTGCACTGTCATAACCATATGTTGTCCTTTGTCTGATGTTTCTCATTTGGTCTATTCTAATGTACATGTCCAGAGATGAGACTGCTCTCATTTACCATTTTTATGATAAGATACAGAGACACAGGAATAATACAGGAATAGACAGACAGATAGATAAATAAGTTAATGAATATATATATTTATTATATTAAATCATAAGTGGTCATATTATTTATCCCAGCCCTCTTGAGCTTGCTCCACAGAGATATGGGATCATAGGATCATAGATTTATATCTAGAAAGAATTTCGGAGGCCATCTCCTTATATTACTGATGAGAAAACCGAGACGCTCTTTTACCTTTACACATCCAATACTTAGCACAGTACCTGGCATATAATTAGTGTTTAATAAATGCATATGGACTGATTGATTTAAATGACTTACCCTTGGAGTTACACAGCTAGTAAGTATTGTAGAGGAATTAGAACCATGCTGCCTCTCTATAGCTATCTATAGTCCCCTCTTGTTAGGGGTTGCTGAATTATCCTATTGCTAAGAAATTGGCTGATTTTACTTTTTGCACTTGTCCTTATGCTGTGCAATATATTAATCAGTAAACATTTATAAAACACCTACTATGTGCAAGGCACTATGCTAAGTTCTGGGAATATAAATACAAAAAAGCTAGTTCTTACACATACAATATAATGTAGGAAGACAAAAGGAAGCTGAAAAGCAGAAGGGAGATGTGGGAAAGGGGAGAAGGCACTTACTCTGGGGGTATGGTAGAGAAGTCAGAGAAATTCTGAGATAGTACAGCCAGGTGAAAAGTGAAATATATCTTTTTTTTTTAAAAAAAATCAGTGACATGGATGAAGGCAGAGAACACATATTTGATAAATATTCAGGTGGCACAAAACTAGGATGGATAGGTAATATGCTAGATGACAGAGTTAAAATCTAAACCAATCTTGACAGGCTAAAATGATTGACCAAAGCTAATTGGGTAAACTGTAATAAGAATAAATGTAAAGTCAAATTATCACTTGTACAAGTATAAAATGGGGTAGGTATAATTAGATAATAGTTTGTGTAAAAACACATGGGACTTTTAGTGGAGGGTAAATTTATTGTCATTCAATAGTATTCCATGGCTGCCAATATGACTTTAGATATCTAGCACAACCACCTAATTCTTTATAGATAAAACAACTGAGACTCAATGAGATTGTTTCTGGCCCAAGATCAGGTAATTATTAAGTGATAGGTCCAAGGTTCAAAGTCCTTAGTCCTGCAGTCTTCCCAATCTACCAATATTGCTTCATATCATTAAAATAGTCATAATGTGAATAATAAAGGAGGTGAAAGTCCTGCTTTTCTCTACCCTTGTTCAGTTCAGGGTTCTATGTTTCAGAAAAGATGTTATTCTCCCAAGGTTCCCATGAAAATAGCTGAATGTACGACAAAAAGCTTTTTGGGTCAACCTAGACCAAGGCTGGTGCATGTGTGAGACAATTGACCTAATCTTTGAAAAATTTATCATATTTGTACAACTGTCCATCTCTAAAAGGCTTTGTTGGTTTCAAGACAACTTTGTTCTCATGTACATCTGTTTCTGTACCTCTTCAAATGTACATACTTGAGTCAGGTTGCTTAGTCGCTTGGTAACACAACAAAGTTTTGTTTTGTTTACTTTTTTAACAAAATATCAATCTGCCTAATGCAGAAATATGTTTTGCATGATTTCATATGTTTAATAGATTTTGTATTTCTTGCCTTCTCAATGGGTGGATGGGGGGAGGGAAAGAATTTGGAATTGAAAATAATAACAAAATTTTTTATTAGTTCATTTATTTTTAGTTTTCAACATTCACTTCCATAAGTTTTAAATTTTCTCCCCCTCCCTCTCCCTTCCCTCCCCAAGATGGCCTGCAATCTGATATAGGCTCAACATATACAATCCGATTAAATATATTTTCACATTAGTCATGTTGTATAGAAGAATTATAACGAATGGGAGAAACCATGAGAAAGAAAACAAAACAAAGCAAAACAAAGAAAATAGTCTGTTTCTCTAATAATGCTTTTTTTTTAAAAAAAATCAATAGCCATCACCAAATAATATAAACATACTAGGTCAGTAAGATTCCTTGGATATGTCCAAGCCATAAGTCCTTCTATCTTCTCTGGGTCCATGCTCACACTTTTTTGTGATATAATGTGATACACATACCTGAGAGAGGGTCTACAAAACTAGCACTTATTAATAAACATTTACACTACTTTATTCTGACTGATACAACACTATCAATCTTTCTTCATGTTCCTCCTGAGTCTTCTTAAAGAAAATGATGCAATCAGGGTATTTGTAGATAGTTTATGTCTTCAACTGCTTCTTTAGTTTGGTACCATTCCCTGGAGGTTACAGGGACTGGAGATGTGCAACTGTCTTAATTCCCTGTCATCCCAGTGGCTCAGACTTTTCCTTTGGGGAAAGCCTGACATTAAAGAGGAAGTAGGCATCCCATTTTCACATTCACTGGATCATCATCCTCTTGACTTCCTTAGGAAAGTTGTTCATTTTGGCGATGATACTTTCAGTTTTGGTCTAGAGTTTCTCCAAAAGGAGACTTGTAAAATATCTATCTATCTATAGATACAAAAATGAATCAAGTATGACAAGATGGTTTACCCCACACAGAAAAAGGATAAAGAAGCAATAGAGAATCAAAGACTGATAAGGACAGAATCTGGTAACCACATCGCTAATGCAATCAGTTAAGGATCTACTATTAAAGCCTCATCAAGACAGGTTTTTTTTTGCAAAGTTACTGGTTAACTGTTTTGTATTTACCTTCTCTGTGCATAATTGCAAACAACACAGCAAGATTGTCTTTCCAAATGCCACTCCTACCCCATGCCAAATTTTCCTTTGGAGACAGCTGGGTCCTTTCACTGATAGCTTACTCTCACCTGGTGGTGGTCAAGTTGTCCATTGTAGGACTCCCTCCTCCTCCTTCTCCTGAGCCATTGTCACTCTGGGTGAGTTAATGCTACCTGCCTACCAGCCAGTGGGAGATACCACTTTTGCAACCACATGCCTCTGGACCTTGAGTTCTCAGAAGGTCCTGTACCAAAGGAATGACACAAAAAATGGACATGGTTGCACATAAGACACAAGTTTGCCTAGGAAAGCCACTTGTTTACAACTTGTGGAAATGTTGGGGGAGAAGCAACCTGCCATACAGCTCAGAGAATTATCCTCACACTTTGAAAAAGCAAAGAAGAGATTGCTGAGCAGCAGTTCTGGTTCAGTAACCAATGGGGGATTAGATGAGTCATACATAGCTAAAAGTTGGCAAAGAATATCAGGGCATTCTTAGGTTTTCACACAGACCCCCAGGGGTAGAAAATGTCTACACATGCTCCAAGATGGAGGTAGGCTGGCAAGAGAGAGATGGGCCGAGGTGAAGCTTCTATTGTACATGTGAGAGATTATGAACCAGTGTATATGCCTCTGACAGAAAATAAGGGACAAGATACTGTATGATTAGTACATAGTGAGAAGTGAACATAACTATTTTCAAATATTTAAAATGTTATCATACAGAAGCAGGATTACATTTGTTCTTGGCCCTTGAGAGCAGAAATGGAACCAAAATGCAGAATTTTCAGAGGCAGATTTAGGCTTTAGGTAAAAGAAAGCTAGGTATTATTAATTAAAGTGGTGCAAAAGTAGCCTTTCCCATTAGAGTGGAAGCAGGGTTACCATGTACCAAGATTTCATAGAGGAAATCTCTGTCCTGGTGAAGGTTGGACTACATGAGATTTGAGGTATCTTCATACCCTGGGATTCTTTGATTCTATGTTTCTAGGGAGTAACATTCCTGCCAATAATTTATTGATCAGTGGCTAATCAGTAGTTTCTTTTGATAGGTAGCTTATCTTTATGTATCACCCTGCTCCTTTAAGTAACATCATACTGATATTCTTCAAATTATATCCCTTCATTAAAGAGAATTTTCAATGATTGGTTTGCAATTATAAGTATATTCAAGTCTATGCTCTTTTCCTTCTGTCCTTATAATTTTTCTCTTTTCTTCTGAGGATACATATAAACCTTTATGATTTACCTCCTTTAATTTTTCAATAGACATCCACTTCTTTATTCCTTTGATCTGCTTGTATTATTCTCTACATCCCTTCTGATTTTTCAATGTCTTGTTATGTACTTTAGATATAATTCTTGTTTGTAGCCAACTTCTCATTATTTCATAATTGTTTTGATTTATTTTCTTAATTTCTCTTAGCCCAATGAAATTTTATAGCCTCTTTTAACATTTCTAGCTCCTTAGCATAGCTTTTTAACTGGACGCCTGACTATATTGCTATGATACTATATTAGAAACTCTGATGTTCATATCTAGGACTTAGTAACTTTTATTCAATTTTTAAAGATCTATCTTATAAGGAACTCATTGAAACTGAGTCTTGTATTTCTAATAGTAACACTCCATGTCCTGTCTTTGTGACTTTGCACTGCCTGTTCTGTGTGCCTGGAATACACTATCTACTCATTATTGCATTTTGGAATCCCCAGTTTCCTTTAAAACCACCTTCAAAGCCAGCTTTTGTAGGTAATCCTTCCTGGTGATGTGTGTGTGTGTGTGTGTGTGTGTGTGTGTGTGTGTATGTTGTGTGTTGTGGGGGGGAGAAAGGGGGGATGGGTGGGGAGGGAGAGGGAGAGGGAGAGAGAGAGAGAGAGAGAGAGAGAGAGAGAGAGAGAGAGAGAGAGAGAGAGAGAGTTGTTCATTCATTTCAGTCATGTCTAACTCTTTGTGACTCCATTTGGTGTTTCCTTGGCAGAGATACTGGAAAGGTTTGCCATTTCCTTCTCTAGCTCATTTTACAGTTGGGGAACTGAGGCAAACAGGATTAAATGACTTGTCCGGGGTCACACAGCTAGTAAGTATCTGAAGCCAGATTTGAACTCAGGAAGATAAGTCTTCTTGATGCCATACGCAGCACTCTGTCACTCTATCCACTGTATCACTTAGCTGTTTGCTACTCTCTCTCTCTCTCAATCTCTCTCTCTCTCTTTCTCTCTCTCTCTCCCTCTCTCTCTGTCTCCTATCAGCTACTTTTCTTGGTTATGATGCCACAAATACCATGACACACTCACATACCTCTGGCAGCTTCCCTTCCCCACCCAATTTAGTTTTCTTTTGTATTCCTTTTATATTTCCTTTTCTTCCCTCAGAAGATTATAAGCTCCTTGAGGCCAGGGACTGTCATTTTTTCATTTGGATACCCAGCACTTAGCCCAGTGCCTGGAACATAATAAGCATTTAATTAATGTTTCTTGACTATAAATATGACTCTATCTAACTACCTATTCACCTGTGCATATCTGTGAAGTAGGTGGTCATGTGTGTAGGAGTCCTCTGGCAATGCTTGAATTGGTGGTCTTGCACCTAAGAACCTGGGAGTTATAGTTTCTTTCTTTATAGGGAAGAGAGGTAATTAACATGAAAGTGCTGGCTAAATGGCAAGATTTTGGCTACAGTGGAACAAAAAGGGGAGCTTGTAAAGGTGAAGGGAGAAAAATCACAAGGAGAGGAAAGAGGTCACAGTACTTTGCCCTGGGAGCAACATGGAAAAGCAGTGCATGGAAAATTATAGCAAACAGCAATGGTGACAACATTGGCAGTTTTCCTTCTCAAAACTTCACCTTCATGAAAGCTAAAGCAGAATGAATCACACTATATTTCTATCATAGATGGTCTCAGGTGAATGGAGTGCTTGGAGTAGGATTAAGATGGGGGTGGGATAAAACAGATACAGAGGAACTGGTAGTCCTTACTTCCTATCCCTGTCTTACTCAAGACGAGTGCGACAGGACACAATTTCTAAGTTCATTTAAAAAACATCAGCTAAAGACTATTTCTGAGTTAATCTTATTTTTCATAAGCAACTATGGTTGATGTTATCTATGCATCCATAGATTTTCTTGGTTCCTTTTATTTGAGATATGAAGCTACAAGACAACTTTGGGAACTGAGTCTGGGAGGACTAGGAACATAATCATGAGCTATTTATAAGTTCCATAACTACATTTCTATGGGAAGAATTGCTAGGAACTTGGGGGCTTTAAATCTGTGTCCTTAGAGCATGAGCTTAGTATAGCAACACCTATAGTTACAAATACCGTATTTCACCACATAAATGTCGCAGATTTTATGTCAGTTTTTGGCAAAAAAGTGTGGAGTGACCATTATGTGAAGCTTCTCTTTCTAAAAAAACTGTGCCATTATTACTTAAAAATCATTTATTACTAAACTGTATTGCTGGCAGAGGAACCGTGCAGTTTAGCTAGTATGGGAAGATGCAAGTCTTGCCATTTCACGTGACTTACTCCTGGCAGCTTTGCCTGCCTGCCTGCCTGCTCCCTTTAAGTCTTCATTGGGTTGAATGCTAATACCATTAATACTGCAGTGCTCTAAACAAACCACACAAGTCAGCTTTCAGAAATATACTGACAATGTGAGTGTGCTGAGAATTGTAGGCTCATGGCCCATAATGTGGCAAGAGAGATAAATTAGCATCCACATGCCATTGTGGCTCTGTTTACCTTTTAAACAGCACAATGAGCAGAATTATACCCTGTGACAATTATGTGATAAAAGGGCATAAACCAAGTTTTGGACTGGAAAAAACGACAAGGTACAACAATTATGTGGTGGGGATGATCATGTGGTGAAATACAGTAGTATTTTTAGGGTTTCAGGAATACTCCCTCAAAATAAATTCACCTACTACCTACTACTGAAATTTCATGAGTGATGCTCTATAGAAAGGTGAGATAAATATTTGTGCAATTCTCTCTCTCCCTCCAAAGGATGGACATCTTTCCTGCTTTCCTCAGCACTGGAACTGGAGATAGTAGTAGAAAATGAAAAGGAGGGATAGCTGTGACAGAGGTATGTCAAGGGCAAGGTCAAAGAGGGAAGAAAGATCCCAGATTGGCAATGGCTACATTGTCCCTTTCCAGGGCTGGGTCTTAATTCCATTAACCATACTGTTTGGTGGGCTAGTCAACACCAAAAGTGGTCAGAAGTCCTTGGCAGTTACCCGGCAATTGACACCAAGGAAAGTGCCAATCCTCCTCAATTCCAATTTACGATTGATTCCGAGTTCTATTCTTCTACCCCATGAATCCCAGATTCAGAGTTCCTCTAGAGTGTCTGTCTCTGTTTTTGTTGACTGGTCTGAAGTATGGAAACGCCATTGTTTACACACATTTGTCCACTGGGGGAGGAGGTTAGAGACTCATCTGTGGGGAGAGGAGGACATTCAAACTATGTATGTCCTTCAGCTTCTGCATCCAGATTGATCCCATGTCAGGGGGACTTAGGTGCTTTAGGAGAGCTGTGAGCTTACAGCTGCTCAGTACGTGTTTTATTGCTTTATTCTGCAACATGCTCTTGTTGTTATGTACTGTTTATTTACTTATTGATTCTATAATGAGAATAAACACTGCATAGAACATATAGGCATGTGTGTGTGCTTCCACGGAAAGCCAATTCCGTTATACCAAGATCGAAGCACTGCTTGAAATACCACCAATTCAGAAGAAAGGGGCAGATGTTGCCAGTACATGGGGTCTCAGAGATGAATTCTAACTAGGTAGAATGATAAATCCACATACTTCTTGACAACGAGTTGGGGCAGTCCCAGAGAGAGGAAACAATGGAAAACAAAGCACCAAGTATTTCTACCCAACAAGTAATAAACAAACTTCCAGGGTGTGTGTGTTATGAACTATTTAACTTTTTCTTTGTGTCCTTTGCATTTAGTAAAATGGCTGGCACATAGTAACCACTTAATAAAAACCTGCTCATTGATAAATTGGGTAGAAGAAGTTCAGCTACTAATCCAGAGAGTGGCTATAAACTCCACCCTGTAATTAAATTTAAAATGTCCCAGGGAAAGGTCACCTAAAGACAAACTTCAACTACTTTTTTATGTCTGCATGAATCAACAACATATGTCACTGTTGAGGTACCTTTTGATTAGTGGAGACTAATGAAGGTATAGTGTTAGTTTTCATTATCTCTAGTAATTTCTGCATGGGATATTTTCAATCAGTAAATTAACAAGTATATATCGAGTGGTTTGTGCTAGCAGCTGTGGGGGGATAAAATAATTATAAACTCCTTGCTGATCATTTCCAACAGGATAATCCTACAGGCAAGAGGGTGCCAGTCTCAATGGTTAAACTTTCATTGTAATCATTTACACCTCAGAAATTTACTACAAATCAGGGTTTGATTTAGCGTGTTGTAGATTGTCTAGACTTAAAAATGCTAATAATGAAAATCAAACTTAAAAGTTTGTGTATACATTTTTTTTCCTGAGAGATTCTGGTTGTTAAACATTTCCTAGCATACTCCTGTATTACTCTGATAAACATTGCTTGAGATCAGACATGAGTCAGGGATCATCAGAGAATGAAGTCATTACTAGGCTTGGTACTGGCAGACAACAGTAACAGCAGCAGCAGCAGCAGCAACTGGCATTTATATTGGGTTTTAAGGCTTGTAAGTCTTTTACATCCCTTATTTCATTTGAGTCTTATAATACCCAAAAAGATATCTCAAATGAAGCATGTCCAAAATAAAATTCATTATATTTCCCTCCTAACCCATTGTTCTTTCAAAATTTCTCATTCCTATTGAAAACACCATTATTCTTCCACTCACCCATCTTTAAAACCTAGAATTCTTCCTTGATTCCTCATACTTCCTCAACCCTCACATCCAATAAGTTGTCCAGTTTTATTAATCCTACTTCCAGTCAGAGATTTTACAAAGGCAATATTGACAGGCTTTGGCAACAAATGGATATTGTGGGTAAGATTGTGATGTTGAGGATGACAGCTAGTTTTCAAGCCTGTGTGACTGTGAGGATGGTGGTGTGCTTGATACTAAATTTCTCACATCCATCCCTTTCCTCCCTCATTCGTTCTTGCCTGGATAAGTTAAATAGCCTCCTAATTGGTCTGCATGCCTCCAGACTTTTCCTTCTCTAATTCATCTGACACTTAGTTAGAATATTCCTAAAATAGTGCCAACCATGTTAATCTCCTTGCCCCTAAAAAATCCTCAATGGACCCTCTTCCCACTAGGATGAAATAAAAAATACTCAGCTTATCATTTGAAATTATTCACAATCTGATTCATAGCTATATTTTCATTTACTTCTTATTGCTTCTCTTCTCCCTTGCAGTACAAGTGTCTTGCTAGCTATTCCTTATACGTCACACCTGTCATCCCATCTATTATTTCTGTGTTTACATAGGAGTGGTCATTTCTCTCTGAAACTTAGTTCTCTTCTCCTTCAAAGCATAGCTGCACCCCCTATACAAAACCTCTCCTGATTACCTGTAGCCATGAGTATTCTCTCTCTTTTGAAATTACTTCTCATTCACCTGTGTTTTGTACTTCCCTATTTGTGTGCTTGTATAGGTAGTGTGGTACAGTGGAATAACAATAGGTTTGAATTTAGAAAATATGGGTTAAAATTCCAGCTCTGAATCTCCTGCAGGACTTGTCTGACGTTGGGAAAGTCACTTGGACTCTTGGTACCTCATCTTAAAGAAATGAGGGGGTTAGATTCAGGGCTTCTTAAGCTTTTTCTGCTCACCACCCCTTTCTGTGTTTTGGCAGCATTCGTTGGTGTTGTGTGGGCACGATAGCATGCACAGTGCAAAGTGGGTACGTGATATGTTCAGAACCAAGTTTTCAGTGAAGTTGCTCAATACAACATGGACAAGCACTGCCAGAAACACCTCAGATTCATTACGCATTTGGTTTTGAATTAATTTTTGGTCCTTGTGTTCAGAAACCTTTTACTGTCACCAAATTTTTCTCAACCCCATGGGGTCACAACACAGAGTTTGAGAAATACTGGTTTAGATGACCTCTAAGCAAAGGTCCTTTCCAACTGTATATGTTTGGTGAAATGATCCTATGTTGTGTCCCACAAGGGAATATTAGTTGCTTGAGGGCAGGGTCTGTTTGTTTTTGCCTTTGCAACTCACTACACTATTGTAGTGTCTTGCAAATGGTGTTTATTGTATGCAATTGAATTGAACAGAATTTAATTGCATAACTCATAGCCCATGCTTTCAGGAATCTTCCAGTCCAGCAGGGGAAAACAAACTGAGAGACTAAACAATCAGAGAAGAGTTATGGCTAAACCATGTGGTACCACGAGAATCCAAAGAAGGGAGAGATCAGTATAGACTTGGGTTATTGGAGAAGGCTGGTTGGAGGATATGGTTGACCCCTGAAGGCTCTATCTAAATGGAGTTGATCTGGATTTGAAGGCAGTAGCTCTGAGGTTCAAATTTTGACTTTTTTACATTTCTATTCATATAAACTTGGGCAGATTGCTTTACTTCTCTGCACTTTAATATCCTTACCTTTAAACCCACCAAGGTCAGAGTCCATAATCTTTCATCTCTAACTTCTATGTAGGAGGACATTCTAGGTAGAAGATGGAAAGAAAATAGGCAAAAATAGAGACAATGGCCAATACCTAATTTAAACTTGAGTCTGGATTGTATATGACTTCATGGTCCACATGAAAAATGATTGCTAGGGATCTATCCTTTGACTTGGCTAGTTAATTCTTTTGATTATAGTAGCATGTGACTGTGGCTAAAGACAAGAGGAGCAGGTCAACTTTATTCTGCCTGATGGCACTTTGTCCTATGGCCACAGAACAAGGTCGTAAACTCAATCCATCATCTTAAATTGTATGCCTTCCATTACAAGGGGAACAGGTGAGAAAATGTCCATTGATCAGTTTGAATCCTTTACAACAATTAGAAAACATGACTTCAACTGCATGCCTTAACCAGAGGTGAATATGGACCATCTTTGCCTATGAAGGGCATCCAATTTTTGTCTGCTCTATTTGTTTTAGGACCCTAAGTTGGGGACCTAAGAATACAGAGTCTACAGAAAGCATACTGAAAATTGCTCTTCAGTATCTCCTGTCTCGAAGCTATGCCATTTTTGTTGCTTTCAACCCCAGACCCAAATTAAAATGTAAAGTAGCTTTCTTTACTTGGGCAAACACATATTAAACATGCCATTGGTTAGGTCTTAGATTATAAGCTCCTTAAAACCAAGGTTAGTGCCTAGTTAACTTACCTTTTTTAGGGTTCATGTAGGTATGAGGAAAAGATGTTTGTTCCCTTACTGAAAAGGAACTTTGACTCATTGCTGGCTAGAAATCTTGATAAATGGAATTTGGTTATTAATTTTTATATTACTTTAAAAGGAATGTGATTTGGATGTCCAGGGAAGGGGAAATTAAAAAAAAACCTGATGTTTAATATTGACTTGCAATACTGAAGCAACTTTACTATCATATTTTAAAATGAATATGAATATTTTATATGTAAATACACATATAAGAAATTTCTCTCTTTAAAGTCTATAAAGTGCTTTAAATATATAATTTCATCTGAACCTCACAAAAACTCTGTGAAGTGAATAAAACATGGCTCAGAGAAATTAACTATGGATAGTTACAACTAGTAAGCAACAGAAAGAAGCTCTAAACCTAGGCCTTCACATTCTGAGTCTGGCACTCTACTATTCATCATATACGTATATGTCTGTATATATATATATATATATATATACATATATATATATATATATATATACATACATACATACATACATACTCATTTTAAGATATGGTAGCAAGACTGCAAGTCAGTCAAATATCACATTTCATTTTTGTTACATATTTATTTAAATCTTCCTCTTCTCTCTTTTTGTCCCTCTCTTTTCTACCCTGTTCTTCTTTCCTCTTCCGTCTTCCTCTTTTCCAGCCTCCCTCCTTCTTATTCTCCCCTTTTCCTTCCCACTCTGAATCTCTCAATGTGTCTCTTTGCTTCTGCATCTCTGTGTATGTCTCTCTTAAATATTATATGCATGTATACAGACATACATGCATACACATACATACATGCACACATTAATTTGCAGCTGAACAAGACCTTTGAGGTCATTCAGCCATCTAATTCAGCCTCCCTCATTTTATATTTGATGAAACAGAGGCTCAGAGAGACTAACTTAATTAAGGTCACATAGGTAGCATATGTTAGAACTCAGGTCTCCCAAGTATACTCTTTGCTGTACCATACAGTGTATATGTATATTCATATGCATATATTTACATATATGCACATGTATGTATACACACATATATACACATACATATATGTACATACATATAAATACACACATATATGTATATACATATCAATACATATGTATATACATATACATACACACACATATATATACATATATACATATACATATACATATACATATATATATATATATATATGCAATTTTTAAGCAAAGTAGTGGTAAAATAATGAGTTTTTACGTATTGCCCTGAGACTTAGAGGCCCCTTGGATTCATCCTTTGACTCTGTCCTCACCTAAGAGTAAAACTCTAGGGAAATCTCTAAAAAACACAGCTTAGATGTGGTTCATAAAAAAGGAGGACTCCCTCAAAGCAGGAAATAGGTTCTCACCTCATAGAGTTATTTATTATATAAGCTAGGTATTGTGTATTAGACCTAACTTTCATTTCTTTCACTAAAGAAAATGTATGAAAGAGAGTGCACTCCAAAGCACCAGTGAACACACACAGTATCACAAAAACAAAACAAAAAATTTCAACCTGTTATATGTAATCTATTGCCAAAAGGGAAAGATCCCTTAAAAGAGTATTGAATGGGTACTATGCTTTAACCTAGTACATGTACTATCCCAGGATTGTAAGCCAAATTTCAAAAAGGGTTTGCAAACTCTAGGTCCTCTGGCCCCTCATCACATGGCTTCAGTTCTTCAGCCCTAATGTGACCCTGCATGTGGTCCTCTTATCTGAGAAGCTTGCTTTTGAGGAAATCTCTCTTGGCTGATGCCCAAATCCCAACCTCAGGATCTCTCTATCCACAAGGTTCCAAGACTGGAAATGTTAATTCCTCAGGATTTCTTAGCACATTGACTTGCACTCAGAAAAGGAAACAGAAAGGCAGAAGACAGCAGCCAGGAAGTACAAGAACAAGAATTAGCAACTCCAATCTCAGCCTCACCAGGAAAATGTCTTCTCTTGCCATGGGTTTCTGTTGCAAATTGACTTTGTTTTCAGTAAGAGGATGGCTAGGGAAAAATCCCCTCTCCTTCTTTGCTGCTAATCCAGGGAAGAGAAAGCAGTGGGTGGGTGGGGGAGAATATGACAATCTTACATCACCCAGTTGCCAATCATCTTCAATGAATTTTTTCCCAGTCACTGGGACCCCATCACAAGAGTTCACTGTATCTTCTCCTTTAGTGAGGAATCGTGGCTCATGTCTACCTTCATGGGAGGTATTTCAATCCATCAAATTAATCAAGAATTCTCCTCATTACCCTTGATATACACACACAAACAGGAAGATGTGTTTTAAAGTATGTATATGTATATCCATCTATTAACCACTAAGTCACTTAATCTCTCAGCTTCAGTTCCCTCATATATAAAATGGGGATAATAATTGCATCTACTTCCAAGTGTTGGGTCAAGGATCAAATGAAGTAGTAGAAATAAAACATTTTTTCAAACTTTAAAGTATTTAACTATATGTAACATTTATAATTAATATTACATTTATATGAATGTAATCTTTTATTATTAAGTATTCATTATGCATGTTATAGCTATCTGCTTATATAATATAAATCTCTTGTGCATATATACATGTGAAATAAAAGAGTATATATGGGTTACAATAATGTATGTGATTATACTTTCTGTGTCTATATGCATATACACATATAGGATTATATTTCCCAGAATTATTTTAAACTCTTTTTCTTAAAAGGAATCAGAGAAGTGATATTTAACAATAAGCATAAACCACGGATGATAAAGTTCTCTTACATTACCTGAGTATGTTAAATGGATTGTACAGCAATATCACCGTGGCAATTCTATATTTAAGGTTGAAAAAGTCATTTCCATTTTAAATCTCTATTTTCTGTTTCCTATAGCTTTTCTTTTTCAAAAAAGTCTCTTCTGTTGAAATTTTTTCATGCTTCATCTCTATCTCAGCAACATATTGGAAAGTTTCATTAAAAAATCTATTTGACCATTTATGAATTACCTAAATGTGAAAGGGGACATTTGTGAGGTTGGTAAAGTTTTTGAAATGAATTTATTTTAAAATTCCATCATTCAGAAATAGCTTGGCCCTTACCGTAAGCAAGGCCTTTTACCTTACTTAAAAAATGTTTTGAAAGCACAAATACATGGCCTTTTGGAAATGATTTACTGTGCAGGAGAAATAAACAATTTCTCCTTCAAGAAGATGTCCACAAGTTGGTATATTCAAAAGGACTAAAATCCACCTGCAATCAGTGATACAATGGAGGTACCATTCAAGAGGTAGTTTGCTACAACTTTTTGTTTCAGTAGTGGTCCCCACGTATGGGCTACTAACTCCAATGGAGTCATGAGGCTTTTGCCATGGCTTTGAAAATTTATTAATAAATAAACACTTTTCTTTACAGTAACATCACATATACATCCATATTACTATTTTTCAAATGCATATAAAAGCTTCTGCCATTAATAAAATGTACATTTATTGACAGACATTTATTGATTAACAGTAGCTTTTAACAGATACTTTTCCAGACAATGGATATTAATACTGCGACTACTGTAATATGGAAGGTCCATGGCATTTTTTCTTTTAGTGTTAGGAGAGAATCTTAATAGTCAAAATGTTGGAGACCATTGCTCCCATGGATTGCTCAATGTCCTTTGACTTCAAGCTTGTACTGTGTCACTCAATCAAGCAATCAACAAGCATGAGCTGGCCAAATCTAGGCATAGAAACACATTAGATGAAACAATTTCTACTCTCAAGAAGCTTTCAGGGCCCATTGATCGGTTTTGTCACTTACATCATGCAATCATTCTATGGACTAATATAGCATAAGCAAGCACAATCCACATGGTTCCAGGCAATGGTCTAAACAGGTCTGACAATTAATTTTCAAATTTCTGGGTAACATTCACTGTGCTTCATTGTTCTGAGGGAATAGGAATGAAGATATATCAAAAAATCTGAAAATATAACTGATCAACTGAAATAGTTTCTTAGAAATGTCTAAGAAATAACAAAACACTTTTATAATAACTATATGCTAAATATCCCTTAATAATTTTTTTCCCTTCCTGAGTCTCTATTCTTCAGCTTAACTAGCTTCTTAAAGGCTCTGGTGGGTTGTAGGTCTATTCTCTACCCATCAAGGGTCAAGTATACTGCATGCCTTGCCCACTACTAGCATCATGGTTTTGTACCTTTATTCATAATGGGAACCTACCATCTTCTTACTTCTCACATGCCAGGAGGTGGGATGAGGATGGGGAACCTATCCAGAGACAAATCAACCAAACAACTTGAGGGAGCTATTCACTGATCACCCAGACCTTGAGAGACATTCTAGGCTATTGGCCAGTTTGTGTTACAATTTAAGCCAACTCAGGTTCCCAGAGGATGTTCAGCTAAGTCTTCAGCTAAGATAAAAAAATACAGAATCTGGAAAGGGAAAGTGATCCCAGGTGTGTCAGGATTATAGCCAGGAAGAACTGACTATATCCTAGCTGATAAAGTAAATTTGCCAAGGATATATACAACTGGACATCTCTTCAAATAACCTGAAGTGATAGTTTGTTTTTTACTAGGGAAAGAATGGTACAATGAGGAGAATGGTAATTTTGGAGTCAAAGGATATGAATTGTAATCCTGATTCTGTTACTTACTATCTAGGTAACCTTGGGGAAATCATTTGCCTTTCTTACCCTTAATTTCCTCCCCTATGGAATGGGAGAGTTGGACGACTTGACCTTTATGATTCCTTCCATTTCTAAATCTGGAATTTTATGCCCAGTAGGAAGAAAGAAGACAGACATTGTGCCTTATATACCAAGTAGTCATCAATGTACCAGGGTCAGAGGGAAAGTGTGGTTTGATATGTGTATATTTAGATAAATGAAGCAAAGGAAGTTTCATCAGAATGGTGAGAAGACTAAATATTTTGTTACATAAGGATTGGTCAAAGCAGAAGCTCTTTTAGGGTCTGTGAAATTACAAAAGTAGACAACTATTTTAATATGATTGGTTTCCTTTATAATCATATACATTTAGAATTTTTATGCATTTGAAAACATAATTCTGAGAATGGGTCCATGCTTTTGTCAGACTTGCAAAGGAGTCCATGTCACAAAAAAAGTTAAAAACTCCTGGGTTAAGGAATTGGGAATGTTTAATCTGTCAAGAGAAGGCTCAGGAGAGAGATGATAGCTGACTTTAGACATTTGAGGGCTGTTATATGGAAGAGTGATTAGGATTGTTCTGTTTAATCTGACATGGAAAAATCAGATATGCTGGATACAAATCAAAAAGACACATGTGGGCTCAAAATGAGGACAAATTTCCCATCAATAATTACTATCCAAATGTGGAATGAGATACTTCAGAAGGTTGTAAATTCCTTACCACTGGAGGCTGTCAAGTAGAAGCAGGATGACCACTTATTGATAATCCCAGAATATGAAGCTTGAAAGGTTAGTCTTTGAAAATGAAGCTTCAGGACCTTGGAGGCCACCTAGTACAACCCATGTTAGAAAAAAGAAATTCTCTTTACATCCTCAATATGGGGTACGTGCCTCCTTTGGATGATCTTCAGTTTATTTGATGTCCTTTCTAAGTTTGGTTGCTCAGAACTGTACATAATATTCCAGATGTGGTCCAGAGAAGATATGATGAGGACTTAAGTTAGGAGGGTCTTGATTAGATATGAACTGGACTAGGTAGATAATGTTCAGGTTTCATCTAAGTCCAAGCATTTATGATCTTAGAAATAAGGTTGAGTGTATCAGTATGTCTGTATGACCATGTGTATGTGAAGAATGGGATCATGTTTATACAAAGATAAGCTTTACGATGTCTGGTTGTCACTCAAGAATGATGGGAGTTCGGTTTCATCATTCGTATATTAGCATGTAATTTGCAGAAATGGCTACACTTCTCTTGGATTATTAGGTGGAGATGGAAACACAAGAGCCACTACCTGTATTTACCCTAGGATCATATCCTTGGAGTTATCACAAGTTTCTAATAGAAGGGAGGTAGATGTTACTTTACCCCCACCTCCAGCATAGCACAGTTGCTTCCTGTAACTAGCCCAGTTCCTAACAACAAAGCCAGACTGGCAAGACAGAAAGTCAGGTCAGGGTAGAAGCTAATGAAATGATTAAAAGAAAGAAAGGTGAGAGAGTAAAATTAATCTGGCTTACTGTTCCTACCAACAACTCTTCTAATCTGCAAGGCTAACCTCTGGCAAACAGTTTAGCAAAAAGAAATTCTTCCCTGATAAAGGGTGTAGCTCAGCTCTGTGCATTTCATTCTGAATGCCAAGTACTACATTTAGAAACCACCATTTGGCAATGATATGTACTTTCTGAGTTAAATCATTCAGGGTTACATGGCAATGATTTGTATACCATCAATACATTTTTGATAGGGAGATAGGGGACTACTAGCAATGAGTATGTCACATCTTTTTTGGACAAATTTTATGTAACTTGATTTTAGAGTTAACACATTTCAAGTGTTGATTATGGTGCCTTAAAAAAGTTGATTTATTACCTTCATCAGGATCCAAGGAATTTAGACCATATTTGCTTCCCTATACCCCCTGCGGTCTACTGTCACTGTGTGACTATCCCCTAGAATTTCTCCTTTTTTTCCTCTCCTTGTAGTTCTTTGGGTGTTTAACAGTTCCCTCAGGGCATTGCCAATTATTTATGACATAGTTGTCCATGTAAGATCTAGTCGGAAAACCTGTTCCTATGGAAACTGCTGTTTTCAAACAGGCTGGCACCAACTTCAAAACAATATTATCAAATGTACAATAGTGGGGACATCTTTAAATGGAGACACACTCTAATGATTCAGACAACCCCAAAGAACGTGCAAAACTAAGAACAAAATGATGCTCACGCTACCACTGGACCAAGTAGAAGGTGCAGTGCCAATTAAGAAATACAGGGAATAATTTTGCCTTTGTACATATAGGAAATCCAGATAGAGTGCAGGTTAAGCTTTGAAAATAAAGCTTCAGAAGATGTCCACAGGAAACACATAGTACATTTGTGATTGAATTAGCAGAAGCAGGTGGAAAATTATAGATTAATTTATTATTATTATTTATAATTTTTTTCTGTCATTTAAACACATACTCCAGCCTAAAACCTCTCCTGAAATCCTTCGTCTATAGTCCTTGCTACTGAAAACACAGCCTCTGAAACTATATTTTATAATCAGGGTATTTATTAGCTCATTACCCATTCCTAGTTTGTTTCCTTTGTTCCACTGTTTATTCATTTTGACACCAAGAGAAATAAAGCACAATGGAAGTGCTGAGTTAGACTGCTCACAAAGAGTTTGGTTAATCAGGTTACTAAGGCAGAAATCATTCTATACCCTAGACTGAGATTTTTTTTTCCTTTTGTTTGTTGGAAGACACTCATTTCCCTCTGCTGCATTTAGAACCAAATTTCACTAGTTACCATGGCAATATTTTTGAAGTCAGTATCTCTCTAATGTTCTGTCATGACCTATTATGATATAGCCTGGATTTGCTGTAGACTTCATTTGTCCATCAGTCATACCAAAGAACACTGAAAGGGATGGGGAGGAGAGAGAGCTGTACTTTATTATGTCACAAAAATTATCCCAGTTTTTTTTAGGGTGGTATGAGAGGTTGGAGGAAATGTGCTTTTAAAAAATCAACTCCATTACATAGTAAAGCATTCTAAATTTTGGCTCGTATTAATTAAATCTGCAGGCATGAACATACTTATGCCATGGTTTTGTATTTTATGAACTGAGAGACTAACTGGGATAGATATGAACGTGAGGAAAACTCACGGATGTCCAATTTGAAGATGAAATACAAGAGTTCCTGCTGTGGGGTTTGTTTCAGGAAAAGAAAAAGGAAAAAAAAAACACCCTAGTTTGTTCACTCCAGGACCTGATTCATGGTTTGTATGTCTTGTGATTAGTCATCCTGCTCTAATTTGTGTGCTTCCTGTGGGCCACAACAGAAGTGCTGGTTCTCTTGGGAGATAAATGAGCTAAAATGGAAGACATTGCCAAAGAAAGGCTTTTACATCTGATGTTGGGAATGTGCAGAAAGGCAACATTAGCATTCAGGCAAGATTTGAAGCTTGTGGCCTGACTGGCCAAAAGGTAATGGCTAGCCCTTGAATTATGATGAAGAACCAGACGTGACTAGAATGGCTTTTGACTTTCACTCATTTCCTGCATCACCATCAACCCTAACCATCATTTAGAGAGTACACCAACTCCTTTTCCACCCCACCAAGTATGAAGCATCATTCTAGGTGCTCAGAAGATTAGATAGAGGTGATCTAAGATGCAAAATCTTTACCTTGGTATTTCCTTATCCCTTTTCTCTCCCCCAGTTATTTTTCCTCCTTGAATTTAAAAAAAAATTCTTTAGAATTATTATATATCACATATATCCCACAGATTTTCCCCATTAGGATATAAGGTTCCTTGATGGAAGGAAATGTTTTTGCTTTTTTTAAAAATTTAAATCTACAGTATTTAGCACAGTTTTTGGCACACAGCAAGTGCTTAATAAATGCCTGTTGATTGATTGAAAATACATAATTTTTCTGTTTAAAAGTCTCTATGCACTCATGTAGAATCATAGCCTTCAGGAACTGAAAAATTGCTTTCATTTTTGGATGATATAATTGGAGAGATTAAATGATATAGTGAATATTAATGAACTGAGGCACACCAAATTTTTTCAAAATATACTTTCTCCTTTGGCAATCTCATTCATTCTCAGAACTCAAACTAATACAAACTCCATGAATATGATTCCCACATATGTACATATGTATGTACATATGTATAGCCCTAGTCTGTTTATTGAGCTCCAGACCCATACCTCCAGCTGCTTCTGGTATCTCTAAGCCTATATATTCTCCTTGCACCTTAAACTCAATAAGTTTAATGCAGAGTTTATTATTTTTCTTCCTGAATTATTTCTTCCTTGTGAGACCCCATTTCCTTCTGTGACACTATCTAGTATTTAATATTAGCAATATTATGATTCTCTTTGCTTTCTGGGTGAAATTAATTATATAAATCTCCTATTGGTTAAATTATGTGAAATCAAAATTCACTAATCTTCTTGTTGTATTGCCTTTACTTGCCCAGCCCTATCCCATCCCTTAAACATTTCCCAAATGAGTATTCCCCTCCATTCCCATGGTCTACTTTCTTAGTAAAGGCTCTAATTACCACCATCAAGGACTATTACAATATCTCTTATAGTTCTTTTCATCTTGACCTTCTCCCTTCATTCCTGATCAAACCATTTTTATACTAGTACTAGAATGAATGAATGAAAAATATTTAAGCTCTTTCTGAGTTATGGGGATATAAATACTAAAAGTAAAATAGTTCCTTCTCTAAAGGAATAGAAGGGAGTTTTGGCCAGGCATAGGTATTTTGGTCTAGGAAGTCACAAAAAAATGTGAAATAATCTTTCTTATGCACTCATTTGGTCATATCATACCATGACTAAAAAAACCAAAAATCTGCCTCTTTATCATCTACTAAATAAAGTTCCAACTCTTTTGTCTGACATTTGAATCTTCTCCCACCTAATATCATATTTTCTGACACACTCCAGCTAAGCTGGATAAATTTTTGTTTCCTTCCATTGTCTGTGTCCTTCCAATTTTCTTAGGCTGTGCCTTATGATGGTAATCTTCTCTCTCTCTCTCTCTCTCTCTCTCTCTCTCTCTCTCTCTCTCTCCCTCCCTCCCTCCCTCTCTCCCTCCCTTTCTCTCTCTTTATATCCATTAAATTTCTATTTCTATTTTAAATCCTAATTTAAATGCTATTTCCTCCAGGAAACCTTACTTATTTAACAATTTATTTTATAAGTCTCAAGTGCACTTATTATATAATACTG
This sequence comes from Trichosurus vulpecula, assembly GCF_011100635.1. Lineage (NCBI taxonomy): Eukaryota > Metazoa > Chordata > Mammalia > Diprotodontia > Phalangeridae > Trichosurus > Trichosurus vulpecula. Next base: position 223,083,327 of record NC_050575.1, on the reverse strand, counting down.
TATACTATGGTCTTCTGTGTGGATGTTTTATCTCCCACTTAACTGTAAAGATCCTTGAGGATAGAGACCATGTTTCATCTAGATTTGTCTCTCCCCCAGTTTCTAGGAAAGCGTTCTGAATACAATAAGTGTGTACAGGCATATTGCACAGGCATATTCAAACAAAAGCAAAACAAGATAAAAACAAATGGATACATATTGTCCAGACTAAAAAAATGCCATTGTATGGAGAGCCTATTGAGCTCATCCATTGGTATATATGTCTTGGAGAGTCATTACAAATGGGAAATGAGTTGAAGCCAACATTGCAAAGGAAGAGAGGAAGCTTGATGGCCTTTGAGAAATTACAGAGTTCCCTTAGGGACTTCAAACGTCCATATGAAACAAAGGCCCACCAGTGTAATACTCCTCTTTCTACCATGTGACTATAAAACTTTGAGTACCTCAATTTTCGAAGAATTTAAAATCAGCATCACCAAGAGGACAATGAAAGGGAGAATGGTGGGCATGAGCAGGCTGCAGGCTATGGCATATTACAGAGGATTACAAAGGGGAAGTAAAGATTTCATTTAAGTAAAATAAATATAAGATGGAATAGTCATAAGGAGAGGGAGGGGGATAATTAAGGTGTTTTGATGGTATTGTTGAGGCATCAAGAAAAGGCAAAGAAGGCTCCTCGAACATTGGATGGCCCTCCTATAAACCTGAAGGAGAATATGGACAGGAGTTGCATGAGAAGGCATGGATGAGTTGTGGACTTCATTGTTGCAGGGAGCACCCACATTAATGAGATAGATCAAAGATCTATTTGATTATGTATGTATCTAGGTATGTATAATGATGTCTCTACCACTAATAATAATAATATAATCACTTCTACCACTAATAAGTCACATTACTGTTGGGCTGAGAGTTGAACCTAAGTCTTTAAATTTATAGTCTAACTGTTCTTTTTGTTATCCCACATTTGCCTATATACTATGCTACTTTGCTCTCATTGAAAGGTTGCTCTTGTAATACCATTCATCAGGTGCTCTGGGTTTGTGTTCTCCCTTTCCCTAATGAGGGTAGGGTCAGAATTGGGTCTTCTTTTTTTGAGGTTTCCTCTGCACTGTCCTCTCACTTTAATTACTTGATGGTACCTAATCAGAATATGACAATGTTTCTCTAGCCAATCATCTCTTGATTCTCTTGAAGGGAATTTTCCTGTCAATCACTTTAGACTACTGGTTAATTCATAGTCAGGACTGCCAACCCCCTAAAACATGCTTGCTTATGCCAGTCCTGAGTCAGATTCTGGGATATTTGAGTGGAGCAGAAAAGAGACTGGTACTAGTTATTCCTTTAGCTTGACAGGAAGAAAGTTGATTTTGGAGTCTGAATACCTGTGTTTAAATCCTAGATCTAGTATTTACTACCTGTGTACCCTGGACACTTCATTTAACTTCTCTGAGTCTAAATTTCTTCCTCTTTAAGTGGCAGTGGGGGGGATGGGGGCGTGGGAGGTGGTGGGTGGGGTGGGGGGGCGGGGCGGGTTGGACAAGGTGAACTCTAAGTTTCCTTTCAGCAATCCTCTGATACTATGATTTATATGAGGGCTATAAATAAATATAACTGATACATCCCTCTAGTGGGCTGGATAATCAGTTGACTTTATTACCCGTAATGGGAATTATCTATAATCCCATTATCTATAATGGGAATAATCAGAAGAACTTTCCCCCTTTCGCATCTGCTTTACTGGGGCACTTGCATTCTAATGGGGGAAGACGACACATAAAACTTCTTGACTTCAGTTTTCTCATCTGTAAAATGAAGAAGTTGAGTAAGTTACCCTTTAAGACTTTTTCTAGCTCTAAATCTCTGACCTATTCTGTTCTAACATGAGTGGTGGCTAAGGAGGTGATGCTCTGGTGACTGATGGTAGAGAGTTAACTTCACAACTATGAGAAGGGAATAGGCATTTATATAATGCCTACTATGTTGATTAGTGCCACATGCAGATGAGGTCCCATAAACAAACCAGCAATAGCAATATGACCCTCAGCAACATCATTGATTACATTTCACACGAGGTCAGTCTGGTGTATTTCTGACTTACTACTGCTGCTTTTGTTGGATTTTTGAGATAGAAGCTGGTACCACTATCAACCAAAAATATGCGGATATCTCCTCTCTCCCTCCATCTCTTCTACCTTTTTGTGGGGGCTTGCATAGGATGATATTATACACAGAAGCTAATGGTATCTGTACTAACACTGTAAGCACTTATTGAGATACTTTTTCTCTGTCCTCATGGTTTAGGCTATAATTCAGCAGTAAATATTTAGAATTTTTAGGACTTTTTTTGGGAAAATTCCTCTTACGAGTTCAGGCTACTGTTTTAGGCGCAAGTGTTAAACAGTGGTAACATATCACGATAATATATTCTCTTAAAGTATAATGATATAATTTGTTGCACTGTCATGTTACATTTGAATAGCCTCCATGGCCAACTAATGATTGGGGAGCTAGCTGTCAGTGAAATCCTTTACTCACATCAGGGACTGTGAGTTTGGGGAGGAGTGTGCATTGACAGTGATAGTGATAACATGGAAGGCATTTGACATCATGCCATGCACTCTTTGCACAGCCGCCTTAGTAAAGTAAACAGAAAAAATAGATGACATAGGAAATACATTATGTTAGCCACTAGAAACTGTGAAGCATTTCCAGATTCCCAAAGAAAGAGCTGGAGATTCAAGAGGAAGCATGATTCAATGAAAAGATGGCTGAATTCAAAATCAGAGCGTTTGGGTGCAAATCCTGGTTCTACCATTTACAACCTATGTAACCTTGAGCAAATCATTTCGACATTGTGGAACACAGTTTCCTCTTCACAAAATGGTCAAATCTACCTGTCACTTATGGGCCTTTTCAACTCTAAATTCATTACCCTACAATCCTAGAAGAGCTGGTGAACTAAGGGACTTGACAAAATGTTAGCTTGAGGGGTCCATGGTACAGGATAGGCACTCAGGCCAGTAGAGTTAAAGGTAATGAAAAAACAGACAACAGATTACCAGAGAAATGCTGGAGTTATTTAGCTAGTGACTAGTCTGAAATAGACTATTCTTACATGAAGATGTTACACGTTTCCAGATAACAACCTTTAATGGAATGCATATAATGTATATTTTGTACATAACTCCAACATGTTAGATAATGTATTTGACCTCCTTTTCTGCTTCACCATATGCATCTTGGGATGGTATGTAGGCACTCTATGTACCTAAAATTTATGTGTTTGCTATATTGTTTACCATTTTAATTTCTGAATTAGGTACTACATTGGTAAATGTGCATGGAACCCAATTGTGTGCAAATGAATGAGTAGTCCAACAGATTACAAATTGAAACCATCAATCAGTTATTTCAAGGACTGCAAATATCACTGTGAGGGAGAGTGTAAAGGGGGCCAGGGTTTTACTATGATGGCTGGAATGCCAGAAGAGGATTCACTGCTTAAACCCCTTTCTGTTTTGTTGTCTTCTTGAGGCTTATGAAATGGATACAAGAATATGTGGAAGGCAGGGCATCATGGAAAGTGAAAGTATAAAGAATTGTGTGTGAATGTGTGTATGTTTATTCCCAGACTCAGGGGAAACAAAACTAAACCAAAAATAAAAACTGAAGAAATGGAAGGCTTTGATAGTGGGGTAAAGGTGGGAAGAGGGGTTATACCACTTGTTCCTGAGTCAGAGAAGAGGTAAAAGAAAATCACTTACCCTGGAGAGTCTCTCCAGCAGTAACTCAAGGCATCCCTCTCTCTACAGTTTTCAAAGTGTAATAGGTTGGGGAAAATTACTGCTTGGAGAAGTGTTCCAGTAGCTTTTTTTAAGCAAGTTTTCTCTCTGCTCTCTTCGGAATATGAGTGTCCTCCCTCTCCAAGCTCAGAACTTATATTCTCTTCCCTGCCTCTCCCCCAGCAAAGGAATCTATGAGGGAACTGTTTTCCTCTGATTTATGATGGGCAAGAAAAAAATTGTTGAAGATTATATTTTGTTGGTATGGTTCAATTATATATTTTGTTATTTGATTTCTGGTGATTTGCCTGATTTGCAAAAAGAGTTTGTATTAGACAATGGTTCAAGTCAAGAATACATTGTCCTTTTACTTTGAATCTTAGGTGAGTATGGGGAGTTCTAGGGCAGAAAGAGAGTTAGTCATAAGAAAACAAGCAAGCAAGGTGGACTTAATTGAAACATCAAGGAGATTAATTTTATCCAGGCTCAAAAATTATGATGTTTGAATATTATTAAAATATATTCTCCAATGACCTTTGCTGAAGACACATGAGTAATCTTCTTTATTTACTAAGAGGATGAGAATTATCATTGCTAACCTCAGGTCTGTTCTTATGCTTATGGAGAGTAGGTTATTACTTCTGTGGAATGATTTGAAGGATAGGCTTATGTAATCATAGTTTAGAAATTGGAAGGAATATTAGAGTTCTAATCCAACCCTCTCGTTTTACAGATGAGGAATGGAGCTTCAGAGAATCAAATGATTTGACCAAAGTCACATAAGTAGTTAGATGAAAGAAGAGCCTGAGAGACAGAGTTTTGGGGTAATTAATAATTAATTTATTAATTAGACTAGCAAATAATAAATTGATGGTCAGTGGTCTCTCTTGGTGACCAAAGGCAAACCATGGAGATCATCAAATGCTTAAATACTGTTGGAAAAGTGGGTGCCCCTGACTGGCGAAGGTCGACTTGGATTGGTGAACAATCAATGAGGGAGTGGACTTTCAAATGAGGAGGTGGATAGAAAGCCTTCAGCTCCTCCTGCTGAGAATGTGGCCTGATCATGAAAGACTCAGCTGTTTGCAGAAATCTGGACAAAAGAATCCATCTCCACCCAGACTACTTAAGTTGAATCATGTTGGGATGGGGTAGGGGTCAGGGCTAGGGCTGGGGTTCCACGACAAGAGCCTAGCACTTTTTTTAGGACTGGAAGTCACCTAGATTAGATTCTTTTTACACATTAATCAGAAATAAGCTTTCCCAGTTGGGTGGGGTCCTTCCCAAGATTGAGGAGAATTTTCCAGAGGGTTAGGCCAGTCTCATCATTGGCCCTGTCTTTCAGAGACTTGTTGACCTGCAAGGGCTGGTTCCTAAATGAGGAAGTAAAGAAAGAAAAAAAAACCCTGGATCCTGATACTGATAATTCAGTTTTCTCAGTAGTAAGTGGCAAAGCTGTGATAAAAGAAGATATCTATATCAGCGGATTGATGCTTGGAGATAAGTTTAGGGCTTTCAGATTCATTAATCGTTAATCTGGGCCAATCAGTTGGGGCTCCTGTTCTATTACAAATCACACCCCAGAGTTGTCACTCGTTCACAATGGAGAGGCGTGTGAAAATGATCCACTCCCTCATTCAGGTGCAGTTGAATTAATGCTCAGAGAATGGAGAGGGAAAAGAGGTAGGAAGGAAACATGGTCCATGAAACAAATAAACAATGAGTGTCCATTCTCTTGAGAGGCAGGACTTGTACAGGACTTGGAGTCAGAAGATTAGGGTTCAAATCTTGCTTCAGAAACTCACTGGCTATGGGACCAAGGGCAAGTAACTTCTCTGAGCCTCAGTGTCCTTACCTTAAAAGTGGGGATGATAATATCTGGAGACCTCACTCAGTGTTGTTATTGTGGAGCAAATAAGTCAATTGAGCAATCAATAAGTATTTATTAAATATATACTCTGTGTTAAGCGCTGGGATACAAAGAACAACATGAAATTCCTATTCACAAGGAGCTTACATTCTATAGACAATGTATTTAAGTCACATAATGTTAGCTGTAATTATTTTCATCTTTTTCACTTAAAGGAAGTAAAGGGTAAATCTCAGCAAAGTGCTATATGATCTTTTTTCCTTATGACTATACCCCTTATCGAAATGAAAATACTCCTGAGAGAGGTAACCCATGGAATCAGCCATTTCTACTTTTTTAGGGAACATGTTTTTGACCCTTTTCTGTTGAGTATGTATTATAAGAGAGGGAGAACATCTGAAAAATATCAAGTACCTATGGGAGTAAAGAATACTTTGAAGGCAAATGTTTTTGAAGAATAATTTCACTTATTTCTTTATCGGCAGCTTGTTCCCATTTGAGAGTAGAGTCAGGGCAGCAAAATGTACTGTCACAGGAGCTTAGTTTAAATCCTGACTTTATCATCTAGTGACCTTGGATAAGTACCTTGGCCTCCATGCTCTTCACTTTTCTCATCTCAAAAGAATAGGCTGCTCTAGATGACTTCTAAGTTCTCTTCCATCTCTAAATCTACGAATTCTCTCTGGACCTGCGGATGATGAAATACATGGCAATTTACAGAGACAGGTTGCTTGATGTCTACAACTATTACACACTGGCCAGAAGTTGATGATATGAAAGTCTTGGTTCTATGTTAGGGTTCTAGACAGCAGGAATCCTATCTGTCATATATTTCACCAGAGAACAGAGGTGTACATAAACTCATATATACACATACTTTTTTTTTTGCTTGAACCCTCAACTAGTGTATATGGTATATATACACATAGTATATATACATATATGTGTATATGTCTATATCTATAATATAAATATATGTCAACATATACACACACTTTATATATAGATACACACACACACACACACATATATATATATATATATATATATATATATATATATATATATACATATACATGTATGTATGTATAGGATAGTCCAAGTCAGTGCAGTTTTATGCTTTAAACTTTAAGCTTAAAACTGTACAAGGAACTTTGGGACATCTTGTGTATGCAGTATGTAATTTATTTATATACACACACATGTGTGTGTGTTTATATAATACTTTGCAGATTTACAAAATGCCTTATAACATTATTCTCACTTTTTCCTCTTACTAACTCTCTGAGGTAGGTGATATTATTATCCTTATTTTGTAAAACAGGAAACTGAGGCCAAAAGAAGTTAACTGACTTGCTCAACATAACTAGCAAGTAACTGTAATAGGATCTGAAATCAGTTCTTCCTGTCTCCAAGTCACCAACTATTCTATCATTCCTCCATCTATCTATCTATCTATCTAGGGATGGGGGTAGAAGTAATCAAGAGACTATGGGCAGCCCCTATGCTAATTGTAAGCTGCTGAAAGTTTTTGAAAGCCCAAAGATTCCCTCATAAGACCTTTCCTTTTCTCCCTCCCTCCATTCACTCCTTTTTTCCTTCCTTCCAACCTTCCTTCCTATTTTTTTGCTTCTGCTTAATATGTCAAAAGCTAGGTAAGCGTTTCAATAGTCCAACTTCAGTTCAATCTTCGAAGTTACAGGCTACTATATATGTATATTCTCAGGCTAAATGCATTGATCAGTAGGGGATTGTTTCTAGGTTAGAAATGTTGGTATTGCTACTCAGGAGGCTGTCAGGAAGAACCACAGTGATTCAGAAAAACCTAATCTTCTAGTTACAACCAATCCCATGGAGCACAGACAGACAGGTCTTTAGAAAGTATACTCTTGCTGTGGCAAAATTAAGGATATGAAAATTATCTCTTGGCTGGAAGGGGAACTGCTGTAAATACCAGGTAATGAGATTCGAATGTAACATTTCAAGATTGTCTTGAATTCCATTGTGAGCAAATGCATACTCCAAAACAGGAAGAAAGGAAATTAGTTGTTCCAAGGTAGCATATTCTCCTTTGTGGCAAGCACTTAGCAAAAAGGGGATCAGCCTTCTTTAATTTTCAGATAGAGAGTTCTTGTTTCTTTAGGGGGGAGAAGCAAGAAACTGAATACTAAATGGCATTACAAATGTCAGAGCAAAATTGCCTACCTGTGAATCCTTTAGTATTTTAATCCTTGGAAATTGCAAGATTCTGAGCTTGAAGTGAGTCAGGATATAAAATTCTCATCTCTTTAGTTTTGGCTCTTAGCACGAAATTATGACATTTGTTTTGCAAAATTATGGTCTTGTCCTCTACATTTTCTGCTCAGTAGCAGAACTACGATATTGAATATTTGGAAGCTGAGGATGACAAAGGATTTGCCTGATGCTATGGTAATTTTACTTGTCTTTTTTCTGTAGCCTTCACTGAGCTTCCTCTACCATCCCTTCCCCAAAGATGGAGTATTTTATGGATGGGATAAATAATTATGCCTCAAAATACTTGCTAACATCTAAACAGGGAATCTGTTGCCAGAACAGATATTTTTCATGGAGAAATTGATATTTAACAAACAAATTAACTTCAGAGCCTTTGCTGCAGTGACACTGAGAAGATTCCGGGCATATACATATATGTGCGTTCTTGATGAGTGAACTAAACCACATTAAGTTCAGTTGAGGCTTGTTCTCCTTTATTCTATATTTCTCACAAATTAGGATAGATTATGTAACCAAGCATGCCAAAAACTTCCAAATTGAAATTGACAGATTCAGTCTGAGTCACACTGTGATAATTTGTGTTTTAAGTGAGACATATAAAAAGATAGAAAGGAGTTTTAAGCCAGAACCATATTAATGAAGCTTCTGCAAAAAGTTCTATGGCTATTACCCAAACCTAAATTGCAGAATATTCAATTTTGTTCTTCCCACATAGCTCCAAGTAGCACAAGGACAACCCCTCTTCCTAGGAGTCATGGAAAGGTGACAGCGTCTTCATCTCCCCCTTCAAGATTCTATGCATGATTTCATAAGACTTCACAGTTTGACTAAGAGGCGAAATATCACAGAAACAGAGTCAGTAGACACAAATATGTTACTGCATCAAATTATTCCTCTCCTATCTCTTGGAGAAGGGTGTAGGAAGCTAGTTATGAAGCATTGCCTCCCCCTTCTCACCCCAGGATTCCTGACAGGTGTAAATGTATCTATCCTAGAGGAAAAGGGGGAAGGTGTCAAGTACTCTTAGCTTTTAGGAATAAGTGTTGTATTTCTTGAGTGAAGTTTAGCATTTCCCCCTTCTGTACATAAGCTCATGGAGTTTCCTCTGGAAAATTAAGTTGGTGTGTGTGTGTGTGTGTGTGTGTGTGTGTGTGTGTGTGTAGGGGGTGGAGAAGTGTTGAATGTTGAGTAAGAAAATAAAGAAATAAGAAAAACAAAGTGGAGGCAATGAAACCTAGAGAGGACTCGACTGAAGGGACTGAAGAACTGACAATTATGAGCTGATATTGTCTATTATTACATAGCTACATACTTCTGGGAAGCTGGTCCAGTATATCAAGGGGTAAGATCTTTAACTCCCTTAAATGATCTCAGGCAACAGGACAACAACAAATAACAACAATGAAAACAAAAACAAATAAAAAGTGTTCATCAAATCTGTAAGTGGGATGGGGTCACTAGAACTTTGCTCCGGGGCAAGGGATTTAGAGGGACTCTATAGCTTCCTTTCCTGCCTCTTGCTGTCCTAATGGCTGCAGCCTCATCCTGGGATGGTTTCCTTCCCTTGCAGTAACTTTGAAAATTCCTAGTGCACTAGAGACCATTCTCTTTTCTCAACAGAAGACTCTCCACCCCTCCTCCCACCTCCATGAGCCAACACCACAACATCAACCACTGTTACATGGCTTACAGGTACAAAAAATGCTGTTATTGTTCTGATATTCAGCATCACCCCCGCTTTAGTTCTTCCCAGCTAGTCTGTTTTCTGGCCTGCCTCATTTTGTTCCATTTTTAGTGTTCTAAAATCTACCACTGTAGATTTTAGACATGGCCCATTGAGAATTGACAGCTGTGAGCAGGATTCACAAAGACCCTTGCTGATTATAAGGAAAAATACAAGACGAGTCTGAGGTCAATACACCAATTAAGTTGTCTCAACTCTTACTTAGAGCTGCCTAGGGTACCTATAAATGCTGCTGATTACCCAGGCCCCAGACCTTCAAGAATTTTACAGGTAGATTTTCAGTTTGGCCTATCTATATGACCTATCAGTTTCAGTTTGGCCTATCTGTATGTTTTCCATGAGCCACCCTGTGACAGTACTGTTCATAGCCCAGGTGCATTCTAGAATTTGACCATCAATTCTATGACTCTGCCCTTGAACTTTAGGAAATGCTTTAATTTTTATCTCTAATATCAGGGCAGTGGCAGGGGAGGGAAGGAGCTAGAACATGTTTGCTCACTGCCCTCCCTAGTACAGTCTTTAAAGTTTCAAGGGAGATGAGAAGGCAAGAAGGAAGAACATGAGCAATTCCTTACTATATGAACAGAAACAAGCAAATGCTACTGAAACTAGGTTATTTGTACTAGTTGGTGAGGAGCATGTCACAGACAAAAGTTTGAAAATACTTCAAGCTTTTTAACTTTATAAAGCAATGCTCCTATGTTCCACAAGGTATATCCGGCCAAAGAAAATTTGTTGACATAAATAATATACCAGTAATAATGAATAATGATCAATAATTAATAATCAAATAATACATCAATCTTCACCACATTCTTCATGGTATGCTTTGCTTCTGTCTATGTTCTTTTCTTTCTCTGTTTTTCCAGTACACTTTCGGGTTCAGTCTCTATGTCAAATAGTGTTTTGACTCATTTTCCTGCCTCCTCTTCTTGCCTCTCTCATTATATAGATATTATGTCTTGGCTTGAACCTGAGATTTCATCAACCTGGTTAACTCCCAATGTGGAAATTCCCTCTTTCATGGCAGAATAAAAACTCATCTATAACTCATATTCCTATAGTGTTAAATGGATTACTGAAAAATTAAGTGACTTGCCCATGGTTGAGTATGTGTCATATTATTAGATTAATTTATATAATTCTATATTCAGCTGTATTCCCAAGATTTTTCAATATATAGATACAAGTAAGTTTCTTATTATGTCTTTGAAGCTTTGAACTACCTATCGGTGGTAAAGCTATGCCCATATTTAGGCTAACATTGGACAAGATTGACCTTGTACAACATTTTGTTTAACTCAGATTTTTTTTTCATCTTATTGTGCCTGTTGAATTTAGTCTTTCATGATATTTTAATGAAAACATCATAGCCCAATTTTATTTTTAAAACCCAAAGAACTCAACCTTTCACTACAAATTTGTAACAGTATATTACACGATCTTGAAATATAAGATCCTTATTTAAGAAGACAGGTGGCACAGTATATATGGTGCTGGGCCTGGAGTCAGGAAGACTCATCTCTGTGAGTTCAAATCTAGCCCCAGACACTTATTAGCTATGTGACCCTGGACAAGTCAATGAATATTGTTTGCCTCAGTTTCCTCATCTATAACAAGAGTTGGAGAAGGAAATGACAAGCTATTATTCAGTGTCTTTGCCAAGAAAACCCCAAATGGGGTCAAAAAGAATCGGACATGAATGAAAAGTACCTGGACAACAACAGCAATTTAAGAAACATCCATTTAATGGTAAAATATATAATGAAATAGTACTTTTCTTATAGCAAGAACACAACAAAGTCTTCTGACCCTAACATACTATTGAAACTGTTTTCTCAAAGATTTCTATTTAAATACCAAGTCCAGTGGCTTTTTCTTATCCCTCTTCCTGTTAAATCTCTCCGCAACACATGGCACTGTTGACTACCCTCTTCTTTTTGAAGATCTCCCTGCTTAACGTTTATGACACTACACTATTCTCCTCCTCTTTGGTCTATCCTTCATTGTCTAATAACTTCCTTTCTTTTTCCTTATTTGTTGGTAGAAGTTATTAATGAAGAACTTCCTACATTGTTGGTATCTCAAGTCAGAGTAACATCAACTAACATAGGCTAGGATAGTTTATTCATATTGAAAATATTCCTGAGACTTAAATGGTCCAGAAGACTAAGACATGAACCATTGATATGGCTTTCTGGAAGCCTAAGGACAGAAGTTTCCTCCTGGATCATTGCCTTGTCATGGCAGAGGGGCTTGCAGAAGTCAATGAAACAATGGGCTATGCCATGCAGCGTTACCTAAGATGGACAGGTGATAGTGGAGAGTTCTGACAAATGGTGATTTTCTGGAGAAGGAAATGGCAAACCACTCCAATATCTTTACCAAGAAAGCTTCATGGAGAAGAGATGTGAGAAAATATATGAAACAGAAGATAAGCACCTCAGGTTGGACGGTGTCTAATATGCCACTGAGTAACAGCAGAAGACAACTGCAAATAATTCCAGTACAAATGAAGTGGTTGGGTCTAAGATGAAAGGAAACTCAGCTGAGGATGCATCTGGTGATGAAAGAAAAATTTGATGCTATAAAGATCAATATTGCATAGAAACCTGGAATGTAAGATCTTTGATTAGTTCTATGAAGATCTACAACATCTTCTATAAAAATACACCCTCCCCAATAAAAAAATGTCACACTCATCATAGGGAATTAGAATGCTAAACTAGGAAATCAAGAGATATTTGGATTGACAAGTTTGTCCTTGGAGTATAAAATGAAACAGGGGAGAGACTAATAGAGTTTTGTCAAGACAATTCACTGGTCACAGCAAACATTTTTTTTAACAATCCAAAAGGCTACATGTGGACCTCACCAAATGGCCAACATTGAAATCAGATTGATTATATACTATGTGCATATATATATACATACATGTATGTGTGTATATACATATACACACATACATGTATATGTGTGTATATATATTATATATATATATGAAGAGAGAGAGAGAGAGAGAGAGAGAGAGAGAGAGAGAGAGAGAGAGAGAGAGAGAGAGGAAGAGAGAGAGAGAGAGAGAAACTCCATAAGTCAATTCAAACAAGATCTGGAGCTGACTGTGGTTCAGATCATGAGCTTCTTATTCCAAAATTCAGACTTAAATTGAACAAAGTAGGGGAAAGCCACAAGTATGACCCAAATAACACCCCTTATGAATATGAAGTGGAAGTGATAAATAGATTTAAGGGGCTATATCTGGTAGATAGAACTATGGATAGAGGTTCATAATATTGTACAGGAAGTAGCAATAAACCCCCCCCTCCCAAATAAAAGAAGAGAAAGAAAGCAGAATGGCTGTCTGATGAGGCTTTATAAATAGCTGATGAAAGAAGGAAAGCAAAAAGTAAAGGAGAAAGGGAAAGACATACCCAACTTAATGCAGAATTCCAGAGAATAGCAAGGAGAGATAAGAAAGTTTTAAAGGAGCTATGCAAAGAAATAGAAGGGAAAAAATAGAATGGGAAAGGCAAGAGATCTCCTCAAGAAAATTAGAGATATCAAGGGAATGCAATAATGGCCATAATAAAAGACTAAACTTATAGAGACTTAAAAGAATTAGAAGAGATTAAGAAGATGTGCTAAGAATATAGAAAAGAACTATACAATCAAGATCTTAACATCACCAATAAGCACAGTGGTATGGTTATCAATATAGATCCAGACATCTAGAACCAGAACAAATTAAGTGGGCCTTAGGAAGCATTGCTAACAACAAGGCTAGTGGAGGTGATGGAATTCCAGCTGAGATATTTAAAATCCTAAAAGATGATGCTTTTAAAGTGCTGCATTCAATATGTCAGCAAAATTGGAAAACTCTGGATTGGAAAAGATCAGCTTGTATTCCAATCCTAAAGTTGGACAATGCCAAAGAATTTGGAAATTACCAAAACAGTTGTTCTCATTTCACACACCAGCAAGGTTATGCTTAAGATTCTGCAAGCTAGGTACCAGCAATATATGAACCGAGAATTACCAGAAGAACAGGCTGGTTTTTTAAGAGACAGAGGAGCTAGACACCAAAGTGCCAGATCTAGAGAGTTCCAGAGGGGGAAAAACAAACAAAAAATACCATCTACTTCTGCTTCATTGAGTATAATAAAGCCTTTGATTGTGTGGATCACAATGAAATGTGGCAAGTCTTAAAAGAGATGGGAGTACCAGATTATCTTGTCTCTTGAGGAAACTGTTTGTGGGCCAACAATTTAGGATTGAACATTGAACAACTGATTAGTTTGAGAGTGGAAAAGTGGTACAAGGCTGTATATTGTCACCTTTTTTATTTAACTTATATGCAGAGTACATCATGGGAAATACCAGGCTGGATGGATCAAAAGCTGGAATTGAGGTTGCTGGGAGAAATATCAACACTTTCAGATATGCAGATGATACTGTCCTGATGGTAGAAAATGAAGAAGAATTAAGCTCCTGATGAAAGAGGAGAGCTAGCTTGAAACTTAATATAAAAGAAAAAAAAAACCTAAGATTTCAGCAACTGGTCCCATCACTTCATGGTAAATAGGGGGAGAAGAAATGGAAGCATTGTCAGATTTTGTATCCTTGGGCTCAAAGATCACTGCAGATGGTAACTGCAGCCATGAAATTAAAAGATGCTTGCTTTTTGGAAGGAAAGGTATGAAAAATCTGTACAGCACACTAAAAAGTAAAGACATAACCTTACCAAAAAGATCTGCATAGTCAATGTTCTGGCTTTTTTCCAGTAGCGACGTATATCTGTGAGAGTTAGAGTATGAGGAAAGCTGAGTGCCACAGAATCAACTCTTTCAAATTAAGTTGCTGGAGAAGACTTTTGAGAGTCCCCTGTATAGCAAGGAGATCAAATCAATCATTACTTAAAGTAATTAAATCAGGCTCTTCTCTGGATGGTCAAATTCTGAAGCTGAAACAAAAACGTTGACCACATAATGAGAAGATGTGAATCACTGGAATAGACCTTCATGTTTGGAAAGATTGAAGGCAAAAGGAAAAGGGGATGGTAGAGGATGAGCTAGATAGTCATGGAAGTAATGAACATGAGCTTGGAAAGACTTTGAGAAATAGTCATGGCATGTTATTGTCTGTGGGGCCACAACAAGTCTACATGACTGAATGATTAAACTATAGCAACAATAACCAGTATAAAAGCCGGTCCCAAAAGATTCAGTAGCTTTTTCTCAGTCACATGCTTTTAAGTGGTAGTCAGCATGAGCAGTACTGAAGCATGGCAATTGCGGTTTGCTGAATCAATGCTGTATCCTTGCTGAATATCCTTTCTATGCTCTGGCTAGGTAAACTTCCTTCTATTGGTGATTTCATTTTGTACCAATACTAAACTTAAAGCACTATACCAGCCTGTGTCAGGCCTAGTAAACCACATCATCTCATTTTTATTATATTAAAAACTAAAATGGATCTGTGATTTCAATGTAGATTTTTTAATGATGTTATCCCAATCTCACTCATCTTGTGAAGCTCATCTATTTACTTCAACAAAGTTTCCACAGAATATCCACTAAACATGCTAGGGGTTTTTGCAAGGATGCCATCACCATCACCATCACTATCACCATCATCATCATCAGTAGAACAAGATCTACTCTCTCCTCAAACAAGGGGTCTTTCATGAATTTATAAAGATTGTAACAATTTTATGACAGATTTGATCATAGAGATAATGTTGTTCCATTATTACTTATATATTAATACCAAGTAAATAATTATATGAAGAGTTCTATGTTAACCAAAGATATTCACCTTTATCATGGAGAAAGCCTTTTGTATTTCCAAAGATGAGTATATATTATCTATTATCAGGTTTTTCTAGATATTCTTTTTTTTCTAATTGACATTGTATTGATAGTAATGAGCCTTATACAACTATAATATCTTCTCAATAACATTTCTGGTCATTCAAGAGATTCAATTAATTATCCATACAGTAAAAAAACAAAAGTGGATGAAAAACACATTCTCCACATGTACAATTGAATAATCAATTCATCTAATTAGTCCATCATTAAGTATATCTAGGACAGATACTATGTAGAGACAATGAGCCAGATCCTGACTTAAATAGCAGGAAAAAATCAGTTGCATCACATTTAAGAAAGTATTCATCACTTTCAATGATCTGAAGCAACTTCAAACCATAAACTCATCTTCCTAACATCAGTATTCTCATAGTTATGCAATATTGCTGCAAATTATTAAACATTGGGATGATTTCCTAGAAATGAGGATTATATTATTAGGAGTTCTGAAAAAAGTCTTTTTAAAAATTACCTTCATCCAGTCTTTGAGTTTTCTTCTTCCTGAAATATTTGGTACTTTCAGTACCCCCCAACCTTATTTTATCACTCACTTCTTGACTCCCTCCATTCTGACTGTGATTTCCTTGGGAGCTGAATCTCAAAGTGTCTTAGCCTCCTCCCACACTGAGCAATTCATGATTCACTTGCCTAGATCTCTTCCCCAATTAACTTTAAGGTCATCAGAAGTGGCTCCAGCTGTCTACTATGCTGTTCCCTCTCAGGTTTGGTGGAATGCTGCACAGCCTCCCATGTTCATTCTGTCCTATGCTGATGACTCCTCCCACTCCTGTTCCTCTGTTCTCTGGCCCAGTGCCAGAAGTTCTGAGCCTCTTTTCCCTGGCATCACCAGTTTAGAGCTTTGTAGCACTGGTGCTTCCTGGTTGCAGCTCTGGCACACTTTTGCTCCTCAAGGGCTGTGGCCAAGCTGGCTGCTGAGGCCTAAGCAAACTTCTCCAGACTGGAGCTGGGGTCTCCACAGCACTGGAAAGAGGGAAGGGAACTGGGAAATAAGGGTGAGTTTTGATGTAAGTCTGTATCATGTCCTTGAGTCTGCTAGAGTAGCTTCACTATTTTTTTCTGTGATCTAATCTTTCCTTCTTGCTTATCTTTATTTTTTAAAATTTTATTTATTCTATTCTGAACTTAAGAAATAAAATAAGCATTTCTATAACATAACAGAATAGGAAAAGTGATTGCACATGACACTGCAAATCTATTATGTACAACTTGCTATTCTTTTAAAATATATAATAAAATTATCACGTAACTTTTTTCCTTTGTTTCTCCCCCACCTCCCCAGAGATGGCTACCATTAGATACAAATATGTATATACATATATATGTAAAATCATTCTATACATCCTTCTACTTATCAGTTCTTTCTCTGGATGCAGAAAACATCTTTCTTCATAGGTCCTTTGGTAGTTGTGGAAATAGGGGAGGGGTGTTGAGTGAGGTCCATGTCAGTAAGCATTTGTTGCTGTTCTGTTTTGTTTTTTACCCTCCCCTCTGTTTTTGGATTCTCGGTGTTCCAGACCTTGGGGATAGCTGAAGTTGGCTTTTCTTTAGTGTATAATTTCTGGTTTGAGGACGTTTGAGAGGTCTTGGGGATTAGAGAGAAAATGTCTAGTCTGCTATCATGTTGCTCATGTGACCCAAAAATCCCTGTGATGTATTGGTTTAAGGACTCCTAGCATGGTAATTTGGGTGACAGTTGGCAACTCTCCTTTAACTTATCATCTTATATGCAAGCAGGACAGATAAATTTAATGACTGACCTATGGCTACATGTTTTGTGTGACAGAGCCAGAACTTAAACCTCCTTTCCTTCCCATTATTTTGTATCTACCTTAAATGTATTTTGAGTTTACATTTTGTTTATATGCTGTCTGATCCCGATAGAATGTATGATCATTGAGGTTAGGGACTAGTTAATTTTTATCATTGTACCCTCAATGCATAGCATAATGCCAGGTACATAGTAGGTACTTACTGAATGCTTGTTGAAAGAGTGAATGAATGAACATAAATCTTTCTCATTCTTAGGCTGGCCTTCTACTCATTATGCTATCCTAGTTCTGTTGGAAAATTTGACATTAGGAAATACATAAAATAAAATAAGAAACTCAGGAGTCAAGTACCATAACAAGTTCCTATTTTTAAATAGATCATTATATTATCTAGTAAATGTACATCTCTATACTTAGATTCTCTTTTTATTATTTTTTTATTTTTAGAAGCAATTGGGGTTAAGTGACTTGCTCTAGGTCACACAGCTAGTAAGTGGCTGAGGCCAAATTTGAACTCAGGTCCTTTTGACTCCAGGGCTGGTGGTATATCCACTGTGCCACCTAGCTGCCCTTCTATTTTATTATAATAAACAATCTCTCTCCCTGGAGGCTTCATCTTTCTCACGTGAGCGAGTATTGACTTCTTTGCATCACTCTGTTTGTCTCAGTTAACTAATTCTGACCAGCAAAAGACCAGGAAATCTATTTAAATTGTATTAATATATATTTTTCTTATGTATGAAAAATCCATTCTGGATGGGGAACAGAGAATAGGAAAATTATATACAAAAACTAAGACTTTTTCTTGAAAACAATGTTTCTTTATCAATAAATTTATTTTCCACATGGTTATACACTGGACTTCAGAAGTGGAGAGTAAGGTGCATGTTATCTGAATGTGCTACAGTACAATGATAACAAAATACAAAATAATAGGGCCAGAAGGGACTCACCTCACTGTATAGTTCCTTCTTTATTCCTTTCCTGGAAAAAATAGCTTCAATACTTCATTCTTTAACATTTCTCAAGAGATAGAAGTTGAGTGAACTTCACTAGTCAAATTTAAAATGTATTACGATGCTGAACAGAATTTTAAATCTCCACCAAAAGTAGTTCCTAATTTGGGTTCAGTTAATCAGTGTCCAGTTTGCCCTGTTACTCCTTAAAGCCATCCTTGAACGAGCAAGGATAATTCTTTAATGCTTGTTTCCAAAGGCCTTTAATGATACCACTTGTACAAGGGCATGTCCATAATACAGTACAGTGCATAATGCTGTAGGGCAATTCTGGTGCAAGCTCATCTGGCATCTGGTGCAAGCTCAAAATCTGGCAGTGATGGTGGCAGCCATGGGGCCTCCTGGTTAGTTTGTTTCAGTGGTGGGGCTGAATAATAGTCCCTAAATGTTATAATTCCTGGGAATTAGGAATATCAAGACCCATCTAATTGACTGTTCCAAGTTTAGAGGCATGTGAAGGAAGTTAGCAACAACCTTTTCTTCATGCATAAGATGCTGTTAGGTACTCAAGATATGCAATACTTACCAATTCTTTTCTTGATGAAAATATTCAAGATGCTGTAATGTTAATACAATTTGCAGATCTTCCCTGTCCATTAATAGGCCTCATGTGGAGCCCATTAAGGTAAGCTTGATTAGGGGAGGCTTGTTTTGTAGGAAGGCTCACACCTTTTGCTAATTTCTAATTAGGCACTGGTTCATGAGGGTTGTAATGCCCTCTGGCTCTGAAGAAATGTATATATACTCTGAGGTTAGCATTTTGCTTTGGAGATCATATTGGAAGAGTGTTCATGTGATTTGGTCAGACGAGACTCTGGGTAGCCATTAAGGAGGCCCCCCCACCCCGCTTTGAAAACCCAGATGTTCATACTTCTCTTTCTTGTAACTATGTATGTATTGCCCTTGATCAGAAAGTTAGAAGCCCTATGTGTTGGCCTTTATTTCTGCTTGTAATTTCTGTTTGTGTTTGCTCTAAAGTTCAGGGTGCTGATTTTTCCTCTGAACGATATATATGTTTAATTAGAGTAAGAGTCTTGACCCCTTTAAAGTTGCTTTCCTTTAGAAAAGAAGATCAAGGAGGATTCTGGGAAGATGGTAGAGTAGGTCAGAAAACTCCAGTCTCTCAAGATTTTCCCTCACAAAAGAGTTAAACTAGCACCTTACGGTGAACAAAGTGTGGATGGAGACAAAGAAGAATAGGGACACAACCAGGATCTTCCTGGGACAATTTGAGAAGATCTGAAGAAAAATCCCAGGATGAGGCTTGGTCCCTCAGAGGAGTAAACACCTCCAGGCTAGGTCCCATTTTAATAACAAGAGGCACAAGCCCTGAGGTTAGTTAGTTTGAGAGGCTGCCTCACCCCAACCACAGGAACTTTTCACCCAGGGATTGTGAGGGGAATAGTGAGGCGAGTTGGGAGTTTGAGCCCAGGAAGATTGAGGGAACCTCTGCTGATGAGGAATGCTAGACCCAGCTGTGCTGCAAAGAGCAGTGGGAGTGAGAAGGAACCAGCACACATCCAGTGAGTGCAGAAGCAGTGGGGCAGAAAGCCCCTGGGTGTGGGCACTTACAGGAGGTTGGAGGTTTGGCTTTGCTTCCAGACTAGAGGGGGGAACTGAAAATCTGGGGCAAGAGGCCCCATTTCCCATACCCCAGGGCTAGAGGTGATTACAAAAATCAAGCTATTACCATCAAAAATGCACAGGCAAAGGAAAAAGAAGCCAATCATAGAAACCTATTATGGAAGAAAATTGTCCTGAAGCATTAGAACCAGGTAAGGAAGTAGAAATAGAAAAAATCCATCGAACACCACGTAAAAGAGATCCTATGAGGAAAACTCATAGGAATATTATAGTCAAATTCAGAAACCCCCAGCTCAAGGATAAAATATTAAAAGCATCAAGATTGTAACAATTTAAATATGAAGGTGCCACAATTAGAATTACACAAGACCTAGGAGCAGAGACATTGAAGGACTGTAGGTCTTGGAACACAATGTATCAAAGAGCAAAAGACCTGGGGCTCTGGCCAAAAATATCATACCCTGAAAATGTAAGTATTATCTTGAATGAAAAAAATGGACATTTGATAAACTTTCAGACTTTCAAGACTTTGTTAAAAAATCCTGAACTTAATAGAAGATTTGACATACAAGAACCAAGAGAAACATAAGGTACATACCAAAGACTGACTATAAGGGATTCAAACATAATATGTAAAATGTATGCCTAAGATTCTTATTAATAATTTGCAAGCTCATAAGAAAGAGAAGGTAAGCCTGACTCTGATATGAATTTAAAAAGTAAAACCATTTAGAAACAGCTAAAAAGAGTGACTATTCTATACAAAAGAAGTGCAAGAGGAAGAAAGGAAACAGAGGAATTAGGTGGGGGAGGAGGGCTGGTAGTTCTGGTAACCTACTTTCATCAGGAATGGATTTAAGAGGAACAATACATACATATTTAGAAGAGTAGAAAAGTCTTCTAAATTTAGAAGAAATAAAATGGTAGGGGTATAGAGAGGGGGGAGAAGATAAGGGAAAGATTTTTAGAGGGGAGAATGAGGGAATAGGTAAAAGAGAGTGTATAGAAGGGTGTTTAGATTTATGGCAATGGTAGGATAGGGGAGGGATCTTTGGAGGAGGGTAGGCATGTAATAGAGGGCAAGGTTGTTGGTAGAAGTAGAGGAATCAGGAGGGATAAAACAAAGATCAGGAGTAGAGTATGTTTGGGAAAGTATATGTCTGCATATGTATATGTATATATCTATAGCGAAACATATTTAAACTTTATTGTAGTCTTCGGGAGTGGGGTGGGGGGAGGGAAAAAAGAAAAAAGTAAAAAAGTGCACAGCAGAGAACAAAAGTAAACTCACAAAGAAGCAAAGAAAAGATGGACACTTCTCAACACAAGGTGTATTATTTATCATACAGGCTTTCTTGAAATGAAAATCCGTTGTTATATATTTTGAATCCTCTCTTACGTTCTGCTATGCACATGACACGCTTTGTTTCCTTCTTACTTTGTATTTAAGTTTCAATATTTAAGTTTATGATATGTTTTGTTCCTTTTCTCTATTCTGTATGTGTGCTCTGGCCCTTGAGTCTAAAATTAAATTAAATTTAAAAAAAAAGAAGAAAAGAAAAGCAGATCAAAGAACCTGTGCTAGCAGTCCTCCTTTGTACCAGTGTTATTGGTCTTCATCTCCATAGCAGCTGCAAGTAGCATTGTTATTACAGATGCAAAGGGTGGAACCTTTTTTGTAGTCTTTGACCTCTCTAATTCTGCTCACACCCACTCTTCAAGGGCCTGTTGTTCTATTTTGTTTACTTCTAGTTGGCTTGTAGTCTATGCAGGTATAGCGTTTAACCACTTATATTAGTTCTACACACTCTTTGATGCCATAACCTGTTTTACATCTGCCTGGGTCAGGAGGAGTCACAGTCAGAGTGAGTACAGCATTCTTGTGATGGTACAGGATCTGAGGATGGTACAGGTAGCTATAGCACTTGCTAATATGGGGTAGGCTTAAGGTTCTTTAGGTTAATTTCTCCCTAAACCGCATCATAGGTTAGAAGGGCAATGGGGAATAGTTCAGTGACTCCAGCTAGGCTATTTCTTTATTTTCTTTATTCTCACTTCTTGGTAGCTCACATTTTCTCAAAGTCTTATTGAAATAAACAATAATGATTTCGAGTGAGGAAAATTTCTTCTAAGTACCTAGAAACAGTTTCTCTAAAAACATATTCTCATCAGAAATAATCACTTATGTTCTGCCCTAAATTACTTTGTACATGTTTTAGATACATTTTAAATTTACTTTTTTTGTTGTGGTAAGGGACAACATAGTGTAGGGGAAGGATAACTAGCTTTGGAGTCAAGATGTCATGGGTTTAAGTCCAGAAGAAGGATCAAAAACCCAAAGTAGATTTTGTGTATGATTTATCTTTACTTTTTAAATTTTTTATATTGAGAGACAACATGGCATAGTGCAATTAGCATTGGCTTCAGAGTCGGAAAGCCCTAGGTTTCAGTCCTACTTCGAATAGATTCTGATCACATAACCGTATAAGCTCTCAGTACTCCATGTAACTCCCTATGATTATAAACGGCAGGATAGTTGCCCATCTGCATTAGAAGAGGCAGTTTCCTGATCAAGATCTTTTTACACTCATGAAATCCTGGGTTCTGACCAAAAGAATATGTATTTACTTTCTTAGTACATTTTTTTTTCTCTGAGTAGAAATCAACTTCTTTGAAGTTTGAGAATATTTTCATTTTGTCTTTCCCTTTAGTGTATCCTCAGAATATGCCACTGTGGCTAGCACATAATAAGTCACTAATAAATTCCCAGTGCATTGAATTATATTGAAATTTACAACTAATATAAATACTTTGGGGATATCTTACTTCACAGCATTTCCATTTTGTATTATTCAAATATTTCTCAATTATTCACTATGTTTGAGGTGCTGAAAAAATAATGGCATACATATGATTTTTTAGATTATATTTATAGTTAATAAAGCACTTCAATCTTGATGCTCATTTCATCCATGCAAGAACTTTGTGAAGTAGATAGATTTTGGATTGTTAGATGCACTTTTCAGATGTGAAAACAGTTCCAGAGATGTTAAATAACCTGACACCTGCCTAAGGTCACATAGCTAGGAAATGTTGAACATAAAATTGAACCCACATTTCTGGGTTTTCTGATTCTGAAATCAGTGAAAATTTCAGCATGCCACATAATGACAACATTCCTATAGGTGAAAGTCAGGGATCAAGATGAGGGGCTTTTAGCTTAAGTATGCCTTACCCTCCATCCCCAAACACTCCCAATCTAAATGGCAAAAATAACATTTCAATATGATTTTTAACAAAAGCAGGGAAAACCGCCTCCTGACTTTCTGAATGGATATAATTAATATCACAAACTAAATGTACTTCATAATTAGGCATTCATATTAATTTAATAAGTGAGAGAAAAAATTTATGCGCATTTCAATAATGCAGAGAAACTAGCAGAATTTCAGCTGCAGATGATTAAAGCTGAAAAGTCAAGTCTAGTATTTGAAAATATAAACAAATATCAAAGTAGGCCCTCAGAACAAAGCCTGACAATATACAAACGACTAGCACAGGAGTTCTTAATGTTTGTTGGGTCATGAATTCTGCTGGCAGTTTGGTGAAGCCCATGGGCATATACATATACATATGCTATATATATATATATATATATATATATATATATATATATATATATATATATATATATATATATATATATATATATGTATGCATGTATATATATGTGTGCATGTATATATGTGTATATAATATCACAAATGAAATAAATTATATTGAAATAAAATGTAATTTTTTTCACCATCCAAGTTTATGGACTCCTTAAAATCTATCCTTGTGCCCTTTGGAGATTTGTTGAGCCCATATTAAGCACTCCTTGATGCATTCTAAGTCTCTTTTGAATTAAATCACTGAATTAATCATGATGATTTAAAACAATCCAATTAAAAAATGCGATCATTTTAGTACCTGCCTTGTTCAATATATTCTGCTGGTCCAAAGATTAAAAACATAATCCTTGCCTTCAAAGAGCTTATAAGCAAGTAGGGTGAAAACATGGACACAAATAATTATGATATATTATAATCTCTGAAGTTAGGCTCTCTGTTTGCAGAGTAGTTTGCCAATTTTCTTTAGTAGGCGGAGTTTCCTTACCAGTCACCTACTATACTAATGAAATCACATGTCATGATAACCTCTTCCCAGGCAGCTTCCCCCCACTCCCTGGAAAAAAATCCACTTAAGCTCAAATGAGTTTCTCCTGACAATTTATACAGTTATAACCAAGTGGATAAAAACTGCCTATTTTTCAGATTATGACCTGCCATTGAATAGATGCCCCATTTAGCTGGTTCATCACTTCATGTACCTTGTAGAGACACAATAGATAGATTCTCAACTGGGCCTAGAATTACAAAGGAGAAAAATGAGTAACATAGTTTTTTGGTAAATTGTGTTGTACTTTAAATTATCCCAAGCCTTTCCTGAAGTACAAATCCATCTTTCTTAAGACCAATATTCTTCCAGTGATGCTGTATGGCTGTAAATCATAGAACACCACAGTTTCTGAAGGAACAAAATTGATGCAGACCCAAAGGTCAGTGGAGAGTCATAAACTGAATTTGAGCAATCATAATTTGTGGATAAGTGATTTAAAATACATCATTCAGAGAATATATCAATGGAAACAAAGGTTATCTGGTCATGTTACAAGAGCAAGGAATAACACATGGACAGTTTACTTAGTAGTGTGATCCAGATCATTATAAAAGATCTAGGCCTCTAGCATATGGGTGGATCATGAATAGAATATTAATAAGAATATATGAACAAGATGACAAGTCATGGATAGAGTTCTATTACTCTGCATAAATAATATTATGGAATCTTTACAATGTGTATGATCCAGTTTCAAAAATTATTTGATGTTTGCTATTTTTAGTAAATATTGTTTATGCCTTTTTCATTGTATTTGTTTGCCATTTTATTTAAATTAGTGTTCTTATTTCTCCTGTTTTTCTTATTTAGAAAAATTGCAGGAGAAACAATTTTGAATTGACCAGTAGGCTTCTTTCTTTTTCTTATTTGAGTTTAAATTCATTTAACTTCTCTTATAAAGTGGAAGATGTATTTTAGTTTGCCGCTACTAACATCTTCCCAGGCACATTGCTTAGTCCCTAGCTGGCAGCTTGTTGCCAGACAGATCTAACTCACTGCTATTAATCAATTCAGTTTACTTTAGTTCAAAATGTTCTAATATGCCTTAAATGGGTAGGTTTTGAAAACAATCTATCCAACACCACAAAGTTTAAATATGTTCTGGAATGAGGCCTAGGTTTCTCATCACTTTTTAGGTGTAGCAAAATAAATTGTGGATCCCCATTATAATAATAGGCAAGAAGACATGATTAACAGTAATTGTATAAGCATGTCACACAAGTTTTTATTAAGCTTAGGATCATAAACATAGACTTAAAAGGATCCTTCAACATCATTTATTCTTAAACACTCATTTATAGATGAGGAAACAGATGGCCATAGAGGTTATGTGAATAACCCAACATCACACAGGAGGAATCAGAATTTAAAAGTAGGCCCTCCAGCTTCAAAACCAGAGCTCCATAATATTTGTGTGTGTGTGTGTGTGTGTGTGTTTGTGTGTGTGTGTGTGTGTGTGTGTTGGGAGATATGGATTGACCCATGTATGAAGAACACTTGTAATGACAGGCTGTGTTTAAAGAAAGGTCTAATGTACTGCAGTTAATGGGCACAAGTGGAAAATATGTGGTTATCAGATTTCTGTTACACTATTTAATTTGGATACATTGAACTTCTTTAAAATGAAAAAAAAAACCAAAATAAAACAAACACCTTCTTTCAAATTCAACCTGAGTACATCCTGCAAGCTAATATCAAACTCAACTTACAAAATACATAAATGTTATGATGAACATGACAATAATTTTGTAATATTTCACAGTGCAATGAACAATCACAGGAATTTTCTCTTTTCTTATTAAGTTGTCAGTTTGTTACTGTTCTACATTACACTTTCTCTTGTGGTTTAAATGCTTTCTGCATCCACCCTTTTTGAGGGGATGTTGTCAAGCTTCAAGCTTGAGGTCCTGAAAAGAACTTTGGAGAACACTTGTATTCTCTTATGGCTATGCAACACATTACTATTCTTTTGAAGATAATTAAGCCTGTTACTTCCCATGCCTGGAATGCACATCTCCCCCACCTCTGCCTCTTTAAATTCCTAATTTCCTTTAAAATTCAGTTCAAGTTTTGCCTTCTATATGCAACCGTTTTTGAATCCTATGGCTGACAGTAACTCCCACACCCACAGAAAAATAAAGATAAACAAAAAGCTGCCAAAACAGAAATAAAAGCAAAAACTGACCCTATGTTTCTTTCATACTTATTTTACAATACTTACACATTTTATAATATCTGATACAATGTAAGGTCTTTGTGGTCAGGGATTAAGTCGCCTTTATATTCCCAATGCCTAGAAAAGTATTTGGCCCATAGTAGGCACTTAATAAGCCCTTACTGAATGATTGTTACTTTATGTTAATATCATGTGACTAAGACATAATGGAAAACAGTGAATTTAGACAAGAGACCTGAACCAGGGTATCTGGTGGTGGGGCAAAGAGCTAATTCTGACTAAGCAAATATATATTAACCACATTACTATGGCTAACATGACTGTATATTCACCCAGAAAGAGATAAAACAGGAATATGGAAGGTTATCTATCTGTTCTTTATGTTTTATAGTTCCTCAACACTTCATGTCAGCCCAGTACTCATAATCTCTACAACTTCTGATCCTTTGTGTAGAAAAACAAGATAGTGTCTATCTATTCCATCTGGTAGTGAAACTCACTAACACACAACTACACCTTTGGAATTGCCTCTTAACTTGTCTTCATGCCTTCAACCTTTTTCCACTGCTGACAAAATGCAGAGAGGATTATTTTCATATAGCATTTCTTTCATCGTATCATTAATGTCTAGACAATACCTACAAAATGAAGTTCAAATTCTTCTGTTCTTGTCAATGTGGATATATTAGTTTTATCTATCACTATTGCCCTAGATGGCCATTATATGTATGTATACTAGTTAACTTGATGTATACTTCGTATAACTTGATATATACTACGTGTTCCATGAACAAATGCACACAGTCTGTGGCTTTGCTTATATCATTCTTCCTGGCTAGGGCACCCTGCCCTTAAAACCTCAACAGCAGACATTTACATAGAATTTTAAAGTATTCCCCACTTTGCTATTATTACAGTCCTATCCACCCTTAAAGACCCACATCAAATGCCACCTTCCCCATGTAGTCTTCCCCAGTGAATTCAGTCAGAAACTTTCTCTACAATTCTGAACATTCATATCTATATATGTAAATATATACACATATGTATACACACATATACTTACATATACATTATATATATATATACATAGATGTGTACATAGGATAGACACACACACAAAAACAACACATAGTTTTTGGTATGTGTGTTTTTCCCTATGACATGTAAGCTATTCAGGGGCAGGGATCATGGTTAATACATTTTTTGTACTCCCTCCCCACCCTGCACAAAGGTCTCTGGAACCCTGAACCCTGAACATTACATTGCACATAGTTGAATGTAATGAATGAGTGATTTTTAAAGAGGTTGAAAATGGTTATATAGCAGGCTAGGCAATAAAGCATTGAATCTGGAATCAAAGGGTCAACTGACAGTCTCTGTCAATGACAGCGTGTCAATTATAGTCTGTCAGTTCCTACCAGTGTGACCTTGGACAAGTCACTCAGGCTCTCTACACTTTAGTTTCTTCATTTAAAAAATTAAAGGATTGGACTAATTGTTCTTTGACGTCCTGTCTAGATCAAAATCTGTTATCTTATGAACCTTTAAATCAATGTCTGAGAAGTAAAACAGGTTTTCCTTTAAATTATTGACATAAATACTATTCTTTTTCATTAAAAGTCATGAATTAGTCATATGTTCTCTATCTATTCTGTTAAAAAGAACTATATTATGGACTTCAGAGGTCTCTTTCAACTTTAGATCTCTTAATCTATTAATTCCCTGTTTCAACGACCCACAAGGTCACCTTTACTCTCTGAGAGCCAAGTCTAGTGGTCTGAGAGAAAAATAAAGATCAGGAAATAAGGGCTTATGATGGCAGTGCTGGCCCTACATAAGGAGAGGATTGATGGTCACCAGAACAACATAGAAAATTTAGTACAGTGACTGTTAATTTAAATAAAAGATAATCAAGATGGAGAAATTAAAAAAAAAAACTATTTCAATGAATAAGAAATTTTCAAGTAAAGGAAAATGAATTGTAATTCCCTGAGGAAGAAGAAAGTGTTATAACAAATTGTGAACTGCACCTAAGTGATGATGGGATATTACAATGGTTAAGAAAAGAAATCAAATAATTAGGTGGAAATAACAAGTATAGATGCAGAGAATTTAGAGTTTTCAAGGAAGAAAGCTACGAGGCCAATGTAATACTGGTGATGTCACTATCAAAGTTAGAATTAGCCAGTCAGTACTAAATCTTTCTTCCATATTGGTTACGGATAGAGCAGCATCCCTCCTTGGGCTTTCCTATACTCATCCAGGTGGGTGACATCCAGATGCTGCTCTATCCCAGATCTCTCTTCCTTCTTTTTCCTTATACTCTGTGTCTCTTGATTTAATCATCCACTTCTTGTTATTAAAAATAGCTTTGGGTCAATATAGTGACCCTCAGGTCCTGGAGTCCCTTTATCTATGTTGTGAAACGAGTTGTGCAATCACAATGGTTTAGAATCCATAGTTAAACAATTCCCAATGTTCAGCTGGAGGTTTGGCTCTCTGGCCTAATTTAAACTTTTGTTTACCTCTAACTGACTACTGGTCACTTTATATTTGAAGCAAAAACTAGGGTATAGGAAATGTTTAGGCATAATAAGCAAGCACAATATATTACAGTGTCTGTTACTAGATAGGAGAGAATGTTGGAGAAAGAGCAGACTGTTTTTTATCTGGGACAGCTAGGAGATAGGTGGAACAGTGCAAAGAATGCTATACCTGGAGTTAGGAAGTCCTGAGTTCAAATCTGTTTTCAGATATTTGCTAACTATATGACTTTAGACAAGTCACTTAACTTCCCTTTGCCTCATTTGCCTCAACTATAAAATGAGGATAATAATAGCACCCATCTTACAAGGCTGTGAGGATCAAATGAGATTCTTGTAAAGCACTTAGCACAGTGTCTAGTTCCTGGCAGGTATTTAATAAGTTCCTATTTCCTTCTTTCCTTCCTTCCCTTAATCCTTGAAGATGTGAGTCCAACCAGAAGCTTTAGCTTGAATATACTCTGAGATGCCTATAGGGTTTCCATGAGTGGTTCTCTTTGATCTCTCCTTTCTTTGTCATAGCTCAGCTCCTCTTTCATAGTATCCTTTTAGCCTATTCATTTCTCCTTTCAGTTTTCTCTTTTTGCATGTTGTTCCCAGTACTTGCCAGCTCAGCCTATTTTGTCCTAGGAGGTCCAGAGAGACAGGGGATACTCACTTGCCATTGCTACTGCTACTTCTCAGTTCTTGTTTTCCCTATTCCTACCTTTCAGTCTGTCTTAAAAATTTAATGTGTTCCTTTAAGGATTCTACTAACCCCTACCAATCAAATCCAAGTTCCAACTAAAAAGTTATTGAGAGTCCAAAAATTGTATGCAGAGCTAAGAGGTAATATTGCTCCACTGAACTACAGTTTCTAGGATGTCAGTTGGTTTTCAAATACATGTTGTGTCTGTATCCCCTGTGAGCTCCTGGGGAAAAAAAATCACTTAAACTCTGTGTCCTAGTGAACTCTCAAAGACTATGAGTTTCGGAACAACTTTTTTGATGATTCACATTGGTAGAGGGAGATTCCTAGACTGGTCTGGATGAAAAACAAAACAAAATAAAAAACCTCCACAAGACATATAGGTAACCAGGAAAATAGAGAAACCCAAGAGAAATTCCATCAATAGAAACATATTCAAAGGATGGGGTTAAAAAAATTTTCCACAGAATTATGAAAAACTATGAACAAGCATTTCAAAACATGTTTTAAAAATGTAGGACTAGACATTTTTATAATATTTTATTTTCACCCAATTATATCCTAAAACAATTTAAAAACAGTTTTTAATTTGAGTTTCAAATTTATCATTTCTTCCCTCTCCTCCCTCCTCTTTGAGACAATAAGCAATCTAAGTTACAAATATACAATAATGCAAAACATATCCATATTAATCATTTTGTATAAGAAGACTTGAATGAAAGGAAGAAAGAAAGAAAAAGTGGAAGAAAGAAAGAGAGAAAAAAGAGAGTAAAAAATAGCATGCTTCAGTCTGTATTCAAATAGTATCAGTTCTTTCTCTGGAGTTGGATGGCATGCTTCATCATGAGTCCTTTGGAATTGACTTGGATTATTATATTTCTGAGAATAGCTAAGTCATTCACTGTTCTTCATCACGTGATATTGCTGTTACTGTGTACAACAGTCCCCTAGTTATGCTCACTTCACTTTGCATCAGTATATGTAAATCTTTCTGTGTTTTTCTGAAATCTTCCTGCTTGTCATATCTTATAGCACAATAATATTCCATCACAATCATATGCCGCATCTTGTTTAGACATTCCCAAGGTGATGGGCATTTTCTAGATTTCCAGTTCTTAGCCACTACAAAAAGAGCTGCTATAAATATTTTTGTACAAATATGTCCCTTTCCCTTTCTTTGATGTCTTTGAGACAGAGACCTAGCAGTGGTATTGTCAGATAAAGAGGTATGCACAGTTCTATAGCCCTTTGGGTATAAGGACTAAGCATTTATATCATCATAAGAACCTCTCAAAGCACTCCAAAGTAGGAATTATGTGCAAGACATAAAGAAATTTTAGCACTCTCCAGTTTTGGAACCAAGAACTCCAGTAAGATGAAAACCCAATCAATTCTTGGTAGAAAAGACTAATCCTTCACCCTTAATGTATTCATTTAGCACTGTCTCCCACCCCACCATCACACAACCAGGGAGGACTATGCAAGTAGATTCATGGACTTGAAGCAGGACTCAAATCTATTCTTTATTCTTCCAAGTGTTCTGGAAAACCAAGAGGCAGAAGCTTGTCCTTGTATTACAGTGCTCTGTGCTACAAGAGGGCTCAGCCAGAGAACTGAGGTATATAGGGAACTGAGGCAGGTCATATATACATGGCTATGTGGCAATCCACTAAACCTTGAAGAAAGAGGCCAGAATCCAGCTGGGGCCCATGCCTGAAGCTAGTGAAACATGAATGACCCAGGTGGGAGGAGATTGAGATGATTTTTAGGTATAACCCCAGGGAAACTGCAGTCAAAGGGAAAAGAGTCATAAAGTGAGCAATAGGAGAACATGGGGTTGGGGAAGGAAGTCTCAGGAGAAAGAAAACAGTTTAAAGAACTTGATCTTATTCAGATAAACCAACAAAGAAGAAATTATTAACAGAAGGTAATAGGACCTTCAAATCAGCTAAAAGAGTTCAGACATCTATGAATAAATATTACATGGCAAAGGAAAATGAATCACTACCTGATGAACCATGGGAACCTGTGGGTTGTCAATAGAGTATGGAACTATAGCAGGATGTTCCTAGATGTCTTAAAAGACAAGTGAGAATTATGAGAGCAGATTTTTTGGCCTACACAGGAGAAATAATTAGCAACATGGGGAAAAAAAAACCTCTCAAATGCACAATGACAAGTCTCATCAGAAATGGAAGAAAGAATAACCAATTGGAAATGCAGATACACAGAGAAGTGCAACCTGGAAGAAGAGAAGCACAAAACATCAAAAGAAAATGTGATCTCTATGCAAGGATAATATATTGAGCTCAAAGACAAGACGCATGGAAACAATTTAAGAAATATATGTATCCCAGAAGACCACACTACATCAAAAAACCTGAATGCTAGAATGCAAAAAATAATAAAAGAAAACTGCCCAGAAATCTTAACACCTAAAACACCTTAACACCTAAAAGTGCCAACTGTAAGAATCCATAATTTGCTTTGGGGGTAAGGGGAACCTATGAGTCAGACTTTCAGATATAATATGCTTAAAGTGACCAATTCCATAGATGAACAATAAATTCTGCAAGTGGCCAGGGGAAAGATCTTTAACTATAAAGGAAGGGAAATTTGAATATGTTAGAACTGTTCTGTATGTACCAGAAACTGCAGGAAGAAATGGAATCATGTGTTCTGAACACGAAATGGCATGTGCTGCAAACCTGAACCTAACCATTAATGAAAAATATGGATATTCAATTTAAAAAGATTCATTTAAAGTATTCATATAAAATAGAGTTGAAGAAATTATTTCCTTTTCAAATATCCAATAAAACATAAATATAGGAAAGGTAAGCAGATAGTATCCAAGGACAACTACAAAATAATAACAAAGAGCCCATTAAGAAATTTCTCTCTATAACTACAAAAGAAGATAAAGGTAAGAACAGAAGTTATATAGAAGTGATGGTGGAGAGACAGGTCTGATAAAGCATGGGCTAATCCTCCCCGTAACCCTGAAACTAAATTACACAATGTCAGGGTTTATAAAAGGAGGGAGCAGGAGAGATAGAAGGGAACATAGGATTACTCTAATCGAAGCAGAGACTAACAATACATAGAAAATAATTCCTCTAGGCTCTAAGGAAGAAGAAAAACTATGTGAGAATGGATGAAGAGGCAAAAGGAGGGATTAAAATATGAGAAGAAAAGGGGGAAATTTTATTTTAGTGTTGGGATAAGGTTCCATAGGGAAAGAGAGATTTTCTCTAAATGTTGATGGTATCTTACAATGGGTATAATTTAGAGACAATACTCGCACTGTTTCAGGATGGAAGGAAACAAACATTTATTATGTGCCAGGCACTATGCTAAGTGTTTTATGAATATCTCATTTGATCCTCATAACAGTCTTGAGAGGGAGGTAGTATTATCATCCCCATTTTATCTTTGAGGAAACTGAGGTAAACAGTGACTTGCTTAGGATCACACAACTAGCGTCTGAGACCAGATATGAATTCAGGTCTTGACTCCAGGTCCAGTATTCTATCTCCTGCATTAATGAGTCATCTCAGGACAAGGGGGATCAGAGCTCTAGTGGGGCAGTAGACTCAAAATAGTGGGAAGGAATGTACCCAGGGACATTATTTAAAACAAAAGGGATAGAGTGATCATAGGGGTGGTCAAAGATTAATAATTAATCATCATCAGGGACACACACACAAAACAATCCTACCATAATGTAATATCTTCTCTATCACCTGAATGGATTGTTAGTTCTTTCTCTTTTGTAAAACTAATTTTTATTTGTTTATTTTTTGTTTTCAACATTTACTTCAATAAGTTTTAAATTTTCTCTCCCTCATTTCCCCCGCCCTTTCCAAGACAGCAGGCAATTTGCTATGAACTCTACAAATACATTCCTATTAAACACATTTTCACATTAATCATGTTGCATAGAAGAATTATAATGAATGGAGAAATCATGAGAAAGAAAAACAAAACAAAACAAAACAAAAAAGAAAATAGTCTGCTTTGCTCACATTCTGACTCCATAGTTCTTTCTCTGGATGTGGATGGCATTTTCCATCATGAGTCCTTAGGAATTGTTTTAGGTCCTTGCATTGCTGAGAAGGGCTAAGTCTATCAAAATCAGTCATCACACACTGTGGCTGTTACTGTGTACAATGTTCTCCTGGTTCTGCTCACTTCATTCAGCTGTACTGTTGTTTCTAAGAGTTAAGTGCAACAGAAATAAGGGATCAAGGAGACATGATTATGTGGCAATAACATAGAAACTGTTTAGAAGAGAGAACCCACAATATGTATGGATTGTAATTTCATAAAGAATATAATGAATAAAGAAAGACTAAATAGGTAGGTATCAGGTCATGAATCAAAGAATAAAGGTCTAGACTAGACATAAAGGGAAAATAAATAATGAAGACTATGAGGGGAAAGAAATCCCTTTTAAGAAAAAAATGCAGAAAAAAAGTTTAAAATGAATGAGCAAAACAATTTGAAGAGGAATAGGGGAAGTGATTTCTTTGTCTGTTTAACTGAGAAGAAAAGAAGAGGAAGAATTAAATAATTAGATAAAAAGAAGAAAGATAAAGGAACTAATAAGCACAAGTCCAAAACTAGAGAAAGGGGTAATGCACTCGAGGGATAACTTTAAAGTGAAGGGAAAAGTTGGTGAGAATAGGGCTGTCTTATATTAGATTAAACTAAAATAAATGAAAAGACTAGTAGTGTCTCTGCAGAGGAAGAAGCAAAAAACTTATAATTTTGGAGAAAAAAATCCTAACCAATATTAGAAATAAGTAGAAGAGAATGTAAATCTAACTCTCACAACTTTAAATATGAATGGATTAAATAATATGAAAAAATGAGAAAAGTGACTAATTAGATAAGGAAATAAAACCCCATAATTTACTGATTTATGATTTGAACCAATATTCCTTAATAGAATTCGATTATAGTTTTCTTCTGCTTTTTCTTTCCCTGGTTTTGATATTAGGACTACATTTGTCCTAATCTTAAATATTTGTTCCAATCTGAAATGTTTGTCCTAAAAGAATCTTAGTAGTGTTGGTACTAATTATTCTTACAAATTTGGTAGAATTTACCTGTGAATCCATGAGAACCAGGAGTTTTTGCTTTGTTTTTAATAATCTTATATAGTTATTTCCTTTTCTGAAATTGGATAATTTAAGATCTCTATTTAGCCTTTTATTATTTTGTATATTTCATATTTTGAAATGACACCTAAGAACAAAGTCATACATGAATAAAAATGAGCAGTTTGAAAAAATATCATGCACCAAAATAAGTATGAAAAATCAAGCATGGATTGCAATCATAGTGTCAGAGAATGCAAGGAGAGACATTTAAAAAATAAAAAGGATAAACAATGAAATTATATTAAGCTGAAAGGTATCAGATAACAAAATAATATCAATATTAAACTTATAGACTAAATTCCTTAGCATCTAAATTCATAAAAGGAGAGCTCATGCACACAGACGTAGAATACAATACTGACAGGAGACTTCAATGTCCCTCTCTCAATTTTGGGTATGTTTCACAGAAAGACAAACAAGGAAAAATATGTTCAATAAATTGTTCAAGAAACTAGAGCTAGAAGACCAATCTATGGAGCCTCCTAGATGGCACTGCTAAAGAATGTTACACACACACACACACTTATTTCTCAGTAGTACATAGAACTTTTACCAAACTTGACTATGAATTAGAGGACAGAGATACTTCTTGCAAATGTAAAAAGTCAGAAATAGGAAACATATGCTTTATAGATCACAGCACAACAAAAGTAGAAATCAGGTCAGGGAACACAAAGACACAAACCTAAATGCAGACTTAAGAATAAAGTTCTAATTAATGTGCAAGTCAAAGAACAAATCACAGAAACAACAATTATGTGTAAGAAAATTATAATGATGAAACAACATAATTTTCTGGGATGTAGCAAAAGCAGTATTTAGGGGGAAATCATATCTATGAACCCATATATTATCAAGAGAGAAAAAAATTAATGAATTGAAAATGTGTTTAAATACTAAAAAGCCTAGAAATAGATAAATTTAAAATAAGCAGGAAAGAATTAATATTAAAATTAGTCAAAAACAGATAAATTGGAAGAAAAAACTATGAAGGTAATAAAGCTAAAATATAGTTTGTTGAAAAGTAATAAAATTGATAAACCTTCAGCCAGTCTGCAAAGAAAGGCAGAAAGTCAAATAAGTAAAATAGTAAATGATGATGGTAAAATTAGAACAAACCAGAAGAAATAAAAATAATTATCAGAATATCCTATGCATTGTTCTATGCTTTATCAACCCTGAACAAATAAATGAATACCTTCAAAATATGAAATATACAAAATAATAAAAGGCTAAATAGAGATCTTAAATTATCCAATTTCAGAAAAGGAAATAACTATATAGGATTATTAAAAACAAAGCAAAAACTCCTGGTTCTCATGGATTCACAGGTAAATTCTACCAAATTTGTAAGAATAATTAGTACCAACACTACTAAGATTCTTTTAGGACAAACATTTCAGATTGGAACAAATATTTAAGATTAGGACAAATGTAGTCCTAATATCAAAACCAGGGAAAGAAAAAGCAGAAGAAAACTATAATCGAATTCTATTAAGGAATATTGGTTCAAAATTTAATCCTGTCAAGCAGATTATTCAAGAAATCAATGAATACAACTAAGTTGGATTTATACCTGGGATGCAAAAATGGGTCAATATTAGGAAAATAATCAATATAATTTATTATGCTTAAACCCAATCATTTAAAACCACATGATTATCTCAGCAGACTAAACAAATATCTTTGATAAAGGCCAACATTAATTTATGCAAAAAATCCTACAAAGCATAATCATAGAAAGATCCTTTAAAAATATTGTAAGAAGTGTATTTCCAAAACCAAAACAAGCATCATATGCAATCAAGATAGACTACTAGAACCTTTCCCAATAAATTCAGGAGTAAGGCGATAATGCCCATTTTCCTTACTATTATTTGATCTAATTCTAAAAATTCTGGCAATCACAATATAATAAACAAAAAAATTTGTGCAAAAATTGATAATGGTATGATGGTTTACTTTTAAAGTTAGAGCATCAGCAAAGATTCTAATTGAGACAATTAGTAACTTTAGCAATGTTGCTGGCTGCAAAATAAACCCTCAAAAATCTACATTTCTATATAATAAAAATAAATCCCAAGGCACAATAATAGAAAAAAATCACATTCCAAATAACTACAAAATGAATAAAATATCTGGGTATCAGCCTATTAAAGCACACAAAAGACTCGTATGGATTGAATTAAAATACTCTTTAAAGAAATTAAGAACTGCTTACATTGTTGAATGAATATTTAATACTTATGTGACTGGTACATGCAAATATAATAAAAATGACAATACCACCAAGTGAATTTATAGTTTAATCCTATGCCAATCAAATTATCCAAGGGATATTTTACATAAATTGATAAAATGATAAGAACATTCACTTGGAAAAAAAAGACCTAGAATATCAAGGGAAATTAAAAAAGAGAGAGAGACAAAGGGGGAAATTTCATTTCCAGACCTCAAGCCATATCATAAAGCAGCAGCCATCAAACCACCTTGTTTTGATTAAAAAATAGAGAGGTAGTCCATTCAGATTTATCATAGGAAAGGCAGAAACAATGAAACTCAAGAAACCAATGTTCAATAAAATGGAAATCAAGAAGTAATTAGGAAGGAGCCCCCCATATGATAAAAACTGCTGAGAAAACAGGAAAGCAGTCTGAAAGAAATTAGGCTTAGGCCAACATCTTATACCATATTCCACAATGGATTCAAAATGTATTTGTAAATTTACTATTAAAAATCATCCTATAAAACAGAAATTAGAAGAGAAGGAGATTATAAACCTGCAAGAGCTATGAGTAGGAGATATATTCTTAAACAAAGGATTGAGGCAATTTTAGAAGTTAAAACAGATGATTTTGGCTAAATAAATTTGAAACGCTTCTGCACAGACAAAATTAATGCACCAAAGATAGGGAAAAAAAATCTTTGTATACAGTGTTTTGGATAAGGGTTTGGTAACCAAAATCTTTAAACAATGAACACACATATATGCCAAAGTGTGTGTACATAGGTGTATTTGTAAATACATTTGTTATGTATTTGTATATGCATGTACATATGTATATGTCTGTGTACATGCACAGGTGTGTATGTATGTATATATATATATATATATATATATATATATATATATATATGTGTGTGTGTGTGTGTGTTCTTACAAAAAGTCATTCCCTATTATATATGTGGTCAAAGAATATGAACTTACAGCTCTTGAAACAATTGCAAAGTATTAAAAAATAATACGAAAGTATGCTCCAAATCATTAATAATAAGAGAAATGCAAATCAAAATAACTTTGTTGCTTTATGTAACACTGCAAATTGATTAAGATGACCCAACACACAAATAATTAATGTTGGAGGGCTTGTGAGAAGATAGGCACACTAGTGATTTGGTGGTAGAGTTTAAATCAGTACTATCATTTTGCAATGTGGAATTATACAATAAAATGGAATGTCCATACTCTTTGACCACTCCAGAGATTCTACTACTAAGTTTAAATTGCAAGGAAGTCATTGATTAAAAAGAAAGCCCCCTCATATACCAAAATATTTGTAGCAGCAGTTTTTGTAATAGCAAAAAATTGGAAACAGGGTAGATGTCTATAGGACAGAGATTCTTATCCTGGAGTAGTCCATGAACATTTTATATATATGTATGTATGTATGTATGTATGTATGTATGTATGTATGTATGTATGTATGTATATATGCATGTATGTATATATGTATGTATATATATGTATGTATATGTATGTGTGTGTGAATTTCAATATAATCTTTATTATTCAATTTCTACATTTAAAAACATTATTCTGAGGTGACTATAGACTTTCCCAGAATGACAAAGCAGTCCCTTTCCCTTCAAAATTCCAAGAAACTCTGCCTTTTAAAATGATTTTAAGAAGTCACTTTATAATGGTGGAGGTAGATTAGACATTATTTAAGGTCCCTTTGACCTTAAAAAATCCTATTTTTATTTTACCTGTCCTCTGTTGAGGTTTAAGTTTTCTGAGTGTACTAGATGCTTCAGTGAGGCAAGTTTTTGGTGCAGACTGATGGAGATTGCTTTCTTGGGCTCCTCAAACTTGAGGGAGTAACCTCAAATCCCTGCCTTTTTAAATAAACTGAAAATATTATAATTTTCTGCTTAAGAACAAGAGTTTATACTTATTCCTCAACTATGTTTTGTTTCTTCAGTTGGGTCCACCAATGATAGAGTCAATATCTTCTTTCGATTGGAATCTTCTTTACCCAAATCAGAAAAAATTAATGAAGTTTTTAGCAGTATATTGTCTCTTAAACTTTGTGCCAGCTTAGGGCCCCTGGATGCTTACCCAATTACTTGAATAATTATTATTCATTTTGAAACTCCTTCTTTCTGCAATCATGGTGTCCTCTCTAATTCCTGGTGAAATAACCCACTGGTGACGCAAGGATTTTGATCAACTAGGGATCATTACACTGAGGATTGAAGTGGCATTTTTGCTTCATGCTATGGCAACAGTGCTGTTCAAATGAAGATTTCGTTTCTTTTAAACATAAAACAAATTTACAGGAATCTCGGCATTCACCATGTGTTAAACATGCCGTATTAAAAGATGTGCTTTACATAAAGATAAGTAAGCCAAGGACTAGGTGTTCTGTCTTGATAACTGAGTGCTGATAAGATAATTTCAGGAACTCTAAAAATACTTTTAAACAAACAAGAAAACACTTCTACCTCATTAAATTTACAGCACTCAATAATGATCAATAATAGATCCATAACATTTTCATTTGATAAGGATTTAGATAAGTTGTTATCCTCTTCCTATTTTTCAAAATTTTATTTTTGCTTCTCTTCAGAATTTATATTCTGAAAATATGAGACAGCAGGGTGTAGTGGATAGAGAACCTTCCTAAGGAATAGAAAATCGTGAATTCTAGTTTTCTAGTTTTGCTTCCCTCTTTCTTTGTGTCTCTGTCTGTTTTTGTCTGTGTCTGTCTGTCTCTCTTTCTCTCTCTCTCTCTCTCTCTCTCTCTCTCTCTCTCACACACACACACACACACACACACACACACACACACACAGAGGTTTTGTGACCTTGGGCAATTTGCTTAACTTTTCAATTTCCTTGGTAATGCCTGGAGCATTAGCCACAGAGTCAGTGCTAATATGCATTGAGCTTGTGCCTGTATGCATTGGTAGAGAGAGGTTCCTCATTGGAAATTCCTTATAATTATAAAACCATAGCTCCAGACCTAAAAGAAACAAAAACAACAAAAGCCTCCTAAAATACTTTATCATTTCTTTAACAATTATCAATGGCTATATTGGGCTTATTGCCATTTAAACAATCTCATGTGACAGTCAGTTGAAGGTGACTATAATTTTTGACACATTTTCAGTGAATACTTACATCACACAGGTATGCAGTCTACATTTTTTAAATGGTATTTGAAGGTGTAAGCTGATCATAAAAGGCCTCAATTCATTTTAACACAAGTCAGTGAGCATTTATTAAGCAACCATAATGTGTGCAGCACTGCTGGGTAGGAACTGAGCATGCAAAGATATTTTTTAAAATGATTGCTTTTACCTCTCTGTGAATGTAAACACTAAGCTACTCAATACTCAAATATTAAATACTAAAGCTTTCATATTTGAAATTGTTAGCTGAGCAGAACATTTTCCTAATTAAGATCATCTTTCTTTAATAGATTGATCTAAAAAAGAAACAGGAGGGAGCACTGAAAACAAGGTATTGAAAAAGAAATCTAAGATGAGATAGAGTGTGTGAGAGGTAGAGCAAGCCTTCCTTGGAAGGAGGTATTTGTAGACTACCAGGTATTAAATGGAGGCTTGTTGCCTGGAGTAAGGTGTCAGGGATGAAGAGGAGGCAATGAGGCAATTGACTGGGCAAGAGTCACTAGGTGGTTAGATAAGAATTACTAAAGTTTTTTTATTATTGGAAGTTATATATTGAAGGAAGAACTTTTAAGAAGATTAGAAAAGCAAGAAGTGACCAAGATATGAAGAGATATAAATCCTGAACTAAAGGCTTTATGTTTGATCCTAGAAATAATAGATAGCCACTGTAATTTGTTGGATAGAGGGAACTACCCAGCCAGGCCTGTGCTTTAGGGATATCCCTACAGCAACAGTGGAAGATGGAGTGGGATGGGGAGAGACCTGAGGCAGGAAAGGATGATTAGGAGGGCATTGCAATAATATAGGAAAAAGGGAATAAGGGCCTGAACCATAGTGGTGGCTGTGTAAGTAGATAGAAGGGAATACATATTAAGGATACTATGGAGATAGAAATTACAAGATTTGGCAGCTGATTGAATGTGTGGGAATAGTGAGAATGAAAAATCAAGGATTATTATCCTTGTTATTGTGTTCCTGGTTTCCTGGAAGAATGGTGGTGCTCTTGATAGTTACAGGGAAATTTAGAAGATTTGGGGGTGGGTAATGAGTTCTGTTTTGGACATTTTAAGCTTGGGGTGCCCCTGTGATATGCGGTTGAGAAAGCATTGAATGGTGTCCTTAGATCTCTGTCTTTTCTCCTTCATTCTTCAAGTTAATGTGTGACAGGTACCGGAATTTCTCTGATATTTAGGATTTTTATTATATCTCCTTAATGAGGTAGAGTTATTGGAGGTCATGGTGAGGATAAAGAATGCATCTGGAGTAGGAAGGAATAAGGTGAAATGGAATTATTAAAGATTTTGATTGAACGATGGGATTTTGCAGTTCTTGAAATCGAATGCTAATGAGTGAGGAGCAACCCAAATGGTTTGGCCATCATTTGTGTAGCTGGCACAGAGCAGAGGAGTAAATCATGAGAGTAAGGTAGATTGAAAAGCAGAGAAATTAAAATATTTGAGGAAATTTCAACATGTTGAAGTCTGTTAATGTGAGGATAAATTGGGTTGAAGAGGGAGACTTTGAGTTAGGCACTGACGTCGTTGGGAAAGGATGAAGAATGTCTAGGAGGTTGTTATATCATGATCATATAGATTGGACAATGAATTTGGATAGAGAGAACTTTGGATAGAGAGAGCTGAGAAGTTGCTGAGTGAAGGTGGTAAAGACAGAGCCTAGAAGTAGCAATGAGGATCAAAGAGAATTCTATTTCTTTCATTGGGGTCAGTGAGTCAGGAAAAGTGAGAGAATCATGGCCAGGGAAGCAGCATTATCTAGGCCTAACTAGGTCTCAGTGAGTGATAGAAGATAAAATGAACAGGAGAGGTGGTATAAAGTGAAAAAAAAGTTTATTTTAGAGCAGAAGTTTGGTGGTGTAGTAGAATTAGTGGCCAGATTTGTAGTGGGAGATGGTGAGGGTGTAGGGTTGAAGTGGATGGAAACAAAGGATTAGGCAACAGAGGTTGGAGAGAGGAATTTTTTTCATTAGTTAAGGATTCAGTTTCACTGGGTTGGGAGAAGCAATAAGGTATAAAAGATACTAACTACTAGGGAATGAGTCCATGGATAGGAAGAGCTCTCTTCTGAGGAAGGTAGGTAGTTTGAAGATTCACGGCATCCTATGAGCCCTGGCCTGGAGGTTAATAGTCCATGCTAATGTGCCCCAGGGATATCCAGAATCCCAGCCAGGTTGCAAGACATTGCTAGCAGTATTCTAAAAAATATGCAAAGAACCAGAAGACAGCTCTCAACTTGATGAATTATTTTTCTACAGAAGATTTAGAAAGAAACAGAAAATATCAAAAGGCTAATGTGTGACTGGGTTGTCAACTAGATGAGTGGAGGTAATATCCATATTGATGACATCGTAGAGCATTCAAAGTACCAAAATAATATTTGGAAATGAAATTTTGGAATTTAAGCACGTAGAACAGTAATATATTAAGTTTTCATGTCACACATAATGTACACCAGGGCTGTCCAACCTTAGGTTTTTATTGAAATAATAGACAGTATATTTTGATTTGCCATTTTAGTGAGAACTCTGCAGTAGCTTGGCTTCCTTTACTAAAGCATTTATGTAAATTTCTATGCTTGTAGGCCAGCCGCATAAATTGCACTGCAGCACATGTGGCCCACAAGCCACATTTTGGACAGCCCTGTGGCACACAATCATCTCTATTCTTTCAATAAATGTATGTTCTATAAGTGAGCAGGAGGCTGAGGGGAGCAAGGCAAAGTTTATAGTACTTTGATGTATTTTGGGGCCTCAAGCACTACTAACCGTTCACCTTCCAAAAGGGGTTAGTAATGTGATGGCAGAAGCTGAAGTTGACCTGGCACAGTGTAAGCCAAAGCTGCCAACAATGGCTCAGTTTGGGATTGCCTGGAGAAACAGAAAGCATCCTGGTGGATACATAGCTAGTGCCCTTCAAACTGTGAAAGAAAGGTTCCAGCCAAGAATGGCTGAACTCATTAAATGTTTCCTTTGTAGAGTCATTGGGTATTGCTCATCTGAGAGATAAAGAAAATGCTGGAACATGCATGGCCTTTAAATCATTAAGCTACTCATTTATTCACTCAATAATTTATTCATACTCAGGGTGGTTAGAAAAGATTGGTGGGACCATCCATCCTGAACCTCTGTATTATTTAAAGCTATAAATTCCATCAATCTTACTAAACTCTTACGCATACTCTCTCTAAAGATTTTGGGTGAAGGTCCCTCACTATTTGCCTAGGTCTGATCCTATTGTTAAATAGCCTTTATAGTTTGTTTCTTCTTGCAGTTAATGAAAACCTGTAAATCTGTGATTAAATAAATAACTCTTCCATCAACTTTCCCACTAGAACGTTGTTAGGTGATTTTCTCAGGGTATTTGGCTGAACAGATTTTTTGACAGCTACATTTCAACACATAAATGATCCATTCTATCCACTGATCAGGGGTATAAAGATATTAGTTTGCCATTAAATGAGATTGAGTTAGAACTGTGACAACACATACATTTAGTTGGGCAGGTTCCATGACTCAGACAAATCTATTTTGGCTTTTTTGCTCAGAGAATTTAGAGCTGGAAGGAATCTTAGAGAGCATCTAGTCCAATACCTTCATTTGACAGATCAGGAAACTGAAACCCAGAGAAGGAAACTTACTTATCTAAAGTCATACATATGGTAAATGGCATAGTGAGTATTCAAACTCAGGCCATCTCATGTCAAATTCACTGCCATTTCCACAACACCATGTTGTTATCCACTCTCAGGTTCCATTTGTCTTCCCATCTCAATCACTCCATCCCATCACTACT
The DNA here is from genome assembly GCF_011100635.1 of Trichosurus vulpecula. Taxonomy (NCBI): domain Eukaryota; kingdom Metazoa; phylum Chordata; class Mammalia; order Diprotodontia; family Phalangeridae; genus Trichosurus; species Trichosurus vulpecula. Next base: position 223,039,389 of record NC_050575.1, on the reverse strand, counting down.
CATCCCATCACCAGGACCTTTAGGGTCCCGGTGAAACCAAGTATATAGTCAGTCTCCCTGTGCTGATACAATAAACAAATTAATACCTACTATGGTATAGTAGACCGATATGTCAGAAGACTGATTTGAGGCCTGCTTCTTCACAAAGTAGTTCTTTAATGTTAGTCACTTAGCCTCACTAGACTTCCATTTCCATGGCTATAAAATGGGGAAAGTTATACTCATTATTCATTTCAAAGGGTTGTTCAGAGGAAGGCACTTTATAAATTTGAGCTACTATTGTTATTTTAGTGATGTTGTGGTGATGTTTAAAAGATAAGTTATGAGGTATTTTAAAGAAATGAATTATTAAAAGAATCATTAAAACTCATTATACAACTTTATCCTACATAGCCTCTACAAACCAAGGGCTAAATATTATAGGGAAGAATGACAGAAGACAACAAGCAGTATTGCTAATAAAAAGCAGCAAATGGTAAAAATCCATTGATTATCTAAAAAGACAGCGTATAACAAACACCCTTGATGTAAGATTCTGCTAAGCCATTGTATTCCAAGAGCATTTGTAGATACAATGTAAGGAGATGCCAAATGGACTCAAAGCAGAACAAATCTGCTGGCTTAAAAAAAATAGGTATTTCTTTGTAATCATTGACAGTAGTCTAATCATATCATTTGGACCCAGTCATCAATAAGTATTTATTAAGCACCACCTCACAAGCTCATGTACTGTGTGAAGAAGTGGTGTTGGCACTGGAGAAGATGCTGAGAACAGCAACTGAGCCTGGCCAACTACACACCAACAAAAATCCATGCAGATTGTACCACAATTTAAAAAAAAACACTTAAGGATAGCTCTTTCAAGATTATCTATCTATCTAGATATCAGAGTCGAGATTCCAAAGGAAAGATCTCTGATGATGTTTCTACAATAACAATGAAAACAGAAACAGTAACAACAAATATACTAAAGCAACAGAGAAGACATCCATAATTACTGACCTGTATGCCCACATTACCATCCCTATTAACTCTATATGATAATGGTCTACTCACTGAGGGGAATCTCAATGAGAAGAGAAAAGACATACTTTCCTAGAAGATTTTTTTGCCTGAAACAATATTTTCATTGCCACACAACTTTTTGAGAGGCAGCTAAGTGCCATATTAATTAGAATTCTGGGCCTGAATCAAAATGGACCTGTGTTCAAATCCAGCCTCAGACATTTTCTATCTTTGTGACCTTAAGCACATCATTTAATCTCTTTTTACATAGGTTTCCATAGCTGTAAAATGGGGATCATAGTAGCATCGACTTCCCAAAGTTGTGAGAAACAAACGAGATAATATTAGTAAAGTGCAAAAGGACAGTGCCTAGCCCTAGCACATAGTAGGTGCCCAGTAAATGCTTTTTAAAATAGAGAATACAAGATTTAATTTCATTATTTAAAATTCAAAAAATGAGCTGCTGTGTCTGGAAAAAAAGAAACGAAAGATCATCTGGCATGCAATCCTCTTTGTACTTACTGAGAGTAATCCTCAAGGAACAGACATACAGCTCATCACTAGACACATAACCAAATGCTCAACAGGAGCTTGCCCTTTGCTGGAATAGCCTTTGAGAACTTAGGATCATTTTCGTGCTGTGATATGGCCTTGGAGGAGGGTTTTAATTGAACACAATTGTTAATGTTTAGCAGCCGTGCATAGTGGATAGAGAAAATGTCCTGAAGCCGTATACACCTTGACATCATGTGGTTTCAAGTTCCGTTATCTGACAGATATTTGCTGTGTGGTGACTCAGAGAAGGCCCTTAACTTCTCAGTGCTCCTAAACAACAATATAGGGCTGCAAGTTGCAGAGGAGATACAGACAAATTGGTAGAGGGAGTTCCCTCATGGAGAACAATGACATAATTGCAATAAATGAAATGCTAACAGTGAAATAATAGGTTTGGAAGAAACTCTTAAGATGTCTGTCAGATAGTAAGTGTTTAAAAATGTTGATTTATTGATATTTACTTTTTTCCAATTTTTTAATATGTTTGCCTTGAATAGTCTGAGAAATAGTCTGATGAAATTCTCATTGTCCTGATGGGTTTTTCAGTTTGAGCACTCTAAGGAAACAAAAATTTGATCTTTGGTTACAAAATGCCCTTCCAACCCTAAATATAAGAGAGAAATATACAAATTTAAAATAATTCTTAAAAATGAAAGTTATAATTTCATTAGAAGAAAGTAAATAGACATTAAATACTGAAGCAATTTGTTTTATTCTGGAATTTTGAATGAAACTTTAGCAAGTGTCAGCAACAATTACCCAGCATCCTTAGGTCAGGAGTACTGTGCTTGATATGATAATGGTTTTGAAACTTGGGCTGTAATGATATGGTTCATTTCTTTGCCCCTGAAGCAGCAATTCTAGCCTCAGACTGTAAATCTGTACTCTTCCCACATCCTCATTGAACTCACATGCTTTCTTTATCTGAATAAGACAGAAGTATACTTCTTCTTTCAATACAGTGAAACTCATATTGATCACATTCTAAAGGACTGGCAGAATTGAATGATAGCTTAGGAAGGCCATTCCCATTTCTAATACAGGTTTCCTTTGGTCAGCACAGGAGTCAGGCTGTGATACAATGTAGTCTTAAATATCCACTTTGCATTGGAAAGCTGTGGACACAGAAAATATTTAGCAAGCATAATGCTTACTTCTTGGAGGCAAATGGACAAAGCAAGCAGATGCCTCAGTTCTGGAAGGAATTAATTTACTTTTCATAGAAAACTCATTTATTTCCTCCTGAATACTTTCCCTATGTGGCATAAGCACACTATCGAATTCTAGAATGAGTGAAAAGTGTCCTGGCATTTGTATTTTTCTAAATGGTTATAGTTTACAGGGACTATTTATAAAAAGGGATAGTACTACCCCTATCATTACTCCCCTGAAGGAAGTTTTATCTTTTTAATAAATATTTTACTGAAAAGAATTCTGACAGTACCTCTCAATTTCTACATATTTATTTATTTAGCCTTAATCTTTCACCTACACTGGAGAGTTCGACATTAGTAGCTGCCTGCTGGATATTTCCCTGCTGGAGATTCCATAGGCCTCACAAATGAAACTTGCTTAAAATTGAACTCCTATTTTTTTTTTCTAGAACGCCTACTCATCCTCTGATCTTTTCTGATTCATAGTAGGACTCAAAGGGTACTTGGTAATTGTTTAATGTCAGTGTAGCAAGAGGTATCCAGTGAGTCAGTCAGTCAGCAAGCATTTATTAAGTACATTCTATGTGCTACGAACTGTGCATTGGAGATGTAAGAACAGACAAAAACCCAGTCCTTGCCCTCAGTGAGCTCACTTTTAAATGGGGGGGGGGGTAGAAAACATGCAAACAACTACGTACATACAAGATTATATATACATATACAATATACTCATTGTTTGTCTTTCATTCTCGAAGAGGACCATGAAATCAGGAAAATGATGACATGATTTGCAGTTGACTTTGATCTGAGTGAGGGAGGGCTGTGCAAGGTCACCAGCCTCACTTTCTCCTCTAGAGCCATCTGGGTCTAGTGGCCTGATATTCACCAGGATGGCTAGAGATGGCCCAGGATGCATTGGGAGACCCTGGCCCTTTCAGGCTAAGGTCTTTTTAGGTTCTTACTTTGAGTGAGGCAATACCCATTCAGTGAATAGGGATCTTAAAGAAGTTAATCAAGGGATGGTCCCTCATACATATACTCACACACACAGACACACACATGCACACACAAATATATGAATGCATATGGTATAAATGGGAAAAACCTTCTAAAGAAGAAGGGATTTGAATTGAGTCTTGAACAAAATAAGGAAGTCCGAAGAGGAGGAGGAGCATTTCAGGCCTGGGGGACAGCTACTGAAAAGGAGAGCAGTCAGGAATGAAGTTCTCTTTGTGACCCCATCTGGGGTTTTCTTGGCAAAGATACTGGAATGGTTTGCCATTTCCTTCTCCACCTCATTTTACAGATTAAGAAACTGAGGCAAATAGCATTAAGTGACTTGCCCAGGATCATGCAGTCTCAGTAGGTGTCTCAGGCTACATTTGAACTTGAGAAGATGAGTTCCAACTCCAGGCCTCATAGTCTATCCGCTATTTGATCTAGCTTCTCTACTTGTGATTTTAAGTGTCCTGTTTAAGAAAAACATTGATAACTGAGTATTTAGAAGGTGGTGATTAGTGTGTTGAAAGACTTTGAGTCCATGTCATTTCAGGTCCAGTTGAAGGAAATGGTGATATTTAACCTGGAGAAGAAAAGACTGATATTGAACTATATTTAAATGCATGTCATGAGGAGGAGGGATTAGACTTATTGTATTTATTTTATTTGTATTTTATTATATTTATTGCATTGTATTTTATTATATTTATTGTATTTGCAGAACCAAAGCAATTGGTAGGAGGGATGGAGTGATTGCAAAGAGACAAATTTGGGCTTGATGTCAGGGAAAAAAAGTTCTAACAATGAGAGCTGTCCAAAAGTGGAATGGACTGCCTTCAAAGGTAGTGATCCCTTCCTTAAAACGGATTTAAATGCATGGTATGTATAGATGAAACAGGAAGTGGGGAATAGTTTCCTAATTCATGGAAAGCATAGAGCAGAATTTGAGCCTGTGAAAGAGATCATTTGAAAGCCCTGGCCTCGCAGCAAGAAAGACAGAAATATAAACACATCAGTTTCAGAAAAGAAGTGATGATGAAAAATAAATTGGGTTGACAATAAGATGAGCAAGACAAGGTCATGATGGGCATCAAGGATAGAATTGACAATTTCTAAGGGATTTCTAGTAGTGGGAACAAGTTGCCAAATATGTTACTTCCAATTGACAGAAGAATTTAGGCCAAATGCAAGGGAGGCAACAAGAGTCCTGGAAAGCAATTATCTGAAGCAATGAAGTCTTGTTTCCCATGATAGTCTTGCATTTCTTAGGATAATTATCACTCCATAAGCCCTAAATTCTTATCTAGAGTGGACCCCTTTTCTTTTTCTGGGCCTAATAATGCTTCTGCTCAATCAAGGAGGGAGCCAAATTATTTAACTCCCTACCTTAGATGAATGATGGACACTGGCCCAGATTAACTATGATGAGAATTCTGGTTGCAGAGTTTTGAGTGGGTTTTTTTTGTTTTTTTTTTTTTTTTTTTGTAGCTGCTTTGCATGACAGGATCCACTCCACGTTTGATGAGTGTTTTTAAGCACCCTCTATATGCAAAACATTATGGTAGATACTGAGAGAGAAACAAAGAAATATAAGAGGGAGTTTCTGACTTCAAAGGGCTTGAGGTTACTTACTAGACCAATCATACTACTGACTGACATGTGAGCATTACCTGCTACATTTCTGACTTCGGCCACTTTGGCCCTTCCTAAGCAGTTTGGTGGCCCCCTGCTTCTAGGGGCTTACATAGTGATCCTAGACTTATTGTTGTTGTTGAGTTGTTCAGTCATGTTTAACTCTACATGACCCCATGGACTTTGGTCCATGGGGTTTTCTTGGCAAAGATATTGGAGTGATTTTCTACTTCCTTCTCCAGTGTGTCGTCATTTTTTATAGATGGAACTGAGACAATTAAAGATTAAGTGGCTTACCCAGGGTCATACAGCTAGTAAGAGTCTGAGGTGGGATTTGAAGTCAGATATTCCTGGCTCCAGGCTTGGTGATCTATTCACTGTACCACTTGGCTGCCTCACTTCACAGATTTAGTGCAGAACTCCAAATATTATAGCCTACAGTAGCTCAGAACTCCCAACCTCAAGAGATAAATCGGCCTTTTTGTAACCTGGGATTGCAGGTGTGTGTCCTACCATGTCCAGCTGATTTGGTATCTTAATTAATGTACTGTGTACTTCTGTAAATCTGATTTTGAATTCCTTTAATTTTTTTCTTTTCCTTGGTGCTGAAGTTCTAATGGAATTCATGTGATAGTGTTATGATGGACTAGTACCAAAGCCTTGGCATAGTAGTGTGCCAACCACCTTCTACCCTAAAATATTTTATGATAGGAAATGACATAATCTGCAGGTAGTAGTTTCTAAGGTTTGGCTTTCCTTCTTCTTGCTTCAGAGTTATACTTCCCAGTTCCTATGTAGACAGACGCAGAGCAGTAGTCCTAGGATCTGCGCTCCTGGACTTTCATGAGCCAGACAAGAATGGTAAGGTATTTGTAAGTGGTGGCTATTGTGGCTACTGGGGACTCTATCCAACATCAAGGCTGACAGAAATCAATGCTATGGAGCCAACCAAGGTACTGAAGTAGAAACTGGAGATTGTACTGCAAGTAAGAACCCTGATTATTCTTGTAGGGCTGGTGAGCTAGAAAAGAAAACACGTTTCTCACCATTCTTCTCCCACTTTCTCCAGTTATCATGTGTGATTGTCCAGCAGAGAGAGTCTGGTACACCTGCATCTACACACACACACACACACACACACACACACACACACACAGAGGAGAGGAGAGATAGAGAGAGAGAAAGATAGAGATAGATAGATAGATAGAGAGAGAGAGAGAGAGAGAGAGAGAGAGAGAGAGAGAGAGAGAGAGAGATTAATCCTTTCCATGCACTTTGGGTATGAGTAATTCAGGAATCCCTCCCTGCTACTCTGAAGATCTGGCAGGGTAAGTAAGAGAAGTTTTAGGAGATGGCTGGAGGGGTACGCCTTCATAGAGGAACGTTTGATGGAATTTCTTTCATTTTTGTCTATGTTCAATAAACTATAAGATCATAACATGTTAAGTTCTGAATCCTTTGGATGTGGAAGAGATCCTGACCTGAAAGGAGGGATTCTAGACAGATAGAGTGGGGGGTGAGGTAGAGGTGTAGGAGTGTATATGCAACAGAGATTGAACATGTTAATATTTTGAGTATTATTCCATTTTATCTTTTAGCTGAAATCTAGACCCAGACATCACTGTTGCTTGAATATATTTGATTAGAAGTGGGAATAATAATCTAGACAACTGTAGGTTGAACACCCTTTGGTAGCTGGTGGAGCTACTTCAGCCTTTTGATAAGGTTATCCCATATATGTGTGTAACCAGAATGGCTTTTGTTTTCTTTGAATGACTCAGTTTACCTCATTGAGCTTCCCTGGACACTGGGGCTTGCTCTTCCGGGGCAGGACCAGAACTTCCTGTGTGATGAGTCATGGGGCTGGCTGAGGGGAGGTGTTAGCTCCAGAACCTGGTCTACCCTAGGGGGAGGAGCCAACTCAGGAACCAATCGGCCCTGGTCATTTGGGCGGAGCTTGATGATGTCAAAAACCCTATAAGAGGGGAGAGGACAGCTTGAAGACTCTCTCTTCCTTTTCCGGTTGGAGCCAGCGACAGTTACAACGACAGTTACAGAGGCAGTTACGACAGTTACGTCAGTTACAGCCACAGCGACAGACACAGCTGAAGCAGGAGCTGCCAGTAGCAGAGCTGACCTACGGGAGGAAGCTGAACAAAGACTTCAGGCCATTACAGCGACAGTTACAGCGACAGTTGGAGCCAGAGGCAGTTACAGAGGCAGTTACGACAGTTACGTCAGTTACAGACACAGACACAGCTGAGGCAGGAGCTGCCAGTAGCAGAGCTGATCTACGGGAGGAAGCTGAACAAAGACTTCAGTCCAGTGGGTAATCTTATTACCATAAAAGGGGGAAACATGATCTTGCTTTACGCAATCATGTTTCTCTGTAGCCTCCTGGTTACTCTTTCAAGGCGTACTTATTGGGCCTGGAAGATTATGATCAACATATCAAAATGGGGTTGCTGGTTCATGGGTTGGTTACTGTTGAGCCTAAATAAATGTTTTGATTCTTCTGCCTTCTACTTTGAGAGTTTCTTATATCCGGCGGTTCCGAACCTTTCAGACATGTTTATGATCCTCTTTGAGATTATAAACTCTGCCCTCCTGATACATTTGGCGTCACGAACAGGATCGCTAGGTATAAGATCTCTATTTAGAAGCAGAACAATTTCAGAGGAAGAGATGAATATCCCAGGATGGGAGGATCCATTTTATTCCTCCCTAGCAAAAGAATTGGCTAAAAAAGCTGGACCCTGTGAAAACTGGGAACCAAGGCTACGGAGAGGAGATCCTAGGGATTTGGAAAAGTGTTTACGAGAAGTTGGGATTCAGTCAGGGGCATCACTATCTAGGCAAAGCTGGATAGTGTTATCAGCCTACCAGCTAGTATACGAAAGATTGAGATTAAGTGAAAGACATGGGGGCACTCCTACCCCACAGGAAGAAGAGGAATCTCAGATAGCAGGAGACCAAACTGACTCAAATGAGAACTTTTCTATTAATGTGGCTAAGAGCAACAGGAGACCAAAAAAGCCCAGAGTGCATTTCAACCCAGCCCAGAAAGAGCCTGATTGCCTGCTTCGTCCTAGCCATGGTGGCAGAGGAAGTGAGTGGGGAGAGAATGAGACAATGTTAGGGGCTGAGGCACAAAACACTACTGGGGTTCAGGATGTGCCTCACACAGAGAATAGGAGATGGTTAAATGATCAGACAAGGGCTCGACCCATACAAAGGAGGAAGACAGAAACCCGAGGTGAAGATTCAGTTACAAGGGAAATTCAGGAAGATTTCTCACCGCAAGAGGTCACAGATATTTTGAGTAGATTCAGCCAAAGAATAGGAGAACCATTGATATCTTGGATGGTAAGACTGAGTGATCAAGGGGCCGGTGGAATATCAGTAGATGGGACAGACTGCATGAGATTCATAGGTATCAGCCATGATCCTCTAGTTCAACAAGCTTTTAGGGAACATCATCAGCAAGGAGATGGTGATAGCAGGACTACTCTGTTGGCATTAGCCGCTGTGGGATGCAATAAGAGATATGCTACTGATTCTATGTGGCCCACTGAGCACAGACCCTGGTATTCACTTAGAGATTGTATCATGAGACTAAAGGAGGAGGTAATGAAGACTGCCATTATGACAGGAACTGCAGACAAATATTACAATGATTCAATGGAACTGCCTCATAGGAATTTAATAATTAGGACAGCTCCCCCTGCTTATAAACAACTAATTTTGAATTTATTACTTGGAGAAGTAGGGAGCCGTCTTACAACAGTGATAAATAAGATTTTACAGTTACATGACTTAGGTGACTGGGGAGGGGATAGATCTCCTCGAGAGAGAAGGGTGAATAACCAGCAAACTTGGCGCCAAAGGAGAGTAACAAGGAAAGAAATGTTTACTGCTTTATTGAGAGCAGGGGTAGGTTTTGAAATGATAGATGGAATTCCAACCAATGAATTATATAGAATGTACAGAGATAAAGGCCTTGATAACACGAGAAATAGGGAAATAAGAACTGCTCCTGCAAGCCTACAAGCCACTCAGAGTGAAGGTGACCTTGTGTGATTAACGGATGAAAACTTGTACATTTGGGGAAAGGCTGGGAGGACAATCTTAGTCTATATCTAGGGTGGGATCCTCTTGGCTTCCTCATTATGTTCCTTTTGAAAAGAAACATTTCCCACCTGAGTTTGGCTCTGATGTTGGATCTTTGCATAACTGAAATCTCAACCAAACTTGAAATGATTTTATTTGAAGAATTATAGTCCATACTTGTCTATTCTTTTTGTCCTTTGTTTTGGCTAACCTTGTTGCTAGTTTTGTTTCCTTCAGGCTTAAGCACCCTGCACTTTCCGGTGACTGCCTAAGCATGTAGCATTCTTGGAATTCCTGCCAGCTTGTTAAAGAAATGACCTCTGGAATGGGACTTTTTGGGGGCAGGGCCATCTCTACATCCAATTTCAGCATGAAGAAGCTATGGAAAATGAGACCTTCACCCCTCACCCCAAGATTTTGAGCCCCAATCGTTCAAGGGGGGTGGAAATGATGATAGTGTTCTGTTTACTTATTTTGTGTTATCCTTGCTGTGTTGTTTTATTGTTATGATATTATTGATCCTATGTAATGGATACAAGGATTTAGGGGTGGACATTTGAATTATTAATAATTATTTTGGGGATGATTGATTGAAGAGATTATTTTGCTGGGATCTAGGGGTGGATCACATTTGAATCGTAAACCAATGTTTGGGAATGTCACTGAATGATATGTTTTGCTTTATAATGAATGATATGTTTTAGTTTCCTTTGTAATTGGATCACAATGTATGTTCTAGGATACATGGCTGATTAGATTATGTATCCTATAACAAGGGGTGGAGTGTAACCAGAATGGCTTTTGTTTTCTTTGAATGACTCAGTTTACCTCATTGAGCTTCCCTGGACGCTGGGGCTTGCTCTTCCGGGGCAGGACCAGAACTTCCTGTGTGATGAGTCATGGGGCTGGCTGAGGGGAGGTGTTAGCTCCAGAACCTGGTCTACCCTAGGGGGAGGAGCCAACTCAGGAACCAATCGGCCCTGGTCATTTGGGCGGAGCTTGATGATGTCAAAAACCCTATAAGAGGGGAGAGGACAGCTTGAAGACTCTCTCTTCCTTTTCCGGTTGGAGCCAGCGACAGTTACAACGACAGTTACAGAGGCAGTTACGACAGTTACGTCAGTTACAGCCACAGCGACAGACACAGCTGAAGCAGGAGCTGCCAGTAGCAGAGCTAACCTACGGGAGAAAGCTGAACAAAGACTTCAGGCCATTACAGCGACAGTTACAGCGACAGTTGGAGCCAGAGGCAGTTACAGAGGCAGTTACGACAGTTACGTCAGTTACAGACACAGACACAGCTGAGGCAGGAGCTGCCAGTAGCAGAGCTGATCTACGGGAGGAAGCTGAACAAAGACTTCAGTCCAGTGGGTAATCTTATTACCATAAAAGGGGGAAACATGATCTTGCTTTACGCAATCATGTTTCTCTGTAGCCTCCTGGTTACTCTTTCAAGGCGTACTTATTGGGCCTGGAAGATTATGATCAACATATCAAAATGGGGTTGCTGGTTCATGGGTTGGTTACTGTTGAGCCTAAATAAATGTTTTGATTCTTCTGCCTTCTACTTTGAGAGTTTCTTATATCCGGCGGTTCCGAACCTTTCAGACATGTTTATGATCCTCTTTGAGATTATAAACTCTGCCCTCCTGATACAATGTGATAGAGAGAATGTCCAGAACATTGGTCTTGTGGCTCAGAAGGAATGAATATTAGAGTGGGTGACTCAGCTAATGCGGGTTCTAGCTGACACAATGGAACGCTACCTCTCATTTGGTTTAAGTAAGGCAGCACTTGAGCCACACAACCCAAGGACATGAAAGTAGGAGCCTTAAAAATTAGAGCCATCACACTTTTTTTGCTTCAAAGTTCAGTTAAGCTTTTACCTCCTCCATGATGTCTTCTTTGATTCCCCTAGTTAGTTCTCCTTTTCTCCTTGAAATATCTTGTATTCACTTTTATGTATATAAACTTCTCTTCCCTAAATAAAATGTAAGCTCCATGTATAAGTTCCAAAATATAAGCAAGGGGTCCATTATTTTTGAGGTATGATTTCCAGCTCCCAAGTTTAGTTCAATGAAGTCACATAAGACTCAGAATCTAACCACAAAATGTTAACATTATTAAGGAAGTTTCTTATAATCCCACAACAATGAAGTCACATGGGATAAAGTTTTAACATATAAACTAGATCATCTACCCCAGGGGTTCCTAACCTTTTATGTGTCACGTACACTTTCGGAAATCTGCTAAAGGTTATGGGGCTCTTCTCAGAGTGACATTGTTAAATATATAAAATAAAATACATAGTATTACAAAATATTATAATTAAATCTAGTTGTAAAAACTAGAAGAAACGGGGGTGGAGCCAAGATGGCCGCATGAAGGCAGTGTCTTACCAGAGCTCTCTCACAAGGTCTGTCAGATTCCCATAAAAAAGTGAATTTGAGCAGATTTGAGAGAGTTAGAAACCCCGAGCAGTCTGCATGGGGCGGATTTCCGAGCTGGGAGAGTCTGAAGGACCGAAGGCACGAATCTATAGGCTTGGAGTGCGGCGAGCGGAGCTGCTCCTGACCAAGGCGGAAGCGGCTGGCCGGGAAATCCACGTGGGAGACAGGCTGGGAGAAAACTGGATGCCTGTAACCTGAGGAGATCCCCAGGACTCCCAACACAGGATGGCAGTCTGTGGAAGTGACGAGAGGCAGTGCAACGCCACTGGCCATGAAACACCAATTCCTGATGCTTGCAGCCCAGAAACTCAGTTCTCGAACTTCCGGGAGACATAGTTGCCAGGTAAACGGCACTAATCCCTCCCCGCTCACCCAGAGAATTCCTCAGGAAAATTAAAAAAAAAAGAACGCTGAAACAGAGGAGAAAGAAGTGAGGCTTCAGTTGTCAAATAGTACAAGTGCATTAGTCCCAGAGGGGCAGAGTCGGCAGGGGTCAACACCAGGAGCCCAGACGTAATCTTGCTCCCCCAGGGGAAGTGCCAGACATCAGCTCAAACAACAAACAGTTGAGACCATTGTTGAAAAGCAAGTGCTGGAGAGCACCCATAGGGAGTGAGATGCCAGGGAGCCAGACCCCTCCCCCACACCTCAGGAAACTGAAGGCTATAATTCTAGACTCACAACCCCCAGAATAAGAAAGCTGGGACAGAGAGTCCTGAGCCTCATAGACAGAAACTTTTTGAAAAGCCAGGAAAAGGCAAAACAACAAACATGAAGAAGAACACAAAAAAATACTGAGGATAGTAGATTCTTTTTATGGAGACAGGCAGGATCAAAATACCAATATGGAAGAGGATGGTAATGACACTACAGACGTGTCTGATACCTCAAAAGGTAATGTGAACTGGTCTCCAGCCCAAAAAGCATTGCTGGAAGAGCTAAAGGAGGATTTTAAAAACCAAATTAGGGAGGTAAAAGAAAACATGGAAAAAATGGAAACGTCCCTAAAGAATAAGACTGGCGAAATGGCTACGGAGATTCAGAATCTAGAGAGAGAAAATGACACCCTGCGAGGCAAAATCAACCAATTGGAAAAGGAGACTCAAAAGCAAAATGTAAACACTAACTCATTCAAAATTAGACTTGAGCAAGTGGAAGCTTATGCATCTATGAGGCACCAAGAAGTAGTAAAGCAAAACGTTAAGAATGAAAAAATAGAAAAAAATGTGAAATACCTGATTGGGAAAACAACTGACCTGGAAAATAGATCCAGGAGAAACAATTTAAGAGTTATTGGTCTACTAGAAATCCACGATGAAAAAAGGAGCCTGGACAGTATCTTCGAAGAAATTATCAAAGACAACTGCCCAGAAGTCCTAGAACCAGAGGGCAAAATAGTCATTGAAAGAATTCACCGATGATCCCCTGAAAGAGATCCCAAACTGAAAACACCAAGAAATATTATAGCCAAATTTCAGAATTATAAACTCGAGGAGAAAATACTGCAAGCAGCCAAAATGAAGAAATTCACATATCGTGGAACTACAGTCAGGATCACACAGGATCTCTCAGCTTCCACATTAAAAGACAGGAGAAATTGGAATATGATATTCCGAAGGGCAAAGGAGCTGGGACTGCAACCAAGGATCAACTACCCAGCAAAACTAAGCATAATTTTTCAGGCAAGGAGATGGACATTCAATGAAATAAGGGAATTCCAGACCTTCGTGACGAAAAGGCCAGAACTCAATGGAAAATTTGATCTCCAAATACAAAACTCAAGAGAGACATAAAAAGGTAACCGGGGGAAAAACCCCACAAACCTTATTAACCTATAAGGGCACGTTGTTTGCATCTTTATGTGGGATTATATCATCTTATGTATGTTTTACATATATATATATATATATATATATATATATATATATATATATACGTATATATGTCGGTCTTGAGTATGGTACAGGTATTATGACAATTGAAAGGGATATACATAGGTTGTGAATGCCTGTATAAATTAACTGATGTAAAGATAAAAAATATAAGTAAGAGATATAAAGGGAGGGCCATGAGAGAGGAGGTAAGGAGGTAGTAGAAAAGGGTAAATTACACCGAATGAAGTGGCACAAAAACATTATAGTAGAGGGAAAGAAGGGAGGGAGAAGAGCAGTATTTGAGCTTTACTGTCATCTGATCTAGTTCAAAAAGGGAATAACATACCCCGATAAGTATAGAAATCTAACTTGTCCTATGAGAAGTAGGAGGGGAAGGGGGGGCAAAAGGGAGGGGTGTGGTCAGAAGGGAGGGGAGAAGTAGCAAGTGGGAAACAGTAAGATAAGGGAGGGGAATAAAGAGGGAGGGTAAACTGAGGAAGGCGGTGGTCAAAAACAAATTTTTGTTGAGGAGGGGAAGGGGAAAGGGAGAAATAAAAGCATAAACAGGAGGAACTGGGATGGAGAAAAAGACACAGATAGAAATCATAACTCTGAACCTGAAGGGGATGAACGCTCTCACAAAACAGAAGCAGATAGCAGAATGGATTACAAACTATAATCCTACAATATGCTGTTTACAAGAAACGCATTTGAAACAGAGGGATACACATAGGGTAAAGGTAAAAGGCTGGAGTAAAATATACTGTGCCTCAGCTAAAGTAAAAACAGCAGGTGTAGCAATCCTAATCTCAGACAAAGCAAAAGTAAAGATAGATTTAATTAAAAGAGATAAGAAAGGAAATTATATCCTGCTAAAAGGCACCATAAACAATGAAGCAATATCATTGCCTAACATATATGCACCAAGTGGTAAGGCATACAAATTCTTAGAGGAGAGGTTAAGGGAGTTACAGGAAGAAATAGACAGCAAAACTGTAATATTGGGAGACCTCAACCTCCCCCTTTCTGAACTTGATAAATCTAACCTCAAAATAAATAAGAAAGAAGTTAAGGAGGTAAACAGAATTTTAGAAAAGGCACATATGATAGACCTCTGGAGAAAACTGAATGGGGATAAAAAGGAATATACTTTCTTCTCAGCGGTTCATGTCACATACTCAAAAATTGACCAGGTACTAGGGCATAAAAACCTCACAATCCAGCCTAGAAAAGCAGAAGTAGTCAAAGCATCCTTTTCAGATCATGATGCAATAAGAATCATTTTTAATAAAGAACCATGGAAAAATAAGTTAAAAACTAATTGGAAACTAAATAATCTAATTCTAAAGAATGAGTGGGCCAAAGAACAAATCAGAGAAACAATTTATAACTTCATTCAAGAGAATGACAATAATGAAACAACATACCAAAACTTATGGGATGCACCAAAAGCAGTTCTTAGGGGAAGTTTCATATCCCTAAATGCTTACATAAATAAAATAGGGAAAAAGGAGATCAATGATCTGGGCATACAGCTAAAAAAGCTAGAAAAAGAGCAAATTGAAAACCCCCAATTAAATACCAAATTAGAAATACTGAAAATCAAAGGAGAGATTAATAAAATTGAAACCAAGAAAACTATTAAATTAATAAATAAAACAAAGAGCTGGTTTTATGAAAAAACCAATAAAATTGATAAACCTTTGGCCAATTTGATTAAAAAAAAGAAAGAAGAAAATCAAATTACCAGTATCAAAAATGAAAAGGGTGAGTTCACCTCTAATGAAGAGGAAATCAAAACAATAATTAGGAATTACTTTGCCCAACTGTATGCCCATAAATTTGACAACCTTAGAGATATGGATGAATATCTACAAAAACATAAACTGCCCAGGTTAACAGAAAAGCAAGTAAAATTTCTAAATAACTCCATCTCAGAAAAAGAAATTGAGCATGCCATCAATGAATTCCCTAGGAAAAAATCTCCAGGGCCAGATGGTTTTACATGTGAATTCTATGAAACATTTAAAGAACAACTAATTACAATACTTTGTAGATTATTTGGGAAAATAGGTGAAGAAGGAGTCCTACCAAATTCTTTTTATGACACAAATATGGTACTAATACCCAAACCAGGTAGAGTCAAAACAGAGAAAGAAAATTATAGACCAATTTCTCTAATGAATATTGATGCAAAAATTTTAAATAAAATATTAGCAAAAAGATTGCAGCAAGTCATCACGAGAATAATACACTATGACCAGGTAGGATTTATTCCAGGAATGCAAGGCTGGTTCAATATTAGGAAAACTATTAGCATAATTGACCATATCAACAACAAAACTAGCAGAAACCATATGATCATCTCAATAGATGCAGAAAAAGCCTTTGACAAAGTACAACACCCATTCCTATTAAAAACACTAGGAAGCATAGGAATAAATGGAACCTTCCTTAAAATTATAAATAGCATCTACCCAAAACCATTGACAAGCATTATTTGTAATGGAGATAAGCTAGATGCATTCCCAATAAGATCAGAGATGAAACAAGGATGTCCATTATCACCCCTATTATTCAATTTGGTACTAGAAACGTTAGCTGTAACAATAAGAGAAGAAAAAGAAATTGAAGGAATTAGAATACGAAAAGAAGAAACTAAATTATCACTTTTTGCAGATGATATGATGATTTATTTAGAGAATCCTAGTGAATCAAGTAAAAAACTACTTGAAATAATAAACAACTTTAGCAAAGTTGCAGGATATAAAATAAACCCACATAAATCCTCAGCATTCCTATACATTACTGACAAAGAACAACAGCAAGAGATAGAAAGAGAAATTCCATTCAAAGTTACTGTAGACATTATAAAATATTTGGGAGTCTATTTGCCAAGACAAGCCCAGGGCCTATATGAACATAACTATGACACACTTTTCATGTGAATAAAGTCAGATCTAAATAAATGGAAAAATATCAGTTGCTCATGGTTAGGTCGAGCTAATATAATAAAAATGACAATTTTACCTAAATTAATCTATCTATTCAGTGCCATACCAATTGAACTACCAAAAAACTATTTTACTGAGCTGGACAAAATAATAACACAATTCATCTGGAAAAACAAGAGGTCTAGAATATCTAGGGTATTAATGAAAAGAAATGCTAGAGAAGATAGCCTAGCCATACCAGATATTAAACTGTACTACAGAGCAGCAGTCATCAAATCTACCTGGTACTGGCTAAGAAACAGGGGTGTGGATCAGTGGAATAGGATAGGGACACAGGATGGAGAAGTCAACAACTATAGCAATCTACTCGTTGATAAACCCAAAGAGGCCAGCTTCTGGGCCAAGAATTCACTATTTCACAAAAACTGCTGGGAAAATTGGAAAAGGGTAGGGCAGAAACTGGGCATAGACCAATATCTTACACCATATACCAGAATAAAGTTAAAATGAATTCATGATCTAGGAATAAAGGCTGATGCTATAAGTAATTTGGGAGAACAAGGAATAGTTTACTTATCAGATTTATGGAAAAGAAAAGAATTCATGACCCAACAAGAGATAGAGAGCATTACAAAATGCAAAATGGATAATTTTGATTATGTTAAATTGAAATGTTTTTGTACGAAAAAAGCTAATGCAACAAAAATTAGGAGGGAAGCAGAAAATTGGGAGAAAATCTTTGCAACTAGTATCTCTGATAAAGGCCTCATTTCTGAAATATACAGGGAACTGAGCCAAATATATAGGAATACAAGCCATTCCCCAATTGAGAAATGGTCAAAGGATATGAACAGGCAGTTTTCAGAGGAAGAAATTAAAGCTATCTATAGGCATATGAAAAAATGCCCTGGATCACTACTGATTAGAGAAATGCAAATCAAAACAACTCTCAGATACCACATCTCTCCTGTAAGATTGGCTAAAATAACAAAGCAGGAGGATGATAAATGCTGGAGAGGATGTGGGAAAATTGGAACATTGTTACATTGCTGGTGGAGTTGTGAGATGATCCAGCCATTTTGGAGAGTAATTTGGAACTATGCCCAAAGGGCCATAGGAATGTTCATACCCTTTGACCCAGCAATACCACTTCTAGGGTTGTATCCCAAAGAAATCACACAAGAGGGAAAGGGACCCATATGTACAAGGATATTTATAGCGGCTCTCTTTGTGGTAGCCAAGAATTGGAAATCAAAGGGATGCTCATCAATTGGGGAATGGCTGAACAAGCTGTGGTATATGAAGGTAATGGAATACTATTGTGCCATAAGAAATGGGGATGATACGGACTTCGTAACAACCTGGAAAAACCTACATGACATAATGCTGAGTGAACAGAGCAGAGCCAGGAGAACATTGTACACAACCACAGATACATGGATTTTGTGAGGATCAACCCTGACAGACTTCACTCTTCTGAGCAATGCAAGGTGCAAGGACAACTCCAGGGGACCCACGATGGAGAATGCTATCTTCATCCAGAGAAAGAATTGTGAAGTTTGAAAAAAAAGTTTGAAAAAGGCGAGTGCCTTTTTACTTCCCTTTTGTTTTTGTTCTTGGGTTTTTTTTTTTGTTGTTGTTTTTTTTTTTTAGTTCTGTCTCTTCTTTCTCATGACTCATTCCATTGGTCATAATTATTCTCCACAACTTGACTAGTGTATAAATTAATTCAATGCAAAGTTATACATGATAGTTATATGAGCTTCCATGCCATCTTGGGGAGGGAGGGGAGAAAATCTCAACTCAAAATTATGTAGAACCATGTGTGGTAAACTAAAAATAAAAAAAATATTAAATAAAACTTAAAAAAACTAGAAGAAACAAACAATAAAAGCTCACTGACTCCAAGTTAAGATCCCTAATCTACACCCTGACCATTTTATCAGGAATAAAATCCCCTTTCAATGGGAAAAGAAAGGAATAGCATGGTTATCTGAGAGAATTAGTCATCCACATTAGGCTTGTGCATAAAAGGCAAAATTCATTTTGCAGACAGGGAATTCATGATTTTAATCTTGAGAGTGCTTTGTTAAGGCAAACTCCTGAAGAAGATTTTTTTCCTTCTTTTTCCTTTCCATTCCCCTATCCTGCTGGCCATGTCATCAGAGCTACTGCAGCCAAAGGAGACAATGAATCTAGTCAGGAGTAGAGATAGCCGCCTAAGGACAGTCATTGATAGGGTAGGAATATCACCTAAGGCATGAAGAAGGTTGAGAACATGACTCCTCATGAGACAGAAGAGTGCTGACTATGAACTGATGAAAGGAACCCACCTGGCCAGTTGAGTTGCCAGCTCAACAAAAAGCTGCATCCAACATGAGTTGTATAAAGAAATGGCTACCAGGACCTGAAGTAACCAGGAGTTGTGAATTATTCTTTGTCACATGTGTATTCTACATGTGTAGCTCATTGCTATTCTAAGTTTGAACTCATTCTTCCAATGGAAAATGTGTGTATTTATGAGGGATTGTTCCCTAGGTTTTTGGATGGAACATTTCCAATTGTTCTTTACTATTTCATTTTGGTAAATGTTGTTGCTAGAAGATAATTCTTCTAGTCGATGATTGTTAATGGAAAGCATACCAGTGTGGGCTCAGTAGCTCTGGCTTTAGAATTATATTCCACAGGCTTTCATCTGGAACCCAAGGTAGTAGTCATCTTCTGGGCACTTAACTCATGATTATCAATGTAAGTGTTGCATGGTGTTCTAAGAAGGAGTGTTCCATGTTTCATCCCCAAGGCCTAGTACAGTTCTTGGCACACAGTGGATGCTTAATTAATGCTTGTTGAATTGAACTGAATGAAACTGAATGTTTTATACTCCCTACTGCTTCTGGGGAGAGTATAAATTTCCTTTGGAAAATGATTGCTCATTTGTATCCCATTGTATCCCTAGTGCCTTGGAATGCCACACATATGAAACCCTTAATAAATGTTTCTTGGATTGAATAGAATTTTCCTTAAGAAAATTAGAGGCTGAAATGGAAAGCTTCCTGTACTTTGACTTAATGGTAGTTTAGGAGTTGCTCTGTGAAGATCTGAATTTCTCTAGGATGATTGGTGGAAGTTAGAAATATAGGCCCTTTGTCATAAGATTATGGGAGCAGAGTAAGGGTGAAAAGAGATATGCATTCTCTGTAGTGAAGCAGTGTGAGTATAACCTAATTAACAACAGCGACATTAATCATTTTGTCAATATAATACAATGTTTCCATCACAAATACCATTGACACATAGCTACATCTGAGGCAACTGCAGAGCTCATAGGGCTCCTGAGGCCATACTAAGTTGAGAGTTTGGACTACCCCAACACCCCAGGATATGTAGCAGCCTTGAGAGTTCTACTTTTAGTCTGAACCAGAGAGACTGACAAGACCAATAGGTTTGTGGTTCAAACTAGCCCGTTTACCGGTAGGCATTTGAACTATTGTACTCCCTACCTGGATTGAGTATCTTGGTAGGAAAGTGACTGATGTTAATGAGTTGACAGAAATGATCTTTTTTATCTTCAGACTTATGATTAACTTGTTATTGTTTGTCCTTTGCTCTCAAAGATACCCATGGCAACAGGAAAGTGATGCCATGACTTATGAGTGGATTGGATTTAAGTGAGGGAGGGCTATGCAAAGTCACCAGCCTTACTTCCTTGTCTGGAGCCATCTGGGTCCAGTGGCAAGGTATGGATCAGGAGGAGTGGAGATAAAGAAAGCACAGATAGGGTTAAAAAGAAGCTTTAGTTTTGGTTAGTCTGGTGGGGGAATCTCTGATCTCAATAATGCTGTTTCTATGCCTAATTCTTCTGTCTCTGAGCTGGTGGCTTAATACCCTATCAGTTTTATTGTTCTTCTCACAGGATCTCTGACTTGCCCTTTCATAAGGAATGATTTTCTCTGAGACTGACACATTAAACTTCTCTCTGAGGGCAATGAGTTCTTCCCAAAGGGCTCAATCTGCTTTACTTTTATGACCAGTAATGTCATAATGTCACTTTCCAAATTGCACTTTTATTTTTATAAAGGATTTTTATCATGGGGAAGGGATGAAAGAGAGTCAGTCGTGCTTACTGACTTTGCATTATCCCATGGGAATTCAGTTTCATTTGGTTATCTGAGGTAAAAGTAGCCCAATTATTTTTTTTATTTTGTGATTATGACCAAGGTCTCATTTTTCATACACACATACACATTTATATATCTATCTATATTGATATCTATCTATCTAGTTTTGGGCTTCCTGAAAGCTCTGGGAGAAGTGAATTCTTTCCCTGGAATACTTGACCCTTTGTCCAGTATAAGTAATGATTTATGTGGGCATAAAGCTAATTTCATTTAAGTAAAAAAAATAATTCTAATTTCATTTAAGTTTCTAGGACCATCATGAGGGGGAAGACACTTGGGAGCATCTATATTTGTAATAACTATCAATATCACTGATAACAAAGTTTGACAAATATATGAGTCTTGCAGTGACAGTTTTAGCCAAATGTGGTAAAGTTTATAAACCAAGTTTCTTTAATTCTATAGGATTGTTATTAGTTGCTGAAGTTTCAAAATGATCTCTGCAATCAAATCATTTCAACGTGCTGATTTTACAGAATGAAACTATTTCAAGTAATGATTGATGAGTAGGCAAATAGTGAGAAAAGCACTCCACTG
Source organism: Trichosurus vulpecula (assembly GCF_011100635.1). Classification (NCBI taxonomy): domain Eukaryota; kingdom Metazoa; phylum Chordata; class Mammalia; order Diprotodontia; family Phalangeridae; genus Trichosurus; species Trichosurus vulpecula. The sequence continues at coordinate 223,017,941 of NC_050575.1, read as the reverse complement.
TACATAGTATTCACATTCCTTACATCCTTGCTCTAATTATATATCTTATTTAAATATAATAATCATTCATGAAAATTCATATTTGCCTGTTTTAACAAAGAGTTACCTTTTAATTTTTTAAAAGACAAGAGGCAGCCTGATACAATGGCTAAAGGGAGCGGTTTTGAAAGCAGAAAAAAAAAACTGCATTCAAGTTTTACCTCTAACACATATTAGTTATATGCTCTGGGAAGAATCACAACCTCTCAGTGCCCCAGGGAAATCTTTAAAAGTATGTCACAGGCAAATCAACTAATTCATCAGTCAGCAAGCTTATATTGAGGATCTCTTAGGTACCAGGCACTATGGGTGAAAATGAGGATGAAAAGATGAAACAATATTTACTTTCAAAATGCTTATATTCTATTGGGGGAGAAAACACATACATAAATGAGTATGCAAAGTAAATTAGAAGGTAATTTTTATTTCAGGGGGTGAAAGGTCCCTAGGAACTGGTGTGATCAGGAAAGGCTTTATTTAAATGGTGTGGTTTTAACAGAATTTTGAAGGATTCAAGGCATTCTAGGAGGCAGAGATGAATTAGGAGTCATTCCAGGCTTTGGAGACAACCAGTGCAAAAGTGTGGAGATGGTAGATGGCGTGTCATCAAGGATAGTCAACCTTCAAGTAACCTTCTTATCTCCTCCTTCTTTATGATATCCCATGCTCCCAGTACATTAGAGTGCAGATTGAGAGAGAGCATGAATATAACACTGGACCTGGAGTCAAGAACTTGGTTCAAATCCATTCTTCAGCACTTGCTGTGTGACCTTAGGTCACTAACAACCTCTCTATGACTCTTTCTTCATCTGTAACTGAAGATGTTGAACTCAGCCTCTAGAGTTGTTTCCAATTCTCAATTAATGATCTTATGATTGTTCCTTTCTCTTCTATCAAAATTTAACCATCCTGTGTCCCATTCTTATGGTCCTGGAGTAATAAGGAACTGATAACTCTCAACAATGTCTTAATTTAAAGGAGTCAGTTTACTGCAGGGAGTGACACCATTATGTTGTGGATTGGCCAGCTCTGCAAATTATAATGTAGAGGTGTTTTTATACTGCATTCAATGGTATTGTGTAGTAATTTTGGACTAGTAGAGGATCAGCATGACATTTTTAGAATTAATAATCCGACTGGAATATGTTAAAATTTCACTTCATAAGCAGCCGTCCCTTCTACCAACTCACTGGTTTGGCTCTGTATAGTTCTGTGGGAGTGGAAGGATCTCTCCTTAAATGGTGTCTGAAAAAGGAAATCTAATTTACCTAAGAATAATGGTGGAAATTTACATAATAGTTTAGTAATAACAAAAATAGTAATAATAACAATAGCTAGCATTTATGTAGAGCTTTAAGATTTGCAGAGAGCTTTATGTATCTTTTGTGATTCTCTTTTGATTCAACAACCCTGTGATATATGTGCTATTATTACACCCATTTTACAGGAGAGAAAACTGAGGGTGAGAGATTATATGCTTTAAGGTTTACAAAAATACTTTAAATATATTATCTCATTTAATACTAAGCCGTAATTCATTTGCTTCCTATATTTCTATAGGATTCATTTGAACCCAAATGATATCAGGTTCTAGTCCTGCCCAAGTTACTAACAATGGGTTATGTGAACTTGGTATGTCTCTTCTCCCTGAGCCTTAGTTTTATGAAAAATGAAGAGGTTGAATTTAGATGTTTTCTAAGATTCTTCACAGAATAGGTATTCTTTAATTCTATGGCATGTTCAGGGAATTACTTGGCAAGAAAGCATATTAATGTATGGTTAGACGTTAGTATTAGTTTGTCATCATTTTATTTTTTCCTATGTCTTAGTTTTAGGAAATTGATACAGCTTGAGTAGGAATGGGCCCCGTTTGATCTGTCAGCATCCCACATTCATCCATCAGATTCTCCTACAACTCAATGCAGGCTACTTCCAAAACTTGCAGCTTAAAAGGTGAATGATTCATGCCCACAAGCTCTGCAGTGACAATAGGGCCACATCCATCACTCTCTGTTACTGAGCTTCCTCATTCAGGCTTCCAAAGGCTTTTCAAAATCCAAAGAAAATTGATGGTGACCATTTCACCCATTCTTCATTTGTGGTTTACATCTTGACTCCTTTCTACCTCAGACTATCTGGGGACCTAAATCCAGCTTGTTACTCCCAAAGCTTTGTAGTCATAACTAATTCATCTTCTGCAGTAGCACCTGGAAAATGGTTTTCCTTATGTCAGTAAGCCTGTCTTAGTTGTTAGCTTAATCTGACTTCCTTTTTGGGTCTGCTGGCAATACTGAATACTCGCATTGGATGGAAAGGCCTTAACTGCAGTTTTTTTAGTGTCCTAATACATCCAGTATTTTTCCTTGTCTTTCCTTATTTCCTTGTTCGGCTAATTGTAGATTGAATAGCGGTCCATGCTTCTGAGGCGTTGCAAGTACAATGTAAGGACAAGTTTTGCCCTTTGTTGAAGCTGTGTTTTGCTGCCTCTATTGTGTTGGATTGAGGAACTGCCAAAGCTGGATAATGGTAGGATGTCCACATAGCATCTGTTTGGTCAACTGGCATGGTCAAAAAGGAATCAGAGGGAGGAGTGTTCACAGAACTTTAAGCTGTGCAACACTGATGCTGACAGTAAGCAGCATTGCTGGCAACCAGATGATAGGGGCCTGAAGCAGCCAGAGGTCCAGTGACTGATTCTAAGCAAAGACAACATGCAGCCCTTCAAGCAAAGAGGGAGTGTAGCAAACAAGACACACCTGACAAAAGGGCTCTCACTGCCAACCAGCTATGTGGTATCATTGTGAATGATAACAACAACAAACCTCTGAACCTGCGGGTCATATTAAAAAATACTTTTTTACGGTCAATTTATAGTGACTTGTCCAGATTTACACAGTTAGTGAGTATTTGAGGCTGAATTTGAACTGGAGTCCTCCTGACTCCAGAGCCAGTGCTCTGGCCACTACACCACCTCGCTGCCCTAGTCACCTCAAATTTAAAAGAGTGTGCTGGGAGTATCCAAGATGTGCAACTTATGTATCACTTCTACGTTGCTTCTTGAACTGAAAATCTCTGATTTCTTCTATCTGAGGTATGGAGGGGGCAGGGAGAAAACTCAAATAGTTATTCAATAAGCATTTATTAATTTTTTAATGCTTTATTAAGCATTTATTTATTTATAATTAATAAATAATTTACATTTATTTATTTATTTTAATGCTTTATTAAGCATTTATTAAGTATTTACTATATGCCGGTGTTGGTGATTCCAAGAAAGGCAACAACATTGTCCCTTTTCTCAAGGAGCTCATATTCTAATGAGGAGAAAATATGCAAAATTTTATGTACAAAATATATATCTACCTAGATTTAGATCTAGATGCACATATATATACATGTGTATATGTATATATTGTATGTATATATGTATACACACATACATTAAGGGAATCTCAGAGAGAAGACATTAGCAGTGGGGGAGGGGTAGACTGCAGAAGGTGGGATTTGAGCCAAGTCATAAATGAAGCCAGAGAGACATGAAATGGAGGTAAAAAAGGAAATCATTCCAGGCATAGGGGAATGCCAGTGAAAGGGGACAGATTTGGGAGATGAAGTACTGTGGAACCAAAATCAGGTTAATCTTGGATCATAGAGTACATTGAGGGAAATAAAATACACAAAAAGTAAAAAGAGGATGGGGTCAGGTTGTGAAAGACTTTGGAAGCCAAAAAGAGGATTATATATCGATCCTGGAGGTAGTAGAGAGTTCCTGGAATTTATTTGGGGAGTAGCGGGCAACATGATCAGACCTATACTTTAGGAAAATTAAACAATTTCAATTTTAAAAAAATTATGCTGAATTGTAATGCTTCCAAGTATCTTTTTAAAACAAAAGCCATCTTTTCAAATATTCTTCTAGTGAGGCCCTAAGGCTACAAATCATGGGATATGAGAATCTCCAAAGAATGAACTTTGGCTGGGTTATTCAAAGGGCAATAGACAAATGTGTTGTAGGCAGGCGCACACTGTAGCATCTTACCAAGGATGGATTGCCCTGAAGAAAAAACAGTGAGATGTATGGCCAGAAAAAGAGGTGGGCCCATTACATGAAAAGAGTGAGGTATAGTTTATGAATAGTCTATTGGGTTCACTGGTACCTTCTCAATGTCATAAGATCTAGAGGTAGTTCCTTAGCTTGTTTGGAGGGCTGCTTATGGAGCATACCTAGGAAAAATTGGACAAAAGTTAATCGGTATAAGGTGAAATGGGTGGATTGAAACTTGTGTCATCATAAGGAGGACCCAGACTGAAGAGGTAACATCTTTTGAAGTATTTAATATTAAATATCATAAGAACTGCTTTGTGCAGACATTTCCAAGCTTCATCATTGTGTCTTTGGACTCCATGGAACTTACTCAACATGATGACTAATATTCTGTAGGAAGAATTTTAGTTTAATTGTATGTTCACAATAAACATAAGTCAGGAGGAAAGCCCTCTAAAGATTTCATAGGATAAAGGAAGTAACATTTGCTTCTGAATTTCTTGGTCTTATCACAGTGCCTTGAGCACAGAAGGCATGTAATATATATTTGGTGAAAGACTGAGAAGCAGGTTGAGTGAGTGAGTGAATGAATGATTTCCTATAGTAATAGGATGTAGTACTTCAAAAATGGCAAATAGTACCATTTGGGGTCATGGTGGAGGGAAGAAGTCAGTTTGCACAACCTAGTAGCACCTGAGGTGTGCAGCTGATACCATTTTTTTCAGGGCAGCTCAAATAATGTCCTCTCTGGTTTTCAGAGACTCTGAGGAAAGCTGAAGTTTGTTTCTGTGACTTCTGGTTACAAGACTGCAATTCTGAACCTAGGAAGACTGAAGATTTGGGAGTGGAACAGAAGGAAGTTGTCACCCTTTCATGTATTCCAAAGAAATATTATTATGGCCTCTGGGTCCTGAGGGAATAATTAGCCTGTATTTTCCTTGCTCTTTGCTTATACTGGCCTTCTATTTTACCCGACTCCTTAGATTTCTTTCCTTTTTCTCATAGCATCTCTCCAAGTTTTTAGTGTTCCAGGTTTTCCCCTTTAGTACCTTTAATTCTTCAATGAGGTGACAGATTAGTGGTTGGTTTCTTCCATTATGTCTCTGTCTATGGTCTCATCCATCCAGCATTATTACTGATTAAATCACCTCTGAACAGGGAAAGGGAATCCTAAATTCAAGGCATTGAATATCTCAAATGGAAGTGTCAGTCTAATAGAAGTGAGGGGGACATTGAGAGAGAAGTCAATCCACAAGCATTTATTGAGCACATACTATGTTCTAGGCCTTGTGCTAAGGACTGAGGATTCAAAGAAAGGCAAAACGCACAATTCTGCTCTCAAAATACTGACATAATGCACATTGGTGAAAGAGAGGGCAGAAGAAATGCCAGTGACATTCCAGAAGAACTAATTCACTTCAACAAGCATTTATTACAAACTTGTCATATGCTTGACATGATCCTAGGAACTAGGGTTGCAAAGATGAGAAGAAAAATAGTCCCTGATTTCAAGAAACTTAGATTTTATGGAGGGGGGTGGTACAAAATATAAACAGATAAAATTATCCATGATGATTTGAGGACAAAAGAGAGCATTAAAAACTAGGAAAGATGAATATACATACTGCACTTACCTGGGAAATGCAGCCCAAATAACAGGTTCAGTCTGGCAATTTAGTTGTTGGAGGCAAAAAAACATTTTTACTTGGATTAGTTAGATAATCACCTCCATTCTTCAATTCATTTTGTGTGTGCATATACAAACATGATAATTTCTGATTATAAAATGATTTCTGATTTTCCTAATATACTAGTCTAGTAAATGAGTTCAAATCAATGGTCTATAAGTTAACACTTATCATCAGTTTCCTGATTTCCAAATCAGAGGCATGCACAAAAACATAGTAATTCAGAAGCCATGTGAGTACACTGTTTATTATAATCTAAAAATGCATCCAATATTATTTGGATGTTAATGAAACATTAAGGCTATGAACTGAAACAGAGATAAACCCAGAAAGCACTAAAGTTAAATTGCCAAAGTAGTGTTGACTTATGTTCTGTGAATATTCCATGTAACAAAGTAGATTGAGTCTTGTAAATTGTATTCTCCCAAATGCTATGCGTGCTGTTATGTAATATGAATGAGTTAATATTTAATGAGAACATATTTTTGTGCTCTAAACCTAATCTATAAAGTTGCCTTCCTGAGCTTCCTGCAGACACTTATCAATTTTTTTTCCTTCAGAGAAAGGTGAAATGGAAGAAATTAAAATTATTATAGAGGGTGAAAACAAGTGAATTATTGATTTGAGATATACTTTTGTCATGCTTTATTGAATTATAAGTCCTTAGAGTGCAACTTGGTAAAAAAGATTGCTATTGAATTGTTTTATCATTTAAAAACCTCTTATTATCTAGCTTATAGGTATGACAAGTGAAATAATTTTCCATCATGGCTCCATTAAGACCAGGCTGACAAAAAAAAATCAGACTAAAAACTTGAAAATAGTTCCTTTTATTTTCCCTCCCAAAAAGAACATAAAAGGAGAGTAAACTGACAAAGCATTTGTTAAATGTTTACTATGTGTCATGTAGTAGTAGATATACAAATACAAAAGTGAGGCTGTCCTTTACCTAAAGGAGCTTACATTGTAATAGTAGGAGACAATACATGTAGTTGAGCGGTGGCCATGGAGGGTAGTTTTGATATGAGGAAGGAGGGAAGGAAGGAAACGAGCACCTGCTATATATCAGATACTGTGATGTGCTTTACAAATATTATCTCATTTGATCATTAATTGATTGTTATCTCATACTATCCTTATAATAATCCTGGGAGGTAGGTGCTTTTTTAAGTTCCCACCTTACAAATGAAGAAACTGAGATAAGCAGAGATAAAGTGACTTGCCTAGGTAAGTTTGTGAAGCCAGATTTTAACTCTGTCTTTCTGCTTTAGGGGATTCATGGGGCAATAAGTTGATATGTGGGGAATTCTACTGACATATCCTTTCCAGAAGCAACAATATTAATAAGCTGATTACAATGTCCAGACAAAGAATTGGAAAGGAGTATGGCTACAGAACAACTATTAAGGTTACCAAGTGATACACTTGGATGCCATGTCAAGCATGGTCTGGTTTGGTGCTGGCTAGATATAATGGGTTAAGTAAATTTACAGTTACTCATTCACCAATCAAGATAGCTCAGCACCAGGGTGGAAGTTCCAGAACTGAGTGGGTTACCTTCCCTAGAACCTAGAGCCATGATTTCTGAAATGCTGCTCTGGAGAGTTCTATTCTAGGTGGTAGACCACAGAAGCTAAAAAATTAGCAGCCTTGTAAAGGCCATAAATTCACTGATCACAGATCTAGAGCTAAAAAACACCTTAAAGGTTATTTAGTACAGCCACCTTATTTTCTAGGTCAGGAAACTGAAGTCCAGTGAATGTAAGTGAGTTGCATTTATGATCATACAGTTATAAAATGGCAAAGGTAGAATTCAAATCCAGGTTACATGACTCCAAAATACAATGTTTTTTTTTCCTCTTGTACCACATACTGAAAGAGATTAAGAGAGATTGTGATTTTCCTTAAGCTCAAATATGGCAGTGTTCTTCTTCTATTCTATAAACTTCAGTAAGTCCTCATTCCCTTAGGGATCAAATATAAACTCATTCTTTTGGTATTAAATCCTTTCACAGTATGGCCCCAATGTATCCTTCTAGACTCATGCTATATTATTTCCCTCTCCTAACTCTATGGTTTATTCAAATTGACCCTTTTTTCTGATCCTGACTTGGCAGTCTACCTCTGCTCTCTGTACCTTTGTCAATCCCCCATACCTTGAATGTAATTCCTCCTCATCGTGGTCTCACAGGATCTCCAACTACAAGATTGAGCTCAAACTCTACCTTCTACAGGATGCTTTTCCTGACCTCCCTTACTTGCTAATACCCATGTCCCTTAGCTTCTTGCACTTAATAACCTTAAATTCATTTTGTATATTTTTATTCTGCATATATCTGTGTGTATTTTGTATTTCATGATAGAATTTAGCTTTTTGAGAGCAGGGATGGTTTCATTTTTGTTTTGACAATAACTGCCCTCCCTGTCCCCCATATATAAACACTGAGGGGTAGCTGCCAAGGAGCATGCAGGTGGTACATTGATTAAATCCAGAGTCAGGTCTGGAGACAGGAAAGCTTAAGTTGAAATGTGGTTTGAAACACTTAGCAGCTCTGTGACCCTGCACAAGTCACTTGACCTCTGTCTGCCTCAGTTTGCTGAACTGTAAAATGGGGCTAATACTAGTACTTACGTAGAAGACTTGTTCTAAAAGTCTAATGAAATAATATTTGTAAAGTGTATAGCACATTTCTTGTTCCCTCTTCCTCCTCCTAGTGCCTAGCATTGTGTTTAGTACATAATAGACCTTTAATAAAATTTTGAGGAGGTACTGATTGAGCACCCATCTGTTTTTAGGCCCAGCCTCTCAAGAAGGAGGAGACCAATGGGCACAGGCTGAAGGCAGGGACTTCAAATGCTGAAACTATTCCATCAGCAGTGCTGTGGGCTGTACTTCTGTTGTTGTTCATTTGTCTTCTGTCATATCTGACTCTTTGTGACCCCATTTGGTGTTTTCTTGGCAAAGATACTAGAGTGGTTTGCCATTTCCTACTCTACCTTATTTTACAGACGTGGAAACTGAGGCAAAAAGGACTAAGTGACTTGCCCAGGGTCATACAGCTAGTAAATGTGTGAAGCCAGATTTGAACTCAGGAAGAGGAGTCCTCCTGACTCCAGGCCTGGCACTCTAACCACTGCACCACCTAGATGCCCCTGAGTTGCCCTTTAGTTCATTTTGATTCAGATGAAGAAGTGTACATTATACGCTGTTGCATGAAATATTTCTAGTAGTACGATGGTGAACCCTATGCCTTTGTGCTTCTCTTCCACTTTCAGAATGTGCGGGAAGCTGGCAACAATCAATTTTCAAACTACTTAGCCTTACACTCAAGGTTCCCATTAAAGAGACCTTTAACTTTTTTTTTTTAGTCACTAGTCCTTTACAATCAACTTCTGCTTCTACATGTGTTTGTACAGGCTATCCTCCATGCCTAGATATACTCCTTTCTTAATGATTAAACAGACGTCAAACTAGTGGCCTTCAAAACTCCCGAGTGTGGCTAGAACCAGATTAAAATTTAATTGGAAAGTGGTCAACAAAATAAAGAAAAAGACAACAAGACATGCATAATATAAAATTGTCATTTTCTAATTCAATATGCAACCTTTGGGATTAATTTCTATTTGAATTTGACACCATTTAGCCTAAAAACACTCCGACAGTTCCAGTAAGGCATCTTCAAATCACCTGCTTCCTTCAAGGCTCCACTCAAAAGCTATCTCCTTAATTTCTTCTTTTGGAAGTGGGAAAAGAAACAGAAAAAAGACTCTGGAAAACAAGACATCAGAAATTTTAGATTCTCTTAATCATTAGTTAAGAACAAAAGTTAAATAATTAAGGCAAGAAAAAGGAGTCAAAGACAGTGTGCATAACAAAATACACAGGTAACATCAACTGAAAACTTTACTACAGAGGTTTGAGAAATAAAGAAATTCATGGCAAGGTAGATGCCCTGAAGAAAGAGTATGATGAAAATTTCTGATCATTTGTATGGGCAAAAGAAGACTAAAACAATTAAAAAGCCAATTGGATTAAATGTGAAAATGAAAGCTTGAGCACAATTAATATGATGAAGACAAAATATTTATGTCTAGAGAGATAACCAAAACTCCAGCCTCTTGCAAAACTGGAAAAAGGAAGGCCAGTTAAGATTCATAATTATTGGCCCAATCACCTCATAGTGGCACTTCCCTACTCTCAGAAGTAAGAATGAATCAAATACCTATTATCAAAGGTCAGAATGCCAGCAATCTCTTCAATATATGCTAATCACATGTGTATGTGCTTAAAAAAAACACTTACAATTTGTGCCACAAAATTGTAAATATATAAAAACACTATATTAGCAGGAGTAAAAAAAACAGTTATATCATAGTCTTAGTGATATAAAGCATGCCCTATCACTGATTTGATAATTTTTGAACAAGCCGCCTAAATAGATAAGAACATATACATTTTGATAATGTTCTTAGTGGGTGGAGTCAAGATGGCCACATGAAAACTGTCTTACTGGAGCTCTCTCACAAGTTCTGTCAGATAACTCTAAAAAAGAGAATCTGAGCAGATTTGAGAGAGTTAGAAGCCACTAGTAGACTGAGTGGGGCAAATTTTCAAGCCTGGAGAATCTGCAATGGATCTGTAGGCTGGGACAGTGCCCAGCATCGCAGAGCTGCACCAGGCCACACCAAAAAGCAGAAGCAGCTGCGGAAACCATCCAGTGATCCAGGCTGAGAGGAAGCTGGGCACCCTAAACCAGCAAAGATCCCCAGGCCTCCCAACACAGAACGGGAGACTGTTGAAGTGACAAAAGGCAGCAGCACAGCACCAGTGGCTGCAAGACATCTAATCCTGAGGCTTGCTGCTCAAAGGTTTGAAACTTGCCTTCTTGAACTTCCAGGAGATATAATGGCCAGGTAAAGGGCTCTCATCCTGCCCTCCCTGACCCAGAGAGAATACCTTGGGAAAAACCCTGGAATAGAGGAGACAGAAGTGGGGCTTCAGTAGCCAAACAGTGGGAATTCCTGAACCACAGAAGGCTGGAGCCAGCAAGGGTCAACACCAAGAACCCAAATGTGCTTTTGCACAGCCAGGGGAAGTGGCAGACACCAGCACAGACAAGGTTGAGACCACCTGTGCTGGAGAGCAGCCCCAGGGGAAGAGGAGACTTCTAGACAACCCCTTCCCCACACCTCAGGAAACCAAAGGCTACAATACATAAATCCAGTAAATAGGCTAACAATTCCCAGAACAAGAAACCTGGGACAGAGGTCCCTGAGCCCCCAAAGCAGAAATCCATTGTAAAGCCAGGAAAAAAGCTAGCCAACATGAAGAAGAACACAAAAAAACCTGAGGACCATTGATTCTTTTTATGGAGACAGGGAAGATCGAAATACCAATTCAGAAGAAGACAACATTGACACTATACCCACATCTGATACTTCAAAAGGGAATGTGAACTGGTCTCCAGCCCAAAAAGCATTACTGGAAGAGCTAAAGGAGGATTAAAAAAAAACAAATTAGGGAGGTAAAGGAAAAATTGGAAAAAAAAAACACTGATGAAATCAAATCTTTAAAAAGTAAAATTGGTGAAATGGCGAAGGAGATTCATAGAGAAAATGACACCCTGAAAGGTAAAGTCAACCAATGGGAAAAGGAGACTCAAAAGCAAAATGAAGACAACAATTTATTAAAAATTAGAATTGAGAAATGGAAGATAATGACTCTATGAGGCATCACGAAGTGGTCAAACAAAATGTAAGGAATGAAAAAATGGAAGAAAACAGGAAATAATCTGATTGGAAAAACAACTGACCTGGAAAATAGATCCAGGAGATACAATTTAAGAATTATTGGTCTGCCAGAAAGCCATGATGAAAAAAAGAGCCTGGACAGTATCTTTGAAGAAATTATCAAAGATAACTTCCCAGAGGTCCTGGAACCAGAGGGAAATTAGTCATTAAAAGAATCTACCAATCACCCCCTGAAAGAGGTACAAAATTGAAAATTCCAAGAAATATTATAGCCAAATTTCAGAATTATCAAATCAAGTAGAAAATACTGCAAGCAGCCAAAAAGAAACAATTCAAATATCGTGGAACTACATTCATAATGATGCAGGATCTTTCAGCTTCTACATTAAATGACAGGAGAAATTGGAATATGATATTCTGAAGGGCAAAGGAGCTTGGACTACAACCAAGGATCAACTACCTGGAAAAATTGAGCATAATTTTTCAGGCAAGGAGATGGACATTCAATGAAATAAGGGAATTCCAGACCTTCCTGATGAAAAGTCCAGAACTCAGTGGAAAATTTGATCTCCAGATACAAAACTCAAGAGACTCATAAAAAGGTAAATGGGTGAAAACCCCCCACAAACCTTGTTAATCAATGCAGGCAAATTATTTACATCCTTATATAGGAATATATTGTTTTATATATTATATATATATATATAACATATATATATATATGTCAATCTTGAGAATAGTACAGTTATTATGACATTTGAAAGGGATGCACATAGACTGTGGGTCTCAGTATAAAATAACTGACATAATGATAAAAACATAATTAAGGGCAGCTAGGTGGCGCAGTCAGTAGAGCACCGGCCCTGGAGTCAGGAGGACCTGAGTTCAAATCCGGCCTCAGACACTTGACACATGTACTAGCTGTGTGACCTTGGGCAAGTCACTTAACCCCAACTGCCCTGCCAAAAAAAAGCAAAAAAAAAATACTTAAAAAAAAAACATAATTAAGAGATGTAAAGGGAGGTTCTGGGAGAAGAGGTAAGGACGTAGCAGAAAACAGTAAATCACATTACATGAAGAGGCACAAAAACATATTATAGTAGAGGTAAAGAAAGGAGGGAGAAGAGTAGTATATGAGATTTACTCTCATTGAATTTGGTTCAAGAAGAGAATAACATACTCTGATAAGTATAGAAATCAAACTTTTCCTGTAGGCAGTAGGAGAGGAAAGGGGAAAGGAAAGGGGGGATGGTTAGAAGGGAATGAAGAAGTAGTAAGGGGAAAAAGGCAAAATAAGGGAGTGAAGTCAAGAGGAGAGGCAAGATAAATTGAGGAAGACGGGTGGTCAAAAACAAAACTCTTTTGAGGAGTGGAAGAGAGGAGGGAGAAATAAAAGCATAAAAAGGTGAGGGAAACAGGATGGAGAAAAAGACACAGCTTGTAATCATAACTGTGAATGTGAATGGGATGAACTCTCCCATAGAGCAGAGGTGGATAACAGAATGGATTAAAAACCATAATCCTACAATATGTTGTTTACAAGAAACTCATTTGAAACAGGGGGATACACACAGCCTAAAAGTAAAAGGATGGAGTAGAATATATTGTGCTTCAGTTAAAGTAAGAAAAGCAGGAGTAGCAATCCTAATCTCAGACAAAGCAAACACAAAGATAGATCTAGTTAAAAGAGATAAGAAAGAACACTATATCTTGCTAAGAGGCACCATAGACAATGAAGCAATATCATTATTTAACATATATGCACCAAGTGGTATAGCATGCAAATTTCAAAGGAGAAATTAAGGGAGTTTCAGGAAGAAATAGACAGCAAAACTGTAATAATGGGAAATAGATAAATATTTACAAAAATACAAATTGCCCAGGTTAACAGAAGAGGAAGTAAATTACCTAAATAACCCCAAATCAGAAAAAGAAATTAAGCAAGCCATCAATGAACTCCCTAGGAAAAAATCTCCAAGGCCAGATGGTTTTACATGTTAATTCTATGAAACATTTAGAGAACAACTAATTCCTATACTTTGTAGGCTATTTGGGAAAATAAGTGAAGAAAGAGTCCTACCAAATTCTTTTTATGACACAAATATGGTACTAATACCTAAACCGGGAAGAGTCAAAACAGACAAAGAAAACAGTAGATCAATTTCCCTAATGAATATTGATGCAAAAATTTCAAATAAAATATTAGCAAAAAGTTTGCGGCTACTTGTCAGGAGAATAATACACTTCAACCAGGTAGGATTTATTCCAGGAATGCAAGACTGGTTCAGTATTAGGAAAACTATCAGCATAATTGATCATATGAATAACAAAACTTGCAGAAACCATATGATTATCTCAATAGATGCAGAAAAAGCTTTTGACAAAACACAACACCCATTCCTATTAAAAACACTAAAAAGCATAGGAATAAATGGAGTCTTCCTTAAAATTATAAATAACATCTACCTAAAACCATCAGCAAGCATTATACATAAAGAGGATAAGCTAGGTGCATTCCCAATAAGATCTGGGGTGAAACAAGGATGCCCATTATCACCCCTATTATTCAATTTGGTAACAGAAATGTTAGCTTTAGCATTAAGAGAAGAAAAAGAAATTGAAGGAATTAGAATCAACAAAGAAGAAACTAAACTATCAATTTTTTCAGAAGATATATGATGATTTACTTAGATAGTCCTAAACAATCAAGTAAAAACTATTTGAAATAATAAACAAATTTAGCAAAGTTGCAGGATATAAAATAAACCCACATAAATCCTCACCTTTCCTATACATTACCAACAAAGCCCAACAGCAAGAGATAGAAAGAGAAATTTAAAGTTACTGTAGACACTATAAAATATTTGGGAGTCTACCTGTCAAGACAAACCCAGGGCCTATATGATCACAATTACAAAACACTTTTCACACAAATAAAGTCAGATCTAAATAAATGTAATAACATCAGTTGCTCGTGGTTAGGCCAAGGTAATATAATAAAAATGATGATTTTACATAAATTAATTTACTTATTCAGTGCCGAACCAATTGAACTACCAAAAATTATTTTACAGAGCTGGATAAAATAATAATAAAATTCATCTGGAGTAACAAAACATCCAGAATATCAAGGGAATTAATGTAAAGAAATGCTAGGGAAGGTGGCCTTGCCATACCAGATATCAAACTGTACTATAAAGCAGCAGTCATCAAAACTACCTGGTACAGGTTAAGAAACAGAGTGGTAGATGCAGAAGGTACACAAGACTAAAGCAATCTACTCTTTGACAAACTCAAAGAATCCAGCTTCTGGGCTAAGAATTCACTATTCCACAAAAACTGCTGGGAAAATTGGAAAATAGTATACCAGAAACTGGACTTAGACCAATATCTTATACCATATAGGAAAATAAAGTCAAAATGGGTTCATGATTTAGGAATAAAGGCTGATACTATAAGCAATTTGGGAGAGCATGGAATAGTTTACCTGTCAGATCTATGGAGAAGGGAAGAATTCATGGCCAAATAAGAGATAGAAAGCATTCCAAAATGCAAAATGGATAATTTTGATTGTGTTAAACTGAAAAGTTTTTGTATAAAGAAAGTCAATGCAACAAAGATTAGGAGGGAAGCAGAAAATTGGGAGAAAATCTTTACAACCAATGTCTCTGATAATGGCCTCATATCTAAAATATACAGGGAACTGAGCCAAATTTATAGGAATAAAAGCCCATTCCCCAGCTGAGAAATGGTCAAAGGATTTGAACAGGCAGCTTTCAGAGGAAGAAATTAAAGATGTCTATAGGCATACAAAAAATGCTCTAAATCACTATTGATTAGAGAAATGCAAATCAAAACAACTCTTAAGTACCACATCTCTCCTGTCAGATTGGCTAACATGACAAAATAGGAAAATGATAAATGCTGGAGAGGATGTGGGAAAATTGGAACACTGTTACATTGCTGGTAGAGTTGTGAACTGATCCAGCCATTCTGGAGAGCAGTTTAGAACTATGCCCAAAAGGCTCTAAAAATGTGTATACGCTTTGACCCAGCAATACCACTCCTAGGGCTATATCCCAACGAGATCACATAAAAGTGGGAAAGGGACCTCTATGTACAAAAATATTTATAGCAGCTCTTTTTGTGGTAGCAAAGAATTGGAAGTCAAGGGGAAGCCCATCAATTGGGAAGTGGCTGAAGAAGTTGTGGTATATGAATGTAATGGAATACTATTGTGCTATAAGAAATGGGGAAGATACAGACTTCATAATAACCTGGAAAGACCTACGTGATTTGATTCTGAGTGAGAGGAGCAGAACCAGGAGAACATTGTACACAACCACAGTCATATTGATTCTGTGGTGACTAACTTTGATAGACTTGGTTCTCCTCAGCAATACAAGGCTCAAAGACAGCTCCAAAGGACTCATAATGGAGAGAGCTGGCTACATCCAGAGAAAGAACTGTGGAGTCTGAATGCAGACTGAGAGAAACTATTTGCCCTCTTTTTTTTTCTCTTCCTTTTTGGTTTGGTTCTTCTCTCTCATGATTCATTCCATTGGTCATAATTCTTCCTTCTAACTTGACCATTGTGTAAATAAGTTTAATGCAAAAGTTTAGGTAGAATCTATATCAGACTGCATTCTGTTTTGGGGGAAGCAGTGAGGGGAAGAAAGGGAAGAAAATTTGAAACTCAAGAACATGTAGAACTAAGTGTCGTAAACTAAAAATAAAAAATCTAATTTAAAAAAAAAGAACATATACATTTCCTTTGTTGACAATTGCAAAACCTTTGACTAAGTTTTATCCTTATGGCTCTCTCATGTATGATGAATAAAATAGACTCAACAATTGCAAGAATGCTAAATCAGGGGGTGGAGCCAAGATGGTAGATTCAAAGTAGGGACTTCCTTGAGCTCTTCCCCAAACCCCTCCAAATACCTTTAAAAATGACTAAAATCCTAAAGCAGCAGAACCCACAAAATGACAAAGAGAAACAAATTTCCAGCTTAAGACAACCCGGAAGGTTGATAGAAAAGGTCTGTTGCACCAGTTTGAGAGAGCAGTGCAGTCCAGTGAGGGCCATGTTGGCACAGACAAGCCCCAGCAGATCTGGAGTAGGCCTCAGGGGCCTGAATCACGGGCAGCTGTGGTGGTTTCCAGACTCCTTAACCCACAGACACCAAAGACAACTTAGTAGGTTAGTAGGAAAGTTCCGTAGGACCTGGGTGAGAGAGGAGCATGGTCCAGCCCCAGCCCCATGATGGTACCAGCTGCAGTAGTGGCAGTGGCTGCTTCTGGAGCTTCTGGAGCTCTCTGCTGACATAATGGCGGGATTGAGTGGCTGATAAGAGCAGGATTGCAGGGATCTTTGTGTTGGCACAGAGGCAGGATTCTCTCTCTTTGTCCTTGCTTTGATCTGGGTAGCAGTCCTGGGATGAGGAGGAGTGCTGGCATGGCAGAGCTTGCGGCAGTGGTGGAGGCGGAATCCTCCTCACAGTTCTAAGGCAAAAAAGAGTGCTTATGGTCACTCACAGACCAGAACGCAGACCAGGAGTGGAGTAAACACTTCTCCTTTGATCACACAACTTTGCAAGAACTAAAAATTTACAGGTCCGTAGAAATATCTCTGGAAAGAGCTGCACAAAACTCCTGAAGCTTGGGACAGTGTGCTTTCCACTCTGGAAGCAGAGTCCTACCTTAACAATGAGCTAAAAAGTCAAGTAATTAGTTGGGAAAATGAGAAAATAGTGGAAAAAATCAGACTATAGAATCTTACTTTGGTGACAAGGAAGATCAAAACATACAACCAGAAGAAAACAAAGTCAAAGCTCCTACATCAAAAGCATACTGGAAAAAAATATGAATTGGTCACAGACCATGGAAGAGCTCAAAATGAATTTTGAAAATCAAGTGAGAGAATTAGAGGAAAAATTAGGTAGAGAAATGAGAGTAATGCAAGAAAATCATGAAAAAATGAGTCAATAGCTTGATAAAGGAGACCAAAAAATGCTGAAAAAAATAACATCTTAAAAAATAGACTAATCCAAATGGCAAAAGAGGTCCAAAAAGTCAATGAGAAGAGTGCCTTAAGAAGCAGAACTGGCCAAATGGAAAAAGAGGTCCAAAAGCTTACTGAAGAAAATAATTCCTTAAAAATTAGAATGAAGCAAATGGAAGCTAATAACTTTATGAGAAACAAAGGAATTATAAAACAAAACCAAAAGAATGAAACATAGAAGACAATGTGAAGTATCTCATTGGAAAAACAACTGAATAAATAGATCCAGGAGAGAGAATTTACAACCTATTGGACTACCTGAAAACCAAGATCAAAAAAAGAGCCTAGATATCATATTTTAAGAAATTATCAAGGAAAACTGCCCTGATATTCTAGAATCCAACAATTGCCTCCTGAAAGAGAGCCCCAAAGGAAAACTTCATACACATATGCACACACACATACACACACACACATACACACACAGAGAGCACAGGATGAGTTGAGTATGAATGAATGATATCTAAAAATAAAGTTAAAGGAGGAGAGAGGATTGTACTGGAAGAAGGAGAAAGGGAGAGAATAAATGGAATAAATTATCTCACATAAAAGAGACAAGAAAAAGCTTTTACAGTGAAGGGAAGAGGTGGGAGTAAAAGGGAATAAGTGACCCTTGCTCCTATCAGATTTGGCTGAAGGAGGTAATAACATACATACTTAGTTGGCATGGAAATCTATCTTACCCTACAGGAAAGTTGGTGGAAGGTGATAAGAGAGGGGAGGATGGTAGAAAAGAGGGCAAATGGGGGAGGGGTAATCAGAAGCAAACACTTTGGAGATGGGACAATGTCAAAGGAGAGAATAGAATAAATGGTGGGCAGGATAGGATGGAGGGAAATATGGTTAGTTTTTCACAACATGAGTATTATGAAAGGGTTTTGCATTACTAGGCATGTATAATTTACATCAAATTACTTGCCTTCTCAGTGAAGGTGGGTGGGGGAGGGAGGAAGGGAGAGAATGTGGAACTCAAAGTTTTAAAAATTAATGCTTAAATTGTTTTTACATGCAACTGGAAAATAAGATATAAGGCAAAGGGTTAAAGAAATCTATCTTGCCTTATAGGAAAATAGAAGGGAAGGGGATAAGAGAAGGGGTGGGTGATAGAAGGGAGGGCATATTGGGGGAGGGGGTAATCAGAATGCATGCCATCTTGTGGCAAGGGGGGGAGAGATGGGGAAAAAATTTAGAACTCAACATTTTGTTGAAGTGAATGTTGAAAGCTAAAAATAAATTAATTAATTATGAAAAATAAAGTAAAAAAAAGATGCTAAAATATTTCATGTCCACATAAAAAAGTTTTCTATTTAAAATATTCCACCAATGTAATAATTTCAAGAATAATTGATATAAAATATGTCTTTTTCAGGAAGAGAATTTAAGTCCATTGTGGTTCAGCTAGCCTAAAATATATTATTATCTCTCCTAAATAGATCTAAGTATGTATTCCAAATTAATGGAGTTGAATCACCCAATAAATATATATGACATCAAGATATATGGCTCCACTTGGGGGGGAAGTTAAACAACATTTACATCTCATGAAATATTTTAATGATTTAAAAATATTAGACTTAATAAATGCCAAATTCTTAACGTACCCCCAGGAAAGAAAGTGATTACAGGCTTATTACCTGAATCTGGTAGTCACATAGAACCAATGGACGAAGTTGATATCTATAAATATCATGTTCTACCTAAGGCAAAACATATCAAGCACAAATATGTCAAATAGGAGGTTATGGCTGAATGCATTATGAAACCCACTGGCATTCAGAAATCAAAGCTGGATGAGAACATATTTAAATTAATTAGCACCTACTCAACACTAGTCTTAACAGTCATGTTTAGAATTGCAAAATGAAGCATAATAGATTTGTAACATACCCCAACAAAAACCTTTACAATCATGAAAAAAGAAAAAAAAAAGGAGACAAGGCTCCATCACCATAAGGATATTATAAAAAATCTAATAATTCTATTCACAAAAGAAGGAAAAAGATCAACAGACATTCTTAGAAAATATGAAAAATAGGCCCAAAACATGGAGAAATGCCTTTGGAATTGGTAAATATTACTTAACCTAGAAATATTAATGGCTAATAATTGTTATATGCCATTAAGTTTGTCAAATGCATCCCAAAAGGCTTATTGCTGTATGGTGCCCATGAAATAACAACTAAATCCAAGAATGGAATTAAAAAGCCCTGCATAGGTGACATCCATATGAATTCATCCAACAATTTTTGAAAAAAAAATCATGAACAAATGGCTATCATGAAGATTTGTTTGTGTGAAAAGTGGGCTTTATGCTGGTAATTCAGGACAAGGTCATTTCACTAGGAACCTATAAAAGGTATATCCATAAGTGTATTTTAGGTGAGGAAAAAAGAAGAGACAGCGGAACATATGAATGAAGTCTGTAAACATGTTGCACTTTCCAAATACCTTGCATGACACGACCTAATGCTCAGAAGAATATATCAGAATCTCAATAACTTTTGTTAGTGACTGACCAATGACAAATCTCCAAATATACAATATAAACCTAAAAAATAAAAAGAAATATCACTTGTACAAAATTAACTTTTGCCTTTAATTTCTCAGATATAATTTTGAATCATAAAAAAATTAAGAGGCATTTTAATTATGTAGGGAGTATTCTCTGGATCACTACCCACTACCTACATCTCTCCTTCTGAAGGGTATATTCAAGAGTTTGGGGGTGTGTCTCTTTTCTAACGCTATTGGCTTAAGCCACCCCTGCACCCATGATTGAGTTCCTAGGAGTATTAGCTAACAGTGAGTAGTGTCCAGTTCCGTTTTAACTATTTAATTTCCAGTATCTTTTGCAAGGAGATATTTATTTTAAAGATATAGCAAGAATAAATACAGAAGCTTTTCCCCCTGCCCCCAACATCTTGCAGGCATGCTATCCTACGTAATACCTCAGTTCCTGGGGAGGGTAGGCTCAAATTTAGTCTGTTTTCTATGTAATATAGGTCCCATCAAGTTTACGTCCAGAAGTGGCCTGACTACCAGATGAGTCCTTGTGGCCTGGGCCTAAGATGTCTTCATTCCTTTCCAGGCTATAGTGCTAACTTTCTATATAGTACTTTATCTACCATGCCCTCTTACCAGGTACTTTAAGAGCTTTATGTTTTGCCCTTATTTACCTCTTGAGCAATAGTCTCATATCATGAACTGGTTGTTGGACATTTCCAAATACATATCTCATATGTATCTCCAACTGAATGGGTCTAAAACAGAACTCATTATCTTCCCTTCTTTCACTCCAAAATTTACCTTCTTCTTATGTTTCTTATTTCTGTCAAAAATACCACTTATCATTCCAGTCATGCAGGTTTGCAACAACAGAGTCATCCTCAACATCATTTTCTCCCCATACCCATATCCCAACAATTACCATCTTGCCAATTCTACTTTTACATCACATGCCTTTCTTTCTTTTTTTCTTCTCCTATGGCCATGATACTAGCACAGAATTCTATCACTCCTTATGTAGACTACTGCAGTAGCTTCCTAATTTCCCTCTTTACATCTAGTTTTTCCCTTTTCTAATCCATACTCCATTTGGCTACCAAATTGATGTCATAAGACTTTTTAAATTCCTTTTTATTTGGCTCTAGAATGGCCTTCTTAATTAAAAGAAAAAATCTAGTCAGCAGAGACTTTCCTTATAGTGTGGAGTTTAGCTGAACCTTCCAATAATTAACTCAAGATGATTAACTGGTTAGAGGTAAAAGAACTCTGACTCCATTTTAAGATAACCATTTATGAGACTACTACATAAATTTATCAGATGTATTTTCCCCTTCTGTTATCTTAGACATGTAAAACAACTTCCTTCCCATTTACCTGCTATAAATTTTATTAGCTTATCTTTGAAATGTAAATCTTTATCGTATCTTTTTTTTCTGATGCAATTGGAAACTATATAAGCCTTAGAACTTTGTCTATTGCTGTGAGGTAATATAGAAACTCTCAGCCAATGCTGAACATATATAATAAAGGCTGGTTCCAAAGACATCTCTGCATATTAATTAGTATGATTGCCACCTTAGAGGAACTGTTGGGTGATATTTATGTTTGTGTATTTTAATTCATTTCAGAAATATTTGTTTCATGCCTACTATTGTAAAGGCATTGGGTTTGGCTTTTTTGCATGAGTTGACCTGTGGCTAATAACAAGTATTTGAGTGAAAGATACAGCTGTGATGAACCAAGGAGCATTTGGATTCTGTAGCTGTGTGAGTTAATCTGTTTGGATTTGACTACATAAGAAAGAAAGGTTTATATTGAGGTGGAGGAGATACTCCTACAAGAAAACCAGAAGGGAAGAATTAGGTAGAAACAAAGAGAAAGAAAAAACAGGAAAGAATAGAGGTACTTTATTCCCTCTTTCATAATATCATTCTTTAAAAAACAAAAAAAAAAGTTTTCCTGAGCAGGCAACAAGTTTTGCTGAGTGATTCAGTTTTGCAATAGTTGCTATGAAAATTCTAAGAGCATACCTCCATTGGAATTTTAATTGAGCAAATTTTATTTGCTTTGAGGTGTATCTTTTCTTATCAATACATTTTGATTTAACACAGAAGACAAATGTACATTTAAAAAGCATACTTCATTAAAACAATTAAGTGAAGTAACACTGTAGAGTAACTATAACTGATAATTTTTTAAGTGGAAAAAAAAGATTTTGTTTTAACACATGGCAATGCCATTGTGTTTTCTTTCTCTCTCACCCCTCACCCCACTGGGGTGGAGAAAAAAGGAAAATTCCTTGCAATTGATATATATACATATATATATATATATATATATATATGCACACACACACACATAATTAGGTAAAACAAATTCCTCCACTATCCGAACTCAAAAATATCCTGAATCCATCACCTCTTTGTGAGATAGTATGTTTCATCATTGATTCTCTGGAACCATAAATGGTCATTTAAAACAGTGGTATCAAACTCAAATTAGCAACAAGGACCACTAAATAATATCCAAGGCTCCCTTCAGGTTACATATCGACTTAGAAAACCACACACATTTATGTTTCTTTTTTATTAATACATCAATGCATTAAAATCAGATACAGATTGCATTTTAATCTAGCTCAGGTACAATCAGATATGTTGTGGGCCTTGCAGAGGTATTTGAAATCTCTAATCTAAAATGACTTCCTCCTTTTATAGATTATGAAAATCAGGCCAAGAGGTTAAATGACTTGCCTATATTCACATAGCTAGTTAATATCAAAAGATTTATACCCAGGTGACTCCATTACCAATAACCTAGCCATCATGTTACATGTGTTCAATAGTTGCCTCATCCTAATAAGAGTGACACTATAGTTTCCTGTTACCCCTGATAGGTGATTATGATCAGAGACAGCAAACATTTCCTAAATTGTGGTAAAGAAGGTAATGTTTACATAAGCAAGAATTATTCAGAATTCTAAATTTTTTTTCCTGAAAAGATGTCCTCACCTGGAGTTACACACCTATCCAAAGGTTCTATGGTAAACCCTAACATTTGCCTTGATCACCTTTTCTGATATGTCTTGTGGACAAGACAGATATATTTGGGCTTCATTACTTTACAATCAGGGTCATTCAGAACTGGTAGAATAAAGTATTGGTAGATAACTCTCACATTGAAAATACCCTCTACCTCTACAGCCTCTGTAGGTGGGATTTTTCCTGTTTTAGAATGCTAAATTAATTAAGTATCTTTGATTGAGTCTTACTAGGTGCTAAACCCCAGGCCCATGCCCTTTTACTACTAGGTGCAAAGCCCCAGGCTGGTTAGCAAACTAGTTCACTAGTTTGAGAGAGACGGAAAGCCCCCAGGGCCTTAAGGGGGGTTGCTAAGACCAGAGCCAATAGTAAGCACCTAAGTTCTGGTTGCTCCGATGATGTTTGATGATGGCTAAAGACTGTATAAAAAGACAGAACAGAGTCATTTGCTTGGGGCTCTGAGCCACAACAGGACTGGCACGTGACTCTGGGTCAGCTATTGTTAAGAGGTCCCTGGCTTGTCAACTCAGATGTTGATGGTTTCTTGGTAACTATGAATTGTAATCTGGTCTGTTTATATTGTGTATGTTTGTAACTTATTTGTATTTGCTCTGAAGTTCAAGGTGCTGGCTTTTCCTCCTAAACTAAGTGAGTTTATATGTATATGTTGGATTAAAGTAAGATTGTTAACCCCTTAACATTACTTTCTTTAGTAAAGCTGATCAAAAGAACCTGTGCTGGCAGCATTCTTGTTGTTGGGCTTGTGTTGGTCTTTCACCCCCGCAACAGCTGCAAGCTGAATTGTTCTAATAGCCTTTCCTTGGTTCCTCCCAGAACATCCATTTTAAGGAGGATGCCCAGGCCAGTCATGACTTCATTCTTCTCTAGGGCTGCATTCCTCTCTGGACTTTCTCTATAATGCTCTTGTTCTGGATACCTTCATTTCTTCTCCCTCCACTAACTTTTTAGCTTCTTTTAATATATTGTCTTCCTCTATAATAATGTAAGTTCCTTAAGGGAAAGGGTTGTCTTCATTGCTACTTGTATTTTTATTTTCAGTATTCATAGTACCTGGCACAAAGTATGTGCCTATTAATTTGACTAGAGTGCTGCAGGAATGTCTTCTTGACACTGTGCTATTCACCATTTTTATCTATAACTTGAAGACCTGTCTCTTACCTCTGCACTTTCCCCTTTCTTCTATAGGTAAAAATCATTTGAAGGAAAATTATTGACATTTAGGAAAGCTATATTATATAGCTGTACATTATATAATCTCACCTCAAGTGCTATTGTAAATTTAAAAAAAATAGCTGTTATATATTGGAAGTAAAAATGTACCCTATGGCTCATAGAAATGAAATCCAGAGGTATAGCCAAGATGGTGGAGTGGTAGAAAGCAGCGTGGCAGAGGAGAACAGCTGACACTCAAACTTCACTTCATCTGAGCTAATCAAAATAAGGAAGAATAAAAACATAGAGTTTGGTATAGAAATACACTTCATTCAATAGGGAAATAGGAGGCAAGAAGGACAAGTGGGAAGAGGAATGAGAGGGGCTGTAGATTATGGTAAGGATTAGTTCTAAGCAAAACAAATTCTGAGGATGTACAAAATTATTTATAGCTCTTTTTGAGGTGGCAAAGGATAGGAATCTGAGAGGATATGCATGAATTGGGGAATGGATGAACAAGTTATGACACATAAATGTGATGGAATACTGTTGTGCTGAACTATCAGCATAAAAACCAAACAGGGTTAGGGGACTAATGATAAAATATGCCACTCAACTGCTGATAGAGAGGTGAAGGACACGGAATAAAGAATGAGGTAAGTTATTTGGGACGTAGTCAATTTGAAAATTTGTTTTCATTGAGTATATGTGTTTTTAATTGGGTTTGTTTTTCATGTGTTCTTAATGTTGGGGTGGAGTTTGGAGAGGGAAGGTGAGAAAGCAGATCTTATCTGACCAAACCAAATAAAAGATTAAAGAAATACAAAATCTAGACAGATATAAAGATGACACGCTTGTCAAATGTGTAAATGAGAAAAAACTGGGAGAAATATCTACCTTGTGGTCTTAAAGTATAGGGATTTAAAATTCTTTCAATAGAATAGAATAAGGGGCTAATTCAATAAGATTAATTTTTTTAAATTTAAATTTATTTATTTAACATATTTGGTTTTCAGCATTGATTTTCCCAACAGTTTGAATTACAAATTTTCTCCCCATTTCTACCCTCCCCCCCACTCCAAGATGGCATATATTCTGGTTGCCCTGTTCCCCAGTCAGCCCTCCCCTCTATCACCCCCCTCCCCTCTCATCCCCTTTTCCCTTCCTTTCTTGTAGGGCAAGATAAATTTCTATGCCCCATTGCCTGTGTATCTTAATTTTTAGTTGCATGCAAAAACTTTTTTTTTGAACATCTGATTTTAAAACTTTGAGTTCCAAATTCTCTCCCCTCTTCCCTTCCCACCCACCCTCCCTAAGAAGTCGAGCAATTAAAACTAGGCCACACATGTATCCTTATGTATAGCCCTTCCACAATACTCATGTTGTGAAAGGCTAACTACATTTTGCTCCTTCCCAACCCATCCCACTTTATTGAATTTTCTCCCTTGACCCTGTCCCCTTTCCAAAGTGTTTGTTTTGATTACCTCCACCCCCATCTGCCCTCCCCTCCATCATCCCCCCCCTTTTATTTTTTTTTTATCTTCCTCCCTCTTCTTTCCTGTGGGGTAAGATACCCAACTGAGTATGTATGGTATTCCCCCTCAGGCCAGATCTGATGAGAGCAAGGTTCACTCATTCCCCCTCACCTGCCCTCTCCCCTCCTGCCACAGAACTGCTTCCTCTTGCCACCTTTAGGTGAGATAATCCACCCCATTCTATCTCTCCCTATCTCCCTCTCTCAGTATGTTGCTCTCTCATCCCTTAATTTCATTTTATTTCTTTTAGATATCTTTCCTTCATCTTCAACTCACCCTGTGTCTGCTCTCTCTCTTTTACATATATATATATACATACATACATATATATACATACATATATATATAAACACACACATATATATATACACATACATACACATACACATAGATATATACATACATACACATTCACTTATATATATACATAAACATATATATATATATATGCATATTCCCTTCAACTACCCTAATACTGAGGTCTCATGAATCATACTCATCATCTTTCAATGTAGGAATGTAAACAAAACAGTTCAACTTTAGTAAGTCCCTTGCAATTTCTGTTTCTTGATTACCTTTTCATGCTTCTCTTGATTCTTGTGTTTGAAAGTCAAATTTTCTATTCAGTTCTGGTCTTTTCACTGAGAAAGCTTGAAAGTCCTCTATTTTATTGAAACTCCATATTTTGCCTTGGAACATGATACTCAGTTTTGCTGGGTAGGTGATTCTAGGTTTTAATCCTAGCTCCATTGACCTCCGGAATATCGCATTCCAAGCCCTTCGATCTCTTAATGTAGAAGCTGCCAGATCTTGGGTTATTCTGATTGGGTTTCCACAATACTCAAATTGTTTCTTTCTGGCTGCTTGCAGTATTTTCTCCTTGATCTGGGAGCTCTGGAATTTGGCGAACAATATTCCTAGGAGATTTCTTTTTGGGATCTATTTGAGGAGGCGATCAATGGATTCTTTCAATTTCTATTTGGCCCTGTGGCTCTAGAATATCAGGGCAGTTCTCCTTGATAATTTCCTGAAAGATGGTATCTAGGCTCTTTTTTTGATCATGGCTTTCAGGTAGTCCAATAATTTTTAAATTATCTCTCCTGGATCTATTTTCCAGGTCAGTGGTTTTTCCAAGGAGATATTTCCCATTGTCTTCCATTTTTTCATTCCTTTGGTTCTGTTTTATAATATCCTGATTTCTCATCAAGTCACTAGCTTCCACTTGCTCCAATCTAATTTTTAAGGTAGCATTTTCTTCAGTGGTCTTTTGGACCTCCTTTTCCATTTAGCTAATTCTGCCTTTCAGGCATTCTTCTCCTCATCGGCTTTTTGGAGCTCTTTTGCCATTTGAGTTAGTCTGTTTTTTAAGGTGTTGTTTTCTTCAGTATATTTTTCAGTATTTTTTTGGGTCTCCTTTAGGAAGTCATTGACTTGTTTTTCATGGTTTTCTCACATCCTTCTCATTTCTCTTCCCAATTTTTCCTCTACTTCTCTAACTTGCTTTTCCAAATCCTTTTTGAGTTCTTCTATGGCCTGGGGCCAGTTCATGTTTTTCTTGGAGGCTTTTGTTGTAGGCTCTATGACTTTGTTGTCTTCTTTAGGCTGTATGTTTTGGTCTTCTTTGTCACCAAAGAAAGAATCCAAAGTCTGAGACTGAATCTGGGTGTGTTTTCGCTGCCTGGCCATATTCTCAACCAACTAACTTGACCCTTGAGTTTTTCAGTGGGGTATGACTGCTTGTAGACTAACGAGTACTATGTTCCACGTTTGGGGGGGAGGTGCCAGCTGTGTCAGACCTGCACTACTCCTTCCCCAAGAACCCCCAGCCCGGGCTGGGCTTAGATCTTCAGCAGGCTGTTGCACTCCTGCTCTGATCCACCACTTAATTCCTCCCACCAGGTGGGCCTGGGGCCAGAAGCAGCAGCAACTGTAGCTGCCCCACCTCCGCTGCCCCTGGGGCTGGAAGCTGAACCACGAACTCCTTCCACTCACGCAGCTTTTCCCACTAACCTTCTCTGCAGTCTTTGGTGTTTGTGGGTCGAGGGGTCTGGTAACTGCCACAGCTCACATATTCAGGGCGCTAGGGGCCCCATCCGCCCGACTCCAAGTTTGGTTGTTCCGCCGCTCAGGCTGGGCTCTGCTCCACTCCGATCCCAGCTCCCAGCTTCCAGCTCCCAGCTCCGTGTGGAATAGACCTCACCCAGAGACCATCCAGGCTGTCCTGGGCTGGAGCCCTGCTTCCCTCTGCTGTTCTGTGGGTTCTGCCGTTCTAGAATTGGTTCAGAGCCATTTTTATAGGTTTTTGGAGAGACTCCGTACGGAGCTCACTCTAGTACCTGCTTACCAGCTGCCATCTTGGCTCCACCCCCAATAAGATTAAATTTAATATGGATAAATGTACAATCCTATAAATCATTTCAGAAATATGTCATACATGTACGGAATGGCCAAACAAATGTTCAGGCAAAAAAAAATGTTGGCATTTTATTGACCCACAATGTCAATATGATTCATCTTGAACAAGGCACCCCAAAGGGCTAATGCCTCTCAGTCTACATTAAGTCAAGCATATTATATCATACTCTGCCTTGGTCAGAGAATATCTGGAATATTGTGCTCATTTAAGGGTCCTACATTTGAAAAAGGACATTGGCAAATTGGAAAAAACCAGAGAAAGACAAGTAGGATGGCAAATTGACTAAAGACCATGCTACTCATGAATTGGTTGAAGGAAATAAGGCTATTTCATCTTGAAAAAAGAAGATCTAGAAGGACCTGTGACATTGGTTAAGTCACTTCAGGACCATGGATTTCAGTTTCCTCATTTGTAAAATGAAGGGGTTCTTTCAGATTATCTCCATTCCCCACCCCACCCAGCTCTAGGTCTATATGTGATCCTAGACATAACAACTTTCTTTGGATATTTGAAAAGCTATCATGTAGAGGAGATATTTGACTTGTTTTATGTGTCTCCAAAGTCTTTCTCCATGGAACCATGTGGTAACTAGATGGCTCAGTGGTGATAGTGCTGGCCCTGGAGCCAGGAAGACCTGAGTTCAAATCTGATCTCAAAAACTTACTATGTAACCCTGAGCAAGTCACTTAACTTCTTCCTGCTTCAGTTTCCTCAACTACACAATGAAGATAATAACAATTGTTGTTCAGTTGTGTCTGACTGACTCTTCATGACCCCATGGACCACACTCTTCATGGGAATTTCCTGGCAAAGATACTGGGGTGGTTTGCCATTTCCTTTGCCAGTGGATTAAGGAAAACAGAGGTTAAGTGTCTTGTTCAGGGTCACACAGATAGTAAGTTTCTGAGGCTGGATTTGAACTCAGAGAGATGAGTTTTCCTGGCTACAGGCCCAGTGCTCTATCCACTGAGCCATCTAATTGCCTCAGTTTCCTCAACTGTATAATTAGAATAATATTAATATTATCTATCTGGAAAGTACTTAGCACAGTAACAGGCAAATGGTAGGCACTTAAATCTTTCTTTCCTCCCTTTTCTGACGTTTTAAAACTTTTACTAATAACAGATTTGAGAGAATTAATTATTCTTTCTGGCAATAAATAGTGACTTCTTATACTTGATAGGGATTTTAATTATATTAGCCATGTGACACATTTTAACTTTTTAAAAACATTTTTAGCATCAGAAGTAAGACTATATAATGTAAAACTGTATAATTCCATTCTAAATTTCAATAATTTTCATGCAAATGTCATTTATAGATTGTGTCTAGCTGAGGAAGGGACTGGGATAGGGACTAAATCTTTAATTATATTTATATGGGGAACTTCCAGATGAGGAAACTCTCTCTATTAATGCAGGTCAACACTTTCTTGGAAGCTTACAGTCTTCGAGCCCTGAGAAATGAAGCCATTTGCTTATGGTCGCCCAGCCAATATATATCAGGGGCAGGTTGGCTGCCACTAACTGATGTGAGTGAAGCTACTTCAACCTTATTCTTCAGTTGCTTTTTGATAAGCTTGACAAGTAGAGTGTTGTGCTAGTTCACCCAGAGCTATTTTTCCTGATATTTTCATTTCAGAGTGTCTGAAGAGAAAGAAAAAGCTTTATTGTCATTTTCATTAACTGTGGGGAACAGTGAGTGGGAGCTGTTTGCTAAAGAATAAAAAAGTATAGCTGATAGTAGGGAAGGAGTAAGAACTGCATGCAAGAGGTTACACACACACACACGCATATATCATGCTTGTTAGGATCACATAAAGTTTAAACAAAGCAAGAGCAAGAAGAAAAGGCATAAACATACTTTAAACATTGAATATGTGAATTAGATAGACTAACTAGAGTTTGTTGGGATCAGATGTTAAAAAGACACTTGAGAAATGTTCAAATTATTAAGTTGACTGAGAGACATACAGACAATTTATGATTAGGTCAGTGTAGGAAATTATTGGTCAAGTACAAGTAATACTCAAAAGGGTGAAACTTAATGGAAGGAAATTCCAGGAAAAGCTGCTAGTCATGGAGACTTTTATATAATATATATGTATGTACACACACACACACACACACACACACACACAATACGGCTGGTGAGTCATACAGAAGCTGCCAAGCATGCCATTGGGGGGTTGCCTTGACAAACAGTGTGTGAATCACTGGTAGTACTCAAGCAGGAGCTGAAAGATGATTTGGAAGGAAGGCTCTAACAGGGGTTCCAATTCAGTTGTGAATTGGGTGATAGGTTGCCCAAAGATTTCTGAGATCCCTTACAATTCATATAATCCTGGAAGTAGTAGAAGTCATATGATTACCATTTACCTCTAGCACTTTGTGAGCTGATTTTTAATCAGTCCCGAAGTATATTGGGTGTTTATTGTGCCCTAGAGTCCCACTGGTAAAGCTAGAGGCTACCTGACAAAGGAAATAGAAAGTTTAGCTCAGTGTAGCTGGATACCATCTGAAAAATCTATGTAGTCTTTCTTTGTACAGGTTCAGAGTGATTTGCTCCCCTGCTTGCCTACTTTCCTAGACTCAAAAAGAAGAAAATAAAAGATTTATTTACATGATGACAATTCTTTGTGACTATCTCTTGGGGCAGATTGATGATTTAAAAATTTAATTAGATTTCCAGGATTCAATTGACAACTTAATAAATATTGCAAGCAGCTGATATCAGTGAAATTGCATATATCTATTTTAATACAATGAAAGGGCTGAATGCTCTTTTTGTTATAATTTTAATTTAAACAATGTCAGTATGAAATATATCAAAGGGCGTCTGTTATATCCTATAAATCTTGAAACATTCTGCTTCTCACATATTAGAAGAGGTTGACTTTGGTAAAATTCTTGAAGATCATGTGAAAAAAATGCTAACCACTTCTTTGATCAACCCCTTAATATTGGGGTTGTAGGGTCTGCCATAGGTAGCTAATGAAATAGATAAAGGCTTACATCTTATTTTTCCAGTTTCTAATGCCTTTTTGTACTTAGTACAAAATACTGTATATTTGTATGTTTATTGTATATTTGTACAAAATATTGCACAAAACATTGAGCCATCTATTTACATATTGTTCTCCCCCAGTCTAATGTACCCAGAAGGCAAAAATTATTTCATTTTGTCGTTGTATCTTCAGCACTTAACAAGATGTCCTGTACAGCATAAGTACTTGAGAAAACTGATTGTTGAATAAATGGATTATTGTATTGCAGATGACATTTGTATGATCTGCAGCTTTCAGTATTTGTTGACTGACATTTTAATGAAAATCATAAACATAATTCTTGAAAATTGTATCACAAGATTTATAAGGAAAGAGTAAGGTAATTCATGACCTCCTTAAGTTAACTTTAATACACATGTATTCAGTGCCTCAAATTTCAGGGAATGTGTTGGGTGCTCTGGTAGATAAACAGATAAAAATAAAATCTGGTTCTTTCCTTCAAAGATCTTACAACTTAGTATGGAAGGGGGAAAAACATATACACCAAAATATGCAAAACAAATTAGAGTATAAAAATGCATAAACGTATTATAAAGTTCTATGATAGTTCGGGAGAGGACACTTCTGACTAGGGTCATTAGGGGAATCATGCATGGCATGGGTGGAATTTCATGGATGCAGGCTTAGAATGGTGGGTAGGACCAAGCCTCCTCACTTCTAATAGGGAAGAGAAACATGCAGATGTGTTATCAAAGCTACTGTCAGTTATTTACCAAATCATGGACACTAAAAGACTGGGAGAGACAAATGTTAGAAGAAAACAGGTGGCTTCTAGCAACCACATACTGGTAAGCTTGGCAATGATCCCTGGAAAATATCTAGAAGAAATGATTAAACAGATGGCTTGTGGGCATTTAATAACAATGTCTGGCTTATTAGGAACAAGTATGGATTCACTGAGAGATAGATTCTAAATTCAAATCTGGACTTCCTCTTTACTATCTGTGTAACCATGGTCAAATCACTTGATCTTTATGAGTCCTGGGAAATACTCTAAGATATATGTAAGAAGTTACAGATAATTTGTGATTTTTGATATAAAGATTCACTAAAAAGTCTTACCAAATATCATTTCTTTTTTTATTTAATCAACATTTATCGATTGATTCAAGATAATTAAGGACTTTAATATTATTAATAAGTACTAAATTCATATTGTACTTTACATTTTCCAAAGGTATTTTCTCACAACAATCCTGTGAGGTAAATAGAACAGCTATTGTTATCCCTCTTTTATGGATGAAGAAACTGAGGCTGAGAAAGGGAGAACAATTACCTAATTGCATATCTAATAAGTGGCAGAGCCAGTACTTAAAAGTAGTTACTCTGATTTCATTCCAACATAATTGGGCTTCTTTTTTCTTTAACTTACAACCTCACCAACTGATAAGATTTAAAAAAATTAATTTATTTATGTTTTTAACATTCAACATTCACTTTTATAAGATCCTGAGTTCCATTTTTTCCTCCCTCCCTGTTTTCCCTCCTCACTCTCCAAGACATCAAGCAATCCAATATAGGCTATACATGTACAATCATATTAAACATATTTCCACATTAGTCATATTGTGAAAGAAGAATCAGAACAAAAGGGAAAAATCATGAGAAAGAAAGTGAAACAAAAAAGAGAAAATAATATGCATCATTTGCATCCAGACTCCATAGTTCTTCCTTTGGATGTGGATAGTATTTGCCATTATGAGTCTTGGAATTGTCTTGGATCATTGTATTGTTGAGAAGAGTTAAGTCTATCAAAGATGATCATCACACAGTGTTGCTGTTACTGTGTACAATGTTCTCCTGCTTCTGCCCACTTCACTCAGCATCAATTCATATAAATCTTTCGAGGTTTCTCTAAAATTTTTCTCCTCATCATTTCTTATAACACAATAATATTCTATTGCATCCATATACCACAACTTGTTAAGTGATTCCCTAATTGATGGGTATCTTTTCAATTTCCAATTTTTTGCCCCCACAAGAATAGCTGCTAAAAATTTTTGTACATGCGAGTCATTTTCTGTTTTTTTTTTGTGATCTCTTTGTGATACAGACCTAGAAATGGTATTGCTGGATCAAAAGGTAAGCACAGTTATTTAGCCCTTTGGGCATAGTTCCAAATTGTTCTCCAGAATGGTCGAATCAGTTCACAACACCACCAACAATGTATTAGTGTTCCATTTATCATTTTCTTTATTTTTGTCATATTAGCAAATCTGATAAGTGTGAGGTGGTACCTCAGAGTGGTTTTAATTTGCACTTCTCTAATCAATAGTGATTTAGAGCATTTTTTCACATGACTATAGATAGCTTTAATTTCTTCAACTGAAAACTGCCTGTTCATATGCTTTGAACACTTATCAATTGGATAATGACTTGTATTCTTAGAAATTTGATTCAGTTCTCTCTATGTTTTAGAAATGAGGCTTTTATTAGACACTGGATGCAAAAATTGTTTCCCATCATTCTGCTTTCCTTCTAAACTTGGTTGCATTGGCTTTGTTTGTGCAAAACCTTTTTAATTTAATGTAATAAAAATTATCCATTTTGCATTTCATAATGTTCTCTATCTCTTCTTTGGTTATAGATTCTTCTCTATTCCATAGATCTGGCAGGTAAACTATTCCTTGCTCTCCCAGTTTGCTTTTGCTATCACCCTTTATGCAGTGGTGGGATTCAGCCAATTCACACCAGTTTGACAGAACCAGTACCTAATTTTAGGTTGAGTTTAGGTTGAGCAGGGGCAGGGCCTGTGCCCCCTAAGTCAGCAGCGATGATGGCACCTCTGCTCAGTTCTGTGGAGAATCATTTGTTAATTTATTTGAATACCACCACTGCCTTTATGTCTAAATCATGTAGCCATTTTGTCCTTATCTTGGTATATGGTGTAAGATGTTGGTCTATGCCTAGTCTCTGCCATGCTATTTTCTAGTTTTCTCAGTAGTTTTTGTCAAATAGTGAGTTCTTATTCCAGAAGTTGGAGTCTTTGGGTTTATCAAACAGTAGGCTACTATAGTCACTGATTACTATGTCTTATATTCCTAACTTATTCAACTAATCTACCACTCTATTTCTTAGCCAATACTAAATAGTTTTGATGGTTGCTGCTTTATAATATATTTTTAGATCTGGTATGGATAGACCACCTTCCTTTGAATTTAAAAAAAAAATAATTGCCTTGATATTCTTGACTTTTTGTTCTTCCAGATGAATTTTGTTATCATTTTTTTCTAGCCCTATAAAATAATTTTTGGTAGTTTGATTGGTACGGCATTGAATAAGTAAATTAATTTAGGTAGAATTGTCATTTTTATTATATTAGCTCAGCCTTTCCATATGCAACTGATGCTTTTCCAATTATTTAGATCTGACTTTGTGTAAAAACATATTGCATAATTGAGTTCATATAGTTCCTGGCTTTGTCTACAGTTATTGTAAATGGAATTCCACTTTCTATCTCTTGCAGCTGGGCATTTCCAAACCTCATTCCTTTCTTTAACATGGTTATTAGGTTGGCAGATGAGAGAATACAATAAACATGGTGTATATATCCCTTGATTTTAATAAAACATTCGATAGCATTTCACTTGATATCCTGGTGAACAAAATTGTAAAATATGTGCTGGATGTTAGTACTGCTAGTACCACATCAATGTGGTCAAACAGCTATATCAATCAGCCATTAATAAGCATTCTTTAAGTATCTTCTGTGTACCAGCCACAATGCTAGACTGAGGAGATATCAACATAAATGAAAAAAACTCTTGTCTCTTGTTAAGGAACTCACATTTTATATTAGAGTTTGCTGTAAGACCTGTATCAGTCTTGTGTCAAATTGGAGGCTTAATGCCACATGATTGTGTTATGTAAAATGTTTTCATATATGATGTGCATGAAGACATTTGAAGCAAGCTCATGCAAATTGCAGATAGTGCAAATCTGGAATGATAGCTCATCTCATCAAGAATAAAGGCTACCAAGTTTCCCAGGTGTCTTTATACTAGCATCCAAACCAAAAAGATTACATTTGATAATAAATTTGCATTTAGTTGAAAATAAACATAGGTTGGGATTTCAAAGACACAGGGACAGCATTGCTTGACTTGTCAGTGTGCATTTTAAAAAAAAATTCAGGGATTTAATTTACAAGCAGGTAAATTTGAGTTGAAAGAATAATGTGACTGCTAAAAAGCTAATGCAACCTCGTATTGAATGAGTGGGAGTGAATATCACAGAAAATGAAAGACCTTGGAATAGTATATTTATTCTGGTTACTGTATGTGATATTGACTAACTAAAATGCACCCAAGACATATTAATCAAGATAGTGAGGCTTCTATAAATGATCTCATAGAACAATGGCTGAAAGAAGAGATTTTTAGCCTAGAAAAGTGGTAGAGCATTTGACTGCACATAATATCATTTCTTATGCTTAAAATAGTCACATGGAGGAGAGAAAAGAATTTTCTGAGCTTCTTCAGAAGGTAGACTAAAGGTTAATGAACAAAAGCTGTAGTGAGTCAAATTTTAATTCATTAAAATAAAAATTGTTTCAACAGCTTGAGCTGTTCTAAAACAGAATGGCCTACCTTGTAAAGTAGTAAACTTTCTGTCTCTAGAGCATTATAACTGATTATAAAAAATCTATTAGAGATTATTTCAAAGAAATTACTGAATTGGGTAGAAGGTTGGCCTAAGAATTATTCAAAATCCAAGAATTAGTGTTATGCAATAATCATGTAATACACTTAATTTTTTAAGAGTCTTAATTTTAAATTCTATAGCTATGTTTATCATGCCACTCTCTTCCCCCTTTCTCATCTAATCGCAGATCTAAGTCTGTGCTTTGAAGTTAACTGTCTGGATAAACAAGTCATAGTACAGAGTGTTGCTAAAGTCTGGACACATAGGCAAAAATGCATATTTTCAAGAAATGAAATGAGAAAATTTCAACCACATTTTATTTAATTGAAACATTAACAAATATGATTTTCATAATTTGTGATGCAAAGGTTGATGCGCTTTGCAAGATTCACATGAACTCGATGCAATAACTCCACATTGCCTTCAATTTTCCTATGTATGGAGACTTTAGGGACAGACTGTATTGTTAGAACAAAAATAACTCAAAAAACATTGTAATGAATGAAAATTAAGATTTAGGAAGTAATTGTGGCAACTCCTATTTGGCTTATTTAAAGAAATAGAGTGATGCTAAGAGGGCAATGGACAAAAGAACACATACAAAAGAGACTGTCACCATTTCCTTAGGAAGTTCATATACCAACACACTGGTCATGTCTCAGAACATATACCTTATTCTTTACCTCTAGCTCATCCCCTATCAGGAA
Organism: Trichosurus vulpecula; assembly: GCF_011100635.1. Classification (NCBI taxonomy): domain Eukaryota; kingdom Metazoa; phylum Chordata; class Mammalia; order Diprotodontia; family Phalangeridae; genus Trichosurus; species Trichosurus vulpecula. The sequence goes on along the minus strand of NC_050575.1, from coordinate 222,981,266 downwards.
GTGAGAAACATGCTTCAACATCTATCTTACAATAATAGGATCCTGAATATAGAACCAGATGGGAGGGACTTTAGAGGCTATTTAGTCCAGTCTCTCCTCCCCCATTTTACAGATGTAGAAACTGAGATCTAGAGCATTTAAATGATATGCCCAATGTAATATACATAGTCAGTGGCAGAGCCAGGATTCAAACAGAAGTGTCATGACTCCAAGGTCAGTAGTTTTAAGTTCAGCATTCTTCACTACTGCCTCTTCACTAATGTAAGTCAATCATCACAGTGTAAAGTACAGAAGAGCTTAAAAACTGACTCAGCCAGCAAATGTATTATCTCCTTTTTCTTTTGGATTCTAGGAGTTCTAGACCTTGAGCAAACTGAGGTTGCTTTATATTTGGTGCATAATTTTTGCTTTGGAGAGATATGAGAGGTTATGGGGATTGGAGGAAATATCTAGTTTGTTATCTTGTTGCTCATGTGACTCAGAAGTTTACTCAGACCTTATTTTTATAGTCACACTTTTGAATGAAATGCTCAGAGAACACAAGATATTAATGTACATATTAATAGTTGATTATATCTATTTTTAAAAACATTTCATTGGTAAAGCAAAATGTCTGTTTAAAGGCTCTTCTCTGATTTCTTGAAACAACAGAAATCAATTTGATGACTTCTGGCTATTATTATTGATTGGACATAAAACATAAAGAAATACATCAGCCAAAAGTATTTGCCACCATTGTTAAGCACATCTAGTGTAAAAGCTGAAATGAAGAGGGACTTCCTATGTAAGATGACTTCCCTCATCCTGTCTTGTTTTTAGATGACATTGTACTGGTAGAATCAAGCCACACAACATTTCCAAAGTTCCTGAATATGATCCATAATCACTCAAAAAAGATCAGTCTAAATAGCTACACAGGACAACAAACAAATGGATAAAAATGTCTTCCCTGACTTTGATATAGCTATATGGACAGACCCTAGAAATGGTCTATTAGTACATATATATTGGATAGAAACTGCAAATGGACAACAAACAGAGTCTTCAGTTGCAAAGGAGGAAAAAAAGAGTCTAGATTGCCTTTGGGAAACTAAAAATTGCTTTTAATATCCCCAAGCTTTTCCCCAAAACAAAAGCCATTTTATTTAATATCACTTATTATTATGATAATGCTATGTGACTCTGAGACATAGAAAACATAAGATTTCTCAAAGGGTAGTGGAAGGTCACATGGTAAGTATAAGTAGGCTACAGGATATTGTAAGTACAAATTGTGCAGGAGAAGTATAAAAAAAAATATCATCAATGAGATAAGGAGTGGAAGATTGGCAATCTTCATTACTGCCAGTAGTACCCACAGTGAATAGATTATAGATCTATTGAAGTAAAACCCAAATCTTACTATTCCTTTTTTAGCTTTGTAGTTATTTCTTAGGTGAATATTTCACTTATTGTGAATTCTTATTTGATAGTCATATTTATATTTCAAAACCTATGAATGTTTTAGTATTAACATCTTAGAATTATTTCCCTCTTTCATCTCAAGCACCAGCTTCTACAGGAAACCTTTCCTGATTTCTCTATTGGCTACTCCCCTCCCTCTATTTCTACTTACTTTGTATTTATTTGGTATATATTTTGTATATATGTAACAATGACTAGTATGGCCCTCACTGCCTAAAGACCAGTTATATTACATTTTCTTCCTCCCCCAGGGCTCTCAGGTACCCTTGAGCCCTATCCCTGTACAATCCAAGTTCTGAGTCCCAGGGAGTCTCGTTTTCATTGCTGGGCTAAATGGCTGCACCATCATGGCTGAAATTTTGGCTCCAAGATTGCCATGGCACAAATTCTTGGGTCTTGTGGAGATCACCACTGTCACCTGAAACTGAGGACAAATAAAACAAAACAGGAACCCCCTTCCCCCCATCCCCAGGCCTATTTCTCAGAGACAGGACAAAGGAGACGAAGAGCAGGGGAAGTAAATCTTTTCCAACTTACAGGTTCAGTTCATAGAGACTGGACTGTGGGTAACTGTGATCCTCACCCTCTGGATACAGCAGGAAAGAGCAAGGGGGTAGGGGGAGGAAAAATAAAGTTACATGATAACTTTTTTATGTATTTAAGAGGAATAGCAAATTACACATAATGGATTTGCAGTTTCATGTGCAATCATCTTTTTTTCCCCTATCCTACTATCTTATGGAAATGCTTGTTTTATTTCTTAAGTTCAGAATTTAAAAAAATAAATGAAAAAAGAACATTCAAGAAAAAAGGGAGACTGTCTCAATCTGGCCAGTTTTAAAGGTGAAGTCTTTCTGGCTACTCAGCCAATCAAAGGAGGTTACCCTCACGCACATGATAGGGGACTCAGTACCTCCACGTTAGGCATGCCCAGGCCAAGCCCCTCAGGGTTCCTCTGTTAGGCAATTGGGGCATATTCCAATTCCCCTTATATATTCTCATAAGTGTACATGGTCAGGTGCCTATATTGACTCCCTATTTCTTAATTAGTAATTTCAAATTCCCTGTTTTGCTTGTCTCTGTCCAAATTTTTCTAACCTTATTTTTAATTTTGTCCTAGCACAGACTTTCTCTTCTGCCAAGCAAATTCCTTCCCATCTTTGGTTCATTACTTGTTTATTCTTGTCTCTTACTAATTTGGCACAAGTCTAGCCCCCCTACTTGGAATGCCTACCCCAATATTCTCCATTAATCATCAGGTGGCCTTTCCTTCCTTCTAGACTCGATTCCAAACTTACTTACTTTAGCAGGCTTTTTACTGATTACCCAAGTACCATCGTATCTTGTACTGCCATAGGACTCATGTGCATAGTTTACAGTAAGTCCATTAATGTTTGCTTACACATTTCTTGATAAGCATTCTAAACTAACTTCATGTGTCTATTTCACATTCCAGCTGGATTATAAATTCTTCAAAGAAATAAAATGGAGTTTCTCTTTCCTTTGTATCTTTCCACAGAGGGCGTCTAATAACTGATGCTGATTGACTGACTCATGTTTGAGGAGAAACAGACAGTAGAGACAGAGAGGTTTAGAATAAATTGGAAAAAAAGAATGCCTGAGAAATGTGAGTTCCTAGGAAGAAAAGTGATGGTTATGATTGAAACAGAAAATACCTATGAATTGTATTGGAGAAATAATTAATGTGATGTTGATGCAAATGGGAATACTGCTGATGAAAGATGCATAGCCATGACTTATTTTAAGAAAATCTAAGCTTACGAAACAGGCAAACTAGAGCCATGATCATTTGCCTTATCAATCAATCAAGAAATATTTAGTAAATACAAACTATGTGCCCTGCAGTGTGCTAGATTCTACATTATGCCAAGATCACTCCAGGGTTCCATTCAATAGTGAGCTTCCTTATGCATTTAAAGTCCAGCTCAGTTTATATAAATTGATCTTCATACAAATTTTTTTCAAGAACATATTGATTGCATATACTGAGTACCCCTATAATGTGCTGAGCTAGATGATTTCAGGGGCTTGAATATGTCTGCAATGTTATTTCCAAGAACTTTCTTTGAATTGTTAAACATTCCACATGGTAACCACTACAATTTTTCATACTATCAGTCCAAGCAGGTAGTTATCCATATGTCCATATTATCTGTCCAAGGTGGTAATTATTAATGTTATTTAGATTTCAGTATTTGTAAATACAGTGCTTAGTACACAGTGGACACTCAGTACATACAAACGTACACACATATGAATACATACATACATACACATACACACACATATTCCAACAAAGTACTGGGTTTGAAATCCTGCTTCTTCCAGGCTCAACTTAGGAGTTGCCTCTTATAGAACATTTCTTTCTCCACCAGCCGGAAATCTTCCCTTGATTGCTAAATGCCACCTTGTTTTGATGCTTCTCACATATGAGGGTATCTCTTTGTTCTCTATGTATTTGCACTTGCACACTCCTATACCTGGAATTCACTCCCTTTTTATCCCGTTCTCTAAGAATCCCTAGAATCTTTAAGAGTTCAGCTCAAGCACTACATCCTTCATGAGATTTTTTACCTTATATTGTAAGCCATTCCACATATACTTCTACATACCTATATACAAGATGGAAAGAAGTTAATTTGGGAGAAGGCTTGTGTATAGGTATATGTATACATGTTGTCTACCATGATAAACTATGGGCTATTTGAGGTTCTGTTTCGCTTATGTCTTTATATCTTCAGTGCCTAGAAAAATACCTGGCACATAGCTATCACTTAATAAATGCTTGTTGAATCATTGCTTGATTAGATTTTTATATTCTGATCAATTCTTAATTTGTATTAAGGTTATTGGAGAACATATCTCACTTCTGCCCCAATAATCGTAAGTTTCTGTGCAGAAGGAACTGTGTCCTTTTTCTTTTTATACTGAGAAACTAACACACTTCCTTGTATGAATTAAATGCTGAGTCCTTTTTCTTATATTAAGAAATTAACACAGTTCTTTCTATGAATTAAATGCTCCTATATTGACTTGAACTTTTCTTGGCTTTCTTTTATATCAGATCATGGTTTTAATGTTGAAAAGTACCTTAGTAGCCAACCAACCCATTCCTTTCTTCCCCTCTTTTACAAATTATGAAGCTGAGGTAAATAGAAGGTAAATTAATCACCCAGCTTCACACTAACAGTAACTGAAAGATCTGGGACTAGAATCCAAGTTCTCTTATTTCAAATCCAACTTGTTTTTCCTCTTCCTCCAGCAACTTTTTTCTTAGTTTAGCACTGTCTGTTGAGGATATAGCTGGGAAACTTACTATCTCTTGGGACCAAGTATGGTCCTCAGGCCATCTCCTAACAGAGTCAGTTCCTTTCTTTGTGTTCAGGGTGAAAACTGTAGCTTGATGATATCTCCATCAAGAGAAGGACTCTGTTCAAACTTCCCTTTGTGAGAAAGAAGTTGACTTGCTTAGAGTCCTTTCTTGGGATGGAGGGGTTTGAATCATATAGAATATGATACTATGAGCTCAACTCAAAGATATTTAATTTTTTTGGTAGACTCATCATGAATGGGACAATTTTAAATATCTTGGGTCAATTTTCACCTGTGCCAGTATGCAAAATGTAGATGTATCTCTGAAGCTACAGAATTTCTGTATAACGTAATAGCTTCTATCCATGCATCACTTGTAACTACAAGATGCTTTGCATACATTATCTTATCTGATCACAGCCTTTGGAGGAAGGTAGGGAGCATATTGTTATCTCCATTTTACAGGGAAGTAATTGAAGCTCTGAGAAGTCAAGCAATTTGTCCAGGGTCACGCAGCTAATAGATCCAGGACTGTAAAAGAGGACTTCTGATTTTACTGTGCTCTCCACTGAATCACATTCATGAAAAGCAACATGATTTACTGATACTGACAGACCTTTCTTCTTGATTTTCATACACATACACATATGTGTAGGTAGATATAGGTATAGAGATATATAAATAGGATATATGTATAAGCAAGATATATACAGAATAAATCAAAGATAATCTTAGGGCTAAAGTACTAAAATTAAGGAGGACTTGGACAAGACTTGTGGAAGGTAGAAGACTGGCTGAGACTTGAAGGAAGCCAGGGATTTTAGGAAACAGTTACGAAAAAAAGAGAGAAGGAGTTTAAAGCATGGGGAAACAGAAAGTGAAAATGCCTGGAATGTGGAGACAGAGTATTTTGTGTGAGTAACAGCAAGGAAGTCAGTGTCACAGGATCGTGAAGTATGTGGAGATGTAAAGCAAAAGAGTAAGAAAACTAGAAAAAGAGGAGAAAGCCAGACTATGAAGGGCTTTAAAAACTAAACAGACGATTTTATATTTGATCCTGGAGGTTATAGGGAGCCACTGGAATTTATGAACTAGAGGGGTGACTTGGCCTGAATTATGCTTTGGGAAAATCAGTTTAATGTCTGAGAAGAGAATGGATTAAAGTAGGGAGAGACTTGAGGCAGAAGGCCAAGCAAAGGACTCCTGTAACAGTTCAGGCATGAGTTGATAAAGGCCTGAACCAATCTGGTGTCCATGCCGAAACAGAGAAGTAGTTGTTTATGAAAGTTGTTACCGAGGTAGAAACAAAAGGACTTAGCAATTGATTGGATATGGGGGTGGCTGAGAAGTGAAAGAGTGAGGAGTCAAAGATGACTCCTAGGTTGTAAGTTTGAGTGACTTTGAGGGTGGTGGCGCCCTTAATAGTAATAGGGAAGTTATGGTGAGAGGAGGGTTTTGGCGGAAAGAGTTCAGTTTTGTACATGTTGAATCTAAGATGCCTCCAGTTCACTATGTCAGATAGGTAATTAAGAGATTAAACACTGGATGTCAAGAGAAACATAAGGGCTGAACAAATACATATGAGAATCATCTGTCTAGAGATGATAATTGAATTTATGGAAGACGAGATTAACAAGTGAAACAGTGTATACAGAGAATAGGACAGGATCTTCAGGGACAATCCTGTTTAATAGAGATGACTTGGATGAAGACTCTACAAGGGAGAATGAGAGTTATTTGTCTGACAGGTAGGAAGAACAGGAGAGAGTAGTGTCAGAAAATCTAGATAGAAGAGAATATCCAGGAGAAGAGGGCAAATGATAGCATAAAAGGATGCAGAAAAGTCAAGGAGGATGAAGATTGAGAAAAAGGCTATTAGATTTGGAAACTGAATGGCTTTAGTTTCTATAGCAGCTCAGAACTCTAGAGGTCAAACAATCCATCAACCTCAGCCTTCCCAGTTTTGGGGAGACAACAGATGTGTGCCATGACTCCTAGCTTCATACTGAGTTTCAGCTGCGTTTCTCTGATCATGAGCATTTCACAAGATATTGGCATTTCTTTTTTGAATTTAAGCAATTCTCTTCAAAAAACGTTTATCTAGCACCTGTTATATGTGATGCACTCTGTTTAGTACTGCAGAAAGGGGTGGAGAATGTAATGAAAAATAAGATAATCTTGGCTTTTTAAGGGTTTATGATCTAGTATTCTAGTGCAATTGTATCTGGCAGGAATAGTTTGTATGTGTTTCATCATCACCACTTCCCAAGCCATTTTACCAAGAGTTGTTCCAGGGTATGGATATGTGCAAAGCTTGGGGATGGGAGGGGGCAGGAAATTAAAAACAGATAAAATGTGTTTTCCTTGTTTCTACCCTACACTCTTCCTCTGGCAAGAGCCTTTGTATGGGCGCTTTTGCGCGCCTGTGTGTATGTGTGTGTGTGTGTGTGTGTGTATGTTTTCCTGGAAAAACTAGACACTTTCTGAGGTTGACTTTTCTCATGATGAATGAATGTGTTTAAAATACATCTTCCTATATTGCTATTGGGCTTTTCTTGGCTCTTCTAAGATGATTTCTAAAACTTTTTCAAGAGGGGCCGATTTTTAGGTATTTGTACTTCCAAGTCACTACCAATTCTTCCCTACCACAGGTTGTCAACTGCAAGAACCAGGTGCATTTAGACTTTCAGGGTCACTGACATTTTCATAGACCAAGGAAGTGCCTTCTGTGCTCATAGGACTCCTTTGGTTGAATTTGATGTAACAGCTCAACTCAGCACGGTACAGGGGAAAGAACAGGGATTCAGAAGATCTGGGTTCAAATCTTACCTCTGATATTTACTGCCTATGTGACTATGGGAAAATCAGTTAACTCCTTTGTTCCTCAGTTTTCTCATCTGTAAGATCAACAAGCTTTAAGGTCCCTTTCAACTCCATCAATGAACCTACAAATTCTTCTTCTTCTTATACCTGAAAGGACTAAGTTGCAATAGATACTACCTGGATTATCTATTATGCTAATGAGATTAAAAGCTGGGGGCAAAAGTCTCCTGGACTTGTGGCCTTGGTGTTCCTCACCCAGATAAAAAAGATCTGAGTAAACATCATTCATAGAAGTTAGGCTCCAGAATTTAGCTGATTTAGGATTTAGTGAATTAACATATTTTATAAGTGACAGAAATCACAATAGAATACTATTAAACTTATGTTTTCTGCCAGAATCTCTTCCTCATTGATCAAGGCAGTCTGCAGGGCTTAAAAGTTGTTTACTGTGAGGGATACCATCACTAAGTGATCACATACTGTAACTTAATGTTTATATGCACGCTAACCACGAAACATTTTTTTCTCCCTTTCCCCCTCAGCAAAATGGTGAGACCAATTTATAGCATATGGAAACATTTCTATGCTGCAAATTATTCTGAAGAGGAAATGTAATGTGCATCTCAAAATGCTTTTGTTAACTTCGCTTTTTTTTCTTTTAAAGTGTGAACTTTAAAATCTTCAACAAGCATAAATATTTTAAGATAGGGGAAAAGAATAAATATTTATTAAGAACCTACTTCGTGCCAGGCACTGTGCTAAGTGCTTTACAAATGGTATCTCATTTGATGCTCACAGCAGCCCTGTGAGGAAGGTGCTATTGTTACCTGCCCTTTTTTATGTTTGAGTTAACTAAGGTAAACAGAGGTCAAAGACACAGTACAAGTATCAGCCTAGATTTGAACTCAGGCCTGCCTTCCTGACTCCAGGAATAGTTCTCTATCTACTGTTCCACCAAGATGCCTCAAAGAGACAAAGAATAGTAGAGAAGTTAAATCACATTGCGAACTACCCTACATGGGTTTTTAAAAATTATTTTAAAGAAACACATGTTAGCCTTCAAGTGGTAACAAAATTTCTATTTTTGTTTTTGGACTTTTTTTCTCTTTCTGGTTATTAAAAATAGTTTTTTATTGATTATCTTTGTTTATATCTGTTCATACTTGCTGTGAAAAGCAGGGCCGTATAATGGACAGATTATTTACCTCCCAAACAGAAAAACTGCCATCAAACTTCCCCTCTGACACATACTGGCTTTGTGAACCTGTGCATTTCACTTAAACTTTTAAGGTTCAAGGCAGCTTCCTAATACTAAAAGTTTCTGAGAAAGTGCCAACCCACCTGGGTAGAGGGAATTTCTTTACTCAGGAGTTCTTTAATGTCACAGGTCTAGGCTTTATTCCTATCCCTATCATTACCAACTATCCTGTACATAATTTCATTCCTCTCCACCTGAGTAAAAACCTTCCCTGGTAGATTTTTTTCTTCTTTTTTCTTTTTTGTTATTGTGAAGCAACTGGGGTTAGGTGACTTGCCCAGGGTCATACAGCTACTAAGTGTCATGTCTGAGGCCAGATTTTAACTTGGATCCTCCTGACTCCAAAACCAGTGCTCTATCCACTGTGCAACCCCATCAAAGCTGCCACATGTTTAACTTAAGTTCTTTAAGCAATGAGGAATGACCATTCACCAGGTATGATATTTCTCCATTTTAATGTTAGTAAAAAGAATGGAACATTTCTTAATTTTCCAAAAGGGATTCAATATAAAAATGAAAAGGAGAAAAACATATGTGACAAAGTAGAGGGAAATTCTGAACTGTATCAGGAAATAGGATGGTAAAATAGTGTCACACAGCAAGGAAAGGAAAAAAAATACCATGGCCACTTAGGCAATGTTACACATTTGAGGTTCTTTCCAAAGACAAAGCAGCTTGATCCTATAATGAAGATAAACTGTTTGGCTTGAAGAATGATGTATCCATATGTACTGTCAGGTGAGAAATCTTCCAGTAAGTCATGGGAGGAAGAGATAAGCAATTGCATTTATTCCTTGACTCCTTGATTGAGTGAGGGGAGTAATTAGATAGCTATCGGTTGACCTGATAGTAATAGAGAGCTTTTCTATCTTACCAGAGTAAACTATAGTCATGACGTAATGGAGAACTTCCCAAGACTCATCAAATTGAAAAAAAAAAACACTTCTAATGGTTCATGTGAGTACACTTAAAGCTGCCAAAAATATCTAGAAATAATTGTTAAGTATGTTAAGGTCTTGACCAAGAAAGTTAAGACCTTAGGGGCATAGTTGTTTTTGTTCAGTTGCTTCCAGTCATATCCAACTCTTTGTGACCCCGTTTGGGGTTTTCTTCACAAAGATACTGGAGTGGTTTGCCACTTCCTTTTCTAGTTCATTTTGCATATGAGGAAATTGAAACAACCAGGGTTAAGTGACTTACCCAGGGTCAAACAGCTCAGTTCTTGAGGCCAAATTTGAATTCAGGAAGATGAGTCTTCCTGACTCCAGGCCAGACAACTCTGTCCACTGCACCACCTAATTTCCCATAATACAAGAAATAAAAGAGAATGACAGATTTGAGAAAAGAATAGTTGGTTAAGAAGATAGTGTTTGAGAAAGTGATGTGAATTTCTAGAGCATAGATCGAAATATACAGAATAATGGGCTCCTGGCCAATGATTTAGTAGAATGAAGATTATTAAGAATGCCTGGAATCTTCCAAATTTAAACAAAATGACTTTAAATTGGAAAGGAGGGAGGGATTCTATCACCTATATTTATCAATAATGTTAGATAATGTTGGGAGTAACTACAATGCATCAAAGAATAGCATTACACAACCCAGAAAGTCACAAAAGATAAAATCAAAGCAAGGACTCAGCAAACAAACAAACAAATAAACAAAAACAAACTCATGGCCTCAGGTGTCTATATATAAATGAACAAAATATAGATAATTAAAAGTAGATCTAGAGATCTTAGTGCAAGTTAACAAATTTGACTTCATAGTTATCACAGAGACCCTGTTTGGGAACTGGTGTCATAAAAATTACACCTTTTTAAAAAAAGAATCATATAGAAGCTACTCAGATGCTACCCCTTAGATGAGACTGTCTTGATTCCCCAGTTATTAATATTCTTCTCTCTCTAAAAATGCTTTGCATTTCTTTCTCTGTTCATTTGTTTATTTTGTGTATATGTTGTGTCCTCTTCAGTAGAATGTAAGTTTCTTGAAGGCAGTGGCTATTTTGTTTTGTCTTTGTATCCCTGTCACTGTCTAGCACACAGCAGGTGCTTGATAAATGCCTGTTGGTTTGGATTAAATTGAATGTGGGAGGAAACTGAAGTGAAATTTTATAATAAGGTAAATATCCATGCAAGCAAAATCAAGGACTGGAGTCAAGGGACCCTTATGGAAAGCACTTGGTGAAAATCAAAGAAGGCATAAACAAAATAAGTAGCTTCATAGAACAATGATAATGTATGAAGCCTGTAGGCCACATGGGCAAAAATAAATAGGTGAGGGACTCAGAACGGGAACACTATGCTAAGACAGACATATGAAGTAGTAGTGATAGGCTGTTTCATGTAACTGGATACCTGTTGTCTGTCTGTCTAAAGGAGAGCAGGTTGTAATGTCTAGACACCAGTTTCATCCTTCAGGAGATAGAGGGATCATTAACAGGGAGTTTTTATTCTGGATCTGATTGTTACCAACAAGGAAGACCTGGCTACTACGGTGGAAATAGTGGAAATTTGGGGGCTAAGTGAACACCCCATGTTATAATTTTTGATACAGAAGGAGAGAAAAACTGGACGTTGTCTGACTTGCAGTATAGATTTGGGGGAAAGTGAAAGATTTTAAAATGTTCTGATAAAGGGTAGATAGGATCCTCTAGGCTCAAAATTTTATAGGGCAAGTTAGCACCAAAGGAATAGGGAACCCTCAGAAATGAAATTCTAACAATAATCTCAATCTAACCCTATCTCTCCTATTTTTGTGTGTTTATAAATTTGATTTTTGAACCCATGTACATTTTTACATTTACATCTATTACATTTCATCTTGCCACATGTGGTCCAATGTTCTGAATAATTTTCATAGGAAGAAAATGGTGAGTTTTTTGAAGAGATGGATGTGAACACACATGGAACTTATCAACCATCTTAGATTCTTAAACTACATGTTATATTTAGGTGAATTCATAGCTGGTTGAATGCCTGAGCCAGAAGTCATTAATGACTCAATGGGAAATGGGGAAGATATCTCCCATGGAGTGCCCCAGGGACTTTTTCTTGGCCCTATACCATTGGATGTGTTTATAATCAACTTGGGTTTAACATCCTTGTGTGTGTGTGTGTGTGTGTGTGTGTGTGTGTGTGTGTGTGCGCGCGCGTGTGTGTGTGTGCGCGTGTGTGTGTGTGTATCTTACAAATTATTTTAAAAAAACTAAGGGGGAGAGAATGAGTATCTACTACCTCCTAATGATGCTAGGCATTATGCTAGGCACTTAAAAAATAAAACCAAAATATTTATTTCATTTGATTCTTACAACCTTAGGAGATAAATGCTATTATAATTTTCATTTTACATTTGAGGAAACTGAAGCAATGAGAAAAATTAAGTGACTTATCTAGGGTCACATAGCTAGAAGTGTCTGAGGCCAGATTTGAGGTCGTTTTCCTGATTCTAAGCTCAGTGGTCTATCCACTACACTTCCAGCTGCCTCTCTAACTAAGGGAAAACCTAAAGGAGATAGCTAAGAAACTACCTGATAAAGTCACAAGTCAAAAAAGTTCTGAGTAATTTAGAGCAGTTGGCAGAATATAGCAAGATGAAATGTAATAAAGGTAAATATGAAGAATATTAGGGAGTTCAAAAATTAAGTTCAGGAAAATAATATAGGAGACGTGTAGCTAGACAGAAGTTCATGTGAAAATATATAAAGGTTTTTGTGTGCTGCAAGCTTGATATGAGTGAATAGTATTGGTATTGTTGACAAAATATGCAATGCAATTAAAGGGTAAATATATAGGGGATTATTATCTACAATAAGAAATGGTGGTCTCATCAACTCCCAAGGCTACAATTATCATTGCTATGTAGCTAGCTAAAACCTCCATCTTAATTTCCATTCTCACATCTCCAACTGACTATTGGACATTTCAAACCCTATGTCCCATTGTTCACAATACTGAAATCCTTATCTCCTTCCCTCACCCTAATTTTTCTGTTAAGGCTGAGGATTCCATCATCCTAACAGTCACTGAGGCTCAAAACCTAAGTTTCATGTTTATCTCATTTTCTTTCTCCTATTTTCTCATACCTGATCTTTTTTCCAAGTCCTATCAGTTCTACATTCGCAATTCCCACCTTTCCTTTGACACTGTCACCAACCTGCTTCAGGCTCTCATCATCTCATGCTTTGACTCTTATAATAGCCTTTTGGTAAGTCTCTGTACTTCATCTTCTGCTTGGTGGCCCTGCTCCCCATTCAGCATAGCCCCAGAGATCAAGGCTCCTGAGCCCCTGAGTTCCCTGAAATCCATGGCAGAGTGGGTAGCCATCAGCTCTGGCACTGAGAATCCCGTACCTGCCCGGAACATGGCAGAGTGTGACATGCTCCTGGGCAGCAGTTCAGCCCCTCTGGCCTGAGCCCAGCCACCCCTGCAACTGTCTGAGGTCAACATCCTCCTGTTACTGGGTGTCTGCCCCCTGGGGCCTGTGGCCCTCACCAAGGAGCAGTTCCACCAGCAGGCCATGGAGAAGGCTGTCTGGCACCACATGCCCTACCCTTCAGACTCAGAATGCATCAGGCAGTATCTGCCTTGGAACCCATGCCCAACTCCACTGTACTGCCATCAGATGGAGTGTGCTCTATTTCATTTTCCATTCAACTATCAAATTGATTTTGCTAAAGTGCAGATCTGGCCATATCACTCTCTCATTCAATAAACAACAATGACTCCCTATGACCTCTTGGATCAAATAAAAAACCCTTTGCTTGTCTATTAAAGCCCTTCATTACCTTTCCTACTTTCTAGGTATTCTTACATCTCACTCCCCTTCACATATTTTATGATATAGTGACACTGGCTTTCTTTCCTGTTCCTTGCAAAATACATAATCCATTTCCCCACTTTTGACATTTTTACTCTGTCTTCCATGCCTAGAATGCTCTCTCCTCTTTTTTTTACCTCCTGGCTCACCTGGATTCCTTCAAGTCCCAGCTAAAATCCCACCTTCTATGAGAAGGCTTTCTTGATCATATTAATGGAGTATATGAGTGTTCAGGGAGAATCAGTACTTCTGGTGTGAGGGCTAGCCAAACCCTTTTCAGGGCTGATCACTCACCTTTTGTGTCCACCTGTCAATCAACTCTCACCTGTGGCTCCAAGAAACTATGGCATACGTCATGGCTACACTCTGGCAAAACCATCTTGGAAGACATGTCAAGCAATTGAGTGTAGCCAACAGGCCAGTCAGGGGATGTCTACGCAAGCATGTGAAGACTTCTCCTGGAGAAATGGGTAGACAAGAACAATTTTATTTTAATGGCCATGAAGGCAACTGAAACAGGTGCTGTGGAGTGCTTAGATCTTGGTCAAACATAGAACACACCAAAGTCATCCACTGAATCCCATTCTATTGCCAGTCATTTTGATTTCTGTTTTTTTGTTGGAAAACAATGACTTTGGAAAAGAGAGTGAGACTGATGACTCAGTGCAACTCTGCCTCACTTAAATAAAATTAATATGCAAGTCAAGACACCACTCATCATTCATATAGTAGGCACCTTGAAGTCCTGTGGTGATGGGGGAGTGATGGAAGAGTACGTGTGGTTACACTGGTTGCTGTAGCAACAACCCTGCACATAGGCAGCCGAGGGCACTCTGTTGTCTCCTCACTGGACTGAAGCAGCTGTGGGCTTTGGCATCTGAGCAGCCCTTATAAGGACCACACTCCTTATCCCCTGGCAGAGGAAAGGGCTGGAGTAGGTACCCTCAAAATTGTCTGCTTCATCTAACCTTTGCCTACTTATGGCAGCAGGTGGGGATCCTACCCTTTAGTTGAACACACACACACACACACACACACACACAAAATTGCTAAGGTGATTCAGTCACCATCAGTGCAAGAAATGTGTGCACACTTATGAACAACATGAAATCCAGTGGACCTGATGAACAACTCTTGTTTTGAGAAAACTCAGAAGGTGCCACATACAATTAGCAGCGCTGAGTGAAATAACATGGGTAAATAAAGGCTGGATTACTGAAGTTGGAGGTGATACACATTTTTCTGAAATGGCCATCATGATGACAAGCACTGTAAAACAGGCATAGGTTTTGCAATCAAATGCAAGCAAGATTGCAAGCTTCTTAAAAGGATTGAATGATAGACTCATGATAATGTGATTGCTGCTTGAAGGAAAGCTCCAAGGTACCATCACTAGTATGTATGCCCAAACCATGATGAAGCGGGCTGAAGTCAAATAAAAATTCTATCAGTCTTGGAGATTCTCATCATCAATATGCTTAAGGAAGACAAGCTTATAATTCTGGGTTATAGTAATGCCAGAGTAGGCACAGATTATTAGATATGGCAGGGAGTCTTTGAGGGAGAGAAATAGCAATAGCAATGGTCACTTA
The DNA here is from genome assembly GCF_011100635.1 of Trichosurus vulpecula. NCBI lineage: Eukaryota > Metazoa > Chordata > Mammalia > Diprotodontia > Phalangeridae > Trichosurus > Trichosurus vulpecula. The sequence goes on along the minus strand of NC_050575.1, from coordinate 222,965,975 downwards.
CTGCTGAAGACTTGTTTATCTCACGATCTTCTCATCACCTGCACTGTCTTCTGCCCACGTAACCACAAAGAAACATCATGGATGCACCCTCATAACAAGCACTGGCATTTAATAGACTATATCATTGTCAGGAAAAGAGACAGGCAGGATGTGAGAGTGATGAAGGCAGTGTGATGCAGAGTGTTGGACCAATCACAGACTCATCCTCTCCAAGCTAAAAATTCACATTCAGGAAAAGTGCTGGCCCCAAGGCAAGATGACTCCTAGGAGCTTCAAGATAAACAGTCTTGCAGGGGTGGGGAACCTGTGGCTTTGAAGCCACATGTAGTCCTCTAGGTCCTCAAGTGAGGCCCTTTGAATCTAAACTTCACAGAATAAATCCCCTTAATAAAAGGATTTGTACTGTAAAACAGACTCAGTCAAAAGGCCACCCCGAGGACCTAGAAGGTCACATGTATCCTTGAGGTTGCAGGTTCCCCACTCCTGGTCTAGAGAGTTTCTCCATGCATGAATAGTTTATTGCTGACCTAGAAGGGAAATTTAGTGAATGCATAATTAGCAACAATGGAGCAGAAGAAGAGTAGGCAGCTTTCAGAGACTTGATGTACAGCATCTCATTGGCTCATCTGGGCCAGAATACCAATAAACATCAGGATTGATTTCACAGAAATGATGACAAAATTCAGAAGCTGCCAAATTAGAAATGAGAACTCCACAGGATTTGTCAACAGGATAGTTTAAGCATCTTCAAGAAGGCAGAATTCAACTCTATCAAAAGCAAAATGCAGGTGAAGCTTAGAGAGGTACAAGAATCTTGGTTCAGCAAGAAGGCAGATGGCATTCAGTTTTACCCTGACAGAATATTCCCAAGTGATTCTGTGATGTCCTGAAGACTATTTATGGGCCAAAGACCTCTGCTGCATTTCAATTACTTAGTGCTGATGGAGCCACGATGATGAATGGCAAGGACATGATCCAGGAGCGATAGGCTGAACACTTCCGTAATGTTCCTGATGGACTGTCATCAACCAATACTGAAACTATTGATCATATGTCTCAGGTTGTAATCAGTTTCTCTCTAAATGAACTGCTAACTGAAGAAGAGATGCTAAATGCTACCAAGCTCCTCCTGCAACATGATAGTAAGGCCTTTGTACATTATAGCTTCTGATAGATGAGGATGTTTGCAATAGATTACTTCATTGTCTATAGCTAGGAAATAACTTGATATCTGATAGCAAACATATACAATTAGAAAATAATTTTTTTAATGCAATTTATTTATTTAACATATTTGGTTTTCAGCATTGATTTTCACAACAGTTTGAATTACAAATTTTCTCGCCATTTCTGCCCTCCCCCCCCCACTCCAAGATGGCTTATATTCTGGTTGCCCTGTTCCCCAGTCAGCCCTCCCCTCTATCACCCCCCTCCCCTCTCATCCCCTTTTCCCTTCCTTTCTTGTAGGGCAAGATAAATTTCTACGCCCCATTGCCTGTGTATCTTATTTTTAGTTGCATACAAAAAGTTTTTTTGTTTTTGAACATCTGATTTTAAAACTTTGAGTTCCAAATTCCCTTCCCTCTTCCCTTCCCACCCACCCTCCCTAAGAAGTTGAGCAATTCAACCTAGGCCACACATGTATTATTATGTATAACCCTTCCACAATATTCATGTTGTGAAAGGCTAACTACATTTTGCTCCTTCCCAACCCATCCCACTTTATTGAATTTTCTTCCTTGACCCTGTCCCCTTTCCAAAGTGTTTGTTTTGATTACCTCCACCCCCATCTGCCCTCCACTCCATCATCCCCCTGCCTTTTATTTTTTTTTTATCTTCCTCCCTCTTCTTTCCTGTGGGGTAAGATACCCAACTGAGTATGTATGGTATTCCCCCTCAGGCCAAATCTGATGAGAGCAAGGTTCACTCATTCCCCCCTCACCTGCCCACTCCCCTCCTCTCCTAGAACTGCTTCCTCTTGCCACCTTTATGGGAGATAATCCACCCCATTCTATCTCTCCCTATCTCCCTCTCTCAGTAAGTTACTCTCTCATCCCTTAATTTCATTTTATTTCTTTTAGCTATCTTCCCTTCATCCTCAACTCACCCTGTGTCTGCTCTCTTTCTTTACATATATATATATATATATATATACACATACAAACACATACATACATATACACATAGATACATGCATACATACACATTCACTTATATATATACATAAACATATATATATGCATATATATATGCATATTCCCTTCAACTACCCTAATACTGAGGTCTCATGAATCATACTCATCATCTTTCCATGTAGGAATGTAAACAAAACAGTTCAACTTTAGTAAGTCCCTTGCAATTTCCGTTTCTTGATTACCTTTTCATGCTTCTCTTGATTCTTGTGTTTGAAAGTCAAATTTTCTATTCAGTTCTGGTCTTTTCACTGAGAAAGCTTGAAAGTCCTCCATTTTATTGAAAGTCCAAATTTTGCCTTGGAACATGATACTCAGTTTTGCTGGGTAGGTGATTCTAGGTTTTAATCCTAGCTCCATTGACCTCTGGAATATCGCATTCCAAGCCCTTCGATCTCTTAATGTAGAAGCTGCCAGATCTTGGGTTATTCTGATTGGTTTTCCACAATATTCAAATTGTTTCTTTCTGGCTGCTTGCAGTATTTTCTCCTTGATCTGGGAGCTCTGGAATTTGGCAACAATATTCCTAGGAGATTTCTTTTTGGGATCTATTTGCGGAGGCGATCGATGGATTCTTTCAATTTCTATTTTGCCCTGTGGCTCTAGAATATCAGGGCAGTTCTCCTTGATAATTTCCTGAAAGATGGTATCTAGGCTCTTTTTTTGATCATGGCTTTCAGGTAGTCCAATAATTTTTAAATTCTCTCTCCTGGATCTATTTTCCAGGTCAGTGGTTTTTCCAAGGAGATATTTCACATTGTCTTCCATTTTTTCATTCCTCTGGTTCTGTTTTATAATATCCTGATTTCTCATAAAGTCACTAGCTTCCACTTGCTCCAATCTAATTTTTAAAGTAGTATTTTCTTCAGTGGTCTTTTGGACCTCCTTTTCCATTTGGCTAATTCTGCCTTTCAAGGAATTCTTCTCCTCATTGGCTTTTTGGAGCTCTTTTGCCATTTGAGTTAGTCTATTTTGTAAGGTGTTGTTTTCTTCAGTGTATTTTTCAGTATTTTTTTGGGTCTCCTTTAGCAAGTCATTGACTTGTTTTTCATGGTTTTCTCGCATCCTTCTTATTTCTCTTCCCAATTTTTCCTCTACTTCTCTAACTTGCTTTTCCAAATCCTTTTTGAGTTCTTCTATGGTCTGGGGCCAGTTCATGTTTTTCTTGGAGGCTTTGGTTGTAGGCTCTATGACTTTGCTGTCTTCTTTAGGCTGTATGTTTTGGTCTTCTTTGTCACCAAAGAAAGAATCCAAAGTCTGAGACTGAATCTGGGCGAATTAGAAAATAATTTAACATGTGGAAGGGAAGACAAGCTTGTCTCAGAACAATCAACTTTTTCAGAAGTCTATTAAGATGATGGAAATGAGAAATCAAAAGAAAAAGATATTGCTAACAGTGACAGTAGAGAAATTAGGAAGATTATTTTCATGTGGCAAAATGTGTAATCAAATGAATTAGGATTATTTATTACCTTTTTTCTTTCCTTCAGCTACTTGTCTGAAAATGAATGATCTTTGTATTTGTCTAAATTGTAAAGGTCTAGAATGAGTGATTTCATGGGCTTGATCATGATGTTGAGGCTTACATCTATTCTTAAAGTTTTGTCTGCTTCTCAAAAATAGATGAGGCTAAAGAGATGTTAGAAGGCCAAAAATTCAGTAGCAACATTACATTTGCAATGAAATTAAAAGCAAGTAAATTCAGTTAGTTAATGTGGGGTTATTGTCTGAATGAACTAAACTTTTAAATTTCGTATAATCTGTCTTCCACTATATCTTTACCTTGATGTCTCATCTTGGTATGGGTATGAGGGTATGCAAATGGTATACATGTTATGTTATGCTTTGATAAGGTGAAAAGGCTCTAATTAGGTAGGGATCCAAAGATGCAAGAATATTTGTTATACGAAGACCAGAAGAGATATGTTTAGAGAGGATCATTACCTGAATGAAGATGATTGGTTGTTTTGGCTAGAATATTTCACAGAAACTGACAATTGAGCCATAGCAGGACTAAGCTATGTGTAATTGCACTAAATAGACTAAATCATGAACCCTTGAAATACACCAAAGAAATTATGATTTTTTCAACCAAACCAATATATATATATATATATATATGGTCTATAAATTAGCAAAGTGACTTTAGATTTCTCTCTCCACTTACAACATCAGGTTGGGACATGGAAGAGAGTAGGAAAGACTTACTAAAAATTTCTAGAAGTTTTTGATCTTTCTAATATTCTCATAGTTCAGTACACCATTGAGTACATTTTCCATCAATATGTGTCTTTCCTCCAATAATTTAGAATATAGCTTTCCCATGATTGCCTATCCTATGTAGTCCTTGTTCATGTCCTTCCATGATTCCATAACCTGGCATCTGCCAAATTCTTCAGGGGACTTTCTCATTCTTTCCTGATGTTCCAAATATACTAATGGATCATGCAGGCTTACTCTTTCTACATAAATGATGGATCTTTTTTTCCAGTTATACTTTTGTATGACCTCTCTTTTGCATTTATAAGTATTGTAGTCTACTCATGCCCATCATGTTCCTCTCCATTGTCCTTTGAATGATCCCTATATATGTGTATATTGCCATATGCACAAGTCATCAGCCTCACTCTCTCTGTCATAGTCATCCAAGTCCAGTGGCAAGACAAAAGTCAAGATGACTGGTGATGGTCTAGGAGGCAGTGGTTGCCCTTGGCTTCTTCAATGTCTGACCAAACTCTAAGCACTCCACAGTGCCTGCTTCAGCTGCTTTCATGGCTGTTGGAACAAATTATTCTTATCTGTCCATTCTGTGGGGGGAAGTCTTCTCATGTTTTGGGTAGAAACCTCTCTAACTCATTGATGGGTTACTGGAACGAGGATGCTATACATGCTTTAACTTCTTGGAGCCATAGATGAAATCTGAGTGCCAGGTGGGCACCAAAGGTGGATGAGTGCCTTTTGCCAGCAATTGAGTTAGAGAGTGATATAGTGTTTATGGAAATATGCGCTTAAGGAAATTCACTTTTGTAGCTGCGTATAGAGTGCTCTGGAAAAGGAAGAGCTTTGAGGCAGGGAGACCAGTTATTAGGCCTGTGAAATAATTTTGGTGAGAAATGTTGGGGCCTTGAACTAAGATAATAGGTAGATGAGCAGATAATGGGATCAGATTGAAGATATAGTATGGAAGTAGAAATGGCAAGATTTGGCAGCTGATTGGATATATAGGGTAAAGGAAAGTGAGATGTCAGTAAGGGCTAGGTAACAAATCTAAAAGAATGGATGAATAGTATGCCTTTAATAGAAATAGGGATACTTGGATGAGATAATTGAAGTCCCTCATTACTACTATTATTTCTCTTCCTAAAATTCTTCATCTATTCAAACAATTTAGGTTTTTTTTTTTTGGTATATTGTAAGGACAAAATTGCTTCTGTTATATCATTACCGAAATGCTTTTCAACTTAGTATATCTACTTAATTTACACTGATTTTCCATTTTTAACCTATTCTGTACCTTTTCTTTAAGATACGACTTTCCAGAACCATATTCTATGCATAGTTTTCATCCCACCACATTCAGTGATATCAGCAAGTTATAAGATCACAGATTTAGATCTGGAAGGACCATTGGAGGCTGTATGGTTAAATTAACCTCCTTTTGTTTGTTTTGTTAGCTCATCTTAAAAGAAATTTCTTGGTATTCTGAGTCCAGGATAATGCTGAGGTTATGAACCTGGGAGACTAGTGTAATGGTGGTGCTTTTGTCAGAAATAATCAAGATCGTAAGAGGGTTTTGGGGAAAAGTTATGAGTTTTGTTTTATACCTGTTGAGCTTGAAATGTATCTGGGATATCTAATTTGAAATGTCCAATGTACAATTAGTGATGTGGGAATGTGTTGAGGTCCTCCGCCTCAACAACCTACTCGGGGGGGTCTGTTATCCCCCCAAGACCCAGGCCTTTGCCTAGCAAAGGGCCTGATCTCACGGACAATGAATGGGGTGGGAGCGGAAGTTGTTGAGTGACTCCGTTTATTGTTTCAGCAAGCAGCATTTTTATATCTTTGGTTATGTAGGCATTAGGGGCACCCTGGTCCCACCTACTCTCCTCCCCTTCTCTTTCCTTGCTAACCTGAAGTTCCCTGCGAACAGGCAGTCCAGGCAAAGAACCGGAAGTTCCATGTGCTCTGGCAAGCCCAGACAGAGAGCCGGAAGTGCCATGTGGTCAAGCAGGTCCGGGCAGAGACCTGGAATTGCTACAGAGGCAACAAAGGCGAGACCCCTTCTCCTGGCTCAACCCATATCTCAGAGCACTGAGTTCATCTCAGCAGGCCCTGGGCATGGAGGTCCGAGGAGGGCAGGGCTCGGCTCTAACTCGCCCCATAACAGGAATGAAGCTCAGGGAAAAGAAATTCTGGGGCTGGAGCTACAGATTTGGACTTGTCAGTATAGAGATGACAATTAAACCAATGGGAACCAATGAAACCTCCAAGAAAAGGTTGAGAGGAAACAAAAAAGGTAGACTAGAACAGAGCCCTAGGAAATAATCACAGAGGGTGTGATTCAGGTAATGATGAGCAAAGGAAACTGAGAAGGAGATGTTAGACAGAAGTAGAACCAGGAAAGGAATAATGTGAAAGCACAGAGTGGAGAGAATATTCAGGAATGGTCTAATGAATGTTTTTTTTTTTGTGATAGAAGATATTTGATCATATTTGAAGGTAGAAGGAAAGGATCTATTAGAGAGGGAGATATGGAAGGAAAAGAGATGATGGAGGTTGCAATTTGATGGAGAGCATAGTAGGAGATGAAATCAAGGGCATAGGTAGAGGGTGGCTTTGTCAAGGAGGACTGTCTCATTATCAGAGACTAAGGTAAATGAAAAGAGAGGGGGAGATATATCAAGAGCTTTTGAGATGCTGGGTAGAAGAGTAAGCCATAGCTGAAAAATGTTTTTCAGTGAAGTAAGGGTTGAAGTCCTCAGTTGAGGAGATGGTAGAAAGGGAGGAGGTAAAGAAGGTTTTAGGAAAGAGAAGATAGTTTGGAAAACTTTTGTGGGGATTATGATATTATCAATTTATATTAATAAATTAGAGAAGAATAAAAGGATTGCCTTGCTTCAGTGAGGGTTCAGTTGAAATAGAATAAAATCCATTTATAATGAACCCAGTTACTGCTGTTGTGTGACTCACTCCAGCTCTATCTAGCAGTTTATAGGAATGGACAAAGTAGATGGCGTTTATTAATTACAGAAATTAAGCCCTGGCATTTTTTTAAAACAGCTTTTACATTTCAGTACTTCTTGGATTATTTAATTTTCTGGTCACTTAAATGGTTTAGAGTATATGAGAAACTAATTATCAAAAAAAAGGAAAAGAAAAAGAAAAAAATCAGTTATTCTTAATTCTTCCTTCATTTAATATTTTCCTATTTCTATTTCTCTACATGCTTCATCCCTGTGGTGGTGAATGTTTAAGTAAATTTAGCAGTAAATTAAAAAAAAACTTCAATGCAATTAAGGAATGTGTTTTTCTTACTTTGTATCCAGGCTGATGTGTATATATATATATATATATATATATATATATATATATATATATATATATGTACATACATACACACACATACACATTGTGATCAGAAGCTTTAAAAAGGAAAGCAAAATGGGGGTAAAGTTGTAGGGAGAAGCTTATTGATATAAAACAAGAAGTTCAGGATGTTGGTGGGCGTGAAGGGGGAAAGTAGGAGGGAAACAAGTTTCTAAGAAGAAAAAAAAAGAGAGTTTGAGACAATTTAGAAACATATTGTTCCCCCACCCCCACCGGAGGACATGATTAGAATCATCTTGCCAAAAAGAAGGCAAATGGTATAAAAAATTACAGAAACATGTAGAGAACAGGAAATAGAAATTTTTTCTTTTGAGCTAGTGTTAATTCTCATTGAAGGCTATTTTTTTAAGGCAGGAACCTCATAAGCCTCAAAAACTGAGATCAAAAATGGTTTTTGTTTTTATTTTACTTTGTCTTGGCATTACTATTCCCACTCTAAGAAGGAGAGATATTCAGTGACTTAAGTTGGGAATAATAGAATCTGTTTTCATGGGAAACTTTGACATTTCCTATTCTGGGATCCTAGAGATCTATAGAATCAGAGAGTATTATGGGAAATCCACTCTCAGGGAAGCCCATCACAATATAGACAAGCTTTCACTGGGAAGAAATATTTCCTGACATCAAGCCAAAATTTGCCTCTTTGTAACTTCTACCCATTTTTCCTCATTCTGCCCTTTTTAGCTTTCTTCATATGGAAAAGACTCAAGGGTCTTTACCATTCTCTGTGCTCTGAATGTTCCCCAGGTTACCAATGCTTTCTCTAAACAGTGGCATCCAGAACTGAATGTAGTATTCCAAATGCGATCTGACTAGTGGAAAGCAGGCAGTTCTACCACATTATTCCAAGGAGCATTGTCTTTCTTAATGAAGAACAAAATCACACTATTTTTTGAGGTTGGCAGAGTATACATTTGACTTAAATTGAGTTTTCAGCCCACTAAAACCCCTTGGCCTTTGTCAGAGAATTTTCTTCCTAATATCATTTCCCTATCATGTACTGGTACAATATTTTTCCCACTAAAGTATAAGACTTTAATTTTATTTCTATGTTATTTCATCTCATTTTATTCAGTCCAATGATCTAGTCTGTCAATTTCTTTTTTGGTGCCTGACTCCAGGCTCTGCTCTCCATCCATTCACCGTATCATCTAGTTAGACTTGAACTTAGGAAGAAACTATTTAATTGAGATGCACATGGATCTGTAGAAGAATTGAGGAGTTATGCTAAAAAATAACATCACTATTTAATGAGGCCAGACCAAATAATGGGTGAACTAGGAAAGTCATGAATGGAGTATTGGAGGACTCATCCAACACAGTATGCCAGGATAATGCAGATTCTTGGACTATGAATTTTTTCTAAATACAAACAAATGACAACAGCCTTACAACACACAATCATTAAACATATTTACTTTGAATATTAATTTTTAGCCCTAACTCTAGGATGTTATTCCTTGGGTAAGAGGGCATTGCATGAATTCTGAAGTCTACCTTTTGTTTCTTGTTCTAGTATCTATTCTTTGGACATATCTGCAATTAGAAAATCATCCATTTAATTAGAAAAAAAATACCTCTTCCCATAAGAACTCTATTATTATTCTAGAACAATTTTTATTTCTTTGGAGTGTTTTCCCAGCTTTTGCTTCCTTGCTGTTTAAAATTTACTTTCATAAACATAAGATCTGACAGAAATTCAACAAAGATCCTTGTAACACCCACTGCTGTCAGAAATGCCTAATTGGCAGTCCTTACTGACGAACATGTTCCAATACAGCTCAAGGTCAAAATTGCTGAGGTTGATTATCAAAGGTCTGCTGAGCACATTGGGTTTGTCACTATATGTTTTAACTAAACTTTCCATCTGAAATTGGAGAGCAGTTTGAAATTTGATTTCATTCTCCTTTATTTATCATTTATAGGAATGATAAGTTTTTTCTGAGTATGACTGCCACTATTTCCAGTGTTAATACTCAGAGACCTGATACCACTGTCATCACTAGCCTTACTCAGCCATCACAGTCATTTGAAAGCCAGGTATGGTTGGGCCTCATTAAGATAGGCCCTTAATTTCACATGCAGAAGGGAATTATATGATATTTTAAAATCTCACAAAAAAGAAAGAAGGAGAATAAATGTATGACTTGGATAAAGTGAGTTACCACCTTTTTGAGGAAATTAAAGTAAAAAAATCATTTTTTTAATGGGAAAACAAACTTTGGAAAGTAACAAGGAACACAGGATTAAGAAATAGAAACAGATCATGCTGAAATAGAATATAGTATTTGAAAGAACAATTGCATAATGGGCAGAGTGTAGTGTACAAATATACCCTGCCTAATTGGTTCCATGAAGAAAGGACCTTAGGTGAAACATCATTCCAGGGGGTGCAATTATTTCCATAGTAACAATGCTATAAAATGGGAGATACATTTCTGGGTAGATGAAATGCAAACTGTAAAAGTTCAAAATTAGTGTTTACTGAGAAGCAATACTAGAATGGGCAATGATGAGGAGCAGGTTGGACTAGTGTGACTACTGAGTTTTGCTAACAGATCTGATGTAGGAGAGGAATACCTAAAGTTTCTATCTCATTAGCAGCCAATGTAGAATTGGAGGATTTCATCTGGGTGGCAGAGCACAATAGGATGTTGGGTATGTGTGGTAGAAGAGGAAGTAGGAAACAGCTGGCTCGAGGATGAGAAGCATATGTAAACTCAACATCACTAGAAGTCTTTTGCAGGGACAAAGTCATAATCTAAAGAATCCAGTGATATACTAGGGGTAGAATGGAAATAAAGGTTTACTCTTTTTATCACCAGGAATCCCTTTCTCTGTCTCCCTTTTTAAAAAATCTGTCCTGGATATGAAAATTTTCATATAAGTTTAGACGTTGGTTTCTTAATGAAACAGAACCCCACAAAATCTATGTTCCTTAAATGGTAAACGTCATTCCAGAGGAAGCAATTAATAGAAATATGTGGAGTGTAAAGGATGAGGATTAGATATGGAGCCTGAGGGTTTCTGGAACCCAAATCGCCTTTACTCCTTTTTTCTGTAAGATTAGAGAAATAGGGTAACCATTAAAATAGTAACTTCAAACTTTTGCAAAAAAAAGTTTTATTCCTCCTTTTATTTTTGCATTACAGTTACTTCCCAGTGCCTAATTCTTTTCTGTCTACCTTCTTGTGTCCTTTTCAAAGCAAAGAAACACACTTAAGGAGAGAAAAAAAAAAACAATACCACCACAATGACCTTGACCGAAAATGTATATATCCTTCAGCGCCCATAGCTTATCACTTTTCTTCCAGCTTAGCTGAAACAAGAAGGCACCTTGCGGGAAAGATAAGAGGTGGCATTTGCCAGATGAATTGAACAACAAATGGCCTTTCCTCTCAGATCCTGCTAGAAATAGTCCACAACATCGGACCAGTGAATATTAGGAAAAGTATATTGCCCCAGACCAACAGCCCTATTTCCAGCTGAGCCCCAATATCCATTATTCAGGGAAGAAACCTGTGAAGTAGCAACTGCCAACCTTTTGCAGATGTTGCAGTCTCTGCTTGCTTAGCAGGCACAGTTATTGAAGACTCAGAAAAGAAACTTCTTGCCACAAAAGTCTTTGGCACTATAAAAACAAAGGATCAAAATTGGATTTTTTAATCAATGGAAATGATGTTAAAGAAGATGCATTACTAACAGCTTTGAAACTGTGCCCTAAAGAATATTGGGCCTTTCCAACTGCCTTGCAACTGACTTCTATGTTCATTGTCTCTTGCTATATGAGTTCCTTGAGAGCAGTTAATCTATTACTTTTCTATTTGTATTCTCAGTGCTTTGCACTTAGGAAGTAATTAGCAAATTTTTTTCATTGATTGATCAATTCACTCATTCACACTATTAATCCTCTCAAGTCAATCGGTCATTGTATTGATCAGAATTTTAATATTTTTCAGGGATGTTTTCCTTTCCATTAATTTGATCATTGTGTACATTTTTCTCCTCTTTCTGCTTACTAATCTTTGAAACAGTTCATACAAGACTTCCTAAATCCTTCTGAATAATTCATAGCTGTTGCTTCTAATAAAGCAGTAATATTTCATTACATTCATATAGCACAATTTGTTAAAAAATTTCCTAATTAATGGACAGCCACTTTACTTCCATCTCTTTGATACCACTAACATTGCTGCCCCAAATATTTCCACATATAGGTGACCTTTACTTTTGAGTTACTTTGTCGGAAGTTAGGCTAAACATTTATGAAAATGTATTTTTTTTCTTTTTTCCTTTCATTTATATTTCAGAATCAGCTAGGTAGAGCAAAAAATTTGGTGCTTTACTGTTGTAAATGGGGCTACTGGTGAAAAAGGCATGTCTTCCATCAACAAACTCTTTTATAAGTGGTTAGTATTTTTCTTTAATATTTAACAATGAAAATTAAAAAAAAAAACTAAAAGCTTAAACTAGACCTGAAGCTGAACTGTATCATAGGATCATAGAATCATAGGTTATCTTTCTCTGTGCTGCCTTCCAAGTTTCTCCAAATACATTCCTATTTTCCCTTTGACAATTTTTGGCTCAATTTTAAAGCATAGTCCAGATAATCAAGGTTAGGATTTCTGATCTCCTGCCATGGTTGCTTTTCCTTGGTCGCTGGGTTGTATAATGAATGCTTAGAGTGATTGCTGACATTTTTAGACTCAGAGCAATTGTCTGCCTGTCCCTGTTCTTGTTTCTTTTCTTGCTTTCCCTCCCACGTGCCCACCCACAAACTCTCCTGTGATCTACTTTTTCCTAATTAGCTTCTCTATGTCCTCTGAGTAAGAGATAAAGACAACCTCATTAAGAAATGGTCGTGGTTAAATCATAAGATCATAGATATAAAGCTAGAAGGGACCTTAGAGGCCATTTAGCTCCTGTGTTGATGTAGAATAGGAGAGGCAAAATTACCTGCCTAAGATCATCCAGGGGAGTAATTAACAAAGCTGAGAGTTGAACCCAAATCCATTGTATCCTGCTTTCTATATGCACATTCTATACTCTTAAAAGGTTGTGTCTAGATACAAAATGAAGTAAAAAAGAGCTAATAATCTGGAAAATTCAAGTTAAAAACTTCTACCTAGAATAAATGAGGTATATGCATATGGAAGCATCTTGAGAGCAAGGATTATTTAATTTTATACTTGTATCATTGGCATCTAGCATAATGCCTTTCACATAGTAAGCTCAATAAATGCATGTTAAATTGAACTTTGACCTTTTTTGGGAGTGTAGATACAATTTTTCTTGGCTCATTAAGCCTTTTTTGGGGGAGGTTATTAAGGAAACTTTGCAGCTGACTCTCACTGACCATTAGGTCTTTAGAGACCTAGCAGCTATTGTGAGATGGTAGGAAAGCTGAGACCAGACTGGAGATGAATGGCCAGGGTCTAGATGCTCAAGGTGACAATACAGATGTTATAAGATTCAAGGGAATGCACTGGGAAAGTATGGTCCACAGTCATGGAAGAATTTCAGGTACTGTATGCCGAAGCAACCTTGAGCTGTACGAAGAATCCATATGCCATTTGACATAGCTCACTGTGGAAAGTCTTGGCATAGGGTATGAATCTTAAATCCAGGTTTTGAGAGCTCTTCATTACCACTTCTCCAACATGAAAAATAGCTATGTGAGAGTGGTAGTGGAAAACCATGGTCCAAATGGCCAACAGATAAAACAGTCCATAAACTAGTCTTTTTTGGTAGAATGAGGTTGTAGTGAATAGATTATGGATAATAAATACAAGGTGCTTGTGATAGAAGACAATGTCTTGCTATAGTTTCATATTGCCTATTATATATACATATGTGCACACAAATATACACATATGTATGTCTACATACATAATATATATGTATTTATACACAGAGAAATATATAGTATGCACCAACCCTAAAGCTTCTTTGTTTAAGTGACTATTTCCTCCCAGAACCTCTATTTTAAGGAAAATGTCTAGGCAATACAATATAATACAACAAAATGCAATACGAAACAATATAATTCATATTTATTAAACTCTTGCTACTTGCCAGGAGCTATACTAAGCACTGATGAAAGATAGACTCTGCTCTCAAGGAGCTTGATGGGGAAGTGGAATCCGAAGAGTATAGGTGATGGGAGATGAAGAGCTTACAGGGCTTCTGAACCTTCTTTACATAGAGGCTTTGGGAAGAGGCTTTGTTCCACCCTCCAGCCTTCTAGACAGAGATATTGAAGTTTCTGAAGAAGTAGGAGTACCAAAGCTGGAGCAAATGAAGGCTAGCCATGTTTTTGTAACTATCTACACCATGTGTCTGCTTGGAGGAAGCTAAGTGTACAGTGGATAGAGTTCTGGGCCTGGAGTCAGAAAGAGTTGAGTTCAAATCCAACCTCAGACACTTATTAGCTTTTTGACCCTAGACAAGTCACTTATTCTGCCTTCTTCAATTTGTTCAACTACAAAATGAGATAATAGAATAACCTGTCTCTCAGGGTTGTTGTTAGGATTCAAATGAGATGATATTTGTGATATGCTTATCATAGTGCCTGGCACACAGGAAATTCTTAATAAATGCCTCTTCTCTTCCACCCTGTTCTTCCACCTTTTTGCCTTCCTTATATAATATGTTACATTCCCCCAATAGAATGTAAATTCTTTGAAGATAAGGATTGTCTTTCTTTCTGCTTCTATTTGTATTCCTACTACTTAGCATAGTTCCTGGAACATAAGTACATAATAAATGTATGGAAACATGTCATTGATATTTAAACATGTGTATGTATATATAAATATATATGTGTGTGCATATAAATATACACAAATAAATTATATGTGTGTATGTGTGTTTACATGTATGTACATAGGGAAGGAAGAAATAATCACATGTGTGTATATGTATATATATATGCAGATATAAGTTTATGCATTTACTTATGATCAGTTATTATATCAATTAGAAGGAAGTTTTTAGGTCTCAGAGAATTGCCTGGATTCCTGAGATCTTAAGTAACTTGCTAAAGGCCAAAAAGGAAGTAAGTGACAAAGGCCAAATTTCAACCCATTTCTTCATGACTCCAAGGCCAACCTTCTACCCACTATTCAATGTTGAAAATCAACAAGAGCAATAACTATGACTGAACAGACTGCTGGACCTACAATCAGAAAGACCTGAGTTGAAATTTGGCTTAGGCCAGTCATTTAACCTTTATCCGCCTCAATTTTTGTTTTGTTTTTTGTTTTTAATTTATTTAATATACTTAGTTTTCAGCATTGATTTTCATGAGAGTTTGAATTATAAATTTTCTCCCCATTTCTACCCTCCTGCCCTCTCCAAGATGGCATATATTCTGGTTGCCCCATTCCCCAGTCAGCCCTCCCATCTGTCACCCCACTCCCTTCCCATCCCCCTTTCCCTTCTTCTCTTGTAGGGCAAGATAAATTTCTATGCCCCATTGCTTTTGTATCTTATTTCCTAGTTGCATGCAAAAACTTTTTTGTTTGTTTTTGAATGTCTGTTTTTAAAACTTTGAGTTCGAAATTCTCTGCCTTCTTCCCTCCCTGCCCACCCTCCCTAAGAAGGCAAGCAATTCAACATAGGCCACGTGCGTATCATTATGTAAAACCCTTCCACAATACTCATGTTGTGAAAGATTAACTATGTTTTCCTCCTTCCTAACCTATCACCCTTTATTGAATTTTCTCCCTTGACCCTGTCCATTTTTGAAAGTGTTCGTTTTTGATTGCTTCCTCCCCCTGTCTGCCCACCGTTCTATTGTCACCCTTTTTTTATTTTCTTCCTCCTTCTTTCCTGTGGGGTAGGATACCCAATTGAGTGTGTATGGTATTCCCTCCTCAGGTCAAATCCAATGAGAGCAAGATTTACTCATTGTTCCTCACCTGCCCCCTCTTGCCTTCCTGCAGAACCACTTTTTCTTGCCACTTTCATGCTAGATAATTTACCCCATTCTATCTCTCCCTTTCTCCCTCCCTCAATATATTCCTCTCTTATCCCTTAATTTGATTTTAATTTTTTAGATATCATCCCTTCATATTCAACTCACTCTGTATGCTCTGTCTATATATATATATACACACACACCTACATATATACATACATAGATACACACATATGTATATATATACATGCACCCACACACACACCCACACACACACCCACCCACACCCACACCCACACACATACACACACACACACACACACACATATATATATATATATATATATATATATATATATATATATATATATATATACATATATATGCATATTCCTTTCAGTTACTATGATACTGAGGTCTCATGAATCATACACATCATCTTTCCATGTAGGAATGTAAACAAAACAGTTCAACTGTAGTAAGTCCCTTATGATTTCTCTTTCTTGTTTACCTTTTCATACTTCTCTTGATTCTTGTGTTTGAAAGTCAAATTTTCTATTCAGCTCTGGTCTTTTCACTGAGAAAGCTTGAAAGTCCTCTATTTTATTGAAAATTCATATTTTGCCTTGGAACATGATACTTAGTTTTGCTGGGTAGGTGATTCTTGGTTTTAATCCTAGCTCCATTGAGCTCTGGAATATCCTATTCCAACCCCTTCGGTCCCTTAAGGTGAAAGCTGCTAGATCCTGTGTTATCCTGATTGTTTTTCCACAATACTCAAATTGTTTCTTTCTGGCTGCTTGCAGTATTTTCTCCTTGAACTGAGAGCTCTGGAATTTGGTGACAATATTCCTAGGAATTCTCTTTTTGGGATTTTTCTGAGGAGGCGATCTGTGGATTCTTTCCATTTCTATTTTACCCTCTGGCTCTAGAATACCAGGGCAGTTCTCCTTGATAATTTCTTGAAAGATAATATCTAGGCTCTTTTTTTGATCATGGCTTTCAGGTAGTCCAATAATTTTTAAATTATATCTTCTGGATCTATAGTTTCATATTGCATATTATATATACATATGTGCACACAAATATACACATATGTATGTCTACATACATAATATATATGTATTTATACACAGAGAATTATATAGTATGCACCAACCATAAAGTCTCTTTGTTTTTTTGCTTATTTAAAATTCATAATTGAAAGAGATGCTAAATTTAAGTTAAACATTCATGTAAATAAGGATTAAATTTTATCCACCCAAGTTCATGAACTAGTCAATCAAATTTAATATCCATAATGGCTATATAATACATAATATCCATAATGGCTGTATATAAAATATTGTTTGTGATTTTCTTTTTGCATTGTGAGCTAATCACCTCACTGTTAGAAGGCTGATACCATGTTTCATAACTGATTCCCTGGAATAATTCATTCATTCCTTCATCACTGTTATTCATTGCATTGATAAGAATTACTACATTTTTCTTAGTTGTTTTTCTTTAAGATGTTATTATTCAAAGTATATTCTGGTTTCTGCTCAGTTCACTCTGCATAGGTTCATGCAAATCTTTCCAGGTTTTCTGAAAGTATGCCTTTCAACATTTTTGTGGTGCAATAATATTTCATTTTATAAACATACCATAATTTGGTCAACTGTTCCCCAAATGATGGGCTCCATCTTATTTTCCAGTTCTTGTTACCACAGAAAAAGAATATATCTATATCTATGTCTATGTCTACCTATCTCTCTCTCTCTCTCTCTCTCTGTCTCTCTCTGTCTATCTATCTACTTAGGGAATACTAATCAATTGGGGGGTGTTTTAATAGTCATTATAGACATACAACATATGTATAGTAATAAGGATCCCATTTATTTTTCTTTAATTGCTTTGGGCTATAGGCCTTGTAGACATATCACTGAGCCAAAAGATATTTACAACTTAGTGACTTTTGGGATATAGGTCCAAATTGTTCTCCAGAATGACTGGGCAAACTCATGGCTCCATTAATAGGATATTAGTGTGCTTTCTTCCCTACATTCTCTCCCAAAATTGTCATTTCCCCTTTTTTGTCACTGTTGACATTATAATGTGTATAGGAAGGAATCCCAAATGAGTTTGTAATTATATTTCTCTGAGTACTAGTTATTTGGAGCATTTTTCATATCTACAGATGATTTAGATTTCTTTTCTTTCAGAACTGCTTTTTCACATTCTTTGATCATTTATGTGTTTGGGAATGGTTATTTTTTTACATTTTGAATCAGTTCTTTATATGTTTTTGATATCAGACATTTATTAGAGAAATTTACTCAAAATATTTTTCCTGCTACTACATTTTCCTTGTTATTTTAACTACATCAATTTTGTTCAGCCAATTATCAATTTTCTATTATCAAAATTATCCATTTAAATTCTTTATTCCTTTATATTATTTGATATGTCATACTGTTTTCTTATCCATAGCTGCATTAGTTATTTCCTTCCTTATTTTTCTAGTTTCTTTAACCTTTTAAAATCAAGTCATGGATCCATTTGAACTTGTAAGTCTTTGCCATATTAGCTACCATTTTGAAGTTTATTTAACACTATAATGCTATATTTATTTGCTTCTGTATGGTGTTTGTCTAATCTATTCCACAAATGGACTTCTCTATGCTAGCCAGTAGTAAATAGTTTCTATGATTACTGCTGTATTTTATAGCTTGAGATCTTGTACTAGTAGTTCCCCTTCCAGCACAACTTTTTCTGTTATTTCCTTTGAGATTCTTCAGTTTTTGTTCTTCAAAATAAATTCTGTTATTGGTATTTTCTAGTTCTATTATGTAATTATTTGGTTGCTTGACTGGCATGACAATAAATACATTAGTTCAGCTAGTAATTTTTATCATATTCCAGAATCCTATTATGAATAATTGATGTCTCTCCAATTATTTAGGTTTGTCTTTATTTTATTAAAGTCTATTTTGTATTTCATATAATTCTTGCGCATTCATTGTTATATAGACATTTTATTTGAATGTATTTTATATATTCTGTAGTTTTTTAAAACAGAATTTCTCTCTCCCTCTTTGCATTTGTTTTTTGGTATTGAAAAGTGTTGATGATTTGTGGAGGCTTACTCTATAATAGACTATTTTGCAAAATTATTCCTTCAATTATTTTTATTTGAATCACTAGTATTTTTTTCAGTAGATCATA
This sequence comes from Trichosurus vulpecula, assembly GCF_011100635.1. Classification (NCBI taxonomy): domain Eukaryota; kingdom Metazoa; phylum Chordata; class Mammalia; order Diprotodontia; family Phalangeridae; genus Trichosurus; species Trichosurus vulpecula. The sequence goes on along the minus strand of NC_050575.1, from coordinate 222,947,048 downwards.
TTATCTACAAAGAGCAATATTTTACCCCTTTGCCTATTTTATTCCCTCAAATTTCTTTTTTTAAACCTTAGTGACATAACTGGAATTTCTAGAACCATATTAAATAATAGTGGTGACACTAGACATCCTGCTTTACCTTTGATATCAGTTGAAAAACCTCTAGTTGGAAAAACCACTGACCTGGAAAATAGATCCAGAAGAGATAATTCAAAAATTATTGGAAAAACAATCAAGATAACACAGGATCTAGCAGCTTCCACATTAAGGGACTTTCAAACACAAGAATCAAGAGAAGTATGAAAAGGTAAACAAGAAAGAGAAATCATAAGGGACTTACTAAAGTTGAACTGTTTTGTTTACATTCTTACATGGAAAGATGATGTGTATGATACATGAGACTTCAGTATCATAGTAGCTGAAAGGAATATGCATATGCATATATATATATACACACATATGTGTGTGTCTATGTATGTATGTATGTATATATATATGTGTGTGTATGTGTATATATATGTATATACATATACACACACATGTAGACAGAGTGCACAGGTGTATTAGGAGGGCAGAGTTTATAATCTCAAAGAAGATCATAAACATGTCTGAAAGGTTTGGAACCGCTGGATATAAGAAACTCTCAAAGTAGAAGGTAGAAGAATCAAAACATATATTTAGGCTCCACAGTAACCAACCCATGAACCAGCAACCCCATTTTGATATATTGATCAAAAGCTTCCAGGCCCAATAAGTACGCCTTGAAAGAGTAACCAGGAGGCTACAGAGAAGCATGATTGCATAAAGCAAAATCATGCTTCCCCCTCTATTGTAAAAAGATTACCCACTGGCCTGAAGTCTTTGTTCAGCTTCCTCCCATAGGTCAGCTCTGCTACGGGCAGCTCCTGCTTCAGCTGTAGCTGTAGCTGTGGCTGTGGCTGTAGCTGTGGCTGTGGCTGTAGCTGTAGCAGCCTCTGGCTCCAACGGGAGCTGCTTTTAACCATCCAGCTTCTGCGGGGGTGTAAGGTACACCGGGGAAAGCACAGGTTCTTTCAATCTGCTTAAGCAAGGTGAAGGGGTTGACCGGGAAAGCACAGGTTCTTTCCATCAGCTTAAGCAAGGGAAGCAAGGTGAAGGGGCCGACAAGCTTACTCCAGTCCAACATACAAACAGCATTCAGTTCAGGGGAAAAAGCCAAACTAGTCAAGGCCACTTGTTGACTAAGTGCTAAGGAGCCCATTTTTGGTTGCCAACACAACAGGGTGAGTTGAATATGAATGGATGATATCTAAAAAAATCAAATTAAGGGAGAAGAGAGGAATATATTGAGAGAGGGAGAAAGGGAGAGATAGAATGGGGTAAATTATCTTGCATAAAAGTGGCAAGAAAAAGACCTTCTGTAGGAGGGGAAGAGGGGGCAGGTGAGGAACAATGAGTAAATCTTGCTCTCGTTGGATTTGACCTGAGGAGGGAATACCATACACACTCAATTGGGTATCCTACCCCACAGGAAAGAAGGAGGAAGAAGATAAAAAAGGGGTGACAATAGAAGGGTGGGCAGACAGGGGGAGGAAGTAATCAAAAACAAACACTTTCAAAAATGGACAGGGTCAAGGGAGAAAATTCAATAAAGGGGGATAGGTTAGGAAGGAGGAAAGCATAGTCAATCATTCACAACATGAGCATTGTGGAAGGGTTTTACATAATGATATGCATGTGGCCATGTGGCCTATGTTGAATTGCTTGCCTTCTTAGGGAGGGTGGGCAGGGAGGGAAGAGGGGAGAGAATTTCGAACTCAAAGTTTTAAAAACAGACGTTCGAAAACAAAACAAAAAAAGTTTTTGCATGCAACTAGGAAATAACATACACAGGTGATGGGGCATAGAAATTTATCAATTTATCTTGCCCTACAGGAGAAGAAGGGAAAGGGGTATGGGAGCAGAGTGGGATGATAGAAGGGAGGGCTAACTGGGAAAGGGGGCAACCAGAACATAAGGTATCTTGGAGTGTGGGGGAGGGTAGAAATGGGGAGAAAATTTGTAATTCAAACTCTTGTGAAAATCAATGCTGAAAACTAAATATATTAAATAAAAAAAAAGAAAAAAAGAATCAAACAAAATCTAAAAAATGAAGAAAATAGAAGAAATTGTGAAATATCTGATTGGAAAAACAACTGACCTGGAAAATAGATCCAGGAGAGACAATCTAAGAATTATTGGTCTACCTGAAAGCTATGATGAAAAAAAAGAGGCTGGACAGTATCTTCCATGAAATCCTTAAGGAAAATTGCCCAGAGGTCTTAGAAAACAAGGGTAAAATTGTCATCAAAAGAATCCACTGATCACCCACTGAAAGAGACCCCAAATTGAAAACTCCAAGAAATATTATAGCCAAATTCCAGAACTAAAAGGTCAAGGAGAAAATACTGCAAGTGCTAGAAAAAAACAATTCAAATATCACGGAACTACAGTCAGGATCACGCAGGATCTTTCAGCTTCTTCATTAAATGACAGGAGAAATTGGAATATGATATTCTGAAAGGCAAAGGATATCGGACTACAACCAAGGATCAACTACCCAGCAAAATTGAGCACAATTTTCCAGGCATGGAGATGGGCATTCAATGAAATTAGGGAATTCTAGGCCTTCCTCATGAAAAGGCCAGAGCTCAATGGAAAATTTGATCTCCAAATACGAAACTCAAAAGAGACATAAAAAGGTAAATGGGAAAAAACCCTAGTTAATCAATAAGGCTAATTAGTTACATCCTTATATAGGATTACTTTGTTTTATATATATGTAAGTCTTGAGAATGGTATAGTTATTATGACAATTGAAAGGGATACTCATAGACTGGGTGACAGCATAAAATAACTGATATAATGATAAAAATGTAATTAAGAGATATAAAGGGATGGTTCTGGGAGAAAAGGTAAGGAGGTAGTAGAAAAGGGTAAATTACATCCAACCAAGAGGCACAAAAACATATTATAGTAGAGGGAAAGAAGGGAGGGAGAAGAGCAGTATTTGAACTTTACCCTCATCAGATTTGGTTCAAGAAGAGAATAACATACGCCGATAAGTATAGAAATCAAACTTGTCCTACAGACAGTAGGAGGGGAAAGGGGGAAGAAAAGAGAGGGAGGTGGTCAGAACGGAGGGAAGAAGTAGCAAGGGGAAACAGATAATGGTGAAGAATCAAGAGGGAGGGTAAACTGAGGAAGGCAGTAGTCAAAAGCAAAAGTCTGTTGAGGAGTGTCAGGGAAAAGTGAAAAATAAAAGCATAAACAGGAGGAAATAGGATGGAGAAAAAGACAGATAGTAATCATAACTGTGAATGTGAATGGAATGAATTCTCCCATAAAATGGAGGCAAATAGCAGAATGGATAAAAAACCACAATCCTACAATATGCTGTTTATAAGAAACACATTTGAAAAAGGGGGATACACACAGGGTAAAGGTAAAAGGCTGGAGTAGAATATACTGTGCTTCAGCTAAAGTAAAAAAAAAAAAGCAGGGGTAGAAATCCGGATCTTGGACAAAGCAAAAGCAAATATAGATCTAATTAAAAGAGATAAGGAAGGACATTATATCCTGAAAAGGCACCATAAACAATTAAGCAATATCATTATTTAATATAAAGGCACCAAGCGGTATAGTTTGCAGATTCTTTGAGGAGAGGTTAAGCGAGTTACAGGAAGAAATAGACAGCAAAACCATACTAGTGGGGGACCTCAATCTCCCCCTCTCTGAACTTGATAAATCTAACCTCAAAATAAACAAGAAAGAAGTTAAGGAGGTGAATAGAATTTTAGAAAGGGCAGATATGATAGACCTCTGGAGAAAACTGAATGGAGATAAAAAGGTATATACTTTTTTTTTTCCTCAGCGGTACATGGCACATACTCAAAAATTGACTATGTACTAGGGCATAAAAACCTCACAATACATTGCAAAAAGGCAAAAGTAGTCAAAGCATCCTTTTCAGATCATGATGCAATAAAAATTGTTTGTAATAAAGAACCAGGGAAAAATAAGCTAAAAATTAATTGGAAACTAAATAATCTAATTCTAAACAATGAGTGGGCCAAAGACAAATCAGAGAAACAATTAATAACTTCATTTAAGAGAATGACAATGATGAGACAAGATACCAAAACTTATGGGATGCAGCAAAAGCAATTCTTAGGGGAAGTTTTATATCTCTAAATGCTTATATGAATAAAATAGAGAAAAAGGAGATCAATGAATTGGACACGCAACTGAAAAAGCTAGAAAAAGAACAAATTGAAAACCCCCAATTAAATACCAAATTAGAAATACTGAAAATCAAAGGAGACATTAATAAAATTGAAATTAAGAAAACTGTTAAATTAATAAATAAAACCAAGAGCTGGTTTTATGAAAAAACCAATAAAATTGATAAACCTTTGATCAATTTGATTAAAAAAGAAAATCAAATTAAAAGTATCAAAAATGAAAAGGCCAATTCACCTCCAATGAAGAGGAAACAAAACAATAATTAGGAATTATTTTACCCAATTGTGTGCCCATAAATTTGACAACCTTAGGGATCTGGATGGATATTTACAAAAGTATAAATTGCCCAGGTTAACAGCAGAGGAAGTAAAATACCTAAATAACCCCATCTCAGAAAAAGAAATTGAACAAGCTATCAGTGTGTTCCCTAGGAAAAAAATCTCCAGGGACAGATGGTTTTATTTTTTTTTTGAATTTCTTTATTTATTTTTAGTTTACCATACACGGTTCTACATAGTTTTGAGTTCCAGTTTTTCTCCCCTCCCTCCTCACTCCCTCCCCAAGACGGCTTGGAATCTCATATAACTGTCATGTATAACTTTGCATTGAATTAATTTATGTACTAGTCAAGTCGTGGAGAAGAATTTTGACCAATGGAATGAATCATGAGAAAGAAGAAACAGAAGCAAAAAAAAACAAAAAACCCAAAAACAAAAACAAAAAAGAAGCAAAAAAGGCGAGCATGTAGTGCACCTCGATCTGTATTCAAACTTCGCAGTTCTTTCTCTGGATGAAGATAGGATTCTCCATCGTGAGTCCCCTGGAGTTGTCCTTGCCCCTTAGGTTGCTGAGAAAAGCGCAGTATGTCAGGGTTGGTCCTCACGGAATCCATATATCTGTGGCTGTGCACAACGTTCTCCTGGCTCTGCTCCGCTCACTCAGCATTATGTCGTGTAGGTTTTTCCAGGTTGTTATGAAGTCTGCATCATCCCCATTTCTTATGGCACAATAGTATTCCATCACCTACATATACCACAGCTTGTTCAGCCATTCCCCAATTGATGGGCATCCCTTTGATTTCCAGTTCTTAGCTACCACAAAAAGAGCTGCTATAAATATTTTTGTACATATGGGTCCTTTTCCCACTTGTGTGATTTCTTTGGGATACAACCCTAGAAGTGGTATTGCTGGGTCAAAGGGTATGAACATTTCTATAGCCCTTTGGGCATAGTCCCAAACTGCTCTCCAAAATGGCTGGATCAGCTCACAACTCCACCAGCAATGCAACAATGTTCCAATTTCCCCACATCCTTTCCAGCATTTATCATTCAGATGCTTTTATATGTCAATTCTATCAAACATTTAAAGAACAGTTAATTCCTATACTTTATAGAATATTTGGGAAAATAGGTGAAGAAGGAGTCCTACTAAATTCTTTTTATGATGCAAATATGGCACTAATACCTAACCCAGGAAGAGTCAAAACAGAGAAAGAAAACTATAGACCAATTTGCCTAATGAATATTGATGCAAATATTTTAAATAAAATATTAGCAAAAAGATTGCTGTAACTTATCATGAAAGTAATACATTACGACCAGGAAGGATTTATTCCAGGAATGCCAGGCTGGTTCAATATCAGGAAAACTATCAGCATAATTGGTCACATGAACAACAAAACTAGCAGAAATCATATGATCATCTCAATAGATGCAGAAAAAGCTTTCGACAAAATACAACACCCATTCCTATTAAAACACTAGACAGCACAGGAATAAATGGAGCCTTCCTTAAAATTATAAATAGCATCTACCTAAAACCATCAACAAGCATTGTTTGTAATGGGGATAAGCTAGATGCATTCCGAATATGATCGGGGTGAACAAAGGTTGTCCATTATCACCCCTATTATACGATTTGATACTAGAAATGTTAGCTGTAGCAATGAGAGGAGAAAAAGAAATTGAAGGAATTAGAATAGGCAAAGAGGAAACTAACTTATCACTTTTTGCAGATAATATGATGATTTACTTAGAGCATCCTAGAGATTCAAGTAAAAAAAAAAACTACTTGAAATAATAAACAACTTAACAAAGTTGCAGCATATAAAAAAGCCCACATAAATCCTCAGCATTCCTATACATCACTAAGAAAGCCCAACAGCAAGAGATAGAGAAATTCCATTTAAAGTTACTGTAGACACTATGAAATATTTGGGAGTCTACCTGCCAAGACAAACTCAGGGCCTATATGAACATAATTACAAAACACTTTTCACACAAATAAAGTGAGATCTAAATAAATGGAAAAATATCAGTTGCTCATGGTTAGGCTGAGCTAATATAATAAAAATGACAATTTTACCTAAATTAATTTATTTATTCAGTGTCATACCAATCAAACTACCAAAAATTATTTTAGAGAGTTGGATAAAATAATAACGAAATTCATCTGGAAGAACAAGAGGTCGAGATTATCTAGGGAATTAATGAAAAGAAAACATCTACCTTAATGAAAAGAAGAGGGTCTAGCCCTATCAGATATTAAATTTTACTATAAAGCAACAGCCACCAATACTACTTGGTACTGGCTCTTAGCCAGTACAGAGTGGCGGATCAGTGGAATAGGGTAGGTACACAAGATGTAGTATTCAATGACTACAGCAATCTACTCTTTGATAAACCCGAAGAATCTAGCTTCTGGGATAAGAATTCACTATTTCACAAAAACTGCTGGAAAAATTGGAAAATGGTAGGGCAGAAACTGGGTATAGACCAATATCTTACACCATATACCAAAATAAAGTCAAAATGGGTTCATGATTTAGGAATAAAAGTTGATAGAAAAGCAATTTGGGAGAGCAAGGAAGAGTTTACCTGTCAGATCTATGGAGAAGGGAAGAATTCATGACCAAATAAGAGATAAAAAGCATTACAAATGCAAAACTGATAATTTTTATTATGTTAAACTGAAAAGTTTTTGTATAAAGAAAGCCAATGCAACAAAGATTAGGAGAGAAGCAGAAAATTGGGAGAAAATCTTTACAACCAATGTCTCTGATAAAGGCCTCATATCTAAAATATACAGGGAACTGAGCCAAATTTATAGGAATAAAAGCCATTCCCCAATTGAGAAATTGTCAAAGGATTTGAACAGGCAGTTTTCAGAGGAAGAAATTAAAGATATCTATAGGCATATGAAAAACTGCTCGAAATCACTATTGATTAGAGAAATGCAAATCAAAACAACTCTTAGGCACCACATCTCTCCTGTCAGATTGGCTAACAAGACAAAACAGGAAAATGATAAATGCTGGAGAGTATGTGGGAAAATTGGAACACTGTTACATTGCTGGTGGAGTTGTGAAGTGATCCAGCCATTCTGGAGAGCAATTTGGAACTATGCCCGCTAGGGCTGTATCCCAAAGAGATCACACAAGTGGGAAAGGGACCCATATATACAAAAATATTTATAGTGGCTCTTTTTGTAGTAGCAAAGAATTGGAAATCAAGGGGATGCCCATCAATTGGGGAATGGCTGAAAACAAGTTTGGTATATGAATGTAATGGAAGGCTGTTGTGCTATAAGAAATGGGGAAGATACAGACTTCATAATAACCTGGAAAAACCTACATGACATAATGCTGAGTGAGTGGAGCAGAACTAGGAGGACATTACACACAACCACAGATAAATGGATTCTGTGATAACTAACCTTGATAGACTTTGCTCTTCTCAGAAACACAAGATTCAAAGACATCTCCAAAGGACTCATGATGGAGAGAGCTATCTACATCCAAATAAAGAACTGTGGAGTCTGAATGCAGATTGAGGCAAACTATTTGCTCTCCCTTTTTTTCATCTTTTTTATTAGTTTTTTTTTTGCTTTTGTTCCTTCTTTCTCATTATTCTTTCCATTGATCATAATTCTTCATTACAATTTCACTATCGTGTAAATAAGTTTAATGTGAAGTTAAATGTAGATTCCACGCTGTCTTGGGGATGGGGGTGGGGCGGCGGGAAGTTTGAAGAAAATCTGGAACTCAAAATCATGTGGAACTGGATATTGTAAACTAAAAAATAAAAAAATCATAATTTAACAAAAACAAACAAAAATTAGAATTGGGCAAGCAGAAGCTAATGACTCCATGAGGCATAAAGAATCAAACAAAATCTAAAGAATGAAAAACATAAAATGTAAAATATCTCATTGCAAAAAAAAAAACTGACCTGAGGAAATAGATCCTATAGAGTTAATCTAATAATTATTGTTCTACTGGAAAGCCATGATGAATAAAATGACCCTGGACAGTATCTTCCAAGAAGCCTTCAAGGAAAACTGCTCCTAGGTCCTAGAACAAGACGGTAAAATAGTCATCGTAAAGAATCCACCAATCACCTCCTGAAAGAGATCCCAAATTGAAAATGCGAAGAAGTGTTGTAGCCAAATTCCAGAATTATCAGGTCAAGGAGAAAATACTGCAAGCAGCCAGAAATAAACCATTCAAATATTGTGGAACTGAAGTCAGGGTCACCGAGAACCTTGCAGCTTCTACCTTAAAATATCAGAGAGCTTGGAATATGATATTCCATAAGGCAAAGGGGCTTGGACTGCAACCAAGGATCAACTACTCAGCAAAATTGAGCATAATCTTTCAGGCAAGGAGATGGATATTCAACGAAATAAGGGACTTCCAGACTTCCCTGATGAAAAGGCTAGAGCTCAACGGAAAATTTAATCTTCAAATACAAGACTTAAGAGAAGCATAAAAAGGTAAACAGGGCAAAAATTAAAAACAAATATTATTCAATAAAGGCAAACTGCTTACATTCCTACATGGGAGGACTATACTTGTAAATCTTGAGAATTGTATATTGATTATGATGTTTGAGAGAGAGAGAGAGCATAAATTAGTAGATGTGGTGATAAAAAAGCTAATTAAGGTGTGCAAAGGGAGTATAATGGAAGAAGAGGAAAGGAGGAGGCAGAAAATGGTAAATTACATTACACAAAGAGGTAAAAACATATTTTAGTAGAGGGAAAGAAGGGAGGGGAATGAGCATTGTTTGAAATTTACTCTCATTGGATTTGGTTCAAGGAGAGAATAACATATTCAATTAAGCATAGAAATATAACTTGCCCTACAAGTAGTAGGAGGGGAAAGAGGAAAGAAAAGGGAGGGGCGATGATAGAAGGGAGGGAAGATTGAGAGAGGCAGTGGTCAAAAATATCTCCTCATGAGATTTTGAAATGGCTTTATCTGGTTATTAAGTGCTTTGTTCCCCAAGGAGCTCAGCAGCAGCTCAAGGCAGCAAGTTGTAAATTGTAAGTGTCCTAAACCATGGCGGTCCAAAATGCAGCCCACTTACAAGCATAGAAATTTACATAAATGCTTTAGTAAATGAAGCTGTGCTACCGCAGAGCTGTCACTAAAGTGTCAACTCAAAATATATTGTCTATTGTTTCAATAAAAACCTAAAATTGGACAGCCCTGTCCTAAATGATCTGTTATAGGACATAATTGAATGGGCATTCTCCTAGTATGAGTTTTGTGGGCTCTGATTCCAGTTTAAGATTTAAATAGCACAGCCAGATTCCCACCCTTGGTTAGAGATCCAGGAGTTAGTTTCTTATCCTAGGCTCTGATGGCGAGTTGGAAGACTCCATAATCATGGTCCATGGTCATAGTGACTCAAAGGCAAGTTTATCTCTTTTTCACAACTCCCCTTTCAGCCTTGCTCCCTGCCTTGGAATATATCCACAGGAATCAGTCCAAGTCCTCATGTGAGAACTCTTCTGTGGCTAGGCTATTTTGGCTAGTCTTTCTTTCTTTCCATTCCCCAGTGCCCACAGACATCCAGCTACGGGAATAGGTGACAACAATAATTTATCCTTGTATTCCATGGTCACCACCAGGGTTCTCCCACAACATTAGGCTAATTCTTCTCTGGAAAGGTAATGAAGTTGCTCTTAGATCTTGTTTGGCCAAGGGAGACTAAAGTTTAAACTATGTGTCTGTTGGCCCAACTTTCTGGTGACCTCTGGTCATTTTGACTATGTAAGGGCATAAAGGAATTTAACCACATAAATTTAGTATCCAGAATTGTTGAAGGTGAGTGAATTACACTTACTCAAGCTAAGTAGTATAGTATCCTTCTTGAAAGTCCATTCTATGTTATGGCTAAGTGAACTTCTTTTTGTTAACTTTTGAATGATCTACAAATATCTCATTTCATTCTATATCAAACAGAAACTAACAGGAGACTGCCCCAAATCATGCTTGCCAACTACACACCTCAAATTCTTAATCTCTAAGCTCAGGTCATCATATGACCAGTGCCAACATGTTTAATCTTTCATTTATTTAGTATTTTTCATGGGTTCATATTCTATTTTGATTATCTAAAGTGATAAGTAGCTAATAATATTATCAAGTACCTAATACTTTCTGAGGGACATCTAAATGCAAGTGCTCTGTTAGGAGCTATGGGAGATTTTAAAAAGTATATAATACATTCCCTGATTTCCAAGAGCTTTCAAACTATATTAGGAACTGTTGTACACACACACACACACACACACACACACACACACACACACATGCTCACACACTATATTTCCATTTATTTAGTTACAAGCTTCCTAAAGTTAGGTACTGTGACATGCACATACATACACACATAAGTATACATATACACTCTTTTACTCCCTTTGTTTCATGAGTTCTTTGATTATCTAGTCTACTATGGATCTTCATGAGCTATGTCAGTGACATTTAAGCTCTGGGAGGTGGAAATCTTATTAAGCTATAAAAGCGTCCAGTCTAGGCCCACTGAGTCAAGTCAGGTCAACAATCAGTTATTAGGAACCACTAAAGTGAGGAGAGATCTTAGGCAGGGGAATTGAGAAAGCTACTTCAGTAATTCAGGCATTACGTAATGAAGGCCTGCAGCAAAGTTTCAGAAGTGTTGGAGGAGAGTAAGAAGGGTAGACAGAAGATGTTACCAGGATAGAATTGAAAGAACCTGGCAATTTATTATATGTGGGTGGTGAAAGAATGAGGGGTTGAGGATGATAACTAGGTTATAAACTTGAGATATTGTGAGGATGGTGGTGGCCTTGAAAGTAATAGAAAAGTTAGAAAGGGGGAGAGGGTTATTTTAGGGGGGACAGAAGATAATGAGTTCAGTTTTGCTAATTTTGAGTTTCAGGTGTCTCTAGGGGACATTTAGTCCAAGATGTCCAATGAAGAATTGGAGATGTGAAGCTGGAGATAAGAAGAGAGGTTAAGACTAAAAAAAGAATCATGAGAATCATTAGGATGGTGATAATAACTAAATAATTGAATCCAGGGCGGCAGATAAGGTCATCAAGCAAATGGTATAGAAAGAGAAGAATGCCATGGAAATACATTTGAGGGTCATCCAGTGTTAGTGAGCATGCTTGGATAAAGATCCAGCAAAGAAGATTGAAAAGGAGTGGTCAGATATGTAGGAGGAGAATTAAAAGAGAACAGTGTCAAAGAGTGAAAAAATTAGGGAGAAGAGGTTGATTGACTGTAGACAAGCCAGTAGTGAGGTCAAGAAGGATGAGCACTGAGAAAAGCCATTGTATTGGGGAACTAAGAGATCATTGTTAACTTGAGAGAGACCTATTTCAGTGGAATGATGATATGAATAGCCATTGTGCTTCTGGCCTAGGTGAGATAAGGAAACTTAGTGTTAATTTTTTTTTGATTGACTAACTTGCATTTTCTTTCTGCCAATAGTTTCTCAAATAATTTCTTGATTTGCCTTAATGATAATTTCACTCTTCAAAATGTGGAGGGACTAATGGAGGGATAGAATAGAATAGGGCAGCTAGGTGGCAAAATGGATAGAGCATGGGGCCTAAGGTAAGGAGGACCTGAGTTCAAATCTAGCCTCACACACTTACTAACTGTGTGACTCTAGGCAAGTCACTTCACCTTGCTTGCCTTGGTTTCCTCATCTGTAAAATGAGCTGAAGAAGGAAATAGAAAAACACTCCAGTATCTTTGTAAAGAAATTCACAAATGGGGGGGGCGGAGCCAAATGGTGGCTGGAAAGCAGGGACTTGCTTAAGCTCTACCCCAGGTCCCTCCAAACACCTATACAAAAGGCTCTGAAGAAATTCTAGAGCTGCAGAACCCACAAAATAGCAAAGGGAAGCAGGGCTCCAGCCCAGGACATCCTGGATGGTTGCTGGGAAGGGTCTATTGCATGCAGCTGGGAGCAGAGTGGAGCAGAGCCCAGCGTGGGTGATGCCAGGACCAACCAGGCAGGGAGTTGGGTGGAACAGGCCCTAGCACCCTGAATCAGTGAGCTGCGGCAGTGGCCAGACTTCTCAACCGACAGACGCCAAAGACAACAGAGAAGGTTAGTGGGAAAAGCTGCTGGGACAGAGTGAAAGGAGTTTGCTGTCAGCCACTGCCCCAGTGGAGTTGGTGCAGCTCTGAGGCTGCTTCCAGAGCTACAACTGCAGTTGCTTCTTGCCCCAGGCTCACCAGGTGGGAGGAATTAAGAGGCAGATTAGAGCAGGAGTGCAAAGCCTGCTTTGCCTGCCTGATCTGGGCTGCAATCCTGGTTGGCCAGTACTTGGGGGATCAGGAGGGCTGGTGTGGCAGAGCTTGCCATGTAGAAGTAGCTCTGAAAATAGCAGTGCAGCCCTTCGAGCTTGGGACAAAGTATTCTACAAGCAGTCATACCTGGACAAAAAAAACTCTATGGTTAAGTAGTTGACTGGGAACATGAAGAGGCAGCAAAAATGGACTCAGATTCAGACTCAGACTTTGAAATCTTTTTTGCTGACAAAGAAGACCAAAACATACAGCCAGAAGAAGTCAACAAAGTCAAAGAGCCTACATCAAAACCTCCAAGAAAAATATGAATTGGTTTCAGGCCATGGAAGAGCTCAAAAAGGATTTGGAAGAGCAAATTACAGAAGTAGAGGAAAAACTGGGAAGAGAAATGAGAGTGATGAGAGAAAACCATGAAAAACAAGTCAATGACTTGCTAAAGGAGACCCCAAAATACTGAAGAAAATAACACCTTAAAAATAGACTAACTCAAATGGCAAAGGAGCTCCAAAAAGCCAATGAGGAGAAGAATGCCTTGAAAGGCAGACTTAGCCAAATGGAAAAGGAGGTTCAAAAGACCACTGAAGAAAATATTACCCTAAAAATTAGATTGGAGCAAGTGGAAACTAGTGGCTTTATGAGAAATCAAGATATTATAAAACAGAACCAAAGGAATGAAAAAATGGAAGACAATGGGAAATATCTCATTGGAAAAACCACTGACCTGGAAAATAGATCCAGGAGAGACAATTTAAAATTATTGGACTACCTGAAGGCCATGATAAAAAAAAGAGCTTAGATATCATCTTTCAAGAAATTATCAAGGAGAACTGCCCTGATATTCTAGAACCAGACGGTAAAATAAAAATTGAAAGAATCCACTGATGGCCTCCTGATGTTATAAAACAGAACCAAAGGAATGAAAAAATGGAAGACAATGGGAAATATCTCATTGGAAAAACCACTGACCTGGAAAATAGATCAAGGAGAAATAATTTAAAAATTATTGGACAACCTGAAAGCCATGACCAAAAAAAGAGCCTAGATAGCAACTTTCAAGAAATCATCAAGGCAAACTGCCCTGATATTCTAGAACCAGAGGGTAAAATAGAAATTGAAAGAATCCACCAATCATCTCCTGAAAAAGATCCCCCCCAAAAAAACTCCTAGGAATTTTGTCACCAAATTTCAGAGCTCCCAGATCAAGGAGAAAATACTGCAAGGAGCCAGAAAGAAGCAATTTAAGTATTGTGGAAACACAATCAGGATAATACAAGATCTAGCAGTTTCTATATTAAGGGATTGAAGGGCTTGTAATATGATATTCCAGAGGTCAGTGGAGCTAGGATTAAAACCAAGAATCACCTACCCAGCAAAACTAAGTATCATGCTCCAAGCCAAAATGTGTATTTTCAATAAAATAGAGGACTTTCAAGCTTTCTCAGTGAAAAGACCAGAGCTGAATAGAAAATTTGACTTTCAAATACAAGAATCAGGAGAAGCATGAAAAGGTAAACAAGAAAGAGAAATCATAAGGGACTTACTAAAGTTGAACTGTTCTGTTTACATTCCTACATGGAAAGATGATGTGTGTAATTTATGAGACCTCAGTATTAGGGTAGCTGAAGGGAATACACATATACATATACATACATATAAGCATTTATATAGTGTCTACTGTGTTCCAGGCACTGTGCTAAGCACTTTGTTTTTTACAAATATCTCATTTTATTCTCACAGAAAACCCTGAGACACAGGTCTTGTTTTTATTATTCCCCATTTTACAGCTGAAATAACTGAGGAAGACAGAATTTGAATGAATTACCCAGTGTCTGATCTTGGGTTTGATCTAAGGTCTTCCTGACTCCAGGGCTTGAGCTCAATCCACTATGCCACCACCTGCCTCCAAGTTCAATGCAGCTGAATTGAAATGTCATAAATTTCAAAATGACATACAGAAGAGTGGATAAAACACAATAAAGAAACAGATTATCATAGCCTCCTAAGAATAATGCTATGAGGCCTAAAGATGAGAAAGCGGTTATATTGATAAGATAATTTAGTGGCAAATATTCTATCTATTTCTACCTACTTATCTATCTATCTATCTATCTGTCTGTATGTCTCTCTGTCTATCTATTTGTCTGTCTGTGTACACCCATATTGGATAAAAATGGATAATCAAGCAAGAGATTAAAAAACATTTTACAGCAAATAGAACAATGAAAATTGATGACGGAGAGAAGGTAGAGCTTCAGAACATTTATTTTGTTTCTTTTCTTTGGCTAGTGGACTGGTCTTTGAATTTGAAAAGACAGATCAAAAATGCCTCAGTGAGAGTTGCTGCCCAAGATATATAAGAAGATGGTGAAAGAATATCTGCTGTAGTTTCAGTTGATTGCTTCAAATCTACAGCTCCAGATGAATTACATTTTCATGTTTTGGAAGAGATCACAGATGAGACGACTGAGTGACATGAAAATCATGAAGAAAGGGAAAGATACCTTGTAATTGAAGAAAGCAAATTGTCTCAATTGAAAGTAAGGATGGAGGGAGAGTAGATACTTTAGCTTGAAAACTTCAATTACTATAAAATTGTAGAATATATTAGTAAAAGAATGTGAATAAACAACTAGGAAATAGTGTCACAATCACAAAATGATAACACAGCTTGATCAAGCTTAGGTAAAAGCAGACTAAGCTCATTTCCTGCTTTGACAAGGTGACAGACCTCCAAATCAGGAGATTGCTGTGTATACTGTTACCTAAACTCTATTTAATTTTTAATGTTTTTATAATGATCGTTTTCTAACTACATGTAGGACACTCCTATATAAAAGATAAATGGTTGATCAAAGCCAACCAACCCAGCTGTCACATCTGACAGTGCAGGCAATATTCTGTACCCAGAGTTTGTCACCTTCTTAAATAGAGAAGGAATTTTTTTATCTTTGTTGACTAAGATTTTAGTAGAGCTATTTCTAAAGAGATGAAGGAGAAATGTAGGCTCTAGCTATGGTTACTTAAGTCCACTGTGAATTTGTTGAATGCCATATGAAAACTAGTGGAATGAATTGGGCAGGCTTAGGAAGAACAGGGGTGCTGTCTTCAATTATTTTAACGGTTTTCATATTGAAGAGGTTCAAAATTTGTTATTTTTGGTCTCAAAGGTCAAAATAATTAGCAATAAGTGAAAGTTGCAGAGAGGCAAGTTAAGATGTCATGTAAAATATATTGAGTAAAGCAGATAAGATGCAAAACAAACCAACAAAAAAGCCTAACAATTAAATCTATCCACAAGTAGAATAGGCAGTCTCAGGAAGAAGTGAATGTCCCATTTTTAGAAAACTTTGAGTAGAATATAGATGAACACTTGTTGAATACATGAGAGATGATGTCACAGGAATTGTTGTTGTAGTATAAATTGGATCCAGTAACTCCTGTATTCCCTTCTGATTCTTGAGGTAGCATTCACTAAAACTGTGGTATGGCAGGCACAAAAATGTCACATTTTTTAATGTCAGGGAACAAAGTGCATTTGTGTGTTTACAATGACACCACTAATGACATTCATTTTATAATGGTGATAATTGTATTTTTATGGCTTTTTTCTGTTTTTTGCAGCATTTTTCAGGGTCTTTCAAGGGTCCATAAATGTCCATATACCAGAATTATCAGGGTTTCCAAAGCCAGCCACCTCCACCCCCCTGCACCTTGAACAAAGGGTGCTTTGAAGATGATGAGATTCTCACACCAAATACACATCTCAAATTATCCAGACACTGGGCCCAAACAAAACGACCTGTTACTCTGGAGTCCCTCCCTACTCTTCATCTTGCCACCAATCTACTGCAAAAATTCTTGTTTCCTTGACAAAAAAACATTTCACATATAGATGAAAACCTTTGAAGAGGGCCGAAGTTGCTTTTGTGTTCAAGGGTTAAAGCGCAATCCCTGAAGAAGCTCAGATTAGAAGGCATTATAAACACAGAACTATCACTGATCTTGTGACCATGAGCTTCTCTAAGTTTTATGTTCTTTGTCTTTGTCTATTCTCCACATGAATGTTATAGATTTTGAAGGATCATCAATAATAAGTTTATAGCTGAAAAGAATCTTAGAGGTCATATAATCAAACCCCCTCATTATACAGATAAGAAAACTAGGGTACAGAGAGACATAAGTGATTTATCCAGTATTATATAGGAATTAGTTATCTAAATTTGAACCGAGATCTCCCTGAATCAAGGTCCACTGCTCCTTTCACTACTTTACATTACCTCTACTTCTTTATAATTACCTTGGCTTTCATACTTTGGACTATATGCTTCTTTCCATCATATTAATTTCCTCTATGTTTATGAACTTGACTGAATTAGATGGGTATCATAATTTCTTTGTTGCTTGCCTTTCACTGATACTCCAGGGACATGGAATTTCAATATTGCTAGTACTTGACCCACAGGCTTTGCTTGAAGATTCTGAAATTTAGGCCCCTTACAGTATCTCCAAATCACTTCGAACAAGCTTTTGTTATTGAAGCAGATGGGTGGCCACAGCCTTTCATTCTCTAGCTAATATTTGAATTATTTATCACTAAATGCACTACCTGGCACTTTTCCATCTTCAAACTCACCTGGTACTTTTCTATCTACTCACACAGACTCTTAAGATTTTTCTGTAATCTCTTTCAATCAATTGCACTACCTATAAGAGGTAAGTGGCATCCATAAACCTGGAAATTTTCCTGGCAGTCTCTCCTTCAGAAATTTTATAAATTATGAAACAGAAAAATTCCTACCATCAATCTGTGCATCTTAGGCTTTTCAATCCCACTTAAGGCCTATTTCTCCCTACCTTTAGCTTTTTGTCATTATTCTAGTTCTCCATTCATTACAAAAATTTACTATAATTTGAGTGGGGGCTAGAAAACAGCTTTCAGCACTGAATTCTGGCTCTTGGTGACTTTGAAGTTCTAGAGATCTGTATCTCAATCTATGTATAAGCTAAAAGAAGTCTAACCCGTTTCAAGACAATTTCGAAAGTCAGTTCTCTGTTTAGAATTTAAGAAAGGGTATGGATCACACTGAGCAGGGATTTAGAATAGAAGTGAGAAAAATAGCTTATACAAATTGTTAGTATCCTTGGGTTAATATATCTTTAAATCTTGCTCTAGAAAATATTTGATAATTATAGTTTTCTTAAATGATTATGTTGACCTAATTTTAAACAGATATTGTTTTTAGAGGAAAAAAACTAGGTGGAAATGAATACTATATTTCACACACACACACACACACACACACACACACACACACACACACACACACATATATATATAAATATATATTCCTTTTTCTGGTCTGAACGTTTGGATCATCTGTCTGGAAAATGCTTCCTATGTAAATGTCAGGCATAGCAACTCAGAAGAAATAAAGTATTATCAGTATATCTCAATAAGTCTATCAATAGGCACAAAACAACACAATTTTAATGCCCAGTTTCAAAATCAAGTGCAAGAACTACAAATTTTTAAGAATAGTGAGATCAATAGACAGGAAGAAGTTAGAGATTCAGAAAACACTGTGCTGATCAAAAGAGCTTAAAGTTCATAGAGTGAATTTAATTCCATTATATACCAATGGGCCATGATTTTTAAATTTAATTTATTTAATATTTTTAATTTTTAGCATTGATTTTCCCAAGAGTTTGAGTTACAAAATTTTTCCCACTTCTACCATCCCCCCCCACTCCAAGATGGCATATATTCTGGTTGCCCTGTTTCCTAGTCAGCCCTCCCTTCTGTCACCCCACTCCCCCCCAATCCCCTTTTCCCTTACTTTCTTGTAGGGCAAGATAAATTGATATGCCCCATTGCCTGTATATCTTATTTCCAAGTTAACTTTTTTTGAACATCTGTTTTGAAAACTTTGAGCTCCAAATTCTCTCCCCTCTTCCCTCCCCACCCATCCTCCCTAAGAATGCAAGCAACTCAACATAGGCCACACATGTATCATTATGTAAAACCCTTCGACAATACTAACTATATTTTTCTCCTTCCTATCCTATCCCCCTTTATTCATTTTTCTCCCTTGACCCTCTCCCTTTTCAAAAGTGTTTGCTTTTGATTACCTCCTTCCCCTATCTGCCCTCCCTTCTATTGTCCCACCATTTTTATATCATTCCTCCTTCTTTCCTGTGTGGTAAGATACCCAATTGAATGTGTATGGTATGCCATCATCAGGTCAAATCTGATGAGAGCAAGATTCACTCATTCCCCCTCACCTGCCCCCTCTTCTCTTCCTACAAAACTGCTTTTTCTTGCTACTTTATGTGAGATAATTTACCCCATTCTATCTCTCCCTTTCTCCCTTTCTTCCTCTCTCAATATATTCCTCTCTCATCCCTTAATTTAATAGATATCATCCCTTCATATGCAACTCACCCTGTGCCCACTGTCTATATATATATATATATGATATATATATATATATGACATATATATATATATCATATTCCCTTCAGCTATCCTAATACTGAGGTCTCATTTATTATACACATTATCTTTCCATGAAGGAATGTAAACAAAACAGTTCAACTTTAGTAAGTCCCTTGTGATTTCTCTTTCTTGTTTACCTTTTCATGCTTCTCCTGATTCTTGTGTTTGAAAGTCAAATTTTCTATTCATCTCTGGTCTTTTCACTGAGAAAGCTTGAAAGTCCTCTATTTTATCGAAAATACATATTTTGCCTTGGAGCATGATACTCAGTTTTGCTGGGTAGGTGATTCTTGGTTTTAATCCTAGCTCCACTGACCTCTGGAATATCATATTCCCAGTCCTTTGATTCCTTAATGTAGAAACTGCTAGATCTTGTGTTATCCTGATTTGTGTTTCCACAATACTCAAATTGCTTCTTTCTGGCTCCTTGCAGTATTTTCTCCTTGATCTGGGATCTCTGGAATTTGGTGACAATATTCCTAGGACTTTTTTTGGGGGGGGAATCTTTTTCAGGAGGTGATTGGTGGATTCTTTCAATTTCTATTTTACCCTCTGGTTCTAGAATATCAGGGCAGTTTGCCTTGATAATTTCTTGAAAGTTGCTATCTAGGCTCTTTTTTTGGTCATGGCTTTCAGGTAGTCCAATAATTTTTAAATTATTTCTCCTTGATCTATTTTCCAGGTCAGTGGTTTTTCCAATGAGATATTTCCCATTGTCTTCCATTTTTTCATTCCTTTGGTTCTGTTTGATAATATCTTGATTTCTTATAAAGTCACTAGCTTCCACTTGCTCCAATCTAATTTTTAAGGTAGTATTTTCTTCAGTGGACTTTTGGACCTCCTTTTCCATTTGGGTAATTCTGCCTTTCAAGCTATTCTTCTCCTCATTGACTTTTTGGAGCTCTTTTGCCATTGGAGTTAGTCTATTTTTAAGGTGTTATTTTCTTCAGTATTTTTTTGTGTCTCCTTTAGCAAGTAGTTGACTTGTTTTTCATGGTTTTCTTGCATCATTCTCATTTCTCTTCCCAATTTTCCCTCTACTTCTCTAACTTCCTTTTCCAAATCTTTTTTGAGCTCTTCCATGGCCTGAGACCAGTTCATGTTTTTCTTGGAGGCTTTTGATGTAGGCTCTTTGACTATGTTGACTTCTTCTGGCTGTATGTTTTGGTCTTCCTTGTCAGCAAAGAAAGATTCCAAAGTCTGAGTCTAAATCTGAGTCTGTTTTCAATGCCTGGCCATGTTCCCAGCCAACTTACTTGACCCTTGAGTTTTTCGTTGGGGTATGACTGCTTGTAGAGTATAGAGTACTTTGTCCCAAGATTGAGGGGCTGCACTGTTGTTTTCAGAGCTATTTCTACACAGCCAGGTCTGCCACCCCCAGTGCTCCTTCTCCACCCCTCCCCCTACCAAGGACCGCCAACCCAGACCGGACTCAGATCTAAGCTGGCTCTGCACTCCTGCCCTGATCTGCCACTTAATTCCTCTCAATAGGTGGGCCTGGTGCTTGCAGCAATTGCAGCTGTAGTTCTGTAAGCAGCCTCAGAGCTGCACCACCTCCGATGCCCCTGGGGCGGTGGCCAAGCTGGGAACTCCTTTCACTCTGTCCCAGCAGCTCTTCCCACTAACCTTCTCTGTTGTCTTTGGTGTTTGTGGGTTGAGAAGTCTGGTAAATGCCACAGCTCAGTGATTCAGGGCCCTAGGGCCTGTTCCGCAGGCTCCTGGTCTGTTTGGTCCAGGCAAGGCTCATGCTGGGCTCTGCTCCTCTCTGCTCCCAGTTCTGTGTGATAGACCTTACCCTGTGACCATCCAGGCTCTTCTGAGCTGAAGCCCTCCTTCCCTTTGCTATTTCATGGGTTCTGCAGTTCTAGAATTTGTTCAGAGTCATTTTTATAGGTGTTTGGAGGAACCTGGGGGGAGCTCACTCAAGTCCCTGCTTTCCAGCCACCATATTGACCCTGCCCCCCATGGGTCATGATTTTACCTTCATGTCTCTCTGCCTTTGCTTGTCCTCTCAATACCCTGGCCCTTCTAGGTTTTACTACTCTCTCCCTTTCCTCTTCTTTTTCCTCTGCTCTAATCATCATTGTTGTTGTCATTATCATTGCTTCAATTTTTATAATGTCTTAATGTTTACAAAGCATTTCAGATACAATTTCTAAATTTGTCCTCACAGAAACCCAGTGTGATAGAAAAGTATGGTTATTCTCATTTTAAAGGTGAAGACATTGAGAGTAAGAAATGTTAGATAACTTGGGAAAGTCTGCACAGCTCTAGTTGAGTAATAAACTGTAGAGTTTGAAGTCAAGTCCTGGGCTTCCCTCCCATTATTACATGCTTTTCCTGTTATCCTATGCTGCCTCTCCACACCGTTTTTAATTCAATTGAAATAAATTAGCATGTGTTGAGTTCCTACCGTGTCTTAAGCAATGTGGCAATAGATAGGAAAAATAAAATATAGTATCTGCTCTTAAGAATTTTATAATCTCATAATCACTGCAGAGAATGAAATCAACCAGAGATATATGTGTCCCAACACTCAATCATGATTCATTTACAATATGAATTAATTGCATATTCTTTTCCTGGTATTTTCTTGGTATTTAGAATAAACAACAAGTGAATCAATTCAAAGTTCTATGACAAAACAGATTGTTCAGCAAATCACTTTCTTGAGAGAAGTGTGGTGTAGGGCAGTGGTCTTAAAGTGTTGCATGGGACCCCAAGGGGTCCCTGAGACTCTTTCCAGTGGTATATATGGTCAGAACCACATTTCTTTCTAATATTTTATTTTTTCCAATTACATGTGAATTTGACAGAAGCCCAATATGAATTCCTGGAAGAGTTTGAAATTATTTTCAAAATCAAATAAGAGTTGTAGGGGAAAAATTAGGTGAAGAAATGAAAACAAAGGAAGAAAATTATGAAAAGATAACAGCTTGGCAAAAGAGGCACAAAAATACTGAAGGAAATAATACATGGAAAAATGGAAAAGAAGGTCCAAAAATTCACCAGTGGAAATAATACCTCAAAAAGAGGAATTAGCCAAATGGAAAAAGAGGTATAAAAACTTGCTGAAGAAAATAATTTCTTAAAAATTCATATTGCACAAGTGGAAACCAATGACTCTATGAGACACCAAGAAACAATAAAACAAGGTGAAAAGAATGAAGAAATATAGAAGAAAATGTGAAACATCTCTTTAGAAAAACATTTGACCTGGAAAATTAATGGAGTATAGATAATTTAAGAATTATTCGATTACCTGAAAAACATGATCAAAAAAGAGCCTAGATATGATATTTCATGAAATTATTTAGGAAAACTGCTTAGATATCCTAGACACAGCATGTAAAATAGAATTTGAAAGAATCCACTGATCTGCAGATTAAAGAGACCTCAAAATGAAAACTCCTAAGAATATTATAGTCAAATTCCAGAGTTACCAGGTCAAAAGAAAATGTACTTCATGCAGCAAGAAAGATACCATTCAAATGTCAGGGACCCACAGACAGGATTGCAAGATTTAGCACTTAAGGCATTGAAGTAGAGAAGGGCTTGGGATGTGATATTCCAAAAGGCAGAAGAGCTGGGATTACACTGGGTACAATCCTTCAGGGGAAAAAATAGAGGACTTTCAAGCATTCCTGATGAAGAAACCAGAGCTGAGTGGAAAATTTGACTTTCAAATACAAGACTCAAAAGAACTATAAAAAGCTAAACATGAAAGAGAAATCATAAGGGACTCGATAAGGTTAAAACGTTAAGTTTCCTATATGAGAAGATGATACATGAATCTTGTTAGAACTTTTTTATTTTTAGAGCAATTAGAAAAAATACTATGTAGAGGACATGGGCATGATTCAATTATGTTGGGATGACATAAAAATGAATAAGTGAGAAAGAGGGATGACAGGAAAAGGGGGAAGGAAGAAGAAGAATGGGGAAAATTACCTCACATAAAAACGTATGTAAGGAAGAACTTTTACAGTGGAAAAGGAAATGGTGGGAGAAGGAAGCAGACGAAGATTAAATCTCACTCTCATAAAAATTGGTTCAAAGAATGGAACATAAACACATTCAATTGGCAATAGAAATAAAAGAGCAGGGAGTCACCCAACAAGGACATAGGGAGAGAAGGGGATGAGGGAAAGTGTGTGTGTGTGTGTGTGTGTGTGTGTGTGTGTGTTTGAGGGGGTGATAAGAGGAAAGGTAGATAAAGAAGGAAGTGGTCAGAAGCAAAACAGACTTTAGAGAAGGAACAGAATAAAATGAGAGAAAGATAAACAGAAAAATTCGATAGGGTGGAGGGAAATACGGTTAGTAATCATAACTTTGGATGTGAGTGCAGTAAACTCACTCCTAAAATGGTAGTGGACAATAGATTGGGTTAGAAACCAGGATCTAACAACATGTTTCTCACAAGAAACACACTACAAATAGAAAGACACAGACGGTTTAAATAATGGTCTAGAGAAGAATATATTATGCTTCAGCTGGATAAAAAAAACCAAACAAAAACCCCCAGTAAAAATCATAATCTCAGACAAAGCAAAAGAAAAATAGACCCAATTAAGAGGGATAAGCAAAGGAAACTGCTTTTTGCTAAAAGGAACCATAAACAGTGAAGTAATATCAGTACTAAACACATGCACACTGAATTGCATAGCATCCAGATTCTCAAAGGAAAATGTAAATGAATTATAGGAGAAAAAAGAAATAAATTTCACTAGTGAAGGGCATCATTTTTCCCCTCTCAGAGCTAGATAAATCAAACTAGAAAATAAATGAGAAAGAAGTTCAGGAGATGAATAAAGTCTTATAAAAGTTAGATATGATAGACCTCTATTAGGAAAGTCAATGGGACTAAAAAGAAATATACCTTTTTCTCAGCTGTACATGACATTCACAAAAATTGACCATATATTAGGAGATAAGAACATCACAACCAAATATAGAAAAGCAAAAATATGAAATATGCCATTTTCAGATTATAATGCAATAAGAATTACATTTAATAAAGAGATATGGAAGCATAAATTAAAAGTTAATTGGAAACTAAATTATCTAATCCTAAAGAATGACAGGGTCAAAGAACAAATCATAGAAACAAAAAATAATTTAATTAAAGAGAATGAAAACAATGAGACAACATTCCAAAATATGTGGGATGCAGCCAAAACAGTACTGAAGGGAAATTTTGTATCTTTAAATGCATACACCAATAAAAAATAAAGAGCCAATCAATGAATTGGGTATGCAACTAAGAAAAAAACTCCAATTAAATATCAAAATGGAAATCCTGGAAATCAAAGAACAGATTGATTAATTTGAAAGCACAAAAAGAATTGAACTAATAAATAAAATTAGTATCTGGTTTTATGAAAAATATCCAACAAAATAGATTGGTTAATTATATTTAAATAAGAAGAAAACAAAATTACTAGCATAAAAATAAAAAGGACAATGTACCACAAATAAAGATTAAATTAAAGCAATTGTAATTGTATGCCAATAAAACTGACAATCTCAGTGAAATGGATGAATATTTACCAAAATATATCCCCAGATAAACATAAGAGGACATATAATACTTGAATATCTGTCTTCTTAGGAGAAATTAAAAAGCTATCAATGAGCTTTTTCACCCCTGATCTTATTGCAAATATCAGAAAATATCCCCAGGACCAGATGGATTCACAACTGAATTTTATCAAAGTGAATTCTATCATGGGACAATTGATCCCAATACTATATAAAGTATTTGAATAAAGAATGGGTAAAGAAGGAGTTCTACCAAATTCTTTTTCTGATGCAAACATGGTTTTGATACACCGGAAAGAGGAAGAAGGGAGAATGAAAACTATAGACTAATTTCCTTAGTTGCAATGCAAATTTAAAAAATAAAACCCTAGCAAGGAAACCACAGGAATATTTCACAAATATCATATACAGTGACCAGGTGGGATTTATACTAGGAATGCAAGGATGATTCAGTATTAGAAAACTATCAACATAATTGATCATACCATTAACAAAAGCAACAAAAATCATATGATTATGTCAATATATGAAGAAAAAAAGCCTTTGATAAAATACAGCACTCATTCCTATTAAAAACGCTAAAAAATATAGGAACCTATGTAGCCTTTTCCAAAATGATTAGTAATATCTATCTTAAAAAAAGAGCAAGCATTATCTGTAATGGGGATAAACTTGTAGCCTTTCCAATAAGATCAGGGGTGAAGCAAGAATGTCCATTATCACCTTATGTTAGAAATGCTAGTTGCAGTAACAAGACAAGAAAAAAATGAAGAAATAAAAATCAGCAACAGGGAAACAAAACTATTACTCTTCACAAATGATAAGTGGGTGTATTTAGAGAACCCTAGTCAATCAACTAAACACTAATTGAAACAATTAATTAATTCAGCAAAGTTGCAGGATGTAAAATAAATCCACATAAATCATCAGCATTTCTATAGAAATAGAAAAAAATAAATTCCATTTAAAACAACTGCAGACAATATAAAGTACTTGGGATTCTACCTGCCACAACAAATTCAGGGATTTTGAACACAATTACAAAACACTTTTCAAAAAGATAAAGACAGATCAAAACAATTGGTAAAATATTAATTGCTCATGTGTAGACTGAGAAAATATAAAAGTGACTATTTTACTCAAGGTAATTTATATATTCAGTGATATACCAATCAAACTAATGAAGAATTATTTTATAGAACTAGGAAAAATAATAATCAAATTCATCTGGAAGAACCAAAGGCCAAGAATATCAAAGGAATCAATGAAAAAAATGTGAAGGACTGCAACCTACAAATTCCAGATTTCAAACTATTTTACAAAATTTTAACAAAGAAAACAATCTGGTACTGGCCAATAAATATAATGGTAAATCACTGGAATAGATTAGACAAACAATACATAGTAGTAAAAAACTATAGTAATGTAGTTTGATAAACCCAAAGATCCATGCTTTTGGAGTAAGAACTCACTATTTGACAAAAATCTCTTGAAAATTGGGAAGTAGTTTTGTGGAAACTATGCATGCACCATTATCTCATCCAATATATCAAAATAAGCTCAAAATAGGTAAATGATTTAGATATAAAGAGTCATATCATAAGTAAATTAAGGGAGCATGGAAAAAATCACTTCCAATATACATGGAAAAGAGAAAAGTTTATAACCAAACAATAGGTAGAGATGACTATAGGAAGTAAAATTGATAATTTTGATGACATGAAATTGCACAAACAGTACTCATGCAGCCAAAATTAGAAGGAAAACAGGAAAGTGAGATTTTTTGCAGCAAGTTTCTCTGATAAAGGTCTCACTTCTCAAGTATACAGGGAATGGAGCCAAATTTATAGAAATAGGAGCCATTCCCCAGTTGACAAATGGTTGAAGGATATGAACAGGCAGTTATCAGATGAAACAAAATTATCAGTAGTCACAAGGAAAAAAAATGCTCCAAATCACTACTAATTAGAAAAATGTAAATTAAAACAACTCTGAGATATCACCTCACACCTGTCAGATTGGCTAACATGACAGAAAAGGAAAAAAAAACAAATCCTGGAGGAATAAGGAAAAATTGGAACACTAATGGACTGCCGGTGGAATTGTGAACTAGTCTAACCATTGTGGAGAACAATTTGGAAATATGCCCTAAAGGCTACAAATCTGTGCATAGCCTTTGACCTAGCAACTCTACTGCTAGGTTTGTATCCCAAAGAGATAAAAGAAAAGGCAAAAGGACCTGTTTGTACAAAAATATTTGTAGTAGCTCTTTTAGTGGTGACAAACAATTAGAAATTGAGGGGATGGCTTTGAACTGGAGAATTGCTAAACAAGTTGTGGTATATGATTTTGATGGATTATTATTTTGCTACAAGAAATGATTAGCAGAATAGTTTCAAAAAAATCTGGTAAGTCATATGAAATCACCCAAAGTGAAGTGGGCCTAGCCAGAAGAACATTTTTAATTTTCTTTTTACATATAATTGGGAAGTATTTTATGACATAAAAACAAAAAACAAAGACTGAATTGTGAAACTCTTTGCTGATCTGCCCTGTTAAAGGGCATTTACTTAACTGAAACCCTATACAGATCACAGGTCTGGTGGAGAAAAAGAAAAATTAGAAGAAAGCAAAAGAAGAACTCCCTGAAATGTGATTCTAGTATTATCCTATCTGACTACTAAGCATTTACTTCTCATGTACTTGCTGCTACACTTGTCTCAGAAACAATGTTGCTCATATATGCATACGTGTGTGTATGTGTGTGTGTGTGTATGCATATGTGCATGTGCACAGGGGCTAGAAATGATATCTCCTGAAATGAAAGTATCACTCAAAGTGTCTTGACATCATCTAGTCAGCTTTTTCTAATACCATTAAGATTCACCATAATGGCATTTGGAGAATCTGCTGTAGTTGAGTAACTCTTTCTCCATTTCTTCTAATTTCCAGACTCTTATTAACATAGAGAAAAAAATATGTAAGGTCTTTTGACCAAGAAGATATTTGAAATTAATTTTTGAGTTGTCTCACTTGAACTATTCAATTCAAAATTGGAAATGAACTTCATTTTAAAAGTCTGTTATCTTAAGGTGACCCCACAAGCTTCTAATGTTAATGAGAGATCAATTAGCTAATTTTAAAATGTGTATGGTCTGTATAACTCTGGTTTTCCTCAATAGACCAGTTCTATCCCTTTTCCCTCAAGGGGGCCAAAAGGAAAGAACAAATAATTACCATAGATGGTCGTTCATCACATAAGTGCCATCAGCAGCAGCCAGCTGATTCATTTGCAATTCCATCCACAGATGCACTTTCTGAAATTGGTTTAGGTAACTGGAGGCTGACAGAATGCTTATTTAAATTCATCAGTCAAGAATATATATTTTTTTTACTCTTAAGTCACCTCATGGTGATTGGAACATTTCTTTATAAGAGAAAAAAATTAAAATGATGGAAGTGATGGGGTTTATATTTTTTTCATTACTCCTTCCAAATTCAATACAACCTGCATTTATGTGCCTTAACTGGTAGTCAAGTTGAGTGATTTGACTCAGCATGATAATACCAGTTAGTGTTTCATCAGCCATAACATATAAACCTGCATCCAGAACAGAAATACAAATTTTGTCTTTATTTTTTAAAAAAGAATTCTTTAAATCTGCAGACAACTGCTTAGCACAGTGAGTGTAAAAATGACAAAATTGGAGTTAAGAAATGTGATGATACTCAAAGGTCTAGGAGAGAACTTATTCTGGTAGTTAGTTAACTACAAACCAGAGAATTTGACTATTGGAAACAGAGAAGCAAATCCTAGGGGTTCTCCCCTTTCTTGCTTCCTTGGACATCACATTTCCCCTTCCCAGTAAGAGAATGTGTTTGGGGGAAACCTTGATTCTCTTCTTGAGTTAGAATCTCTGAAATGGTTAGTGTTTGTTCAGGTCACTCCTGGAATATAATAATGTGCATGCTTCCTGGGAATTCAGAATCGTTGGGTAAAGAAATTGGCTTTGAGAGATCACAAGACCATACACAGAGAAATGGAAGAGATCTTAAAAGGTCATCTGGTGCAAACTTTTTATGTTTACAGATGAGGACATTTAGGCCCCAACAATCTAAGTGGCTTGTCCAAGGTGACACAAATAATACACAGTATAGCTGTGACTCAAACCCAGGTCCTCTGACTACAAATCAGGATATTATGTTCACTGTAGCAAAATTACTGAAACTATACTGTCTGGGTCTTCTCCTTCCCTCCTACAAGCCCTACCTCCTAACAATCTCCATGATCTAGTCCAGTCAATGTGCAAATAGAGTGAGTGTCCTAGAGTGTCCTAGTGGCCTAGATATGTCTTTCTCTACCTGTTAACTTACAGAGAACTTCCCTCCAAAAGTCACCTGATCACAAGCTTTAGAGTGAAAAGAGACATTAGAGACAAAATAGTCTGATTCCCTCATTTTTACAGATGAGGAAAATAAAGCCAAAAGAGCATAAATGATTTGCCCAGTATCTCACAGTATGTAACAGAACGAGGATTCAAACCCAACTCCTCTATGCTTCTCTAGACTACAAATCCAGATGTGCTGACAGCCTACCAGACAATCATTGTCTGAAAAGCTGAGTTTTGTTTTTCCCTTCTGATTAGCAGGGCTACTGTGAACTTGAAATTTGAGAGGACAAAGTAGATAAGCAACAAGATGGACTATGTCAAGATGGAGAATAATGTTATCTGATTTAATGTTTTATAAAATGCATATTGTCCTCAGCACTGTATGAAACACACACATGTCATGGAAGCTTATACTCAAAAAAATTCAGGCTATGTAGCTACAGTATGCCAATACAAATTGGTTGTCATAACCAGAAAGCCAGAAAAAGTGATTTTTCCCTCTTCTTTCTTTAGTGCTAGTAAAAGGGCTTAAATCACCTAGGATCTCTGAAGGTTTTTTTTTTTAAAGGTTGCCTTTTAATGTATTTATTTTAAAAGTCAGATATCTTTATGAGGTTAGGTAGGTAGAGGGCATACCCCGGGGAAAAAAAAGTGGAGAAAGACCATCTGATGATGGGAATGAAGGATGTAGAAGGAAGTAGATAAAGGAGGGGAGAAATCTTGTGCTCATATGTGTGATTTCATCATTGTAGGGAACTTTCAGCACAGAATTCCTCTCCATCAAAGAAAATTGTCAGCTCTTCTGTAAGTTGTAGTTTTAGAGAATTACCTATTGCTAAAGTAATTTTACCAAGGTTAGCTAGTAGGTGGTACCCATTTTTTATTTTTCATAAATCATCTAAGGATCTTTTATATGCATAGGTTTAATTATATTCCATAGGGATTCAACTGGAATTTAGATTAAATTTTAACTTTATTTTTCCATTTGCTCCATGAGTGCTAGTCAAGTACCTTCCTGATCTTTTTATGTTGATGGGAAAATACATTGAATTTGAAATTGTAGATCCTGGGTCTGAATCCTAACTCTTCAATTTATGAGTTGTATGACCTTGGAAAAATCACTTAATTTCTTGGGCCTCAGTTTCCTATTCTGTTCAATACAGGGATTAGACTAGATTATCCCTAAAGTCCTTTACAGCTTGAAATCTGACGACACCATAAATGTTTCTTATGCCTAGTTTTTCCCTTTTTCACATTCTAGGAGGTAACAATTTTACACCAACAGTAATAGATGACAAGTACCCAGCACTTTAAGATTTGTACAGGAATTACCAATATGACACATCTGTAACTCAATGATATGAGACTTAGTATACTGCAGTTCTGATCGAAGTTCAAAGTGGCTTGTATACTGCTTTCCTTAAACTTATAGTATGAATGTTTGCCTTTGTAATATTATCTTACAAGGAAGTATAATATCTGTATTATTCAAAAGGTGGCATCCTCCTTAATCCATTAGCTCAATATTAATCTTATTTGTTCACTGGTGCATACACATTTAGGGCAGACTTATAATGCAATATTCATTATGGACACCAAAAGGCATTTAGTCCAAAAATGTAAATGTTTAGGATGATCTGTCACCTCTGCTGCTCATGCCTTTGGAAGTAGTGCCAAGCACTTAAAGCCCACACTGGCCAGGTTTGAATTATCTGTCTAGAGGGTTAAATTGAATATCCCTGATGTGATACTGTTACGTAATACTGTAATTGATATACTATGCTATGCTAGATATGATGTAATATGAAATGATACAACACAATACAACACGAAAGAACATCATAATATGACACAGTATAATAATGTAATGGAATAGAATATGATATAACATGATATGACATGATATGATATGATATAACATAGGCAGCTAGGTGGCTCAGTGAATAGAGTGCTAATCAGGAAGACCTGAGTTCAAATTTGGCCTCAGACATTTACTAGCTCTGTTAGTCTGCACAAGTCACTTAACCTTTGTTTACCTAATCCACTGGAGAATTTTGTTGTTGTTCAGTCATAGCATGCCAATCAGTTTTATTCCATGTCCACCGTATGCTGTAGAATGCCCACCATGTGAAATAGCATTCCCATTGCATGGTACAGCATGCCTGTCACAAGACAGTGTGTCATCAAATGCCAGGACATTTGTGTTGTATGATGTAGCATGCCATCATATGATATAGTGTGTCATCACCAGAGATAACATCTCCATCAGCTGATGTAGCAGGTCACCATACGATAAAAGCAGGCTCACCACATGACATAACATGTTAGTGTGTCTCATAACATGGTATGACATGGTCATCATATGATGTGACATGTCAATCATATGATGAAGTGCACCATGACATATCTATCACATGACATGGAAGGTAACCACATGATACAGTATGTCATCACATGTAGAATGCCCATCACATGTCACAGGGTGTGGAGAAAGCACGGAAGGGTGACAAGGCTGTATATTGGCCCTTTATTTATTTAACTTATAAGCAGAGCAAATTATATCAAATGCCAGCCTGAATGAATCAAAGGCCAGAATTAAGGTTCCCAAGAGAAATATCAACAATATCAGATATGCAGATGATAAAATTCTGATGGCAGAAAGTGAAGAGAAATTAAGAAGCCTCTTCGTCAAAGTGAAAGCTGAGAGCATAAAAACTGGCTTGAAGCTTAATTGAAAAACAAAACAAAACAAAAAACCTATGATCCTGGCAACTGATCACATCACTTTCTGGAAAATAGAAGGAGAGGAAATGGGAACACCATCAGCTTTCATATTCTTAGGCTCAAAGATCACTGCCAACAAAGGTCTGTACAGTCAAAGCTATGTTTTTTCCAGTAGCAATATATGGCTGTGAAAGTTGGCTTATGGCAGACCCAACATGGCAGAGAAAAGCCAGGAAGTTGTCTAACTTGGGTAAAAAGGGAACACAGCCAAGCACAGACAGTGTCCAGGTAAGCCAGACAGAGGCTCTTAGAATTAGAGCTGATACTTATAACTCTTGAGAATTGTATCTCTATTAGGACACTTAGAAGAAGTATACATAGAAAGAGGGTGTCAGTATATGTCGATGTTGATACAATGATATAAAAAATTAAGGGGTGAAAAAAAGAATTATATTGAGAGAAGAGGAAAGGGAGAGGCAAATTATATCGCATGAAGAGGTGCAAAACACCTATTGCAGAAGAGGGAACGAAGAGAGGGGATGAACATTTTTTGAGCTTCTCTCTCATCAAATTTGGCTTAAAGATTGTAGACACTCAGTTGGGTATTGAAATTTATCTTACCCTATAGGGTAGCAGGAGGGGAAAGGGGACAAAAAAGGGGAGGGGGCTGATAAAAGGGATGGCAGATTAAGGGTAGTGGTGGTAAGAAGCAAGATATTGATGAAGAGGGACATGGTGAAAGGAGAGAGAAAAATATAAATACAGGGAAAAGTAGGATGAAGGGTAATACACGGTTAGTAATCATAAGTGTGAATGTGAATGGGATGAACTCTCCCATAAAAGACTTTTGAGTCTCTTTGACAGCAAGGAGATCAAATCATTCAATACTTAAATTAATTTAGACTATTCACTGGAAAGTGAAATACAGATGCTGAATCCTGAATACTTTGGCCACATTATGAGAAAATGGGACTCCCTGGAAAAGATTGAAGGCAAAAGGAAAAAGGAGTAGCAGAGGATGACATGTATAGATAGTGTCGTGGAAATATTGAATATGAACTTAAAAAGACTTTAAAGAGATTGTGGAGGATAGAAGGGCCTGGCATGCTATGGTCTATAGGATCATGAGGAGTCAGATATGACTCAATGACTGAACAACAACAAAAAACTCTACATGTAAGTTAGATAAATAAAGGGACAATATACAGCCTTATCATACTCCCTTTCTTCTTAAATCAATCAGTTGTTACACATTTGATTTTAACTGTTGCTTCTTGGCCCTCATACAGGTTCCTTAGGCCACAAGTAAGATGATCTGATACTCCCATCTCTTTGAAGACTTGCAACAATGTGTTATCCACGCAGTCAAAGGCTTTAGAGTAGTCAATGAAGCAGAAGTAAATTTTCGTGTTTGTTTGTTTGTTTTTCTGGGACTTCCTTGTTTTCTTCATAATTTAGCAAATGCTGGTAATTCGGTTTCTAGTTCCTCTGCCTCTTCAAAAACCAACCTGCTCTTCTGGTACTTCTCAGTTCACATATTTCTGAAGCCTAATTTGCAGAATCGTAAGCATAACACTGTTGGCATGTGAAATGAGCTGAATTTTTTCAGTAATTTGAACATTCCCTGGCATTGCCCTTCTTTAGGATTGGGTCATAAACTGATCTTTTCCAGTCCAATGGCTACTGTTGGGTTTTCCAAATTTGCTGGCATATTGCTTGCAGCACTTTAACAGCATCATCTTTTAGGATTTTAAAAAGCTCCGCTGGAATTCCACTACCTCCACTAGATTTATCCTTAGCAATGCTTCCTAAGGCTCATTTGACTTCATTCTCCTAGAAGTCAGGCTCTAGATCCAAAACCACACCATCCTGCTTATCTGTGATGTTAAGATCTTTTTTGTATGTATAGCTTTTTTGTGTATTCTAGTTACCTCTTATTAATCTCTTCTGCTTCTGTAAAATCCCTACCATTTTTGTCTTTTATCATGCCCATTTTTTGCATGAAATGTTCTTTTAATATGTCCAACTTTCTTGAAGAGATCTCTTATCTTTTCTATTCTATTGTTTTCTACTATTTCTCAGCTTGTTAAGAAAACTTTCTTGTCTCCCCTTGCTTTTCTCTGGAATTCTGCATTTAGTTGGATATATCTCTTCCTTTCTCCTTTACCATTTCCTTTCTTTCTTTTCTCAGCTATTTGTGAAGCTATTTGTGACAGCCATTTTTCTTTTTTGCTCTTCTTCTTTGGAATGTTTTTTATTGCTGCCTCCTATTTGATATTGTGAACTCCTGTCCATAGATCTACCAGATCTAATCCCTTAAATCTATTCATCACTTCCACCTAATATTCATAAAAGATGTTATCTAAATCATACCTATATGGTCTGATGATTTCCCCTGCTTTCTTCAATGTAAGGTTGAATTTTGCAATAAGAAGTTCATGAACTGAGCCACAGTCAGCTCCAGGTCTTGTTTTAACTGACTGTATCAAGTTTCTTCGCCTTTGGCTGGAAAGCATATAATCAATTTGATTTCTATATTTATCATATGGTGATATCTAAGTGTAGAGTTGCCTTTTGGATTGTTGAAAAAGAGTGTTTGTCATTGACCAGAGGGTTATATTGACAAAACTCTATTAGTCTCTGCCCTGTTTCATTTTGTAGCCCAAGGCCAAACGTGCCTGTTATTCCAATTATTTATCTTTTGATTTACTACTTGAGCACTCTAATCCCCCATGCTGAATATATCTTTTTTGTCTTCATAGAACTGATCATTTTTGGCCTCTTCAGCATCAATAATTGGAGCATAGACTTGTATTCCTGTGATGTTTAATTGTTTGCCTTGGATTTGGACAGATATCATTCGGTCATTTTTGAGATTATACCCCAGTACTGCTTTTCTCACCTTTTTATTGACTGAGGGCTACTCCATTTCCTCTAAGAGATTCTTACCCACAGTAGTATATGTAGTGATTATCTGAATTAAATGTTAATTTCATCCACTGGAGAAGGCAATGGCAAACTACTCCAGTATCTTTGCCAAGAAAAATCCATACAGGGTCATAAAAATTTGAACATGATTGAACAACTAAACAACAATGTAATATAAAATCTTTCTCTCTTGCACAGGCACACATATACACAGATATGGAATATAGATATCCATTGTTCCTAGTCAACATATGTGTTCTTCTTTAATGCCACTATCCCCAAAATTTACAGGACAGAAATATGTGATATCCTATGATTATACTGGTGACTGAATATGTTAAAATGACTAAGTGCTTCTTTTTGTAGCCATCTGCCTTCAGCTACTTCCCCAAGTCTCTTCTTGCTTCCCCTCCCTCTAAGTTCTTCATGATTTAGGAAGAAGGAATGACCTATTCACCCATATCTTCAGATAATTGAAGGGGGATGGGGGGAGGTAGAATGTCTTGCTCCTTATAGTATGGTTTTCTTTTATGTTCCATGACTTTCACCACCCCTACAAGATTGTCTGACCACCAGTGTCAACAGACAATAGAGTATCAGACTGTGACCACAATCGCTTCATAGAAGCTCTACAATTCCAATCCAGTAGCAGCTCTTACTTACCTACTGGAGTTGTTCATATAGGATTCATCAAGTTTGAATCTTACAGATGCTATTGATCACTCAACTCACTTTGTGTTGACTAGGATATCTGAATTGTAAAGACAATGGAAGAGAGAGAACACAGATCTGTATAGAAATGTGTAGATTATGAATATTCTCTATCCTAATGTACTTTCTGTACATTGAATATGAGTTTTCTCTAGACTACCAGGAAAGAGGTGTATATGAATTTACTACTCTCTTCTTCCTGAGTCATAACATCTTCAGGCCCAGAGGAAAATAAAAGTATAAAGATAAGAGGTCATGGCATTGGCATATATTATACATATGTTCTCTTATTTGAACAAGACCATGGTAAAGAAATACTTTTGATATCTCAATTTTACCACTATAGGGAGCTTAAATAGTTCATAGTAAAATAACTACTTGGTGTAAGGGGTAGGGTGTAAACCCATTTCTTATATCATCAGTATTCAGTTCAGTAGTCTTGCTACCATATCCTGTCACTTTCTTTTCTATTCCATCAATTAAGAAAAAAATACCCAGAAACTTCCCCTGAATTAATATGCATTTAATCCATCCGACATACTTCAGAAATACAGATGTAAGAAATAATATCAAGTGATGCTATAATAGGATCCCTGTCTACTGAGGTTCCCCCACCCCATCATGTGGGTTAATAAAGTCTTTTTTCCTGAAAGGTGATAAAGCTTTCCCTGATTGGCAATCAATAACAATTTATTAAAATATTTACCATGTGCCAGATGCTGTTTTAAATGTGGGGAGGACATCAATAGAAATAAAAAGGAATATTCCCTGCCCTCAAAGAGCTTTCATTCTAATAGGAGAAGATAACACATACTTTTTGGCACATAGTGTGGGCTTAATAAATACTTGTTGAATACCTGATCATTTGCCATTTAAAATACTTCCCCTCTTGGATCCAATCTATCTTTTCATAGTAATTTCACAACACATCCCTCATATATATTATTTCCCAGCCAGATTTGGCTCATATCTAGCTTTCCATCTAAAAACTCTAAACTTTCCCCATGCTTTCTCTTCTCACTTTAGAATCCCTAGTGCCCTTTCCATTACAGCCTAAATCCCACTTCTCATAATAGAAGGCTATTATATTCTTCTCCTCCCACTTTTAATATCTTGCCTTGCAATTAATTTGTACATATTTTATTCTTAATAATCTATGTTTGTGTTGCCTAAACCTCCCCCAATATTGGGTAAGCTCCTTGACTACAGAAAGCATTCAATTTTTGCCTTTGCAGCCACCAAAACTTAACAAAGCCCTAGGCACATAACCACACTTAATAATTGCTAGTTGACTAAAAAGAAAGAGAAGACAGAGATAAGATGACAGAATAGAAGCAGCATTCTAGTCAAATTTTTCCCAACATTTCCCTCCAAACCATTTTAAATTAATTCATCAAATCAAATTTTGGAGTGGAATAGTCACTAAAAGATTAAGCTAAAATGTTTTTTTCCAGCCTAAGACAATTTAGGAGGTAGGAAGGTAAGGTCTGAGATACTGGGGTTGGGTCTGGCCTGGAGCAAAACACAGTGGAAACACCAACAATGAATCTTGGAGGTTGTGGCAGAAGGACACTAACAGCGGCACCAGTAGTTTTAGTAGCTCTCACAACCCTGAGATTCTGAGGCAACTGAATAACTGGTCAGAAAGAGTTTACAAGGGACCCGTGTGTGGGTAGTAGGTGCTGCTTGGTGACTTAATTGCCACTTATCCAGTTCTGAGTTTCAATTCCTGGGCAGAGAGGAGTACTTGAAGTTTAAAGGGAGCAGTAGTCTTAGTTCCCTGTAGCAGTTCCAGAACACAGAGAGAGCAAGGGTGCTAGGTCCAAGTCATAGTTCTAGGGCAGAGAGCAAGTGCCTGTAGTTGCAAAGAAATAGTAATCCTTCCTGAATAAGGATAAGAACATGGACCAGGAGGGCAATAACCACACCTCTCCCCAGATCACATCATCTTGGAGGCATCTAAAACTTAGAGGCTTCCGGAACTATCTGTGAAAACAGCAAAGCAAAAAAGCCTGAAGCTTGGAATAGTGACATCTACCCCTTCCCCAGGTGAGCAGAGGCAAATCTAACATAGAGTTCAAAGTCAAGAAATAAGTTGGAAAAATAAGCAAGGAAAAGAAACCTGAATATAAAAAGTAAATATGCTAAAAAGTAAGCTCAAGACCCAAACTCAAAAGAAGACAGTGATTGAAAACATCTATAAGAAAAGCTTCAAAGAAAAATGCAGATTGAACACAAGCCCAATGAGAATTCATAGGAGAACCAAAGAAAGATTTGTTTAAAAAGCAAAAAAAATATCAAAAATCAAATAAGAGCAGTAGAGGAAATTTAGCAAATAAATGAAAGCAATGCAAGAAAGATATGAAAAAAGTATTGACAGCTTGGTAAAAGATGCACAAAGATGAAAGAAAAACTACTTAGAACTGATCAAATGGTAAAAGAGGTACAAAACCTCATTGAAGAAAATGACTCCTTTAAAAATGAGATTGGTCAAGTGGAAGCCAATGAATCCGCGAGATATCAAAAAACAAAGTCAAAAGAATAAAAATAGAAGAAAATATGAACTATCTCAACAGAAATATATGCTGACCTGTAAATAGATTGAGGACAGATTATTTAAGACTTACCTGAATACCTGAAAGCCATGATTAAAAAAGAGTCTAGACATATTTAAGAAGTAAAGGGCAAAATGGAAATTCAAAGAACAAACAAAATATACTCTTGAAAGAGATTCCAAAATGAAAACTTTGGGAATATTACAACAAAATTCCAGAATTTCCAAGTCAAAGAGAATATATTATAATCAGCCAGAAAGAAGTCATTCAAATACCTGGAGCTACAGTCAGAATCACATCAGACTTATCAGCTACCATGTTAAAGGAGCAGAAGGCTTATAATAGATATTTCAGAAGTCTAAGAAGTTAGGATAGCAATGAAGAAAAACCTACCATGCAAATTTAAATATCCTTCAGGGAAAGGATGGAAAATTAATAAAAGAGATGACTTTCAAGCATTTCTGATGAAAACACCAAAGCTTAATGGAAAAGATAACACAAAGGCATGAGAATTAAGAAAAGCATAAAAAGGTAAATAAGAAATAAAAATCATAAAAGATTTAATAAAATTTGACTCTTTCTATTCCCATATGGGAAAATGATGTATGTAACTACCAAGAACTTCATCATTATTAGCATAGTTAGGAGTCTACATAGAAAGAGAAAAAAGTAGTGAGTCATTTATGTTGAGATAATCTCAAAAAAAAGGAATGGAAGGGTAAGAAAGTAAGATGTACTGGGAGAATGGAGAAGGGAAAGGAAGAATTAAGAAGGAAAAAATATGTCTCTCTCTGTGCATATATATGCATATATATATATGCGTATATATATATATATACACACACACAAATATATAATATATGTACACATAGACACATTATATACATATACATACACACACTCAGTTGAGTATAGTACACAATAGGGAAGTGTGAGGGGAATAGGTAAGAGAAAAGGGAAGTGATAAGAGTAAGAGTGGATTAAAGGAGGCAGTGGCCAGAAGAAAACTAGATTTTTGAGAAGGGACAAGGGTGGGAGAGAGTCAGGGAGAGAGAGAGAGAGAGAGAGAGAGAGAGAGAGAGAGAGAGAGAGAGAGAGAGAGAGAGAATGATAAACAGAATAAGGTAGGATGGAGGGAAATATATAGTTAGTAATCATAACTAAGAATGTGAATAGAATGAACTCATCCAAAAAATAGAAGTGGAGAGCAGAATGGATTAGAAACCAGAATTGAAAAATTTGTTGTTTCCAAAAAACACATGAAATAGAAAACCACACACAGAGTTAAAACAATGGGCTGAAGCAGAAATAAATAAAAAAGACAGATAAAGCAGTCATGATCTCAGACAAGATAAACAACAAATGACCAAATTGAAAAAGATAATCAGGAAAATGACATTTTGATAAAAGATTGCTTAGACAATGAAGTAATATTAATACTAAGTATATATACACCAAATGACATAGTATACAAATACTTAAAGGAAAAATTAAATGAGTTAAAGTAAGAAATAGGCAGTTAAACTATACTGGGGAACCTCAACTTTTTCCTCTCAGAGCTAGATAAATCTAACAATAAAATCAATAAAAAAGAAGGTAAGGAGATGAATGGATTCTTTGAAAAATTAGATATGATAGACCACAAGAGAAAACTGAATGCCAATCAAAAGGAATATACCTTTTTCTTAGCAGCACATGGAACCTTATCATAAATTGACCATGTTATGGTATAAAAACATCACTAATATGGAAAAGCTGAAATGTAAAATGTACACTTTTTAGATCATAATGCAATAAATATTACATCCAATATAAGGCCTTGGAAGGATAGATAAATTTATGTGGAAACTAAATAATCTAATCCTAAAGAATAAGAGGGTCAAATAACAAATCATATAAATGATCCATAATTTCATGAAAGAGAATGACAATAATGAGACAACATTCAAAATATGTGGGATGCAGCCTAAACAGTAACTAAGTGAAATTTTATATCAGTAAGTGAATACATCAATTAAAGAAAGAAAGAGCAGATCAATGAATTGGAAATTAAACTAAAAAGAAAAACTAGAAAAATAACAAACTAAATATCCCCAATTACACACAAAAATGAAAATCCTGAAAATTAAAAGAGATATGAATATAATTGAAAATATAAAAATGATTGAACTAATAAATCAAACTAACATCAAAATAGATAAACCACTGGTTAATTTGATTTTAAAAAGAAAGAAGATAAAATTATAAATATAAAAATTGAAAAGGGTGACTGGATCACCAATGATGATCAAATTAAAGCAATTATTAGGAGCTATTTTGCCCAATTTTACGCCAGTAAAATTGACAATTTAAATGAGGTGAATAAAAATTTATAAAAAAATATAAATTTCTGAGATCAATGGAAGAGGAAATCAAATATTTAAATAATTCTATCTTAGAGAAATAAATTCAAAAAGCCAAAATAATTAACTCCATAAGTAAAAATCCCCAGGGACAGATGGATTCACAAATTAATTCTTTGAAGCATTTAGAGAACAATTCATTTCAATTACCGATAAATACTATTCCAAAAGAAAATGGCTAAAGAGCCCTACTCAGTTTCTTCTATGACACAAAATGTTTTTGATACCTACACAAAGGAATGTCAAAATAAAGAAAACTTTGGACCTATTTAACTAATGAATATTGATGCCAAAATTTTAAATAAAATAAAAGAAGACTGCAACAACATATCAGAAAGATCTTATATGACCAGATGGATTTTATACCAGGAATGCAGGACTGGTCGACATTGGGAAAAATAAAACAATAATTGACCATATGAATAAAAAACAACAAAAATCATATGATTTTATCAGTAGGTGCAGAAAAAGCTTTTGGAAAAATACAATATTTTCTTCTCATTAAAAATTCTTATTCGTATAAGAATTTTTATTTAAAACTGTAAGTACTATCTATCTAAAACTAAAAGAAAGTGTTAGCTATAATGGGGATAAAGTAGAAGTTTTCCCCAACATCAGGGGTGAAGAAAGGATGTCCATTATTGCCATTATTTTTAAATATTGTATAGCAATAAGAAAAGAGAAAGAAATTGAAGAAATAAAAATAGACAATGAGTAAACAAAACTATCACTTTTTAAAGATAATATGACAGTATACTTAGAAGATCCTAAAGAATCAACTACAAAACTAATTGGAACAATTAATAACTTCAGCAAATTTATAGGATGTAAAATAAATCCACATAAATCATCAGCATTTCTACATATTACCAACAAAACCCAAGAAGAATAGACAATTTACATTAAAAATAACTTCAGACAGTATAAAATGTCTGCCAGGACATACCAGTAACCATATGAATTCAATTACAAAAAAAGTTGTCACACAAATATAGATTTAAACAATTAGAGAAATATATATTGCTTGTGGATAAACCAAACAAATATAATAAAAATAATAATTCTATATTAATTTACTTATTTAGTGCCTTACCAACCAAACTACCAAAGAAGTATTTTATAGAGGTAAGAAAAAATAATAACAAAATTGATCCAAAAGAACAAAAAGCCAAGAATATCATGAAAATCAATGAATCAAGACTATCAATGAAAAATAATGTGAAGGAAGGCAACCTAACAGTATCAGATATAAAACTATATTACAAAATGGTACTCATCAAAAGATTATGGTACTGGCTAAGAAATGGAGTGATTGACCAGTGGAATAAATTAGGCATTCAATATACTGAAGTAAATAATGAGAGCAACCTAATATTTGATGAATATAAGTATCTCAGCTTTTGTGTCACTGACAAAAAAGCTGGGGAAAACGGAAGGTGATTTAACAGAAACCAGGCGTAGAATAGTATCTTATGTTGTAAACCAACCTTAGATCAAAATGGTTACATGATTTAGACAAAGGGTGATATCACAAGCAAATGAGCATGGAAAAAAATATCTGTCAGATCTATGGGTAAGGAAACCATTCATGACTAACCAAGAGATAGAGTGAATCTTGAGAGCTAAAATGGGTAATTACGATTAAATGAAATTTTAAAAGTTTTGCACAAACAAAACCAGTGTAGACAAAATTAGAAAAAAAAATAGGACTTTGGGGCAAAATTTGGGACAAAATGTCTCTAACCAAAACCTCATTTCTCAAAATTATAGGGAACTGATCCTAATTTTTAAAAGTAAGAGCATTTTCACAATTGATAAATAGTCAAAGTGTGTGAACAGTTTTTTGGAAGAAGAAACCAAAGCTATAAACATTGATGTGAAAAGTACTTTAAATCACTAATAATGACAGAAATTCAAATTAAGCAACTCTGAACCACTACCTCACACCAATAAGACTGGCTAAGATGACATAAAAGAAAAATGACAAATGCTAGAGTGGATGTGGAATATTTTTCCACATAACGTACTGTTGGTTGTGTTGTGAAATGGTCCAACCATTGTGGAGAACAATTTGGAACTTTGCCCAAAGGGCTACAAAACTGTCCATTCCCATTGACTCAGCTATACCACCACTAGTTCTTTATTCCATAGAGGAGAAATAAAAAGGAAAATGATCTATATCAAAAACAATATTTATAGCAGCTCTTTTTGTAGTGGCAAAGATTTAAAAACTGAATTTAAGATTTAAGATTAAGAATTAATAAAAGATTTAAAAACAATTGTGGAATGAGTAGACACATTGTAGTATATAATTGTGATGGAATACTACTGTGCCATAAGAAATGATGAAGGGGATGATTTCTGAACACCTAGGAAGTCTGATATGAACTGATACAAAGTGAAGTGGGCAAAACCAGGAGAAATATGTATACAGTAATAACAACATTTCAATGATGATCAACTGTGAAAGACATAACTACTCTAATCAGTACAATGATCCAGGATATATTCCAAAGGACTCATGATAAAATATGTTATCTACATCCAAATAGAGAAATGATGAACTCTGAGTGCAGATTGAAACAGATTGTTTAAACAGAGCTAGGATTACCACCAAGAATAATTTGGCCAGCAAAACTGAATACATTCAAAGGAAAAAGGATATTTAATGAAATAGAAGATTTTAAATTAGTCCTGATGAAAACAGCAGAACTGAAAAGAAAATTTGACTTTCATGTACAAGACTTATGAAAAACGTGAAATGTAAACATGAAAGAGAAATCATAAGAGACTCAATAAGTTTAAACTGTTTACATTTCTTTAAGAGAAGATGATACATATAAGTCCTAAGAACTTCATCATTTAGGAGCATTCTATATAGACAGAGGGCATGGGAGTGGGCTTATTATTTTGGAATGACCTAAAATGTATAAGTGAGGAAGAGAAATACAATTGGAGAACATCTAAAAGAAAGAAATAATAGAGAGAATTATGTTAAAAAAAAAGGTCTACAAAGAAGAGCTTTTACAGGGGAGGGTAAAATGATGGAAGGGTATAAGCAATATTTGAATCTCACTCTCATATAAAGTGGTTCAAAGAGTGGAATACACACACACACACACCCGCACACACACACACACACACACTTGATTGGGTAAAAAAAACCAAAACTTTATTACCCAACAGAGAAGTAGAAGGAGAAAAGGATAAGGGAAATGTTGTGTGTGTGTATGTGTGTGTGTGTGTGTGTGTGTGTGTGATAAATGGGAGGGTGAATAAAGGAAGGCAGTATTCTTTTTTTCTTTCTTTTTTCTGCATATATTTTAGTTTTCAACATTGATTTCCACAAGTTACAAATTTTCTCCCCATTTCTACCCTCCCCGCATTCCAAGATGGCATATATTCTCATTGCCTCATTCCCCAGTCAGCCTTCCCCTCTTTCATCCCATTCCCACACCTCCATCCCCTTTCCCCTTACTTTCTTGTAGGTCAGGATAGATTTCTATGCCCCATTCCCTATATATCTTGTTTCCCAGCTGCATGCAAAAATTTTTTAACAATTTTTTAAGCATCTGCTTTTAAAACTTTGAGTTCCAAATTCTCTCCCCTCTTCTTTTCCCACACACTCTCCCTACGAAAGCTAGCAATTCAACATAGATCACACATGTATCATTATGCAAACCACTTCCACAATGCTCATGTTGTGAAAGGCTAACTTTATTTCCTTCCATCCTATCCTGTCTCCCTTTATTCAGTTTTCTCCCTTGACCCTGTCCCTTTTCAAATGTGTTTGCTTTTGATTACCTCCTTCCCCATCTGCCCTCCCTTCTATCTTCCCCCCTTTTTATCCCCTTCCCCTTACTTTCCTGTGGAGTAAAATACCCAATTGAGTGTGTATGTTATTCCCCCCTCGAGTTGAATCCAATGAGAATAAGATTTGCTCATTACCCCTCACCTGCCCCCTCTTCCCTTCCCACAGAATTGCTTTTTCTTGCCACTTTTATGTGAGATAATTTTCCTTATTCAATCTCTCCCTTTCTCCCTCTCTCAATATATTCCTCTCTCACCCTTTAAATTTATTTCATTTTTTTAGATATCATCCCTCCATATTCCTGTGCCCTCTGTCTATCTTCCCTTCAATTCCCCTAATGCTGAGAAAGGTCTCCTGAATTACACGCATCATCTTTGTAGGAATGTAAACAGAACAGTTCACCTTTAGTAAGTCATATATGAATTCTCTTTCTTGTTTACCTTTTCATCCTTCTCTTGATTCTTGTATTTGAAAGTCAAATTTTCTATTCAGCTCTGGTCTTTTCATTGAGAAAGCTTGAAAGTCCTCTATTTTATTGAAAAT
Source organism: Trichosurus vulpecula (assembly GCF_011100635.1). Lineage (NCBI taxonomy): Eukaryota > Metazoa > Chordata > Mammalia > Diprotodontia > Phalangeridae > Trichosurus > Trichosurus vulpecula. The sequence continues at coordinate 222,902,087 of NC_050575.1, read as the reverse complement.
CCATATTTTGCCTTGGAGTATTATACTTAGTTTTTCTGGGTAGGTGATTCTTGGTTTTAATCCTAGCTCCTTTGACCTCTGGAATATCATATTCCAAGCCCTTTGATCCCTTAAGGTAGAAGCTGCTAGATCTTGTATTATTCTGATTGTGTTTCCACAATATTCAAATTGTTTCTTTCTGGCTGCTTGCAGTATTTTCTCCTTGACCTGGAAACTCTGGAATTTGGCAACAATATTCCTAGGAGTTTTCTTTTTGGGAACTGTTGCAAGAGGGGATGGGTGGATTCTTTCAAATTCTATTTTACCCTCTGGTTTTAGAATATCAGGGCAGTTTTCCTTGGTAATTTTGTGAAAGATGATATCTAGGCTCTTTTTTTGATCATGGCTTTCAGGTAGTCAAATAATTTTTAAATTATCCCCCCTGGATCTATTTTCCAGGTCAGTGGTTTTTTGAATGAGAAACTTCACATTGTCTTCCATTTTTTCATTCCTTTGATTCTATTTTATAATATCGTGATTTCTCATAAAGGCACTAGCTTCCACTTGCTCCAATCCAATTTTTAAGGTAGTATTTTATTCAGTGGTCTTTTGGACCTCCTTTTCCATTTTTCTATTTCTGCTTTTCAAGGCATCCTTCACTTCATTGGCTTTTTGGAGCTCTTTTGCCATTTGGATTAGTCTATTGTTTAAGGTTTTATTTTCTTCAGTACTTTTTTGAATCTCTCTTAGCAAGTTGTTGATTTGTTTTTCATGGTTTTCTTGCATCACTCTCATTTCTCTTCCCAATTTTTCCTCTACTTCTCTTACTTGCTTTTCCAAATGCTTTGTGAGCTCTTCCATGGCCTGAGCCCAATTCATATCTTTCTTGGAGGTTTTTGATGTAGGCTCTTTGACTTTGTTGACTTCTTCTGGCTGTATGTTTTGATTTTCTTTGTCATCAGAAAAGGAAGCTAGAGTTTGAGTCTAAGTTTGAGTCTGAGTTAGCTTTTACTGCCTGTTCTTGTTCCCAGACAACTACTTAACCCTTGAGCTTTTTGTCAGGATATGACTGCTTGTAGAGTAGAGAGTACTTTGTCCCAAGCTTTAGGGTCCAAGCACTGCTGTTTTCAGAGCTACTTCTACCCTACCGTCACCCCAGACTCTGTCACAGCAGCACACCCCCTCCCCCAAGAACTGCCAACCAGGACCACAATTCAAATCCAAGCGGGGCACAGCAAGAGAATCTGCTTTTGTGCCTGCACAGTGCTCCTGGCATTTCCTCTCTGATCTGCTGCTAGATTCCTCCCACCGTGTGATCTAGGGACTCAGGAAGCTGCTGATGCTGGTGCTCTGGATGCAGCCTCAGGAGCTTCCTGCTGCTGCTACTGCCACCACTGAACAACCTCCTCCACCCCCAGAACTGGCAGCCAGACCACTCTTAACTCTATCCCAGTTTCCCCTAACATGCTCTTTGGTGTATGTAGGTTGAGAAGTCTGGCAACTGCCACAGCTCGCTGTTTCATGGCCCCAAGGCTTCTTTCAGCTGACTGACCCTGGGTCTGGTCTGTCCCAGCATGGCCCATTCTGGTTTGCCTTCTATTCTCAGTACTATTTGATAGACCCTTTCTGGTGAACATCCAGGCTCTCTTGAGCGGGAGATCTGTTTCCCCCTGCTATTTCATGGCTTCTGCAGCTTTAGAATTTGTTCAGAGACATTTTTACAGGTGTTTGGAGGGATTTTGGGGGGAGGTTAAGCAATTCCCTGCTTTTCTGCCACCATCTTGGCTCCATTCCTCTGGAAGGAGAGCACATGAAAAAGAGAGAAGAATAAGCAGAAGAAAATAGGATTGATGAAAATGCAATTTGTAATTATTACTGTGAATGTAAATGGGATGAATTCATCCATAAAAATGAAAGTGGATAACATAATTAATTAAAAACTAGAATCCAACAATATGTTGTTTGTAAGAAACACACCTGAGACATAGATACACATAGAGTTAAAGCAATGGACTAGGGTGCAGTATATTATACTTTAATTGAAATAAAAAAGGCAGGGGTAGTAATCATTGATCTCAGACAAAGCAAAAGCAAAAATCCACCTCATTAAAAGAGTTAATCAGGGAAACTACTTCTTGCTAAATGGCACCATTGACAATGAAGTGAAATTAAGAATAAACACACACACCCACACCCCACACCTAGCCACCCACCCACCCACACTCACACACACCCCAAATGGCATAGCATCCAAATTCTTTTTCTAAAACTTTAAAATTTTTTTTTTATTTTAAGTTTACAACTGTCTCAACAATCTGGCTAGCAGCTTCTGTGGGGGTATAAGATCCACCCACAGCCAGCACCCAGAAAGCTGCCAACAGCACAGGTTCTTTTGATCTGCTTAACTAAGGAAAGCAAAGTGAAGGGGTTTGACAAACTTACTTCAATTCAGCACACAAATATCATTCACTTAGTTCAGGGAAAAAAGCCAGCACTCTGAACTTCAGAGCAAATTACAAACAAAGTACAAACATCAACAGACAGACCCAATACAATTCATAGTTACCAACATCTAGGTTCAGCCCGGGAGCTCAGAACAAGGGCTGGCCCAGAGTCATGAGCCACCACTGCTGAGGCAAAGAGCTCCAAGGAGCAGACAACCAACCCCTGGTTTTTATATCTTTTTCAGCATCAGAGGTGAGTCACACATGCGACTCACCCACGTGAGTCCTCACAAAGAGGTGGACTTAAACCCAAGTGGTCGAAAAGCCTCTGCTCTCTCAGACATGTAAAGTAGGCCCTCCCTGGAGTTAGCTCCACATTGGGTCCCACCTCAGTTGCCAATCCACACCCACTAAGGTTTTACACTTAACAGGGGTTTGGGCCTGGGGCTTAGCACCTAGTAAGGCTCAATGAATTACTCAAAGGGAACAAAAGACAAACTATTCAAGGGCACTTGTTGAACTAAGTGCTAAGGAGCCCATTTTTGGTTACCAAAACAACAACCCTCAGTTCCACAAGTTTTTGAGTTCCAAATTTTCTTCCCTTCCTTCCTCCTTCCTCCCTGCCCAAGAATGCATGGAATCCAATATATGTTCTATATATACTTTTGCATTAAACTTATTTATACAATATTGAAGTTGTAAAGAAGAATTATGATCAATGGAATGAATCATGAGAAAGAAGAAACAAAACCAAAAAAGAAGAGAAAAAATAAATGGAGAGTAAATAGTTTGCCTTAATCTGTATTCAGACTCCATAATTCTTTCCATGGATATAGATAGCTCTTTCCATCATGAGTCCTTTGGAGTTGCCTTTGAACCTTGTATTCGTGAGAAGAGCCAAGTCTATCAAAGTTAGACATCACAGGAGCAATATGTCTGTGGTTGTGTACAATGCTCTCCTGGTTCTGCTGCTCTCACTCAGCATCATATCATGTAGGTCTCTCCTGTTATTATGAAGTCTGTATGTTCCCCATTTCTTATGGCACAATGGTATTCCATTACATTCATATACTACAGCATCCAAATTCTTAAAGAAAAAGTTAAATGAATTATTGGAAGAAATATTAAAACTAAAGTACTGGGGGATCTCAACTTTCTCCCCTCAGAACTAGATAAATCTAACTTTATAATAAATGAGAAAGAAAATAGGGAGTTATATAGAATATAGAAAATTTATGTATGATAGACCTCTGGAGAAAACTGAATGGGAATAGAAAGTAATATATCTTTCATTTACAATACATGTCACCTTCAGAAAAACTGAACACATAATATGTTGTACGAATTTCACAATCAAATGCAGGAAAGCAAAAATACTAAATACACACTTTTCAGACCATAATGCCATAAAAATTACATTCAATAAAAAAGGCCATGGAAGTACAGATTACAGTTTTTGGAAACTAAATAATCTAATCCTAAAGAATGAGTGAGTCAAAGAACAAATTATAGAAACAATTAATAATTTTATTAAAGAGAATTATGATAGACAATATAACAAAATTTGCGTGATGCAGCTAATGTAGTACTTGGAATAAAATTTTCATCTCTAAATGCATATATCAGTAAAAGAGAAAAAGAGAAGAACAATGAATTGGTCATACAACCTAAAAAACAGAAAAAGAACAAATTAAACATCATGAATACTACAGGGTGTTCCTAAAGTCTGGACACATAGGCAATTGATGGCAATGTGGAGTTATTGCATCGAGTTCATGTGAATCTTCCAAAGCACATCAACCTGAATATCTTATTTGTCAAGATTCCAATTAAATAAAATGTTGAAAATTTCATTCATTTCATTTCTTGACAATATGCATTTTGCCTATGTGTTCAGACTTTAGGAAGACCTTGTATAAAAACTATTTGAAAATTAATAGCTAAAGAAAAAGTCCTACCAAATTCCTTCTATGGCACAAATATGGTTTTGAGACCTACACCAGAGAAAGCAAAAACAGGTAAATAAAGCCATTGATCAATTTCCTTAATAGTTATTGATGCAAACATTTTAAATAAAATACTAGCAAGGAGATTACAGCCATCTATCACAAAGATCATTCACTATGACAAGGTAAGATTTGTACCAGGAATGCAAGGCTAATTCGACATTAGAAAAACAATAAGCATAATTGATAATATCAATAACAAAAAAACACAAACAACCCGTGACTATTTCAGTAGATGCAGAAAAACCTTTTCGATAATATATAATACTCATTCCTATTAAAACACTAGAAATTATAGGAATAAATTGAGTTTTTCTGAAAATGATAAGTAGTATCTATCCAAAACCAAGAGTAGGCATTATCTATAATGCGGATAAACTTGAAGCCTCTCCAATAAGAGCAAGGGTGAGGCAAGGGTGTCCATTATCACCACTAGTATTCAACACTACGCTAGAAATGCTACCTAAGGCAATAAGATGGGAAAAAGAAATTGAAGGCATTAGAATAAGCAATGAAAAAACAAAAACATCTCTCTTCAAAAACTATATGGTGATATAGTTAGAGAATCCTAGAAAATCAACCAAAATACTAGTGAAAGTAATAACTTTAGAAAAGTTTCAGGAATTAAAATAAACCCACACAAACCATTCATATTTCTATATATTGCCAATAAATGGCAGTAAGAAGTGATGAAAGGGAAATTCCATTTAAAATAATGGCAGATTATATAAAATACTTGGCATTCTACATACCCAAGAGAAACCCAGAAACTATATAAACACCATTAGAGAACCTCCACAAAAAAACAAACACACAAAAATCTTTTCATGCAAATAAACATAGGTCTAAATATTTGAAGAAATATTAATTACTCTTTGGAAAGCCTAGCCAATATAATAAAACTGACAATTCCACCTACTTATTCAACGCCATACCAACCAAACTAACAAAGAATTATTTTATGAGACTGGGGAAAAATCATCTGGAAGAACAAAAGGTCAAGAATATTAAGGGGATCAATGAAAAAAATGTGAAGGAAGACAGTTAAACAGTCCCAGATTTCAAATTATATTACAAAGTGATATTCATCAAAACAATCTGGTACTGGCTAAGAATTAGAGTGTTGGGTCAGTGGAATAGATTAAATTTCCAATACATAATAGTTAACGACCATAATAAGCTAGTGTTTGATAGTTGGGGGCTAGAACTCACCATATGACAAAAATTGCTTGGAAAACTGGAAAGCAGTTTGGAAGAAACGAGGCATAGATCTACATCTTGCAATATATTACAAGATAAGGTCAAACTGGATAAATGATTTTGACATAAAGAGTGATATCATAAATAAATTGAGGGAGCACAGAAAAATTTACCCCTCAGGTTCATGGTTAAGAAAGAGCAAATAAGATATAGAGGATCATAGGAAGAAAAATATATTATTTTGATTGCATGAAATTAAAAAGTTTTTGCACAAACAAAAGGAATACATCCAAATTTAAAAGGAAAGCAGGAAACTGGGAAAAATATTTACAGCAGGTTTCTCTGATGAAGGCTTCATTTCTCAAATATATAAGGAACTAAGCCAAATGTATAAAAATATAAGCAATTCCCCAATTGATAACTGGTTAAAAGATATAAACAGGAAGTTTTCAGAAAAAGAAATCAAAGCAATCAATAGTCACATAAAAATAGCTCTAAATCACTACTGATTAGAAAGCTGCAAATAAAAATAACTGAGATATTACCTCATACTTGTAGATTTGCAAACATGACAGAAAATAAAAATGACAAATGCTGAGGGGTATGAGAAGAAATTGTGGCACTAATGCATTGTTGATGGAGTTGTGAGCTGGCCCAGTCATTTTGGAGAACAATTTGTAATTACACCCAAAGGGCTATAAAATTGTGAATACCCTTTGACCCTTCTTTCCCCATAACAATGAATAATAAACCTAAATCAAAAGGGATTGAAGTAGCTTAAGGGGCAAAACCTGAAATGTCAGAATTAGGGAGAGAATGCTTCAGTTGAATTCATAATTCAATTATATAGTAATTTAACATAGGTTTTGTTTTTCAGAACATGTTCTAGTTTTCTTTTGTTTATCATCCTATGGAGGTAACATGGTATTTCTATCTTTGTCTGTCTATCTACATTCTCTTTGTATTAATATTTTTTGTTTCCTCATGATGTTGATATCTATTAGGTCCATTCTAATTTCTAGGAAGTTTGTTGTTTAGGCAAGATTTTGAACCTTTTGTGCCGAGCTTTTAATTACCTTTTTAATTCTTTCTTCCTGAGCTTTCATTTATTTTCCAATTATTTTCCGAAAGTGCAATATATCTATGTCCCCATATACACATATATGTGGCATACCAAGTTAAAGGGAAATTTGAAATGTGGAAGGATTTTCTTGGTTATTAGAATTTTCTCACCCTCAGTGTCCCAAATATTATTTAGGTAGTATATGAATCAAAAGAGTCATATTCTCTATATCGAAAACACAGCATGAATTAAATTGACTAAGCTAAGACCTTACAGTATAAATTAATTTTAAGAAATAAGTAAGGCAGTATGAGAAAAATAGCTTTCAAGTTTTTAGGTAACACTTACAGAAAAGAGACAATATTTGTGTAGAATAGTGGGAAGGGAAATGTTTTGGCCTAGGGATTAAATGTGCATGTAATGCTCCCCTGCTGCGTTTAGTTTCCAAAACCTGTTTGGTTTAGTACCTAGTCAAAGAGTGCTCATTATGTCCTTTTTCCCTCTTTTCAACCTCTCCTAAGTTGTGATGATTAATCATGGGACATCATAGGAATGTAAAAGGTATATTTACTTAAAAGGGAAGGCAATATATAAAGACAAGAGATCAAAATCAAGGAGAAAACTCTTTCATTTCTTATTTCCCAAACCGCAACTCATCAAAATTCCAGTAAATAGAGTGTAAGTTCACAGAGCTCTGCTTACCTTCAAATGGGAAAAAAAAAAACGTAGTTTGGGAGTTTACTTTCTGAGCACATTACAGCAACCAGGTGAACATTAAGATGATGTTAGCAACTTACAGGGTGATCAAATTCAGGAGTCTCAGTCTGGAAGATGTCGCATTTTAGCACTAACTTTAAGAATCATTAAAATTTGCAACTCTGGTTTCCTCAAATGGGATATACAGCTAGGAGAACATCTGCAGCCATTGTTTAATGACATAGAATAGGAAAATCTTCCTGTTATTAACAGCAAGGATTATCTATAGGTGTGACACAGTTAACTTCATCCATATCTATTTTCTTCTGTTCTCTCTTTTAGCATCCTAATGGAATCTTCCTATGGGTCATCTTTCTTTCAAGAGTTCAAATCCTACTTCTTATCAAGAACACTACAAAAATTCCCTTGTGAATGAAGTTCATGCTAGGCTAGGACTGTAACATGCTGTTATACACACAGATTTATGGCAAATATACTTTCTAAGGGAATCTTCTCATTTATACATACTTATACTAGCACCAGTGTGGGGAGGTACAATTCATGAGTGATCCCCAGATGTAGCTCAGACAGTCAGAATCAATAGAATCACTATTCTGTGGACTGAGAGGCCCAAGGGCTCTGTTGATTCTGTTTACAATTCTATTGCTTTTCCATGAAAATATTATCATTTTATATGCTAAGGAAATGAAAATATAGCTTCATTATTGGGAGCATAAATAAAATTTTCACTTGGGGGGGAGGCAGGTTTGGAAAGCTAATAGATTTAAAGCTGCAAGGTACCTAAGAAGTGATTTAGTCAAACCTTTTATTCGCATAGGAATAAAGTGAGCCCAAATGATGGATTAAGTATGATACTTAAGAGGTAGAGCTAAAATTTGAACCCAAGCCCTCAGACTCCAAATATAAGACTTTGCATTGTTCCATGCTCCCTTCATGCTGTTATGACATATGAGGTTTAAGGGCCTTGATAATTGACAGCAAGGACATGGAGATGGGTATAAATTAGAGTAATTTATCATTATATAATTGTATAATGTATCATTATTTTATTGGTGATAGAGCGTAATGTCTATGAAACAACATACCCCTTCCTCTTGCTCCCCTGCTTAAAGAAAGAACCACACTGAGATTAGTGATTCAGAGCTAACATGGCTACATATCCACGATGGCTCAAAGGAAAAGTAAAAGATCAATGCTTTTGCAGCAAAGACTCACTGCTTTTTCAACTTATCTGAGGTTCAGAGTAAAATAAAATGATGTATCTGAATTTATAAACAATTATAAAAACACTCTGTATGAATTTAAAGTAGCAATCGCACACATATACATGCTCACTATATATTTTGCATAACCTACATTAAGCCCTGTTTAGCATTTCATTATTCGACTGTCATAAATCATTGTTCTGTCTCTACCTACTCTTTAATCTACTTCTGTGTGCATTCAGGAAATTGCTTTGGAGTGCTATAATACGACTTAAAAGCCATATTACAATGATTTGTACATAATGGGCACCACCACCATAATATTCACCACTTTGGAAAAGTATTTTTACCAAGGATTTTTTTTCCCTTTAGGCAACTGAAAAATAGTTTCATCAGAGATAGGCTTTTAAAAATGCGACATAGTACAGTTCTTTTCAGTCCCTCCCAAATCCATTTCACAAAAGGGTGAACCCTCAAGTGATCAACTGTTTCTAGTGATTTAGCCCATGGCCTATTTAATATGACTTTCTCTAGCTTTCTATAGCATCCAAGAAGCTATACATGGAGAAATTTCCTGAAATAGTGCTATTTTTGAGATTAGCAAAGTAACCTTAGAAGTATGTTCAGTGAATCAGTTATCTTGGATTCATTCCAAACTGATCCATAGCTGCTCCTACTATTGGACATTGGAGCTGGTTCATGGTCATCTGTAATTCTTAATACATCAAGGAAGCCAGGGGAGATGAATGGTGGAGGCAGCAACTAGACTCTCTCTGACTCTAGACATCTCACGGATACCAGAGGAAAGCAAGGAGAAAGAGAACTCCTGAAGACAGTGCCTGGTGCATCTTAAATGCTTACCAACTGATTGATTGACTCTGGTCTATTCTTAGTCTTTGTCCTTATAGGGCTATCTATCTTGAAAGAAAGAGGTGGCACAGTGGATAGAACTGGAAGGCCTGAGTCCAAATCCAGCCGCAAGACATTTACTAGCTGTGTGACACTGGGCAAATCACTTACCCTTCGTTTGCTTTAATTTCCTTATTTATAAAATGGGGACAATAATAGTGTCTAACTCCCATGGTTGTTATAAGGATCAGTACAATAATAATTGCAAAGCACCTCACAGATAGGAAGCACTATAACAATGCCTTGCAGGTGGGATTTCTTCGTGGTGGAGCCATATATTTTCAGTTGTACCTATGCATCTTTGCTTTCCTTTGTTTGATGTGTTTTCTTGGGGAAGTCTGTAAACTTAAGCTTCCTTAGGCTTGGGCACAGGGAGGTGTTGGGCACTGGTGAATAGGTTTCATGAGATCAGTGTCAGCTGTTTCCTTGAACACATCATATAGGGCATTTTTATTTTCTGAAACACTTTTGTGTTAGAGGTCAGTAACCCCACCTCAGGTCTTTGTCTTTATGTAGTCTGTGGTATGGCCTAAAATCACAGCTTCATTCCCCTCAGCTGCCTTCTTCCTTCCCTCACTTTACCCTCGAAATGAATGTATTTCTAGAAATTCAAGCTTCAGTGTTCTCAACACCACACAATGTCATTTCTTTTTCTTATGATGTGAGAAAGAATGAGTATCTGGTTCTTTTAAGAAGCCAGGTTGTTTCAAGGTGACATGCTGGTCTATCTTGATAGACTCTAAATCAATTAAAACAATAAATTCAGCAAAGTTCAGAATCTAAAATAAATGTACATAAATCATTAGCTTTCTTATATGTCACCAGCAAAATCCGACAAAAAGAAATAGAAAGACAATTTGCTTCAGAATAACCAGATAATATATAAATTATTTTAGGGTCTATCTACCAAGACACAACCAGGAACAAGAGTGCATTTTGAACATAGCATTCATGTCCTCAGGCCCCTTTCCTTCTTTCCTTTCTTCCTTCCTTTCTTCCTTCCTTCCTTCCTTCTTTCCTTCCTTTCATCTCTTTCAATTGGAGAAAGGTAGGAGAAGTAGGAGAAATAGAAAAAATGATTATTTAAAACAATAAAGTTTAAATTTAAAAATAACATACATGAACAACCAGAAAATATATACGTAGGTGAAAAAATACTTTTAATTTACTTAAAGGAGGATCCTTCATTTATTGTGTTATAGATTGCTCAAGACATAGTTACATTACAAGAAATCCTTTGAAATGATAGGAAGGGAAAGGAAAGGAAAGTTGAGAGAAGATACAGGTTCTTAGAACTCTGGATAGGGGGAAAACAATTTAATTTCGTAGAAACTAGGAACCAGGAAATAGCATTTAAGCCTCACTTATTTTTTTGGGGGGGGGCATTTCCATGGTTATTGGAAAGAAGGCAAAAGTAAATATTGAACCGCTTCTCTTGGTGTTTTGAAGTTCATCCCAACCGTGGGCTGGGTAAATTGCAGCTTGGACAAACTGCCAAAGTCCAGGAGTTTCAAAATTTCTTTGGTTTCAGGGTCCACTTCAATGATTTCCTGATTCAAAGCAGATACCTCAGGGACAGTTATCCCTCCTTCCTCTTTCTTCTTCCTGCAATTTTATGGAGATACTTTTCACAGGGCCTCCCTAAATCACCTTCATCAGATGTGATGGATGATGGTGATATTCTCACACATGTGCTTGCTTGTGTGGAAGGCATTGCCCAGGTTGGTGTAGTACTTTTTGATGATGACTTGCCCTGCCTTCTTCATGGTCTTGGTCCACACATGGCCCACGTTGGCTCTGGAGGGTGAAGGGACTAAGCCTCACTTATTAGAAAAAAAAATTAGTAGCATCTATTTTTATATATAGTTAAGTACAAGTTATACAATATGGAATTGGGAGCTATGTAAAGGCCTATTATAGCCCATTGATGGTTGAAAAAAACAAATGAGTAAATACTCAGGAAATTGGTATACTTAGCAGTCACAAGGTACTAAATTAGTATTTAGAAGGTTTTTAAAAATTCTTTTCATCCTTTGTTCTCACTAGGGTAACTTAAGTAATATAAGTAGAGTAATAATATGTGGCAGGGCAGAGCCAAGATGGCAGCTGGAAAGCAGGGACTTACTTAAGCTCTCAGCCAAATCCCTCCAAACACCTGTAAAAATGGCTCTGAACAAATGCTAGAGCTGCAGATCCCACAAAATAGCAGAGGGAAGCAGGTCTCCAGCCAAAGATGGCCTGGATGGTCACTGGGAAGGGTCTATCACATGGTGCTGGGAGCAGACCACAGCCCAGCATGGGCCACGCAAGGACAGACCAGACCAGGAGTTGACAAGAGCAGGCCTTAGGGCCATGAATCAGTGAGCTGTGGCAGTTACCAGAATGCTCAACACACAAACGCCAAAGACCACAGAGCAGGTTAGTGGGTAAACTACTAGATTGTGTTAGAGAGCAGTTCAGCCACCAGCCCTGGGGGTGGTGGAGGTGGTACAGTGGTGGAGCTCCAGCATCAGCTGCTTCTGGAGTCCCTGGCTCACACAGTGGGAGGAATCAAGCGGCAGACCAGAGCGGGAGTGCAGGGCTTGCTTTGCCCTGCTTGGATCTGGGTCACAATCATGGTTGGTGGTCCTTGGGGGAGGAGGAGCACTGCTGTTGCAGAGCTTGTGGTGACAGTGGAGTAGAAGTAGCTCTGAAAACAGCAGTGCAGCCCCTAAAGCTTGGGACAAAGCACTCTCTACTCTACAAGCAGTCATACCCTGACAAAAAGTTCAAAAGTCAAGTAATTGGCTGGGAAAAAGAGCAGGCAGCATAAAAGGACTCAGACTCAGACTATAGATTATTTTTCTTGGTGACAAAGATGATCAAAACATACAGCCAGAGGAAGTCAACTAAGTCAAAGATCTTACATCAAAAGCCTCCAAGAAAAGCATGAATTGGGCTCAGGCCATGGAAGAGCTTGAAAAGGATTTAGAAAAGCAAGTAAGAGAAACAGAGGAAAATTTGGGAAGAGAAATGAGAGTGTTGGAAAAAAAACCGTGAAAAACAAGTCAACAACTTGCTAAAGGAGACCCCCCAAAATACTCAAGAAAATAACACCTTAAAAATAGACTATCCCAAAAGGCAAAAGAGCTCCAAAAAGCCAATGAGAAGAATGCCTTAAAAGGCAGAATTAGCCAAATGGAACAGGAGTTCCAAAAGACCACTGAATAAAATACCACCTCAAAAACTAGATGGGAGCAAGTAGAAGCTACTGACTTTTTGAGAAATCAAGATATTATAAAACAGAATCAAAGGAATGAAAAAATGGAAGATGATGTGAAATATCTCATTGGAAAGACCACTGACCTGGTAAATAGATCCAGGAGAGGTAATTTAAAAATTATTGGACTATCTGAAAACCATGATCAAAAAAAGAGCCTTGACATCATCTCTCAAGAAATTACCAAAGAAAACTGCCCTGTTATTCCGGAGTCAGAAGGCAAAATTGAAATTGAAAGAATCCACTGATCCCCTCTTGAAAAAGATCCCAAAAAGAAAACTCCTAGGAATATTGTCACCAAATTCCAGAGTTCCCAGGTCAAGGAGAAAATACTGCAAGCAGCCAGAAAGAAACAATTTGAGTATTGTGGAAAGATAATCAGGATAACACAAGATCTAGCAGCTTCTACATTAAGGGATCAAATGCTGGGAATATGACATTCTGGAGGTCAAAGGAGCTAGGATTAAAACCAAGAATCACCTACCCAGCAAAACTGAGTATAGTAGTAAAAGGTAAAATATGGAATTTCAATAAAATAGAGGGCTTTCAAGCTTTCTCAGTGAAAAAACCAGAGCTGAGTAGAAAATTTGACTTTCAAACACAAGAACCCAGAGAAGTACGAAAAGGTAAACAAGAAAGAGAAATCATAAAGGACTTAGTAAAGTTCAACTGTTTTGTTTACATTCCTACATGGAAAGAGGATGTGTGTAATTCATGATACCTCAGTATTAAGGTAGCTGAAGGGAATATACATATATATGTATGTATGTATATATGTATACATACATATATATGTATATATATATATATATATATATATATATATATATATATATAGAGAGAGAGAGAGAGAGAGAGAGAGAGAGAGGGCACAGGGTGAGATGAATATGAAGGGATGATAGCTAAAAATAAAATCAAATTAAGGGATGAGAGAGGAATATATTGAGAGAGGGAGAAAGGGATAGGTAGAATGGGGTAAATTATCTCACACAAAAGTGGCAAGAAAAAGAAGTTCTGTTGGAAGAGAAGAGGGTGCAGGTGAGGGGGAATGAGTGAATCTTGCTCTCATCAGATTTGACTTGAGGAGGGAATACCATACACACTCAATCAGGCATCTTATCCCACAGGAAAGTAGGAGGAAGGGGATAAAAAGGGGAGATGATAGAAAGGAGGACAGATTCAGGAAGGAGGTAATCAAAAGCAAAAACTTTTGAAAAGGGACAGGGTCAAGGGAGAAAATTGAATAAAAGGGGACAGGATAGGATGGAGGGAAATATAGTTGGTCTGTCACAACATGAGTATTGGGGAAGTGCTTTACATAATGATACATGTGTGGCCTATGTTGAATTGCTTGCCTTCTTAGTGAGGGTGGGTGGGAAGGGAAGAGGGGAGATAATTTGGGACTCAAAGTTTTAAAAGCAGATCCTCAAAAAAATGCTTTTGCATGCAACAGGGAAATAAGATATATAGGGAATGGGGCAGAGAAACCTATCCTGTCCTACAAGAAAGTTAGGTGAAAGGGGTTGTGGGGGGGAGTGGGGTGACAGAAGGGAGGGTTGACTGGGGAATGGGGCAATCAGAATATATGCTGTCTTGGAGTGGGGGAGAGCAGAAATGGGGAGAAAATTTGTAACTCAAAATCTTGTAGAAATCAATGTTGAAAACTAAAATATTAAATAATAAAATAATTGTTAAGAGAAAAAAAGAATAATAACATATTGATATCTAAAATATTCATATATATAATAGCATTGGTGAGTTAATCAGATAATATTTGTGTTTCTTTTTAAAATAAATCCTATGACTTTATTGATACGGAGAACTCCTAATGATGGAGCTTCCATGAACAATGAAGAATAGCACCTACTTTGTTATTATGTATGCATTACATATATTATTTTGTTAAGTGACTTGGCTAGGATGATACAGTATGTTAAAGATGTCACACCTTGAAGCAAGGTCTTTCTTTGAGGCTAGCTCTTGATACACTGCTCCCTGTTGCCTCCCCACCATGTAACATATCACCATTCCTTTTAGTTGTTCTTACCTAAAGCAAGTATAACTACTAGGCCTATGCTATTCGAATCAAGAACACCTAGTAGTGGCTATTTTGGGTTATAGAAATAGAAGTTGCAAACAATTAAAAGTTCCTTACAGGATATCAATTTTTTTCTAGTAATGGAAATATTACTAGCCAAACATATTGTGGTAGGTTTTGTTCTATTACTGCTTGTGTAATGGGAGGAAGAGACAATTACTAAGTGTTTGCGATGGCCACCCAAAGTGACTGAAGCATCCCATGCACATCTCTAATCCATTCCACATAAGTAGATGCAAAATTAATTTTGTGCCAAGCCATATTATGAAGCTTACTGATTGATTTCTTTGCAGTCTGGACTCTTTATCTTATACACTACATAAAACTTTCATTTCAAAAGAACTGCTTCCAAAATTGATTGATATGCTTCCTAGACTTTGACCATTGTTTCATTGTCCAAGGTTCCTCTTTTTTGGTCTTTATAATCTCTCTTTTCATGTTCCCCACCGTCATCACAGTCTTCATTTCCTTCCAAGCAGTTTTTGGACATCTTTTCTATTTTAGTTTCTTCTCTGTTCTTATCTATGTCTAGTCCACTCTTTCATTATTACTACTAGAAACTATAGGCCTAGAGGACATCTTTGTGTGATAAAAGATTTTATCTTACCCAGGCATATCCTTGTTTTCTGCTTAAATATTCCTCAGTGGAACTATTTATATTACTACTAATGCCCTTATTTTTTTTACAAGAACTGTGATTTCAATGATGTAGCGAACCTTTTAGGACACTGTTATTATTTAGTCATTTCAGTCATGTCTGACTTTTTGTGACCACATTTGGGGTTTTCTTGACAAAGATACTGGAGTGGTTTCTGGTTTCCTTCTCCAACTAATTTTACAAATGAGAAAACTGAGGTAAACAGGATTAAGTGACTTGCCAAGGGTCACACTGCTAGGAAGTGTCTGAGGTGAGATGTGAACTCAGGAAGACAAGTCTTCCTGACTCCAGGCCAGGCACTCTATTTATTGCTTCACCTACCTGCCCCTTTTAGGACATATTCTCTATCAAAGGTGATCACATATTGCTTGATGACTTGGAGATTTGTGTGGGAAATTAAAAGAGGTTAGGTAGCTTTCACCATTTTTGTATAGATGTCAGAGGTGGAAACTGAGCCCAGGCCTTCTTGCCTCTCTAGGCACTTGCTCTCTAGCCACTATGCCACTTCTTTATGCCTTCATATAATTAAAATAATGAAACCTAATTTTTGAGTCTCCTATATCAATCGATATGAATCTTCTTTACCTCTCCATAGCATTTCATCTTGCTTCCCACAACAATTAGATTCCATTTAAATACACTTTTCATGTGATAGGACTCCCATAGGGTTGAGACAATAAAGTGAGATAGAAATTGCAGGAAAAGTATTCTTAAAATCATTTAGAAGGCTTGCTCACATCCTGATATTCATCATGACTTTTGTTATTATCACAATAGCAAAACATAATCTTGCCCAACAGCAAGATTTTTACTTTACATTCATAACATTGGAAAGACCTGTCATGTAAAATGCTAAAGGCATCTGTGAATTATTATTGTTTCATTCTGATAAGTAAGAAAGATTGACTACATAGCCATTGATATAGACTATTCATGCCGTGGGCATATTTTAATTATGTGATAAATAGTGATAGGTTAAGTGTTAACATGATATAATTTAGGTCAGGAAAGTACTAGTGTACTTTGGCAAACCTATAGCCATAACAATTTACAGTTGTATTGGTCCTCATAAGACGAAGACCCCCAGAAGAGAGGCAACAAGAGGAAAGCAAAGTAATAATAATAATAATAATAATAATAATACTAGGAAAAAGGAGTGATTTTATTTTTGCTTTTGCCATGAATTTCTTTAAAATTTAAGACATAGCCTACAAGGCCACTGAAGTACAATATGGTTAGAACTTGCCATCTAAGGAATGTAAATGAGGGTTAAATAATAACTTATAATTAAGTAGGAAAATAAGTGGGAATCTGGTTACAGTAGAAAAATGAGAGGGAGGAAGTCTCTGAGCAAAGAGGGCAATTCCCTTAAAAAAGGAAAGATGATGACTCTTAGAAATTAGTCTGCAGAGAGAGGGAATATAAAAATTATTTGCATTTTTTGGGCAAATTTCCTCATATGGAAACTTCTCTGACTTGCTTATACAAATAAATAAAAGGCATTTTAAATATATATGTATACATGTGTACGTGCACATATGTGTATACTGACACAGTAAATGTGTTATTTGGTTTCTGTAAATATTTTTTCTCTTTTTTCTTTTTAAATCTTTGTTTCAAGGGAAGAGGTAGGATGTATTTAAAAATTAATATGCTGTAAAAACAAATAGTAACAATGAAATATAATAAACTTTATATAATTTAATGGATAGAGCTGGCCTTAGAGTCCAGAATACTGGAAGTTAAATATTGTCTCTGACACTTAGGTGCCACATGGCCTTGGACAAGTCACTTAATCTCTCTGAGCTTCAGTTTCCTGATTTCTAAAATGAGTGCATTATACTCAATGTTCTCTAAAGGCCCTAGTAAATTCCTATCTCTGTTTCTACTAATGTACCTGTGTGATCTTGAGCAAATGAAATGATCATAGGATCATTTCTAAATGAAAGGCACAACACAGCTCATTAAGCCTACCTAGTCATGTGTGCCCTCCAAGGTTCTGTCCTAGGTCCTCTTCTCTTTCATCTCTATGCTATCTCCCTTGATAATAACATGAAGTCACATGGATTTAGTAATCCATTTTGTGCAGATCATGAGAAAGATCTTCAAATATTGTGGAAAGTGCAACAATGGAAGACTATTCTGCATCCACCAGAAAATTTAGGAGGGAGGGGAGTGGAATAATGTCTGGAACATAGGGTACAGTCCTGGGTGACCTATCGTTAATATTTTAACTTAACCACAAATGAAAAAAAAAACAGTTGGTGCTTTAGAAATGTACTCATACTATCTCAAAAAGGTGGGAATAGGAACTCCTGGATACAATTGGCATATAGAGGAGTGAGAGAATATTGAACCAGGGAGTAGATTTTAAGTCAAATGGGGGAAGAAGGTATCCAAAGTAGGATGTAGATCTGTGGTGAGATTGTGTGTGGGAGTGTTGTGTGGTTTGTCCTTCATTCTCAAAAAGGACCATGACATTAGGGATATGATTATATGACTTGCAATTGACTTTGTTTTGAGTGAGGGAGGGTTGTGCAAAGTCACAAGCCTCACTTTCTCCTCTAGAGCCATCTGGATCCAGTGGGCAGATATTAATCAGAATGACTGAAGATGGTCCAGGATACAGCAGGAGACCTTGGCCCTTTTAAGCTAAGATCTTTCCAGGTTCTGACTTTGAGTGAGGCAATGCCCGTTCAGTGAATAGGCCTCTTCAAGAAGTGAGTGAAGGGATGGCCCCTTTAATAAAAAAAAATTAAACTGGGAGGGGAAGACCCTCAGGGTTACTGATCTAAAAGAGAAACAGTTACTATTTAAATTTACTCTGAGCCTGGGGGATGGAGCCAAGATAGCCACGTGAAAACAGGATCTTACCAGAGCTCTCACACCAGTTCTGTCAGATACCTCTAAAAAAGTAAATCTGAGTAGATTTGAGAGAGTTAGAAGCCACTAGTAGACTGAGTGGGGCAAATTTCCAAGCCAGGAGAGTCCCAAAGGTAGACAGGACAGGCCTAGTGTGTGGAGCTGCACCAGACAGCACCAAAGCTCAAACAGTTGTGAAAACCAGCCAGCAACCCAGGCTGGGAGAAAGCTGAGTGCCAGAAACCAGCGGGGATCCTCAAGCCTCCCAACATAGGACTGGAGTTGTTGGAAGTGACAGGAGGCAGCAGCACAGCACCTGTGGTCCTGAGACATCTACTCTTGAGGCTTGCAGCCCAAAGGTTTGAAACCTGTCTTCTTGAACTTCCAGGAGACATAATGGCCAGGTAAATGGCTCTCATGCCTCCCTCCCTCACTGACCCAGAGAATTGCTTGGGGAAAAACACTGGAATATAGGAGACAGAAGTGGGGCTTCAGGAGTCAAACAGTGGGAATACCTGAGTCCCACAAGGGCAGAGACTGCAAGGGTCAATGCCAGGAACCCAGACATGTCTTTGCACAGCCAGGGGAAGTGGCAGACATGAGCACAGACAATATATGAGACTACTGGTGCTGGAGAGTACCCCCAGGGGAAGAGGAGACTTCTGACAGCCAGACAACTCCTCCCCCACACTTCAGGAAACCCAAGGTCATAACATACAAAGCCAGTAACTAGTTTCGCAATTCCCAGAACAAGAAACCTGGGACAGAGATCCCTGAGCCTCACAAGTAGAAACCCATCATAAAGCCAGGAAAAAGCTAACCAACATGAAGAAGAACATTAGAAAACCAAGGAGCATTGATTCTTTTTATGGAGACAGAGAAGATCAAAATACCAATTCAGAAGAGGACAGCATTGACAGTATACCCACATCTGATACCTCAAAAGGGAATGTGAACTGGTTTGCAGCCCAAAAAGCATTCCTCGAAGAGCTAAAGGAGGATTTTAAAAACCAAATTAGGGAGGTAAAAGAATAAAACAGAAAAAAACCCCACTGATGAAATCAAATTTTTTTTTTAGTGCTTTTTTTTTTTTTATAAATTTCTTTATTTATTTTTAGTTTACCACGCATGGTTCTACATAGTTTTGAGTTCCAGTTTTTCTCCCCTCCCTCCCCCCTCCCTCCCCAAGACGGCATGAAGTCTCATATAACTGTCATGTATAACTTCGCATTGAATTAATTTATGCACTAGTCAAGTCGTGGAGAAGAATTTTGACCAATGGAATGAATCATGAGAAAGAAGAAACAGAACCAAAAAAAAACCCCAAAAACAAAAACAAAAGAGAAGCAGAAAAGGGAGCATGTAGTGTGCCTCAGTCTGTATTCAAACTTCGCAGTTCTTTGTCTCCATGAAGATAGCATTCTCCATCGTGAGTCCCCTGGAGTTGTCCTTGCCCCTTAGGTTGCTGAGAAAAGCACAGTTTGTCAGGGTTGGTCCTCATGGAATCCATATATCTGTGGCTGTGCACAACGTTCTCCTGGCTCTGCTCCGCTCACTCAGCATTATGTCATGTAGGTTTTTCCAGGTTGTTATGAAGTCTGCATCATCCCCATTTCTTATGGCACAATAGTATTCCATTACCTTCATATACCACAGCTTGTTCAGCCATTCCCCAATTGATGGGCATCCCTTTGATTTCCAATTCTTGGCTACCACAAAGAGAGCCACTATGAATATTCTTGTACATATGGGTCCTTTTCCCGCTTGCGTGATTTCTTTGGGATACAACCATAGAAGTGGTATTGCTGGGTCAAAGGGTATGAACATTTCTATAGCCCTTTGGGCATAGTTCCAAACCGCCCTCCAAAATGGCTGGATCAGCTCACAACTCCACCAGCAATGCAACAATGTTCCAATTTCCCCACATCCTTTCCAGCATTTATCATTCTCCTGATTTGTTATTTTAGCCAATCTGACAGGAGAGATGTGGTATCTAAGAGTTGTTTTGATTTGCATTTCTCTAATCAGCAGCAATCCAGAGCATTTTTCCATATGCCTGTAGATAGCTTTAATTTCTTCCTCTGAAAACTGCCTGTTCATATCCTTTGACCATTTCTCAATTGGGGAATGGCTTGTATTCCTATATATTTGGCTCAGCTCCCTGTATATTTTAGAGGTGAGGCCTTTATCAGAGATACTAGTTGCAAAGATTTTCTCCCAATTTTCTGCTTCCCTCCTAATTCTTGTTGCATTGGCTTTTTTTGTATAAAAACATTTTAATTTGACATAATCAAAATTATCCATTTTGCATTTTGTAATGCTCTCTGTCTCTTGTTGGGTCATGGATTCTTTACTTTTCCACAAATCTGATTCGTAAACTATTCCTTGCTTTCCCAAATTACTTAGAGTATCAAATTTTACTCCTAAATCATGAACCCATTTTGACTTTATTTTGGTATATGGTGTAAGATATTGGTCTATGCCCAGTTTTTGCCCTACCATTTTCCAATTTTCCCAACAGTTTTTGTGAAATAGTGAATTATTAGCCCAGAAACTGGCCTCTTTGGGTTTATCAAAGAGTAGATTGCTAAACTTGTTGATTTCACCTACTTGTGTACCTATCCTATTCCACTGATCCACACCCCTGTTTCTTAACCAGTACTAGGCAGTTTTGATGACTGCTGCTGTGTAGTACAGTTTAATATCTGGTGTGGCTAAACCACCATCTCTAGCATGTCTTTTCATTAATATCCTAGATACTCTAGACCTCTTGTTTTTCCAAATGAATATTGTTATTATTTTGTACAGCTCAGTAAAAAAATTTTTTGGTAGTGCTTTTTTTAAAAATTTATTTATTTAACATATTTGGTTTTCAGCATTGATTTTCACAACAGTTTGAATTACAAATTTTCTCCCCATTTCTACCCTCCCCCTACACTCCAAGATGGCATATATTCTGGTTGCCCTGTTCCCCAGTCAGCCCTCCCCTCTATCACCCCGCTCCCCTCTCATCCCCTTTTCCCTTCCTTTCTTGTAGGGCAAGATAAATTTCTACGCCCCATTGCCTGTGTATCTTATTTTTTAGTTGCATGCAAAAACTTTTTTTTTTGTTTTTGAACATCTGTTTTTAAAACTTTGAGTTTCAAATTGTGTCCCCTCTTCCCTTCCCACCCACCCTCCCTAGGAAGTCAAGCACTTCAACCTAGGCCACGCATGTATCATTATGTATAACCCTTCCACAATACTCATGTTGTGAAAGGCTAACTACACTTTGCTCCTTCCCAACCCATCCCCCTTTATTGAATTTTCTCCCTTGACCCTGTCCCCTTTCCATAGTGTTTGTTTTGATTACCTCCACCCCCATCTGCCCTCCCCTCCATCATTCCCCTCCCTTTTATTTTTTTTTATCTTCCTCCCTCTTCTTTCCTGTGGGGTAAGATACCCAACTAAGTATGTATGGTATTCCCTCCTCAGGCCGAATCTGATGAGAGCAAGGTTCACTCATTCCCCCCTCACCTGCCCTCTCCCCTCCTCCCACAGAACTGCTTCCTCTTGCCACCTTTTGGTGAGATAATCCACCCCATTCTATCTCTCCCTATTTCCCTCTCTCAGTATGTTGCTCTCTCATCCCTTAATTTCATTTTATTTCTTTTAGATATCTTCCCTTCATCTTCAACTCACCCTGTGTCTGTTCTCTCTCTTTTACATATATATATATATATATATATATATACATACACATATACATATATATATACACATATACAAAAGCACACATATATATATACCTACATACACATGCATACATATACACATAGATACATACATACATACACATTCACTTATATATATATACATAAACATATATATATGCATATTCCCTTCAACTACCCTAATACTGAGGTCTCATGAATCATATACATCATCTTTCCATGTAGGAATGTAAACAAAACAGTTCAACTTTAGTAAGTCCCTTGCAATTTCCGTTTCTTGATTACCTTTTCATGCTTCTCTTGATTCTTGTGTTTGAAAGTCAAATTTTCTATTCAGTTCTGGTCTTTTCACTGAGAAAGCTTGAAAGTCCTCTATTTTATTGAAAATCCATATTTTGCCTTGGAACATGATACTCAGTTTTGCTGGGTAGGTGATTCTAGGTTTTAATCCTAGCTCCATTGACCTCCGGAATATCGCATTCCAAGCCCTTCGATCTCTTAATGTAGAAGCTGCCAGATCTTGGGTTATTCTGATTGGGTTTCCACAATATTCAAATTGTTTCTTTCTGGCTGCTTGCAGTATTTTCTCCTTGATCTGGGAGCTCTGGAATTTGGTGACAATATTCCTAGGAGATTTCCTTTTGGGATCTATTTGAGGAGGTGATCGATGGATTCTTTCAATTTCTATTTTGCCCTGTGGCTCTAGAATATCAGCGCAGTTCTCCTTGATAATTTCTTGAAAGATGGTATCTAGGCTCTTTTTTTGATCATGTCTTTCAGGTAGTCCAATAATTTTTAAATTATCTCTCCTGGATCTATTTTCCAGGTCAGTGGTTTTTCCAAGGAGATATTTCACATTGTCTTCCATTTTTTCATTCCTTTGGTTCTGTTTTATAATATCCTGATTTCTCATAAAGTCACTAGCTTCCACTTGCTCCAGTCTAATTTTTAAAGTAGTATTTTCTTCAGTGGTCTTTTGGACCTCCTTTTCCATTTGGCTAATTCTGCCTTTCAAGGCATTCTTCTCCTCATTGGCTTTTTGGAGCTCTTTTGCCATTTCAGTTAGTCTGTTTTTTAAGGTGTTGTTTTCTTCAGTGTATTTTTCAGTATTTTTTGGGTCTCCTTTAGCAAGTCATTGACTTGTTTTTCATAGTTTTCTCGCATCCTTCTCATTTCTCTTCCCAATTTTTCCTCTACTTCTCTAACTTGCTTTTCCAACTCCTTTTTGATCACTTCCATGGCCTGGGACCAGTTCCTGTTTTTCTTGGAGGTTTCTGTTGTAGGCTCTTTGACTTTATTAATTTCTTCTGTCTGTATGTTTTGGTCTTCTTTGTCAGCAAAGAAAGAATGCAAAGTCTGAGACTGAATCTCGGTGCATTTTCGCTGCCTGGCCGTATTCCCAGCCAACTAACTTGACCCTTGAGTTTTTCAGTGGGGTACGACTGCTTGTAGATTACAGAGTTCTATGTTCCACATTTCGGGGGAGGTGCCAGCTCTGGCACACCAGCACTGCTCCTTCCCCAGCCCCCAACACCGAATCAGGGCGCTAGGGCCCCCTCCGCCCGGCTTCTGGTCTGGATGGTCCACGCCGCTCAGGCTGGGCTCTGCTCCACTCCGTTCCCAGCTCCCAGCTTCCAGCTTGGAGCTCCGTGTGGGATAGACCTCACCCAGAGACCATCCAGGCTGTCCTGGGCTGGAGCCCTACTTCCCTCTGCTGTTTTGTGGGTTCCGCCATTCTATAATTGGTTCAGAGCCATTTTTTATAAGTTTTTGGAGGGTCTCCGCACGGAGCTCACATTATTCCCTGCTTACCAGCCGCTGTCTTCTGAAATCAAATTTTTAAAAAGTAAAATTGGTGAAATTGCTAAGGAGATTCAGAATCTAAATAGAGAAAATGACACCCTGAAAGGTAAAATCATCCAATTGGAAAAGGAGACACAAAAGCAAAATGAAGACAGCAACTCATTAAAAATTAGAATTGAGCAAGTGGAAGCTAATGACTCTATGAGGCCTCATGAAGTAGTCAAACAAAATGTAAAGAATGAAAAAAATAGAAGAAAATGTGAAATATCTGATTGGAAAAACAACTGACCTGGAAAATAGATCCAGGAGAGACAATTTAAGAATTATAGGTCTACCACAAAGCTATGATGAAAAAAAGAGCCTGGACAGTATCTTCAACACATTATCAAAGATAACTGCCCAAAGGTCCTAGGACCAGAGGGGAAAATAATCATTAAAAAAGCTACCGATCACCCCCTGAAAGATATCCAAAATTGAAAACTCCAAGAAATATTATAGCCAAATTTCAGAATTACAAAATCAAGGAGAAAATACTGCAAGTAGCCAAAAAGAAACAATTCAAATATCGTGGAACTACAGTCAGGATCATGCAGGATCTTTCACATTCTACATTAAATGACAGGAGAAATTGGAATATGATATTCCAAAAGGCAAAGGAGCTTGAACTACAACCAAGGATCAACTACCCAGCAAAACTGAGCATAATTGGCAAATAAGGGAATTCCAGACCTTCCTGATGAAAAGGCCAGAACTCAATGGAAAATTTGATCTCCAAATACAAAACACAAGACAGACATAAAAAGGTAACCAGGGGGAAAAACCCCACAAACCTTATTAACCAATAAAGGAAAATGGTTTACATCCTTATATAGGATTATATTGTTATATATCTATATCTATATCTATATATCTATATCTATATCTATATATATCTATATATGCCAATCTTAGGAATAGTACAGTTATTATGACAATTGAAAGGGATTCACATAGACTGTGTGTGTTAGTATGAAACAACTGATATAAGAATAAAAAACATAATTAAGAGATGTAAAGGGAGGGTTCTGGGAGAAGAGGTAAAGAGGTAATAGAAAAGGATAAATCATATCAAATGGAGAGGCACAAAAACACATTATAGTAGAGGGAAATACAGGAGGGAGAAGAGCAGTATATGAGCTTTACTCTCATCAGATTTGGTTCAAGAAGACAATAATATACTCTGAAAAGTATAGATATTAAACTTGTCCTACAGGCAGTAGACAGGGAAAGGGGAAAGGAAGGGGAGTGGTCAGAAGGGAGGGAAGAAGTAGCAAGGGGAAAAGGGTAAGATAAAGGAGGGAAATAAAGAGGAAGGGTAAATTGAGGAATACAGTGGTCAAAAGCAAAACTCTTTTGAGGAGTGGAAGGGGGAGGGAGAAATAAAAGCATAAATGGGGGTGGGGGGAAACAAGATGTTGAAAAAGACACAGCTTGTAATCATAATTGTGAATGTGAATGGGATGAACTCTCCCATAAAACAGAGGTAGATAGCAGTATGTATTAAAAACCATAATCCTACAATATGTTGTTTATAAGAAACACATTTGAAAAAGGGGGATACACACAGAGTAAAAGTAGAACAATGGAGCAGTATATATTGTGCTTCAGCTAAAGTAAAAAAAAGCAGGAGTAGCAATCCTAATCTCAGACAAAGCAAAAGCAAAGATAGATCTAATTAAAAGAGATAAGAAAGGACACTATATCCTGCTAAAAGGCTCCATAGACAACGAAGCAATAACGTTATTTAACATATATGCACCAAATTGTATAGCATGCAAATTCTTAGAGGAGAAGTTAAGGGAGTTACAGGAAGAAATAGCAGAACCATACTAGTGGGGGACTTCAAACTCCCCCTCTCTGAACTTGATAAATCTAACCTCAGAATAAACAAGAAAGCAGTTAAGGAGGTGAATAGAATTTTAGAAAGGGCAGATATGATAGACCTCTAGAGAAAACTGAATGGAGATAAAAAGGAACATACTTTTTTTCTCACTGGTACATGGCACATACTCAAAAACTGACCATGTACTATGGCACAGAAACCTCACAATCCAGTAGAGAAAGGCTGAAATAGTCAATGTATCCTTCCCAGATCATGACTCAATAAAAATTGTTTGTAATAAAGGACCAAGGAAAGATAAATTAAAAATTAATTGGAAACTAAATAATCTAATCCTAAAGTATGAGTGGGCCAAAGAAAAGAATCATAGAAACAATTAATAACTTCATTCATGAGAATGACAGTAATGAGACAACATACCAAAACTTTTGGGCTGCAGCAAAAGCAGTTGTTAGGGGAGGTTTTATATCTCTAAACGCTTACATGAATAACATAGATAAAAAGGAGATCAATGAAACGGACATGCAACTGAAAAAACTAAAAAAAAGAACAAATTAAAAATCCCCAATTAGATACAAAATTAGAAATAATTAAAATCAAAGGAAAAATTAATAAAACTGAAATCAAGAAAACTATTGAACTAATAAATAAAACTAAGGGCTGGTTTTATGAAAAAAAAACAATAAAATTGATAAACCCTTGGTCAATTTGATTAAAAAAAAAGAGGAAAACCAAATTACCAGTATCAAAAATGAAAAATGTGAATTCACCTTCAATGAAGAGGAAATTAAAACAATAATTAGGAATTATTTTGCCCAATTTTATGCCCATAAATTTGATAACCTCAAGGAAATGGAAGAACACTTATTTAAAAAAATACAAATTGCCCAGGTTAACAGAGGAGGAAGTGAAATACCTAAATAACCCCATCTCAGAAAAAGAAATTTAGCAAGCCATCTATGAACTCCCCAGGAAAAAATCTCCAGGGCCAGATGGTTTTACATGTGAATTCTAAAGAAAAATTAATTCCCATACTTTATAGACAAAATGGGAAAATAGGTGAAGAAGGAGTCCTACCAAATCCTTTTAATGACATAAATATGGTATTAATACCTAAACCAGGAAGAGTCAAAACAGAGAAAAAAAGTATAGACCAATTTCCCTAATGAATATTGATGCAAAAGTTTTAAATAAAATATTAGCAAAAAGATTGCAGCAACTTATCACGAGAATAATACACTACAACCAGGTAGGATTTATTGCAGGAATGCAATACTGGTTCAATATTAGGAAAACTAGCAGCATAATTGATCATATCAATAACAAAACTAGCAGAAGCCATACGATTATCTCAATAGATGCAGAAAAACTTTTGACAAAATACAATATCCATTCCTATCAAAAACACTAGAAAGCATAGGAATAAATGGAGCCTTCTTTAAAATTATAAATAGCATCTACCTAAAACCATCAACAAGCATTATATGTAATGTGGATAAGCTAGATGCATTCCCAATAAGATCCAGGGTGAAACAAGGATGTCCATTACCACTCCTATTATTCAATTTGGTACTAGAAATGTTAGCTTTAGCATTAATAGAAGAATAAGAAATTGAAGGAATTAGAATAGGCAAAGAAGAAACTAAATTATCACTTCTTGGAGATGATATGATGATTTACTTAGAGAATCCTAGAGATTCAAGTAAAAAAAAATACTTGAAATAATAAACAACTTTAGCAAAGTTGCAGGTTATAAAATAAACCCACATAAATCCTCAACATTCCTATATCGTACTAACAAAGCCCAACAGCAAGAGATAGAAAGAGAAATTCCATTTAAAGTTACTGTAGGCACTATAAAATATTTGGGAGTTTCCCTGCCAAGACAAACCCAGGGTCTATATAAACACAATTACAAAACATTTCTCACACAAATAAAGTCAGATCTAATTACATGGAATATCATCAGTTGCTCATGGTTAGGCTGAGCTAATAGAATGAAAATGACAATTTTACCTAAATTAATTTAGTTATTCAGTGCCATACCAATCAAACTATCAAAAAATTATTTTACAGAGCTGGATAAAATAATAACCAAATTCATCTGGAAGAACAAAAAGTCCAGAATATCAAGGGAATTAATGGAAACATATGCTAGGGTTGGTGGCCTAGCCATACCAGACATCAAAAGGTACTATAAAGCAGCAGTCCTGAAAACTACCTGGTACTGGCTAAGAAACAGAGTGGTAGATCAGTGGAATAGGTTAAATACACAAGACACAGAAGTCACTGACTATAGCAATCTCCTCTTTGATAAACCCGAAGACTCCATCTTCTGGGTTAAGAATTAGCTATTTCATAAAAACTGCTGGGCAAATTGAAAAATAGTATGGCAGAAACTGGGCATAGACCCATATCTTACACCATATACCAAAATAAAGTCATAATGGGTTCATGATTTAGGAATAAAGGCTGATACTATAAGCAATTGGTCGAACAAGGAATAGTTTACCTGTAAGATTTATAGGAAAGGGAAGAATTCATGACCCGACAATAGATAGAGAACATTATAAAATGCAAAATGGATAATTTTGATTATACTAAACTGAAAAGTTTTTTTTATATACAAAGCCAATGCAACAAAGATTAGGAGGGAAGCAGAAAATTGGGAGAAAATCTTTACAATCAATGTCTCTGATAAAGGCCTCATATCTAAAATATACAGGGAACTATGCCAAATTTATAGGAATAAAAGTCATTCCCCAACTGAGAAATGGTTAAAGGATATGAACAGGAAGTTTTTAGAGGAAGAAATTAAAGATATCTGTAGGCATATGAAAAAATGCTCTAAATCACTAATGATTAGAGAAACGCAAATCAAAACAACTCTTAGGTACCATATCTGTCCTGTCAGATTGGCTTACATGACAGAACAGGATAATGATAAATGCTGGAGAGGATGTGGCAGAATTGGAACATTAATGCATTGTTGTTAGAGTTGTGAAATGATTCAGCCATTTTGGAGAGCAATTAGGAACTATGCCCAAAGGGCTATAAAAATGTGCATACCGTTTGACCCAGCAATATCACTCCTAGGGCTATATCCCAAAGAGATTGCACAAGCGGGAAAGGGACCTGTATGTACAAAATTATTTATAGCTGTTCATTTTGTGGTGGCAAAGAATTTGAAATCAAGGGGATGCTTATCAATTGGGAAATGGCTAAACAAGTTGTGGTATATGAATGTAATGGAATGCTATTGTGCTATAAGAAATAGAGAGGATATGGACTTCATAATAACCTGGAAAGACCTACATGATCTGATGCTGAGTGAGAGCAGCAGAACCAGGAGAGCATTGTATACAACCACAGACATATTGATTCTGTGATGATTAACTTTGATAGACTTGGCTCTCCTCAGCAATACAAGGCTCAAAGACAGCTCCAAAGGACTCATGATGGGAAAAGCCAGCTACATCCAAAGAAAGAACTGTGGAATCTGAATGTAAATTGAGGCAAACTATTTGCTCTCTCTCTCTTTTTTTCTTCTTTTTATTTGGTTTTGTTTCTTCTCTCTCATGATTCATTCCATTGGTCATAAATCTTCTTTGCAACTTGACTATTGTGTAAATAAGTTTAATGTGAAGCTTTATGTAGAATCTATATCAAACTGCATGCTGTCTTTCGGTGGGGAGGGGTCAGGGGAGGGAAGGGAAGAAAATTTGAAACTCAAGAACATGTAGAACTAAGTGTTGTAAACTAAAAATCAAAAAATCTAATTAAAAAAAGGAAATGGGAAAAAAACAAAAACCAAATTAAAAATGAACTCACTCTGAGCCAAGAAGGTCCAAAAAATAACCATTAAGTGGTGCTTGGGCAGAGACGTATCATTGTCTAATCCATGAGATCCAGAGTGATTTGGGTGTAAGGCTTGGTCTTTGAGAAAGAAATCTAGCTGGTACACCCCAAGTAAACTATAACTTTCAGTTATCAAAATTTACCCTCCTCTTGGCAAAACATCCTCAGGTAAGGAGAAAAGAGAGGAGGGGAGTGGAGAGGAGAGGAGAGGAGAGGAGAGGAGAGGAGAGGAGAAGAGAAGAGGGGAGAGGAGAAAAGAGGAGAGGAGAGGAGAGGAGAGGACAGGACAGGAGAGGAGAGGAGAGGAGAGAAGGACCTGAGTTGCCCAACTGGAATTGGTCAGCTGGAGTGCCATTCAGGTAGCTCAGGATACTCACAGGTTGTCTTTGTCCTTCGTTCTCAAAGAAGACCATTACATCAGAGAGGTGATGGCATGACTTGCAATTGACTTTGTTTTTAGTGAGGGAGGACTATGCAAAGTCAGCAGCCTCACTTTCTCCTCTAGAGCCATCTAGGTCCAGTGGACAGACATTGATCAAGATGACTGGAGATGGCCCAGGATGCAGTGGGACACTTTGGACCTTTTAAGTTAAGGTCTTTCCAGGTTCTCACTTTGAGTGAGGCAATGCCCATTTGGTGAATAGGCCTCTTTAAGGAGTTTGATTTCAGTAGTGAGAAGCATAATCAGGCATGTGGTAGAGAGGCACTACCATTGGTCAGTGTCCCCACTGACACCTGAGGAAAGAGGAAAAAAATGAATCTATGATTCGAGTTCTATATTGAAGATAGTGGCAAAAACTGCAGGAAGATAGCTAGGAATGGATAACTTGGAATTTTTGATTTCATGAAAAATACAGAGACAAGAGAGAGAGACCAGATAATTATAAGGATTGTCAGTCAGAGAATGACAGTGTAGAGGATGGATAATGAAGAAAGTAAGAGAAATCCTTTTTCAGAAAGGTTCAAAAATGAAATTAAATAAAAAACAACTGAAGAGCAGGACTATTTAAAAGGAGGAGAGGAATGGCGGAATCTGCCTGGCTAATTGAGAGAAAAGAAAGGGGGGATTATGTAACCAGAGAAAAGCAAGAGATAAAAAGGAGCTAATCAACAAAACCTCAAAAGGAAATGGCTAGCCAAAGAGAGGAGGGGATGAGGGTGAGGAGAAGAAAACTAATGGGAGCAAGTTTACCTTAGAAAAGATTAAAACAAAAAAAATGGAAGGAACATCATACTGTATTTTCTGTAGAAGAAGTAAAAAATCATAACATTTAAAAATAATAGACCGATGGAGGAAAAGTAAACAACCCATAATTTTAAATGTAAATGGGTTAAAATATAATAAAAGCAAAAGAATGTCAAATCAAATATCTGATGCTTACAAGAAACATTAATAAAACAAAGGCAGATACAAAATAAAACTGAGATGGTTAAAAAATACTACAAATCAAGTGGGTCAAAAAACCCCAAGATTTTGAATAATGTTAACAAATAAAACAAAAACAAACATCCTAAAATTTTAAAAAAGGATAAACAAGGAAACTATATTGTGCTCAGGGGAAATACAGACAATCAGTAGGAAATACAGACAATCAGTAATAATTATATGCTCCAAATGTCTTAGCATTCAAATTTATCAATGAAATATTATCTATGCTGTAATAGGACTTAGACATAGTAACTTAATGTTAACAAGGAGACTTCAATATATCTCTCCCTATTTTGGACAAATCCAACAGAAAGTTAAACAAAAGAAAACTATGAAATTTCTGGAGAAACTATAGTTAAAAGACTTATGACATATTCTAAGACTATTATGCTTGCACACCTGTGTGTGTATGTGTGTATTTCTCAGCATCACATAGAAAGTTTACAAAAGTAACCATTCATAAGAGCACGAAGATGTTGCAAATAAATATAAAAGGCAAAACTTCTTAATGCATCTTTTATAGACCATTACACAATAAAAGAGTAGCTAGTTCAGGAGTACAAATAAAAGATAAAGACCCAAATAGAAACTTCACAATAAAATCCTAAATAATATGTGAGTCAAAGAACAAGTCATAGAAACAATTATAACTATTTAAAAAAGAATGATAATGATGAAACCAACATGCCAAAATTACTGGGATGTATCCAAAGCAGTCCTCAAGGGAAAAAAGATCTTACAAACATACATTGACAAAATAGAAAAAAAGGAAGATTAATTTGAATATGCATTTAAAAATTGTGAAGCTAATAAATAAACATGTCAAAATAAGCACGAGATATTAAAAATTAAAGGGAAATAAATAAATTGGATACAAAACACAGAAATGATAAATAAAACTATAAGCTAGGCCATTGAGTAGACTAATAAAATTAATAAACCTTTAGCTATATCTGATTTTAAAAAAGAGAACAGAAAATCAAATCCATAAAATAGCAAGTGGACAAGGTGAAATCACAACAGAAACAGAAAAAATAAGAATAATCAGAACATATATACATGGGCATATGCTAACATAAAAAAGAACACAAAAGTAATTGAGAAATACTTCCAAAAATATAAAACACCCTAATTATCAGAAAATTGATTAAAGATCTTAAATGTCTCAGTCTCCAAAAGTAAATAGATCAAGTTGTAAAGCAACTACCAAAGAAAAACCTTCTAGTCCTGATAGTGTTACAATAGAATTCTAAAACTTTAAGTAAATATCTGCTACCCATTTTTCTTTAGTTGTTCTCCAAAACTGAAAAAGAAATCATCCTACCCAAATGAGATGAATGTAGTCATAATACCTAAAATAAAGAAAGATAAAACATGGAAAGAAGATTATAGGCATACATTATTAATGCACTTTGACTCAAAAATTTTGAACAATATCCCATCAAACAGATTATGGCAAACCTATATTCGAGAAGTCGTTATGACCAAGTGATATTTATACTAGGGATGCAAGAATGTTTCAACACTAGGAAAAGAATCAACATAATTAATCATATTAAAAACCAAAACATTCAAACCACAAGATCATCTTGATAGATGAAGAAAATGTCTTTGGCAACACTTTTTTATGATAAAATCTTACAAAGTATAGACATGAAGGAACATTTTTAAAGATTATAAAAACATATATCTAAAATGAAAAGCAAGCACCATATGCCATGTGGATACACTAGTACCTTTCTGAATAAATATGGGAGTGAAGCAAGAATGCTTACTCTCCTTAAAATAATTTGATATAGTTATGGAAATTGTATGTATGTAGACATGCACACACACATATTACTAATAACCATTCCCCAATAGATAAGAGGATGATGAGAACAATTCTCAAAAGATTTGAAGAGTATTCAAAACAACATTAAGAATGCTCCAAATCAAATGCATATTCAAACTCACATCCAATAAATCATCAAAAATGACCAAAAATTTCAATAGTCAATATTAGATGTTTTGTAGGATGATATGCAAACCAATCCGTTGTTGGTAGAACTACGAAATGGTAAAATGATTTTGGAAATTAATTATGAAGTATGCAAATAAAATGATTAAAATGCTCATATCCTTTGAATACACATACATATATGCATATATTAATTTAGTTTTCAACATTAACTTTCATATTTTAACAAGTTTTTTATATTTTTTTCTCCCTTCCTCTCTCCCTTTCCCCCTCCCCAAGATGGCAATCAATCTCATATAGGTTATACATGGACCCTCATATTAAACATATTTCCACATTAGTCCGAGTGTGAAAGAATCAGAACAAAAGGGAAAAACCACAAGAAAGAAAAACAACAACAAACAGGAAAAAATAGTGTGCTTTGATCTGCATTCAGAATCTGAAGTTCTTTCACTGAATGTGGATAACATTTTCCAACATGAGTCCTTTGGAATTGTTTTATTTAGGTCCTTGCATTACTGAGAAGTGCTAAGTCTATCAAAATCAGCCATCTCACACTGTGGCTGTTACTGTGTACAGTGTTCTCCTGGTTCTGCTAACTTCACTCAGCATGAGTTCATGTAAGTGTTTCCAGGTTTTTCTGAAATCCACCTGCTCATCATTTCTTATAGCACAATAGTACTCCATTACATTCATATACTTCTAATTCATGGACAGCCCCTCAATTTCTTTTTGTTTTTGTTTTTTGTTTATGTTTTTGGAGGGGGAAAGGCAGGGCCATTGGGGTTAAGTGACTTGCCCCAGGTCACACAGCTAGTAAGTGTGTCAAGTGTCTGAGGTCGGATTTGCACTCAGGTCCTCCTGACTCCAGGGCTGGTGCTATACTCACTGTGCCACCTAGCTGCCCCATCCCCTCAATTTCTAATTCTTTACCAACACAAAAAGAGCTGTTATAAATATTTTTGTACATGTGTGTCCTTTTCCATTTTTTATGATCTCTTTGGGATATAGAATTAGTAGTTTTATTGCTGGATCAAAAAGTATGCACAATTTGATTGCCCTTCGGGCATAGTTCCAAATTGCTCTCTAGAATGGTTGGAACTCCACCAACAATATGTTAGTGTTCCAGTCTTCCCACATCTTCTCCACATTATCATTTTCTTTTTTTTTTGTCTTATTAGCCAATCAGATATGTGTGAAGTGGTATTCCAGAGTTGTTTTAATTTGCATTTCTCTAATTAATAGTGATTTAGAGCATTTTTATATGACTAGAGATAGCTTTAGTTTCTTTATCTGAAAACTGCCTATTCATTTACTTTGACCATTTATCAATTGGGGAATGACTTATATTCTTATAAATTTGACTCAGTTCTCTATATATTTCAGAAATGAGGCCTTGATCAGAGACACTAGCAATAAAAATTGTTTCCCAGATTTCTGCTTTATTTGTATGAAAAGTGTTTTGTAATTGTGTTCATATAATTCCTGGATTTGTCTTGATGGGTAGGTTCCCAAATGTTTTATATTGCATAGTTATTTTAAATGGAATTTCACTTTCTATCTCTTGCTCCTGGGCTTTGTCAGTAATATATAGAAATGCCAATGATTTATACAGGTTTATTTTATCTCCTGCTACTTTGCTAAAATTGTTAATTTTTTCAAGTAGTTTTTTAGTTGATTCTCTAAGTATACCATCATATCATCTGCAGAGTGATAGTTTCATTTCCTCATTGCCTATTCCAATTTCTTCAATTTCTTTTCCTTCTCTTATTGCTCAAGCTAATATTTATAATATAATATTGAATAATAGTGATGATAATGGATATCTTTGTTTCACCCCTGATCTTATTGGTAAAACTTCTAGCTTATCCCTATTACATATAATGCTTCCTGATGATTTTAGATAGATGCTACTTACCATTTTATGGAAAACTCCATTAATTCCTATGCTCTCTAATGTTTTTAATAGGAATGGGTCCTATATTTTGTCAAATGCTTTTCCTGCATCTATTGAGATAATCATATGATTTCTGTTAGTTTTGTTAATGATATTATCAATTGTGCTGACAGTTTTCCCAATATTGAATCAACCCTGCATTTCTGATATAAATCCCACCTTGTCATGATATTATCCTGATAATAAATTGCTGTTATGCAATCAGACTTTTCCCTGTTCTTCCCTTTTGGGATGCTAAGACTATCAAGTCTCCCCTTTGTTTGAATTGGTGGGAAACCTTTTTGCTGTCTTTGTTTAGGAGTATTTCTCAGCACTGAGGCAATCAAGAGTGATTGAATTGTATATGATGTTGTGCTGCTGGTTGGAGCTTTCCCACACTGATTTCTCACACTCTAACTGGTGAGCTTCAAGTGCTCCAGGGCCCTGGAGCAAGTATATAAGATCCCTGGTTGGTGTTTGACTTTTGGGGGTACACTCATTGAAAGTATATGGGTGATGAGACTCTGGGCAAGCCATTGAACCTGCCCTCCCAGCTCCCTAGTTTTGTAACCCACATAGAAGTTGGTGCTTCTCTGGTAACTATGAATTGTGATTTGATCAGGTAAGGTCTGTCTATTGCTGTTTTATTATTTCTGTTTGTATTTGCCTTGAAGTTCAGGGGGCTGATCTTTTCCCCCAGAATTAAATGGATTATATATATATATATATATATATATATATATATATATATATATATATATATATATATATATATATACATGTGTGTGTGTGTGTGTGTGTGCATGCATATATATACATATGTGTGTACATATATGTGTATGTATATATATGTGTGTCTATGTGTGTGTATATATATACATACATATATATGTGTGTGTATATATATATATTATACATATATAATGTTTGATTTAACTGAGATTGTTAACCACTTAAAGTTACTTTCCTTAGAAAGCAGATCAAAGAACCTGTGTTGGCAGCCCTCTGCGTGCTGGTTGTTGTAGGTCCTACACAGCCACAGTAGCTGCTAGCCAAATAGTTGCTACGATTGCTGTAATCTCTTTGCTAATGTTTTATTTAAAATTCACCAAAATGTTTATAGCAGTAGATTTTTGTGATATCTAAGAATTGAAAAAAAGTAGTTGCTCATTGTGGAGTGACTATACAAATTGTGATAATCAGTGAATATAATGGAATTTTACTGTGGTGTAACAAATGTTATGTGTGATAAATACAAAAAAATATGGAACTAATGCAGCTGAGGCAGGATTTGAACTCAAGAAGATGAGTCTTCCTGACTCTAAGCTCCAGCACTCTATCCACTGTGCCACCTACCTGGACTATTTGGTAAGAAAACCTAAAAACCCACTAAGAAAACCATGGATTCTTTACTGTGGCAGGTTCTGGGAATACAAAGACACTTAAGTAACTTTTCGTTTCTGAGTTTTAGCTTCCTCATCCATAAGATGGAGTTTCTTTGAGGAAAACACTTCATAAACCATAAAACACAATAGAAATGTAAGCTAATATTATCATTCTTATTAAAGTTATTTTCTGTTTCCTCAAAAATAATTCAATTCAAACCTCTTCTTATCAGCATTGAATGGCAAAACCTTAGGGACTGCTGAAAGGATTTTCAGGATAAACTTGCACATTCCTCTTTCCCTAAATTGTTATGGTGGATACATTTGACCAACTAACTAATATTTTAATAATCACTAACATAGAATACCTACTACATGCCCAACACTGTGCTAAACACTTCAAAAATATAATCTCATTATATGATATGATATGATATGATATGATATAATATCGTAATATATTAATTTTCAAATATCATCTCAAATGCTATACAAAGAAAAGAGGAATCCCTTCAGTGGTGGCAAGCCCCAAATATGTCTATGCTTTAGTCTTTTTTACAATGGAATATCTACTTTTCCCTGGAATGATTTTACTCAGTTTTGCTGGATAGTTTATTCATGGTTTTAATTCCAGTTCTCTTGCCTTCTGGAATATTCCACACCCTTTGCTCCCTTAAATGCTAGTTCCTAAATCTTGTGGTATCCTAACTATGGCTTCATAGTATTTGAATGTTTTTTTTTCTGGATGCCTGTAGTATTTTCTCTTTGTCTCAGGAACTCTTGAATTTGTTTATGATATTCCTGGGAGTTTTCATTTGGGGATTTCTTTGATGTGGTTATCAGCAGATTATTTCAAATTCTATTTTACCCTCTGGATCCAAGACATTGAGGCAGTCTTCCTTGATAATTTCTTGAAATATGAAAACTATGCTCTTTCTTTGGTCATGGCTTTCAAGTAGTCCTCTAATTGTTAAATTGTCTCTCTTTGATCTATTTTCCATTTCAGTTGTTTTTCCATTGAGATATTTCATATTTTCTTCTATTTTTTTCATTCTTTTGTCTTCATTTTATTGCTTCTTGATGTCTCCTGGAGTCATTAGTTTCCACTTACTCAATTCTGATTTTTAAAGAATTATTTTCTTCAATGAATTTTTGAACCTTTTTTCACATTTGGCCAATTCTGTTTTTTAGGTGTTAGTTTCTTCAGTATTTTTATGCCTCATTTGCAAAGCTGTTAATTTTCTTTTCATAATTTTTTTCCTTTAGTTTAATTTCTTTACATAATTTCCTCTACTATTCCTATTTCATTTTGAAAATAATTTTTCAAAGCTCTTCCAGCAATTCTTGCTGGCCTTGTGCCCAATTCACTTATTTCTTGGAGACTTTGTTTATAGCTATTTTGACTTCATTGTCTTCCTCTAATTTTGTGTCTTGATCTTCCCTGTCTCTAGAAGCTTTTTATGGTCAGGTTAGTTTTTTTGTTGTTGTTTGTTCATTTTTCCAAGTTCTATCTTCATTTTGAATTCTATGTTAAAGATATATTCTGTTCCCAGTGTATGGGCAGGGGGATAAGGACTACTGTCTCAAATTTCAGGCTTTTTAACACTGCAGTTTTCAGAGCTAGTTATAGAGTATTGGAAATTTTGGGTACTTCTAAGGTGGTTTGATCTGGGGAGAGGTATGGTCATTGTTTTCCTGGTCTGCACGCTGGTCCTTACCTAGCAAGGTGTGATGTTAATTCCATTAATGATCTTCCCTGCCCATTACTCCCCTTAATAGGCCTCAGATGAAGCTAGTTAAGGGGAGCTTGATTAGGAGAGACTTGTTTGTAGGAAGGCCCAGACGCTTTTGCTAATTAGGTCATGAGAGATGTGAAGCCCTTGGGCCCTAAAAAGGGGTATTTATACTCTGAGGGTAAACTTAAGCTCTCAGAACTGCAAGGGCTCTCAGACCTGCAGGCTATTGGGACTGCAGGAAGAGAGGACACAGGCAAGTAGATATCTAGGATTTGTGAGTGAGTGTTTATGGGAAGGCACCAGCAGAGGGGAAGGTTACAGGGTGGCTTGGCTCTCTGTTGTGATATTGTGTTTTAATATCCTTGCTGTTATAAAGAAGTGGACTTACTAGTTTTGGGATACAATTGCTGCTATGTGGAATTGGAGTTATTGGTTTTGGGATTTGATCCTCTGGCGTCTGAATAAATGTTTTACTTCTTTTGCCTTGTATATTGAGAATCTCTTATATTCTGCAATACAGAACTAGACAGGCATATTCATGGTCACTATAGATATTGTGACACTTGCCTTACAAATACACAAGGCCTGATCCCTTTTAACCAGAATTGATACTGGCCCTGAGGGTTTCTTCTCCCTCTTTACTACAAATGCTCCTCTCTGATCATGAATTATTATCAGGAAGTTGGTATTGGTGATCGTGTTTCCAAACAATATCTGTCTTGCATACAGTGCTAGCATAGGGGTCCCCTGTAATCTCTTTCTGACCAGTTGCCAGGTCCCCTTACCACCTCTGAATTGAGAGCTCCCAAAGGTACTGCTGTGTCTATAAGCCCCACTTTTTCCAATCACTGGTGCTTTATCCTTGTGGGCTTTGGTTCAACCTCTACCCTTTTGCCAAAGATCTCTTTTCCTGACTTTCTAAGTTGTCCTGGTCTTGAAGAAAGTATCACTTTGATCTTTTGTTTTCTGAGCAACTCCAGAATTCAATTAGAGGTGTTATTTTAAAGATATTTGGAGAGAAAATGTTAGAATGGGAATTTCTTTCATGATGGAGTGAACACACCATGCTGCTGTGTTCCTTTCTAGTACTAAAATTCTGTGATCTTCTGTTTTCTTTTAAGAAAAGCACTTCATAATGGTAATTGTTTTTTGAGTTACCTACTTGTAATGGCAATATGATCACACTCATGGATTACCACTAATGATGTAATTAAGGGGAAAAAGCCCTTATTTAAATGTATTTCTGTTTCACATTTAACAAAGGCTCCATCTCCATACCAGAATATTCTGTGTTCTGATGTAGAATAAAAAGACAGCTGCCTCAAGTGAGTGTTGGCCACTTTTATTTATCCAAAGGTAGCAACACTATTTTAAAAAGTGAAAACTAATGATTATCTGGAATTAGCATGGTTTAAAAAAATCAATTATTGCTTTGAGCTCTTAAAATCCCATACCTGCTCAATTATTGCCTGCTGTGCAATTGTTTTTCTCTTACAAAGAATGTTCTTTATGTTCCATTTTACAATTGATTAATACTGCTGCTGGCAAAAAACGATTCTGGAGATAAACAAGTTCATAAGTTTCTTCAAGCTAGGTGAATAAAATTATGTTTTTAAAAGCTATTTTTATTATGAAAAATACTGCTTTGTTTAAAAGAGCGAACAAGAAAAATGTCAGCCCACCTCATAGGCAAAGGTGTTTCAAGATAAAAAAAAACCCAAAATTATTTTCCTACTTGAATTTTTGATCAGGAGTATGAATATTAGTAATTATTTTCCTTCTGAATAAAGATGTAACAAGACACCTCCTCTTTTTAACCATGGAGCTTCCTATTGGCTAAGACTATCTGAAGATCTTCTTTGGGACTGGTAGCCCTTTTGGTCTTAGAGCTTTAGGATCTTTTCCCATTTATTCATCTTTATCCTCCTCTTAGGCTCTGAGTTTTAGATGTTAGCCTTCAGCTCAATGAACTTCTCATATTTTTCTCATAAAATGATTTGCTGTCTGCTACAAAATATGTTTTGGTAACAGAATTTCTCCTGACATATGGAGGGATGTGATAATTATTAGTATTTTATATAAGGCTCAATGGTTATTATATTTTATATATATTATCACATTTCATACAATGACTTCATGGGGGAGTTAAAAGCAAGCATTATTACTCCATCTTACTGATTATGAAACTGAGGATCAGTGAAGTTATGTGATGATTTGCTCATATAATCTTATTTTTAAGCAGTGGTGTGCTAGAACCAGTTTAGACTGATTCCAGAGGGGTGATTGTTAAATTGTTAAGTATGAGCATTAACACTCAAAAATTACAAATGCTAAAAATCAGAGGTTGATTTATTCTTTTATTGATTTTAATTAATTTAATTTTATTTTATTGATTATTAATTAAGAAAATAGTGGAGAAAATTGTAGATTATGCAGCTTTAACCTAAAAGTGTTTTATACAGATTTTTCTTTTTATCTAAGAGGTCCGGCTTGTTAAACATTTACCACCAAAGCACTAGTTGTAATGTACCTTGTGCATCATCTAACCCAACTATCTTGTTTTGTAGATAAAACTAGAGTATAAAGAATTTACGTGACTTAAGGTCACAGGCAACATTTCTATATCACAAGACATTAAGTTCATTGCTCTTCCATAGTACTTAAAGCCTCCTCTGATGTCACTTGTTTACCTAGATCTCCTTTGTAGCCAATATTTCAGATGAATGAAACAGATGAATGGTGTTACAAGAAGACTGTGTGAATATAGGATTATTTTATTCTTTATTATCTCTCTTTTTGACAAATAATTAAGATCAATGCATTAAGTCATTAAAATAAAGAATGTTTTCTCTATCTTATGTTGTGGTGCTAGGGCTACTACAAAAACCAAAGGCATCAGTAAATTCAGCTGTTTGAGTATTCATTACCTTATTCTATTTGTGGTTCATGGGGACTCTATGTTTCTCTCCTTTATCAGCCAATTAATTGATTCTGAGTAACTACACCAGAATACAATGCTCTGAAAGTCAAATGAATCAAATTATTCTGCTCAACAACAACTTTCAAAAGCTTTATGTATAGAGAGGCTGCAACTCATTTTAACCATGTATTTTATAAATTAAAGATTTGATTGACCTGAGTCATATGTGTAAAATTGATCTTAAACATGTTTTCTTTTAAATCCTACCCCTTAGTTGATTCAGGGATACTATCTCAATAAGAATTCTTAAACATTTTGTGTATCTGTAAGGCCAATCTGTAATTGAAAGATCTCTCTAGCCCATTGAATAGACCTCAGGTGGGGCCAACAAAGGGAGGCCTGATTAGAGGCAGGCCCACACACTAAGTATGAGGCCCCAGACCCCACACCTTTTTGCTAAGTAGGCTCTGAGCCCTCAGGGCCCTAAACAGGTTATAAGAACTCTGAGGTTGGCATTTTGCTTTTGGGGGCACACTCATTGAAAAATTGTTGGTGAGGAGGCTCTGGGTAAGCCATTGAAGCAGCCCCTCCCCCTGCCCCCACTTTGAAAACCCAGGTATTGGTGGTCCTCTGGTAACCATGTATTGTGATTTGGTGAGACAGAAATGTTGATCTGTTTCTGTCGTTTCTGTTCGTAATTTCTGTTTGTATTTGCTCTGAGGTTCAGGGTGCTGACTTTTTCCCCTGAACTAAGTGAATGGTATGTATGTATTTAATTAAAGTAAGATTGTTAATCCCATAAAGTTGCTTTCTTTAGAAAAGCAGATCAAAAGATCTGTGCCAGTAGCTCTCCTGTGTGCTGGTGTTATTGGTCTTACATAGCCACAGCAGTGGCAAGCAGCATTGTTGTTACAGTATCATGGAGCACTTTGCCAATCTTATGAAATCTATGCTATAAATTCCTTCTCAGAAGAATATTTTAAAGTTCATAGAAAAGCATAAAATCATTTCAAAGGGAATCAATTACATTGCGAAGCAGTTATCAAAATAGTTTTCAAAATAAGCTAACAGAGAGAGGATTCTGGGAAGATTGCAGAGTAAGCCAGAAAATTCCAAATTTTCCAGTTTTCCTCCACAAAAGAGATAAAATAGAGCCTCAGGGCAAGCATAAAGTGGTAAAAATAAATAAGAGTAGGGGCAGAACAGTGGTCCTCCTGGACAACTGGAGAGGACCTGAAGAAAAATAGTAGGATTTGGTCTTCAGGAACCTCAGTTCCACTTAAATGACAAGTGAAGAGCTCTGGGGTTTGATGGGTTAGGGGGCAGTCTCCTCCCCTGCCCCACAAACTTTTACCCCCAGGACAGTGAGGGGATTTGGGTATCTAAGCCTGGAAAGATTGAAGGATCCTCTCTTGACAAGGGACACCAGATCCAACTGTGCTGTGGTGACATTGTCCTGGGTGAGAAGGAACCCAGTGAGTGCAGAAGCAGTGGGATGGGACACTGTTGGCTGTAGAGGATGCTGGAAGTCTTGGTTTAAGTTTCAGGCCAGAGAGGAGAACTGAAGGAGGATCTGAGGCCTGAGGTACAATCCCCCACACTCCAGGATCAGAAGTGATTACAAAAAATGATCTGCTACAAATAAGAAAAAATGAGCAGGGAAATGAGAGATTCCAATCATAGAGAGTTATTATGGGAATAGAGAAGACTGGGGTTCATCTTCAGAGAAGGTTACTGAAGCAAAGGATCTCTTTTTCTACCCCAAAGAGTAGCATCAAATTGTCATCTGCCCAAAAAGAATCCGTAGAACTTTAAAAAGACTTTAAAAATCAAACGAAAGAGAATGAGGAAGAACAATCCAAGAAAAACAAGAAGATTATGAAAAGAAAGTCAACTAATTAGGAAAGGAGATCCATAATCTTAAGGAAGAAAATGACTCCTTGAAAATCAGAATTGGGCAAGGGAAAGCCAGCAAAGTTATAAGAGACTAATAAATAATAAAATATAAAGAATGAAAAAAAATAGAAAGTCAAACATTTCATAAGAAAAAAAAAACTGATCTTGGGAACAGATCAAGAAGAGAAAGAATAAGAATAATCAAACTACCTGAAAGTTATGATCAAAAAAAGAATCTTGATACAACAGTACAAGAAATAATTAAAGAAAATTGTCTTGAAGCATTAGAACAAGAGGGGAAAGTAGAAAAAGAGAAAAACCCATCGATCACCACCTGAAAGCGATACTATGTGGAAAATCCATAGGAATATCATAGTCACATTCCAAAACACCAGCTCAGGAATACATTATTATGAACAACAAGAAAAAAAATTAAATATGGCACTGCCACAATTAGAATCACACAAGACTTAGCAGCAACAACACTAAAAAACCACAGGTCTTGGAACACTATATATCAAAGAGCAAAAAAAAATTCATACCCAGAAAAGCTAAGCACAATCCTGAGTGGGGAAAAAAGAATATTTAATGAATTGTCACTTTCAGGATTTTGTTAAGCAAAAACCCTGACATTAATAGAAGATTTGACATACAAGACCCAAGAGAAATATAAGGTACATACCAAAGCTTAACCTAACTGTTCTAGTGCCCCCATATTCCCCCCCCCCACTGTTGCTGAAGTAGTTTTAATGATCCTTGTAGCCTAAAGAGATTGTGCCACTTAAGAGCGCTTCACATAAAGAACATTAAGCATTAAGTTTCTATAGGATCTACCATGGGGTCATGAAATGGTTGACCGTGATGAACTTGTAAATTTTCACAGGTGACCCAGATGATTGGAGTGCTAGACAATGCTACCATTTCCATGCTTTATTTCTCTATAATTTCATTTACTTTTATTGAGGAGGGATATGTGGTTACAAAACTAATGTCCCTTATTCACAATTAACTAATTTAAAAATAATTATCAAGTATGAGAAATAGTAAGAAAAATGGTGCTGTTGCTTTTATTGAGCCACTGAATCAGTGTCAGGTCCTATTTCTTATCATCAGCTCTCATGCTATCCCTTCAAAATGCTTTTGTCTTCAACAAATAGAAATGATTTATGGAAAAGCTTAGATGCTGGTTCAGATGTTCAAATAATTCTTGATGATGTCATATGTTAAAAGGCACCATTTGTTACTTTAATTTATGTCATCAGCATACCCCTAGTATATAATATTATGTCTAAATAACACATACCCTCTAAAATGTACCCAGCTATACATCCTACCTTTGTTTGTGGACCACTAAAGAGGAAAAGCCCACTTCCTTCTAAGGAAGCCCATTCTACTTCTGAATAGCTCTAATTATCAGGAAATTTGTCCTAAATTGAACTTAAG
This sequence comes from Trichosurus vulpecula, assembly GCF_011100635.1. Taxonomy (NCBI): domain Eukaryota; kingdom Metazoa; phylum Chordata; class Mammalia; order Diprotodontia; family Phalangeridae; genus Trichosurus; species Trichosurus vulpecula. The sequence continues at coordinate 222,857,729 of NC_050575.1, read as the reverse complement.
TCTCTCTCTTTGCAAGTTCTACTCACTGGGATCAGGTTTAACAATTTTAATTTCTATTCTCATATGATTCATCATCTTTTGTTTGTTCTTTCTGCTCTGCTCTCTCTTTTTAAATCTTAAAACTCTAAAACGTATGTGTATTTTACTAGTTGTATTATAAAGTATGTCACACTAAGTGCCTACTTCACTTTTATGTCTCCCAGGTGGTATTATGAACTAAGAATTATATCAGGAATAAGGAGACCTGGGTTTTAGTTCCAGTTTTTCCAGATTAGACTAGGTTAAGTCAAATCAACAAGCATTTATTAAGAGCTTACATGGTACTAATTGCTAAGTAAAGGCAATGAAAAACTGTCCTTGTTCTTAAGGAACTCATAGTGGGGAACCTCACATTCTCTAAGGGCCTCTTCTGGCCCAAAAGTTGCCTGACACTGAGGACAATAGTTAAACCTAAATTAATCTGATATTGAAACTTCAGTAACTAGATACAAGCCTGTTTGAGGCAGTGATTTGGGGTATAATGTGTCCTTCCAGAACCGATTGATTCATAGTAAAATGGGGACTATATAAACTATCTATGTGTAAGGTCAGCCTTAAGAATTCCTTAAACTTTTTTTTTTATTCCAATGATATTCACAGTAAAGAAGTCCTCATTTGCTATTCTCTAATTATTATTCAAAATGAAATCTAATTTTAAATTTTAAAAATGGACCAACCTGCCACCTGATTTCTAGGAAAGTTCTATCAATAAAAGTGATATTTTACTGACAAAAAGAGTGTTTCAAATTCAGTAGAATAATATCTGGCATGAAGGTAAATAGCTGGATGATAAAACTAGCACAACTCTCCTTAATAGACTATGTGACCAAAAAGGAAAACAAACACATTATTTCTAAGGTAAATTAAGCATGAGTTAGGAAAATGGTCCAAAAAGACATTGTTTTTGGAGAACAGAAGGCCTAGTACTTTTGATAATAAATAAAATAAACCTGAACAGGTATTTTATTATTTTTCCTCCTCTTTAGGCTGTCTCTATAAAATTTATAAATAATAACAGAACAGATACCCAGCAGCATAACCAAATATTCTGAATAGGGTAGAGAATAGTTGTTCTAAGCAGTCATTTGGAAACTCTGGCCCATTGAAGACTAACCAAGTTTTTGGTGAATAAGGGAATACCGAATTGTTGTGGTTCAATGTCCATTTTCCAGTGTGTCCATCATGTCCCAAGATGCTGAAAGAAGGAAACCTTAGACAAATCTCCTTTGGACCCTTTGTCATGTGAAAACTTGACTGCACTTTGAACAACCAAGTTCTGGATTCTTTTTGGTCCCTCATTTAGGAATCATTAAATTTTAAGTTGAAAGATACTCTTGTGATCATCTAGTCCAAGCCATTTTTTTTCTTTGCAAATAAGGAAACAGACTAAAAAAATTAGTTGACTTACAGAAGGCTATTTGCCTATGTTTTAAATTACCAAGCTGGAATTTGAACACAAGGTCAGTGTTCTTTCCATTACATCATACTATCACCTTTCTATCTCTCATATGGGGTTCTTCCATCTGATTTTGACTACTTCTCTTGAAATCTCATTTCATTCAAGTAAGCTTATTTCTAATTTCTGCTTCCTGCCTGTTACTTTAGGTTCAACATTCCCTACTTTATCTTTGGTTCTCCTGTTGCATTACATGCAGCATAGCAGCCACCAACATCCCACAACAATTGTTTCCTTATTCCAATCTCTGGGCTCCTTACGGTGGGTGTTCAACCCTCAAATCTTGTTATCCACTAGTGGTACCTAGTAAATAGTATGTCCCTTTTCCACCCTTGCTTAATACTTTTGTTGTTTTCTACTCATGACAGTACATCCCCCCAAACCCTCCCCTTTCTCCTTCATGTCTTTTGATAATTTTGGAACGATTAGCATATGGAGTCAGAGGATTTGCATTTGAAACCTTAACTGTAACATTTACTGATCATGTGGCCATAATCGACACATTTAACCTGTTTTGACTTTTGTTTTATCATTTGTAAAATAAAGAGATTAGAATAGATAGTTTCTAAGTTCTCTTTGATCTTCAAATCCATGAGGCTATAAGTGAGTGCTATCGATCTCTCTCTCTATATATATACATGAATATGCATGTATATGTGTACACATAGGGGTATATGTATATAAGTGTGTGTGTATTTATGCATTTATAAACACATGAATACAAATGCATACAAATGGACATGCTTACATATATGCATATATAACCCAAGTTCAAGATACATTCAGTGTCCTGGGAGTGCCAAATCAAAGGGACAAGATATTCATTCTAACAGCTTTCTTTTTTAACTCATTTCCCCAGCCACAACTGACATTTACTTTTCCCCATTGCCTCAGGACCTTGTTCATTTCTAGATCATAAGTAATTTAATTATATATACATAAATGCTGTATTAGTTTTAATGACTAATACATAAAAATATACATATTTTAAATACTTAATGACATAAAACTTTAGACCTGCAGATGATGAGAAGTAGGAGGTTGAGAGGAGGCTTTTTTTGCACAGGCAGGTCTTCTGTTATGCTTGAAAGTTTACTATATAGGTGGCCAACTACTTTACTATGCCTAAGGCCATCCTAAAGAATGAGGTTCATACAGGGAGGAGAGAAATACCTATCCTCATCTCAAATAGGAATAGAATATGTGTGCACTAGGCTTGCTGTCATGAAGGTAAAGAGTTGAGTGATAAAACTAACCCCAAACTAGCCAGAGTAGGAGGGTTTTCTAAAGGAAACACATAGCAGGGAGAGAGAGAGAGAGAGGGAGCACTAGCATGGCACCTAGGGCAGTAGAGGAGCCAGACCCCTGTTGAGACTCTCTAATAGCAGAAGTTTTGGCTATGAGAGTTTTGATGAGATGAAGACTTTTATTATACTGGATTTTCCTCATAACTAATGTCTATTTCCCTCTCTCCCATCACCCCATGTTATCAGTGAAGTCTAAGTTACCACGAGTCAGCAGGACAAAAAAGAGCTACAAATGGAAGGGCACAGGATCCAGAGCCATTATCAAAAGAGGTAAAGTGATAGCAAGGCAAATGAAGATACCGGAAATCAGTAAAGGTCAGGAGCAAAATACAAAAATCAGCCTGCAAGCAAGTAGCAAAATGCCACATACAATGTCCAATTAGTCATAATGACAGTCTGAAGCCCAAAGGGAAGTAGTGAGTGTCAAAACTAGGGCTACAAAATCAATAGCACCCACCTGTGCTACTTCATTCATTCACTCACGTATTCAATTTATTCATTTGACAAGCATTTGATAATTGCTTCTCTGTGCTAGACCCTGCATTGGATATGAGGACAAAAAACAAAAATGAAAGATTCTCTGACTTCAAATAACATACAAACAATTTGTGGGTAAGGTCCAAGGAGAGAAATACAATCAATGGAATACAAAGTAATTTTCAAGGAAATCACAAGATTTGTAGTGAGAGGCCTTAGGTTCATATTTCAGCTCCAATACTGATTTTAGCTTGGCCTAGTCACATCATCTCTGGTCCACAGTTACCTCATGAGTAAATTGATGGGATAGACTTACTGCAGGAATGGGTGCTTGAGCCTTGAACCTTGAAGAAAGCCAGGGATTCTATGAGGTGGAAGTGAAGAGAGTATATTCTAAGCACAGGGGAACATCCTGTACCAGGACACAGAGAATTTGGAATGTCATGTAAAGCAATTAGCAATTAGGCCAGTATTGATCCAATATAGAGTGTACCAAGTACAATATACAATGAACTGAGATGTATATTGGAGCCAAACTGTGAAAGTCTATAAGAACCATACAGATGTAGTTGTACATTATCCTATAGGCAACTTTAGAATTACTACAACACCCTGATGATTTTCCTGGAGTAGGGTCCAATCCTAGCGGAGCTAGACTAAGGGAGCAAACATCCGTAGTTGCTCTTAGTAGGGAAATGTTGACAGTCATGTAGAGGTCACAGAATTAGAGTAAGAACATTTAAAAGTTAAAAAAGAACTTAGTGGCCATCTAGCTTAATCAGTACCCTAAATCAGAAGTTCTTAGCTGGTGTCTAGGGGTCCCCAAGGCTTGATTTCATGCAGCCTGGGTAATTTGAATCAGAAAAAGTTACAAGTTTATTTCAATATAATTGATTTCCTCTATAATCTTATGAATTTCATTTTATGCATTTAAAAACATTATTCTGAGATGGAGTTGACAGGCTTCAACAGACTCAAAGCATCCATGTCACAAAAAAAAGACTAAGGACCCTTGCCCTAAAGGAATCCCCACTGCAACATGCCTGACTAGTGGGCATTCAGACTCTGTTGGAAGGATTACAAGAAGAGCACCAACTACAGAGGCAGTCCATACCACTTTTAGACAGCTATGCTTTTTATGAAGGTTTTCCTGACAGCAAAGTTAAATGTGCATCTTTGTAAGTTTTACTCATTGATCCTGGTACTTATTCTAGGGCCAAATAAAATAAAGCTAATGCCCTCTCCACAAGATAGCCCTTTAGACACTTGATGATGGTTATCATATCCCCTAGGTATAATGCACCAGACCCCTTAGATTGCTCACTCCATTCTCACATAACCACTAGTATTGATACATTGTTAGAGCAGAATGAATTGTAGAAAAGGAAAAGTTATGACAGGTACCTTAAGGATATACCCTTCTTACTTTCTGTGAGCCTGGGAGGACAGCTACATGGTGCTGAGAGGTGAATTCCTTAAGTCTTCTTCTTCTTCAGTGGTGTTATTTAGAAATGACAGATAAAAAACCTCTTCTTCTTTCCTCCCTCCCCTCCAAAAAGTGAGGGGGTGAGCTCAGTAGACTGGAGTCTGACCTCTCTCGCCACAGCAGCAGGATTATCAGGTCTTCCTTGTGGTATCCTAATGTTCAAGGGTGCTCTTCATCCAGAAGATCCATGGTGACAGAGATGTAACCTTTCTGGAACAGAACTACACAAGGTTGAACACCTAACCTAGAGGCATTTGGTTTAATTTCAAGCTCACAGCATGGCAGAGAAGCTTTTCTCACTTCCTGCTTGTCTGAAACTTCCAATTTCTGACACTAAGAGCTGAGCATACACAGGCTTTGTGCTGAGAGGTGTGAAAGCCTTCCTGTGGTTTGAACTGCTAGGTGGACTAAAAACTGGCTTTACAATGCATGAATAAAGGCCAAAGCAGCTCATTATATACTCACTATATTTTTCTCTTTGTGAGTTCAGTCATTTGAGAGCAATAGAATGTCACCAACCCTTCCTGTCCTTAGATGACCTGAGCTGCAGCCTTACCTAAGTAAAACTGAGATTTTCCTATTCTACTGTACCAGGATCCTGATGTGCTTCTTTCTATTGTATGCAAGAGAAATGTCACAGTGCACAAGGGCAGGAAATTTTTAAATGTTTTCAAGATTAAAAAAAATAACTCTGATGTGTTATTTTTTTTAAACTACAGACTACACACAAACCACTGTTATGGGGTGGGGATACAGATTAAAATAAAGCAAATAAGTCTTCCCTCAAGGAGCTTATATTTCACATGGGATATATAGCATTTATAAAAACAAGTCTATCTATCCATTCATCTGTTTATTCCCCCCTTTCTCTCTCTCCTTATAATTTCAGCAGTGATGGAAATTCCTGGTGAAGAAAATCAGTAATATTTCTCAAATTTATAGCTTTAGAGAGTTGCCTAAGGCACTAACAGGTTAAAGGGAATAACATATCTAGACTGTATTATTGATGATGCTGCTGGTTTGAAAGAGGTTCTATAAACATTTATATAGATACCTGATGATCATTTTTCCCCATTCCTTACCATCTCTGACTCAATCATAATTTGCCCATCTGAATCAGTCTAAGTAACAGATAACTGAGAAGAGTTTCATATATCACCTGGTGGGGATCTCCCCTCAGTAAACTGCTGTAGGTCTGGGTAATCTCTCTCTGAAAACTTAGACTTGGAATAATGGTGTTAATAAAATAAAAATTAATGTGATTAATTTTAACACAAAAGATAGTAGATTAAAAAATGACATATCTGTTATAATTTGGGCTATGAAGTCTTTACATTTACCTTATTAAGTTCTCTCCACTTGCCTATCCATACTGAATATATGTCAATATGATCATGATCTCAAATAGAAAATGTCTGTTGTCTCTAAAAATTGTGGAGATAAGACCTAAGAGCAACAGGAAGCTCATAGTCTCTGCTGTCCATCATGAATCAGTAAAATGTTAATCCTCTACAGATATATCCACCTAGAATGACCTAGAAACCACACATTTTCTCCCTTATAATCTCCTTGCCTTTGAACACAAGCAGCTATGCATATCAGGCATCATACTGGGTGTCAGGAGACAAAGATACTCACAGAGCTATAGTCCTTGCAAATATAGCCACGTTCCAGGAATAAATCAAATGAACCAAAGAGGCTTTTTTTTTGATTGAAGAAGTATAGAATGAAGGTATATTTAGCAGTTTTTAGAAAGTCAGAGGATTGTGGGAAATTTATATCATGAACTACCTTTAAATCTGTTGTTTCTGGAAAGATTCTTGACCATCAGAGCAATACTACATGATAAAATTAAAAAAAACAACAACTTGTCTTTGCCCTATCCTGACAGCAAATCACTCTTCATCTGTTCTCTTTTTGGTCCCTTAACAATCTCAAATCTGTAGTTCATCAACTAAGCTCTACATTGTCCTCCACACTTGACTCCCTTGTCTCTTTATCTTTCCAATGTTTACAATAGTTAAACATCAACCAACCCCCACCATCCATGTTCTTCATTCATATATCTTGCTGCTAAATGCTAGTAGAGGAAGTTTGAGCTCATAACAAATTCATGTTTTCCTCAGCCCTCATAATAATAATCATTTCTTCTTTGAAAGGACCCTTCTATTCACCACTGAAGATTCTATTCTTTCCTCAAAATCCACTGTCACTGCCAGCAGATATCTTCATTTCTTAAGTCATTACTCTTTAGAGATAATTCAAATAGTATACACCTATACTCTCATCTCCCTTAATCCACAACACAAAAGCCTTCTCCATATCTTCCCTATTCTCTCCTTCTAGTTTCTAGTCTGTTTTTAGTATCCAAAGAAGAAGGATTTTATAGTATAAGGGTCTGTAGGAGAGGGAATTGAGCTGAATAAAAATGAAGACATTATGAAAATGATTTGGTGGCATTTGGGATTGTAAAGAATAAAGCTAGAGATTAAATCTGGGAGAAATTAAGGGCAAGTTTAAAAGAGAACAGCTTAAGCTGAATGAGGAAAAAGGCTTAATTAGAAGGAGAACTTAATCAAGGGGAGGATAATTAGGAGAAAAGCCTAAAAAAGAGAAATACAGAGTCAAGGTCTGTAAGGCAAGGTGAGGCAAGGTAAGTAAGAGAAACCAAGTAAAACAAGTTCATAAAACCAGATAAGAGGCTAGTGAGAGAAAGTGAAGGAAGGTGACTGTAGTTATCAGTGACTTAGAACTCCTAAAAGATTTAAAAAGTGTGTCAATTTTGTTCTCATGAGGTGAGGCAACATCATCCACAAGCTTGAAAGTTAAGTACTGAGGATCTCATTCAATATGGAGAATATTACAATTTCTAGTGCCTTTCATTAACTATGCCATGGCTTATTTCTTCCATGGCCAAGTGATTACTATATGCTCACAACAAAACCAAGTTTCCCTGATGCCTTGAAAGTGAAAGAGGTTTAGATCATCCCATGATCTAAGTCATCAGGCACAATGAAGAACTCATTTTAAAAAAGTGGGACTTCAGTATGAAAGGAAGGAAGGCATAGAGGATGTTTTCATATCAGGAGGCTGGCAAGTTGAAAATGTCATAGAGATAAAAAAGGGGTAAAGGAAAGCCACTGGATACTTTAAGCTAAAAAATTAAATCTACCTTTGAACAGAATGCTCTGTTGATGATATATACTTTGAAGAAGAAGCAGGGCTCATCTTCCAAAGGAATGGTAACATCAATGCTTAGGTTCTGTCAGATGCATGCTTGCCAGATATATTATAGTAGTTATTCCTTTTTAGTATGGCCTAGTGACAACTGAGGTCATTTCTTTGGAGGAAATTATTCTGATTCTGTGAGATAACATCTTCTGTAGTGATCATTAGTAACTTCCTGATAAAGTGCAATGAAAAGGCTCTTTGTTGAACTGAGAACATTAGAGATATGTATTGGCTTCCAGTTGCATGTGTGAACACAAATATTCTACAATATTGATTTATTTAGTAATATTGATACTAAATAAATCAATATTGTAGAATCAATACAATTTGTATCAATACAAAAACAACTATCTACTTATTAGAAATGAAAAATAGTGTATTGAATAGAATGCTAGCCTTGGGGTCAAGAGGAATTGTGTTCAAATCTTGTGTCTGGAAATTGATAGCTGTATGATTCTAGAAAAGTAAGTTTAATCTTTCTGAGCCTCAATTTCTTCATCTATAGAATTAGAAGGTTGGACCAGTTAAACTCTAGGGTCCCTTCTAACTTGAAGTATTTTCTGGTGGTTACTGAGGGTGTAAATGATATAGACACAAGAAATGCACTAAGTATTGATATCACTAATCAAAGTTTACACAGGAAACTGGAGATCTTGCAGTGCAGAAGTGATATTTTCAACACTTCTTCCAATTGAAAGCAAGAAATGAAAAAAAAACAGGTTAAACATGGTAAATGAAGAGCTGGTAAAGAAGGTGGTGTCTGAAAGAGGGAATTTTATTGTTTTACCTATAGAAATGGAGTTTTCTAACTACGAAGGGAGTGAAGGACTGGCAAAACTTATGTTAGACTGTTGTCTTGCACAAAAACATCGAAAGGGCCTTGAATGGAAAAAGTAGGTGAAGATGAGAAACTACCTATATATAATCATTAGAAATGATGCAAGATGTCATAGAGAGTAGCAAGACTATAGGAAGAGCATTAGCATTTGAGAAGCACAGGAATGCTGGAAGCAGCTAACAACTAGCAAGAGATTGGGGGTGACAGAGGAAGCAGTCTTCTAGGGAAGACAAGATGGGGTGGTATCAAGGATGTATTAGAGAGGTTTGCCTTGTCCAGGAGAAGAGTTACCTCTTCATGATAAATAGGGTTGAAAGACAATAGTGGAAGATGTTTGAGTACTGTGAGATGAGGAAAATAGAATGAGAAAGCTCTCATTTAAAAACCTCAGGTTTTTTTAAACTGAAGTTTGAGTACAAGCACTTAGCTTGGTGTTATACAAGGCTGGACGGGAGGTTGAAAAGATTTGGAGTAGTTAGTGAGGGAAGAAGAGCAAATCTCTTTGGGAATTACAAAAGTATTATATTACTGCAATAAGGACCTAGCTAAATTTATATAACATTAATATGTAGTGTAGCAATCACCATCTTTCCATGACTTTCTTTTGGTCTATCCAATAGTAAATGAATAGAAGTGAATACAGTGAACAGTAGGAATAAAGTCCAAGGTCGTTGTTAGGCAAAACATGATAGCAATAGAATCATTGGTCAAAGGATTTAAGTGAGAAGATAGTATATAGTTGAACTGATTTATCAAGGCATTGAGAGAAGGAGTAATAATAATAATAATAATAATAATAATAATGTTTATATAGCACTTTAAGGGTTGCAAAGTATTTTATGTTAACTCATTTGTCCTCATGAAAACTCTGTTATTGTTATTTCAATTTTACAGATGAACCTGAGGCACTGAAAGATTAAGTAACTTGTCCAGGTCACACAACTAGTAAGCTTTTGGAAAAGGATTTGAACTCAGGTCTTTCTGACTCTAAATTCTGTGCTTTATTGACTGTACTAGCTGCATAGCCAGAGGGGAATTTAGCTAATGCAGAAATGATGGCCTATGGTTGTAGGGAAATGAGTCATGAAGGGATTGGAGGTCACTGAGAGGATGAAGATCAGGATTAGCAGTTGTGAAGCACAGGGAAAGATGGGTTGACAAAAAAAAATATGATCAGATAAAAAAATTTCAGAGTTCATGACAATGGAAATAGAACACTTGTTGATGATGGCTATATCAAGGTTATGATTGTCTCTGTGTCTGAGGTAGGGTTTTGGAGTAGGTTATGGGAATTGAATAGACTGAGAAATTAGGAAGGTCAGATTTTGAGGCACTATCAATAGGTATTTGGGGATTTCCTAATATTACTAAATAAATCAATATTTTTCCATCTTTGAAGTAATTAGAAGAAGCACTTCTACAGCTCTCAATTTTTCTTCTTATCTCCCTTTCTCCCATTTACATATTTTCCCACTTCTCCTAATTTTTAACTAAATATTTAATTCCTCTACCTAATTAACACTAGTAGTTCCCTATTATCACAAGGATTAAAATAAACTTCTATATTTGATTTTTAAAGCCCTTCATGTTCTGAGTTTATCCTGTCTTTCTAGCCTTATTATACTTTATTCCTGATGTATGCATTTTCCCACTTCTCCAAATTCTATAAGTTCTCCTCATCTTTATCCCCATGGGGACTTTTTGTTCCCTTGATGCTCTTTAATTTCCTTCTTCTAGTACAATTTCCTTTTAAAAAATTGCTATAAATGTGAGAGAGGATAATAATATAGTTTGTTCTGGATATTTCTCTCTTTCAGTTTCTTTCTCCCTCTTGCTTGCAAGTAGAATATTCTTTTGATCTCACTCCCTCACCCAGTAAAACTTCCAGTTTTTTGGTGGGTGGCCATATCTCATTCCATTCTCTTCTTCAATTTCTCAATACCATAGAGAAATCCTGGATTATTGGACACATTTTTTTTCATATCTGAAGACCTTCCTCCCTACTGCTTGCAATATTTATGTGCTATTTGAAATTTTATGCATGAAATTTTTTGAAGTAATCCCTGAGTTGCATAAAAAAGTGTTTTTTTCCATCTGTGGCAATTTCGTTGATTTTTTTCCCTTCAGTGTAAAATTCACATTTTGTTTTTTAATTTGTCATTTTTTTCTGGGAGTCCTATGATTCTTAAATCATTTTTAAGTATCCTTTAAGTATCTTAATGCTCCATAGCTATGCATCTTGGGATAGTTTTTTTCTTTAAAAGAAATTGAAATTATTCTCAGGCCTTGATTACATCAGATCCCTAAAGGCTTAGGCTGTTGACATCACTTTCTAGTTACCTAAATACAAAATAACTACAAGAAATGATCTAATGATTAGTAGACAAACATAATGGATAACTCAGGGAGTGGACCTTTGTTTACTCAAAATCAACAAGCCAGATGAGGTAGTTGATAGAGTGCTGGGCCCAGAGTCATGAAGACTTGAGTTCAAATTGGAGCTCAGGCATTGACTTGTAGCATAAACCCAGGCAAATTACTCTCTATCTGTCCCAGTTTCCTCATCTGTAAAATGACATCTATGTCATGGGGTTATCGTAAGGATAAAATGAGATAATAATTGCAAAGTGTCTGATATATAGTGTTATGTAAATGTTAGCTATTAATAACAAGCACTTATTAAGTGCCTACCATACGGCAGACAATGTGCTAATTGAATTAATTCAATTTGTTCTCAGTGTATAGCCAAGTTGAATATCTTGCTATGTCTAAATAAATAACTTGTTAACTATTGAATGACCTACACTGTTTTTTAAAATGTGTTTTAAGTATCAAATATAAAGTACCAGGGGACTGCCCTGATTATGGTCCAGCTCTAGACATTTTTCTTAAAAGTCATTCATTTTCACTTGTCTAGAAATCATGTATTCTTTCAAAGTTGATAATTTTTTTTTCTTCCACCAAATTTTCTTCTAATTCTATATTTCTTTTGTACTATAAATGTTTCTGAAGTTACGATTCTTTATCTCTTTCCTTCGAATTCCAAATTCCATTTCTTCTCGGTCATTTCTAAACAATGTCACCTTCACTATATCCATCTTCCTCATCACCTTCCCATCAGAAGTCATACTCTGCCCCTAAAGCCTTGGGTTCTAATAGGTAAGTTTTTCCCTTATCTTTCTTGGAACCCAGACATCAAGACACTTCCTGGCCATTTCTAAATCATGTTGCCATGTTACCCTTTCCCTTTATATGTTGCTACCCTAACCCCCTCTCCCTTTAAAATCTAAGTTACATGAGGGCATGGTTATTTTTATTGAATTTATATCCTTAGAGCTCAGCACACGGGGACTAGAATGTTGTAAGTGTTTACAAAATGATCTCCCCCCTTTTATTCATTCATTCACTCACAGTATCTTTTTAATGTATGCATTTCTCTGTTGAACAATTTTTGAGTTTCTTGCTCCTACTGGTAATCTCTTGAAATTCCTAAGATTTCATTTTGTCACCTGGCAATTTCAGATAATCTTCCTTTGTAGAATGTTTGCTCATTATTTTCAGGTATCTAGTTTTTACTCATTTTTCCTTCTATATTTATGAACTTTGTTGTTTTATCTGTTTTCAAGTTAGATTTTTAGTCATGGTTTCTCCACTGGACTTTTAGATATTCAGCTTTACCTTGATATTGCCATTCATTTGTCTCTGGCTTTTTTGCTCTTTGGTAACTCACCTATACATTGCTATAAAAAAATCCCCCCACTTCCATATCTTTTTGCCCATTCTCATATACTTATGAGAGCTAATCCAGGAACTATGGTGAAAAAGTAAGGTGGATAATACTTTGGTTGAAGATCAATGAAAGCAAAAGCAGAGGGTTTTTATCAGCAGTATACACTACAGACCACCTGGACATAAAAAGGAAATGAATGATGAGATTGGAAACAGATGATAGGCTTGGCATAGAGACGTGATTTAGAATTCATGGAAGACTTCAGTTAGCCAGCTGTCTCCTAGAATTCTTTCCCAGGAAAAGCAGAACAGTTATTAATTAAAAAAAATATTTTTTCAGAAGTCAAGAGAATCAATACTATAATATCTCAGTGGATCTCTAATCTCAAGGATGTGGTATTTGTGTATTTCATACACATTTGTGTATCCTGAACAACTTTGGTCAATGTCGTCCTCCCATAAGATCACTAGCTAGAGGACAGTCAACAAGATATATATATATATATATATATATATATATATATATATATATATATTCTAGATTTGATTCATATCAACAAGGTAGAACCTGTTGCTAGGGTGTTAATGAGGGATAATTTTGAGAGAAAGAACTGCCCCCTTTTTGATTTGGTGATGGAAGGGGAGGTAAAAAGATTAGCATAGACTTATAATCACTCTAGATTTTTGAAATAGCATTTTTCAAAAGGTTTAGAGTTAGGATAGGGTAGGATTATGGGAAGCTCTCCAGAAAGAAATCCATAATTCTGACAAGTAGGAAAAAAATATGAGTGCTCCAAAGAGAATAATGGTGCTTAATAGAGAACTCACCATCTGACTTCAGTTTAAAATAGACATGTACAAAAGATGGAAGTAAGCATGACTAACAGAGAATTAATATAAAAGCACAGAATGGTGCCACAAGAACAGTGTCAAGAGTACTAAAGAGCAGAATAATATGAGGCTGGCAAAGGAAGCTAAGAACATACACACACACACACACACACACACACACACACACACACGCACACAAATTATTTTAAAGCTATATTGGAGGGAAAGATGAAAATGAAAGAAGGGATAGAGCTACTTCCCTGGCTGGCTGGGACAATGAAAACTGATGAAAGAAAGAAGAGCTCTTTAATCCTTAGGCCCCCTGTGTTTTCTCTGCCAATGACATTGACTAGCTTGGAAAAGATAGAACAAAAGTGGTTGATAGTGAGCTAATACCCTAGATAAGTTAAAAGAGCATAGGAGAGCACCTATTGCTCGTGATGAGCATGAATCATTGGCTCAGTTGAACTATGTCCTTGTTTACTGAAAAATAGGTAGACATTATAGTTAAGCCATTGTCAGTGATATTTTTCAGATTAATAATGGAAAAGTACTACAGGCCTAGCAAAAGGTAAATGTCCCAATTTCAAAACAAACAAATAAATAAGTGAATGAATAAAAGGAAGAATAGAGAATCTGAAAGCAAGGCAAGTGAACTTGGCTTTGACTTATTCCACTATTCTAGAATTGTTTTCTAAAGAGATAGTGGGCATTTAATTGCATATACTTATTGCCTAAACTTCCTCCCCTATAATTCACTCTTTAACCCCTTGAAATCTGGCTTTCAACATCAACTCTCAACATAAACTTCTCTCACCAAAAGCTTCTTAATTGTAAAATCAGATGGTTGTTCTTCAACCCTCATAGTTCTTGACCTCTCTTCTGCAGTTGATATCATTGACCCTGTCTACTCTCCTCCATAGAATTACATGATTAATCAATTGAGTGAAGTGGACATATTTAACATGGAGAAGACAAGACTCATAGAGGACATGATACCTATATTCAAGTATTTGAAAAGTTATTATGTGGAAGATAAGATTAGACTTTTCTGTTTGGGCCTAGTGGGGAGAACCACAAGCAACAGGTGGAAATTGAAAGAAGGCTAATTTAGCCATAGTGTCAGGGGGAAAAAATCAAAACTTAAAATAAAAAAAGAAAAACATTTCACAACAATTTGAGTTATAAGAAAAGTGAATAGCCTACCTAGAGATTTAATGTGTTCCTATTCCTTGGAGGCAATCAAAGTGGATCATTACTCGATGGATATATTATAGTGGCAATTTCCTTTTCATGAATTGATTAGATGGCTCCTGAAATCTCCAACTTGGAATCTATGATGCCATTGAAATGAAGGATAATAACAAATGCTGGAACAACTACAGTTGGGTTGAATTTTTCTTGGAAAATTTCTTGGAGGACATGAGTCATAAGAGATGCTCAGTAATTGCATGTCTTTTAAGGGGGAGAATACTGCACATGGGAGAGTGGAATATTCAAAGGTTCAGAGATGGAAGCAAGTATACATGACCATAAAGATGTTTTCAGGGCTAATGTTATTTAAAAATCATAGATCTCTTGTAAAAAGGAATTGACAATATAATTTTAACTTTTAGACTTCCAGGCTACCAGATCTATATTTAGGAAAATCATCCTCTGAGTTCCTTGTGAGCAGGGCCTTTCCCCCCTCCTTTCTTTGTAATTCCAGAATTCAGTGCTATGTCTGGTACATAGTAGGTGCTTAATAAATGCTAGCTGACTTAATAATTCTTTTGACATTTTTCTTTACTATTCTTACTGAAATTTCCATGAGCAAAAAGTTAGTATTGTATGGTGGAAAAAATGATGAAACTGGAATAAAGAAGAGGAATTCAAATCTGAGTCATATTCTTGCTATGGTATAAGTCTCTTAAAGGCTCTGAGACTAAGTTTTCTCATCTGTAACATAGGAATAATAGTAACATGTACCTCATAGTGTTCTGGGGAGAATAAAATATGATACAGTAATAGTATATATTATATATTATATGGTATTATATATATATACATAGTATGTATTGTATGTGTGTGTATGTATATATATAAATATATATGAAATATACATTATATACAAACCTCTCATCTCACTTCTCATCTTTTTATATGCATTCCAGACCGAAATGGTCCTATGAACATCATTCTGATATTTTTCTAATGTTCTTTTCTATTCTTCTACAGCATATCATTTCAGTAAATAATTGTCAGGTTTTTATAGTTAAGTAGAAGTATTAAAACATAAAATTATCCTCTGCAGACTCACTGGAGGCATTCTTGGTAGAAGTCCTGTACTTGTAGGAGGCTGGATGACATGTACCTCATGCTGTTTCCACATGATTTTGTTTTCCTTCATGAAAAGATGTTTTGCTTCCTTCAAAGGATTTTGAAATCTTTTCATTCAATGTCACTTTTACATGATGAATACTTGGTATGGTTTTATGTGTCACAAACATTCTGAAATTTTGATGGATCAATGTCATGTTTGGGTGACAACAATTCAATCTATGATAATGGTCTAGTTCCAGTACAATTCACTGGTTGAGTTTTTCAAGATATTTTGAGGTCAATATTTGTAGTAAAAGGACTGTTGTCTCTGTCCATGAGACATACTAAGCTTCTGACAAAATTGGGACCAAACTGCAGAGAGTCTTGAGGGTTAGGATAAGGAGTTCAGACTTTTTCTTGTAAGCAATAGGAAACCACCAAAAACGCTTTTGAGCAGAGACATAGAATTACCAAAGTGATATTTTAGGAATATTATTATGAACAGTGTGAAGAATAGATTGTTGCAAGAAAAGATTGTTGTTTTTGTTGTTGTCCTTCATCCTTGAAGAGTACTAATGACATCAGGAGGGTGATAGAAAATGGGGTAAGGAAGTTCATATTTTAATTTAGGTATAGGATATATGAAGATCTAACTCTCAGCTGTGCTAGGCATGAAAGTAAATGAAAGCACAGAAAGAATGGTAACCAAAATATGAAATTCAAGAGGAATAGTCGATCTGGGATTTATTGTCTGCCCCTAAGGTTCCTCTCTCACTTGATCCTCTAGAATCAGCCCAGCAACAGTATTTAAATGTAAGAACAGAGCCCCCAGAGTTCTAGATCCTTGACTAGTATACACAAAGGAATGGCTGGGGAGTAGCATGCTTGCATATCTATGAATAATAAACTTCCAGACTTATAATCCTTGAATTCTTGTGTTTCTTCTTGGTCCCTCAATCCCTGATATGTTTATAGGGGATTTGACACATCTAGAACTATTTTGCAAAAAGTATGGGAGAAATAAGCAAGAGAGGCTTAAAAATATACTGCATATGGTCTAATCCATTGTTAAATATTTATTATTTACTATATGTCAGGTTCTGAGCTAAATACTAAGGTTACAAAGATGAAATCTAAAGAATCCCTGACCTGAAGGAGCTTACATTTTAATGAAAGAAACAAGATGTTTATACACATGTATTTCTCTATATGTGTATCTCCATCTATATCATCATCTATCTTGATATCTATACTTCTCTATTGAATCAATCTATACAAATAAAAACAAGGTAACCTGGAGGTAGGGAGTTGGAGGAGGCACTAGAAGCAAAAAAGGGCTTCATGGAGTAGGTGGTGCTTGAGTTGAGTCTTGAAGGAAAGATAGGTCCATTTTTTTAAAAGAATGGATGACTGTTAAGTCTATATCTCAAAGACATCGAAAAATGGGAAAAAGGATCTATTTGTACA
Source organism: Trichosurus vulpecula (assembly GCF_011100635.1). Lineage (NCBI taxonomy): Eukaryota > Metazoa > Chordata > Mammalia > Diprotodontia > Phalangeridae > Trichosurus > Trichosurus vulpecula. The sequence continues at coordinate 222,840,567 of NC_050575.1, read as the reverse complement.
AAAATATTTAGAGCAGCTCTTTTTGTGATGGCTAAGAATTAGAAATCAAAGTGATGCCCATCAATTGGGGAATGGCTAAACAAGCTGCGGTATATGATTGTAATGGAATATTATTGTGCTATAAGAAATGACAAGCAGAATGACTTCAGAAAAAAACTGGAAAGCTTTACATGAACTGATGCATGGTGGAGTGAGAAGAACCAGAACTTTGTACACAGTAACAGCAGTATTGTATGGTGAGCTGTGAAAGACTTAGCTGTTCTCAGCAATACAATGATCTAAGACAATCCCAAAGGACTAATGATGAAGCATACTATCCACCTCCAGAGCAAAAACTGATACTGACTTAATACAGATTGACACATGCTATTTTCACTTTCTTTTATTTTTTCTTTTATTCTAGTCTTCTTGTACAAGATGATGAATATGGAAATGTTTTACATAATTGCACATAAATAACCTATATCTGACTGTTAACCATCCCAGGAGAGGGAAGAGGAGAAAGGGATAGAATATGGAACTCAAAACTTTAAATAAAAGTGTTAAAAATAATAAAAAAAGAATGGATGAATGAGTAAACAAATGAAAGGAAGGATAGAAGGAAGGAAGGAAGAGGGGGCGGAGCCAAGATGGCCGCATGAAGGCAGCCTCTTACCGGAGCTCTCTCACAAGGTCTGTCAGATTCCCATAAAAAAGTGAATTTGAGCAGATTTGAGAGAGTCAGAAACCGCGAGCAGTCTGCGTGGGGCAAATTTCCGAGCCGGGAGAGTTTGAAAGGCCGGAGGAACGTACCTGCAGGCGCGGAGAGTGCTCGGTGCGGAGCTGCTCCAGACCAAGGCGGAAGCGGCCGGCCGGGAAATCCACGTGGGAGACGGGCTGGGAGAAAGCTGGGCGCCCGAAACCGGCAGAGATCCCCAGGCCTCCCAACACAGGACGGCAGTATCTGGGAGCGACGAGAGGCAGCGCAATGCCACCAGCGCCACCAGCCGCAAAAACACCCAGCCCTGCCGCTTGCAAAACCCAGGAACTCGGCTTCTTGAACTTTCGGAAGACTCAATGGCCAGGTAACCGGCTCTAACCCCTCCCCCCCTCACCCAGAGAATTCCTCGGGGAAAAAAAAAAAGAGAACTGAAGCAGAGGAGAGAGTAGCGGGGCTTCACAGGACAAATACTAGAAGCTCATTAGTCCCAGAGGGGAAGAGTCGGCAGGGGGCCAAGCCAGGAGCCCAGACGTAACCTTGCTCCCCCAGGGGAAGCGCCAGTCATCAGCTCAAACAACAAACAGCTGAGACCATTGCTGAAAAGCAAGTGCTGGAGAGCACCCACAGGGAGTGAGACGCCAGGGAGCCAGACCCCTCCCCCACACCTCAGGAAACTGAAGGTTATAATTCTAGACTCACAACCCCCAGAATAAGAAAGCTGGGACAGAAAGCCCTGAGATCCACAGATAGAAATTCATTGTAAAGCCAGCAAAAGGCAAACCAACATGAAGAAGAACACAAAAAAACCGAGGACAATAGATTCTTTTTATGGAGACAGGCAGGATCAAAATATCGACATAGAAGAAGATAGCAATGACACGGTAGATACATCAGATACCTCAAAAGCTAATATGATCTGGTCTCCAGCCCAAAAAGCACTGCTGGAAGAGCTAAAAGAGGATTTTAAAAACCAAATTAGGGAGGTAAAAGAAAACATGGAAAAAATGGAAAAGTCCCTAAAGAATAAGATTGGCGAAATGGCTATGGAGATTCAGAATCTAGAGAGAGAAAAGGACACCCTGAGAGGTGAAATCAACCAATTGAAAATGGAGGCTCAAAAGCAAAATGTAAACACTAACTCATTTAAAATTAGACTTGAGCAAGTAGAAGCTAATGAATCTATGAGGCATCAAGAAGTAATAAAACAAAACGTAAAGAATGAAAAAATAGAAAAAAATGTGAAATATCTGATTGGCAAAACTACTGACCTGGAAAATAGATCCAGGAGAGACAATTTGAGAGTTATTGGTCTACCAGAAATCCACGATGAAAAAAGGAGCCTTGACAGTATCTTCGAAGAAATTATCAAAGACAACTGCCCAGAGGTCCTAGAACCAGAGGGCAAAATAGTCATTGAAAGAATTCACCGATCACCCCCTGAAAGAGATCCCAAACTGAAAACACCAAGTAATATTATAGCCAAATTTCAGAGCTATAAACTCAAGGAGAAAATACTGCAAGCAGCCAAAAAGAAGCAATTCAAATATCGTGGAACTACAGTCAGGATCACGCAGGATCTCTCAGCTTCCACATTAAAAGACAGGAGAAATTGGAATATGATATTCCGAAGGGCAAAGGAGCTGGGACTACAACCAAGGATCAACTACCCAGCAAAACTAAGCATAATTTTCCAGGCAAGGCGATGGACATTCAATGAAATAGGGGAATTCCAGACCTTCCTGATGAAAAGGCCAGAACTCAATGGAAAATTTGATCTCCAAATACAAACCTCAAGAGAGACATAAAAAGGTAACCAGGGGGAAAAACCCCACAAACTTCATTAACCAATAAGGTTAGGTTGTTTACATCTTTATATGGGATTATATCATCTTATGTATGTTTTTTACGTATATATATATATATATATGTATATATATATATATATACATATACATATATAAGTCATTCTTGTGAATGATACAACTATTGTGACAAATGAAAGGGATATACATAGGTTGTGAATGCCTGTATAAATTAACTGATGTAAAGATATAAAATATAAATAAGAGATATAAAGGGAGGGCTATGAGGGAAGTGGTAAGGAGGTTGTAGAAAAGGGTAAATTACACCAAAGGAAGTGGCAAAAAAAACATATTATAGTAGAGGGAAAGAAGGGAGGGAGAAGAGCAGTATTTGAGCTTTACTGTCATCTGATCTAGTTCAAGAAGGGAATAACATACTCTGATAAGTTTAGAAATCTAACTTGTCCTATGGGAAGTGGGAGGGAAAGGGGGGAAAAAGGGAGGGTGGAGGGCAGAAGGAAGAGGAGAAGTAGCAAGTGGGTAATGGTAAGATAAGGGAGGGGAATAAAGAGGGAGGGTTAACTGAGGAAAGCGGCGGTCAAAAGCAAAACTTTGTTGGGGAGGAGAAGGGGAAAGGGAGAAATAAAAGCATAAACAGGGGGAATTAGGATGGAGAAAAAGACACAGATAGAAATCATAACCCTGAACGTGCAGGGGATGAACATTCTCACAAAACAGAAGCAGATAGCAGAATGGATTAAAAACCATAATCCTACAATATGCTGTTTACAAGAAACGCATCTGAAACAGGGGGATACACATAGGGTTAAGGTAAAAGGCTGGAGTAAAATATATTGTGCCTCAGCTAAAGTAAAAAAAGCAGGTGTAGCAATCCTAATCTCAGACAAAGCAAAAGTAAAGATAGATCTAATTAAAAGAGATAAGGAAGGACATTATATCCTGCTAAAAGGCACCATAAACAATGAAGCAACATCATTGCTTAACATATATGCACCAAGTGGTAAGGCATACAAATTCTTAGAGGAGAGGTTAAGGGAGTTACAGGAAGAAATAGACAGCAAAACTATAATATTGGGAGACCTCAACCTCCCCCTTTCTGAACTTGATAAATCTAACCTCAAAATAAATAAGAAAAAAGTTAAGGAGGTAAACAGAATTTTAGAAAAGGCACATATGATAGATCTCTGGAGAAAACTGAACGGGGATAAAAAGGAATATACTTTCTTCTCAAAAGTACATGGCACATACTCAAAAATTGACCATGTACTAGGGCATAAAAACCTCACAATCCAGTGTAGAAAAGCAGAAGTAGTCAATGCATCCTTTTCAGATCATGATGCAATAAGAATCATTTTTAATAAAGTACCATGGAAAAATAAGCTAAAAACTAATTGGAAACTAAATAATTTAATTCTAAAGAGTGAGTGGGCCAAAGATCAAATCAGAGAAACAATTAATAATTTCATTCAAGAGAATGACAATAATGAAACAACATACCAAAACTTATGGGATGCAGCAAAAGCAGTTCTTAGGGGAAGTTTTATATCTCTAAATGCCTACATGAATAAAATAGGGAAAGAGGAGATCAATGATCTGGGCAGACAGCTGAAAAAGCTAGAAAAAGAGCAAATTGAAAACCCCCAATTAAATACCAAATTAGAAATACTGAAAATCAAAGGAGAGATTAATAAAATTGAAACCAAGAAAACTATTGAATTAATAAATAAAACAAAGAGCTGGTTTTATGAAAAAACCAATAAAATTGACAAACCTTTGGCCAATTTGATTAAAAAAAAGAAAGAAGAAAATCAAATTACCAGTATCAAAAATGAAAAGGGTGAGGTCACCTCTAATGAAGAGGAAATCAAAACAATAATTAGGAATTATTTTGCCCAACTGTATGCCCATAAATTTGACAACCTTAGAGATATGGATGAATATCTACAAAAACATAAACTGCCCAAACTAACAGAGAAGGAAGCGAAATTTCTTAATGACCCCATATCAGAAAAAGAAATTGAGCAGGCCATCAACGAACTCCCTAGGAAAAAATCTCCAGGGCCAGATGGTTTTACATGTGAATTCTATCAAACATTTAAAGAACAACTAATTCCAATACTTTGTAGACTATTTGGGAAAATAGGTGAAGAAGGAGTCCTACCAAATTCTTTTTATGACACAAATATGGTACTAATACCCAAACCAGGTAGAGTTAAAACAGAGAAAGAAAATTATAGACCAATTTCTCTAATGAATATTGATGCAAAAATTTTAAATAAAATATTAGCAAAAAGATTGCAGCAACTCATTACGAGAATAATACACCATGACCAGGTAGGATTTATTCCAGGAATGCAAGGCTGGTTCAATATTAGGAAAACTATTAGCATAATTGACCATATCAGCAACAAAACTAGCAGAAACCATATGATCATCTCAATAGACGCAGAAAAAGCCTTTGACAAAGTACAACACCCATTCCTATTAAAAACACTAGAAAGCATAGGAATAAGGGGAACCTTCCTCAAAATTATAAATAGCATCTACCTAAAACCATCAACAAGCATTATTTGTAATGGGGATAAACTAGATGCATTGCCAATAAGATCAGGGGTGAAACAAGGATGTCCATTATCACCCCTATTATTCAATTTGGTTCTAGAAACATTAGCTGTAGCAATAAGAGAAGAAAAAGAAATTGAAGGAATTAGAATAGGAAAAGAAGAAACTAAATTATCACTGTTTGCAGATGATATGATGATTTATCTAGAGAATCCTAGAGAATCAAGTAAAAAACTACTTGAAATAATAAACAACTTTAGCAAAGTTGCAGGATATAAAATAAACCCACATAAATCCTCAGCATTCCTATACATTACTGACAAAGCCCAACAGCAAGAGATAGAAAGAGAAATTCCATTCAAAGTTACTGAAGGCACTATAAAATATTTGGGAGTCTATTTGCCAAGGCAAACCCAGGGCCTATATGAACATAACTATGACACACTTTTCACGCGAATAAAATCAGATCTAAATAAATGGAGAAATATCAGTTGCTCATGGTTAGGCCGAGCTAATATAATAAAAATGACAATTCTACCTAAATTAATCTATCTATTCAGTGCCATACCAATCGAACTACCAAAAAATTTTTTTACCGAGCTGGACAAAATAATAACAAAATTCATTTGGAAAAACAAGAGGTCTAGAGTATCTAGGATATTAATGAAAAGACATGCTAGAGATGGTGGTTTAGCCACACCAGATATTAAACTGTACTACACAGCAGCAGTCATCAAAACTGCCTGGTACTGGTTAAGAAACAGGGGTGTGGATCAGTGGAATAGGATAGGTACACAAGTAGGTGAAATCAACAAGTCTACCAATCTACTCTTTGATAAACCCAAAGAAGCCAGTTTCTGGGCTAATAATTCACTATTTCACAAAAACTGTTGGGAAAATTGGAAAATGGTAGGGAAAAAACTGGGCATAGACCAATATCTTACACCATATACCAAAATAAAGTCAAAATGGGTTCATGATTTAGGAGTAAAAGTTGATACTCTAAATAATTTGGGAAAGCAAGGAATAGTTTACTTATCAGATTTGTGGAAAAGTAAAGAATTCATGACCCAACAAGAGATAGAGAGCATTACAAAATGCAAAATGGATAATTTTGATTATGTCAAATTGAAATGTTTTTGTACAAAGAAAGCCAATGCAACAAGAATTAGGAGGGAAGCAGAAAATTGGGAGAAAATCTTTGCAACTAGTATCTCTGATAAAGGCCTCATCTCTAAAATATACAGGGAGCTAAGCCAAATATATAGGAATATAAGCCATTCCCCAATTGAGAAATGGTCAAAGGATATGAACAGGCAGTTTTCAGAGGAAGAAATTAAAGCTATCTACAGGCATATGAAAAAATGCTCTGGATTGCTGCTGATTAGAGAAATGCAAATCAAAACAACTCTTAGATACCACATCTCTCCTGTCAGATTGGCTAAAATAACAAATCAGGAGAATGATAAATGCTGGAAAGGATGTGGGGAAATTGGAACATTGTTGCATTGCTGGTGGAGTTGTGAGCTGATCCAGCCATTTTGGAGGGCGGTGTGGAACTATGCCCAAAGGGCTATAGAAATGTTCATACCCTTTGACCCAGTAATACCACTTCTAGGGTTGTATCCCAAAGAAATCATGCAAGCGGGAAAAGGACCCATATGTACAAGAATATTTATAGCAGATCTCTTTGTGATAGCCAAGAATTGGAAAGCAAAGGGATGCCCATCAATTGGGGAATGGCTGAACAAGCTGTGGTATATGAAGGTGATGGAATACTATTGTGCCATAAGAAATGGGGATGATGCAGACTTCATAACAACCTGGAAAAACCTACACGACATAATGCTGAGTGAGCGGAGCAGAGCCAGGAGAACGTTGTGCACAGCCACAGATATGTGGATTCCGTGAGGACCAACCCTGACATACTGCGCTTCTTTCAGCAACCTAAAGGGGCAAGGACAATTCCAGGGGACTCACGATGGAGAATGCTATCTTCATTCAGAGAAAGAACTGAGAAGTTTGAATACAGACTGAGGCACACTACATGCTCGCCTTTTCTGCTTCTCTTTTGTTTTTGTTTTTGGGGTTTTTTTTTTCTTGTTTGTTTTGTTTTTTTTTTTTTTTTGGTTCTGTTTCTTCTTTCTCGTGATTCATTCCATTGGTCAAAATTCTTCTCCACGACTTGACTAGAGCATAAATTAATTCAATGCGAAGTTATACATGACAGTTATATGAGACTTCATGCCATCTTGGGGAGGGAGGGGGGAGGGAGGGGAGAAAAACTGGAACTCAAAACTATGTAGAACCTTGTGTGGTAAACTAAAAATAAATAAAACACCTTTAAAAAAATACTTTAAAAAAAAAAGAAGGAAGGAAGGAAAAAGGTAGAAATGAAGGTAGGTAGTAAGGAAAGAAGGAAGGCAGGAAAGAAGGAAGAAAGGAAGGGAGGAATGGAAGAAGGGATGAGGGTAGGAAGGAAGGAAAGAAAGAAGGAAGGAAGGAAGGAAGGAAAGATAGAACTAAGGTTGTTAATGAATCTGTTAGACTAGATTTAATGTGGTGCAGTCCATCTCTTCCACTAGATCTTTCATCTTCTGTGCCCCCCAAAATGATCAACATGCCAATAATCCTGGGTTTCTGTGGCCTTAGTTTTAGCATACCATCAAAGTTTAACCCACAAAAATGACAGTTATGTTTTAGAGAGAGAAATATTTAATATAGATTATCAGAATACAGATTATGAAGTAACTCTTATCAGTAATTAATATATTGATCTATTATGAATTACTATGCACATGCTCTACTGATAATGAGGGAACTTCTTATCTCAATGCCATACAAATTGCTTAGTAAGGACATGGACATAATAAAAGTGTGATCCTTAAATCATAGAAATATTAGGTATGCAATTATTTGTATAAAGAAGATGGTGCTGAATTACCTTTCCTAAGGCCAGTTTAGAGTGTCTGGACTGTATCCATATGGAGTAGAGACAAAAAGAGATACAGAGAAAGAGACATAGAGCAGAAAAGCCTACAAAGTAAGCTACAGCTGCTGGGCTGAGCTTCAGATAAGAGCAGAGCCAGGATAGCAAACTTGGCCAGGAGAGATGCTTAGAGTTCTTGTAGGAGGACATCATAACGAGATAAAAAGAAATTTGAGAGCTAAGCCATTGGGCTCTTTCTCTCTCCACAACTGGCTTACGAGAGAATAAAGGCAGAAATAGTTGCCAGGGTATTGCTCCATTTACAGCTACCAGCCAAGGGAGAAGGTGCATCAGAGGGCCAATTTAGGGTCCTCTTTGTATAAGAGGGCAAAGGACAGAATAGAGCTGGTAGGTTCTTGTTCCTTTTGCAAAATCAAGGCAAGACAGTAAAGCAAAAGCAGAAATACCAAGTTCTTGTTTTCTCCCCCGGAGCAAGTTAGAAAAAGAGAGAAATGAGACAGAGGGTCAAAGACCCTAGCACCAGAAGCCCTGACTATACTCTCGTCAAACTAAATCCTTTGTTTGATAATATGTCTAATGTCAAACCTCCTCCTTAGAAATGATGCAGTATTTTTCGTACTAGAATGATGTGTGCTCAAGTACAAACCCCAAACAGGAGAAGTAGGTTTGAAAATGATTCTGACTAGAATTGAGGGATCCAAGCTGCATTTCCCTCCTTAGAGTCTGTCTGCAATATTGAATCAAGATGGTCTTGACTCATGTCAATCAATCCATAAGTATTTATTAATCGCTTACTCTGTTTGAAGGACTGTGCTAAGTGCTGCTGAGACAAGTACAAAGAATGACCTGAGCCCTACTTACAAGAAGTTTATATTCTAATGGGGAAGAAAACTGGTACGCATAAAACATTTATACAGGAAAAATATTTAATAACGATAAATACTTTGTATACATACATATAAATTCACAACTTTATGCATAAATGCAAATATGTGAATATATACACAAATGAATTCATTATGAAGTAGCTTGGGTGGTAACAAACTAGCAATGGTCAGAATCAGAAAAGAAATATTTGTGTTAAGATGTGGTAACCTTTGGAAAGTCTTTTTAAATAGCAGGAACTAGGTTGGGGAGGAACAGGATCTTCTCTTGACCTTGTTGCCATTCAAACAGCTAGGACATAGCAGCTGTTAACTTTGACATTGCAAGGGACAAAGAACTGAAGACATTGCATGATCAGATTTAAAGAAGTGATGGGATTTCATTAGGTAAATGGTGGAGGAGGGCATTCTAGAGATAAGAAGTATGAACAAATGTGAAAACAGGGAAGCATATCAAGCAATTCAGAAATTATTAATTAACATTAATTATTAATCGAGTATTAATACACTCTGTGTCAGATACTATGATAAGTACTAAGGACACAAAGAAAACAAAAACAGTCCTTGTCCTCTAGGAGTTTATATTCTGATGGGAGGAAGCAACATTTACATTGAAAGTTGCACCTGAGATACATACAGTGTAAAAGAAAGGGAATCTTAAACATGAAGGCCCTAGTAGTTAGGTGGAACAGGAAAGGAGTGATGAAATATGCTGCACTGAGTCGAGTCTTGAAGGAAAATAGATTCTAAGAGAAGTAGGTGAAGAGGGAGAATATTCTGGGTATGTAGTACAGCTAGTGAGGGAGAATAAAAGTGGGGGAAAGAGCATTAATTTCAAGGAACAACAGGCATGCTCATAAGACTAGATCATAAAATACAGGGATGGGAGTGAAGTGTAAGAAGACTGGGAAGATAAAGTTTTAAATGCTAAAGCAGAGAGCTTATATTTAGTCCTAGATATAATAGTGTGTTATTGGACTTTTTTTGGGTGGGGGTGCTGTAACATGGTTATGTGTATACTTCAAAAATCACTTTGGCAGATGTGTGGAGCATACATTGGAGAGGAATAAAACTTGAGACAGGGAGAACAATTAGGACGTTTTTGGAATGGTCCAAATTAGAGAGAATATAAGCCTGAACTAGGATGGTCTGAGTGGTATGGACAAGAAATATCCTGTTTAGTTGGTCACTTCCTTCAAGAGAAATGTTCTTTCAATTTGGAAATTTTTTTGTTGTTGCAAGAATGAAATTTCACTCTTTGAAAACAACCATGCTGATTGGTCAAGCAGAATAGCTGGATATAATGAAAAGGACATTGACTTTCACTAGGGTTATTTCAGTGCTTACCTACATGCATGTGCAAGACCTATCTGAGTGAATATGCATAGGATACTTCATAGTTTTGTGGAAAAATCATTCTTACTCTTTTTTATCTATTTAATTTATTTAATATATATTTGGTTTTCAGTACTGATTTTCACAAGAGTTTGAATTACAAATTGTCTCCCTATTTCTACCCTCCCACCCACTCCAAGATGGCAAATATTCTGGTTACCCCGGTCTCCAGTCAGCTCTCCCTTCTGTTACCCCACTTGCCTCCCATTCCCTTTTCCCTTACTTTCTTTAGGGCAAGATAAATTTCTATGTCCCATTGCCTGTGTATCTTATTTTCTAGTTGCATGCAAAAACTTTTTTTTTGAACACATGTTTTTAAAACTTTGAGTTCCAAATTCTCACCCCTCTTCCCTCCCCACCAACCCTCCCTAAGAAGGCAAACAATTCAACATAGGCCACATGCGTATCATTATGTAAAACCCTTCCACAATATTGATGTTGTGAAAGACTAACTATATGTTGCTTCTTCTTAACCTATCACCCCTTATTCAATTTTCTCCCTTGGCCCTGTCCCTTTACAAAAGTGTTTGTTTTTGATTACCTCCTCCCCCTATCTGCCCTCCCTTCTATCATCCCCCCTTTTTTATCTTCTTCCTCTTCTTTCCTGTGGGGTAAGATACCCAGTTGAGTGTGTATGTTATTCCCTCCTCAGATCAAATCTCATGGGAGCAAGATTAATTCATTCCCCCTCACCTGCCCCCTCTTCACTTCCTACAGAACTGGTTTTTCTTGCCACTTGTATGCGAGATAATTTACCCCACTCTATCTCTCCCTTTCTCCCTCTCTCAATAAATTCCTCTCTCATCCCTTAATTTAATTTAATTTTTTTAGATAGCATCGCTTCATATTCAACTCACCTTGTGCCCTCTGTCTATATATATATGTGTGTGTGTGTGTGTGTGTGTGTGTGTGTGTGTGTGTATGCATGTATGTATGCATATTCCCTTCAGCTACCCTAATACTGAGGTCTCATGAATCATACACATCATCTTTCCATGTAGGAATATAAACAAAACAGTTCAACTTTAGTAAGTCCCTTGTGATTTTTCTTTCTTGTTTACCTTTTCATACTTCTCTTGATTCTTGTGTTTGAAAGTCAAATTCTCTATTCAGCTCTGGTGTTTTCACTGAGAAAGCTTGAAAGTCCTCTATTTTATTGAAAATCCATATTTTGCCTTGGAGCATGATACTCAGTTTTGCTGGGAAGGTGATTCTTGATTTTAATCTTAGCTCCATTGGCCTCTGGAATATCATATTAAGATCCCTTAATGTAGAAGCTGCTAGATCTTGTATTATCCTGATTGTGTTTCTACAATAGTCAAATTGTTTCTTTCTGGCTGCTTGAAGTATTTTCTCCTTGACCTGGGAGGTCTGGAATTTGGCGACAATATTCCTAGGAGTTTTCTTTTTGGGATCTTTTTCAGGAGGCGATTGGTGGATTCTTTCAATTTCTATTTTATCTTCTGGCTCTAGAATATCAGGGCAGTTTCCCTTGATAATTTCTTGAAAGTTGCTATCTAGGCTCTTTTTTTGATCATGGCTTTCAGGTAGTCCAATAATTTTTAAATTATCTCTCCTGGATCTATTTTACAGGTCAATGGTTTTTCCAATGAAATATTTTCACACTGTCTTCTACTTTTTCACTCCTTTGGTTCTGTTTTATAATATCTTGATTTCTCATAAAGTCGCTAGCTTCCACTTCCTCCAATCTAATTTTTAAGGTATTATTTTCTTCAGTGGTCTTTTAAACCTCCTTTTCCATTTGGCTAATTCTGCCTTTCAAGGCATTCTTCTCCTCATTGGCTTTTTGGAGCTCTTTTGCCATTTCAGTTAGTCTATTTTTAAGGTGTTGTTTTCTTCAGTGTATTTTTCAGTATTTTTTTGGGTCTCCTTTAGCAAGTCATTGACTTGTTTTTCATGGCTTTCTGACATCATTTTCATTTCTCTTCCCAATTTTTTTCCTCTACTTCTCTAAGTTGCTTTTGCAAATCCTTTTTGAGCTCTTCCATGGCCTGAGACCAGTTCATGTTTTTCTTGATGTAGGCTCTTTGACTTTGTTGACTTTGTTGATTTCTTCTGGCTGCATGTTTGGTCTTCTTTATCACCAAAGATTCCAAAGTCTGATCCTGAATCTGAGTCCATTTTCACTGCCTGGCCATGTTCCCAGCCAACTACTTGACCCTGGAGTTTTTCGTCAGGGTATGACTGCTTATAGAATAGAGAGTACTTTGTTCCAAGCTTGAGGGAAGGTGCTGTTGTTTTCAGAGCTATTTCTATGCAGCCAGCTCTGACACACCAGTGCTACTCCTCCCCTAAGAACCACCAACCAGGACTGGACTCAGATCTTAAGCAGGCTCTGCACTCCAGCTCAGATCTGCCACTTAATTCCTCCCACCAGGTGGGCCTGGGGCTAGAAGTAACTGCAGCCATAGTTCTGTAGCTGCACGACCCCTGCTGCACCCAGGGTAGTGGCCAAATTTTGAACTCCTATCACTCTGTCCCCTGCAGCTTTTTCCACTAACCTTCTCTGTTGTCTTTGGCGTTTGTGGGTTGAGAAGTCTGGTAACTGCCACAGCTCACTGATTCAGGGCACCAGGGCTTGTTCTGCCTGGCTCCTGGTCTGGTTAGTCTGTGCCGCCCATGCTGGGCTCTGCTCCACTCAGCTCCTAGTTCCATTCATGATAGAACTTACCCAGCAACCATCCAGGCTGTCCTGGGCTGAAACCCTGCTTCCCTCTGCTATTTTGTGGGTCCTGGAGTTCTAGAATGTGTTCAGAGCCATTTTTAATAGGTTTTTGGATGGACCTGGGGGGGGAGCTCATGCAAATCCCTGCTTTCCAGCCACCATCTTGGCTCTGCCTCCCCATTCTTACTCTTAATCTACTCAACTCTTCATTCTTACCTATCCTCAACTCCTTTTATGAGGAATCACACTGTTTCTTTTACTACTTTTTTTTTCCTACTCACAGTCTTCTGCACAGGATTGATTACCTTATGAGTTTGTTGAGTTACTCAGTTTTATTTATCTTTTGAGATATGTCTTTAATTGCTAAAGGGACTGCCTGCTATTTCATTTCGAATTACACTGAAATTGGTGACTGAATTCCACTACAGCTACCTAGAGGCAAATTTGGTGGAAAATATTTCATGTTTCTCAGTTCCATAATGAAGCACACCATGTTTGTTTCAAATTGCCAGAGCTGGCTGTGCTCCTTTTCTAGCCAAACACTTAATTGTTCATGTTCTAAGAATCTCCAACTTCAACATTGTGTCTGTTCCAAATGTGATTGTGAAATAATTGATTGCATTAAAAAGCAAATCACTCAATTCCTCAATCAAAAGGACATTGTTGATAAAAACTAGAGTTTCTATATCAATCACATTAACACTAGGTGTTCATATCAGTATACCATGTGGAAAGGATACACTGTGGTTTTATTGAATATCTATTACCCGGCATTGTCCAGTTAGCAGGGGTGCTAGCTGCTCAGCACTTGCTTTATCATGCAGCCCATGAGACTAAATCGCATCTGCTTGTCATGCATTTTAATAGTTCCGTGGGACCACATTTACAATTGCCATCTTATCCCACTGGTATTTTTAAAGGTCTTTGCAAGCCTTAAAATGTTATGTAATAATGATAGTGATAATGATAACATTATCATTATCATTATTATATTCTTCAATTATTTCTTTTCTCTGCCATGATTGGGCTAAATTTCTCCAATAATATATTTCCAATTGCATTCTTGAGACCAATTTCCCAATTTCTTTGGTTTAAGTGAATATAGGTTGCACCTGCCTACTATGAACTTACCTATTGTCTTTTGGATGATTCTCAATGTAAATTCTTTGAAGACTTAGTGGTTAATAATATCATAATAATTATAATATCACCAGAATTTTATTGTCTCTCTTGATAATTGCAACTAATAAAATATGAATTCTTTTTTAAAATGTCACTGAATTCATAGCAGTCTATGATAATTGTGCATCTTCTACACTAATGGGTACTAATTGTATATCTTTAAAAAAACTCATTTTGTATTTTATCTTCCCCCAATTACATGTAAAATCTATTTTAGCATTTTTTTAAACCTCTGAGCTCCAAATTCCCTTCTTTCCTTCATCCCCACCACTCTCATTGAGAAGGCAGGCAATTTGATATAGGTTATACATATGTAGACACGCAAAATACATTTCCATACTAGTCACACTGTGAAAGAAAACAGACCAAAAAAAAACTTCAAGAAAAATAAAGTTGCAAAAAAGTATGCTTCAATCTGTATTCAGACCCCACCAGGTCTTTGTTTGGGGGTGGATAACATTTTTCATTATAAGTTCTTCAGAATTGTCTTGGATCATTGTGTTTCTGAGAATAGCTAAGCCATTCACAGTTGATCATCTTACAATATTGCTGTTACTTTGTACATGATACATTTAATCTTGCATTGCCACATGTGTTTCCATGTTTTTGTAAGAACATTCTGCTCATCATTTCTTATAGCACAATAGTATTCCATTACAATCATATAGCACAATTTATTCATCCATTAGTCAACTAATGGACATCTGCCCAATTTCAAACTCCCTGACACCAGAAAGGGGTTGCTATAAATATTTCTGTACATATAGGTCCTTTTTATCTTTTTTTTAATCTCCTTTTGGATATAGACCTAGAAGTGGAACTGCTAGGTTAAAGGGTATGCATGGTTTTATAGCCCTTTGGGCATAGTTCCAAATTTCTCTGCAGAATAGTTGTTTCAGTTCACAACTCTACCACCACTCCATTAATGTCTCATTTTTTTTCCATGTCCCTTCCAATATTTGTCATTTACCTTTTCTGTCCTATCAGTCAATTAAATATGTATGAGTTAGTACCTCAGAATTGCTTGAATTTGCATTCGTCCAATCAAGAGCAATTTAGAATGCCTTCTCATATGACTTTAGACACTTTTATTACTTCATCTGAAAACTGTTCATATCTCTAAATCATTTATCACCTGGGTAATGGCTCCTATTTTTATAAATTTGACTCAGTTATTCATATATTTGAAAAATTAGGCCTTTATCAGAGAAACATGCTTCAAAATTTATTTTATAGTTATGATACCCAAATGTATTTCCCTCTATCCTATCCCCCCTTATTTTTTCTATTCTTTCTCTCCTTTCACCATGTCCCTCCTCAAAAGTGTTTTGCTTCTGACTACCCCCTCCCCAAATCTGCCCTTCCCTCTATCAACCCTCCCTACCACCATTCTCTTATCTCTCTCCTCTGTGCTTTCCTGTAGGGTAAAATAGATTTCTATACCCAATTGAGTTTGTATGTTATTCTCTCTTTGAGCCAATTCTGATGAGAGTAAGGCTTATTCCCTCCCCCCCTTCCACATTTCCCCCTTCACTGTAAAAACTTCTTCTTGCCTCTTTTGTGTGAGATCATTTACCCCCACTCTACCCCTAGCTGTCCCTTTCTCCTGTACATTCCTCTTTCTAAGTTCCTATTTTTTTTATTTTTAGATACCATCCCTTCATATTCAACTCATATCTGTGTGTTCCATCTATAAATATTCCTAACTGCCCTAATAATGAAAAAGTTCCTTTGAGTTAAAAGTATCATCTTCCCATGTAGGAATGTAAACAATTTAACCTTTTAAGTCCCTTATGGTTTCCCTTTCCTGTTTATCTTTTTATGCTTCTCTCGAATCTTGTATTTGAAAGTCAGATTTTCTATTCAGCTCTGGTCTTTTCATCAAGAATGCTTGAAAGTCTTCCATTTCAATGAATATCCTTTTTTACCCTGAAAGATTATACTCAGTTTTTCTGGGTAGGTGATTCTTGGTTGTAATCCCAGCTCCTTTGTCCTCCAGAATACCATATTCCAAGACCTCCGATCCTTTAATATAGAAGCTGCTAAATTTTGTGTTTTCCTGTCTGTGGCTCCACAATATGTGAACTGTTTCTTTCTGGCTCCTTGCAATATTTTCTTCTTGATTTGGGAGCTCTAGAATTTGGATATAATATTCCTGGGAGTTTTATTTTTGTGATCTCTTTCCAAAGGTAATAGTGGTTTCTTTTAATTTTTATTTGACCCTCTGGTTCAAGAATATCAGGACAGTTTTCCATGATAATTTCTTGAAAGATGATGTCTGAGCTATTTTTTTGATTGTGGCTTTCAAGTAGTTCAATAATTTTAAAATTACCTCTCTTGGATCTGTTTTCCAGGTCAGTTATTTTTCCAATCAGAGATTTCACATTTTCTTCTATTTTTTTCATTCTTTTGGTTTTGTTTTATTGTTTCTTGATTTCTCATAAAGTAATGGGCTTCCATTTGCTCAATTCTAATTTTTAAGGAATTCTTTTCTTCAATGAGTTTTTGTACCTCCTTTTCCACTGGGCCAATTCTGCTTTTCAAGACATTTTTTCTTCATTGGCTTTTCGTATCTCTTTCATACTTTGGCCCATTCAGTTTTTTAAGGTGTTATTTTCTTCAATTTTTTTGTGTGTGTATGTCTTCTTTACCAAGCCGTGGACTAGTTTTTCATGATTCTCACGCATTATTCTCATTTTTCTTCCCAATTTTTCCTCTACTTTTTCTTACTTGGTGTTTGACATCCTTTTTAAGCTCTTTCATGGCTTAAGACCAATTCATATTTTTCTTAGAGGCTTTGAATGTGGGAGCTTTGACTTTATTATCTTCCTCTGAGTGTGTGTTTTGATCTTCCTTGTCACCATAGTGACTTTCTGTGGTCAGAACTTTTTCTGTTGTTTGCTCATTTTTACAGTCTATTTCTTGACTTTTAAGTCTTTGTTAAAGTGGGGCTCTGCTTCTAGGATGGAGGGTGAACTGTCCCAAGCTTCAGGGGTTTTGTGCAACTCTTTTCAGAGATACTTCTAAGGACCTGTGAGTTTTCAGTTCTTCCAAGGTGGTAAGATCTAAGGAGGGATATATTTACTACTCTCCTGGCCTGTGCTCTGGTCTGTAGGTGACCACAAGAACTCTTTTCTGGCCTGGAACTGCCAGAAGAGTCCCTGTTCCCCTCTGGGTGTAAGCTTTGATGTGCTAATGCTTCTGCTTGCTCTGTTGCCACCCAGGACTGTGACCCAGATCTGAGTATGAGCAAAGCAACAGAGTCCTGTTCCTAGTGCCAGCAAAGAAATACCTGTAATCTCCGTATGATCAGTTGTTCAACCCCCTTACTGTCTGTGGGCTGAGAACTCTGGAAGCAGCGCCTGCCATTGCTGATTCGGTGACTCCCAAGTCTTGCTCCTGGTTTGCTGGAGTTGGGTCTGTGCTTGTGCAGCCTGTGCTGGACTGTGCTCTACTCTTACTGAGGTGTGACAGACCTTTCCTACTGACCTTCTAAATTGTCTTTGGCTAGAAAATTCTTTCACCACATTCTTTCATGGGTTTTGCTGCTTGAGGAATTGTTTTATGGTATAATTTAAAGATGTTCAGAGGGGTTAGGGGGAGAGCTCAGGTGAGCTGCTGCTTTTTTCCCTCCATCTTTGATCTATCCCCCTACTAATTATATATCTACTACAATGTGGGGATCTGAGGGAAAAAAATGATGTTACAAAGGGATCCTTATACATGAAAAAGTTGGAAATTGTGGAAGCTTCCTTTCCTTTAAGGAGTTGTGGTGCACAGATTTTTTTTCTCATTGAATCAGCTGTTCTGAACCCTAAAATGAAGAATAACACACTGTTTTCCTAAACAATAACCACCTTTCTGCCATTGCAGTTATAAAACCAGAAATGTTCCAACGTTGAATGCTTTATTGAATCTTAGAATCAGGTGGAACCTTAGCTATTGTCTCATCCAAAACTTTAATATTCTAGATAAGGAAACTGGGACTGAGATTATAAACTCCCCGAGAGCAGGCACCATGGCTTATTTCATCTTTATATTCCATAGAAACTAGCACATTTTCTTGCAAACAGGAAGAACTTAAAAAATGTTTGAATTTAAGTTGATCTCCTCAAGATATTACAACTAGTTAGTTATAAAACCAAGCTAAATGTCCTGATTCTGCAAGCTACTACATGCCAGTGTCTCCCTATGCATTCTATTTTCAGTAAGCAAGACAGCTGAATATCAGAAAAGGAAATTACTTATATCTATTCAGGAGTTTTTTTAAAGTCTTCTCTCTCAATCTTTTTCTATTCTTTTTATCTTTTTTTCCTGTGCCTTTCATAGGGTGATTGATTCAGAGCTTCATAAACCTTAAGGGTCTTCTAGTCCAATTCTTTCAGTTAGAAAAATGAAGAAACTGAAAGTCAGAGTTATTTAGTGACTTACCCAAGGTTTCACAATGTAATAAATGGTGAAGTTTGGATATCAATTCTGGTCTACTTATGCCAGATCTAACATTTTTATACCATATAGTTTATGTCTTCTCTATAACAAACTGCTTTGTTTCTTTGTTTTTCATAAGCAGCCCCACCCTCCCCCCACAAAATATCCTTTGGCTTACTGTTTATGTATATGAGAGAACAGGGATATATTTGTACCTGTGTATGTACATGTGGAGATTACAATTGCCCAATCCACAAGAAAAGCCACTGAGGGAGAGCTCTCAGTCAATGGTACTTTAATAAGGCTCAAGGGTCTCCTCTAATGAAGTGGACCTCAGATTATCCTCACCATCTGAGATGCTCCCTTCTACTAGGGCATTATTTTTATAAAGCTTGACATCAGATTCGATACCTGAATACTCTAAAGGGTCTATACAAAGTGCAGAATCCCATTGGTTGATAACTTTGCTTCACGGGCCAAAAATGATGCATCAGTTAGAATTGGTATGTCAATAGTGGGGTCTTGAATTGAGCAAAACATGGGACATCTTTACTGACTAAGTAGTCATAAGATGGTCAGGTACCTGCTCATATTGGACAAGAGGGAGTGGTCCAGAGGTACAAAAATACGTTGAAGGACTTTCCATGTAATTGAGTCACCTCTGCCATGCTGGACTTGGTCACTATAACAAGGGAAAACAAGGGTGGAGAGCCTCTAGTTAGCTTCCTATGATTAAGCAAGCCAACTTACAATCTATAGCTCATAAATCTGTAGCCTAATATATAGAACTTATAAACACTACACCTATGGAATCATATCAAATAGATTAATACTGATTGGAATACAGCAGGGGTACAAATGAATTATTTCTCACATATGCATGTATGTACATGTACACATATATGTATGTACATATAATATATGTATATAATTGCAATTTATGTATGTCTGTTATGGTAATTAGGGTGGGAGTTTTTTGTTTTCTCTTTTAGAATGCTAAGGTAATCAAGTACCTTTGATGAGTCTTGCCTTTCAGATATAATGGCAAGCAAAGTGGACTTTTTGTTGTCTTTTGTTTCTTTGGTTGAATCAAATCTTTGACCTGCTTAAGAAATAAGAAAGCCTAGTTCACATAGGTTTGAGTCCCATGGTTGTGATGCCCTCCGACACTGAGAAGGGTATATAAGATCTGAGGTTGGTATTTTGTTTTGGGGCTCTCATTCAATGGAAGAGTGTTGTGTGATTTGACCAGACAAGACTCTGGGTAGATGTTGTTAAGAGCCCCACCCCCACTCCCATCTTTGAAAACCCATATGTTTGTGCTTCTCTTTTTGGTAATTTGTATGTGATGTCTTAATCGGACAAAGCATGTCTGTTGACCTGTTCATAGTTTCTATTTGTATTTGCTCTGAAGTTCAGGGTGCTAACCTTTCCCTGAACTAAGTGAATGATATACATATATATATATATGTTTAATTAAACTGAGATTGTTAACCCCTTAATGTTGCTTTCCTTAGAAAAGCAGATCAAAGAACCCATGCTAGCAGCCTTCCTTTGTGCTTTTGTTGTTGGTTTTTCACACTCACAACAGCTGCTAGCAACATTGTTGTTATAATGTGCCTGTGTTTATAAAAACAGCACATATAAACAGGTATATATTCATTTATGTACATATTCATATATACACACCTGTGTACATACAAGTGATCATACCAGTGATTTCATTGGTCTAAAGAACTCATTTAATTTACAGTCTTAAAGAATTGCATGGGGATATAGAGAGATGGTTATTTTTTTTATAGTCAAATAACTGCTATGTAATGGAAGCTGTATCTAAATCTAGATATTCATGAATATAAGCCCAGCCCAACTCTCTATGTACTATGGCCGCATTGCTTCTTAATGAAGGTGATGTGATGATGATGATGATTGATAATGATAGAACTATAGTTGACATTCAAAACTTATCTTAAGTTTTATGGAAGCTCCTTAGATATATTTCACATTTGATCCTCACAACAATATTATGAAGGTGGTCCTATAGGTATTATTCATTTCAGTTTTTTAAGCTGCTGACTAGGTTGGAGACTTTATGTTAAGTACTGAAATTTTTTAACAATGAGTATGTATTAAATACCACCTACATGAACACATTGTGTTAGCACTGGGGGTTTAAGGAAAATGAAACAGCCTTTGACCTTAAAGAGCTTACATTCTATTGGGGAAGACACCGTATACATGTAAGGTATATGATATAACACAATCAAAATAAGTACAAGATAATATATCATTAAGACAAAGTTCATGACCTCAAAGAGGACCATGAACATGCCTGAATTGTTTGGAATTGCAGGATGTAAGGGATTCTCTAAGTAGAAGGCAGAGGCATTAAAACATTTATTTAAACTCCAAAGGACCAGACCCAAGGACCAATGCCCCCAATTCAATATTGTGGCAAGAACCTTCCACATCTCACAATAGTGACCAGGAGGTTGCAAGAAAATATTATGGCAGCAAGCCAAGCCATACTTATGCTCCCCCCCCCCCGTGCTAGGGCCCTCCTGTAAGAAGATTACTCATGAGTCCCAAGCCCCTGCTCAGCACCCTCCGGTCTGTATGCTCTGGAAGCTGGATCTTGGATCTCTGTCCTGCTCTCAGTCCTCAGTTTCTGCTCCTCTTCATCCTCAGTTTCTCCAGCCTCTGCTGCTCCTTTAGCTTCTCAGCTTCTTCAGCATCTGCTCCTCAGCTTCTGCTCCTCCAGCTTCTACTGCTCTGGCTTCTGCTGGTTCTGCTTCTACCGCTCCTCCTTCTCCTGCTTCCACCATGTCTGCTTCTCCAAGCTCTGTTCTCCCTTTTTATACAGTCCTTAGATATCATCTGATCCATTAGAAAGTCATCTAATTGACCACAACTTAGGCAAATACCATTGGCTCTGGTCTTAGCAACTCCCCTTAGGGCCCTTAGGCCTTCATGCCCTCATTGGCTTAAGCACCTTAGTAAGTAGGGGATGGGGCCTACTTAAGAGCAAAGATCTAATCAGACCTTCCTTTGTTGGCCCCACCTGGAGCCCTACCTGAAGCCTATTCAATGGACTGGAAAGATCTTTTCACTTACTGATTGGCTTTACAGATAATTAAAGGAGGGAATAGCAGAGGAGATAAAGAAAATCTTCATATAGGAGGTAGCCTTTAAGCTTGACTTTGAAGAAAACAAAGGATTTTCAGAGATAGAAGTGAGAAAGAGTGCATTCCAAGAATAAGGGGATAGTCTGTGAGAAGGGATGGAGATGCAAGATAAAATTTTATGTGAAGAACATCAAAAAAGCCAAATTTGCTTGATTGTAAATTGTGTAAAGAGAAGTAATATATAATAAGGTTAAAAAGAGAGATTGCAGCTAGTTTGTGAAGGATTATAAATTACAAACAAAGGAGTTTGAGTCAAAACCTAGAAATAATAGGAATTCACATGGAATTTCTTGAGCAGAAGAGGGATGTGGTCAAAGTTATACTGTATAAAAGTGAATTAGAGAGGAGACACTTGAGGCAATTTGGAAATCATGGCAATAGTCCAGGCAAAAAGGGATATGGGCCTGAACTGTACTGCTGATTATATGCTTGGAAATAAAATGTGCATTTTACCAATGACAGAATTGAAAGTCTAAAGGGCAATCACAGTAATAAGCTGACATATTGTCCTTGAAAGATATGTGTTGATTCCCACAACGATTTTCTGAAGAAAGTGCTACAGCTATGATAACCTCCATTTTACAGAACACGGAAAGGAGACTTGGAGAAGTGAAGAGATTTGTCAATGCCCAAAACGCCTACTAAGTGCTAGAGATGGGATTCAAATATAGTTTCTTGTGATTGAAAGTCCAGTGCTTTTTTCACTATACCACATTGCCTCAGGTGGAATTGTCACTTTCAGAAAATCATTTTTTTTTGAAATGTAGTATTTATTACATAGTTTTTCCCCCCTCAAAAAATGGACAGTCTGAAATGGAAAGTAATTTTATATTGAATCCTCTCTTTATGTTCTGCTGTGTACATGGAAATGTTCTTTTTCCCCTCATTTTCTATGTGTTTAAAACTAATAAAAACTTTTCTAAAAGAATTTTGAAGCAATAGAGTGAATTTTGAAGAAGAAAGTGCTAGCAGGATTCAACCTTGGCAAGGGAACCAAGGAGTATGTCAGTTCCTCATCCTTTGTATCAAGAGATACAAAGATATCAAGAGAGCAGCTGGAAGAGCATCAGAAGCTATAATGTCTTCAGAAGAAAAGCTAGGAGTGGCAGCAGGAAGAATGTGATATAATCTAGGATGAAAGTACAGTTTTCTGTTTTTTTTATTTGTTTTTAAATAAATCATTATTTATTTACTTAGTATTTTTAGTTTTTAGCTTTGATTTCCACAAGAATTTGAATTACAAATTTTCTGCTCACTTCTACCCTCCCCCCCCACTCCAAGATGACATATATTGTGATTGCCCCATTCCCCAGTCAGACCTCCCTTCTGTCACCCCACTCCCCCTCCATCCCCCTTTCCCTTATTTCTTGTAGGGCAAGACATATTTTTTTGCCCCATTGCCTGTATATCTTATTTCCTAGTTGCATGCAAAAACTTTTTTTGAACATCTGTTTTTAAAACTTTGAGTTCCCAATTCTCTCTCCTCTTCCCATCCCACCATCCCTCCCTGAAAAGGCAAGCAATTCAACATAGGCCACATGTGCATCATTATGCAAAACCCTTCCACAATGTTCATGTTGCAAAAGACTTAACTATATTTTTCTGCTTCCTATCCTATGACCCTTTATTCAATTTTCTCCCTTGACCCTGTCCTTTTTGAAAAGTGTTTGCTTTTGATTACCTCCTCCCCCTATCTGCCCTCCCTTCAATTGTGCCCCCCTTTTTTTATCTCCTTCCTCCTTCTTTTCTGTGGGGTAGGATACCCAATTGAGTGTGTATGTTATTCCTTCCTCAAGTCAAATCTGATGAGAGCAAGATTCACTCATTCCCCCTCACCTGCCCCCTCTTCTCTCCCAACAGAACTGTTTTTTATTGCCACTTTTATGTGAGATAATTTACCCCATTGTATCTCTCCCTTCCTCCCTCTCTCAATATATTCCTCTCTCATCCCTTAATTTGATTTTATTTTTATCATCCCTTCATATTCAACTCACCCTCTGCCCTCTGTCTCTCTATATACTCCCTTCAGGTACTCTAATACTGAGGTCTCATGAATTATACACATAATCTTTCCATGTAGGGATGTAAACAAAACAGTTCATCTTTATGAAGTCCCTTATGATTTCTCTTTCTTGTTTATCTTTTCATGCTTCTCTTAATTCTTGTGTTTGAACGTCAAATTCTCTATTCAGCTCTGGTCTTTTCACTGAGAAAGATTGAAAGTCCTCTATTTTATTGAAAATCCACATTTTGCCTTGGAGAATTATACACCATTTTGCTGGGTAGGTGATTCTTGGTTTTAATCCTAGCTCCATTGACCTCTGGAATATCATATTCCAAGCCCTTCAATCCCTTAATGTAGAAGCTGCTAGATCTTGTGTTATTCAGATTGTGTTTCCGCATTACTCAAATTGTTTCTTTCTGGATGTTTGCAGTATTTTCTCCTTGATCTGGGAGCTCCTGAATTTGGTAACAATATTCCTAGGAGTTTTTTTTTGGGGGGGGATCTTTTTCAGGAGGTGATTGGTGGATTCTTTCAATTTCTGTTTTACCCTCTGGCTCTAGAATATCAGGGCAGTTCTCCTTGATAATTTATTGAAAGATGATATCTAGGCTCTTTTTTTGATCATGGCTTTCAGGTAGTCCAATAATTTTTAAATCATGTCTCCTGGATCTATTTTACAGGCCAGTGGTTTTTCCAATGAGATATTTAACATTGTCTTCCATTTGTTCATTCCTTTGGTTCTGTTTTACAATTTCTTGATTTCTCATAAACTCACTAGCTTCTACTTGCTCCAATCTAATTTTTAAGGTAGTATTTTCTTCAGTGCTCTTTTGGATCTCCTTTTCCATTTGGCTAATTCTGCCTTTCAAGGCATTCTTCTCCTCATTGGCTTTTTGGAGCTCTTTTGCCATTTGAGGTAGTCTACCTTTAAGGTGTTATTTTCTTCAGTATTTTTTGGGTCTCCTTTAGCACGTAATTGACTTGTTTTTCTGGTTTTCCCACATCACTCTCATTTCTCTTCCCAATTTTTCCTCTACTTCTCTAACTCACTTTTGAAAATCCTTTTTGAGCTCTTCCATGGCCTGAGGCCAGTTCATGTTTTTCTTGGAGGCTTTTGATGTAGGCTCTTTGACTTCATTGACTTCTTCTGGTTGCATGTTTTGGTCTTTGTCACCAAAGAAAGATTCCAAAGTCTGAGTCTGAATCTGAGTGTGTTTTCACTGCCTGGCCATGTTCCCAGACAACTACTTGACCTTTGAGTTTTTCATTGGGATATGACTGCTTGTAGAGTATAGAGTACTTTGTCCCAAGGTTGAGGGGCTGCACTGTTGTTTTCAGAGTTATTTCTACACAGCAAGCTCTGCCACACTAGTGCTCCTCCTCCCCCAAGAACCACCAATCTGGACCTGACTCAGATCTTAAGCAGACTCTACACTTCTGCTCTGATCTGCCACTTAATTCCTCCCACCAGGTGGGCCTGGGGCTGGAAGCAACTACAGCTATAGTTCTGTCCTCAGAGCTGCACCACCTCTGCTGCCCCCAGTGTGGTGGCTGAACCAGGAACTGTTTTCACTCTCTCCCTGCCATTTTTCCCACTAACCTTCTCTGTTGTCTTTGGTGTTTGTGGGTGGAGAAGTCTGGTAACTGCCACAGCTCACTGATTTAGGGCGCTAAGGCCTGTTCTGCCTGGCTCCTGTTCTGGTTGGTCCGGGCACGGCTCATGTTGAGCTCTGCTCCTCTCTGCTCCCAGCTCTGTGGTATAGACCTTAACCAGTGACCATCCAGGCTTTCCTGGGCTGGAGCCCTGCTTCCCTCTGTTATTTCGTGGGTTCTGCAGTTCTAGAATTTGTTCATAGCCATTTTATAGGTGTTTGGAGGGTCCTGGGAGAGAGCTTCAGGCAAGTCCCTGCTTTCCCGCCACCATCTTGGCTCTGCCCCCCAAATCATTCCTCTGGTAGGAAAACCCATGGCAATTTGTTGCACCACAACTAGATTTAGAGGATCATAGATTTAGAGATAGAAGTTACATTATATATAATCTAATCCCTCCCTTCCTTTATTTCATAGATGAGAAAATTGAGGCCCAGAGAGGTTAAATTACTTGTTTAGTGTCACATAACTAATAGGTATCTGATGCAGGATTTAAACCCATGTTATCTTGGCTCCACATCCAATGTTCTATCCACTATTACAAGACGCTTCTTAAATTAGTTGTCATGTTTCTGTATCTGTTGATTGTCTTAAAATTGAGTGGATTAGACTTGATGATTTCTAGAGTTCTCAAATTCTAACTTTTTTGTGATTCTGTGAAGTTTTGAGTTGTAAAAAGATCCTTCTTTGCAGTTGTGAAGATATTCAGAGAGTGGGCCTAACTCCTCTCCCCACATTCCCACAAAAGATGTCTGATATAAGTATTCTTTCCTTTCACCTCCTTCTTTTAGATTCTCCTCACCCTCTCTCAATCCCCACCACTGACTGCAAGCCCAGATTTGTGTCCTCTGCATCTACTTTCGGGAGGGAAACTGTAACCCAAAATGGTCATGGCCATTAGTTGCAGGCAGACAGCCCTGGTAAGTGGGCAGGAATCACGCAAATTTTGTAGGCTGTTGGATTTTTGAAAATTTCCCGACTAGTCTTAGCCTTTATAGTTCATAAAATAAAAAGCAAACTCAGTGTTTTATTAGGAAAAAACCCATTAAGAAAGCAATTCACCTTGGAAATGGCTAATTCTTTCTCTAATGTCACTTTGAGTCCCACCCTTCAAAAAGTTCTTTTTACATCTATCTAACTGTGCTCCCATATGGTCATATCTATCATTTCCAAAACAACAGCATGAGACTCTGCTCAATTTTGATGCTTTCTCAAATGTCTTAATAAAATCTAGTCAAAATCCATCTATTGAATTCCTATTAAAAACATTTGTTACTGTTATGTCTGATTCTTTATGACCCCATTTGGGGTTTTCTTGACAAAGACACTGTAATGATTTGCCATTTCCTCCTCCAGTTCTTTCTATATAGTTAGTAAGTGTTGGAAGCTGTTTTTGAACTCATGTCTTCCTGACTTCAGGCCCAGTGCCCTCTCCACTGTGCCATCTAGCTGTTCCAACAAAAGTTTAGGTGAATTATATTCATAGTAGACTATTACTTTATTGGTTTAATTATCCTGTTAAAAGTGGAAATAAGATTAGATTGTGTGACTCGTTTTTGACAAAATAATCGCTGTTTTGTGATAACCCCTTTGTTTTTAGGTTTTGACTTACCATCTTTTTGATAATTTGTTTTAATTTACCCAGAAATCAAAGTCAAATTCACTTGACTGTGCTATGAAGGATAGATTCTTTTCTTTTTAAAACTGAAACATTTGCCCTTCTCTGGTACTATGGTCAATTTCCTGTTCTCCAGGATCTTTCATATATTACTGACTGGCTCAGAATGACCAAGTGCCAGCTCTTTCCATAGCTGAAGATGTAGTTGATGTGAGCCAATTGATTTGGATTCATCAAGTGCTCTCTCACTATTTATTTATCTTTAGCATCCACTTTCTAGTTTGCATTCCTATTGCATTCTTTTTTTATTACAACCATCCTTTATGGCAGAAAAAAAACCGAAAGGAAAATAAGAGAACTTTGGTTTTCTGTAATGGTAATCATCTTTGCATCTACTTGAACAGGGATCCAGTGTCTCCTTTGATCTTCCTTTCTGCTCCAATCCAGCTTTAAAATCCATTTTCAGTTTTAGTTTGTCTCCCCAGCTTCAATTCTTTCTGAGCTTTAGCATTTCTCAATCCATTCTTCCAGAATTAAATCACTTTTGGATATTCATTCTGTTATCCTTCCTAGCCTTATCTCTCTATATTTTTCTAAAAATCTAAGTAATTTGGTGTTTTGTCTGTGAATCTAGGTTGGTCTCTTCAGTTAACACTTGTTTTTCTTCCTTAGCAGATTTCTTCCTTTTGTGTATTGAATAATTCCCATTTCTTCTCATCTAACTTCTTCTGTAGAATTTCAGTTTATGTGTTCTTATTTATCCTTCAGAATCCTTTAAATTATACTCTCTTAAAATCCATCATGAATGTCAAACTATGTAGAGTTTTCTCATCTTTCAATATCACAAATTCTGAGATGGAATGGTCACCTTCCCCCTAGCATTTCTATACTTTTCACTCAAGCAAGCAGTTTTTCCCTATCAGTGAGAATAATACCCAAATAAGATTTTCCTCATTTGCTCTTCTAGCTTTTGAAGGATGAAAGTCTCTTTAATTATCACTCAGAAAACTTGCATCAGGGTGAATGGTACTCAGAAAACTCATGAAGACAATCAATTAGTCATGCAACCTGCCAACAAGCATTCACTAAGTGTCTACTATATGCCAGTCACTGTTACAAATAATGATCTATATAGTCTGATGTTCAAAATGCACTTGACTAATACAGTCTTATTGGATCATCACAAAATTGAAGAACTAGTTAGCTGGTGAAAGGTTAAAATATATTTAGTGGTTCACTCATGGTCATATATGCAAAAATTATTTTCTTAAATCACCCCTCTGTTCATCCTCTTATGAATTTCTTACTAAGATCTAATTAATTTTCCCATTTCCTGTTTTTCCTCTATTGCTCTTATTTGGTTTTCAAAATCATGTTTTGCCCTTTTTTATCTCTCTTTTTTTAAACTTTTCTAGCAATTGTTGTGGGGCTTGAAAATGTATTGAATCTAATTTACATTTTTTCTTTGAGGTTTTGCTTGTAGACATTTTCAAGTCATTGTATTCTTCTGTGTTTGTGTTTTGATCTTCCTTGTCACCATGGTAGCTCTTTATGGTCATGTTCTTTTGTATTTTTTGTTCTTTCTTTCAGCCTCCTTTTTGGCTTTGGACTTTGTTAGTATTGGGTTCTATTCCCTTTGACGATAGTTGTCTGGCCAGAGCTTCTGTTCATTTATGTCCTTTTGCTGCCTTCACAGCTTATTCTGTGGGTCTGCAAGTTTTCTTTGCTTCCACAATGGTATGATACAGGGCAATGTATGTTCACTGTTCTCTTAGTCTGAGTTTTGCAAGTTCCTAACGCAGATTTGGGTCTATTGGTTTGTGTGGTATTGAATTTCAATGAGTTGCTTCTGGACCCTGTCTCTGTTTGTTTGCTGGGAGGCTCTGTAGGTTGAATAACTGAACTGCTGGTTCCACTTTGGTCTTGGTTTCCTACCCTGGTTATTCCACTACAGGCTTACGCATGGGGCTAGAGGTTAGAATGGAGTCACCATTCTACTCCCAGGCTCAGAGCCTCACAGATAATTTTTGGGAATTTGTCCCTTGCTAGAGTCTACTTACTCCCAATTGATCCTCTCTTCTCTGAATCCGTAACCCAAAATTGGGTACCATGGTACCTGATCTTGTTCTTAGAGGTAGCTCAGGGGTCCCCTGGTAATCTGTCTCATCTTTTCACCCATAAGGACCAGAATGCTCCTTATCTTACCTTCTGCTGCCACTGTGCTGAGCTCCTGATCAGCCCCCATGTCAGGGTCCACAGTCTTCTCCGTCTTCTCAAGGTGCCTGGGGTTGGAAAGTTGACTCACTATAACTTCTCTTGACTTTCCCAATCAGAATTCATTCTGGCACATTTTTCAAGATTATTTTTGGAAGGGATGTGATGGGTAAGCTATGAAAAAATACTTCCTCACACTTTGACATCTTGTCTCTTCCCCCCTAAAGTACAGATCTGACCAGTTCACTTTACCATTCAATAAACTCTAGTATCTCCATTATTTTCTCTAGGTTGAGAAGCAAACCCTTCCCTTTTAAATTTAAAACCCTTTATATCTTGAATCTGACCTAGATTTCCACCTTTATTAGATATTACTCACCTTCATGCACTATATTCTAATGATGCTGGTCTTCTTGCTGTTTCTCACATGACACTCATCACTCTCATTTCTTCATTTTCACCAGCTGTCCCTAATAAACAGAATGCACTCCTTCCTCACCTCTGCCTCTGAGAATTCCTCATTTCTGTCAGAGCTCACCTCAAATGCCACCTTCCCTATGGGTCTTTTTCTGATTCTTCCAGTTGTTGATGCCTCTGACCCCAAATGACTTTATATTGAGTGTGTTTCCTGAGTACATACTTATATGTGTACACCCCATCCTCCCCAATAGAATATAAGCTCTGTGAAGGCAAGGGCTATTTTATTTTGTGCTTTACATTCCAAAACCTAGTATAGTACCTGGCACATTACAGGTATGTAATAAATGCTTTTTCATTTGATGGAAATAGAAGAGCCTGAATTTGAACCCATCTTTAGTGCTCTTTTGCTGCCTTAAACTGCTCTTGTTATTCCTGATTTGTTTTGCAATACATTATTTAAATGTCCCATTAAGAGAGTAAAACAGTTGGTGATGCTTAGACTCAGATCATTTCTCACCAACAAGGTTCAATAAGGAATTGGGCAAATCTCTTCAATCACATTTGCGTGAAGGAGTATATGTGTGTGATGTGCCCAGAAATAATATGGTGGTATTAAGGTAAATCCAGAAGAGAAAACGTAAATAAATCACTGTGAGTAATAGTTTGTTGGACAGAGCTAAAACTCTTTTCAATCCTCATGCCCATTGTTGGAGAAAGCCTTGATCCAGACCACAGAACAGAGCTATGAAAGTCCTGATTTGCATTCATCAATCAAATCAGGCTATGCTTGGAAATTGCTATTAGGGAAAAAAGCTATAGGGAGGAGAGTGAAGGAAGACAAAACTGAATAGAACAGACCTCCATCACTGCCTCCTCCCTCTCCTCCTCCTATTCTTCCTAGTTGTCTTCCTCCTCTTCTTCATCTTCCTCCTCGCCATCACCACTGTCATCTTCCTCCTCCTCCTGCTCCTGTCACTGCTGCTCCTTCCCCCCTCCCCCATTCCCTTGGAGTCAAACATCCTGGTGCCTCTTTTGTGAAGTGGTGGCTGAGGAGACACCCAGACTGGTCATGGCCTACAGAAAGCTGAAGGAAGGAGTCCAAACTGGAAACAAGGACCACATTCATTTGAAGGTGGCAGGGCAAGATGTTTCAGTGGTGAAATTTAAGAATAAGAGGGACACACCAGTTAGTCAACTAATGAAAACCTATTGTGAACAACAAGGTTTGTCAATGAGGCAGATAAGATTTTGATTTGATGGGAAACCAATCAATGAAACAGACACACCTGCGCAGTTTGAAATGGAGGATGAAGATACAATTGGTATATCCTAGCAGCATACAGGGGGTGCTTACTAAAAGGAGAATCTACAACTCTACTCTAGAACTGTGCTTCCAAGAAAACAACACATCCACAATTAGAAAACCAAGGTTTGGTTCATCCACATCCTGACTACTGAAGTATAGTTTTCTCTCTTTTTTGGTTCCCTTCCCCCATTCCTTTATTGTACATAATGTAACTGGTGTATTGCACAGGCATAATGTGTATTTTTTTTACTAAATGGCCCATGGTATGTTTTGATCGATATCAAACCGAGATGGGGAGGGGAAAAAGCAAACTGGTTTTATGAAAATATTCCTTTTCCCTGTTAGTGGCATGCTCATTCAACTTTTATCTTTATATTTCAGTAAGTTATTTTTCTCTCTCACTGTTTAACAACAACAAGAACAAAAAGGCACAAAAAACTGAATAGAACCAAGAATAGGGAAAGATGATATCAATGGCCAAAATCCAGAGAAGAAGAGAACCACAAATATACTTGCTGAATGGCAAGAGGTTTTTTTTCTGAAAAGGAAACACAGATAATATAATTTCCTTATTTCATAGAAAAAGAAAATGAGGCCAAGAGAGGGCAAATAAATTGAAGTTCACATGGCTTTGCTTGGCAAACCTTGACCAAAACCTAAGTTGCCTGATTCCATTTTGCATGATATATTTTACCCATTTGAAGAGGAGAGCAGCGACATCTGAACAAGTAGGCAGAATTGTTAACTATTTACCTGGCATAATGCAAGCAAAGGCCCCTCCTTTTAAATAAAATTCAATAAACATTTGTTAGTGTATACAGAGTATTATATTAGATATTGAGATACATTTTTAAAAGGCCCAGTTCCTGCCCTAAAGAAGTTTCAACCCCAAAATATCTTCTTTTCTTTATCAGTCTGACATGTTGCCTGGCATACACTCGATTAGCATCAGTCTTTGGGGCTAACACACTATTTGCAGAAAACTCCTATTAAAATGTGGATATCTTCCAGGGAGTGATAGTACATTAAACCAATAACATTTCCTGACACTTTAGTGACACTAAGTTTATCAAGAGTGTGGAGTGCCACACATAGCTGGGTGGGGGTGGGGTGAAGGGCGAGCATGACAAGCAAGATAGTTGCTTGGAGAGGGAATGAACTCAGGGTTACTAGTATGAGTGAGCCTGGTGATCAAGGGAAGGGTAGGAGGGTACCTGGAAACCAGAATACAACATGAAGGCACTATGTCTCCTAAATGGAAATGTGGTGGTAGTGCTAAAATGAAAAAAAAAAAGAGAAGCTAAATCATTAAAAATCAGCCTTCTGTTTCACTGGCTTGCCACAGGAAATAAACGTCATACTCTACTGAATCAGGTAAGACTAAACCGGTGCATGTGGATTTGGTTGGGACCTTCTTCCATAACAGAACAGACTGAAATATTCTCTCCCAGGCTGTTTTCTCCGAGAGAGGAGGTTTCCAGCTGATCTGTTTGATTACTTTATTCTAATGTAATGATGAAAATCCTTTCAGGTGGGAATTGCTTTGACTTCTCATGTGGAACTAAGCTGATCTAGGATTCTTAGGCATGTCTAGGTATAACAGCTAGTTCTCCGACATGTGTGAAGGACAGGCATGGGAGGAAGAGAAAAAAGAAAGGAGGAGGTGTTGAAAGTCATTCAATCTAAGAAAATCTGAAGCAGAGAGAGGTGCAAGGAGGAAGTTAGTGGCCTCTAGACAAAGAATTACTATTGAAGAAAGGCCAATTTTTGTCATTGTTGTTCAGTCAACTCTGCATTTGTTTTCTCTCTACTCCTTACTCTTCCACTATACCCTAAAATGTACACAAATATGTACACACATTTTAGTTTTTGCATATGATTTTTGGTCTAAAGCTGTCTAATAAGAAAAAAATGCCCTCACATTTCACTACAACTCAAAGAATTGAATCAGAAAATTATGCTAGCCAAAAACAATGTTCATGTCCTAGGGGTTCAAGCACTGGATTTAGAATCAAGTCTTGGATTTACATCTGTTGCATCTGTTAAATGGGACTGACAAACAACAATAGTTCCCTCTCTCCCTCCTCCTTTCCACTAGGTTGTCTCAAAGAATCTATGTAAAATATTTTGCAAAACTTTTAGTTCAACCGGCTATTCTTAACCTTTTTTTATGCCCTGGCACTCTGGTAAAAACTATAAATCTCAGAGGAAATCAATCATATAAAAATAAAATTACCAAAATAATGAAAAAATACATAATGGACCCCTGATTAAGGACCCTGTTTTATATAAATATTGTCTCATATTCAGGTAGAGCTATTGACAATAGAGAAAGTCAAATTCAAAACCTCTATCAAAAAGTGCCATAACAGTTTTCAGAGGAAGAAATTAAATCTATCTATAGCTGTATGAAAAAATGCTCTAAATCACTATTGACTAGAGAAATGCAAATCAAAACACCTCTGAGATACCACATCACACCTATCAGATTGGCTAACATGACAAAACCGGAAAATGATAATGTTGGAGAAGATATGGGAAAATTGGAACACTAATTCATTGTTGGTGGAGTTGTGAACTGATCCAACCATTCTGGAGAGCAATTTGGAACTATGCCCAAAGGGCCATAAAAATGTACGTACCCTTTGACCCAGCAATACCACTTCTAGGGCTATATCCCAAAGAGGTCATACAAATGGGCAAAGGACCCACATGTACAAAAATATTTACAGCAGCTCTTTTTGTGGTAGCCAAGAACTGGAAACTGAGGGGGTGGACATCAATTGAGGAATGGCTGAACAAGTTGTGGAATGTGAATGTAATGGAATACTATTGCACTCTAAATGATGAGCAAGTGGACTTCAGAAAAACCTGGAAAGACTTTTATGAACTGATGCTGAGTAAAGTGAGCAGAACCAGGAGAACATTGTACACAGTAACAGCCACAATATGCAATGACTGACTTTGATAGACCTAGCTCTTCTCAGCAATGCAAGGACCTAAAGCAATTCCAAAAGACTCATGATGGAAAATACCCTCTACATCCAAAAAAAAAGAAATATGGAGTCTGAATACAGATCGAAGCAGACTATTTTCTTTTTTTTTGTTTTGTTTTGTTTTATGTTTTTCTTTCTCATGGTTACTCCCATTCATTCTAATTGTTCTATACAACATGACTAATGTGAAAATCTGTTTAATAGGAATGTATATGTAGAGCCTATATCAGACTGCATGTTAATTTGGGGAGTGGAAGGAGAGGGAAGGGAGAGGGATAAAATTTAAAACTTATGGAAGTGAGTGTTGAAAATGAAAAATAAATAAATTTACTTATAAAAAAGGGCACCACAACTATGCATATTACCTTCCACTTCTCATTTGCCAATTGTCTTGATGGTTTTTACTTTAGTCAAAGTGAAATAACATAAGTATTAGGCGCAGCCCCCTCCATTCCTAGTCTTAGTCATAAATAGAGAGAATGTAGAGACTAGAAAAAAAGGTCATAGATGGAGCTTTAATGGAAGGAGCTTTGTTGGAGAGACAGGGCAAAAAGGAGAAAGATAAGGAATTAGTCCAAGACACAGAGGGAGGTATGGTAAGAGATTAAGGAAAAGAACCACAAAAGAATTTGTGGTTTGAGTCCAGGAGCATGAGAAAGGTTTTTCCAACTTCTCTTTTCCCTCCCACCAAGTGCTCCCTACAAGTGCTTACTCATTATTTTAAATTCCTTTAGCAGGAAATAAAGCCTTTTTTTAATTAATTTTTTTGGAGGGGGAAGTCAGGGCAATTGGGGTTAAGTGACTTGCCCAAGGTCACACAGCTAGTAAATGTGTCAAGTGTCTGAGGCCGGATTTGAACTCAGGTCCTCCTGACTCCAGGGCTGGTGCTCTTCTCACTGTGCCACCTAGCCACCCTGAAATAAAGCCTTTTATTCTACAATTAGAAATCTATCTTAGCCTGAAAATGCCAGGGGGAAGGGAGCAGATTGGTCTACCATGATTAAAGCATTTGGCTGATCCTGAGAGAGGACTTTGATAATGAGGAAGGAGACAGTCTGGAAGTCCTAGGCACCAATAAAATGCTATGCTGTGGAGAGGAAAAGGATGCATAGAAGGGCACCATTTCATGGGATTGCCATCACTTGTGCCTACTTCCTAACTTTTGTGAGTCTCAATGAGTTCAGATTCTTATTATTTTTTTCTGTTACTCAAATTGTTATTACAGGGTCAGACACTTGGTATCACTCAATAAATAATTGTTGAAATAAGTGCAGACTGCTGTTTCAGAAGATGCTTTGCCAAGATTGTACAGGTGTGTGTGCAGATGAAACACGGTAAGAGCAGACAGCTACAATCTGCTCTGATCTGCTGTTTCTTCAAAGGTTCAGTACTTCTTTGATCTTAAACCATTGGCTTCCACTAGTTTCTTCTTGAGATACAATAAGGTTTTGAACCAAACAACTAAAAGGAAAATAAAACTACATTTTGGTCCTGACCTATTATTTCATTAATAGAGGAGGCATTTAGTTCAGAAACTTCTTGCCATATTGATAAGCACCTACTCTGTGTCTTGAAGTCATAGAGCTGCCTGGAACACTGAGAGACTAAATTATTTACCCAGAGTCACACATTCCCAATATGTCAGAGATGGAGTTTGAACACAGGTCAGCCAAACCCAAGATCTAGCTTGCTATTTACTACACCAGAGGTGTCAAACACGTGGGTAACATGCAGCCTACAAAGCTCTGGAATCCTGCTGGATCCATGTTAAAATGTCATTAGGAAATATTTATAAAATAAATATTAATTGTTGTCCTTCATTCTTGAAGAGGACCAAAATTACATCACTATGATAGAATCAAATTTCAGTGTGTCCAACTGTGGCTGATCAGACCAGTATGCACTAAGAATGCTCTACCACAGGTCGGGCATAAAAGGTCCATGTGAACATTTGGGCTGGATTTTCTGAATTTGTACATCCTTCATTTCCTTCAAGCTGTTTAAATTCTGCTTTGCTCATTAGAGTACAGCATCTTCTCTGATGTAGGTCCACCATGCTGAGAGGTCCTGTGCTGGTGTCTCCCATGTCACACAATCAATTCCAAAGTTCCTAAAAGAGACCTTGAGAGTGTCCTTATGTCACTTCTGACCACCATGTGAGTTCTCCATATACAATTAGACATAGATAATGTTAATATGAGGAGGAAGCTAGTTGTCTCGGTAGATAGAGCACTAGGCCTAGAGTCAGGAAGATCTGAGTTCAAATTCAGCTTCAGACATTTACTAGCTGTGTAACCCTGGGCAAATCACTTAACCTCTGTTTGCCTTAATCCATTGGAGAAGGAAATGGCAAGCCATCCCAGAATCTTTTCCAAGAAAACCCCATGGACAGTTTTGGTATGCTGTTTTCCATGGGAGTCGTGAAGATTTGGCCATAACTGAATGACTGCACAACAACAATGTTAATATGTACTTTTCTGAGTCAATATATGTCTGGCAGGGATCTTTATGTACAAATTTCTTTTTGAGTTTGATACCATTGTGCTATACCATACCGCATCTCATTTTTAAAGATTGCATCATCTTTTTAAAACTAATAGAATTCACCTTTAATAATAGTTACCAGAAAGCAAAAACATTCTTTTATCTTATAGACTACATGAATAGTATGTCTCAGGTCACATCCCTTTGAGCCCATACTCCAGTCATCCTCTCCCTCTTTTTTCCCTTTTAATTTTTATTGTTATTTGAATTGGCAAGAATTTATTTTCTCTTGATTATGTATCAGTTCTGGAGAAATTTTCAACACTTTATTTGTTTCATAACCTTACTCATGCTAATTCTATTGTTGAGGTTTAGGTGTACTGGGACCCTGAAATAGCTATGTGTGGCTTTTGCCTTGAATGAATTTGACCCAAACCTTCTTTCAGCCAAAGACAAGGTTTATTAGAACACAGTCAGGGTGAACATCATTTTAAAAATCCACAATATTGGCCAGACTGAATCTGAACCATGGGCTAGAATCTTAAGGAATCTGAATCATTGGCCAGATTCTTAAGGAATTTGAATAATTTAATGGGGGGTGGGAGGGAGGAGATGGACCTTATATACAGAAAGAGTGTGGAAAGGGTCTAGGAGTGGTCAAGTAGTTTGGGGTGACTGGGAGGTAACAGAGAATGACCTGGAAGGGCTGGGTGCCCCAGGCAAATACCAGGGACCTGGGCCATCTGGGAAAGTCCAAGGGCTTTTCCTTTTTAGGGTCCATATCCCAAAGAGATGGTCTTTTCTTTTTAGGGGTTCAGATTCCAACCCCATCACTACTGCCAGAAGAGCAATGTGCTACCTCCTTCTAATACAAGCACTATACTCTCTATAAACCTTTCCCTACAGACCCCTACAAATAATAACGAATTCTCTTTTGGACTCCTATAGTGCTTTGCTTTTAAAGTTCAAATCACAGTTATCATATTCTGCTTTGCATTATCAATACTTTGTAAAGTTTTCAAGGGCTACCAGTTGCCTTGGGGATTAAACAAGAAGTCCTCTGTTTGGCTTTTAATAGCCTTTACAAGCTTGTTCCAACCTATCTTTCCAGTCTTACATGTTGTTTATTTTCCTTCACTCTATGGTCCAGCCAGACTGACCTTATTGCTATTTCTTTCACATTACTCCATCTCTCATCCTTTTGTGTTGTCTATTCCCTATATCTGTAACGTAATTCTTCCTCACCTCTGCCTTTTGAAATCCCTCTTTTTCTCTCTTCAAGACTTAGCTCAATTATTCCCTTGCATGTCAAATCTTTCCTGATCCCCTAGCTGCTAGTTCACCCCTCCCAAAATCTCTTCTATTTATTTTCTACATGTTATGTATAGAATATACTTTTATATGCACATTCTCTCTGCCCCATTAGAATGGAAACTTCTTGAGGGTAGGTAGTATTTGATTTTTGTCTTTGATTTACAATGGGGCCTAGCAGATAGTATGCAATAAATGCTTCTTAATAAATTGCTTAATTGATTTGGAAGACTATTTTGGAAGTTGTGTTCTACTGTGAATTATATTTATTTATGCAAATATATAGTCCCTCATTAGAGTGTAAGATCTTTGAGAGCAGGTACTGTACTGTTTCGCTTTTAACTCTCCAGTACTGTGCAGTGTGTCATAGATTGTAGGCACACACATACATTTTAGAAGGAATGCTGAATTAGCATTCTGTGCCTGTGGAAGCTAAGAATCATAAGATTATAATCTTAGAAGGAACCATGAGCTTCACTTTGTATATTCCCTTTTTTTCAAGATATCTAAAATATCCTCAAATAGTTGATTATCCTGGAGACCAATTAGCATAGGTCAGCCAAAGATTCTCATCTTCTGGTAAGCTGTTTCAATACTTACTAAACCTTACTATTAAGAGGTACTTCCTCAAATCTAAGAAAAAAGATCTGTAAATTTAAGTCTTTTTCTTCCAATTCAGTACTCTGTGCATATAAAGAAGAGCTGATCACTACCTTGCTTAAATTTGATTTGACAGATATGTACTTAGAATCTGCTACAGTCAAAGGCCCTACGGCAAGCACTGAAGGCAATTGTCAAGTTATCTATCAGCAAAATATCCTCAGCAAAATGAAAGTCTTTCATAAGAAAGTAAGTGATTGGGCATAACACAAATTCTTTTAATCTCTCTCTCTCTCTCTCTCTCTCTCTCTCTCTCTCTCTCTCTCTCTCTCTCTCTCTCTCTCTGTCGCTCTCTCTCTCTGTTTTCTATTTCCATAGTCCTGTTGGTTGCTGTCCTTTGGACTAATTTTTTTCACCTCCCCCTCAGAAGGAAAAAATGCCCAACTGGAACTAATACTTTAATGAATGTATGGGCAGCAATAAGTTGAATCACTCTTATATGAATGTTATAATAGTGAGGAAAGGGAATCCATCAAGATTATGAAATGTGCTGTCTTTCCTGGCCGAAAAATGTTGCTGCTGTTGATCTAATACTGCATTTGATTTGAGTGCCTTTCCCACCTCACTCCTTATCCCCTAAGTTTATGTAGAGGCATTCAGATCTCTGTCTACTTCCCTCTTGTGGCTAATAACACTGTTTTCAAGGCAGATGCCTAGAATTAAGGAAACAGTCAACTGAGATAACTGATCCAAATGGAAAGAGAACCTGCAAACTCATCCTTAATTACACTATGTTTCAACCAACTGACCTTACTTGGGACAGACTGTCCTGATTCAGCTTTATGTAAGCATCATTGAAAATGGCAACAACAAAAAGAAAACAATATAAAACATGAGAAGTGAAGATTAATGAAGATGGCAAACTGAGGATTGCTTTAAGAAGACATGAGAATAAGTTTGAGATGTGGGAGAGACCTGAGAAATCATCAATCAGCCAATTAATGGACAGGCATTTTAAAAAAAATCATCTAATATGTTTTATTGAATTGTCCAACCACTGTAGATGAAGAAATCTGAGCTTAGATGTTTAAAGTCCAAAATCACCCAGGGAGTAAGAAGTAGAGATGGGATTGAAAGTCAGGTCTTCTGATGACCAGATTCAGTCTTCTTTCCACAACATCATGCTCTCTCTCTTGTTTGTTATAATTTTTTTCTCATGAATGAATTTCAAAGTGGCAAAAGAAAGATCTCTTTTTTCCCAGAAATGATTCGTGTATAGGGTAGACTACAATCTGTACAACTTTGGTCTTGCTCACCTCCACCCACCCACACAAAGCTGGAACCATTTAAAGGGAGTAGTTAAGAACACTTCTCCCACCCTCTCTAAGATCCCTAGGAACTCAATTATTCTGTAAATTTTGACAGTGTTCATGCAGAGTGATCATACAGCTAATTCATAATGACTCACACAGCAAGTGCTCCAAAAGGA
Organism: Trichosurus vulpecula; assembly: GCF_011100635.1. Lineage (NCBI taxonomy): Eukaryota > Metazoa > Chordata > Mammalia > Diprotodontia > Phalangeridae > Trichosurus > Trichosurus vulpecula. The sequence goes on along the minus strand of NC_050575.1, from coordinate 222,800,679 downwards.
TAAAATGAACACCTTAGCAAGCATCCTGGGAAATAAATGGCTGGCATGGAGGAATATAGAGAATTATATCTTGGCTGAAAATTCTACCCTTTACTAGATAAGGAAACAGTATTTCTCTGGTGCTTCTCTTTTAAAATACCTTCAATGGATCTGGATACAAGAGGGTTAGGAGAGAGGCAAGTAAAATATGCAGCTGGATTCTAGACACTTAGTTAAATGTATAAAGCTTGCAGGCTAGAGGCAATTTTTAAAATGGTAAATTTTGCTTCTGAGGCAGAACAGACATTATCTCAAGCTAGCTCATTTGTTTTTGATTCTCTGCAGTTTTTAAGGGCATTTTTAACCAAATGACCAATCTGGGAAGACCTAGGAAATAAATGTCTTTTCTGTTATGGCTTGAAGGTCTCAATGTACCAATCATAAATCAAATGCCAACAGAAGCTACAAGAGACAAACTTTAACTTCAGGATTCAGACATTATATTGAAGTTTGAATGGTAAGTCCAAAACAAAGCTGATGGATGAGCAATAAAGGGAAAAAAGGCTTAGAGGAAAACAAAATGAGCAAACCTGGGTAGGAGACTTGCAGGAAGTTTATTGAGACCATAACAGGTATATCACAAGGCAGCCTATCTAATGTGGACTTTTACATTACATTTTATATTTGTGATCATTTGAATATTGTATCATCACATTCATAGGTGATAATTGGGTAATACTGGTCTACTAGTTATTTTCTGTATATGTGCACAGGTAGTTAGCTATGCCTGACATGCTCTTTTGTCACCCATTCTTAATAATTTTGACTTCACTTATGACTCAGCTTAAGTACCACCTCCTTAGTAAAGACTCCCAAATCCCCCTAGATTAAAGTTTTTTTTTCTTGATCCTCAAAATATTCTGGAGCACTTTGCGTCACTTATTTTTACCAATCACATACTTCTTTTGGTTCTGTACTTAAATTTGTTATATACCACCTCCACTGCAGTGTAAGCTCCATGAGGGCAGGAATTATGCCTTAAAAATCTTTTTTATTACCAAAATCTAGCATAATATCTTGCATAATACTAAATATGTTTAGAAGGAATATAATGAAAGCTTATTACATTTCAATTTAACAGTTCAAATAATAGTCATTGTCAAATCACCTCTCTCCCATGCCTAATATTCTGGAGGGCCTCTCCCCCTGTCACTCTAAAGGACTTCATCATATTGGAGTTTTATTTGTCCTTCAATACCATCTATCTAATAGGGTTCTGGGCAGCTAGGTGGCACAGTGGATAGAGCACTGGCCCTGAAATCAGGAGGATCTGAGTTCAAATCTGACCGCAGACACTAACTAGCTATGTGATTCTGGCTAAGTCATTTAACTGTCTGCCTCAGTTTCCTCATTTGTAAAATGAACTACAGAAGGAAATGGCAAGCCAATCCAGTATCTATGCCAAGAAAACTCCAAATGGGCTCACAAAGTATTGGACACAACTAATCTACCAAACGACAAACAAAAAAAAATAGTATTCTATTGTGATTGTCAAGGAATTAGAGGACACCAGTCCTTACCATCCAAATGATTGTCAATGGTTACTCAAAGTTCCATTTCATAAAATTCTCTGACTTTGGGATTTGGATACAACTAAATCAAACTAGTGGGGTGCCAAAGATTAACTCATACAGTTTGGGGAAACAAAGGCAGAAATTCTTGAAAAATATATTGATGTCTTTTAGATTTACTTTATTTCTGAATATATCTTTTCTTTCTCCTACCTAGTGATCCATCCCTTACCACAAAAATAAAATACATATTTAAAATAGAGTACAAAAAAACAGCTCAGCAAAACTCTCCAATATGTCAATCAATTCTGAAATAGTTCAATATTCTATACTCATAATTCCCTACCTCTGGGAAAGAGAAGGGGCTATTTTTTTCTTTCTACTCCTTGACACCAGGTTTGATGATTATAATTACACACTTATTTTTTTCTTTCCACTTACATTGTTATAGTCATTATGCTTTTTTCCACATTTTTTGTGGAAATTTATACTCCTCTGCATTAGCCCATATAGGTCTTCCAACACATCAAAGAGTTTTTGAAACAAACTTTACCCTCACTTCTGCCAGGTAAGTTTTGATTATTATGAACAATAAATTCCATGAAGTAGTTGCATTTTTCAAATTTGCACTCCATGTTTTCAATGGACTGTGACAGTATTTTAAATATTTATAACTTTGAATAGTATGAAACCAAATAAGACCACTTCTGAATGAACACCTTCTAGAATAACTGAAAAAAACTGTATTTGATATGTATTTGTTCTATTACAAGAAGCTATTCAATTACAGTGCTTTATGAAATCAAGAGTTCAAATAGAAACATTTAGAGAGATGTTGCTCATCCTTTATTCTCTAAGAGGACCAATGAACGTCATCACAATGATTATGGCTTGACTTGCACAGGAGGCAGAGCTAGGCAAAGTCATCAACCCCTCTCTTCCAGAATCTTCAAAATCCAGTGGTAAGACAAAAGTTACGATGGGACGTGACTGTGGATGCAGTGGGTGACCTTGGCCTTCTGAGGCAATGCCCATTCCAAGACCAAGGGCTAGATAAGAACCGAGACAAAAGTTGGCCTACTTTACCATCACAAAAACATCAGTCTCAGAGAAGATGCTCAGATTCAAGCCAGTACAGAAAATGATTGCTATTTACATTCATTCTAAGCTATCAAAATCTAAATGCTGAGCCAACTGAGGCTTGGGCTGGGGGCTATTATTGACCATTCAATGGAAGTCAGAGTGATAGTCAGGTAGCTCCATTTAAAACACAAGGGGATTTTAAAAAGCCTGTTTTTAAAATATATTTCAGGAAATCATAAATGAAATCTTCACAGGACAAAAAATAAATTGTCCCAGCTTTTTGACAAAAATAATAACAGTAATAAAATAGTTTATTCTTTGAATAAAAGACAAAGAATCTCATGAAAAGCTACAAAAAGATAACCTAAGCCAGAAAAACCTGAGAAGTATTCTTTAAAAACAAAATAAAACAAAAAAGCAAGGTTTAGAATGACATTTTTATTGAACCTAGAGTTTGAGGCTTATCGACATGATTAACAAGAGATGATGGATAATGACAAATGGCAGGAGACATTGAAAAATAAAAGTGATAGAAAAATGAAATATATAAATTTTAAAACATATTTTTTAAAAAGAGGAATAGTATAAGCATAACTGCCCTCCAGAGTCTCACTTGGCTGCAATCACTACATTTAAATTTTTAAATTTTTCTCCAGGATATTTTGAGACTATGAGCCCTTGAATATGTTCCAAAGCTCTAATGACATGGAATAAGATAGAAGTTTTGGAATAATTTTAAATATATTCCTTGCTCTTAGTCCACTATATGCAATTAGCTACCTATCACTTTTTTGCCTTATCAGTTCTTTTGAATGTGTCTCTTTCTTTTAATTTCTGTTACTACTGTGGAGTTTCAGACTGTTATTATTACTTCATACCTAGAAAATTATAGTGGCTTCCCCTCTGGCCACATGCTTGGTTCCTTCCAATCAGTCCTGTAACACTAATTCATATGAATCATACCAAACTATTTTTTAAAAATTGATCATTTATTTTTAACATTCTTTTATTTTTAAATTCTGAGTTCCAAATTCTTCCTTTCCTTCCTACCCCCTGTCACACCCACTAAGAAGGCAAGCAATATGATATCAGTTATACATGTGAAATCATGTTAAATAAATCTCCATATTAGCCATATTAAAAAAACACAAGAAAAATAAAGTGAGAAAATTATACTTCAATTTGCACTAAGTGTTCATCAGTCTTTCTCTGAAGGTGAATAACATTTTTTATGAGCCCTTTGGTATTAACTTGGATTATTGTATTTATCTGAGTAGCCACATTTTTCACAATTGATCATCATTACAACATTTCTGTTTCTGTGCACAATAATCTCATGGTTCTTCTCACTTCACTTTGCATCAGTTCATGTAGGTCTTTCATGTATTTCTGAAATCATCCCCCTTGCCATTACCCACAGCACAATAGTATTCCATTGCAATCATAAGCCACAACTTGTTCAGCCATTCCCTAATTGATGATGTCCCTTCAATTTTCAGTTCTTTGCTTCTACAAAAAGAGCTGCTATAATTATTTTTGTGCATATAAGCCCTTTTCCTTTTTCTTTGATCTCTTTGGGATATAGCCCTAGTAATGATATTGCTGGGTAAAAGAAAAAAGTACATATAGTTCTTTGGGTCTAGTTTGAATTGTTCTCCAGAATGATTTGACTAGTTAACTACTCTATCAACAATTCATTCGTTACTCATTTTTCTCTGTACCTTCAGGATTTGCCATTTCTGACAGGTGTGAGGTGGTGGCTCAGAGTTGTTTTAATTTGCATTTCTCTAATAAACAATGATTCTAAGGACAAGCAAAGTGGGATATTTCACTGTTTTTTTCTTTTGGAGTGCTTCTCAGAACTAAGGCAATCAAATGCCTTTGATTGAGTCTGGCCTTTGTTTGTAGGAAGGCCCACACCCTTTTGCTAATAAGGCCATGAGAGGTGTGAAGCCCTCAGGTGGTATAAAGCCATCAGGCCCTGAAAAAGGGTGTATATACTCTGAGGTTAGCATTTTGTTTGGGGCTCACTCGTTGGAAGAGTGTTGCTGTGGATACTCTGGGTGGCTGTTAAGGAGCCACCCCAGCCTAAGCTTTAAAAATCCAGGTGCTGGTGTTTCTCTCTCTGGTAACTACATATGTATAGCTTTGGTCAGACAGCTAGAAGTCTGTCTGCTGATTTGTGTTATTTGCTCTGTTTATATTTTCTTTGTTTGTAATTTCTGTTTGTACTTGCTCTGAGGTTCAGGCTGCTGACTGTTCCCCCTGAATTAAGTCAATGATATATGTATGTTTAATTAAAATGGGATTGTTAACTCCTGAAGTTGCTTTCCTTAGAAAAGAAGATCAAAGAACTTGCTAGTAGCTCTCCTGTGTGCTGGTGTTATTGACCTTACACAGCCACAGTAGTGGCAAGTAGCATTGTTGTTACAATGATTTAGAGCATTTTTATATGACTTTAGATGTTTTTGATTTCTTCTTCTGAAATTTGTGTGTTTATATGCTTTAATCATTTACCAATTGGGGAATGGCTCTTATTTTTATACACTTAACTCAGTTTTATAGTCAATGTGTATTTGAGAAATGGAGACCTTTATTAGAGAAACTTTCTGTAAAATTTTTATATCATTTTATTTATGAAACCTTTTAGGAAAATGTAGTTTTCTTGATTATGCTTTTTAATTAGTTCTGTTTTTTTGCTTTTGTTTTGCCTGATATCATTATTGTGTCCCCTGACTTGTACTTTATATGAAGCATATTGGATTTTGCTCCAGCCCTTTTTTTAAACTCTCCATATGTCTTCTTATTTCAAGTTTTTCTCCTGTAAATAATATATTGTTTGTTTCTAGTTTCTAATCCATTCTGCTATCCACTTCCATTTTATGGATGAGTGCATCCCATTCATATTCACAGTTATATTTTCTAACTGCATTTTCTCCTTCATACAATTTTCTTTTGTCTTCTTATTCTTCTACTTCTTCTTCTTCTTCTTCTTCTTCTTCTTCTTCTTCTTCTTCTTCTTCTTCTTCTTCCTTCTTTCTTCTTTCTTCTTTTCTCTCTCTTTATGCTTTCCCTCCCCTAATGTCTCTTTGTTTATATATTCTTCCCTCTTTGATCCAGTTCCAGTGAGTGTTAGGTTAAGGCATTGTCTCCTCCCCTAAATTTCCTCTCCCTTGTGTGTTTCTTTTATGTGAGCACTTTTTTTCCCTCCATTCTACCTCTCCTTTCTTCCTTTTTCCAGTGCATCCCTCTTTCTCACCCCTTCATTTTTTTGGAGATCATTCCAACATAATTGACTTACACTCATGCCTTCTGTTTATGTAAACTCCTTTACACACCCCTTATGTTGATAAAGTCACTAGGAATTTCATGTACCATCTTCCCATATAGAAATATAAATGGTTTAATTCTTATGATTCCTTTTGATTTCTCTTTTGTGTTTTTTCTATGCTTTTCTTGAATCTTGTGTTTCAATGTCAAATTTTCTATGCAGCTCTGGTCTTTTCATCAGGAAAGTTCTTTATTTCATCAAATATCTATTTTTTCCCAGAAGAATTTTACTCAATTTTTGGGTGGTTTATTCATGGTTGTAATCCTTTGCTTTCTGGAATATCATATTCTAAGTTCTTTGCTCCTTTAACATGGAAGCCACTAAATATTTGTAACCTTGTCTGTGGCTTAACAATATTTTAATTATTTCTTTCTGGCTTCTTAAAATATTTCCTCTTTGGCCTTGGAGCACTGGTATTTCACTATAATATTCCTGGGAGTTTTCATTTTGAGAACTCTTTTAGGAGATTGGTGGATTCTTTTAATTTCTATTTTAATTTTCTATCTCGATTTCTATTCTATGGATCTAATATACCAGAGCAGTTTTCCATGATAATTTCTTGAAGAATAATGCCGATGCTGTTTCTTTGATTATGGCTTTCAGATGGTCCAATCATTCTTAAATTCTCTCTCCTCAATCTATTTTCCGGGTCAATTTTTTTTTTTACAGTGAGATACTTCACATCTTCTTCTATTTTTGTTCCTTTGATTTTGTTTTATTCTTTCTTGATATCTTATGGAGTCAGCTTCCACTTCCCCAATTTTAATTTTTAAGGAATTATTTTCTTCAGTGAGATTTTGTACCTCTTTTTCCATTTGGCCAATTATGTTTTTTAAGTTCTTTCTTCAGTTATTTTTTGCACCTTCTTTTCTATTTGGCCCATTCTGCTTGTTAAAGAGTTATTTTCTTTAGTGGACTTCTGTGCCTCATTTACAGTTTGTCCAATTCTGTTTTTTTGAAGGTGTTATTTATTCAATACTTTTATACCTCTTTTACCAAGCTGTTATTCTCTTTTTATAGTTTTCTTACATCACTCTCATTTCTTTTCATGGTTTTTCCTCTACCACTCTTATCTCTTTCAGGAATTATTGTTGGGTTTGGCTTCAATTATCATTTTGAGGGGCTTTAGTTTTAGCTGTTTTCACATTGTTGTCTTTTTCTGAATTTATGTCTTGGTCTTTCCTCCATTCGTATTAGCATTTTTATGGTAAAGTTCTTTTTTTGTTGTTGTTTGCTCATTTTTCCAACCTCTTTCTTGTATTTGAACTTTTTGTTATAGTCGGCTCTGCTCACCTGAGGGTGAGAAGGCACTATCCCCAGTTCAGACTTCTTCATGCTGCTCTTTTCAGAGCTAGTTGTGGGATTCTTCAAGTTTTTGGTGTTTCCAAGGTAATGTTATCCTGAGAGAGTTATGGTCACTACTCTCCTGGTCTACACTCTCGTTTTTCCCCAGGAAGGACCTCTGAAGCTACAAGTGCTTATACTGTTGTTGCCCTAAAATTGTGACTAGGGACCCTGCTCCCTTGTGATCAATCCCTCCACACTCCTCTCTGCTCTGAAGTTGTGACCCAGAGCTGTGTATGGCCAATAGAGCTGCCAGTCAGTGCCAACTGGACCTAGTGCCAGAAAACAGTCCTCTGATCTATTTCAGACAAGTTGTCTGGCCCGTCTACTGTTTCTAGGCTGAAAGCTCCTAAATCTGCTGCTGCTGCTGTGGTGGTCACTATTGTTGCTGCAGCTCCTGTTGCTGCTGAGTTGGAGGCAGGTCTCCATCTTGTTTACATCCTAAATTTTATTAGGCCAGAACATTGTTTCACCCTGATCTCTTATTGGCTTCCAAAATTTGATTTGAGGTGTTTTTTTTAAAGTTTTTTTGAGGGGAATTTTGAGAGTTCTCCTGGGTTTGCCTCTAATCCACCATCTTGGCTCTGCCCTGAACCTCGGTCTCCAAAGAATTTATTTAATCATTTTTCTCCCTGACTAAACAAACAAAGAAGCAGCTTCCTGTTACATAATAAATAAAGCAGTTATTCTGCTTGGTTAGTATTCAAGATCCTGGACAATCTGTTACTAACTGAACTTTCCAGACTATTCTCTCTCTATGAACTTTATGAGCCCTTTGGGTGTGGCAGTTATGAAAAGAATAGTAACTAAAATGAGGTGTCCGTTGCTTTATCCCAGGGAACAACATTTAAGTAAAGATTTTTGGGGTGTGATTTTAAAATATTGATACACATACATTTTGACAGTATTTATACTTCTTCAACAGTGAAGAAAGAATTGAGTTTTGTACCTGTCAGAAAGAATAATTAGTTAAAATAAATGCTATTGTACTGTGTACTTTCTTTCCACCATAATTATATCCCAGGTGATCTCCTTTCTTGCCTCCATATGTAGTAGTATCAAGATGTTCTAGGGTTTCTATATTGCTGCTTCAGGGAAGCATTTTGAGGTTACTGTCCTCAGGGTTTCTTGGCACAAAGGTTCTTTCTCTCATTAAATGAATGTGCTTACTTGCTTATTTCATTATTTTTCCATTATGCATTACTAAATTGAGTTGAGGGAAAAAGATTATGCTGTTACCTCTGTGCAACAGAATTACTAGTTATGACTCCTTTTCTGTGGTTCATTCTAGTAAAAGACATTTACCTGAACCAGCCATCTTATCCAAAATTTTCTTTTAGAATATGGTAATTTTGTTGTCATTATCATATGTGTGGTGAACACTTATTTGTTTGCAGTCTTCCCTTTTTAGCTTGCATAATTTAGACAATTGTCTCTTCCTACCTCATAACATGATTTGGCTGTGAATGGGTAGTTTGTAGCAGAGTGAGGATTAGAATCCAAAGCCTTTGAGTTTCAAACCATTCAGTTTCATAAATTGAATTAATATCTTACATAGGCAGTGAAAGAAAGCATGCTTTAGAGAGTAAGGAGGGAGGAGAATATGAGTTATTTTGTTTTAAATGTGCTTGTAATATGTACTATATTTCACATGATTTATATTAAATTTGACTCTCAGATGACAAAGTCATGGGTATATTCCTTTTCCTAAAGGGGGTATAGGGGAGCTAATATCCTGTGTAAAATAGCTTAAATGTCTTTAAAAATCCCTATCAGGATGCATTCAGCATCTCAGTAAGCACCAGTTTTGACATTTCGCAATTCCAGTTGTATAGCTTCCCAAGACCAGATTATGGGTAGAAATGAGTTCTCAGATGGCTGATCAGACAGTGTTTTCTCTTTGGGGCCTACTGGATTCTGAATGATAGCAAAGGAGGCAGAAAGCATGTGTGCATATTTAGTTGGCAGTGTACAGCTGTTTGCTAAAGGACTCCTTTTCTCCCTGGCATGCAGAGTCTTAAATATTACACATTGTTTTCCTGAACTACACACTAGATTGAATTTAATGGTTGCTAAACTATAATGAATCAACTGTTGCATTTCAAGTAGTGTTCAAATTCAATGGGGATAAAGTGTATTTTTTCTTTTTCATCTGTTACCATAAAGCAAACAACACATTTTATACTTTATAAAAACTCACTGACTCATGTTTATAAAATAGGGGCGGTTTATGTACTTTAACATTATTTAGGCTTTCTCCATTTTAATCAATATATTGTGTTCCCAAAGTTGAGTGGAGAACAATTAATTTCAGTTTAAAAAGAAAAAGCATTTACATAGCCATGCATACACAAGGAAGCAAATGGCAAATAATAGAACATAGATTCAACCTTTGAAAACAGCAGTTGGTAAATTATTGAGTAGTCATAGTTGTGTTAAAATGTTGTCCCTCTCCTTTTGAAACACAATAATCTTATTATGGGAACAGAATCTGGAAACTTGGAAAAAATGCTGACTCAAAACTCAGATGAGACGAGTTCAAACCCCACTCCTGACCTGTATAACCTTCGCTTTAGAAGCAGCTAGGTAGCTCAGTGGATAGAGTGCTGGGCCTAAAGTCAGCAAGATTTGAGTTCAAATACTGTCTCAGACACTTACTAGCTGTGTGACCCTGGGCAAGGTATATAACCTCTGTTTGCCTTACTCCACTGGAGAAGGAAATGACCAATCACTCCAGTATCTTTGCCAAGAGAGCCCAATGAACAGTATGGATATGCTAGAGCCTAAGGGGTCACAAAGAGTCTGACATAACTGAATGACTCAACAACAACCTTAAGTGAGTTGCTCAAACTCTCTGTGTCTCAGGTTCTTCATCTTACAAGGAAGGGGCTGGACTAGATGACTTCTGAGCAATCATCATTCTTTCCTTTTGGCAATCTTAGCAGAGGCATCCCAGAATTAGGTTCATAATATCTCAGTTTCTCCAAAATATGACAGTGGATGTGAAGAAAAATGGAAAGCAAGCAGCCATACATTTTAGAACTCCTGGTTGTTATGTTTGTCCTTCATTCTTGAAGAGGACCATGACCTCAGGGAAATGATGACATGACTTACAGTTGACTTTGATTTGAATGAGGGAGGGCTGTGCAAAGTCACCAGCCTCACTTTCTCCTCAAGAGCCATATGGGTCCAGTGGCCTGATATTCACCAGGATGACTGGAGATGGCCCAGGATGGATTGGGAGATCCCAGCCCTTTTAGGCTCTCTTTCAGGTTCTCACTTTGGATGAGGTAAGGTCCATTCAATGAGTAGGCCTCTTTAAGAAGTTAGTCAAGCGGGGGGAGGCAGCTAGGTGGTACAATGAGTAGAGCATGGCCCTGGAGTCAGGAGGACCTGAGTTCAAATCAGACCTCAGACACTCGACACATTTACTAGCTGTGTGACCTTGGGCAAGTCACTTAACCCCAATTGCCCCCTCCAAAAAAAAGAAGTTAATCAAGGGATGGCCCCTTTAATCAAAAACTCAAAAAAAAAAAAAGAAATCAAACTGGGAAGGGAAGATTCTCAGGGTTCCTGGACAAAAGAGAAATGGTTACTGTTTAGTATTTACATTCACTCTGTGCTAGGAGGGCAGGGACCTATTGTACAATCTATGAGCTCCAAAGTGAATTGGGTTTAAGACTTGGTTTTTGAGAAAGAAATCTAGCCAGCAAAGCCAAAGTTAGGGAGGCAGCCTTTGGCCATGGAAATATTCCCTCTTTTGGGCAGAGCACAGTGAGGCAAGGCTGGGCTGGGTGGGGTGAAGCACAAGGGGACACACAGGTTGGTTTGTCCTTTGTTCTCAAAGAGGACCATGACATCTGGGAAATGATGACAACTTACTCTAGAGCTCATAGATTGGACAATAGGTCCCTGCCCTCCTAGCACAGAGTGAATGTAAATACTAAACAGTAACTGTTTCTCTTTTGGCCAGGAACCCTGAGGGTCTTCTCCTCCTGGTTTGATTTCTTTTTTTTCCTTTGAGTTTTTCATTAAAGGGGCCATCCCTTGATTAACTTCTTAAACAGGCCTACTCACTGAATGGGCATTACCTCACTCAAAGTGAGAACCTGAAAAGACTGTAGCTTAAAAGGACCAGGGTCTCCCAAAGTATCCTGGGACATCTCCAGTCACCCTGTTGAATATCAGGCCACTGGACCCAGATGGCTCTGGAGGAGAAAGTGAGGCTGGTGACCTTGTACAGCAATCCCTCAGTCAAATCAAAGATTTCCAAAAGATTCCAGGGAAAGGTACTTATATAAATGGGAGATAGAAGACCATCCTGGCACTGAAGTAGGGAGGATGGAAATGTAGACAAACTCACTATGTGCTAACCCAAAGGGGAAAATAGATCAATTTAAGCATTTCAAGTAAAAGGCCCTACCAAAAGTACCTGACAGAACATTGCATAGACTCTAGGGTTATGAGATCTTGGTATATATATATATATATATATATATATATATATATATATATATATATATATATATATATATATATATATATATATATATATATATATATATATGTATATATAATTTAAGTAATACAGGGGTAATCAGATATCCTTGAAATGATGAAAGAGCTATAACATAGACAAGTAAAACTCCAATGTAGTTGCTCCGCATTCCTCTTGCTTGAAAGCTGGTGTCTGAAGAGAGGGAAGCTAGTTCCATCTGGTGGAGGGGATTTGACTTGAAGGAAGCAGCAAAAGGCCAGTGATGTCTTCTGGAAGCAGAAATAGTAAAGGCAGCAGTGATGAAAAAGGCCCATGGCAATTTCTGGTAATGAAGTATGGCAGCATTGGGCAAAAGCTACACTGATTGGATGAGACTGATCTTTCAATACTTCTTCTATCGTGTTACTTCTTGTCCAAAACATTTTGTTGATTCCATATTTCCTATTAAATCCAATTTAATTGCATGATACAAATTTCTTTGCACATATTCATGGTTCTCAAAAAATCTGGCACCATTATCTCCACATAACTTTGACTCTCCCATAAATTCAGAATACTCCCTCCCTTACTTTCAGCTTACTCTCATATTATTTCTCATCCCTGTTTCATTCTCCTTTCTCCTTATCCAAATACTATACATAATATTCCTTGATCACATCCCATCTTTTCCATCCAGCTTTTCCTGAGTTTTCTAGCCCCTTTTGATCTCTTTCTTTTTTGAACTAAAGTACGTAATCTGAACTACATAATTTACTATCTATATATTTTATATTGCATTATTTTATGAATTCATTTTATTTTTTTAACCAATATTATAATCTACTTGATGTCCTGGAGTATCAATAATATTTAGTGATTCCCACAATACCTAGGGATATCTCAGACAGGTAGTGGGTGTTGAATAAATCCTTACTGATGTAATGTCACTGTAAATACATGGGAGAAGCTCACTTTTTAAAATAACCTTGTGGTGATTCTTTTAATGGAGAAAACAAAACCCTTTGTAATTTAAAGAGTCATTTTCTAATTTCTTGGGTGTAAACATCTGGATTTTTGTATATTGGACTGGAGGAATCTATCATCTATCCATCCATCCATCTATTTATCCATCTATCTATCTATCTATCTATCTATCTATCTATCTATCTATCTATATCTATCCATCCATCCATCCATTTCTCCACAAGGCTCTGTCCTGGTACCTTTTCTTTATTAGCTTATATTAGTTCATTTGGTGAACTCATCAGCTAGCATGGGCTAAGTGATTATCTCTATGCTGATAATTCACAGATCTATCTACTTTGTCCTTCATCTATCCCCTTGAGCTTTAGTCATGCATCACCAATTGCCTTTTTAATGTCTTGAACTACATGCTCCATAGGTATCTGAAATTTAATATGTCCAAAAAGCACTAATTATATTTTGCCAAGTTCTCTCCTTTTCTGAAATTCTTTATTACTGCAGAAGGCACCATTACCTTTCCAGTTATCTAAGCCTGCAAACTCCATGTGATCCTTCACTCCTCAATCTTGTCCATCCCACATAACCAATCTGTTTCCAATTTTTTTTTGTTATAACAGCACAACATCTCTAATTTCCATTCCTTTTTCTACACTCATATGGCCAGCACCTAATTCAGGCCCACATTACTTCCCCCTGCCCCCACCTTGGGCTGCTGCAATATCCTTCTAAATGATTTCCCTCGCTCAAGTCGCTCCCTACTCTAATCCATCTTCCACTCAGCTGCCAGATTGTTGTTTTATAAATTGCTTACACATACTGCTCAATGAACTTTAATCATCTGTTTTGGACAGTATATTGGAAAAAAAACCCAGAATGCTTCTTGCCACATGTTAGGGTCCTTCCTACTAACCCTTTAAATTTTTTGATTCTTTCTGCATTAATTCTCAAGACCTTATTGAACATTTTGCAACTCAGATGATTTTCCATAACACAGGTAAGTTACCATTTCCCAAAGTTAAATTCAATTTTTCATTGCTTTGACCATATTTATACCATTGAAATAATAGAGGATGTTAGATTTTGTACATTGCCTTTCTTCCAAAGGTTATTTGAATGTGTTTTATATTTCATCTTTTCTCTCATTAGTCCTCACAAAGAAGATGAAGAGATGAGGAGAGCTGCTAGAAGAAATGACAGTGAGCCAAACAGGTACCTGAGTGACCTACTCAAGTTCTGACAAGTGATGAAAGGGAACACCGTAAATAACACATGCAATCCTTTCAAATTTTTATTCAGTTCCTCCTTCATTTCCTGTCCCTTGCCTTAGAATTAAGGAAGCTCAAATTTGGGATACAGGTCAGGTAACTCTAGTAACTGGGACAAAAATATCCATGGAGTGGACAGTTCATCTTCTGTTATCAGTGGGCACAAGATGGACACAATTTTTAATACACCCAAAGTGAGAAACCATCAATGGTGAATCAAATTCTGTGATACACAGTGAAATTGGAAGGAGATGGATATGGGGCTAAGGGCAAGAATCAACCTATTCTCAGGGAAAAGAATACATGATAGCCTAATTTTCTTTAAGTCTCATTTGCCCTAGAACTCTTAGAACCAGGGAGAAGAAAAAACTGCTAAAAAATCAAACTATAGAGTATCCTATTGAGATAGACCAGAAATTATCAAACTATAGCTTGCAGACTAAATCTGGCTACCTGTTTTTGTATAGCCCCGCAGCTAACTAAGATTTTTAAAAAATTTTCATCATGAGGGGGTGGAGCCAAGATGGTGGCTGGTAAGCAGGGACTAGAGTGAGCTCTGTACCCGAGTCCCTCCAAAAACCTATTAAAAATGGCTCTGAACCAATTCTACAATGGCAGAAGCCACAGAACAGCAGAGGGAAGCAGGGCTCCAGCCCAGGACAGCCTGGATGGTCTCTGGGTGAGGTCTATCCCACACGGAGCTGGGAGCTGGGAGCTGGGAGCTGGGAACGGAGTGGAGCAGAGCCCAGCCTGAGCAGCATGGAACAACCTAACTTGGAGTCGGGCGGAGGGGGCCCTAGTGCCCTGATTATGTGAGCTGCGGCAGTTACCAGACCCCTCGACCCACAAACACCAAAAACTGTGGAGAAGGTTAGTGGGAAAAGCTGCGCGAGTGGAAGGAGTTCGCAGTTCAGCTTCCAGCCCTAGGGGCAGCTACAGCTGTTGTTACTTCCGGCTCCAAGCCCACCTGGTGGGAGGAATTAAGTGGCGGATCAGAGCAGGAGTGCAACAGCCTGCTGAAGATCTAAGCCCAGTCTGGACTGGGGGTTCTTGGGGAAGGAGTAGTGCCGGTCTGACAGAGCTGGCACCTCCCCCCCAAACGTGGAACATAGAACTCGTTAGTCTACAAGCAGTCATACCCCACTGAAAAACTCAAGGGTCAAGTTAGTTGGTTGGGAATATGGCCAGGCAGCGAAAACGCGCCCAGATTCAGTCTCAGACTTTGGATTCTTTCTTTGGTGACAAAGAAGACCAAAACATACAGCCTAAAGAAGACAACAAAGTCATAGAGCCTACAACAAAAGCCTCCAAGAAAAACATGAACTGGCCCCAGGACATAGAAGAACTCAAAAAGGATTTGGAAAAGCAAGTTAGAGAAGTAGAGGAAAAATTGGGAAGAGAAATGAGAAGGATGCGAGAAAACCATGAAAAACAAGTCAATGACTTGCTAAAGGAGACTCAAAAAAATACTGAAAAATACACTGAAGAAAACAACACCTTAAAAAACAGACTAACTCAAATGGCAAAAGAGCTCCAAAAAGCCAATGAGGAGAAGAATGCCTTGAAAGGCAGAATTAAAAGACCACTGAAGAAAATACTACTTTAAAAATTAGATTGGAGCAAGTGGAAGCTAGTGACTTTATGAGAAATCAGGATATTATAAAACAGAACCAAAGGAATGAAAAAATGGAAGACAATGTGAAATATCTCCTTGGAAAAACCACTGACCTGGAAAATAGATCCAGGAGAGAGAATTTAAAAATTATTGGACTACCTGAAAGCCATGATCAAAAAAAGAGCCTAGATACCATCTTTCAAGAAATTATCAAGGAGAACCGCCCTGATATTCTAGAGCCACAGGGCAAAATAGAAATTGAAAGAATCCATCGATCGCCTCCTCAAATAGATCCCAAAAAGAAATCTCCTAGGAATATTTTTGCAAAATTCCGGAGCTCCCAGATCAAGGAGAAAATACTGCAAGCAGCCAGAAAGAAATTTGAGTATTGTGGAAACCCAATCAGAATAACCCAAGATCTGGCAGCTTCTACATTAAGAGATCGAAGGGCTTGGAATGCGATATTCTGGAGGTCAATGGAGCTAGGATTAAAACCTAGAATCACCTACCCAGCAAAACTGAGTATCATGTTCCAAGGCAAAATATGGATTTTCAATAAAATAGAGGACTTTCAAGCTTTCTCAGTGAAAAGACCCGAACTGAATAGAAAATTTGACTTTCAAACACAAGAATCAAGAGAAGCATGAAAAGGTAAACAAGAAAGAGAAATCATAAGGGACTTACTAAAGTTGAACTGTTTTGTTTACATTCCTACATGGAAAGATGATGTGTATGATTCATGAGACCTCAGTATTAGGGTAGTTGAAGGGAATATGCATATATACATATATATATATTTATGTATATATATAAGTGAATGTGTATGTATGTATGTATATATCTATGTGTATATGTATGTATGTGTATATATGTGTGTTTTTATATATATATATATTTGTATATATATATGTGAGTGTGTATGTATGTATGTGTATGTTTATATATATATATATATATATATATATGTAAAAGAGAGAGAGCAGACACAGGGTGAGTTGAAGATGAAGGGAAGATATCTAAAAGAAATAAAATGAAATTAAGGGATGAGAGAGCAACATACTGAGAGAGGGAGATAGGGAGAGATAGAATGGGGTGGATTATCTCGCATAAAGGTGGCAAGAGGAAGCAGTTCTATGGGAGGAGGGGAGAGGGCAGGTGAGGGGGGAATGAGTGAACCTTGTTGTCATCAGATTTGGCCTGAGGGGGAATACCATACATACTCAGTTGGGTATCTTACCCCACAGGAAAGAAGAGGGAGGAAGATAAAAAAAAATAAAAGGGGGGGGATGATGGAGGGGAGGGCAGATGTGGGTGGAGGTAATCAAAACAAACACTTTGGAAAGGGGACAGGGTCAAGGGAGAAAATTCAATAAAGTGGGATGGGTTGGGAAGGAGCAAAATGTAGTTAGCCTTTCACAACATGAGTATTGTGGAAGGGTTATACATAATGATACATGTGTGGCCTAGGTTGAATTGCTCGGCTTCTTAGGGAGGGTGGGTGGGAAGGGAAGAGGGGAGAGAATTTGGAACTCAAAGTTTTAAAATCAGATGTTCAAAAACAAAGTTTTTGTATGCAACTAAAAAATAAGATACACAGGTAATGGGGCGTAGAAATTTATCTTGCCCTACAAGAAAGGAAGGGAAAAGGGGATGAGAGGGGAGGGGGGTGATAGAGGGGAAGGCTGACTGGGGAACAGGGCAACCAGAATATAAGCCATCTTGGAGTGGGGGGGAGGGTAGAAATGGGAAGAAAATTTGTAATTCAAACTGTTGTGAAAATCAATGCTGAAAACCAAATGTGCTAAATAAATAAATTTAAATTAAAAAAAATCAAAAAAATAATGAATATTCAGTTCATTAATTCACTCTTTTCCTATTTTGTTAATATATGTTTGTAGACATAGGGTTTTAGGACTGTTTAGCACTGAACACTATTTTAGTCACATCTGAGAAATTGTGGCTTGTTGTTTCATCATAATCATTTTCTTTCATGTAATTATTAGTTGTTTCTATGATTTGTCCTTTGGCCCACTCATTATGTAGGATTTCATTGTTAATTTTCCTTATCAGTATGTGTTTTCTTTTTTTGTGCTCCCTGAGATGATTACCATTTTTATTGTGTTATAACCAATAAAGGATGTGTCAACTAAAAAAAAAAATTTCATCATAATAAAGTGTTATTTTAAAATGTAGTAACTATTCTTAGCTCACAACAGGCTATACAAAAGTAAGCGGCAGGCAGGATTTGGACCCTAGCCATAGTTTGCTGACCCCTGCACTAGAAAATAGATCTCAGGTAACCTTTGTCTTCAAGTCATTATATTTGCAATATTTGAGACATATTATGTTTAATTAGTTTTGTTTTTACTTCAATATTACTTTAAGTTCCAAATTCTCTCCCTCTCTCTAATTCACCCCCCTGCCCCACAAATGCACATTGAGAAGAGAGAACATACAATACCCATTACACATATGAAATCAAGCAAAACCTACTTTTGTATTAGCAGTGTTCAAAAAAAGTAGAAAAAGAAAGAGAAAAAAAATATACTCGAGTCCTCTGTGACTTAAAAATAGACTACCTGAATTAGGGGTGCATCGTAGCATATCTGTAATTTTAAAGAGATATCAGTATAGATATTTGTAATTGCCTTGGAGTGTCTAGTCCCGAGCAGGATTTATGACATTTCAGCTAGGATTGGGATAAAGTTAAATTTCTTTGGAGTAGAATTTGTAATCTTTTTGTGTACAATAAACCTTTTTATTTATTTATTTTGGGCAGATTGACAAAGTCATTGGCCCTATCTCACAATAATGTTTTAAAATACATAATGACTACAAAGAAAAATAGTCACATTGAAATAGTTACCAAAATATTAAAAGGAAACAATTTTATAGACTCTAGGTTAACAATCCTTGCACAGCGTGCTCACTAAATATCATAGGAAAAAAAGAAGAGCCCCATACTTCTCAGGTATCTGGAGAAAACACAAAGGGATTTGTGATCAGCGTCTTTCAACCTCATGTTGGTGACAAGAACTCTCTTGGAGATGAAGAAAGTTGGTGTTCATTTTCTCATGATGAGTTTTTCTGAAGCTAAGGTCTGCAGGAATCATAGCGAAGAGCAATAGGTTCTATGAGAAAAGCTCCCTTAAATGATATTCTATCTCTTGCCTCCATACTTTGGACCAGCATGGCAGAAATGTACTCCTTTCTCACTTCTACCTCTTAAATTCCCCAGCATCCTTCAACACGTACTCAAATGCCACTTCCTGTGTCAAAACTTTTCTGATGCCATATAGTTACAGTATCTTTTGAAATGATTTTGTATCCTTTGGTATGTTTTGAATAATAATAAAAATAATAGCTAAAATTTATAGAGGAATATTAGGTTTGCCAAGTGCCTAACATAGGTTATCTCATTTGATTCTCACATCAATCTTGTATGGAGGGTATGAATCCCCATTTTATAGAATATGGAAATAAAACTGAAGGAGGTTAAGTGACTTGTAGTGGGTCAAATTTGTTCAGTAAATGTCTGAGATGGGATTTGATCTCAAAGCTTTCTTATTTCCAAATCAATGCTCTTGCCTACTGGGCCACCTAACTGGCTCCATATAAGTATCTATTTTTATCCCTCTAGGAGAATGTGAGCTCCTTGAGGGAAAGGAAAATTTTGCTTCTGCTTTTGTATCTTGAGTCTAGCAGAGTGCCATAGACATACTACGTACTTAAAAAAATATTTACTCTTTTTGTTTTCTTTAGTCTGGCAGTGTATCACTGGACCTGTGATGAAGCATGTAGAGATAACTGTACATCTACTAGGCTGCAAACCCTGAAATTAGTCCCCTTTGTAGTGCACAAAGCTACCATTCAACAATGGCTACATACATCTGAAGAGCATTGAATGACTTTGTCTTTTGGAAGCTATGATAGGGACTAATGGTAGTACTGCATGATGGGAGTCATGTAAAACTGTGGAAAAAGACATGGGAGGGAATGTGCTGGTACAGTCAGAGCCTCTGAGGAACTGTTATAACCAACACTTACTGGGTCTCTGTGTAGTCCTCTTGGTAGTGAATAACTAGAACTCTATAAGTCTGGTCATTGGAAGATGCCTTTATTTCCTTTTTATAAAAAATATAGTGTTATTTCCAAATTTACCTCACATCCCATATCTTCTTCTTCTAATAAAGAATAAAAAGACACAGAGAAAATCACTTAGGTAAAACACACCAGCATATCAATTGAGTCTGAAATGATATGAAATTTTCCATACTCATAGTTCCTTACCTTTGCAAAGAAAAGAGGTACACTTTTTCTTCTTGTCTTCTTGCTTGATCGTTATAAGTACATAGCCCTTCATAGCTTAGTTTCCTGCTATCTTTCCAGTTTTCTTTCTTCTTACTTCTCACCACTCTGCAATCCAGTGAAACCTATCTTCTGGCTTTTTAATGAACAAATCACTCCACCTCTCAATTCTGGGAATTTTCTTTTACTATCTTCTATGTATGGAATGTTCTCCTTCATCTCTGCCTACTATTTTTCCTAGATTCCTTTAAGTACCAAGTAAAATCCTATCTGCTACAGAAGACCTTCCCTAATCCTTCTGTTGCCTTCCCTTTGCTAATTGTTTCTTATTATCCTGTATATAATTCGTATATATTTATTTGTTTCCAGTCTCTCTCATATGATTGCAAGCTCCTTGAGGTCAGGGAGCATCTTCTGGCTCTTTTTGTATGCCTGCTGCCTAGTAAAGTACCTGACACATAGTAGGTGTTTAAAACTATATGTTAGCATTGAGTTATGTGATTATTTTCTATGAGTGCTCTGGTATAATCAACTTTACCCCTACCTTTCAAAAAAGCTTGCCTTTACTAATTTTCTGAATTAAAAGCTTGCAAATGGAATTGGTGTTGGCACATTGGATAGTATCAAATAGTGATTTTTGGCACATCTTCTGTAGACTTGGAGGCATATAAGGATTATTATTCAGAGAGAAGAGAACTTGGATCACTCATGTTGTGATAACCTATGAGTCAAGTCTCACGTGAAATTTGTTGTTATTCTTATGTTTTAAGATCTTTCTAACTCTAATAGCCAGATGTTATCCATGGTTCTTGTAATATGAAAATTTTGATAAACATGTCACTAAATGCCTTATCTGAGTTATCGATAAAAAATATCAAAGAGAAAGTGGTCAGGGACAAGTTCATATGACTGTTTCCTGGAGATGCCAACCCCTCCAGGCTGATATAGGTCCATTTATCACTACTCTTTATGACCAGACATTCAATACGTTTTGAATCCACATCACTCTTCTAGAATTAGCTGACATCTCTCTAGGAAAGAGTTCAATGGGTGGATGACCTCCCTTATTTTGGACACTAAAATTCAATTAAAGTAGCCCAAGATCAAATGAGGGTGAAGATGTTCAGTGTCATGACTGACTCAGATGTTAATGCATTTGGCATGCGATCCATATAAAAGGAGCAATGTGACAGTAATTATTGGTCAGATGAAAAATATTCGTAGTTATTAAGTAATTACATAGCCTTTGATATCTTAAGGTCATTTGCTGTTAGACCTCGTTTAAGTACCATTTATCTACAGTGCAACATTTCAAAAGTTTAAAATGTCAGTGCTCAGAGGAATACAAAAGGCTTGGTTAAAATTAAGGCTAAAAATTTTGGAAGATCAGTTATGGCTTATTAAATCAGACATAACAAATATCTTTAAAGAGTCTACTGTGAGGAAATCAATTTGCTAGGCACTAAGGGACCTACAAAGAAAAAGTGTGATGTAGTTCCTGTTCTCAGAAAGCTTACAATCAAGTCAGAATTCTTCTATCCAACGTGCTGGGCCAAATTTCACGAAGATGAGTCATAGAATAGTAGGACTATGGGGGACTTGAGTTTCTTTATTAATAAATGAGGAAACCAATATCCAGAAGTTTGAAGTCCAAAGTTATATAGCAATGAGAAACAGAGTTAAGATCTGATCTGATAATCCCAGTACTCTTTCTGCCACATCACAAGCTCTTCCCACTTCTCCCTACACAACCTACCTTATCTTCCATAGGCATCATAAGCAAGGAGAGAGAGGAACCTTTATGGATCTGGACTCTAGTTCATATGCAATCTATTGGAAAGGACCATTGAACAACTTTAATATGAACCACTCTACCCTAGGTGGTGATTTCTGTTATTGTGTTGGCCATCTCTCTAATGGTCAAGTAACTTCTGCTATGATCTATTAGAGGAGAGATAGTGTCAAAGTTCCTATGTCTAACATTGAGTTGTGTTTCCTAAGAATCACCCAGGATCTTTGTGCCAGAGGGCACCCTGGACTAAACCCAGAATGTGTCTTGTGAGACTTCAAAGGAATAAACCAAATAGATTATCTGAGGGCTGGAGAGAGGCACATAATCCTAGTAGTGTGAGCCTTTAGGTCAATGAAGAAGTTCAATGAGGTGGGAGGGGAATTTTTACAACTTTCACTATTCATTCTTTCTTGAAATATTGTATATAGTGCTACCTTGTAGGTCATAGGACAAATATCTAATACCTACCAAGTAGACCACACAGGTCTAGAAGTTCCCATGCTATTGGAGGGACAGAATCGGTCAAGCTTTGGCAAGCCAACTTAAAGGCTTAAAGGGATTTGTGACAGTGAGCCACTTGTTGGGGGGTGGGGGAGGGACAGATAAAGAGAGACAGGGAATCAGAGAGACAGAGGAGGGTGGGAGAAGGAGGCTGGGGAGGGAAGAAGTAGAGAGAGAGAATGGCATAGTAGGTAAAAGACCCAGAAACCTCTGGGTTCAGGTTTTGCCTCTGACACATACTCTGTGGTTATGAGCAAGTGAGCTTAACTCCCAGTGAACTAAGCAACTCTCTGAGAATGTAAGTTATAAATGAGTTGACAAGCTTCCCTGGTGGTGTGAGTTTACATACTTTTAGTTCCAATACCAATGAAATCAGAGGGCTGAACACTATACCCTTCTACCCCATTACAAATATAAATACACACATATGCAAATATATACACATATGTATATATGCATGCATGTGTGTATACACACACATATGTATGTAGGCATAAGGAAAGTGTAGTTTTTCCTAGACTTTTCCAAAATACTTTTTCTGAACGAAAGGAGGGAGGGAAAGTCCAATTTTGCCACAGGTTTATCTTTTTTCATGCAACATTGCATCAGTTACCAGTATAGAAAGATCTCACTGCCATGTTAACACTATTTGGGAGTCCTTAATTAACTCAATAGCTTGGAGTTCATAGGAACTGAACTATCAGGGAGAATAGTAGCAGGGGATAGAAATCACTGATCTCACCCTTGAAGTGTTGTGCTTTCAAAATGCACCTGACCCAAGGGCTGGCAGTGAATCTGGCAGTGACCAGGGAAGCTTTGTTCTCAGCCAGTGACTTCCCACAGTAGGCTCGTACTTTATATAGTCATACTTCCAATTCTGTAACTTACTCCGTATCTTAAAAAGTTAAAAAAAATTATTATGTAGTTTTGGGTGGGTGTTATTCTCTCATCTCTGAAAAATCAGGTTTCAGTTCCTTATCCATTACAGACCTCTTATTCACATACATTCACAGGCTGTCACGTTGTTGCTATATCTTTCACTCACACTTTGAGCTTTGGGTTCCTGTGTATCCCTTGAACACTCTTTTTTTCCATGGGATGACAAGAGAGATTAAAAAATATGCCAAGACTGTCCCACTTTTTCTTTTTAGATTCAGTTATGCTAGTAATAGTAGAATTAAACCTCTTTTTATGAATAAGGCTTGGTTTATTCTTTGCATTTGTACGTGGAGCCCTGGCACAGATCTGGGAACACAGTAGATGCTAAATAAATGTTGTTTGACTGATTGACCAGTAGTAGTATTAAGAGTAATAGTAATTGTTGTTTTAAATATTTATATAGAACGTTAAGATTTGCACAGAATTTTACATATATTATTTCATTTGTGAAGTAATAATTTTAAAGATAACCAAACTGATCTGACATGGGTTATAGAAAATCTGATTGGATCTCTAATCATTGCCTGCCCAAATTGGCACCACAGGAAGGAAGGACATTAATAACCAGAGCCCATATAATGTTCTAAAAATTGACACTCATATAGGGCATGCCAGTCTCAACCTTTGTCCTGATATTCACT
This sequence comes from Trichosurus vulpecula, assembly GCF_011100635.1. Lineage (NCBI taxonomy): Eukaryota > Metazoa > Chordata > Mammalia > Diprotodontia > Phalangeridae > Trichosurus > Trichosurus vulpecula. Next base: position 222,776,849 of record NC_050575.1, on the reverse strand, counting down.
CTCTCCATGCTCCTTTATATCAAGGTTCACTCATCCATGTTAGACTACTGCCAAGATCCCAACATTCCTATCATTCCTACACTCTCTTTATTTTACACCATGTCATTCTTCCTCATGCCACAACAATTCAATCACATTATGTTCTTTCTTTTCCTGTAATTCATAACACTGTTCTCCCCACTGACAACTCATGAACTACTTCATTCTCTCTCCCAGTATACTAGTGGCTTCCGTACTAAGAAGCTAGTATCCACAATGTGTATTCTATACCATTTTACTGTCAGACTCCTAGAAAAGGAGTTCTACACTTCTTGTATCAACTTTCTCACCTTCTACTTGCCTCTCAGTACTTTGCAATCTGGCTTTTGATGCCATCACTTAATGGAAATTACTCTCCACAAGGAAACCAACAATTTCTTAGTGGCTAATTTTTAAACTCGGTGGTCTTTTTTTAGTTCTCATCATTCTGCACTTCTTTGCAGTATTTGCAGACTTCCTTCCAAATATTCTCTTCTCCCTGGATTTTCATGTTGCTCTTTTGTCTTAGTTCTTTTCCTACCTGTATGACAAGTCCTTCACAGTCTTTTTTAAATTATCATCCATGTTCCATAGCCTATGTATGGGTGTACTCCCAAGACTCTGTGTTGAGCCCTCTTGTCTTTTGACCTAATCATTCTTGTTACCTCATAACCTTCTGTGGTTTCATTTTATAACTCCCAGATCTTCACTTTAATCTCTCTTTTCTCTCCTGAGGTCCAATGCAACATCACAACTGCCAGAAATCTCTGCCTGGATGTTCCATAGGCATTTCAAAAATGTATTCAAAACAGGGCTCATTATATTTCTTACTAAATATACCTCTGCTCCAAAATTTATTTATTTTTCTATGAATGGTATCACCCATTTTTCTAGTCACCAAAGTTTATAACCTTGGCATCATCCTTGATTATTCACTCTCTTGTAGGCTCCACATCAAAGTAGTCACCATATCTTGTAAGATTTACCTCAACAGGGGCAGCTAGGTGGCACAGTGAATAGAGCGCCAGTCCTGAAGTCAGGAGGACCTGAATTCAAATCCAGACTCAGACACTTGACACGTGTACTAACTGTGTGACCTTGGGCAAGTCACTTAATCCCAATTGCCCTGCCAAAAAACAAAACAAAAACAAAAACAAGATTTACCTCAACAACTCTTACCCCTGTCCTTATCTCTCCATATATTCTAATGCCATACTAGTTTAGGCATTTGAAGTGTGATATTTTTCCAGACAGGGAATCTAAGAATATTAGAATAGAAGGAAATTTAGAAATTACCTAGTAAAACTCACTGCCTAAACTGGATGAATTCTTGCTATCATATCCAGGACAATTATACATTCAGCTTCTGTTTGAACACTTCTAGTGATAGGGAACTCACAACCCCATCTCACTGACAGTTCTAATTGTTAAGAAGTTCTTCATTCTGTTGAAGTTAAAAGTATTTCTTTATAACTTTTATCTGCTGGATGTAGTTCTGTTCTCTGGAGTGAAGAGGTTTAAGTATAAGCACTTTTCCTCATGACTACATATGAAATATTTCAAGATAGCTATCATGTTTCCTCTAGATCTTTTCTTACCTTAGATATTTAAAATCTTCCATGATTGTATGGCCCCACAGAAACCACATGAGGAATCTGAGTTTTCCAAATAATTGTAATAGTCTAAGAATTGTCTAGAATTTCAGGAGCCTTAAAGGAGAGCCAGGGCATCCCAATCTAAAGTTGTGAGTTGTACTCCCTGTGTTTACCTATTGAACAGAGGCTATGAGACTTCATTTTACCATATATTTGTGATTTATCTTATAATAAAATAAATTCCAGTGTACCCCCAAAAGCTGAATTTTCTAGCAAGCAAAAGGTATTCATTTTAAATATATATGTATGTACATACCTCCACCCCCCCACACACATATTAAAAGATATCTTTTTGATATCCCTATGAAAATGCCTAGCTCTGGTTTAGTTTTAAGCTTTAGAATAGACTTGGATTATGGACCAATTCATTATACATCCTATAAACATGGATGCACATGGCCTGGAAGTTGTTAAACACTAACAGGTCACATAACAACAGCACTGTGAATCTCCATTCAAGAGAGCCTTTTGGAGAATGTTTCATATGGACACAGAAAATGGTTTAGGTGCATTTCTTAGTGATTTTCCACATATCTACAGAAGAAATAAATGGTATGTGTGATTCTCTCTCTCTCTTTCTCTCTCTCTCTCTCTCTCTCCCCCTCTCTCTTTCAGCAAATTACTCTATTGCAAGGAATCATGACGTGCCAAACAACAACAATAACAAAAAGAAATAAAAAAACAAACATTAGAAAGAGTCATGACTTCTAGTTCCAATTTGTGTGTTAAGAAAGTGGTGCAAATCACCACTCTGGGTCTTAGGTGCCTAATCTCCTTAATTTCTTAATCTGCAAAATTAGGGGAGAGGTAGTAAGTAATCTTCCAGGTCTAAAAATATTTTAATCTACATCTCTATATAATTCTGGTCCTTTTAGAATAGATTTTCATTCCAGACTTGAAATGCCTGATTCCTTTTCCCTCGTTTAAACAGTAAATGACTATGACATGGTCTCCTGAGCAAATATCAATATCAGAGACCAAAAACTAATGGTGATGTGTAGACATTTTCATTCAAATGTATTTCAATCTACATAGATATTTTCTTTGCAAATGTAAATGTACCTTTAGGGTAGGTCTCTACTACTTATAATTATCAAGATAATTTTGGCAACATACTTCTATTTTTCTTCTAATTTTCTACAGAATGCCTACAGACATTGAATTAACCAATGTGTCATATTTGCCTTCTAATTTCTTGATACTATGGATTACCTACTCCAGAGAAGCCTCTCCATATATTGAGTTGTGACTCATATACAAGCAATGAAGCTAGTGAGATATCAGACGATTTTCATGAACAAGTAGATTGAATTGATTAATTGCCTAAACCTATATTTGATTGGTTCACTAAAGAGATTTCATAGGATATTTCATAGAACCTAGAGCTAAAGGGATGTTTGGAGATGTTCCTTTTTAACCCTTGATTTTGTAGATGAAAAAACCAATACCTAGCAAGGGAAAGTCACTTAGCCATGGTCACAGGGAAAATAAAAAACAGAACACAAATCTTCTGACTCCAAAGCCTGTGCTCTTTTCATTACTATACCAAGTATTACTTGTGGAAGCACTGCACATCTAGTTCCTTTGTGAGAATTTCTGCTTCCTCTGGGTTGATTGGGGACAACAGAAAGCTTCCATGCTGCACAGATCTTGTCAAGGTTCTGTCTTTCTAAAGATGACAAGATCTGTGCTGTATGGAAGCTTTCTGTTGTCCCCAATCAACCAAAAGAAAACAGTCAAAAATTATCATGAAGAGACTAACAAGATTGTTGGCTCTGGCATCAGAAGGAATGCATTTGGAATTCTGGCTCTGCTCCATACCACCTGTGTGACCTCAGGCAAGTCACTTAATGTCTGTGGGCCTCACTTTTCTCATGAGTAAATGAACAGTTTAGACTAATGACCTGTAACTTTTCTTTCAGCTTTAAAATTATACTATATACTAATACTATAAATACAATGACCTTTTTAAAAAAATTGAGGATGGAATTTAGTATATGAACTAACTTCTACTACATTTGCATCTATAAGGTTTTGTAACTAAGTAACAACTGCTGAGGAAGCATTAATAAGGTGCCTTCACTACCCTGAATAACCTTTGAAATTCTTTACTTTCCTGATGACAAATGTGTGTATACATATATACAGATACATATGTCTGTGTGTATATACACACATACACACACAATGTAGATTTACTATGGTACATGGTAGATAATATATTCCTATATGTATTACATATATAATTATGTTCAAATTGTATGTAATTATAGCCTATGTTGTTGGACCCTGTATAACTAGCTAGGTTTTATGTGAAAGTTCTAATGGAATATGACTGCTGTTTTTTGATAAATTCATTTCTTCCTCATCTCCTCTCTTGCTTTCTTCCTAGTCTTTGCAGTTATTATTCTGTTTCCCTTATTATCTTTGCTTATTTCCCAGACATATCAGAGAACTGCACTCTATCAGCTCCAGGGTAGTCAGCTTCTCCAGCTCTGGGGTAATCACAGGTCTGGGAGAGTGGATTCATTTCCTGCAGAATCACCAATTCCTATTACACACTCAAATCAGCTGTGGAAAACTTAAATAAGTATGTGTGCAGCTCCTCCTCCCACTTCTGAGGCCTGAAAGTTGAGAAAACAATGTGTGAGCTCTGGGAACATCAGAATATTCAAGAGGGCCTGAAATACCAAAGAAGGCCCAAACTGAGAATTTTTTCACTGCCCTTCTCTTGATTGGTTCAAGCTTGTTTTTGCCAGAGGACCCTTCAAATAAGAAAATCAACAAGCAGAACCAAAGTTCTAGTCGCCTTTTCATCCCCACGATTAATGAACAGAATACTGTGATGAGAAATCCGAATGATATTTTTTTTCTTCCAGGGTTCTAAATAGACAAATTGACATCACCTGGGTGAAATGTACAAGCCCAGAATAGTTTTCCCAACATATGTCATTTGGGATCAGAGCCAAGTATAATTAAGTATTTTCAAAGTCTATAAATCTCTTAATTTATGAAGGGAATTTTTTTCAATAACTTCTTATACATGTAAAATCATTTTTGTTTACATTGCACATGAGAATTACCTTACATGTCAATCAGTAACTACTACAATATTGATGGCATCTTGATTGGTAATAAATACCAAAATGATCTTTTATTAATTAGAAATTTGTAAATTTTGAATTTTTAAATGGATTTATTACATTTTAATCATATATGTTTGAAAGAGGCCCTCTCAATTTTATAATTTCCACCCATACATTTGAAAATGTATTTGACATTTATTTCTCTTTATATTATAACTACATTTGGCTTAGCTCAGTGTAATGAGTGAAAGGAGGGACTTAATGTCAGAGAGTTATGGAACACTGGAATTGGAGGGAAGTTAGAGATCATGCAGTTGAACTCTGTCATTTTGCATGTCAATTTGGGAGAAAAAAAAATAGAAGTAGCTTATCCAAAGATTAGGAGAGAACAAATTTTCATCTACAGCTATCTCCCAAGGTTAACAGTGTGTGTATGTGTGGGGGTGCTTTTAAGATAACTGATGATGATGATGATGATGATGATGATAATGATACTTCAAAATTAAAATTATACCCAACACAATATAATGAGACATTAGCCTTAGGAGCTCATTCACTTCATCTGAATATAAAAATATTGTATCTCTTTTTGGGGAGGAGTTTCCTTGCACTATGCTGAGTTTTACACTGATATGTTCTTCAAGCTTAGGTGTAATCCTATACAAAAAGACTTGGAGTCAGGGGACCTATGTTGGAGCTCCAGTTTTAGCATTTCTTAGCTATTCAACTTTAGAAAAGGCATTTAATCTCAATTTTGTTACCTGTCAGATGAGGGTAATAATCTTATTCTCCCAAGGTAAACTAAAATGCTTAACCCATGGAGACACAGCTGTTCTCAGAGTCATCATTCCATGAATAGCTTATGGCTATGGAAGGAAATACCTAATTTAAAAGAAACAGAGTAAGTAGATTGTACTGTAGATTGAGAAAAAATATGCAATTGATGACATTTAAGAGATCTTAAGAGAGACATAACTCAAGAACAAGCAAGTGACAGTGCCACTTTAGTTGGCCCTGGTCAGTCTACATCTGATATATTGTGTTTGTTCTGGGTGCCACTTTTTAGTGTGCTATTTACTTTCATTTTAGTCTTGGATATATTACTTAATTTCTCTGAGTCTCAGTTTCTTCACCTGTAAAAAGAAGTTTAGACTAAATGGCTTCTTAAGTTTCTTCCAACTCTATCTCAAACTTGAGTGTCCAGATAAGGGCAAAGAAGGATTTCGGGTTCAAACTTGAAGGGTTTCAATCTCAACCCATATGAGCATGTATTTGAAGGTTCATATAATAGGGAAGAGGGGCCTATGGGGACATGCTCTTTAAAAATCTGAAGAGTTTCATCTGGAAAATGGATTACATATCACAGAATTAACATTAAGACCTCAGCAGCCATCTAGTCTGACTTACATTCAATAAAGAAACTCAAGGGCAAAGCCAAGATGGTGGCTGGAAAACAGGAACACACTTAAGCTCTGCCCCAAATCCCTCCAAACACCTGTAAAAATGGCTCTGAACAAATTCTAGAGCTACAGAACCCATGAAATAACAGAGGGGAACAAGTCTCTAGCCCAAGACGGCCTGGATAGTCACTGGGAAGGGTCTATAACACCATGCTGGGTGTGGAGGGCAGCCCAGCATGGGCTGCACCAGGACCCACCGGACTGAGTGAGGCAGAGCAGGCCTTAGGGCCATGAATCACTGACCTGTGGCAGTTACCAGACTTCTCAACCCACAAACGCCAAAGACAATGGAGCAGGTTAGTGTGAAAACTGCTGGATCTGGGTGAAGGAAGTGCATGGTCTAGCTCCAGCCCCAGGGCTGTGGGTGTGGCACAGCAGAGGCAGCAGCAGGAAGCTCCTGGGGCTGCTTCCAGAGTCCCTAACTCACATTGTGGGAGGAATCAAGTGGTGGATCAGAGTGAGAGTGCAGGGATTGCTTTGCTGGTGCAGAGACAGGATTCTCTTGCTTTGCTCTGCTTAGATCTGGGTCGTGGTCCTGGTTGGTGGTTCTTGGGGGAGAAGGAGTTCTGTTGTGGCAGGGCTTGTGGTGACTGTGGAGTAGAAGTAGCTCTGAAAACAGCAGTGAAAGCCCCTAAAGCTTAGGACAAAGTACTCTTTACTCTACAAGCAGTCGCACACTTACAAAAAGCTCAAGGGTTGAGTAGTTGGCTGGGAACATGAACAGGCAGCATAAAAGGACTCAGGCTATAGAATCTTTTTTTGGTGATGTAGAAGATCAAAACATACAGCCAGAAGAAGTCAGCAAAGTCAAAAGTCCTACAGCAAAAGCCTCCAAGAAAAAAAAGGCCATGGAAGAGCTCAAAAAGGATTTGGAAAAGCAAGAGAAGTAGAGGAAAAATTTGGAAGAGAAATGAGAATGATGGAAGAAAATCATGTAAAAACAAGTCAATGACTTGCTAAAAAAGACCCCCCAAAATACTGAAGAAAATAACACCTTAAAATTGACTAACCCAAATGGCAAAAGAACCCCCAAAAGCCAATGGGGAGAATGCCTTAAAAGGCAGAATTAGCCAATTGGAAAAGAAGGTAAAAAAGACCACTGAAGAAAATACCACCTTAAAAATTAGATTGGAGTAAATGGAAGCTAGTGGCTTTATGAGAAATCAAGATATTATTTAAAAAAAAAACAAAAGAATGAAAAAAGGAAGACAATGTGAAATATCTCATTGGAAAAACCACTGACGTGGAGAATAGATCCAGGGGAGATAATTTAAAAATTGTTGGACTACCTGAGAGCCATGATAAAAAAAGAGCCTAGACATCATCTTTCAAGAAATTATCAAGGAAAACTGCCCTGATATTCTAGAACCAGAGAGTAAAATAGAAATTGAAAGAATCCACTGATCTCCTCTTGAAAAAAAATCCCCAAAAGAAAACTCCTAGGAACATTGTCACCAAATTCCAGGTTTTCCAGATCAAGGAGAAAATACTGCAAGCAGCCAGGAAGAAAGCATTTGAATATTGTGGGAACACAATCAGGATAACACAAGATCTAGCAGCTTCTACACTAATGGATCAAAGGGCTTGGAATATGATATTCCAGAGGTCAAAGGAGCTAAGATTAAAACCAAGAATCACCTACCCAGCAAAACTGAGTATAATGCTCCAAGGGAAAATATGGATTTTCAATGAAATAGAGGACGTTCAAGCTTTCTTAGTGAAAAGACCAGAGCTGAATAGAAAATTTGACTTTCAAATACAAGAATCAAGAGAAGCATGAAAAGGTAAACAGGAAAGAGAAATCATAAGGGACTAACTAAAATTGAACCATATTGTTTACATTCCTACATGGAAAGATGATATTTGTAATTCATGAGACCTTTCTCAGTATTAGGGTAGTTGAAGGGAATATTCATATGTATAGACAGAGGATACAGGGTGAGTTGAATATGAAGGGATGATATCTAAAAAATAAGATTAAGGGGTGAGAGAGAAATATATTAGGAGAAGAAGAAAGGGAGAGATAGACAGGGGTAAATTTTCTCACACAAATGTGGCAAGAAAAAGCAGTTCTATTGGAAAGGAAGAGATGTCAAGTGAAAGGGAATGAGTGAATCTCGATCTCATCAGATTTGACTTAAAGAGGGAATAACATACACACTCAATTAGGTATCTTACCCCACAGGAAAGTAGGGGGAAGGTGATAAGAGAGGGGGGATGGTAGAAGGGAGGGCAGATGGGGGAGGAGGTAATCAAAAGCATACACTTTTGAAAAGGGTATAGGGTCAAAGAAGAAAGTGGAATAAAGGGGGACAGAATAGGATGGAGGAAAATATAGTCTGTCTTTCATATTGTGACTATTATGGAAGTGTTTTGCATAATGATACATGTGTGGCCTATGTTGAATTGCTTGACTTCTGAAGGAGGGTGGGTGGGGAGGGAAGAAGGGAGGGAATTTGTAACTCAAAAATTCTACAAACAAATGCTTAAAAAAAGTTGTTTCTACATGCACCCGGGAAGTAAGATAAACAGGCAATGGGGTATAGAAATCTATCTTTCCCTACAAGAAAGTAAGGGGCAATGGGATGGGGGTGGAGTGGGGTGACAGAAGGAAGGGCAGATTGGGGAATGGGGCAATCAGAATATATGCCATCTTGGAGTGGGGGGAGGATAAAAATGGGAGAAAATTTGTAACTCAAAGTCTTGTGGAAATCAATGTTGAAAACTAAAAATATTAAATAATGTATCTGTAATCCTAGCACTTTGTACATAAAACAAGTTTAATAAAATATACATACATATGTAAATAAAGGGACAAAAGAAAAAAATAATTATAATCACAGAATCATACATTTTGGAATTGGAAGGGACCACAACATTCCAGATAAGTGATAATGGAAGTCTGAGATTCAGAGTCTAAGAGATGGGTAATCTATCCCACTATTCCACTATCACATTTTGGAATGGCTGTAATTGTTAGGAAGCTTTTTCCTATGTCAGGACTAAATTTCCCCCTTCAGCTTTTGCTATTTTAACCTGGTTCTTCCCTCTGGGAACAAAAAGAATAAATCTAATCTCTCTCTTAAAAAAAAAGAAACCACTACAATGATCACACAAGTTGTTATGTTTTACTAAAAAAAATCTGAGGGACACTCATTAATCATTCACCAATCAAAGTTTACTAAGTGCCTACTGTATACTGGGTACTGTTCAAAGAGCTAGGGATACAAAAGGGGACCAACAAAACAGCCCCTGACCTCAAGGAGTTCACAATCTAATGGAGGATACAATATGCAAATACATACTAACAAGCTATATACAAGTCAAGGAAAACTAATTAATAGAGGGAAGGCAGTCAATTAAGAGAGGTTGGAAAAAAGCTTCCAGTAAAAATAGGATTTAATTGGGATTTAAAAAAATTGAGGAGGATATGTTGTAGAATTGAGGAAGGAGAATACTCCAGGAATGGGAGAATTGAGAAACTGAGTATATTATTTGTGGAACATCCAGGAGACCAGTGTCACTGGATCAAAGAGTACATGTTGGGGAATAAGGTATAAAAAGAATGGAAAGGAGTGAGGGGGCTAGGTTCTGAAGGGATTTGAATGTTAAGCAGAAGATTTTGTCATCAATCCCTGAGGCAATAGGGAGCCACTGGAGTTTATTGAATGGGGGTGGGGGGGTGGTAACATGGCCAGTCCTGTACTTTAAGAGAACAAATGCTTCTCAAAGCAGCCTATTTTACCTATAACTTCTAGAAATTTTTTTTTCATTCTCTTGAAACTAGATTTCTTTCCTCATGACTTCCTCCAGTGGATACTCATTTTGTTCTCTGTGGTCAGTCTTCCAAGTAGCTAAACATATCTCCTTTCATTTTTTTTAAAATGAGATTTTTTATTTTTTAGTTCACAACACTCAGTTTTGCATGATTTTAGTTCCAGATTTTCTTACCCCTTTCCCCCTCCCTCCCCAAGACAACATGGAACCTGATATATCTTCTACATATAACTTCTCATTAAACTTATTTACACAATGGTAAAGTGTCAGTGAAGAATCATGACCAATGGAGTGAATCATGAGAAAGAAGAAACAAAACCAAAAAAAAAAAAAACAAAAGAGAAAAAAAAAGGAGAGCAAATAGTTTGCCTCAATCTGCATTCAGACTCCATAGTTCTTTCTCTGGATGTAGATAGCTTTCTCTATCATGAGTCCTTTGGAGTTGTCTTTGAACCTTGTATTGCTGAGAAGAGCTAAGTCTATCAAGGTTAGTAATCACAGAATCCATATACCTGTGGTTGTGTATAACATTCTCCTAGATCTGCTCCACTCACTCAGCATTATATCATGTAGGTTTTTAAAGGTTGTTATGAAGTCTTTATTTTCCCCATTTTTTATGGCACAATAGTATTCCATTACATTCATATACCACAACTTGTTCAGCCATTCCCCAATTGATGGACATTCCCTTGATTTCCAATTCTTTTCTACTACAAAAAGAGACGCTATTAATATTTTTGAGTCCTTTTCCCACTTGTGTGATCTCTTTGGGATACAGCCCTAGAAGTGGTATTGCTGGGTCAAAGGGTATGAACATTTTTTAATTAAGATTTTTTATTTTTAGTTTACAACACTCAGTTCTGCATGATCCTGAGTTCCAGATTTTCTTCCCTACCCCCTCCCCAAGATGGCATGGAATCCGATATATCTTCTACATTTAACTTCACATTGAACTTATTTACACAATAGTCAAGTTGTAAGGAAGAATTATTACCAATGGAATGAATCATGAGTAAGAAGAAAAAAAAAAAAAAACAAAAACCAAAAACCAAAACATAAGAGAGAAAAAAAAAGAACAAAAGAAAAAAGGAGAACAGTTCGCTTCAATCTGCATTCATTCTCCATAGTTCCTTCTCTGGATGTAGATATGCAGTTATCTCTCTCCCTCATGTGTCCTTTGGAGTTCTCTTTGAACCACGTGTTGCTGAGAAAAGCTAAGTCTATCAAGGTATTTCAACAATCCGGCTAGCAGCTTCTGTGGGGGTGTAAGATCCACCCACAGCCAGCACCCAGAAAGCTGCCAACAGCACAGGTTCTTTTGATCTGCTTAACTAAGGAAAGCAACATTAAGGGGTTGACAAACTTACTTTAATTCAGTATACAAAAATCATTCACTTAGTTCAGAGGAAAAATCCAGCACCCTGAACTTTAGAACGAAATACAAACAAATTACAAACATCAACAGACAGACCTTGTCTGATTCAAATGCCCATACATAGTTACCAGAGTTCAACAAAGTCTCAGCATCCAGGTTTACAAGCTGGAGGGCTCCTTAGCTACAGCTGCCCAGAGTCTCCTCATCAATACCATCTCGATAGCCCTGCACAAATGGCTCTGTCCTCCCTTCTTATAGGGTTTCAGACATCATCAAACATCATCTGAATAACCAGAGCTTAGGCTCTGGTGATTGGTTCTTGAGTTGGCCCCTCCTTTTAGGACCCTGGGAGGTTCACATCCACATAGATTAGGTTAACACCTAATAGGGCATGGTTCTGGAGTTAGTATCTCCCACCTTGGGCCCCACCCCAGTCACCAATCCACACCCACATGGGTTCCACATCTAATAGGGGTTCGGGCCAGGGGCTTAGCACCTAGTAAGACTCAATCAAAGACACTGAATTAATCAAAGGAAACAAAGGCCAAACTCTTCAAGGGCACTTGTTGAACTAAGTGCTAAGGAGCCCATTTTGCTAACCAACACACAAGGTTAGTGATCACAGAATTCATATATCTGTGGTTGTATATAATGTTCTGCTACTTCTGCTCTGCTCACTCAGCATTATGTTGAGTAGGCTTTCCAGGTTATTATGAAGTCCATATCTTCCCCATTTCTTATAGCACAATGCTATTCCATTACATTCATATACCACAACTTGTTCAGCCATTCCCCAATTGATGGGCATTCCCTGATTTCTAATTCTTTGCTACTATAAAAAGAGCCGCTATAAATATTTTTGTACATACCGGTTCCATTCTCACTTGTGTGATCTCTTTGGGATACAATCCTAGAAGTGGTATTGCTGGGTCAAAGGGTATGAACTTTTTTATAACCCTTTGGGCATAGTTCCAAATTGCTCTCCAGAAAGGCTGAATCAGTTCACAACTCCACTAGCAATGTAACAATGTTACAATTTTCCCGCATCCTCTCCAGCATTTATCATTTTCCTGTTTGGTCATTTTAGCCAATCTGACAGGAGAAATGTGGTACCTAAGAGTTGTTTTGATTTGCATTTCTCTAATTAGTAGGAATTTAGAGCATTTTTTCATATGCCTATGGATGTCTTTGATTTCTTCATCTGAAAACTGCCTGTTCATATCCTTTGACCATTTCTCAACTGGGGAATGACTTGTATTTCTACGTATTTGGCTCAGTTTCCTGTATATTTTAGAGATGAGGCCTTTATCAGAGAGACTAGCTGTAAAGATTTTCTCCCAATTTTCTGCTTCCCTCCTAATCTTTGTTGCATTGGCTTTTTATATACAAAAACTTTACAATTTTACATAATCAAAATTGTCCATTTTGCATTTTGTAATGCTCTCTATCTCTTTTTGTGTCATGAATTCTTTGTTTTCCCATAAATCTGATAGGTAAATGATTCTTTGCTCTCCCAAACTGCTTATAGTATCCATCTTTATTCCTAAATCATGAACCCATTTTGACTTTATCTTGGTATATGGTGTAAGATATTGGTCTATGCCCCGTTTATGCCCTACAATTTTCCAATTTTCCTGCAGTTTTTTTGAAATAGAGAATTCTTAGCCCAGAAGTTGGATTCTTAGGAATAGTAGTAGATTGCTGTAGTCATTGACTACTGCGTCTTCCCATTCCACTGATCCATGACTCTGTTTCTTAGCCAATACCCAATAGTTTTGATGACTGCTGCTTTACAGTACAATTTATTATCTGGTATATCTAGGCCCCTTTCCCTAGTATTTCTTTTCATAAATTCCCTAGATATTCTGGACCTCTTGTTCTTCCAGATGAATTTGTTACTATTTTATCCAACCCTGTAAAATAATTTTTGGTAGTTCAATTGGTATGGCACTGAATAAATAAATTGCTTTAGGTAAAATTATCATTTTTATTATATTAGCTCAGCCTAAACATGAGCAACTGATATTTTTCAATTATTTAGATCTGACTTTATTTGTGTGAAAAATGTTACATAATTATGTTCATATAGGCCCTGGCTTTGTATTGGCAGGTAGGCTCCCATATATTGTATAGTATCTATAGTAACTTTAAATGGCATTTCTCTTTCTATCTCTTGCCATCGGGCTTTGTTATTGATGTATAGGAATGCCGAGGATGTATGTGGGTTTATTTTATATCTTGCAACTCTGCTAAAGTTGTTTATTATTTCAAGTATTTTTCTACTTGATTTTCTAGTATTCTCTAAGTAAATAATATCATCTGTGAAAAGTGATAATTTAGTTTCTTCTTTGCTTATTCTAATTCCTTCAATTTCTTTTTCTTCTCTTATTGTTACAGCTAACGTTTCTAGTACCAATTTGAATAATAGGGGTGATAATGGATAACCTTCTTTCACCCCTGATCTTATTGGGAATGCATCTAGCTTATCCCCATTACAAATGATGCTTGTTGATGGTTTTAGATAGATGCTATTTATAATTTTAAGGAAGGATCCATTTATTCCTATGCTTTCTAGTGTTTTAATAGGAATGGATGTTGTATTTTGTCAAAAGCTTTTTCTGCATCTGTTGAGATGATCGTATGGTTTCTGCTAGTTGATATGATATGATAGTTGCTGAAAGGCAAGGAGCTGGGATACGATCGATTATGGAGATAGTTTTCCTAATATTGAACCAGTGTTGCATTCCTGGAATAAATCCTAACTGGTCATAGTGTATTATACTCCTGATAAGTGTCATATCAATTGAACTGGGACTTTCTTACGGTTTTAAAATGATTGATTAAGTGTCTTTGAGTCTTACTAGGTGCTAAGCCCCAGGCCCAAGCCCCAATTAGGTGCTAAACCTATGTGGGTATGACTTGGTAACCAAGGTGGGGCCCCAGGTGGGACTAACTAAGGGAGGGCCTAGTTTACACAAGAGTTTGAGTGATAGGTTTGGGACATCAGAGGCTCTTAGACCACGTGGGTTTAAGTCGACACTTTGTGATGATTTTAGGTCATATGGATTTTAGGACACATGCGACTCACCCATGACCCTGAAAAACATATAAAACCAGGGATTGGCTTTCTATTCTTTGGAGCTCTTACTCGCAGCATTGGTGGCATGAGTGACTCTGGGCCAGCCATCCTTATGAGCTCCCAAGCTGAACCTAGATGTTGGTAACTATGAATCTGTATTTGGTCTGTCTGTCGATGTTTGTAATTTGTTTAGGGTTCTCCCTCTTGGTGGCATGGAGACTCTGGGCAGCTGTAGCTAGGAGCCCTCCAGCTTGTAACTTGGATGCTGAGACTTTGTTAAACTCCAGTAACTATGTATTGGTATTTGAATCAGGCAAGGTCTGTCTGTTGATGTTTGTAATTTGTTTGTATTTTATTCTGAAGTTCAGGTTGCTGGCCTTTTTCCCTGAACTAAGTGAATGATACTGTATGCTGAATTAAAGTAAGCTTGTCAACCCCTTAATGTTGCTTTCCTTACTAAAGCAGATCAAAAGAACCTGTGCTTTTGCAGCATGATGGTAGCATTCTTGTTGCTGGACCTGTGTTGATCTTTCACCACCCACAACAGCTGCTAGTCGGATTGTTGAAACAATAAATTGGTGCAATCTTTTTGCTAACATTTTACTTAAAATGTTTGCATTAATATTCATTAGAGAAATTGGTCTATAATTTTCTTTCTCGAAGATGGAGGCTGGAAAGCAGGGACTAGCGTGAGCTCCCTGCTGAGTCCCTCCAAAAACCTATAAAAATGGCTCTGAACCAATTCTATAACTGTAGAACCCACAAAAAAGCAGAGGGAAGCAGGGCTCCAGTCCAGGACAGCCTGGATGGTCTCTGGGTGAAGTCTATCCTGCACAGAGCTGGAAGCGGAGCGGAGCAGAGCCCAGCATAGGCAGTGTGGACCAACCAGACCAGGAGCCAGGTGGAATGTGCCCTGGTACCCTGAATCAGTGAGCTGCAGCAGTTACCAGACTTCTCAACCCACAAACACCAAAGACAACAGACGAGGTTACTGGGAAAAGCTGCGTGAGTGGAAGGAGTTCGCGGTTCGGCTACTGGCCCCAGGGCAGCGGAGGTGGGGCAGCTACAGAATTACAGCTGCAGTTGCTTCTGGCCCCAGACCCACCTGGTGGGAGGAATTAAGTGGTGGATCAGAGCAGGACAGAAGAGCCTGCTGAAGATCTAAGTCCAGTCCGGGTTGGGGTTCTTGGGGAAGGAGGAGGGCTGGTGTGGCAGAGCTGGTGCATCCCCCCAAGCTTGGAACATAGTTCTCTTAAGTCTACAAGCAGTCATACCCTGCTGAAAAAGTCAAGGGTCACGTTAGTTGGCTGGAAACATGGCCAGGCAGTGAAAACGTACCCAGATTCAATCTGAGACTTTGGAATCTTTCTTTGGTGACAAAGAAGAGCAAAACATACAGCCAGAAGAAGTCAACAAAGTCAAAGAGCCTACAACAAAAGCCTCCAAGAAAAACATGAACTAGTCTCAGGCCATGGAAGAACTCAAAAAGGATTTGCAAAAGCAAGTTAGAGAAGTAGAAGAAAAATTGGGAAGAGAAATGAGAAGGATGTGAGAAAACCATGAAAAGCAAGTCAATAACTTGCTAAAGGAGACCCCCCAAAATACTGAAAAATACAGTGAAGAAACAACACCTTAAAAAATAGACTAACTGAAATGGCAAAAGAGCTCCAAAAAGCCAATGAGGAGAAGAATGCCTGGAAAGGCAGAATTAGCCAAATGGAAAAGGAGGTCCAAAAGACCACTGAAGAAAATACTACCTTAAAAATTAGATTGGAGCAAGTGGAAGCTAGTGACTTTATGAGAAATCAAGATATTATAAAACAGAACCAAAGGAATGAAAAAATGGAATACAATGTAAAATATCTCATTGGAAAAACCACTGACCTGGAAAACAGATCCAGGAGAGAGAATTTAAAAATTATTGGACTACCTGAAAGCCATGATCAAAAAAAGAGCCTAGATATCATCTTTCAAGAAATTATCAAGGAGAACTGCCCTTATATTCTAGAGCCACAGGGCAAAATAGAAATTGAAAGAATCCATCGATCGCCTCCTCAAATAGATCCGAAAAAGAAATATCCTAGGAATATTGTCACCAAATTCCAGCGCTCCCAGATCAAGGAGAAAATATTGCAAGCAGCCAGAAAGAAACAATTTGAGTATTGTGGAAACACAATCAGAATAAGCCAAGATCTAGCAGCTTCTACATTAAGAAATTGAAGGGCTTGGAATATTATATTCCAGAGGTCAATGGAGCTTGGATTACAACCTAGAATCACCTACCCAGCAAAACTGAGTATCATGCTCCAAGGCAAAATATGGATTTTCAATAAAATAGAGGACTTTCAAGCTTTCTCAGTGAAAAGACCAGAGCTGAATAGAAAATTTGACTTTCAAACACAAGAATCAAGAGAAGCATGAAAAGGTAATCAAGAAAAAGAACAAGAAAAAGAAATCACAAGGGACTTATTAAATTTGAACTGTTTTGTTTACATTCCTACATGGAAGGATTATGTGTATGATTCATGAGACCTCAGACCTCAGTATTAGGGTAGCTGAAGGGTATATATGTATATATATGTGTGTGTGTGTGTATAAAATGTATGTATATATATGTTTATGTATATATATATGTATATGTGAGTGTGTATGTATGTATGTGTATGTTTATATATATATATATATGTGTGTGTGTATATATATATATATATATATATATATATATATAGAGAGAGAGAGAGAGAGAGAGAGAGAGAGAGACAGCGGGCACAGGGTGAGTTGAAGATGAAGGGAAGATATCTAAAAGAAATAAAATCAAATTAAGGGATGAGAGAGGAATATATTGAGAGAGGGAGATAGGGAGAGATAGAATGGGGTAAATTATGTTGCATAAAAGTGGCAAGAAAAAGCAGTTCTGTAGGAAGAGAAGAGAAGTCAGGTGAGGGGGAATGAGTGAATTTTGCTCTCATCAGATTTGACCTGAGGAGGGAATACCATACATACTCAATTGGGTATCTTACCCCACAGGAAAAAAGGAGGAAGAAGATAAAAAAGGGGGGGGGGATGATAGGAGGGAGGGCCGATGGTGTTGGAGGTAATTAAAAACAAACACTTTGGAAAGGGAACAGGGTCAAGGGAGAAATTTCAATAAAGGGGGATGGGTTGGGAAGGAGCAAAATATAGTTAGTCTTTCACAACAGGAGTATTGTGGAAGGGTTATACATAATGATACGCATGTGGCCTAAGTTGAATTGCTTGACTTCTTAGGGAGGGTGGGTGGTAAGGGAAGAGGGGAGAGAATTTGAAACTCAAAGTTTTAAAAAACAGATGTTCAAAAGCAAACAATAAAAGTTTTTGAATGCAACTACAAAATAAGATACACAGGCAACGGGGTGTAGAAATTTATCTTGCCCTACAAGAAAGGAAGGGAAAAGGGGAGGGGAGGGGAGTGGGGTGACAGAAGGGACGGCTGACTGGGGAACAGGGCAACCAGAATACACGCCATCTTGGAGTGGGGGGAGGGTAGAAATAGGGAGAAAATTTGTAATTCAAACTCTTGTGAAAATTGATACTGAAAACTAAATATATTAAATTTAAAAAAAGAAAGAAAAATGCTGAAAGGAAAAAAAAATTCTTTCTCTGTTTTGACACTTCCTGGTTTAGGCATTAGTACCATATTTGTGTCATGAAAAGAATTTGGTAGGAGTCCTTCTTCACCTATTTTCCCAAATAGTCTATAAAGTATAGAAATTAATCGTTCTTTAAATATTTGGTAGAATTCACATGTGAAACCATCTGTCCCTGGAGAATTTTCCTAGGGAGTTAATTGATGGCTTGCTCAATTTCTTTTTCTGAGATGGGGTTATTTAAGAATTTTACCTCCTCTTCTGTTAACCTGGACAATTTATATTTTTGTAAATATTCATCCATTTCCAAAAGATTGTCAAATTTATGGGCATACAATTGGGCAAAATAATTCCTAATTATTGTTTTAATTTCCTCTTCACTGGAGGTGAATTCACCCTTTTCATTTTTGATACTGGTAATTTGTTTTTCTTCTTTTTTTAATCAAATTTAGCAAAGTTTTACCAGTTTTATTGTTTTTTTTTTCATAAAACCAGCACTTTGTTTTATTTATTAATTTAATGGTTTTCTTGATTCCAATTTTATTAATCTCTCCTTTGATTTTCTAATTTGTTATTTAATTAGGGATTTTAAATTTGTTCTTTTTCTAGCTTTTTCATTTGTGTTTCCAATTCATTGATCTCCTTTTTTCTCTATTTTATTCATGTAAGCATGTACAGATGTAAAACTTCCCCTAAGAACTGCTTTTGCTTCATCCCATAAGTTTTGGTATGTTGTCTCATTATTGTCATTCTTTGAATGAAGTTATTAATTGTTTCTCTGATTGCTTCTTTGGTCCATTCATTCTTTACAATTAGATTATTTATTTTCCAATTAATTTTTAGCTTATTTTTCCATGGCTCCTTATTACAAATAATTTTTATTGCATCATGATCTGTAGAGGATGCTTTGACTACTTCTGCCTTTCTGCAATGGATTGTGAGCTTTTGATGCCCTAGTACATAGTCAGTTTTTGAGTATGTGCCATGTACCACTGAGAAAAAAAAGTATTTTCCTGTTTATCCCCATTCAGTTTTCTCCAGAGGTCTATCATTTCTGCCTTTTCTAAAATTCTATTCACCTCCTTAACTTCTTTCTTGTTTATTTTGAGGTTAGATTCATCAACTTCAGAGAGGGGGAGGTTGAGGTCCCCCATTATTATAGTTTTGTTGTCTATTTCTTCCTGTAACTCTCTTAACCTATCCTTTAAGAATTTGCGTGCCATACTACTTGGTGAATATATGTTAAATAATGATATTGCTTAATTGTTTATGGTGCCTTTTAGCAGGATGCAGTGTCCTTCTTTATCTCTTTTAATTAGATCTATCTTTGCTTTTGCTTTGTCTGACATTAGGATTGCTACCTCTACTTTTTTTACTTTAGCTGAATCATAATATGATTCAGCTTTTACCTTTATCCTGTGTGTATCCCCCTGTTTCAAGTGAGCTTCTTGTAAACAGCATATTGTAAGATTATGGTTTTTAATCCATTCTGCTATCTGCTTACGTTTTATGGGAGAGTTCATCCCATTCACATTCATAGTTATGATTACTATCTGTGTCTTTTACTACATCCTATTTCCCCTGTTTATGCCTTTATTTTTCCCTTTTCCCTTCCACTCCTCAACAGAGTTTTGCTTTTGATTGCCGCCTTCCACATTTTACCCTCCCTCTTGATTCCCCTTCCTTACCTTACCGCTTTCCCCTTGCTACTTCTTCCCTCCCTTCTGACCACACTCCTCCCTTTTCTCTCCCCTTTCTCCTCCCACTGCCTGTAGGACAACTTTGATTTCTATACTTATCAGAGTATGTTATTCCCTTCTTGAACCAAATTCAATGAGAATAAAGCTCAAATAGTGCTCACTCCCTCCCTTCATTCCCTCTATTATAATATGTTTTTGTGCCTCTTCATGTGATGTAATTTACACTTTTCTACTATCTCCTTACCTCTTCTCCCAGAACCAGCCCTTTATATCTCTTTTTTTTGTTTTCATTTCACTTTTTATTTGCACTCTAATGTCATATTTACTCCTGTGCCATAAGCTTTTGTTTCTTCAGTTTCTTCTGGGGTATCTTTTTCTTTTGAGCAACCTCCTCTTCTGGTTTAGGAAAAATTTGTTCCTTTTTGGTGAGTATCATCTCAATATGGCAAGGAGAACTCATGTATGGGTTGATTCGACCATGAGCCCTATAAGTGTGCTGTCGCATTCTGGAAGACTTGTTTACCTGGATATGCTCAATGACAAGAGAATCCACATCCAAACCCTTCAGTTCTGCATTACTCTCTGCATTTTTAAGCATATGCAGCAAGAATTCAGCACTCTTTTTGGGCCAACGACCCTGTATCCAACCCCACTGCTTAGCCTGAGCACACCTGCCAACTCCACCATTACACCAATGGAAGGGAACACATTATTTCTTCAATGTGACATCTTTCAAATACTTGGTAGCTTTTCAGATATGCATTCCCTTGATAGCTTGGGCTGTTTCACGGGTGTTCTTGAAGTGGACCCGGAGATTTGAACCCCTTGACTTGCATGATTTTGTGGGGTTCTCTGGATCAAGAGAGTACCTCACCATTTTCAATGATTACCTAGGATGGCTCAAGGGAAGAGCTTATATCTCTTAATTATATTTTTTATCATTATATCAGCTATTTTATGCTATGACTCACAGTCTATGAATATCCCTTTCAATTGTCATAATAACAATACCATTCTCACAATTGACATATACATTAAACATATATACAACAAAGTAATCCTATATTTAAGGATATAACTAATTAGCCTTATTACTTAGGGTTTTTCCCCTGTTTACCATTTTATTTTATGTCTCTCTTGAGTTTTGTATTTGGAGATCAAATTTTCCATTGAGCTCGGGCCTTTTCATCAGGAAGGTCTGGAATTACTTTATTTCATTGTATGTCCATCTCCGTGCCTGGAAGATTGTGCTCAATTTTGCTGGGTAGTTGATCCTTGGTTGTAGTCCCAGCTCCTTGCCTTTCAGGAATATCATATTCTAATTTCTCCTGTCATTTAACATAGAAACTGAAAGATCCTGCATGATCCTGACGTAGTTCCATGATATTTGAATTGTTTCTTTCTAACTGCTTGCAGTATTTTCTCCTTGACTTGGTAGTTCTGGAATTTGGCTATAATATTTCTTAGAGTTTTCAATTTGGGATATCTTTCAGAGGGTGATCGGTAGATTCTTTCAATGACAATTTTACCCTCTGGTTCTAGGACTGTTGTGTAGAAAATAACAGCAAGATGAGACCTGGGTCCATGGAGAATTTAGGGTGTGGATTTATTGGCCTAGCAGATGACTACCTGGAGTACATACCCAAAGTACACTCAAATCAGGCAGTCCCGAATTGAGGGACTTACAGGCTCATAAAGGCAAAAACCACAATGACACAGTTAGGCAGGGTCGCTAGTGAAAGCAATGATGTACAGAAACAAAGATCAGCCATTGGTTGGGCTTATCAGTTCAGAGCTAATTTGGGAATATGGTTAGATTCAGGGGTGCAACCATCCTGTAACTCAGGGTGGTCCATTTCCTAGAATGGGTGGCCCTCAGGGGCACAACCGTCCAGTGACACAGGGTGGTCCGTTTCTTAGGATGGGTGGATGGTACGAGGTGGAATTTCCCAGAAAGTAACCCCTACTTGATCTTTGGTCTGAGTGGGGGGGGACCTAGCTTGGTCAGCAGAATAGCTACACCATAACCCAGGGTGTGGAGCTACTTGGTAACCGGGGGGCTCCTCCCCAAAATAAACCCATACCTTACCCTAGCAACTGATCCTTGCACATAATGCTGATATAGAGAGAATATACAGAATGCTGAATCGTGAGGAAGTGGGGGTCAGGGCACTAGCCTTGGGCAACACCCAGAATTATGCCTTAAGCTGTTTCAAGCCATTTCAGTGTATAGGGCAGACACAAAGACAAGAATATAAAGGGGATTAATGGTGGGCTTAAGGGTGGGCTTCAATTTTGGTGTAATAATATCTTAGAACAAGAGGGTAAAGTAAAAATTAAAAGAATACATTGATCACTATTTGAATGACATAAAAAATGAAAACTCTCAATAACATTACAGCCAAATTCTAGAGTTCCCAAGTCAAAGAGAAAATATTTCAGGTAACCAGAAAAAAACTATTCAAATGCCATCAAGCCACAGTCTAGATCACAAAAGAATTAGCATCTGTAACATTAAAGGAAGTGAGGTCTTGGGATGTAATATTCTGACAGGCAAAAGAGCTAAGATTATAACCAAGCAAAACTGAGTACAATCCTTCTGGGGGGAGGAGGGATTAATCATTTAATGAAATAGAGTACTTTCAAGCATTCCTGATGACAAGACCAGAGTTGAACAGAAAATTTGACTTTCAAGTACAAGACTCAAGAGCACCATAAAAATATGGACATGAAAGAGAAGTCAAAAGAGACTCAATAAAGGTTGAACTGTTTACATTCCTATGTGGGAAGATGATTTGTATAATTCTTAAGAACTTTGTCACTATTAGGGCAGTTAAAAGGATTCTACAGAGAAAGAAGGTGCAAGACTCAACATATAGAACATGGAATTGAATTGATTATATCAAGATGATCTAAAAAAATTGATAGTGAGAAAGAGGGATGCACTGGGAGAAGGGAGATAGGGGCATAATAGTGGCAGAGATAATTTCACAAAAACAGAGGCAAGTAAAGAAGAGTTTTTTCAATGTTATGGAAATGGGGGGCAACTTTGAATTTCTCATCTGAATTGGTTCAAAGAAGAAACAATGCACACATATATACACGCATATACACAACACACATACACGTACATTCATTTGGTATAGAAATCAGTCTTACCCAGCAAGAGAGCAGAAGGAGAAGGAGATAAAAGTAAGGGATGAATGATAAAAGGGAAAACAGATTAAGAGAGGCAATGGTCAGAAGCAAAACAAACTTTTGAGGATGGATAGGGTAAAAAGGAGAGAAAAGGGTAAAGAGAAGAAAATAGGATGGAGTGAGATACATCCTTAGTAATCATAACTGTGAGTGCTACAGGTGTGGTAGAATAATTCTGGAAAATGGAGAGTAACTAAAGGACAGAGTGACAAAGGAGAGTGACTAAAGTCCCTCTGAGTTCCTCTGAGAACACTGTAGGAAAATCAGTTTGTCTTAGGGAAGAGAGTCTTTAGGGTTGAGATGATAATTTCACATATTTGAAATGCTATTAGATGGAAGAGGGATTAGACATTTGATGTCAGAGAGCTGACCTAAGATCAATGGGTAGAAGATACAGAGGAGTGAATTTAGGCGACATACAAAGAAAAGTTTCTTAACAGTGACATTTGTCCAAAAGTGTAATGGGTTATCCCAGAAACACGTGCATTACCCCTATATTTTCAGTCAAGGTTGAACAACCACTGGTTTACAAAATTGCAGAGGGGATTCTTGTGCAGGTGTAGGTTGGAGTAGATGACCCTTGAAGTCCCTTGCCAATCTGAGATTCTCTCTATTCTCCAAACAAATATATATATAATATATTATATATTTATATCAATATATATTTATATATATATATGTATATTATATATATATGTATATGTATCATGCAGTAAAAATGACAAATATGTTTTTGTTCAAAATACTTGTAAATAAGGCCTTCTGGGAGTCAAGATGGTGGAGTGAGAAGTAAGTCACTCTTACTCTGCCTTACTGACTTCTAAAAATCCAGAAAATATTGCCCCAGGAAAAACTCTTGTACAGCTGAGGCAGCAGAAAGATGGGGGGCAGCAGTCTTGTAGCCCAGGAAGGTTGGGGGATTGACAGAAAAGGTCCCTCTTGCTCTGGTGGAAGGGGAACAGCACAGGTTGGGGTGTATACTAGCAAGCCAGTGGCAAGCCCCACCTCAGCAAACCAGGGGAAGACCCTGAGCCCCAGGGTGGTGGAGCAGGCCAGCACCAACACCAGGACTATCCTGAGTGCCTTGGCACAGGCAGGGAACTGGTAAGCGAGCTTGGAAAACTACCACATGCACCAGCAGGCAGGTGTCCTCCATCAGCCAAACCTCCCTGTGCTTCAGCACAGCTCCAGGAAATACAACTCCAGATGAGCGGGCATCCTCAAGCAGCCAAACCTTCCAAAGCTTCAAAGCAGGCATCCTCCAGGGGCTAGACCTCCTACCCCCACCTCTAGAATTTCAGTGTTGCTGACCTCATCTCAGCACCAGGTAAGCTGCCAGACCCCTACAGCCTCCAGATGCCAGCACCTGAGGCCCCAACACACAAAGTCAGAGACCAGGTCCCTGGCCCCCAGCTCAAGAAACTTGGGTCAGTACCCCTTGTGCTCTAGCAGGAGAACTCAACTTTAAAACCAGGAAATAGGCAAACACCATGAGCAAAAAGCAGAAATGAAAAATGACCATAGATTCTTACTATGGTACAGGGAAAATCCAAAAAGAAATATTAGTAAATATTTCACTGTCAATGAATTATTACTGAATTATTGCATGCTAAGAGGTAGCCTGGATTAACAGAACACAAAAAGAGGCATAGTGGATAAAGAGTTGGCCTTAGACTCAGAAATTCCTAATCTTAACATACATCTAATAAATCTTGGCTACATGATCCTGGATAAAGCGGTTTATACCTCAGTGCTCCAAGTCCACTCATTAAAACCATAAGTTGAAGAGCAGTTGTTGATCTATATTGATTGAAGGGGTTTCCTCGTTGGGAGTAAGGAATAAGACATCCAAGATAGACACATCTAAACACAATGGTGAATAAGCTATTAACGGTTAATGAAAACCAGATTCAAATGGAACCTTATCTTGGTAGAATGGTAACAAGTGATCTTCATGTATAAGGCTCAAGATACCCAAGGTTTTAGACTAGGCATGGAAAGATTCTGAACATTAGCCTATAATTCAACTATTATTGGTGGGGTGGGAAATGAGAAATGAGTTGGGATTATCTACATATAGGAGCCCAAATTCTTATTCTGAAGTAATTTTTGTTTGTGGCTTATAGAATTTGTTTCATTAATGCATAGTCACAAACCAGATAAAATATGTGAACTGAAATAAAATTCAAGAGATGTTCTTTGAAAATGTTTTCCATGTTTGCTTTGCTATGTGCATTGTGCAATAGAAAAATTTAATGGCCTTTAACCAAGACAGGCTAACTTTCATCATGGTAGCCTGTGGGTCAAAACGAAATTACTGAGAGCTAGACTAAGTTTCCTTTTAACAAAAAATAGTATACTCTGCTACTCTTCTACCTAAAGAAATAGTGTGAGTTCATTGAAACTAGGAGAGCATCTCCATGCCCCAGAAGGCTGTTGTCTCTATGGAAAATGACTTTCTGAATTATAGGCAAGGAAGGGCTAAAAAACAGGCTTTCCTTTAAAAAGTGACGGTGAAAATTGGGTACAAAAGGCTGGTTCCAAGATTTCTTTGATCACTGCATCAGATTTTGCCTTACAGTATCTTGAAACTTTTGTTTCCTGACTCCAGAGGAGACATTTCAGAGCACTGGGTGGGACTTACATATGAACAATAGTGTTAGTGGGATGTGAGATGAATTTTAGTGTTTGGAGCTACATTGTAACACTCACACACTATGCTCAATCTGCTATCCCCATGCCTTTGAACTGACCATCCCACATGTCTATAATGTACTTATTCCTGATCTTCCTCTCACAGAGTCACTATATTCCATGAAACCTTTCTTGATCCCCAACTACTAATTCTTCCCTTCCCTAGCAACCTTGTATTCAACCACTGTGTATATATTTGCATTTATTCATTTCTTATATTTATGTTACAGGTAGCTACGTGGTGCAGTGGACAGAGCACTGGCCTTGGAGTCAGGAGGACCTGAGTTCAAATCTGGCCTCAGATATTTGACACTTACTAGCTTTGTGACCCTGGACAAGTCACTTAACCCTAATTGCCCTCCCAAACTTCATTTCTTAAAGAGGCCTATTCACTGAATAGGTGTTACCTCACTCAAAGTGAGAACCTGAAAACACCTTAGCCTGAAAGGGCCAGGGTCTCCCAAAGCATCCTGGGCTATCTCCAGTCATTCTGGTGAATATCAGGCCACTGGATTCAGACGGCTCTGGAGGAGAAAGTGTGGCTGACGATCTTTCCCAGCCCTCCCTCACTCAAAATCAAAGTCAACTGAAAGTCATGTCATCATTTCTCTGATGTCATGGTCTCTGAGAATGAAGGACAAACACACACATGTTTATGTTCCATTTATTTATATATGTCATTGTTGTTTCCCTCATTGTAAGCTCCTTGTGGATAGGGACTATTTCATTGATTATACTTGTATCTGCAGTGCCTGGCACAGTTCCTGGCACATAGCAGGTGCTTCATACATACTTCTTAATTAAAAATTGTGTCCTATTATGCAAAGTATAAGAGTGACAAAGAGCAAAAGTCACAAGGATGTTTTCTGATTTACAGAATTACAACTCTAGTTCTAGAAGCAAATGGGACAGATGGTGAATGCAGAAAGATTCCTCCCTACAGGCACCTAGACACCACCAAGGTTTCCCTTCTCCAGAAGAAACTGAAAGTTGATCCTGGGTATGTACTCAGTACAAATACAATACAAGAAGGTGCCAAAAACTGCCTTCAGGAAGTATTAAAACCTAGAAAATTAGATTTGATTACTATCAGGTCCTTTTTAAAAAATAATAGTTCACATTTCTATAGCAATTTAAAATATATAAGTCAGTTTCCTCACAACACCCTTATGATTATGTATCAACTAGAAGGGATTTTGGGTACTATCTCATTCAATCTGTTAGTAAAATGAGCTTCTTATTCCAACATATATGGAGAGATAATCCAGCCTTTCCTAATAAACTTTAAATGGTAGAGAAGTTACTCCCTCCTTATACAGCACGTTCTTCCTCAAGACAGCTCTAATGTAAAGGTGTTTTTTCCTTTCTACCAAGTCTAAATGTGCTATTTTGCAACTTCTGCCACTAACTCCCAGTTCTATTTGTGGGGAGAGTCAGAATGTCTACACCATGTGACAATAGGTTGAGGAAAGGAGATATGTCGGGGGCACAGCCAAGATGGTGCTGTGAAAGGAACAAACTATAAGAGCTCTCTCACAAATTCTGTCACATACATCTAAAAAAAGTGAATCTGAGCTGATTTGAGAGAGTTAGAAGCCTCTAGTAGACTGAGAGGGGCAGGAGCTCCAGGCACACGCAAGGGGACCAGACCAAACCAACCGGGAAGAGCAGAGGAATCTAGCCAGTGCACTGGTCTGGGAGATTGCTGGGGGAGCAAAACACTGGAGCAGAAACAGGCCCAGGGTGGAAGTACCTGCTACAGTCTCAATTGAGCCCCAAGCCTCTCAGCCCAGGATGGGAGTCTGTTGGAGCGAAGAGCCTGTGGCCGCGGGAGCAGCTAGCCCAGAAGCCTCCAACCCACAGTCGAAAGGTTTGAAACTCGCCTACTTGAACTTCCTGGAGCCATGATGTCCAGGTGAAAAATGGCTCTCATCCGTCCTTTGAATAAACCCAGAGAACACTACCTCTGGAGAAACAGAGGAGCCAGAAGGGGGGATTCAGTAGCGAGAGAAGTTGGGGAGAGGGCTCTTCTTCTGGTGGTGGAAGGAGACTAGTGCAGGAAGAAAGGTGTCCTAGCAGCCCTCACCTCAGCAGAACGAGAGTAACGGAGTCTCAGAGGGGTGGAGCTAACTAACGTCAATTCCAGGACCCCAGACGTGGCTTTGTACAGCCAGGGGAAGTGGCAGACACCAACACAGACAACAGCTGAGACCACCCCTCCTGTGGAACAGTACCGGAGAAAAGGAGACTCCCAGCAGCCAGACCATCCCTCCCCCACACTTCACAAAACCAGAGGCCATAGCACATAAAGCTAGATCCCAACACAAGAAACTTGGGACAGAGCCACCTGAGCCCCAGAAGCAGAGACGCACTTTAGAAACTATGAGGAAAAAATAAACACCATGAATAAGAACAGTAAGAATGTTTCAAAGACCATTGATTCGTATTATGGAGACAAGGAAGATCAAAATATCAATTCAGAAGAGGACAGCATGGACACTACACCCACACTGGAAACCTCAAAAAGGAAAGCGAACTGGTCTCCAGACCAAAACTCATTCCTGGAAGAACTCAAGGAGGACTTTAAAAAACAAATTAGGGAGGTAAAAGAAAAAAATGGAAAAAAATTCACAGAGGAAAACAAATCTCTAAAAGATAAAATTGGTGAAATGGTTAAGGAAAATCAGAATATAAAAAAGTAAAATTGGTGAATTGGTTAAGGAGGATCAGAATATAAATGGAGAAAATGTCTCATTGAAAAGTAAAATTAACCAAATGGAAAAGGAGATAGAGAAGATAAAGGAAGAAAACAAAACATTCAAAATTAGAATAGAGCAAATAGAAGCAAATGACTCTATCAGACATCAAGAATCAATCAAACAAGATCTAAAGAATGAAAAAATAGAAGAAAACATGAAATATCTGTTTGGAAAAACAACTGACCTGGAGAATAGATCCAGGAGAGACAATGTACGAATTATTGGTCTACCTGAAAGCTATGGTGAAAAAAAGAGCCTGGACAGTATCTTTCATGAAATCCTTAAGGAAAATTACCCAGAGGTCCTTTTACACCCAAAATGAAGCCCACCATTAAGCCCACCATTAATCCCCTTTATATTCTTGTCTTTGTCTCTGCTCTATACTCTGAAATGGCTTGAAACAGCTTAAGGCACAATTCTGGGTGTTGCCCAAGGCTAGTGCCCTGACCCCCACTTGCTCACGATTCAAACATTCTGTATATTCTCTCTATATCAGCATTATGTGCAAGGATCAGTTGCTAGGGTAAGGTATGGGTTTATTTTGGGGAGGAGCCCCCCGGTTACCAAGTAGCCCCACACCCTGGGTTATGGTGTAGCTATTCTGCTGACCAAGCTAGGTCCCCCCCACTCAGACCAAAGTTCAAATAGGGATTACTTTCTGGGAAATTCCACCTCGTACCATCCACCCATCCTAAGAAACGGACCACCCTGTGTCACCGGATGGTCATGCCCCTGAATCTAACCATATTCCCAAATTAGCTCTGAACTGATAAGCCCAACCAATGGCTGATCTTTGCTTCTGTATGTCATTGCTTTCGCTAGCGACCCTCCCTAACTGTGTTATTGTGTTTTTTGCCTTTATAAGCCTGTAAGTCCCTCAATTCGGGACTGCCTGATTTGAGTGTACTTTGGGTATGTACTCCAGGTAGTCGCGTGCTGGGCCAATAAATCCACACCCTAAATTCACCATGGACCCAGGTCTCGTCTCACTGTTATTTTCTACACAACAATATTAAGACACTTTTCCTTGATAATTTATTGAATTACGACATCTAGGCCTCTCTTTTGATCATAGCTTTCAGATAGTTAAATAGTTCTTAAATTATATCTCTTTAATCTATTTTCCAGGTTAGTTGTTCTTTTAATGAGATATCTCACATTTTCTTCTATTTTTTCATTCTTCTGATTAGTTTTATTTTTCCTTGATGTTTTCTGAAATCATTAGCTTCCCCTTATCCAATTCTAATTTTTAAGGAATTGCTTCCATTTTTTAATATTTATTTTATTTTTCAGTTTTCAACATTCATTTCCATAAATTTTAAATTTTTTCCCCCTCTATCCCCCCCTTCCCAACATGGCATGCAATCAGGAATTATTTTCTTCAATGAACTTTTGTACTTCTTTTCTCATTTGGCCAGTTCTGATTTTTAAGGAATTACATTCATAAGTGAAGTTTTGAACCTCTTTTAACATTTGGCCTACTTTGTTTCTTAAGGTGTTATTTTCTTCAGCATTTTTGTACTTCTTTACAAAGCTTTAGAACTATAAGGGCCATCTGGCTGAAACTCCTTATTTTACAAATGAGAAATTGGAGACTTAGGGAGGCTAATTTGACAAAGGATACATAGGTTGTCAGGATAAGAAATGGAATTGAATTTGTGACCACTTTATTTGAGTCCAGAATTCATGTTGTTCTCATGTTATGTACTATATCCAAAGTATATAAAAATTAACCTTTGTGGGAAAGACACTGGCAGTTGGGTCAGAAGTGAAACAAAATGCCTCTGGCATAGAGGGATGTTTGAGCTGAGTCCTTCAGGAAATCAGAGATTGCTAGAGGAAGAGCTGAGGAGGAAGAAGATTCTAGCCATGTTATAGGCCTGGGCTGTCCAAAATGAGGCCAGTGGGCCATATGTGGCCTGCAGTGTGATTTTTGTAGCCCACCTACAAGCATAGAAATTTATGTAAAGGCTTTAGTAAAAGAAGCCGAGCTACCAAAGAGCTCTTACTAAAATGGCAAATCAACATATATTGCCTATTGTTTCAACAAAAACCTAAGGTTGGACAGCCCTGTTATAGGCCATTGTAAAGGAGTTGGTTCATAGATTACATTGAGATAGGGAGGAACCAGGTTGTGAAGAGTTTTAAATGCCAAAGGAAGAAATTTATATCTGACCTAATAGGCAATAGGGACCCACTAGAAGTTATTTGGTGGAGTATAGGGAAGATTGGCACCAATAGACCTCCATTTTAGGAAAATCAGTATGTTGGTGATTTGAAGAATGGAAAGATAGAGTAGAAAAACCATTTAGTGGACTATTATAATAATAAAAGTGAAAATGATGAGGTGTAAACTGGAATAGTGGCTGTGTGAGGGGAAAAAAGAGGACATATTACAGTTATTGTGGAGATAGAAATGGCAACAGAGATCTGCCATTTACCCATTCCCAGTCCAACTAGATAGACTTACTGTCAGGTGTACTTTTGATAATGCTAAGTGAAGCTAAGAAGATAGGCTTCAGATAATAAAGCTACATAAGTACCTATCAAAGGTGCTTTTATAGAGATTCCTACACTGTGAGGGAGTTTGGAGAAGATCTCTAATATTCTTTTCAACCCTAAAGATTTTCTGAAAAGCTTTGTCAAAGATGTATCTAAATTTTATCTTCTCCTCTCACTGTTTAATGTCAGTATCATATCTCATGCTATGAAATCTGAGCCCTTCCTATAACTCTATCGTATGTGCAGAAAAATGAAAGGTCATACTTGTATGACTTTCACTTCTGAGAGGAGAAAAGGAAATACAATCTCTTCCTGCACTGAATAACTTTTTTATAACAGAGCCTATCAGGTTTGTGGATATTATAAGTAGAAAATAATCATAGATACGGAAACATTTTTTCATAATTTCATCTTCATTATGTCCTGAATCTCCTTTTCTGTCAACAGTACATACTTGTTATTCATTCATTTACCCCATCAACTTCTTAGAGTCCCAAGAGTGTCTTCAATTTGTCTATACCATAAAAGTGTAGCCTTATTTTAAAATTTGATTTAAATTTTTATTTCTACTTTTTTAATCATTTTTTCTTGCCTATATCCTTCATCTTTTCTTTTTCTACTCAGTAACCCATTGGTTGTATATATAGATTTCTGCGAGAGTCAACTGTATAGGGTGAGGAAACAAGCTAACTATACTTGCCTAAGTGACTTAGAGCCTAAAAATGTGGGTATGATTGGACTTTTTCTACTTACTAACTTTATCCTTCCACTGAGTAGGACCTGCTCTCTGATCTCTACCTTCAGCTCTAACTCTACAGAGATATTTTTCTAGGCATATGTGGGTGGGAAAACAAAGATGAGGACAACTTGGCTCAATAGCTTGCATTCCCTCTTATCAATACATGAACTTTTCAAGATGGATGAACATCTTTTTCTCTCATTTTCTCTCTTATGAAACTACCTTTGTGATGGGGGAGGATAAAGAATACATGTACACATGGGTAGAGCCAAGATGGCAGTATGAAAACAGCGACTTACTTGAGCTCTCCCCCAAATTCCTCTAAATACCTGTAAAAATGACTCTAAACAAATTTTAGAGCTACAGAACCCACAAAATGACAGAGTGAAACAAGTATCCAGCCCAAGATGGCCTGGATGGTCAGTGGGAAGGGCCTATTGCACCTTCCTGGGAGCAGAGCACTGCCCAGTGTGGTCTGCACCAGGAAGAGACCAGGCTGGAGTAGACCTGATGGAGCAGGTCTCAGGGCACTCAATCACTGGCAGCTATGGCAGTTTCCAGACTTCTCAACCCACAAATACCAAAGACAACTTAGCAGGTCAGTGGGAAAACTGTTGGACCTGGGGGAGAGAAGTGCACTACCCGGCCCCAGTCCCAGGGTGGTGGAGATGGCTGCAGCAGCTGCTTCCAGAGCTCCAGGCCCACAGATGGTGGAGGGAATCAAGCAGCTGATCAGAGCAGGAGTGTAGAGATTTCTTTGCTGGCACTGAGGCCGAGTTCTCTTGCTTTGCCCTGCTTGAATTTGGGTCACAGTCCTAGTTGGCAGTCCTTGGGGGTGGAAGAGCACTGGTGTGGCAGAGCTTGTGGTAGATGTGGGGAGAGAGTCTTCCTGGTAGTTACATGGAAGAAAGGAGTGCTTGCACTCACAGACCAGAGCACAGGCCAGGAGAGGAGTCTAA
This sequence comes from Trichosurus vulpecula, assembly GCF_011100635.1. Lineage (NCBI taxonomy): Eukaryota > Metazoa > Chordata > Mammalia > Diprotodontia > Phalangeridae > Trichosurus > Trichosurus vulpecula. The sequence goes on along the minus strand of NC_050575.1, from coordinate 222,744,222 downwards.
TACTACTTCATAATAGAAATATTCTGAAAACAGCAGCACAAAACCCCTGAAGTTTGGGACAAAGCACTCTGTACTCTGGAACCAGTCATACCCTAACGAAGAGTGCAAAAGTCAAGTAATTGGCTGGGAAAAAGAGCAGGCAGCATAAAAGGACTCAGGCTATAGAATTGTTCTTTAGTGACAAAGAAGATCAAAACATACAGCCAGAAGAAGTCAATAAAGTCAAAGATCTTATATCAAAAGCCTCCAAGAAAAATATGAATTGGTCTCAGGCCATGGAAGAGCTCAAAATGGATTCGGAAAATCAAGTAAGAGAACTAGAGGAAAAATTGGGAAGAGAAATGAGAGTGATGGAAGAAAATCATGAAAAACAAGTCAATGATTTGTTAAAGGAGACCCCCCAAAAATACTGAAGAAAATAACACCTTAAAAATAGACTAACCCAAATAGCAAAAGAGCTCCAAAAATCCAATGAGGAGAAGAAAGCCTTAATATAGAAAAGGAGGTCCAAAAGGCCACTGAAGAAAATACTACCTTAAAAATTAGATTGGAGCAAGTAGAAGCTGGTGACTTTATGAGAAATCAAGAAATTACAAAACAGAACCACGGTGGGGCGGAGCCAAGATCGCCGCATGAAGGCAGCATCTTACCAGAGCTCTCTCACAAGATCTGTCAGATTCCTATAAAAAGGTGAATTGGAGCAGATTTGAGAGAGTCAGAAGCCGCGAGCAGTCTGCCTGGGGCAAATTTCCGAGCCGAGAGAGTCTGAAAGGCCGAAGGCATGAACCTGTAGGCTCGGAGAGGGCTCGGAGTGCAGCGTGTGGAGCTGCTCCAGACCAAAGCGGAAGCGGCCGGCCAGGAAATCCACATGGGAGATGGGCTGGGAGAAAGCTGGGTGCCCAAAACTGGCGGAGATCCCCAGGACTCCCAAAACAGGACGGCAGTCTGAGAGCGAGAGAGGCAGCACAACGCCACTGGCCAAGTCCTGACGCTTGCAGCCCAGGAACTCGGCTTCTTGAACTTCCGGCCAGGTAAACAGCTCTAATCCCTTCCCCCCTCACCCAGAGAATTCCTCGGGGGAAAAAAAAGAAAGCTGAAACAGAGGAGAAAGTAGTGGGACCTCACTGGACAAATAGTAGAAACTCATTAGTCCCAGAGGGGCAGAGCCGGCAGGGGTCAACACCAGGAGCCCAGACGTAATCTTGCTCCCCCAGGGGAAGTGCCAGAGATCAGCTCAAACAACAAACAGCTGAGACCATTGCTGAAAAGCGAGTGCTGGAGAGCACCCATAGGGAGTGAGACACCAGGGAGCCAGACCCCTCCCCCACACCTCAGGAAACTGAAGGTTATAATTCTAGTCTCACAATCCCCAGAATAAGAAAACTGGACAGAGAGTCCTGAGCCCCATAGACAGAAACTTGTTGAAAAGCCAGGAAAAGGCAAAACAACAAACATGAAGAAGAACACAAAAAAATTGAGGACAATAGATTGTTTTTATGGAGACACACACGATCAAAATACCAATACGGAAGAGGATGGTAATGATACTATAGACGTGTCTGATACCTCAAAAGGTAATGTGAACTGGTCTCCAGCCCAAAAAGCATTGCTGGAAGAGCTAAAGGAGGATTTTAAAAACCAAATTAGGGAGGTAAAGGAAAACATGGAAAAAATGGAAAAGTCCCTAAAGAATAAGATTGGCGAAATAGCTACAGAGATTCAGAATCTAGAGAGAGAAAATCACACCCTGAGAGGCAAAATCAACCAATTGGAAAAGGAGACTCAAAAGCAAAATGTAAACACTAACTCATTCAAAATTAGACTTGAGCAAGTGGAAGCTAATGAATCTATGAGGCACCAAGAAGTAGTAAAACAAAATGTAAAGAATGAAAAAATAGAAAACAATGTGAAATATCTGATTGGCAAAAATACTGACCTGGAAAATAGATCCAGGAGAGACAATTTAAGAGTTATTGGTCTACTGGAAATCCATGATGAAAAAAAGAGCCTTGACAGTATCTTCGAAGAAATTATCAAAGACAACTGCCCAGAGGTCCTAGAACCAGAGGGCAAAATAGTCATTGAAAGAATTCACCGATCACCCCCTGAAAGAGATCCCAAACTGAAACCACCAAGAAATATTATAGCCAAATTTCAGAACTATAAACTCAAGGAGAAAATACTGCAAGCAGCCAAAAAAAGAAGCAATTCAAATATCGTGGAACTACAGTCAAGATCACATAGGATCTCTCAGCTTCCACATTAAAAGACAGGAGAAATTGGAATATGATATTCCGAAGGGCAAAGGAGCTGGGACTACAACCAAGGATCAGCTACCCAGCAAAACTAAGCATAATTTGTCAGGCAAGGCGATGGACATTCAATGAAATAAGGGAATTCCAGACCTTCCTGATGAAAAGGCCAGAACTCAATGGAAAATTTGATCTCCAAATACAAACCTCAAGAGAGACATAAAAAGGTAACCAGGGGGAAAAACCCCACAAACCTTATTAACCAATAAGGGCAGGTTGTTTACATCTTTATGTGGGATTATATCATCTTATGTATGTTCTATATATATATATATATATATATATATATATATATATATATATATATATATATATATGTATGTCAGTCTTGAGAATGGTACAGCTATTATGACAATTGAAAGGGATATACATAGGTTGTGAATGCCTGTATAAAATAACTGATGTAAAGATATAAAATATAAGTAAGAGATATAAAGGCAGGGCTATGAGAGAAGCGGTAAGGAGGTAGTAGAAAAGGGTAAATTACACCAAATGAAGTGGCACAAAAACATATTATAGTAGAGGGCAAGAAGGGAGGGAGAAGAGCAGTATTTGAGCTTTACTGTCATCTGATCTAGTTCAAGAAGGGAATAACATACCCTGAAAAGCTTAGAAATCTAACTTATCCTAGGGGAAGTAGGAGGGGAAGGGGGGAAAAAAGGGAGGGGGGTGGTCAGAAGGGAGAGGAGAAGTAGCAAGTGGGAAACGGTAAGATAAGGGAGGGGAATAAAGAGGGAGGGTAAACTGAGGAAGGCGGCAGTCAAAAGCAAAACTTTGTCGAGGAGGAGAAGGGGAAAGCGAGAAATAAAAGCATAAACAGGGGGAATTAAGATGGAGAAAAAGACACAGATAGAAATCATAACTCTGAACGTGCAGGGGATGAACATTCTCATAAAACAGAAGCAGATAGCAGAATGGATTAAAAACCATAATCCTACAATATGCTGTTTACAAGAAACGCATTTGAAACAGGGGGATACACATAGGGTAAAGGTAAAAGGCTGGAGTAAAATATATTGTGCCTCAGCTAAAGTAAAAAAAGCAGGTGTAGCAATCCTAATCTCAGACAAAGCAAAAGTAAAGATAGATTTAATTAAAAGAGATAAGGAAGGACATTCAATCCTGCTAAAAGGAACCATAAACAATGAAGCAATATCATTGCTTAACATATGTGCACCAAGTGGTAAGGCATACAAATTCTTAGAAGAGAAGTTAAGGGAGTTACAGGAAGAAATAGACAGCAAAACTATAATATTGGGAGACCTCAACCTCCCCCTTTCTGAACTTGATGAATCTAACCTCAAATAAATGAGAAAAAAGTTAAGGAGGTAAACAGAATTTTAGAAAAGGCACATATGATAGACCTCTGGAGAAAACTGAATGGGGATAAAAAGGAATATACTTTCTTCTCAAAATTACATGGCACATACTCAAAAATTGACCATGTACTAGGGCATAAAAACCTCACAATCCAGTGCAGAAAAGCAGAAGTAGTCGAAGGATCCTTTTCAGATCATGATGCAATAAGAATCATTTTTAATAAAGAGCCATGGAAAAATAAGCTAAAAACTAATTGGAAACTAAATAATTTAATTCTAAAGAATGAGTGGCCAAAGAACAAATCAGAGAAACAATTAATAACTTCATTCAAGAGAATGACAATAATGAAACAACATACCAAAACTTATGGGATGCACCAAAAGCAGTTCTTAGGCGAAGTTTTATATCCCTAAATGCCTACATGAATAAAATAGGGAAAAAGGAGATCAATGATCTGGGCATACAGCTGAAAAAGCTAGAAAAAGAGCAAATTGAAACCCCCCAATTAAATACCAAATTAGAAATACTGAAAATCAAAGGAGAGATTAATAAAATTGAAACCAAGAAAACTATTGAATTAATAAATAAAACAAAGAGCTGGTTTTATGAAAAAACCAATAAAATTGATAAACCTTTGGCCAATTTGATTAAAAAAAAGAAAGAAGAAAATCAAATTGCCAGTATCAAAAATGAAAAGGGTGAGGTCGCCTCTAATGAAGAGGAAATAAAAACAATGATTAGGAATTATTTTGCCCAACTGTATGCCCATAAATTTGACAACCTTAGAGATATGGATGAATATCTACAAAAACATAAACTACTCAGGCTAACAGAAAAGGAAGTGAAATTTCTTAATAGCCCCATCTCAGAAAAAGAAATTGAGCATGCCATCAATGAACTCCCTAGGAAAAAATCTCCAGGGCCAGATGGTTTTACATGTGAATTCTATCAAACATTTAAAGAACAACTACCAATACTTTGTAGACTATTTGGGAAAATAGGTGAAGAAGGAGTCCTACCAAATTCTTTTTATGACACAAATATGGTACTAATACCCAAACCAGGTAGAGTCAAAACAGAGAAAGAAAATTATAGACCAATTTCTCTAATGAACATTAATGCAAAAATTTTAAATAAAATATTAGCAAAAAGATTGCAGCAACTCATCAAGAGAATAATACACTATGACCAGGTAGGAGTTATTCCAGGAATGCAAGGCTGGTTCAATATTAGGAAAACTATTAGCATAATGGACCATATCAACAACAAAACTAGCAGAAACCATATGATCATCTCAATAGACGCAGAAAAAGCCTTTGATAAAGTACAACACCCATTCCTATTAAAAACACTAGAAAGCATAGGAATAAGTGGAACCTTCCTTAAAATTATAAATAGCATCTACCTAAAACCATTAACAAGCATTATTTGTAATGGGGATAAGCTAGATGCATTCCCAATAAGATCAGGGGTGAAACAAGGATGTCCATTATCACCCCTATTATTCAATTTGGTACTAGAAATGTTAGCTGTAGCAATAAGAGAAGAAAAATAAATTGAAGGAATTAGAATAGGAAAAGAAGAAACTAAGTTATCACTTTTTGCAGATGATATGATGATTTATTTAGAGAATCCTAGAGAATCATGTAAAAAAACTACTTGAAATAATAAACAACTTTAGCAAAGTTGCAGGATATAAAATAAACCCACATAAATCCTCAGCATTCCTATACATTAGTGACAAAGCCCAGAGCAAGAGATAGAAAGAGAAATTCCATTCAAAGTTACTGTAGACACTATAAAATATTTGGGAGTCTATTTGCCAAGACAAACCCAGGACCTCTATGAACATAACTACGACACACTTTTCACGTGAATAAAATCAGATCTAAATAAATGGAAAAATATCAGTTGCTCATGGTTAGGCTGAGCTAATATTATAAGAATGACAATTTTACCTAAATTAATCTATCTATTCAGTGCCATACCAATTGAACTACCAAAAAATTATTTTACTGAGCTGGACAAAATAATAACAAAATTCATCTGGAAAAACAAGAGGTCTAGAATATCTAGAGTATTAATGAAAAGAAATGCTAGAGAAGGTGGCCTAGCCATACCAGATATTGAACTGTACTACAGAGCAGCAGTCATCAAAACTGCCTGGTACTGGTTAAGAAACCGGGGGTGTGGGTCAGTGGAATAGGATAGGTACACAAGTAGGAGAAATCAACAAGTTTAGTAATCTACTCTTTGATAAACCCAAAGAGGCCAGCTTCTGGGCTAATAATTCATTATTTCACAAAAACTGTTGGGAAAATTGGAACATGGTAGGGCAGAAACTGGGCATAGACCAATATCTTACACCATATACCAAAATAAAGTCAAAATGGATTCATGATTTAGGAGTAAAGGCTGATACTATAAGTAATTTGGGAGAGCAAGGAATAGTCTATTTATCAGATTTATGGAAAAGTAAAGAATTCATGACCCAACAAGAGATAGAGAGCATTACAAAATGCAAAATGGATCATTTTGATTATGTGAAATTGAAACGTTTTTGTACAAAAAAGGCCAGTGCAACAAAAATTAGAAGGGAAGCAGAAAATTGGGAGAAAATCTTTGCAACTAGTATCTCTGATAAAGGCCTCATTTCTAAAATATATAGGGAACTGAGCCAAATATATAGGAACACAAGCCATTCCCCAATTGAGAAATGGTCAAAGGATATGAACAGGCAGTTTTCAGAGGAAGAAGTTAAAGCTATCTATAGGCATATGAAAAAATGCTCTGGATCACTACTGACTAGAGAAATGCAAATCAAAACAACTCTTAGATACCACATCTCTCCTGTCAGATTGGCTAAAATAACAAATCAGGAAAATGATAAATGCTGGAAAGGATGTGGGGAGATTGGAACATTGTTACATTGCTGGTGGAGTTGTGAGCTGATTCAGCCATTTTGGAGAGCAATTTGGAACTATGCCCAAAGGGCTGTAAAAATGTTCATACCCTTTGACCCAGCATTACCACTTCTAGGGTTGTATCCCAAAGAAATCACACAAGTGGGAAAAGGACTCATATGTACAAGGATATTTATAGCGGCTCTTTTTGTGGTAGTCAAGAATTGGAAATCAAAGGGATGCCCATCAATTGGGGAATGGCTGAACAAGCTGTGGTATATGAAGGTAATGGAATACTATTGTGCCATAAAAAATGGGGATGAGACGGACTTCGTAACAACCTGGAAAAACCTACACGACATAATGCTGAGTGAGTGGAGCAGAGCCAGGAGAACATTGTACACAACCACAGATATATGGACTCTGTGAGGACCAACCCTGACATACTTCACTCTTCTCAGCAACGTAAGGTGCAAGGACAACTCCAGGGGACTCACGATGGAGAATGCTATCTTCATCCAGAGAAAGAACTGTGAAGTTTGAATACAGATTGAGGCGCACTACATGCTCGCCTTTTTTCTTCCCTTTTGTTTTTGTTTTTGGTTTTTTTTTTGGTTATGTCTCTTCTTTCTCATGATTTATTCCATTGGTCATAATTCTGCTCCACAACTTGACTAGTGCATAAATTAATTCAATGTGAAGTTATACATGGTAGTTATATGAGATGCCATGCCGTCTTGGGGAGGGATGGGGGAGGGAGGGGAGAAAATCTGGAACTCAAAATTATGTAGTACCTTGTGTGGTACACTAAAAATAAATAAATTAGTTAAAAAAAAAGATTCCAGATAAGATTAACTTCTATCTACAGTACTCTCAAAGTCAGGCAACAAACATTTATTAATCACCTAATTAAGAATGGAGATTTCAAAGAAAGAGAAAGGATAGTCTCTACCCTCAAGGATTGTTGTCTGCCTTTGTGTTTGTAAAGCTTAGCACAAAGATTGGCATATAGTAAGAGATTATACAAATGCTTGGAGAAAGACTCTTTCCTTTGTTTAATATATATAGACAATTGTGCAGGAGACAGATCTAACACATTCCTAATGAATTGCTTTATTTTTCTCATAAAGTCTGGGGATTAAAGGGTTGTTTCACAAAAATAAATAAATAAATAAATAAAGCAGAACTGAAAGAAAAAAAATGGAAGACAGTGTGAAATATCTCATTGGAAAAACCACTAACATGGAGAATAGATCCAGGAAAGATAATTTAAAAATTATTGGACTACCTGAAAGCCACGATCAATAAAAGAGCCTAGACATCATCTTTCAAGAAATTATCAAGGAAAACTGCCCTGATATGCTAGAACCAGAGGGTAAAATAAAAATTGAAAGAATCCACCAATCACCTCTTGGAAAAGATCCCTAAAAGAAAACTTCTAGGAGCATTGTAACTAAATTCCAGAGTTCCCAGGTCAAGGAGAAAATATTGCAAGCAGCCAGAAAGAAACAATTTGAGTATATGAAAACACAGTCAGGATAACACAAGATCTAGCAGCTTCTATATTAAGGGATTGAAGGGCTTGGAATATGATGTTCTGGAGGTCAAAAGAGCTAGGATTAAAACCAGGAATCACCTACCCAGCAAAACTGAGTGTAACACTTCAGGGCAAAATATGAATTTTCAATGAAATAGAGGACATTCAAGCATTGTTGGTGAAAAAACCAGGGCTAAATAGAAATTTTGACTTTCGAATACAAGAATTAAGAAAAACAGGAAAAGTAAACAGGAAAGAGAAATCATGAGGGATTTACTAAAGTTGAACTGTTTTGTTTATATTCCTACATGGAAAGATGATATTTGTAACTCATGAGATCTTTCTCAGTATTAGGGTAGTTGAAGGAAATATACACATATATAGACAGAGGGTACAGTGAGTTGAATATTAAGGGATGATATCTAAAAAAATAAAATTAAGGGGTGATAGAGGAATATTTTGGGAGGAAAAAGAGAGAGATAGAATGGAATAAATTATCTTACATAAAAGTGGCAAGAAAAAGATGTTGTAATGGAAGGGAAGAGAGGGTATGTGAAAGAAAATGAGTGAATCTTGCTCTCATCAGATTTGGCTTAAGGAGGGGATAACATACATACTCAATTGGGTATCTTACCCTACAGGAAAGTAGAGGGGAAGGGGATAAAAGGGTAGCGGAATGATAGAAGGGAGGGCAGCTAGGGGGAGGAGGTAGTTAAAAGCAAACACTTTTGAAAAGGGACTGGGTCAAAGGAGAAAACTGAATAAAGGGAGACAGGATAGGATGGAGGGAAATGTAGTTAGTCTTTCACAACATGACTATTATGGAAGTGTTTTACATAATGATACATGTATAGCCTATATTGAATTGCTTTCCTTCTCAAGGAGGGTGGGTGGAGGGAAGAAGGGAGATAATTTGTAACTCAAAGTTCTAAAAACAAATGTTTAAAAAAATATTTTTACATGCAACTGGGAAATAAGGTATACAGGCAATGGGGTATAGAAATTTATCTTGCCCTACAAGAAAGTAGGGGGAAAGGGGATAAGGGGGGAAGTGGGGTAATAGAAGGGAGGACAGACTGGGGAAAGGGGCAATCAAAGTACATGCCATCTTGGGATGATGGGGAGGGTAGAGTTGGGGAGAAAATTTGTAACTCAAAATCTTCTTAAAATGAAAGTTGAAAACTAAAAATAAATTTAAAAAAGAATATATGTACACACATATGTGTATATGTTTACAATATATGTGTATATGGCTTATAAATAATATTGTTTACATAGACAGAATGTGTTACACACACACCACACACACACTTTACATATGTATTTGTGTGTGTGTGTGTGTGTGTGTGTGTGTGTGTGTGTATACATTTTAGGATCTATTTCCCAATTGCTTTTCAACACTGGGTGGACCAGATCCTAGCTCCATCAACAATATACTTTTAGGTCACTGGCAATAAATTTGTATCCAAGTTTGCCCCACTTTGGGAGGTTAATATTAATAGGAAGTACATATAAAAATGGTTTCTCTCATTTACCTCAGGAGCCTCCAGTCAGCCAGAATAGCATCCTGCAATGTAGACTGAAGGCTTGAACCGCTTTTCCTTAACTTGTGCCTTGTACTCCAAATATTGCACTTCTCTCATAGTAATTCCCCTTAAACCAGTGTTAAAACAGAAATCAGTTTAAAATAAATCATAACTTTGTCTACATTGGCCATGGTACTAAAGATATTAAGTGTAAATAAATCCAGAACAGGAAAAATTTGGAGTAGTCATGCACCTGCTCAGGCATCAAGAAAGAGTGGAGAGAAAAGATAGAAAGACAGAAAACAGAACATATCACCTACCTTTATCAGCTCTCCAGAAGAACAAAGTTCTGTAAGCATCAGTCCACTCCAGCCATATATCTTCTAAGTGGCCTACAGGCAGAGTTCTTCAAGCCAGCTAGCTGATTCTATGCCATTTCCAATTTCTATTCTTTCCCATATGTTTCTCCTTCCCACAGTCTCTTGACTCACATATATAATCCAAAGGAAAACTGAAAACAAAACTTATTGCTTTGCCACATTTTTGCTCAGTTAAAAACTTTCATTCTTGAATTTTTAAATGTCTATGTCCCACATCCATGAGCCTCATTTCTTCTTGCTTTATGTCCAATTTTTGTCACCTTAGAAAGTATTATTAGTAATGTATTTTGGGGGGTAGAGCCAAGATGGCAGCTGGAAAGCAGGGACTTGCTTGAGCTCCCCCCCAGGTCCCTCCAAAAACCTATAAAAATGGTTCTGAACAAATTCTAGAACTGCAGAACCCACAAAATAGCAGAGGGAAGCAGGGCTCCAGTCCAGGACAGCCTGGATGTTCACTGGGTAAGGTCAATCACACACGGAGCTGGGAGAAGAGTGGAGCAGAGCCCAGCGTGGGTGGCAGCAGGATCAACCAGACTGGGATCTGGGTGGAAAAGGCCCTAGGTCCCTGAATAAGTGAGCCATGGCAGTTACCAGACTTGTCAACCCACAAACACCAAAGACAACAGAGAAGGTTAGTGGGAAAAGATGCTGGGGACAGAGTGAAAGAGTTGGCCTTTCAGCCACTGCCCTGGGGGCACTGGCATTGGTGCAGCTACAGAACTAAAGCTGCAGTTGCTTCCAGGACCAGGCCCAGGCCCACTTGGTGGGAGGAATTAAGTGGCAGATCAGAGCTGGTCAGCAGAGCCTACTTAAGATCTGAGTCCTGTCTGGGTTGGCGGTTCTTGGGGGAGAAGGAGCACTGGTGTGGCAGAGCTGGTTGTATAGAAATAGCTCTGAAAACAACAGTGCTTCCCCTCAAGCTTGGAAAAAGTACTCTCTACTCTACAAGCAGTCATACCCCGAAAAAAAACTCAAGGGTCAAGTAAGTTGGTTGGAAACATGGCCAGGCAGCAAAAATGGACTCAGATTCAGACTCAGACTTTGGAATCTTTCTTTGAGGACAAAGAAGACAAAAACATACAGCCAGAAGAAGTCAACAAAGTCAAAGAGCCTACATCAAAAGCCTCCAAGAAAATCATGAACTGGTCTCAAGCCATGGGAGAGCTCAAAAAGGATTTGGAATAGCAAGTTAGAGGAGTAGAGGAAAAATTGAAAAGAGAAATGAGAATGATGCAAGAAAACCATGAAAAACAAGTCAATGACTGGCTAAAGGAGACCCAAAAAACAACACCTGAAAAAATAGACTAAGTCAAATGGCAAAAGAGCTCCAAAAAGCCAATGAGGAGAAGAATGCCTTGAAAGGCAGAATTAGCCAAATGGAAAAGGAGGTCCAAAAGACCACTGAAAAAAATACTACCTTAAAAATTAGATTGGACCCAGTGGAAGCTAGTGACTTTATGAGAAATCAAGATATTACAAAACAGAACCAAAGGAAAGAAAAAATGGAAGACGATGTGAAATATCTCATTGGAAAAAACACTGACCTGGAAAATAGATCCAGGAGAGATAATTTAAAAATTATTGGACTACCTGAACGCCATGATCAAAAAAAGAGCCTAGATATCATCTTTCAAGAAATTATCAAGGAGAACTGCTCTGATATTCTAGAGCCAGAGGGTAAAATAGAAATTGAAAGAATCCACTGATCACCTCCTGAAAACGATCCCAAAAAGAAAACTCCTAGGAATGTTGTTGCCAAATTCCAGAGCTCCCAGATCAAGGAGAAAACATTGCAGGCAGCCAGAAAGAAACAATTTGAATATTGTGGAAACACAATCAGAATAATACAGGATCTAGCAGCTCCTACATTAAGGGATCTAAGGGCTTGGAATATGATATTCCAGAGGTCAATGGAGCTAGGATTAAAACCAAGAATCAGTTACCCAGCAAAACTGAGTATCATGCTCCAAGGCAAAATATAGACTTTCAATAAACTAGAGGATTTTCAAGCTTTCTCTGTGAAAAAACCAGAGCTGAATAGAAAATTTGACTTTCAAACACAAGAATCAAGAGAAGCATGAAAAGGTAAACAAGAAAGATAAATCATAAGGGACTTACTGAAGTTGAAGTGTTTTCTTTACATTCCTACATGGAAAGATGATGTGTATGATTCATGAGACCTCAGTATTAGGGTAGCTGAAGGGAATATACATATATATGTATGTATGTATATAGACAGAGGGCACAGGTTGAATTGAATATGGAGGGATGGTATCAAAAAAAATTAAATCAAATTAAGGGATGGAGATGAATGTATTGAGAGATGGAGAAAGGGAGAGATAGAATGGGTAAATTATCTTGCATAAAAGTGGCAAGAAAAAGCAGTTATGTCAGAAGGGAAGAGGGGGCAGGTGAGGGGGAATGAGTGAATCTTGCTCTCATCAGATTTGACCTGAGGAGGGAATACTATACACACTAATTTGGGTATCTTACCCCACAGGAACGAAGGAGGAAGAAGATAAAAATGGAGGGATGATAGAAGGGAAGGCAGATAGGGGGAAGAGGTAATCAAAAACAAACACTTTCCAAAAGGCACAGGGTCAAGGGAGAAAATTGAATAAAGGGGATGGGTTAGAAAGGAGCAAAATATGGTTAGTCTTTCACAACATGAGTATTGTGGAAGGGTTTTACATAATGATACCCATGTGGCCTATGTTGAATTGCTTATCTTCGTAGGGAGGATGTGTGGGGAGGGAAGAGGGGAGCGAATTTGAAACTCAAATTTTAAAATCCCATGTTCAAAAAAAAGTTTTTGCATGCAACTAGGAAATAAGATACTCAGGCATTGGGGCATAGAAATTTAACTTGCCCTACAAGAAAGTAAGGGAAAAGGAGATCGGAGGGGAGTGGAGTGACAGAAGGGAGGGCTATCAGGAGAATGGGGCAATCAGAATATATGCCATCTTCTAGTGGAGGGAGGAGGGTAGAAATGGGGAGAAAATTTGTAATTCAAACTCTTGTGCGGAAAACTAAATATATTAGATAAATTAAATTAATAAATAAGGGAATGTATTTCTATCATGTGTTATAACACATATTATATAATGTTTTCACCCAAATACAAAGGTTCAAAATTTGAAATATTTATGTATATACATACATACGCACATATACTTTCTCTGTATATACATATACACACACATGTATGTATATGCATATAATATACATACAAACACACATATATTTCCATCTTTGACCTCTTTGATGGGGTGGTATGCACTATTTTTTTTAGTATTATTCCAAATTGATTTTACTGAAGGGACAAACCTATATATTGTTCTTGCAAGAGCATTAAGGTGGAACTTTCTTTTACTGTTTTCTCTTTTAGGCTTATTTAATCAAGTGCCCTTGAAGAGTCTGGCCTTTGTTTCTTTGATTCAATCAGGAGTCTTTGATGATCTCCTTGCCTCAAGGGAAAGCCTGGTTTGCATGGGTTTGAGTCCCATGTTTGGGCTGCCAGAGGCTTTTAAGCCATGTAGGTTTGAGTAGCATGTTGTGACACCCTCTGACCCTGAACAGAATATATAAACTCAGAGGTTGGCATTTTCCCTTTGGGCTCTTACTCACTGGAAGAGTGGTGGGTGACTCTGAGCAAGCCGTTGTAACGGCCCCCACCCCTAGCTTTGGTTTTTAGGTAACTATGAATTGTGATTTGTTCTGTTTATATTGTCTCTGTTTGTAATTTATTTGTATTTGTTTTGAAGTTCAGGGTGCTACCTTTTCCTCTTGAACTAAGTGAGTTTATACATACATATACATATACATACATATATATATATATATATATATATATATATATATATATATATATATATATATATATTTGATTAAACTGAGATTGTTAACCCCTTAAAGTTACTTTCCTTAGTAAAGCATATCAAAGAACCAGCTCCTGTTGCTGGTTGTGGTTGGTTTTTTTTTTTTCACTTTGAATTCCATATTTTATTATTTAATATGTTTTTAGTTTTCAGCATTGATTTCCACAAGATTTTAAGTTACAAATTTTCTCCCCATTTCTACCCTCCCCTCCACTCCAAGATGGCATATATTCTGATTGCCCCATTCCCTAGTCAGCCCTCCTTTCTGTCACCCCACTCCCCTCCCCATTCCCTTTCCCCTTACTTTCTTGTAGGGCAAGATAGATTTCTATGCCCTGTTGCCTGTATATCTTATTTCCCAGTTGCATGCAAAAACAACTTTTTTTGAACATCTGCTTTTAAAATTTGAATTCCAAATTCTCTCCCTTCTTTCCTTCCCACCCACTTGCAAGCAATCCAACATAGGTCACACATGTATCATTATGTAAAACACTTCCACAATGCTCATGTTGTGAAAGGCTAACTGCATTTCCCTCCATCCTATCTTGTCCCCCTTTATTCAGTTTTCTCTCTTAACCTAATCCCTTTTCAAAAGTGTTTGCTTTTGATTACCTCCTCCCCCTATCTGCCCTCCCTTCTATCGTCCCTCCTTTCTTATCCCCTTCCTCCTTCTTTCTTGTGGGATAAGATACCCAACTGAGTGTGCATGTTATTCTCCCCTTAAGCCAAACTTGATTAGAGCAAGATTCACTCATTCCCCTCACCGGCCCCCTCTTCCAATGAACTGCTTTTTCTCACCACTTTTATGTGAGATAATTTACCCCATTCTATCTCTTCCTTTCTCCTTCTCTCAATATATTCCTCTCTCATCCTTAATTTCATTTTATTTTTTTAGATATCATCCCTTCATATTCAACTCACCCTGTGCCCTCTCTCTATATATATGTATATTCCCTTCAACTACTTTAATAATGAGAAAGGTCTCATGAATTACATACATCATTTTTCCATGGAGGAATGTAAACAAAACACTTCAACTTTAGTAAGTCCCTTATGATTTTTCTTTCTTGTTTACCTTTTTAAGCTTCTCTTAATTCTTGTGTTTGAAATTCAAACTTTCTATTCAGCTCTGGTCTTTTCACTGAGAAAGCTTGAAAGTCCTCTATTTTATTGAAAATCCGTATTTTACCTTGGAGCGTTATACTCAGTTTTGCTGGGAAGGTGATTCTTGGTTTTAATCCTAGCTCCTTTGATCTTCAGAATATCATATTCCAAGGCCTTCTATCCCTTAATGTAGAAGCTGCCAGATCTTGTATTATCCTGATTGTGTTTCCCCAATATCCAAATTGTTTCTTTCTGGCTGCTTGCAGTATTTTCTCCTTGACCTGGGAACTCTGGAATTTGGCGACAATATTCCTAGGAGTTTTCTTTTTGGGATCTTTTTGAAGAGGCCATCAGTGGGGTCTTTCAATTTCTATCTTACCCACTGGCTCTAGAATATCAGGGAAGTTTTCCTTGATAATTTCTTGAATGTTTTTGGTTTTACACATCCACAGTAGCTGCTAGCCAGATTTGTTGCTAAACAGTCATAGTGGCCTTTACTTATGACTTTTCCAAATATGTTCTGAAGATGAGGCCAGATGTCAGCAGGAAGATTGTTCAAAGGTGCTGTCTTAAAAACTTATAAAAAATGACTGTGGGAAGCAGGGTCATTCATTGCAGTGATACAGCCTTGTAGTAAAACAGGAAATCAGAAAAATAATAAACTTCTTAAAAACAGACAATAGTGAACTAATATTATTTCTCTGACATTGTAAAGTGGTGGGCTTAGTCGAAAAGAAATGCAGTTAGTGTATCTGAACTGAATTTGAAATATTTTCAGATATTCTTTTAAAAAATCAATAAGGAAAAATGAATTGTGTGGAAAATGAGTTAATTTAATTCAATGCAACAATAATTTATTAAGTTCTTACTGTGTGTTAGGTATTCAACTACATGCCAGGTATACAAAGGCCATCCTTGTTCGCAAGGAGTTTACAATTGACCAGGAAGTTCTACATATACATATTCATACAATGTATGCACAAAAAATAGAAATTAATTTTAAGAGGCAGAAAGTGAAAATAAGTATTGTATTAGCTATAAAATTGCATGGTTACTTAGTAAAATCTATAGCTCTGTGTCATGTCAGAGATAATCCTGCTATAGAGATCTAAGTGCACTTAATAGTTTTTCAAATGATTTGTAGATTGAAGTGGAGGTACACTAATCACATTTATTGATAATATGAGGTATGTAGTAAATAAAAAATGTTTTCAGGATAAGATTTTTAAAAATGCGAGATGGAAAGTACCTTCAGCATTAAATCATCTATCTATTTTCTTCCATTGGGAGATATATGGGAACATGATACTGACTTTATTTATATTTCATCATGTTCTCCATTAATATTAGGTCATACATTCATGTTTTAAACAAGAAGGTGATTCAAAAAGAATTGTGGAATGAAACTGTTGCCATTATTGTGGTTTTTAGTGCAGGCATCATTAAAATTCAGTAGGCACGTACTAAAAGGAATATACACTTGTGGAATCCTTCCCTCCTGCCTTGGGGGACCCACAACTACCATTTTTGTCTTCCACCCACATATCAAGGAAACATATTCATATATTGAATTTATAATAATAGTTTCACTTGAAGTTGCCACTGGGAACACATTAGGTATAAAATCAGCAAATAAAAGAAATGCTGAGCTTTCAGGTTCTTATGCCAATAGGATGCTCATAGCCAAGGAGAGAAAGGCTTAACTAAAGAGATATGTCTTGCACTGTGAGTTGAAATTCAATAAGCCAGGGCTTTATTGAACCATGGGAAAAGGGAATACTCAACCTTCTATAAACTGTGCCTTTTCTTCTTCAATATCTTGTTTTTAATCTAGGGAATGGTAGCTACTGAATTTTACCACATGATTTTAATCAGGGACATATTACTATAACCTAAAAACAATCAACAGATGAAATGCACAGGGAAAGTAAAATCTTCAGGTCACAGGGGCTAATGTTCTCTGCAGAGCTCAACTTGGAGTTCTTTGAAACTTATGTAGAACCAGTGGGAAATAAACATTTTCCATTCATCTATTTTAGTGTTTATAAAATAGAATCTGTCCCAAAGAGGAAAATTCCAACCCCTGAACAAAATTCTGACAGAGAAGAGATGATCTTGGCCCCTAGATATGGACTTCCCAAACCACAAAATAGCTAAAACAGGAAATTAGAAGCCCTCCAGTTGAAACCATACTGGAATAGGAGTCCACCATATTTTATTTCAAACATACAATAACACAGTCTCTGTATTCCTGTCCTCCGGGACAGGAAAGTCTACTATCTCTACAGATAATCCCTTGTATTTATGGACATCTCTCATTATTAAAAAGGTTTTCTCATATGAAAGCTAAATCTACCTTTCCTGCAACTTCTACCTTGTACTTATATTTCTGATATCTTAGTCCAATCAGAATTGTTCAAATCACTTCTATATTACAGTCTAGCAACTACATAGAGACTGTATTTGTCCTGTCTCTCCCAATTCTTTTCTTCTCCATGATAAATATACCTACTTCCCTCAATTTATCCTAGTGGTTGGTTTCTGGTCCCTTTGGCATCTTTGTCACATTCCTTGGATGCATACCATCCTGTCCAGCTTGTTCAGTCATTTTCAGTTGTGTCTGATTCTTAATGACCCCATTCGGGGTTTTCTTGGAAAAGATAATGCCAAAGACAAAAAAATCTCACTTTATTTGCCATCTCCTTCTCCAGCTCATTTTGCACATGAAAAAACTTCAGCAAACCAAGGTTAAATGACTTGCCCAGGGTCATAAAGCTACGAAGTGTCTGGGTCCAGATTTGAATTCAGGAATATGAGCCTTCCTGACTCCAAGTCTAGCACTCTATCTACTGTGTCATTTAGCTATCCTTGTCAAAATCTTCCTTTAAATGTAGTGCCCATAATTGAACACAAGACTGCACAACTAAGAATCTGAAAATAATTTGGGGGGCAGGAGTTAAAGAATACATATTATATTTCGGTGTTATACCCAAAATATAAGTGCTAGTAATATATAAAAGGTTTATGACTAGAAATTCCTTGGTCAAGTTAACTCAATTTGAAATTGTCTTATAAATGTGTGAACACTCTCATTAGCATCACAACTTAGACTTTTGCTATGTCTTCTTAATGGAGTATAAATCATTTCCACTAACCTTTGCTTCTTGACAGGACAATGAATGTGATTGATTGACTCATAGTATTGGGGAATGAATGATTGTGTCATGGCAATTGTAGCTCTACACTTCACCCTTAATATTGGATTATAAAAACAAGTTGAGAGAGCTGGCAAAAGAACAAATACTAGAGTTGGGAAATGGATGGACATGGGTACCTTGGTAACTGGAACTTGTTCATATATGCATCCTTCTTAGGGAGCTTCTAAGCCTTCAAGAAGTGGCAAAGAATGACAGAACATTCAAGGAAGTCTTGGTGAGGTAAACCATGTGATCCTGTAATAGAAGTACAAAACATAACCCCAGAAATAAAATCAGATGTAAATAATGGCAGGACAATGGAAACCATTAGACCAGCCTCCCAGAAAGCCTAGGAGGTATTCCACTTGAGTCTCCAAAGCAGGCATCTTAGAGAATGCGTGACCCTAATGGAAAAAGAACTAGAGCCATAAATTAAAGAAAGCAAGTAGAAAACCCCGAGAAAGGAGTGAATCGCATATCCCCCATAGTGGCAGCCATATGAGGTGGAATAGTGAACCTCAATGTTTCTTTTCTCTCCTACTATGCAATCCCAAAGCTGATATTCAGCATCAGAGAGCTTCCCACAGATATCTCTTTGGCTCATGTACACACCAAGAATTTTGTTTGGGAACCTAGGAATTTGACTTTTGAAAAAGACCTTTCCCCAAAAGAGTAAAATGGACATTGGCCTCTGCAACTACATAAAAACACCCAGGATGTATCCTCTGTGGCCTTTTAACCTGTTCTGAAATGATTCTATTCAAAATGTTAGAAGGACAAAATCTAAAAGTGTTTTTGCCCCACACTCTGTGATTTCATGAAGTTGTTTTTTTGGGAACTCACTTGGTATTAGATATCTGATTAACCCACCTATATATGTGTGTGTGCATGTGCTCTGACCTCACCCAGGCTGGGTGTGGGATAGTTCCCCATTCCCAGTATTGCATCATATACAAATGACTCCCAATTGCCTCTGTGCTGAGAAATAACCAAGACAAAAAGATCTCACTTTATTTGCCCCATTCAAACAAAGGCCAGAATGATTAAAGGCACTTAAGAGAAGAAAAGCAAATAGTCTCACCTTAATTACTATTACAAGGGCCTGTGGCAGCAGCAGCAGCTATACCTGGAGCTGCCAGACAACAGACTAAATGTTTGAAAGTCATGTACTTGAACATTTGGGAGCCAAGATGGCAGAGTAAACCATAAGTCACTCTAACACTTCCTTGTTGACCTTGAAAAACACATAGAATATTGCTACAGGAAAAAAAAAACCCTGGAATCCTGGAGCCAGCAGAAGGGGTACAGCAGTCTTTTAGCTTAGAAGGCCAGAGAGATTGACAGGAAGGGTCCCCCTTGCTGTAGCTGAAGGGGGCCAGTACAGGATGGGAGGCATCCAGGCAAGCCAGCAGCAAGTCCTACCTCAGCAGAGGGCTCTCCCACCCCAGAGCAAGAGCCTGAGCCCCAGGGGAGTGGAGCGGGCAAGTGCCAACACTAAGACCCCAGGCATGCCTTAGCACAGCAAGGAGACTCGGTAGACCCCAGCACAGACAGGCATCTGCCAGTTGTGGAGTCTGCCCGTGCTCTAGTGCAGCCCTATGGGAGGAGCAGACCTCCAGTGGCCAAACCACCCCTCCCCTACATATTGTTCTACGAGCTTCAATGTAAGCCCAAGGAAACACAGAAAGACATCACCTGGTCTTGGTACACATCAGCCAGCTACAGCTCAGCACCAGGTAAACTACAGCATTATATAGCTTCTAGCTGCCAAAACCAGAGGCCACAGCACACAAAGCCAATAACCAAGCCCTAGCTCCTAGAACAAGAAGTGTGGGACAGAGCTCCCTGTGCACCAGAAGCAGAGATCCACTTTAAAAGCTAGGAAAAAGGCAATCACAATGAACAAGAAGCAAATTAGAAAAAAGATACCATAGATTCTTACTATGGGGACAGAGAAGATCAAAATATGAATTTAGATGAGGACAGCATCAACACTATACATGCATCTGAATATGAATTTGAACTATTCTCAAGCTCCAAAAACATTCTAGGAAGAGCTCAAGAAGGATTTTAATACCAAATTAGAGAGGTAGAAGAAAAAAAATGACCCATTCTTTTAAAAATAGAATTGACAAAATGGAAAAAAAAATCACTGAAGAGAGCAATTCCTTAAAAAATAAAATTGGCCAAATGACTAAGGACGCACAAAGCCTAGCTGGAGAAAACTCCTTAAAAAGTAAAATTGACCAAATGGAAAAGGAGGTAGAAAAGCTAACTGAAGAAAACAATTCGCTAAAAATTAAAAATTGATTGGGCAAGTAGGCTAATGACTCTATGAGGCATCAAGAATCAGTCAAACCAGGGGGGCCAAGCCAAGATGGCAGCTGGAAAGCAGGGACTTGCATGAGCAAGAATCACTTATGCAGGAAAACTGAGTATAATGCTTCAGAGCAAAATGTGGATTTTCAATGAAATAGAGGACTTTCAAGCATTCTTGATGAAAAAACCAGAGCTTAATAGAAAATTTGACTTTCAAATACAAGAATCAAGAGAAGCATGAAAAGGTAAACAGGAAAGAGAAATCATAAGGGACTGACTAAAGCTGAACTGTTTTGCTTATACTCCTACGTGGAAGGATGATATTTGTAACTCATGAGACTTTTCTCAGTATTAAGAGACAGAGGGCACAGGGTGAGTTGAATATGAAAGGATGATATTTTCAAAATAAAATTAAGGGGTGAGAGAGAACTATATTGAGAGAAGGAGAAAGGGAGAGATATAATGGTGTAAATTACCTCACATAAAAGTGGCAAGAAAAAGCTATTGTAATGGAAGGGAAGAGATGTCCAGTGAAAGGGAAGGAGTAAATCTTGCTCTCATCAGATTCGGATACAGAAGGGAATAACATACACACTCAATTGGGTATCTTACCCTATAGGAAAGTGTGGGGGGGAAGGGGATAAAATGGTGGGGGGATGATAGAAGGGAGGGCAGATTGGGGGAGGAAGTAGGCAAAAGCAAACACTTTTGAAAAACGACAGGGTCAAGGTAGAAAAATTGAATAAAAGGAGACAGGATAGAATGGAGGGAAATATAGTTGGTCTTTCACAACATGACTATGATGGAAATGATTTACATAATGATACATGTATAACCTATATTGAATTGCTTGTCTTCTCAATGAGGGTGGGAGGGGAGGGAAGAAGAGAGATAATTTGTAACTCAAAGTTCTAAAAACAAATGTTTAAAAATTGTTTTTTACATGCAACTGGGAAATAAGATATACAGGCAATGGGGTACAGAAATCTATCTTGCCCCTGTAAAGGCAATCAGTAAATGAGAATATCTTTCTTGCCCATTTGAATAGGCTTCAGGGGGAGCTTTCAGGGTTCTATGGGGAGTGGCTAAGACTGGAACCAATGGTAGGCACCTGAATTCTGGTCACTCAGATGATGTTCTAGTCGATCATATGACGTCTGGCGACTATATAAAAGGAGAGAACACAGCTTGGAGATTGAGACATACTGGAGGCAGGAGAAGGACAAGTGGTGGCGGCGGCAGCAGTGGAAGTGGCAGTGGCAGCAGCAGGCACTACTGAAAGCAGGACTGACCCTTGTGCAGACCAGAGAGTGCTGAGCAAGTGCTTGAGGCCAGTGGGTAATCTTCTCACAGGAGGGCATTGGGGGGGAAGCACCAGTACGGCTTGCTTTGCTGCCATAATATTTTTCTGTAACTTCCTGGTCACTATTGTGAGATGGGCATACTGGTTTTGGAAGGTTATTGCCAGGATATCAAAGTGGGGACACTGGTCCATGGGTCTGCTACTTTGGAGTTTGAAGAAATGCTTTAACTCCTCTGCCTTCTACTTAGAGAATTCCTTATATCCTGCAATTCTGGACCATTCAGGCATATTCATGATTTTCTTTGAAATCATGAATTCTGCCTTAATGATATAGCCCCACAAGAAAGTAAGGGGAAAGGGGATGGGGAGGAGTGGGATGATAGAAGAGAGGACAGACTGGGGAAAAGGATACATGCCACCTTGGGGTTGGAGGAGGGTAGAGATGGGGAGAAAATTTGTAACTCAAAATCTTGTAGAAATGAGTGTTGATAACTAAAAATAAATTTTAAAAAATGCACAAAAAAAGAAAATAAAAAAATGCCATCCACAACCTGAAAAAGAACTGTGGAGTTGGAATGTAGAGAGAAGCAGACTATTTTCTTTTTTGTTTTGTTTTTTTTTTCTTTCTCTTGGTGTCTCTCACTTGTTATAATTTTTCTTTGCAACATGAGTAATGCGAAAATGTATTTAATAGGAATGTATGTGTAGGGCCCATATCAGTTTTTTTTGTATTTTTGGGGGGCAGGGCAATTGGGGTTAAGTGACTTGCCCAAGGTCACACAGCTAGTATATGCATCAAGTGTCTGAGGCTGGATTTGAACTCAGGTGCTTCTGACTCCAGGGCCAGTGATCTATTCACTGCACCACCTAGCTTCTCCCCCCATATTAGTTTTGATACCATCTTGTGGAGGAAGGGAGGAGTGAGGGGGGAGAAAAGTTTAGAAGTTATGGAAGTGAATGTTGAAATTAAAAATAAATTAATTAATAAATTGGGGGAAAAAAAGAAGAATTTAGTTTCTCTTCCTCAGATTTGTCTTTTTCCCCATTTGTAACAACTATGCACCACCAAAGAAAGTAAATTTGTATATTGACCACATTCAAAAACATATGTCTCATCCAGCATCTTGAGTCAATATCCTTTGTAACAGGAGGTGGATAGAGCCCTTAATCTTTTGTCCTCTGGATTCGTCTTTGGTCATTACATTGACCAAAGTTCAAAGTGCTTTTCATTATTATATTATGGGATAAATTGTTCTTTTGTTTCAACACATTTTACTCTTCATCAGTCCATATAGAACTTTTCAATTTTCTCTGAAACCATGTATTTCATCATTTTTATAGGTCAATAATAGTCTATTACTTTCATATACCACAACTTGTTCAGTTTTTACCAAGTAGATGGGAACTCTCTGAGTTCCCAGGTTTTGTTTTTTGGTTTTTTTATTACTACCAAAAGGTGCTATATCATATCTATATATGATGAACACTAGTTCTTTACAAAACAAAACACAATGACAACAACAATGAAACAAATATTGTTTGACTGGGAGGGGGAAGGTTCAGCCTCTCTATAGGAATAGAATAATAAAAATGTGTCAGCGGAACATGTGGAAATGGTAGTAAATTGACTAGAATTAGAGGCTAAGTGTCTATAGATCATTGGTCCTCCACTGAATCCTGGGCCGTCTCCTGTTGTCTTGATCCTTATCTGGCCACTGGACTCAGATGGCTCTGGAGGAGAAAGTGAGGCTGGTGACTTTGCACAGCCCTCCCTCACTTAAATCCAATTCACTTGCATGTCACGGCATCACCTTCCCAATATCATGGTCCTCTTCGAGAATGAAGGACAAATAGGAGCAGCAACAGATCATATCTGATTTTCCTAATTTGAGAGCAATTTTTTTTCAGTTAACATGGAGTACATGGTCACTTTGACCATGTAGAAGTGGGACAAAATATCTTAACCTCAATGTATTTTGCTTTTCAAAAATACCATTATAACACTTATTTTCTGAGATTAGGGATAATATTGAAAGATACATCCCCTTGATATTTACCTAAAATGCTTAATATCTACCTGTAATCATTAATAACCATGGGAAAATACTTAAAAACCTAGATTTGATTGAAGTGGTCAATAGGCAGTAGGTGAAGGACTTCATTATAATTAGTCAGGGAGACTATGTGGTGCATACCAACCATATGAACAATTAAAGTATTTTGAAAGTGTCTTCAGAAAATTGTTCTTCTGCTTATTTGCTTCCATCTTCCAAATCAGAGATGATCATCAGAGATATTTTTCTTATTTCAACTTTTATTATTTTTCTTTTCCTATGCTAAACCAGAATTCTATCTTTTTCCTCTACTAAACTTGGGGCTCTGCTATTCACTAGACATTTTTTTTTCTTCACTTCTTTCTCCTAGGCTGTTGACTAACATTAAAACCACATCACAACTTACCATCTTTCTTCTTCAGTAATCTTTCTTTAACTTCTCTGTATTCGGTAAAGGCTCTACTGTTTTCCAAGTCAACTAGGTCTATGACCTCAGAGTAATTTTTGATTCTTCCTTTCCACTCATAATCATGTGCAATTAGTAGCCATGTCCTGTCATTTCTTCCTCAACATAATCTCTGACATAAGCCCCCTTTTCCCACTCTAATATCCATCATCCTCATGTTCCATTGCACTTTTGTTAATAGCCTTCTATCTGATGTCCCTGCCTTCCATCAATATTTTCTCAAATCCATATTTTACATAAACATCAAAATAATCTTCCTAAGGGTAAGACTGATCATGTCATTTTCTTACAAAAAAATTCATTAGTAGCCAATCAACTTTGTACTAAACTACAATCTTCCTCAAAACCAAATGTTAAGATGAAAAAAAATAACTCCCCTTTATGCATGACATTATTCAGCTAAACTGGACTACCAGCCTAATATTTGAAACATTTTCTCTCACCTCAGTGTCTTTGTATAATTTGTGCCTTCCTCTATACAGGAAATATCTTCTTTATCATTCTTGACCTTAAAAATGCTTATCTTCCTTATGTAGTATTTGTTAGTGGAAGCATGGAAGATAGAAAGGACCATCCAATACTCTATCCTTCCTATCACTTCCCCTCCCTGGACAGGGGCAAAACTCAATATTTTTGGAAATTGTTTAAGTCCTTTGTAGGGAGTTGTTTACTGTATGAATGTTTTAGTAAATATTCTCTTCATTCTGAACCCTATAGAATCTGGGGATTTAATCAGTCACACCTGTTATAACCTTTAGCTTGCTTTTAGCATAGGCGTGATATAATGATCCCTGGGTCCAGATGGTCCACTTCTTGGCAATTTTAGGAAAAGTATATTATATGAAATGTCATTAGTATAATCACAATGACTCAAAAATTTTAGTTAGAAAAATTCTTAATATCTAGGCAGAGGTTTGGCTCTATTCCAACTTAAACTGTGTATTCCAGCTAACCCCTGGCTTCCTCCATCCATCTTTTCTCAGCAAAGAACAAATATGTAATGAAAGCTCTCAAGACTGACCTACAGGAAACCTTCCCCAACCACAGTTCATTCTTTTAAGTGTTCCCTATTTATTGTATATATAATTTGCTTTGTATATATTTATTTACATATTATCTCCTCATTAGACTGTAAGCTCACTTCTTTTGCTTGGTTTTGTAACCTCAGAACTTTGCACAGTGCCTGGTACATATTAGACACTTAATAAGTGTTAATTGATTAATTTACATATGAAATAAAATTATGATATTGAAAATACATGGATAACATTATATATACATGTATTTATATATAAGTATGTAATATAATTATGTTATAAATAATTATATAATACATAATATTATGTAATGATTATATCTTATATAACATATATCATATGACATATTAACAATATGATATACATGTATATATGATATAATTATATAATTATAATATAAAATCTATTACAGTTATGTAATAATATAGTATATATAATATATATCATATCTTACACATCTAATTATATGTTATTATATACTATATATAAGAATAATATATATGCTATACCACAATATATGTATGTGTGTATATATATATATATATATATATATATATATATATATATATATATACTCACATATATATGTATATTTGTATGTATTATTTACTAGATAGGAATTAGAAGAAGTTGTGGAATTTCTTTCATTCCTTGAAGAGGTGATTTTACCTTGAACTTCCATGTTCTTTTTTCCCCAAGATTCTCTGTGTCTTTCTCTCTTGTGCAAAATCATTTGTGGAAGCAAGCAATCAGGAGACCCTCTTAGGAAGGACCAGAGAACAGACTAGGAAAGCACTGACCGCATCTTTTTCCAGATCATATCACCTTAGAAGCACCAAAAACTCTCAAACCCTCAGAATTAGCTCTGAAAACAACATTACAAAAATGCCTGAATCTTGGGACAGTCTCCCTCCCACCCACAATCAGAAAAAAGAGCCCAACTCTAATATAAGGTTCAAAGTTAAGAAATAGGTTGGAAAAATGAATAAACAACAAAAAGTTGTTTTTGAGTATAAAAAATCTAATATGGTGACAGGGAAGATTAAGACACAATCTGAAAAAAAAGACAATGATGTCAAAAGAGCTACAAGAAAAGGCTCACAGAAAAATGGAAATGGGACCCACCACAAAAAGAATTTCTAGAAAAGATACAAAATTGCCTTCAAAATCAAATAAGAGTGGTAGAAGGAAAATTGGATAAAGAAGTGAGAGCAAGGGAAGAAAATTATGAAAAAAACACTTAATAGTTTGGTTTGAAAAAAGGCACAAAAATAGTGAAGAAAATAACTCCTTAAAAAGCAGAATTGGCCAAATGGAAAAAAGAGTTACAAAAACTCATTGAAGAAAATAATTACTTTAAAATTAGAATTGGTCAATTGGAAGCTAATGTTTCTATGAGACATCAAGAAACAATAAAAAAGTCAATAAAACAAAAACAATAAAACAAAACAATAAAACAAAGAATAAAAAGAGAAGAAAATGTAAAATATCTCATTGGAAAAATAATTGACATGAAAAACAAACTGAGGAAAGATAACCTAAGAATTATTAATCTACCTGAAATCCATACTTAAAAAAGTCTAGACATCACATTTTAAGAAATTATGAAGGAAAATCACCCCCAAATCTTTGGAACAGAGGGTAAAATGAAATTAAAAGAATCCATTGATCACCACTTGAAAGAGATCCAAAAATCAAAATTTCCAGGAACATTATACTCTCAGGTCAAAGAGATAATACTGCAAGCAACCAGAAAGAAACCATTCAAATACTGTGTATCCAAAGTCAGGCTTATACAAAATTTAATAGCTACTATGTTAAAGAGCTGATATATGATATTACAGAAAACAAAAGAGCTAGGATTACAAGAATAACCCATTTAGGAAAGCTGCATATAATCCTTTAGGGGGAAAATGGATATGTAACAAACCAGAACATTTTCAAGCATTCCTCATGAAAAGACCAAAGCTGAATTGAAAATGTGAATTTCAAATATAAAATTTAAGAGAAGCACAAAAAGGCAAGTACAGAAAGAATGTAAAGGACTTAATAAGGCTAGATAATTTACATTCCTATATGGTAAGATAATGCATGTAACTCTGAAGACCTTTATCTTTATGAAGGTAGTTAGAAAGACTCTATATAGAGGGTACAGGAGTGAGTCTATTATGTTGCGATGATCTAAAAAAGAATGGAAAATAAAGAAGGCCAAACTACAATAAAGGGGAAGGGACAGGAAGAATGGGGAAAATTATCTCACATAAAAAAGGAAAAAAAGGAAGAGCTTTTACAATGGAAGTAAAAATGGTGTGTGTATGGGTAGGAGAGGCAACACTTGAACTTAACTCTCATCTAAATTGGTTAAAAGAGAGAAAATATTTCTACATCCTGAAATGGATATAGAAATCTATATTATCCAAAAGGGAAGTGAAAGGGGAAGGAATAAGGGAAATTGGTGGTGATTTAAGAGTGGATAAAGGAAGGCAGTGGTCAGAAAAAAACCTTTTTTGTGCTGCCTCAAGGCTATTGTTTACTTTAAAGCCTTTAGAAAAAGGGGGAGGATAAAAATTTTTAAAAAGATAGAAGAAAATAGGAAGGACGGCAATGCAAAATGAGTAATCATAACTGTGAATGTGAATGGGATGAATTCATAAAACAGCAGCAAATAACAGAATGAATTAGAAATCAGAATCTGACAGTATGTTGTTTACAAGAAACCCACTTGAAGCAGAGAGACACACAGAGTTAAAATAAGGGACTGGAGCTGAATCCATTATGCCAAAACAGAAGCAAAAAATCAAGGGTAGCAATCCTGATCTCAAATAAAGCAAAACCCCAAACAGACCTAATTAAAAGAGATAAGCAGAAAAATTTCATCTTGCTAAATGTCATCATAGGCAATGAAATTATATCATTACTAAAAATATATGCACCAAGTTGCATAGCATCTAAATTCTTAAGGAAAATTTAATGGATTACAGGAGGAAATAGTACAATTATACTAGTAGGGGACCCCAATTTTACTGTCTAGAGAGTTAGATAAATCTAACCAAAATATAAACAAGAAAGAAGTTAAGGAGATGAATAGAATTTTAGAAAAATTAGAAATGATAGACCTCTGGAGAAAATTGAATGAGAACAGAAAAGAGTATTTTCTCAGTTACATATGGCACCTGCACGAAAATTGATGATGTACTAGGACATGAAAATTTACAATGTAGAAAAGCAGAATTATTAAATGTACCCCTTTAAGACCATAAGGCAATAAAATTACATTCATTAAAGAGCTTCAGAAGTATAGATTAAAAATTATCTGGAAAATAAATATCATAATCCTAAAGAAGAAGTGTGCCAAATAACAAATCATACAAATAATCATTAATTTCATTAAAGAGAATGACAACAATACCAGAATTCATGGGATGCAGGCAAAGCAGTACTTAGAGGAAATTTATGTCTCCAAATGTGTGTCTGAATAAACATAGAGGAGATCAATGAATTGTGCATGAAACTAAAACTAGTAGAAAAATAAGAAATTAAAAACCCCAATTAAACATCAAAATGGAAATCCTGAAAGTCAAAAGAGAGATTATTCAAAATGAAAGTAAGAAAAAAAAACATTGAACTAATAAATAAAAATAGGAGCTGGTGTTATAAAAAAATAAAATGGAGAACCCATTGGTTAATTTGATTAAACAAAGAAAGAAAACCAAATTACCAGTATCAGAAAGGAAAAGGATGAATGCACCACCAAATGAAGATGAAATTAAAGCAATTGTTAGGAGATATTTTATCCAAGTATATGCTAGCAAAACTGTCAATCTACATAAAATGGATGAATATTCACAAAATTATAAATTTCCCAGAATACAGAAGAGGAAATATACTTAATACTATCATAGTAAAAGAAATCCAATAAGCCATAAATGCACTAAGAAAAAAATGCCAGGACAAGATGGGTTTATAAGTGAATTCTACCAAATACTTAAGGAGGAATATATCAAAATCCTCTGTATACTCTATGGAAAAATAGGTAAAGGAATCCTACCAAATTCCTTTATTGGGTTTTGATATCTAAAAAAGGGAGAACAAAATCAGAGAAAGAAAACTATAGAACAATTTCCATAATGACTACTACCAAAGAGATTACAGAAGTATAGTAATTTCTATATCCCATTCAGGGATATTGAGATGATCTAAAAAATGGAAAATAAAGAAGGATGAACTACGATAAAGGGGAAGGGACAGGAAGAATGGGGAAAATTATCTCACTTAAAAGAGGAAAAAAAGAAAGAGCTTTCACAATGGAAGTAAAAATGGTGTGTGTGTGTGGGGGGGGGGGGCAGCCAACACTTGAACTTCACTCTCATCTAAATTGATTAAAAGACTACCAATTCAAAAATCTTAAATAAAATACTATGAATATGTTGTGGTATAATATTTTGATGGAATTCTGTTGTGGTATAAGAAATGAAAAGCATCATAGTTTCAGAAAAATCTGGTCTTATATGAACTGATACAAAGTAGAGTTAGCATAACCAGAACATTGCACACAGTAACAGCATTATTACAATGAGAATCAACTATTATATGGATAGTATATACAATTCAGGGGGTATAAATATGAAAGATATAGAAATTTACATTATCCAACAGGGAAGTAGGAGGGGAAGGAATAAGACAAATTGGAGGTGATTTGAGATACTACATAAAGGAAGGCAGTAGTCAGAAGAAAACTACTATAGTACAGAAAATATACTATGACTAGATGACATAAATGTGATAATAATGAACATAATTGTTCAGTCACTTTTCAGTTGTGTTTAACTCTTCCTGACCCATTTGGGATTTTCTTGGCAAGAATATTGGAGGAGTTTCCCATTTTGTTTCTCTGGCTCATTTTACAGCTGAGAAAATGGAGGCAAACAAGGTTAAGTGACTTGCCCAGGGTCACATAGCTAATAAGTATCTCAGGCAAGGGTTGAACTCAGGAAAATGAGTCTTCCTGACTCCAGGCCTAGCATTCTATCTACTGTACCATTAACTATTCAATATCCACCAACTCCCTGGAGAATAATTGAACATATCAATAATAAAATGACAAAAATGATATGTTTTTTTCAATGTGCAGGAAAAAAGCTTTCAACAAAAAACAATTATTCCTTTAAAAACAGTAGGAAACATAAGAATCCATGGAACTTTTCTTAAAATAATTAATATCTATTTAAATCTAAGAACAAGCATTTTCTGTAATGGGAATAAACTAAAAGCTTTCCCAATAAAATCAGAGGTGAACAAGAATGTCCATTGTCACTACAATTAAATATTATATTAGAAACTTAGCTGTAGCAATAAGCAAGAAAAAAAGAAACAAAGAATGAAAACTGGCAATGAGGAAACCTATCACTCTTTGTAGATGATATCATGGTATACATATATAACCCCAGAGAATCAATTTATAAAAAGTAGTTGAAACCATTATTTTTTAGCAAAGTTGAAAGACACAAAATAAATTCACATGAATCATCAGCATTTCTATATACCAACAAAACACAGCAAGAAGTGATAGAGAAATTCCATTTAAAATAATTACAGACCATATAAAATATTTGGGAGACTACCTGCCAAAAGAAAACCACAACTACAAAACACTTTTCAAACAAATACAAACAGATCTAAACAATTGGCAAAATAGTAATTGCTTGTAGTTAGGCCAAGCTAATATAATAAAAAAAATTGATGACTTTACCTAGCTCAATTTACTTATTCAATGCCATACCAGTCAACAGGGATGCTAATACAGGGTTAATGAAGTTGTGAACTAATCCAATCATTCTAGGAAAAAAATACTAACTATACACAAAGGGCTGTAAAACTGTGTGTACTCTTTGACCCAGCAGCACTACTACTAGGTCTATATTCCAAAGAAATTCAAGAAAAAAGAAAAGGACCTATTGGTACTATAGAAATATTTATAGGTGTTTTTTTGTGATAAAAAATTGGAATTGAAGAGGATATTCATCAATTGAGTAACGACTGAATGAGCTGTGGTATAACATTGTAATGGAATACTGTTATGCTATAAGAAATGAAAAGCAACATAGTTTCAGAAAAATCTGGTCTTATATGAACTGATACAAAGTAAAGTGAGCATAACCAGAAGAACATTGCACATGGTAACAGCAATATTATAATAGCAATATATTATAAATGCAAGATTATAATGATAATCAACTATGAAAGACTCTTGTACTCCTATCAAGACAATGATTGAAGATAATTCCAAAGTTACCGTGATGAAAAATGCAATCCCCAGATTTCAGTAAACTGAACTCTGTATATAGATTGAGCATATTTTTTGAATGTTTTTAAATTTTCATATTTGTGTGTTTTCTTTTGCAGCATGGCCAATATAGAATTGTTTTGCATGACTTCACATGTATAATTAGCATCTTATTGTTTGCCTTCTCAAGGAGTAGGGGAGGGGTGGGAGGAGAGAATGAGGAATTCAAAAATTTAAAAGAATAAATGGTAATTTTTCATGTAATTTGGAAATATATAAAGAAATAAATAAAATGCATATTTTTTGAAAGAGAAAGTGGGTTGATCTAAATCACCTCTAAGTTCTGTCCCAACTTTATGTCTTATGATTATTTTGATCCTGTGTTCCATAACTAAATGACCTTTACTACCCTATTAATTCTAAATCTATGACTCTATGAATTCAAGCTATTTCCAGACCACAAACTACAAACATTGTAGATATCTTAGGATTCCCCATTTGGAGATTTTTCCATGCCTCTTGGGGCTTGTAGATGACTAGACCAGAACAGGGGATTTGGGAAACTGGGGTAAGATCCATATACTAAAGATGCCTCTAGGGGGAAAAATATGAAATAAGTGTTCTCTGGTCCTTTATTATGTCTGTATATGTATTATGTATTATAATTTTATAATACCATGCATCAAAATAACTATTTTGTGTGCCAGGATCGACAAAATAATACTTTCCATATGTTTTCACTACAATATTAAATAGTGTAAGCGGTTGCTCATTGTTTGAGGCATGTGTGCTTACAACTTTAAAAAGCAGGATGAAAAGTGTCACCATCTTAACTAATCATGGCCCATTGAAATCACTTGTTTAATCCTGTGTTTCATCAAGAAACAGAGAAAAATGCCTAAACACCACCTGTGGATTGTGTAACCACTGGAGTGACTGTTGCTGGGAGGGTAAACTTTGAACATTTTCCAAATGATTTGCATTAACTCCAGGTTGTGTGTTCAAAGTCAAGATTTGGCAGTTGGGCTCTTTTTTTTAATGTGTAATGTGAGTACATAAAAACAATCCAATTCCTGTTTAGGGTAATCAGCCTACTATCATTTCCTTTGCCAAAAAATGACCTTAAGAAGGCTGAAGAAGGCTATTTAGATGTGATGTTGAAATAATAAAGTTAGCACTTAAATATTTATTATTAATTATTATTAAAATATTTGGAATATACAAAATACTAATGTTAAATCTTTTACATTTCTTTTGGAGAAGGGGTATTACCTATCATCTAGGATCTGATTAATTTATTGGGATCAATAGCTAAAAGGGACTTCATTTGGAAATCCAAGGGATTAAGTGAGTTGTCTAGAGCCACAGAGATGATAGATAACAGAGCCAAGAATCAAACCCAAATTCTATGACTCTGAAAGCAGTATACTTTCCATTATATCATGTTACCTTTGATTGGGATGGGGGTCATTTTTCTGTCAAATATTCATCTCAAAAGGTGAAATACAATCATGACACACAAGAAAAAACTTTAACTTTATGAAAGTTATATCAAATAATTTTTATTTCTTTGAAGTAAATATACAACTACTCCTTGATATAGATAATTTTAAAAGCTTCAGTTATTTGAACTGGAGGAGAAAATGGAGAAGATAAAAGAGAGGAGGGAGACAGATAGGTAGAGAGTAGAGACAGAGGGAAATATCTGCAACTTATGACAACACCAAATGAAAAACTTTTATTTTAAAAGAACTATATTGTTCTGTTTGTTTAAAACATTTTAAAAGTTTAGTAGGGAGAGTGAGTTTGAAGTTCCATTAAGAACTCAGGTTTTGGGGGAAAAGAAAACCTTGCATCTTTTCATTTTATCATGATATAAAAATAGAAAATAAGTCTTGGAAAACTTTTTGAAAAAGGTAACGTGGAAGAAAAATTATCACCCCAAATCAGGTGACCAAACACAGGGTAATCCTGTAGTGAATAAGAAAGCAAGTTGTTTTTTTGTCATTATGGGTCCACCTCACTGAAAAGTTAATTGACCAAGTTATTTCTTGAGCTTCAATACTATTAAGTTGATATAGTAGATAGAATGATAAATTTGGAATTAGGAAGAACTTGGTACTAGTCCTACATTTACTGTGTAAGAAGAGACAAGTCACTTAACTTTTCTCACCTTCTATTTCTTCATCTGCAAAATGAGGTTAATCATATCACCTACTTCATAATGTTGTTTTGAATATGAAATAAGGTAAGATATGTAAAAGCACTTTGAAAAAAGTAAAAATGCTATATAAATATTAGCTATAAACAATGAGCAGTCTTTTGATAATTTTAAACTTCTGGAGTCATTTAAATCCCCTTCCCTTATGTAGGCAAACTACAGAGAAGGTGTACCTTGCCAAACATAGCCAGAAGACCAATTGTCTGACCTATCTCTACTTTCAGCCAATAGAAAGAGGTTTCCTTTTTGCATGAGGGAAGGAGAATTTTTAAATAAACAGACCACGAGTTGCCTCTCTTCTTGAAGAAGAGAGAGACCCATCCATCTGTATTTCCCTTGGTAATGAAAATAGGCATTCTAAAAACATCATTATTAAGTCTTTTCACTAATACACAAATACAAAAGCAATGAAAAAACAGTTTTAGGTGAAATAGTAGTGTTTTAGGAAATTATTTCCATAAAAGGAAGACAAATTCATGGACAGCCAAATTTCAGACTAGAAATATGTTTAATTTTTAAAATTTTTTAAAAGAATTTTTATGAAAACATTCAATTAGAATACGGAATTGTAAACTCCAGGTTGGATTACTTGACTATGCTGACAGACTTGTACTTTGGAGACATGAAATTCCCATCTTCTGAGGGACCTCTGAGGTTTATAACCTGTTAGATAGCCAGTAGCATATTGGGTGTCAAAATGTGTGAGGATGAAGGAGGGCACACATGGACGTGACCCAAGGAAAAGATGCAGAGATGAAAAGGCTCCCCAGAAGTCCTTTTCAGAGCCTATGTTGGGTAGCTTAATGTAAAATAAAAGAGAAATGGGAGGATTCTGAGAAGATGGTGGAGTAGGTTGGAAAACTTTTGGCTCTCCAAATTTCTTCTCTCCCCCTCTACCCCCCACAAAAATGACTTAACATCTCAGAGCAGCTGAAATAAATGCAGGTTAAAGCAGTTGTCCTCCTAAGACAATTTGAGAAGATCCTAGGAAAGACCAGCTCTCCAGCAGTGGAGATTTGGCCTGAGTGAAATGCAAACACCTCCAGGCTAACTCTGTAGAATCAACAAACAAGCCCTGGGGGTAGCTGGATTGAGAGGCAGCCTCAGCATTAGAAACTTTGATGTAGAAGACAGTGTGGGGGTCTGACACCTAAATAGGAAAAGAAGGACCTTCCACTGTCAAGGGACACCAAGCACAGCTGTGCAGACAAGATGCATCCTGAGCTGTGGCTTTAGGAAGAAGGAGCTAGGATGCCTGGTCAGTGTAGTAGTGGGGGGCAGGGTTCTTGTTGGCTGTGGGCACTTACAGGAGAGCAGAGTCCCTGGTTTCAGGGACTAGAGCAGAGAAAACAGCTGTATTTTGCAGTCATCAGAGGGTCCACAGGTAGCAAGATCATTTGTGGGATTTTGTGGCTCAGGCCCTAGCTGTGGCCTAGGAGTGAAAAGGAGAGACCAAGTTTGGGCCCCAAGCAGATCTCAGAAAATAACAATAGAAGGACCTGAGGTTTGGGGCATCATTCCCCATACCTCAGGACTACAATTTGATTACATAAATAGCTGTTAAAAAACTAAATAACATACACAAAAAATGAGAGAGCAAAGTAGAAAGAACCCAACCTTAGGTAGTTACTATGGAGATACAGAAGATCTGAGTTCATATTCAGAGGAGGAGAATGGAGCTTAAAAAAGGCACTCCTTTTTCCATGAGAAATGTCAAATGTCCCAAGCACAAAATGAGTTCTTGGGAGAGGTTAAAAAGGACTTTAAAATCAAATAAGATAGATCAAGGAAAAATTAGGAAAAAATCAGAGCAAGAAAATCAAGAAAATTATGCAAAGAAAGTCTATGAGCTGAAAATAGAGAATCAAAAATTTACAGAAGAAAAAAATTCCTTGAAAAGTAGAATTGGGCAAGCAGAGGGTAATGACATTCTAAGTCACCAAGAAATCATAAAATAAAAACAAAAGAATGAAAAAAAATAGAAGACAAAGTGAAATGTCTCATTAGAAAAACAGTCAATCTAGAAAGCAGATTGAGGAGAAATAATATAAGAACAGTCAGACTACCTAAACAATAAAAAGAAGAATCTTCATACAATATTTCAATAAATTATCAAGTAAAATTTCCCTGAAGTTCTGCAGTGAGAAGGCAAAGTAGAAATAGAAAAAAAAATCCACCAATCACAATCTGAAAGAGATCCCAGGACAAAAACTTACAGTAATCTCATAGCTAAGTTTCAAAGCTCCCAGGTTAAGGAGAAAATGTTGGTAGCAACAAGAAAAAAATACCATGTAGCTAATAAGGTTTACACAAGTAGCTACCAGCTACTATGTTGAAGGGCCATAGGTCATGGAATACTATATTCCATAGAACAAAAGTGCTAGGGTTATGATCAAGGGTAACTTACCCAGGAAAATTAAGTATAATTGTGAATGAAAAAAGGACATTTAATGAAGTCAAAGAATTTCAGATTTTTGTGACAAAAAACCCAGAACCTAAGGAAAAATTCAACATATAGTCCAGGAGAAACATTAAAGATCATTTATAAGGGACTCAATAAGGCCAGACTGGTTACTTCACATATGTGAAAATATTATCAGTACTCTTATGATTGTCATCATTATTTGGGTAGTTTGAAAGAAAGGCGTAGGCTAAGCTAAATATGATGGGGGTAATTTAAAACAATAAAACTATGTAGGGAGAAGTAAAAAGGAGTACTTATCTGATACAAATGATATATAAAAGGAAAAATTGATACAGAATAAGCTAGTAGTGGGGAGGGCCAATAGTGCAGGAACCTTGCTCTTATCAGGAATGAGTTAAAGAGAGAATATACACACAGGCATAGGTAGATAGATAGATAGGTAGATAGATAGATAGATAGATAGATAGATAGATAGATAGATAGATAGATATAGAAGTGTATGAGTCTTCTAAATTCAGGTAGAAAGAAGAGGCCAAGGGGATAGAAAGGAGGGGATAGGATAAGGGAGGCACTCTTATAAGGGTAGATTAAGGAACAGGAGGGTAAGATAGTGGTAGAAGTAAATCAGAGGAATGAGGAGGAATAGGGTAAACAGGGTGAGAAGGATAGTGAAGAAAAATAGGAAGGAGGAAAATACACAACAAGCAATTGTAGCTTAGAATGTGAGTGGGAAAAATTTACCCACAAAATGGAAATAGATAGCAGATGAAAATTTTGAATTCAACAATAGGTTGCTTGCAGGAAACATAAAAAATGAGATACACACAAATATATAATCAAGGACAGGAGTAGAACTTATTATGTAAAAAATAATGTAAAAGATGAGGCTGCAAAAAATATGTAAGATTCAGCAGATCCTCCAAAATCAGCCCACCTTCATGCAGTGTCATCAGTATGAATATAGATACATGGGAGAATCATTAAAATAGAATGAAAAATATAGTTTGCAATGAAAAAAACACAGTAAGGGATCAAGACTCATTTAAAGTGCTACCACTATGAGAGGCAGATCTTGATCATCCTAATAACAAATCTTATTTCCCCCACCTCTTAAATCATTGCTGTATATTTTATATTCACTTATCTGTCAGCAGTAGAATGTAAGCTCCTTGACTGTGTGAACAAGGTTATTTTTATTTTTCTATTCCCATTTCCTAGTATGATGCATGGCACATCTCTCCCCATCCCCCACCAGGATCTGCAGATTTCATCTTTATAAAAAATTCTATGTTAAGAATTTCTTATACCAGTACAACTAGGCACTTTCTTTGTAATGTACAGATTTAGATAGTTGCACTGCATTAAAAAAGAGGTTATGAGATTTAAACATGTCACATACCAGTATGTGGTGGAGGTGGGATTTAAATTCAAATTCAGATATTCCCAATGCATGGTATATAGGCATTTAATTAATATTTGTTAAATAAATGAAAATTGAAGTCTTTTTAGATTACTTAGCAGTTTCATGAACACTCCTCATGGATTCTTTGTTTAAAAAGAGAGACTGAAAGTATACCAAATGACATCACAAAAAAATTAAGTAATAATATTAATGGATAATTGCTTCCCAACATCACAGACTGAGCAGAATCAGCTGCCTTTATTAAGTCAGATTTTCAACTTGTAGGAATATAAAATTAGCATTATGTTAACTGAACAAAGTGTATTTTATGTATACCATTAAAATGGCTCCAAACCAACTTTTTAACAAGCTATAGTTTCAAAAAAATTGGAAATAATGAAAACAGGTTGACTCTATTTATCACCTTTTAAAGAAAAATTTACCTACTTAAAAAAAGCCAAATTAATTCAGCCACCTTTTGTCATCAAAGAATATCTAATACATATCCTGGATATCAAATGATAAATATGAAACAATCCCTGCTTATATTCTACTGCAACAATAGTTAATCATGGGAATAGTAAAACTAAAATAATTTTAGAAAACTGTAGCAACTGCTAATATCAGGAGAGGTTTCACAGAGGAGGTGGCATCTGACTTGTTTAAGGAAAGATAAGTATTCAAGGAAGCTAAATTGAAGAGGAAAAGTATTGGAGGCATAGCAGATGGCTTATGTGAATGTATATAATCAGAAGACAGTTTGGAGAACAGCTGGTAGTCCATTTTGACAGGTACATAAGAATACAAGAAGAGAGCTAATGTGAAATATAGCTAGACATATAGGTCAGAACCAGGTTGTAGAAGGCCTGTAATGCCAGGCTGAAGAAATTGCATTTTATCTGATAGGCAAAATAGAGCCATGAAAAGTTTTTGAATAAGGGGCGGTTGGAGTTAGACTGATTTTGTTTTTTTTTTAATAGTATTTTTTTTCCAATTACATGAAAAGACAGTTTCCATGATTCATTTTTATAATATTTTGAGTTCCAAATGTTTCTCCTTCCCTCTCTCCTTTGTCACCTCTCCAAAATGGCAAGCAGTCTGATATAGATAATAAATGTGCAATCACATTAAACACATATCCACATTAGTCACATTATGAAAGAAGAAATGGAAAAAGGAAATAAAAATCATGTAAAAAAAGAAAGGAAGGGAAAATAGTGTGCTTTTATCTGCATTCAGATTCTTTCAGTTCTTTCTTTGGATATAGACATAATTTTCCATCATGAATTTTTTGGAGTCGTCTTGGATCACTGTATTGCTGAGAAGGAACTAGGTCTATTAGTGTTGATCATGACACAGTGTTGCTGTTACTGTGTAAAACGTTCTCTTGGTTCTGCTCATTTCATCCAAGTCTTTGCAGTTTTTCTGAAATGCATTTGTTCATCATTTCTCATAGCACAATTGTATTCCATTATATTCATATAATGCAACTTGTTCAGCCCTTCCCCATCTGATTGGCATTCCTTCAACATTCAAGTCTCTGCCACAACAAAAAGAGAAGTTATAAATATTTTTATATATGTAATTCTTTTTCCTTTTTTAATGATCTCTTTGAGATACAGACCTAGTGATGGTATTGCTGGAACAAAGAGCATGCAGTTTGATTGCCCTTTGGGCATAGTTCCAAATTGCTCTCCAGAATAGTTGGATCACTTCACAATTCCACAAACAATGCATTAGTGTCCCAAGTTTCTCACATTTCTCCAGTATTTATCATTTTCTTTTTCTGTCATATTAGCCAATCTGGGTAGTACCTCAGAATTGTTTTAATTTGCATTTCTCTAATCAATAGTGGTTTAGAGCATTTTATATGACTATAGATAGCTTTAATTTCTTAATATGAAAACTGCTTATTCACTTTATCAATTGGGAGTGACTTGTGTTCTTATAAATTTGACTCAGTTCTCTATATATTTCAGAAATAAGGACATTATTAGAAAATACTTGCTGTAAAAATATTCCCAATTCTCTGTTTTCCTTCTAATCTCGGTTTGTGCAAAAACTGTTTAATTTAATGTAATCAAAATTATCCATTTTGCATTTCATAATGCCCTTTATTTCTTGTTTGATTATAAATTCTTCCCTTCTTTATAAGTCCTTGCAATCCTAATTTGCTCATGGTATAATCTTTTATGTCTAAATAATGTATTTATTTTGACCTTACCTTGGTTTATGGTGTAAGATGTTGATCTATGCCTCATTTCTTCATACCATTTTCCAGTTTTTCCAGGAGTTTTCTGTTAAATAGTGAGTTCTTATCCTAGATGGTGGGGTCTTTGAGTTTATCAAACAGTGGGTTACTACAGTCATTTACCACAGTGTCTTGTGTACATAATCTGTTCCACTGATCCACTACTCTATTTTTAAGTCCGTACAAAATCGTTTTGATGATTGCCACTTTATAATATAGTGTTAGTTCTGATATAGCTAGGACACCTCACCTTGCATTTTATTAATTAATTCCTTTGATATTCTTGACCTTTTGTTCTTCCAGATGAACTTGGTTATTATTATTTCTTGCTCCATAAAATAATTTTTGGTAGTTTGATTGGAATGATACTGGATAAGTAAATTAATTTAGTTAGAATTATCATTTTTATTATATTAGCTCAGCCTACACATGAGCAATTGTTATTTTCCCAATTGTTTAGATCTGACTTTATTGTCTGAAAAGTGTTTTGTAATTGCATTCATATAGTTCCTGGGTTTGTCTTGGCAGGTAAACTCCCAAATATTTTATATTGTCTACAGTTATTTCAAATCGAATTTCTCTTTCTGTCTCTTGCTATTTGGCTTTCTTGCTAATATAGATATGGTGAAGGCCTTATTAGTAAGTTCTGCAGACACTCCCAAGAGATCAAACTATTACAAACTATTCAAGAAGAAAACAAACAAAATAACAACAATATACACATATATGTGCATTTATGGATGTATCATCAATCATTTTTATTAGTACTGATAGTATTGTTTCTTATAGTTATTCTAAATTAAAAAAAGTAATGAACAAAGAAAATATAAGAAAAAGAAAGAATGGAAGACAAATGAACAGGAGAGAAAAAAAAAAACTTAAAAGAAGTCATTAGTGAAAGAACTAGCCTTATGAGAAAGGCAACGATAAAAACACAGACAAAGGGTAAGGAAACCCTATAGATTACACCTGATAGAAAAGTGGTTGATTTGTTAATTAGAAGGGGGGAAGTATTTTAACTTACAAAAAGAATCAGAACAAGAAGAAAGAAGAAAGGAAAATAAGAAGAAAAATGTAAGTTGGATTTAAGAGAATAAGGCAACTGATAGTTAGGAGACTATCACTTTTCTCCAGGTGCCAGAAAACAGACATTATTAGATGCAGTGGTGGGGAATGCAAGAAGCAGAGAAGAAAAAGGCCATCACAACAAATATAATCTGTCTTCTTTACAGACATATCCCTGAAAATAGTTGCTAGCTTTAATATCCATAATTGGAACACACTAACAGAACAGATATGTAGTTGAGGGCGGAGACATAGCATTTAGTGAAATGGCAAATAACAGTAGTACATGATTGCTTCAACAAACTTTGAGTGCTATTTATTCATTCAAACAATATTATTGAGGAACAACTATATGCAAGGCACTAAACTAGGGAGTGTATGAGTGCGTGTGTGTGCGTGTGTGTGTGTGTGTGTGATGACCTCTGTATCATAGGAGTAAATAAACTTGTGCAAAAAGTAGAGTGCCAGATATATGATAAAAGCTTTAATGGAGTTTCAGATAAATTGCTTTTGGGGAAAATGGGAAGAGAGATGGAAAAGATAATTATTAAAATATAGATTTAATAAATATCAATAGATACAAACTGTTCAAATATATAAAAAGAGTTTAAGCTGATATTTCATGCATGTATGTAATTCATATGTATGTATATATAGAATTATTTAGAGAATAAACTTAATGAATTTAGTGAGATAATAATGGAGTTATCTTTTTATTTCCTTCTACGAATTATTCTTTATATAGTTTTTAGATTTTTGTTATTGTGACATAGAATTTAATATTTTTGGATGTTATATATGGTATTGGGAGCATATTCTCTGACTCTGGCATTCAAATGTCTTCATATATTTTGAAAATAAAGTTTGTTCTGTAC
Organism: Trichosurus vulpecula; assembly: GCF_011100635.1. Taxonomy (NCBI): domain Eukaryota; kingdom Metazoa; phylum Chordata; class Mammalia; order Diprotodontia; family Phalangeridae; genus Trichosurus; species Trichosurus vulpecula. The sequence continues at coordinate 222,702,364 of NC_050575.1, read as the reverse complement.
TCCAATTCAATATCTCATTTCTTTTTTTCTTGCCTTTTAAAATTATCATATTCCATTGGTGGGGTATTGATATTTTCCACTATTACTAGTTATTTTTTATTTTTTGCTAATCATTCAATTAATTAATTATTTTTTGCTAATCATTCAAATTTTCCTTTATAGATACAATTGCTATGCCATTACATATACATCTGTTTAATATTAATATTGTCTTTTTATTCATAGTAAATTTAAAGGTCTTTCAAATTCTTTGTTTTAGAATTTGAATTTCATTTTGTCAGATACCATAAATTCAACACCTATTTTTCTTCATGTACAAAGTACATGTACAAAGTGTACCTATTTCTTCATGTACAAAGTACATGTACAAAGTGACCTATTTTTAGCTCCTTCTATCATCTCAAATTTATGAACGTATCATGGCAAACTGTATTTTCTGTATTTTCTGAACAAGTTTTTGTTTGCTTTTTAAATACTTATAAAATAATCTTTTTTTTCTTTTCCTAAGGGGATGAAATCAATGTGAAAATTCAAGAATGTTTAATTTTATGAACATTTTATTCATTACAAAGCATGTAGATATAATGCAACTACACTTATTTCAATAATAATAATCCATTTCCAAACATCATATACATAGATATGACGACCAATAAAATTGCTAAGTATTTTCTTATAAACTCTATCAATTTTCTGAAAATTCAAAAACATCTATCGTGTATGCAAGAGTGATTTTCTTCTTATTTTTAATCCTTTTTTTTACATCTCCCCACTCATTTTCCTGTTCTTTCCTCTTCATTTTCTACATCATTAGATCACATATTCTATTGCACATTCTGTCCTCTTTTCTTGTTACAAAACTGATTATTTTTTAGACTTTTTAACAAAAGTATCTAATCCTGACTGGAAGAAAAATAATTATATTTCTAAAGCATTTATTTATTTAAACATGAAACTAGATGTCCCATGACCTGTTACAGAGAGTATTTCCTTTATCTTTCTTTATATAAAGTCTTATTTGGGTCTTTTTTCCATGAACTGTTTAATTATCTTGATTTTAAATGATAATCTTTTATTCTGAGGAAAAATTCTGACATTTTCTGGAAATTTACTTTATCACTATCATATGTGCTTAAATTTATATATAATTCAATCATCTGCTTTTCCTTTTCATATTTTTATAGAAATCTATTGAGAAATTAAACTTTTTGTTGTTAAATGATAACTTTCTTCCTGATATCTAGTTGGATCAATACTTTCTTGGTAAAGTATTGCTGTTTTACATGTGTCTGGGTGGTTTACATATTGAAATTTTCCTTTTTGGAATGGTATAAACTTTACTTGTAATTTAAAATTTTTCATTTGTTTCTGAGAAAAATTTCTTTTGTTATTTCCTAAAATCTTGTGGTCAAATTCTTTTCTTCATTGTTTCCAGGAAGCCTAATAAGTTTACAATCCTCTCTAAAGCTATTCTTCAACCCAAAAATTCCCCCTGTATTTTTTGCAATTTTTTCACAAGTTAAGTATTTTTTTTTACTTTCTACTGTCCTTTCTGTCTTAAAAGTAATATAATTATTTCTTTAAATGAGCACATTATTATACATATAATTTCTACAGATATTACCAGTTTGCTGAATTTCATCTTTTCCTGAGATTCCATAATTTTCTTTTCATCTCATTAATTTTTGTCAAATACATTCTTTGTCAATTTCATCAGTATAGTTATTATCCATTTTAATGCTATAAATGTCAAGATTTGTTTTTATACCATTTTGATAATACTTTAGTGTTTAAGCACATTTTCTCTAATATTTTGCCTTTTGAATTTTACAGTTTTGTATATTTTGTTAGATTGCTCATTCCTCATTTTATTGAATATCATAGTATTTCTGTTACTTCTTTTTTTAATTTCACTTCTTCCTTTCTGTTTTTGAGAAGTTGTTCACAACTTGGCAACCTATCTTCCCCTCTTCAGTCTTCCCAAATGCCCTGATGAAATGTTATTTTTTTTTATCATCCTCTCAGCAAAGAAAGAGAACTCTGAGGACAGAATGTTGTCTAGATCATCAGATATCAGGAATCGTGTTGATTGGCTTGACTTACTTAAATTTAAATATTTTTTAGTTAAATTGTGAATTTAATTTGGAAGAGATGAAGCATTTCTAAAAGGGGTCAACAAGTCTTATTTTTAAAAATATGTTTTTCATGTATAATTTGGGAGACTACAGTCTCAAACCTTCCAAACTTTGATTCACTGCAGGACCAGTTAAATGATCTAATATCTTTCTATTCTAGAATGTCTTGCCATACTGCTCAGTTGCAAATCATTCTTAACCAGTCCTTACCATTGATTATTTCCACAATTGACTTTTTATCATGCTCATATTTTCCTCATAGTAGTTGGAGTAATGAAACATGGAGTAATACAAATGCTTATTAAGTCCTGTATAAATTTGTTGTCTATGCTTAAATGGCTACTCACTGTGGCAAGGCAATCTTTTTTCTAATTGGTGAGTTTTCTTTTGGATTTCTGTCAATGTCCAGTCATTTCAGTTATGTCCAATTCTTTCTGATCTGATTTGGGGTTTTCTTGGCAAACATACTAGAGTGACTTTCCATTTCCTTCTCCAGCTCATTTTATAGATGAGAAAACTGAGGCAAACAGGAGTAAGTGACTTGCCCACACAGCTAGCTAGTAAATGTCTGAGACTGGATTTGAACTCATGTCTTCCTGACTCCAGGTCCAGTGCTCTATCTACTGTGTCACCTTGCTGCCCTGTCTTTTAGATAGAAGCACTTTGTAATGGTTGTTCAAAATCTTCTTATCTTTCCTCTATCCTTTCACTGTGCTTCTTCCCATACTTTCTCTGGTGAGGACATCATTTCATGTTCCAATGAAAAGAAGCTCTTACTTCAATCCTAGTCTCATATGCCTCTGTTATCATTCTCCAGCAATTCATTCCTTCTTTTACTTTAGTCTCTGATGAAGAGGTGCTCAACTCTTCCATATGAATCTTTAATTTCTTCTGCTCATTTTCTCTAATAGATTTATCCCCACTGTCATTTATACACTCTAATATTTCATGAATATTGGAGATATTTGCCAGCAGCAACATGGAGTCTTTCAGTCAGGCTAGAAAAAGTGAAAGTTCATTGATCAGAAGCCAAGAGGAAAACTAACAAAAGCCCTGAAGGTTACAGTGATAGAGATGTTGAGGCCCACATGCTTGGGTCCCTTGGCTTCCAATTGGTAAGATTTTTTAATTTCAATCCCTACCTATACTTAGCACAGTGCCTAGACCATAATATACACAGTATTTTTCATTAATTAACTAATTAATTCTTTCATTCTTTTATTTGAAATATTGCTTTATTTGTGGATGGCTTTGATATTGAACGCAAACATGTTCATGTATTTATTCCCCATGCTCAAAAGTTCCTCATTTGGGAGGCAGAGCCATGATGGCAGAATAAAGGCAGGGACCTTCTTGAGCTGTCCCCCAAATCCCTCAAAATACCTGTAAAATATGACTCTAGGAGCCAAGATGATGATGTGAAAACAGCAACTTATTGAGCTCTCATACTAACTCTGTTAGATACTTCTAAAAAGTGAATATGAGCAGATTTGAGAGAGGTAGAAGATGTTAAGAGATTGAGGTTGGCAGACTTCAAGCACATGAGAGTCCCCAGGGTCCATTGGATGAATCTGTGGGCTGAGAGTGTGCCAGGCATGGGTAACTGTACCTGACCACACCAGGATGGGAGCAGCAGCTGAACTCAGTCAGCAAACTGGGGTGGGAGAGCACAGAACAAAACCATACTGGAGCAAGAGCTAATGGCTGAACTGCCAGCAGTGGTGGGGACCCCCAGGCATCTCAGTCCAGGATGGGAGTCTGTCGCAGCTACATGAGACAGCAGTGCAGACACTGTGGCCATGGCAGAAGCTACTCCTGACACACTCCACCCACAGACTAAAGTATGAAACTCACCTTCTTGAACTTCTGGGAGGCAGGATGACCAGGTAAAATAACTCTCATCCCTCTCTTGAATAAACCCAGAGAATACTGCCCTGTGAGAAACCCTGGAACAGAGGAGCCAGAAGTGGATGTTCAGTAGTCTTAGAGCTCAGGAGGCTAGGAAAATGGCCTCTCTTGTAGTGGTGAAAGGAGATTGGCACAGAAAAGAAGGCATCCCAGAAGGACCTACATTGGCAGGGAGTTCCTGAGCCCCAGGGGGGTGGAGCTGGAAAGTGCCAACACCAGGACCCCAGGCATGCCTTTGCATAGCCAAGGGAATTGGCAGACACCAGGGCATAGAATAGCTGAGACCAACCAAGCTATAGTGCAGTGCTAGGGGAAAAAGGGACTTCTACTAGCCAGACCACCTCTCCCCTGCACCTCACAAGGTGACCCTCACCTTGGGGAAACTCAGAAAGACCTCACTGGGCCTTGATCCTCATCACACCAGCCAACTCCAGCTCAGCACCAGGTGAGCAGCAGAACTAAATAGCCTCTAGCTGACAAAATCAGAGTCCACAGCACACAAAGCCAGTAACCAGGTCCCCAAATCCCAGCCCAAGAAGCTTGGGACAGAGCCCCTGGGCCCCAGAAACAGAGATACCCTTAAAAAGCCAGGAAAAAAGGCAACCACCATGGAGAAGGAATCTAGAAAAGCAAAAAAGACAACTGAATCATGTTATGGTGACAGAGAAGATCAAAATATTAATTCAGAAGAGGACAGCATTGACACTATACCCACATCTAAAACCTCAACTGGTCTCAAGCATATAAAGCATTATTGGATGAGCTCAAGGAGGAGTTTAAAAACCAAATTAGAGAGGTAAAAGAAAAAGTGGAAAAAAAATTCAATGATGAGAACAAATCTTTAAAAAGTAAAATTGGAGAGGGGGACAGAGCCAAGATGGTGGCTGGAAAGCAGGGATTTGCCTAAAGCTCTCCCCCAGGGCCCTCCAACCACCTATAAAAATGGCTCTGAACAAATTCTAGAGCTGCAGCACCCACGAAATAGCAGAGGGAAGCAGGGCTCCAGCCCAGGACAGCCTGGATGGTCACTAGGTAAGGTCTATCACATGGAGCTGGGAGTGGAGCAGAGCAGAACCAAGCATGGGCTGCCAGATGAACCAGACTGGGAGCTGGGCAGAACAGGCCGTAGTGCCCTGAATCAGGTGTGGCAGTTACTAGACTTCTCAACCCACAAACACCAAAGACCACAAGAGAAGGTTAATGGGAAAAGCTGCTGGGACAGAGTGAAAAGGGTTCGGGGTTGGCCACTGCCCCGGGTGAAGCGGAGGTGGTGCAGCTCTGAGGCTGCTTCCAGAGCTACAGCTGCAGTTGCTTCTGGCCCCAGGCCTACCTGGTGGGAGGAATTAAGCCGTGGATCAGAGCAGGAGTGCAGAGCCTGCCTGGATCTGAGCTACAATCCAGGTTGGCTGCTGTTGGGGGAGGAAGAGCGCTGGTGTGGCGGAGCTTGCTCTGTAGAAATAGCTTTGAAAACAACAGCACAGTGACTCAAGCTTGGGACAAAGTACTCTACTCTACAAGCAGTCACACCCGATGAAAAGCTCAAGGGTCAATAGTTGGCTGGGAACATGAACAGGCAGTGAAAACACAACCAGATTCAGACTCAGACTTTGGAATCTTTCTTTGGTGACAAAGAAGACCAAAACATACAGCCAGAAGACGTCAATAAAGTCAAAGAGCCTACATCAAAAGCATCCAAGAAAAAACATGAATTTGTCTCAGGCCATGGAAGAGCTCAACAAGGATTTGGAAAATCAACTCAGAGAAGTAGAGGAAAAATTGGGAAGAGAAATGAGAGTGATGCAAGAAAACCATGAAAAACAAGTCAGTGACTTGCTAAAAGAGAACCAAAAAATTACTGAAGAAAATAGCACCTTAAAAATAGACTAACTCAAATGGCAAAAGAGCTCCAAAAAGCCAATGAGGAGAAGAATGCCTTGAAAGGCAGAATTAGCCAAATGGAAAAGGAAGTCCAAAAGACCACTGAAGAAAATACTACCTTAAAAGTTAGATTGGAGTAAGTGGAAGCTAGTGACTTTATGAGAAATCAAGATATTATAAAACAGAAACAAAGGAATAAAAAAATGGAGGATGATGTGAAATATCTCATTGGAAAAACCACTGACCTGGAGAATAGATCGAGGAGAGATGATTTAAAAATTTTTGGACTACCTGAAAGTCATGATCAAAAAAGAGCCTAGATATCTTACTTCAAGAAATTATCAAAGAGAACTGCCTTGATATTCTAGAGCCAGAGGGTAAAATAGAAATTGAAAGAATCCACCAATCGCTTCCTGAAAAGGATCTCCAAAAGAAAACTACTAGAAATATTGTCACCAAATTCCAGAGCTCCCAGGTCAAGGAGAAAATACTGCAAGCAGCCAGAAGTAAACAATTTGGGTATTGTGGAAACACAATCAGGATAATACAAGATCTAGCAGCTTCTACATTAAGGGATCAAAGGGCTTGGAATATGATATTCTGGGGGTCAATGGAGGTAGGATTAAAACTAAGAATCACCTACACAGAAAAACTGAGTATAATGCTCCAAGGCAAAATATAGATCTTCAATAAAATAGAGGACTTTCAAACTTTCTCAGTGAAAAGACCAAAGCTGAATAGAAAACTTGACTTTCAAACACAAGAATCAATAGAAGCATGAAAAGGTAAACAAGAAAGAGAAATCATAAGGGACTTACTAAAGTAGAACTGTTGGGTTTACATTCCTACATGGAAAGATAATGTGTATAATTCATGACACTTCAGTATTAGGGTAGCTGAAGGGAATGTACATATACATATACATATATATATATATATATACATATACATATATATATATATATATATATATATATATATATATAGAGAGAGAGAGAGAGAGAGAGAGAGAGAGAGACAGAGAGAGAGAGAGAGAGAGAGAGAGAGAGACAGAGAGAGAGAGACAGAGAGACAGAGGGTACAGGGTGAGTTGAATATGAAGGGATGATATCTAAAAAAATAAAATAAAATTAAGGGATGAGAAAGGAATATACTGAGAGAGGGAGAAAGGGAGAGATAGAATGGGGTAAATTTTCACATAAAAGTGGCAAGAAAAAGCAGTTCTGTAGGAAGGGAAGAAGGAGCAGGTGAGGGGGAATGAGTGAATCTTGCTCTCATCAGATTTGACTTGAAGAGGGAATAACATACACACTGAATTGGGTATCTCACCCCATAGGAAAGAAGGAGGAAGGGGATAAAAAATGGACCATGACAGAAGGGAGGGCAGATAGCAGGAGGAGGTAAGGAAAAGCAAACACTGTCTAAACAGGACAAGGTCAAGGGAGAAAACTGAATAAAGGGGACAGGATAGGAAGGAGCAAAATATAGTTAGTCTTTCACAACATGAGTATTGTGTAAGGGTTTTGCATAATGATATACATGTGGCCTATGTTGAATTGCTTGCCTTCATAGGGAGGATGGGTGGGAAGGGAAGAGGGGAGAGAATTTGGAACTCAAAATTTTAAGAGCAGATGTTCAAAAAAAAGTTGTTTTTACATGCAACTGGGAAATAAGATATAGAGGAAATGGGGCATAGAAATCTATCTTCCCCTACAAGAAAGTAAGGGAAAACGGGATGACGGGGAGCAGGGAGTGGGTTGACAGAAGGGAGGGCTGACTGGGGAATGGGGGCAATCAGAATATATGATATCTTGGAGTGAAGGGGAGGGTAGAAATGGGGAGAAAATTTATAATTCAAAATCTCATGGAAATCAATGCTGAAAACTAAAAATATTAAATAAAAAATGTAAAATTGGTGAAATGGTTAAGGAATTTCAGAATCTAATTGAAGAAAATGCCTTCATAAAAAGTAAAATTAACCCAATGGATAAGGAGGTACAGAACCTAAATGAAGGATACAATTTGTTAAAAATTAGAATCAAGTAAGTAGAAGCTAATGACTATGAGGCAACAAGAATCAGTCAAATGAAATCTAAAGAATGAAAAAATAGAAGAAAACAGAAAGTATCTCACCAGAAAAACAACTGACCTGTAGAAACGATCCAGGAGAGACAATCTAAGAATTATTATTAAGCACTATTGGAAAGCCATGATCAATAAAAGAGCCTGGACAGTATCTTCCAATAAATCATCAAGGAAAATTTCCCTGAGGTCCTAGGGCCAGAGCATAAAATAGTCATCAAAAGAATCCACAGATCACCCCCTGAAAGAGATCCCAAATTGAAAACTCCAAAGAATAGTGTAGCCAAATTCCAGAATTATCAGGTCAAGGAGAAAATACTGCAAGCAGCCAGAAAGAAACAATTCAAATATCACGGGATCATATAGGACCTTGCAGCTTCTACATTAAAAGAGAGGAAGGATTGGAATATGATATTACACAAGGCAAAAGAGCTTGGACTACAACCAAGGATCAACTACCCTGAAAAACTAAGTATAATTTTTCAGTCAAGGAGATGGATATTCAATGAAATAAAAGAATTCCAGACCTTCCTGAAGAAAAGACCAGAGCTCAATGGAAAATTTGATCTTCAAATACAAAATTCAAGAGAGACATAAAAAGGTAAACAGGGAAGGGGAAAAATACTTGTTATTCAATAAGGACAAAAATATTTACATTCTTATATAGGATTATATTGTTTTATATCTGTTATATATATAATATATATATATATATATATGTTAATGTTGACAATAGTATAGTTATTGCAACAATCAAAAGGGATATACATAGACAAGGGATGTGAGGATAAATTAACTGATGTGATGGTAAAAAACATAATTAAAGGATTTGGTCTGGAGGAGTGGTAAGGAGGAGGGAGAAAAGGGTATATTACATCACATGAAGAGACACAAAAACGTATTATAGTAGAGACAGAAGATACTGTGCAGGCTCTTTTTTCATCATGGCTTTCCAATAGACCAATAATTCTTAGATTCTCTCTCCTCAATCTTTTTATAGAAGAGACAAAAAAAAGAAGAATTTGAGTTTTATTCTCATTGGATTTGGTTCAAGGAGGGAATAACATACTCTAATAAGAATAGAAATCAAACTTGTCCTACAGGCAGTAGGAGGGGATAGAGGAAAGAAAAGGCAGGGCTGTTAGTAGGGAGGGAAGAAGTAGTAAGGGGAAAAGGGTAAGACAAATGGGGGATACTGGAATATGGAGGAAGGTGGTAGTCAAAAGCTAAAGTGGAAGGGAGAAGAATGGAAATAAAAACATAAACAAGGTGGAGGGAAGAGGAAGGAAAAAAGACACAGATAGTAATCATAACTGTGAATGTGAGTGAGATGAACTCTCCCATAAAACAGAGGCAGAAAGCAGAATGTATTAAAAGCCACAATCCTACAATATGTTGTTTACAAGAAAAACATTTGAAACAGGGGGATAAAAACAGGGCAAAGGTAAAAGGTTGGAAGAGAATATATTATGCTTCAGCTGAAATAAAAATCAGGGGTATCAATCCTAAAGCCAGACAAAGCAAAAGCAAAGGTATAGCTAATTAAAAGAGATAAGGAAGGAAGCTGTACATTGCTAAAAGGCACCACAGGCAATAAAACAATAATATTAGTTAACATTTATGTGCCAAGTGGTACAGCATTCAAATTCTTAGAGAAGAAGCTAAGTGAGTTATTGGAAGAAATAGACAGCAAAACTATATTAGTGGGGGACCTCGAACTCCCCCTCTCTCAACTTGACAGACTGAAACAGATTTCCAAGGCAATCTGGAAGGCTGACAAGAAAGGTCTATGGCACTGGGCTCAGAGCAGAGTGCAGTCCAGCATGGGCCACACTGGCACAGACCAGACTGGAGCATGCATCAGGGCACTGAATCACTGGCAGCTGTGGTAGTTTCCAGAGTTCTCAACCCACAAATGCCAAAGACAGCTTCTAAGGCTAGTGGTAAAGGTCTCACACGTGGGTAAGAGAGGAGTGTGGTCTCGCCCCAGCCCCATCTCCAGTCCCAGGGTGGCTGTAACCACTGCTACGGTGGCAGCTGTATCTGGAGCTCTTGGCCTACAGATGGTGGGGGAATTGTGGGACTGATCTGGGTGGCGGTCCTGGGGTGAGGAAGAATGCTGGCATGGCAGAGCTTGTGGTGGCAGTGGAGAGGGAATACTCCTCACAGTTCCAAGGCAGGAAATGAGTGGTTGTGGTTGTCCACTGACCAGAGCACAGGCCAGGAGAGGAGTAAACACTTCCCTTTTCATCATGCAACCTTGGAAGAACTGAAAATTTATGAGTCCCTAGAAATATCTCTGAAAACCACTACACAGAACCCCTGAAGCTTGGGGTAGTACACATTCCACTTAAAGAGCTCAAAAGTCAAGTAACTGGCTGGGAAAATGAGCAGACAGGAGGAAAAATCAGACTACAGAAGTTTACTTTCTAGGTGAAAAGATATTTTCTTACATCCTTGGTGAAGAGGAAAATCAAAGCATCCAACCACAGGAAGAAAGCAAAGTCAGAGCTCCTACATCCAAAGCCACCAAGAAAAATATGAAATGGTCTCAGGCTCAGAAATGATTCTGAAAATCAAGTAAGAGAAATAGAGTAAAAATTGGAAAGAGAAATGAGAATGATGCAAGAAAATCGTGAAAAAATGCATCAACAACTTGCTAAAGGATTCCCAAAAATGTGGAAGAAAATAACATCTTTAACAATAGATTAACCCAAATGGCAAAAAAGTCCAAAAAGCCAATGGGGAAAAGAATGCCTTAAGAAGAATAATTGGCCAAATGGAAAAGGAGGTCCAAAAACTCACTGAAGAAAATCATTCCTTAATAATTAGAATGGAGCAAATTGAAGCTAATGACTTTAATGAGAAATCAAGAAATTATAAAACAGAACCAAAAGAATGAAGAAAATAGAAGACAATGTGAAATACTTCTTTGAAAAAACCACTGACCTGGAAAATAGATCCAAGAGAGATAATTTAACAATTATTGGGCTACCTGATTAAAAAAAAAGGGCCCTAGACATCATCTTTCATGTAATTATCAAGGAAAACTGCCCTGATATTCTAGAACCAGAAGGTAAAATAGAAATAGAAAAACAACATACACCAATCACCTTCTGAAAAAGATCCCAAAAGGAAAATTCGTAGGAATATTTTAGCCAAATTCCAGAGCTCCCAGGTGAAGGAGAAAATATTACAAGAGGGCAGAAAGAAATAGTTCAAGTATTGTAGAAACACAATCAGCATAATACAAGATTTAGCAGCTTCTACACTAAGGGACTGGAGGGCTTGAATATGATATTCCAGAGGTAAAAGGAGGTAGGATTAAACCCAGAATCACCTACCCAGCAAAACTGAGTGTAACACTTCAGGGGAAAAATAGAATTTCAATGAAATATAGGGCTTTCAAGTATTCTTGATGAAAAGATCAGAGCTGAATAGAAAATATGACTTTCAAATACGAGAATCAAGAGAAGCATGAAAAGGCAAACAGGAAAGAGAAATGGTGAAGGACTTATTAAAGTTGAACTGTTTACAATCCTACAAGGAAAGATGATACCTAAAATATAAAATTAAGTGCTGAGAGAAATATACTGGGAGAAAGAGAGAGGTAGAGGTAGAATGTAGTAAATCATCTTACATAAAAGAGGCAAGAAAGCTTTTGCTATGGAGGGGAAGATGGAGGAGGTGAGAGGGAATAAGTGAGCTTTACTCTCATCAGATTTGGCTTAAGTAGGGAATAACCTACATACTTACTGGGGTATGGAACTATATCTTACCCTATAGCAAAGAAGGGGAGAAGGGGATAAGAGAGGGGGGATAAGGGAAGGGAATGCATATTGGGGGAAAGTCTAATCAGAAGCAAACACGGTGGAGGGACCGGTAAAAGGACAGAATAGAATAAATGGAGGGCAAGACAGGATAGAGGGAAATATAATTAGTCTTTCACTACATGACTGCTATCAAAGTGTTTTCCATGACTACACATATATAACTTATAACAAAATGCTTACTTTCTCAATGAGTGTAGGTGGAGAGGGAGGAAGGGAGAGAATGTGGAACTAAAACTTTAAAAATGAATGTTAAAATCATTTTTACATGCAACTGGGAAACAAGATATACAAGCAATGGGGTATAGAAATGTATCTTGCCCTACAGGAAAATAGAAGGGAAGGTGATAAGAAAAGGGAACGGTGATAGAAGGGAGGGCAGATTGGAGGAAGGGGTAATCAGAATGCATACTGTCCTGGGGAGGGGGGAGGGAAGAGATGGGGAGAAAGTTTTGAATTCAAAATCTTGTGGAAGTGAATGTTGAAAACTAAAAATAAATAAATTAAAAAAATTCTTCATTTGACCTAGCCGTTTAATGCTTAGTGCAATGACTGGCATATAGTTGTTTCTTAATAAATTCTAATATCTGTAATTCTATCATTTTCCCTCTTCCCCATTCTCAAATAAACTCCTTGAAAAAGCTATTTATATTGAGTGCCTCAAGCTCTTCTCATTCTTTTTGAAATGCTTGGAAATCTGGCAATTCTGACATCATTCAACTGAGACAATTCAACTGAGACATTCAAACTAAATTTAATTATTTCTTAATTTTTTCAATCAGATTGTGAGTTTCTTGAGGGTAGAGAATATCTTTTGACTCTTTTTGTATCTCCAACACCTAGCACAGTGGCTGAAACATAGTAAGTGATAAATAAGTGTATATTAATTGATTGCTTTGCTGAATCTAATGACTTTCTCTCAACCCCTACATATCTGGGTTACTCTGTAGCATTTGACATTATTGAGCACCTTCTGTTCCTAGATCCTTCTTCCTTTCCAGGTCAGTATGGCACTCTTTTTACTCTGTTCTTCTCCTACCAGTCTGGCCATTTCTCTGAATCCTTTGCAGAATCTATATACTTAAAATTCCCACTAATTGTGGATAACTACCAAGGCTTTGTCCTAGGGCCTCTCTGCTTTTCTCTTATATTAGGAAGGCAGAATTTATGATTTCAAAGAGAATCTCATATGTGCCTAAAAGGTCCGGAACCGCAGGATATAAGGAATTCTCTAGGCAGAAGGCAGGAGAACTAAAGCATGTATTTACACTCTACAATAACAAGCCCACAAACCAGCATCCCCATTTTGATATTTTCATCAAAAGCTTCCAGGCCCAATAAGTCCGCCTTACAAGGGTAACCAGGAGGCCACAGAGAAGCGAGATGGTATAAGGCAAAATCGTATACATGCTTCCCCTCTACGGTAAGAAGATTGCCCACTAGCCTCTAGTCAGCTCTGCTACCAGCAGCTCAGCTTCGGCTGTAGGCGTCTCTGGCTCCAACCGGAAAAGGAAAGGAGGATCTTCAAGCTGTCCTCTCCCCTCTTATAGAGTTTTTGACATCATCAAGCGCTGCCTGAACGACCAGGGCCGATTGGTTCTTGACTTGGCCCCTCCCCCTAGCGTAGACCACGTTAACACACCTCCCCTCAGCCAGCCCCACGACTCATCACACAGGAAGCTCTCTGATCCCTGGCATGGTCGCTGGGCCTCTTGCCCCGGAAGAGCAAGCCCCAGCATCCAGGGAAGCTCAACGAGGTAAGCTGAGTCATTCAAAGAAAACAAAGTCCATTCTGGCTACACTCCACCCCTCACAATGTTCTAGAATGCACAATCCAATCATAATTCAAATTAAAGTATATATCCTAGAACATTGTGATCCAATTATGTAGGAAACTAAAACATATCATTCACAATAAAGCAAAATATATCATTCAGTGACATTCCCAAATATTGGTTTACGATTCAAATGTGATCCACCCCTAGATCCCAGCCAGATAATCTCTTCAATCAATCATCCCAAAATAATTATTAATAATTCAAATGTCCACCCCTAGATCTTCGTATCCATTACATAGGATCAATAATATCATAACAATAAAACAATATAGCAAGGATAACACAAAATAAGTACACAGAACACTGTCATCATTCCCCCCCCTCAAACAATTGGGGCTCAAAATCTTGGGGTAATGGGTGAAGGTCTCATTTTCCATAGCTTCTTCTTGCTGAAATTGGATGTAGAGGTGTCCCTGCCCCAAAGAGTCCCATTCCAGAGTTCAGTTCTTTAGCGAGCTGGCAGGAATTCCAAGAATGCTACGTGCTTAGGCAGTCACCGGAAACTGCAGGGTGCTTAAACCTGCAGGAGACAGAACTAGTGACAAGGTTAACTAAAACAGAGAACAAAAAGAGTAGGCAAGAATGGGCTATTATCCTTTAAATAAAATCCTCTCCAGTTTAGTTGAAATTTCAGTTATGCAGAGATCCAATATCAGAGCCAAACTCAGATGGGAAATGTTTCTTTTTAAACGGAACACAATGAGGAAACTAAGCCAAGAAGATTCCATCCTAGATGGAGACCAGGATTGTCCTCCCAGCCTTTCCCCAGATGTACAAGGGAAACCAGGAGGATCCCATCCTAGATAGACTAGGATTGTCCTCCCAGCCTTTCCCCAGATGTACAAGCTTTCATCCGTTAATCACACAAAGTCACCTTCCCTCTGAGTGGCTTGTGTCAATTACCAGCATCAGCCATACGTGTGGGGTCTGTGAATCTAATATTATAGCCTTATTCATGGTAAAATATATGGTTCAGGGGCATGATTTGGTAATTATCTTCCCCTGAATAGACAACTGTTACAGTGTTGTTCTTCCCATGGGCTATGACTTCTGCAGCCTTTGGAATATCATCTGGCTTCCGTTTTACCCACACCTTAGCTCCCAACTTTATTCTATCAATGGAGCAAGCCCCAGCATCCAGGGAAGCTCAACGAGGCAAGCTGAGTCATTCAAAGAAAACAAAGTCCATTCTGGCTACATCTCTCTCTCCTATTTCGTTTCATGATCTCATCAGCTCCTATGGGTTCTATTATTTCCTCTACCCATATGATTACCCAATCCATATATCTATTATTACTTTCTTTTCTGAGCTCTTGTCCCTCATGAATAACTGCTTATTAGACATTAAAAATTAAATGTCCCATAAAAATTAAATACCTTATAAACATCTCCATTGGGCAGCTAATTGGCACAGGGGATAATGTGACAGGCCTTGAGTCAGGAAGACTAATCTTTCTGAGTTCAAATCTGGTCTCAGATACATACTAGCTTTTACTAGTCACTCTTAGTAGTCACTTAACCCTATTTGCCTCAGTTTCCTCATCTGCAACAGGAATTGGGGAAAGAAATGGCAAACCACTCCAGTGTCTTTGCCAAGAAAAGCTCAAATGGGGTCATGAAAAGTGGACAGAAACTCAAAAATGAAAGAACAACAACAAACATCTTTATTACCACCTGCCTAAAATATAACTATTATTCCTATACACCACCCCCTTTATTTCAAATTTCTTCATTATTTTTAAAGGAACCACTTCTAGTCCCTCACATTCATAACATTCATATTGTCTCCTCCCTTTTACTTCAAAATAACTAATCCATTGGCAAACTTTGTCATGTCTATATTCATGATTAAAACTAATCATGAATACACTCCATTCTTTCCATTTACACAGCCACTACCCATATTTGACCTGCATTACACATCATCTAGACTATTGTAAGAACCTTCTAATTGTTCTCTCTACCTCAAGTCCTTCTTTATGCCACTCTTTTTCCTATTTGCCAAAGAGATTTTCCTAAAGTAAAAGTTGAAGTAGTTCACTGCCCTACTCAGTGACCTCCAGGACTTCCCTATTACCTCAAAATTCAAATATAATCTCTTTATTTTGTCATTTATAGCTCTCACCAAAGCTCCTTTCTACTTTTTACTATATACATATATATGTATATATGTGTGCATATGCATGTATATATACACACACACATACATGTACTCTTCCATTCTTGGAATATACTTGTTCATTTCTGCATCCTAGAATACCTGACTTCCCTCAGGATGTAACGGAGGCTTTATCTTTTTACATGAAGTCTTTCCTTGTGCTACCTATTTCTAGAGACTTCTCTAAGACAGAGATCCTTAACACTCTGTCTCTCTGTCTCTCATTGTCTCTCTCTATCTCTGTCTCTGTCTCTGTCTCTCTTCTCTCTCTCTCTCTCTCTCTCTCTCTCTCTCTCTCTCTCTCTCTCTCTCTCTCTCTCTCTCTATATCTCTCTCTCTCTTTCCCTCTCTTTCAGCATTCTGGTGAAGTCTCTGGACCTAACCTTAGCAAAAGATCAATTTCAAATGCACAAAATAAAATTACACAGGAAACTAGTTACATTAAAATACATTTGAGAATAATTTTTAAAGCTTACGGACCTCAAGTTAAGAATCACTGTCTAATCTGCATCTTTTGTCTGTACATGTGTATGTGTACAAGACTTACACAAGTTATATACAAAATTTATATATGAATATATATGTATATATACATATGTAGAGACAGAGACAGAAAAATAGATAGCTCTTCATTTTCATCATGGCTTAGCACCATTTTGGACTTCCTTGGACTTCATCATGCCCCCAATATTCTAATCATTAGGAAATCTTACCATATTGCATCATCCATCCAATCAGCCTTAGTATTCATACCTTACATGTTATTAGTACTCTCTGCCCCTTTCATATGTGGAGTTATGAACTCCAAATACTACATTTCAGGAGGGGGGCAAAGGCCAGCTATAGCTTCATTTCTTACCTGGCTCTTAATTCATTTGGACTTCTTTGGATGTCTTCATCACATCCTTATATTACCACTTTTATGTATTGTATTTCCCCATCAGATTGTAAGTTTCCTGAGGACAGGAAAATGTTTTCTCCCCAGTATTTGATTCTTTTGTGCTCATCATCATATCCAGCACATAGTAAGGGCTTAAAAAATGCTTATTGATTGATGAATTGTATTTACCTATTTATATAAATATTGTCTTCTTGTTAAAATATAAGCACCATGAAGGCAGGGACTGTTTTTGCCTTTCTTTTTAGCACAGTGCTTGGTAGACAGTGAGGGCTTTGTAAATGTTCATTTACTAATTTTGGTTATTATCTATCTATCTATCTATACATATATGTGTGTATGTATGTATCTACATAAGCATGTATAAGGCATATGTTTGTATCATTTATTTTGTTCATAATAAAAAGAGATTTTTCTAAGCCTTAACTTATAATTGTTTTGTGAAGTACCCAAAATGGAAAAAGAATAGTAGTTAACAATGATTTGAATCATTTGGATGGGAACCATCCCCTCTTCCCCACAATTTTATAGACCATCTATTCCTTGGATGATAATAGTAAAAGTTAAGTCACAGTCATTGCTTTGCTAGCACTCTCAGAAGCCATTAAGAAATGTCCATATAGACCCTGTAAAGGGCGCCTCCTCCAATAAATATGGTGAAAGCCTCCTCCCTCATTCACATCCCCAACAAATCACCTAAAACCCTGGATAGGGAAAAAGCAAGAGTGGAACTAAAATAAATTTATGAAGGCACAGCAAAATAAAAACATACCTCTCAATCCAAGTTATAGCCCCATGAAATTGTTCTCAAGCACTTTTCAGTTTGGTCAGGGGTAGAAACTATGGGATCCTGGTAACTGTGTTTGTCTGTTAAATATACTTAGAGGCTTTCTTTCATACTTAATAGTTTACCTTCCTAATCCTACCTGAAAGATTGTTTTTTTTTCTCCTTGAAAGTACTATAGTTTCTGACAATATAGTGATGCCATACAAATAAATATACAAAAATAAGTAAAAAGAGTTAAAGTGATAAATTTTGTTATGGTTAGGTTACCCTGACTTACATGAAGATAAAAGAGAAAAGAAATTACCTTCATAATGAAACAACCCTGCTCCTATGTCAAAGAAAAAAAAATACCACATGGAGAATTGAGGTCCACCAGCAATAACAAAGTTCTAGAAATCAAGGAACTTTTCCAAATATCTCCTTAATAAACATAGTGTTCCAGCAAGAGTTTAAAGAGCTCCTAAGGTACATAAAATGTATTGCTTAAAATATATGTATGCACATAGGCATGCATTCATAGATACACATATATGCACAGACAGCATGTACATAGGTGCAATATATACCTATGTGCATATTCATGAGTACATGCATGCACATCTACCCAATCCACATATATGTACGTATGACTATGCAAACCTATACATATATCTTATCTCTATATGTATCTATATCTATGTTTACATATATAATCTTTATCTATTGCCCTATCTATACATACTTCTATAAACACACACATATATACACATGCACATCTACACATATACATATGTGTGTGCATATTACACACATGCATGCATGCAAGTATACATGTATGTATATGTGTAGTTGGAGATGTCTGCAGATAAGAAAGTCTTGACTTAATGGCAAAAATGCAAAGATAGATAAGCATATACTCATGAAATATAATTTCAGAATTCTTCAGCAGAAAGCCAAAGGTCTCCCCAGTGACAGAGGTATAGTAGTTACAATACAGGAATGTGATAGGAGGGAGATTGCATACTCTCCTGTTTGTAATGGAACATATTATGTCAAAAATGCATAAGCCTAACTAAATTCTATTTACCAAAACATGTAGAAGAGGAGAAGGTAAAAAAGTTACTTTCTTTGCCCAATTGCAGGTCCCAAGACCATAATAAGACTGAGATTATGGTATTAGATAGATTTGACAAGGGGCAGTTTTCTCATCATTCCCAGATATGTCATAAGACATTTCCACAATGGATAAAACATGATTATGGCAAGATATGGATGAGTAATTTTCTCCCTCTTGAAAACTGTTTTAAAATTGCAGAGGCTGAGGAGACTCAGCAAGATACAGTACATTTCTGATCCCCTGACAACTACTTCAATAAAGATTTCAGAAGAATGCCTGCTTGAAAAGAGATGAAGAAATCTAAAAAGAAATGCAGTGGTTAATACTTAGGGCCCAAGATCAGAAGTGACATACAGGCGAGGTACTAGAGAAGGAACTGTAGTTGGGATACTGGATCCATATTCCAGTGACCAACCAGAGTCACAGTACTGTGACTGTCAACTCAGAGAGGAGATGTGATCTCAGACTCATCACCCGGGTAGTTGGAACATGTTACTGTCACTTTATACAAAGAAAGTGGAAATTGTGATTAATCTCTGGGCACAGAAATTTCAGATCTCTGACACTAAAAAAAGGTCAGATTTGGGCCACTTTGTAGGAATCCTAGCTCATTCCTCCCTGACCTAAAGATAGAGTCACAGACTAAGGCCTTTAAAGAAGCCTATGCTATTGCTCTGAAACTGTAGAAATATCTAGTTAGATGACAGGGACTGAGGCCAACAGCTTTCTACCAGACCTCCACCCAATGGAAGTCCTCGTTTATGTTTTCTAAACTAGACTCAGGGTCTGCAGCCTTGAAAGGTAAGGGTGGGCATAATCATATTGTGCTCCTACTTAGAGTATATAAAGTCTGCTGAAAGTTTGTCCAAGCCATCCATTAGATTGTTTAAATACATACCAACTTGAGTTCTGAGTCATGTTACCAACAAAATGTTGGAGTAGACATTTTCTCCAATTCTAATGACATTTCCATCTCCTGTCTATCTCCTCAAACAAGAATTATGTGAAAGAGGTAAAGCAATTATAGATTTCTCTATGTTCCAAGATACTAAGAAGCCTATTGAGGTAACGATTTCATGGACTGACAGAAGAGAAAGCAACTTATTATTCCAAACAAGCATACTCCACACATACTACCACTCCAACCTCCATGATCCAGCAAGGCTGTACAAAGGGAACGACTCAAGAATTTCCTTCCAGATGCTGCCATCTCTACTGTATAAACACCACCATCTCTTGCTTCACTTCCGCCATTCTCAGATGATGAGCAACAGAATTCATCTCCATCCCCAATACCAAAATTAACCTGGTGGGATGGGAAAAGAGGATATCTGGAAGCTTACTCTGCCTGTTGCAGCAGAACTCAGAGCAAAAAGAAACAGTAAGAACAAGAACAGGGTGTCAGTGTGTATAGGAGGGGTGAACCAGGTCTCAAGGAAAAAAAAAACCTGGAATATGGAAGTAGCCATTTCTGTCTCATCCCTTCTCCTAGAACTTGGAACAGAGACTGAGGGTAGTGAAAGGTGAAATTCTTAGCAAGGAAAAAGTCCAAGACAACTTGGAAGTATAACCTATAGGGAATATACCATCAAAGGTAGTGTAAGAAATGGAGTTAAGGGGAATGAGAAGGAGGGGAGAAGAAGAATGGGATTTCAAAAAAAAATTATTAGAAGGAATATAAACCAGCTAAGAATACTAAGAGCAAGTTGATGCACTAACAAGGAAGATAATAGTGATACAAGGATATATGGCCTCTAAGACATCTAAATAAGTTCAAACATCTCTGAATAAGAATTGCAAGACAAAAGGAAATAAGACAGCACCTAATGAGGCAAAAGATCTCATAGGATCTTGTGCGCATGGAAAGTGGGCATGGAAACACAGTATTCTGCCTCTGTGGAATCAAGTCTACTGCAGACGGCGGTTATTCACAAGGGTCAGAGGTCATGGATCCATAAGGATCTAATGGAAAATGGGGGAAATGGTCAGGGGAATGGTGGGATGGTAGCAATAAACCACTAGGAGACAGGAAAATTTCTATCTCTTCTAGGAATTAATTCTGCTAATAAAGAACCAGAACAGAAAACAGTGCGCAAGAGGCTAATATCCATAAAACAATAATGGACTATATTCAAAGTACAGATTTTGAAATAGGCTCCTTAGAAACTTTAATTCTATGAGAATTTAGAGACAAAGGAAATAAGTATAATTAGTAACAAATGAGTATAAAGACATGAATCAAAGTATTAATTTCTAGATTAGACAGAATGGGAAGAGATCTAATAAATAAAATGGGAAGAAACTTCTTTAAAAATAAGTGAAAAAATAAATTCTAAAAAACAAAACTACTTAAAAAGCATGAAAAGAAAGGAACTTCTTGCTTAATTGAGAAAAACAGGAGAAGAAAGAGAAAAAGAAGAAAAAGGGAATTAGTAGGTAAATCAAAACTGTGATATATAAAAAGTTTGAGAGACATAATTTCTAGCTAATTAATCATCTTATTCATTATGCTAGTAGATAATAAAAACACATCAATGGCATTCTAGAGTGCCAAAGATCCCCCTTGAAACCCTCTTAATGCTTATAAGTCCTTGGGAGAGTGGGTATTCCTGAGGGTGGCAATCAACCCTGATTAGTTAACAAATAATGTGAAGAAGAAATATTATGAGAAGTGGGCTTATTCTAATGAGGGGCTGGCAGACATGACTGTTCACTCAGTTTCAGATAAAGAGATTCATCTGTTATTCACACTACTCCTGCTTAGGTCAATTTAGACAAAAGAGGGTCCATCTTTATGTAGACCTGGCTGACTATATACAATGGGCTGGATTTAACCTACTGGAATCTCTTTGTAAGGTAATCCTTTAGTTGGGTGGGACAAGTCCACCTAGATAAGATGGTATAGGTACAGTAAGTTTTTGGGCAAGGTCAGATTTCTCCCAAATAATTTGTTAATTTCTCTCACTACAAATCTTAGGAAAGGAATGAGAAACAAGGTGGGGGCAGGTTTAAAGATATGGATATAGAGAAGAGAATCTACGGGAAGAATTGTTTTAAAATCAAGTAACCAAAAATAACAGAAAAGACAAAGTCATATTTTTACAGAACAAGAAAAGCAAACAAACAAAAAACAATTTCAGGAAAAAGTAATATTAGAGACAAATGGAGAAAATATAAATCTAACATAACTTTAAATGTGAATGGATTAAATAATCCAAGAAAATGAAAAAGTAACAGATTGGATAAGAAAACAAAATCCCCCACAATTTGTTGCTTACAAGAAATATACATATAACCAAGGCCTGTGAAGAATAAACATATAGGCTGGAACACAATTTGTTACATATTTAGGGAATAAAAAAAGCAGAAATTGCAATTATTCTATGAGATAAATTAATTTTTAAAAGTCATAATATCAATTAGTATTTATTTAGCACTTATTATGTGCCAGGCATTGAGCTAAGGACTGGGGACTCAAAAGAAGACAAAAGAGAGTCTGCTCCCAAGAAGTTTATAATCTATAAAGAGATAAAAATACTACATTATGAAGAAAGAAACCTTAGAAAGCAAATGGATCTGCAGTCAACAGATAAGGACCAAACATTTCTTAAATACTTACTATGTGCTAGACTGTGCTAATTACTGGAGAGAAAAATCCAAGCAAAAAGAAATAGAATCCCTACCCTCAAGGAGCTCAGATTTTATAGGGAAAGAACATTTAAAAAAGGCAGCTAAAAAAAAAAAAAAAGATGAGATGGGCAGAGGAAGAGGGTATGATGTCAAAATCAAGAAAGTCAATAGAAGAGAATTAGTTTATCCATAATCCAAGGTATACCATAAAGTGGCAAATCTCAAAAACATTTAGTATTGGTTAAAAACAAAATAGAATAATGGAACAGACTGAAGAGGTTAAAGAACCATATGTTTTTAGGGTTGCTCGAGACCCCAAAATACCAACACAATGGGTCCTGCTTGAATGAATTCGACTCAAGCCTTCTCACAGCCAAAGAGAAAAATGTTTATTACTGATTCGCCATAATGGGCTATCTTAAGAAATCTCATCATTTGTGATGCTCATTTTCACAACACAGCCAGATTTCATTTGAGCTAAATGGCATCTGAGCACCTTCCTGGAGGCAAGATGAGATTTGTACACACAAAGATTGTGGGAGGGATCTAGGGTGGTCCTGGGGTGATGAGAGGAGAGGTTTAGGGAGGGTCTTAAGGAGGAGTCTAAGGAGGAACTTCATGGGAATGGGGTGAGGTCAGACTCCAGGAACCAAGAGAATGGGATTAAGGGTGGGAAGCAGCTGAAAGCTACCTGGAGATACTTTGATAGGATCAAGGGTGTAAACTACTTAGACAATGAGGGCCTAGGCTAGGTTACCAGTAACCTAACCTAGAGATTCAGGCCTAGCAATAATGAAAGGCTTGTGGCCTCAGGCAAATGCCTCATCTAGTGGGAAGATTCAAGGAGAGTTCAAGGGGGCTCCCACAATCTAAACCTCATCAAGACTAGACAAAAGAAATTCAGAAGTAAAGGAACTCAATGAGCTGATGTTTGCTAAAGTGGAAAGCATAAAGTACTTAAGAAGGAAATTCTTACCTGGTAAATAGAATGTAGTTTGGAGGAATTTAAGCTTACATCGACATTTTATTCCATATTCCTTAATAAATTAAAAATAGATATATGATCCTCATATTAAAGATCAAATCATAAAAGAGTAGCAGATCATATACCTTTCATACATATGGGTAGGGTATTTATTCTTAAACAAATAATTGATAGAAGCAATTACAAATGATAAAATAAACAATTTTAATTAAATTGAACTAAAAAAATCTGCACAAAAGAAAATGAATGAAAGATACACAGGAATTATTTGATTTTTGAATGATAAAATAAAAAAAAAACTTTGTATGAAAATGTTTTATTATCCAATACATACAGAAAACTAATGAAATAATATGTATGTATATATGTATGTATGACTGAAATGTATATTCATGATCAATAGCATGATGAAATTGGCCTACATTACACACATACATAATACATGCATGTGTACATGCATACAGACATACATACACAATACACATATAGTTGTGTGCATAGATATATGCATGTATACATGCATGTACATACATAGATACATATTTGCATATATGTGTGTGTGTGTGTGTGTGTGTGACTCCAAGTGTATTGTAAATGAAAGATATTTCTCAGTGATAAGTGGTCAAAAATGTGAAGAAAAAGTTCTCAAAATAAGACTTATCATCTATTTTTTAAAATTCATTCATTTATTTATTTATTTATTTAACATATTTAGTTTTCAGCATTGATTTTCACAAGAGTTTGAATTATAAATTTTATCCCCATTTCTACCCTCCCCCCCCTCCAATCTGGCGTATATTCTGGTTGCCCTGTTCCCCAGTCAGTGCTCCCCTCTGTCACCCCACTCCCCTCCCATCCCCTTTTCCCTTCTTTTCTTGTAGGGCAAGATAAATTTCTACGCCCCATTATCTGTGTATCTTATTTTCTAGTTGCATGCAAAAATATTTTTGTTTGTTTTTGAACATCTGTTTTTAAAACTTTGAGTTCCAAATTCTCTCCCCTCTTCCCTACCCACCCACCCTCCCTAAGAAGTCAAGCAATTCAACATAGGCCACATGTGTATCATTATGTGTAACCCTTCCACAATACTCATGTTGTGAAAGACTAACTATATTTTGCTCCTTCCCAACCCATCACCCTTTATTGAATTTTCTTCCTTGACCCTGTCCCCTTTTGAAAGTGTTTGTTTTTGGCTACCTCCACCCCCATCAGCCCTCTCCTTCATCATCCCCCCCATTTTTTTTATCTTCTTCCCTCTTCTTTCCTGTGGAGTAAGATTCCCAATTGGGTATGTATGGTATTCCCTCCTTAGGCCAAATCTGATGAGAGCAATGTTCACTCATTACCCCCTCATCTGCCCTCTCCCCTCCTCCCACAGAACTGCTTCCTCTTGCCACCTTTATGCGAGATAATCCACCCTATTCTATGTCTCCTTATCTCCCTCTCTCAATATGTTCCTCTCTCATCCCTTAATTTGATTTTATTTCTTTTAGATATCTTCCCTTCATCTTCAACTCACCCTGTGTCTGCTCTCTCTCTCTCTCTCTCTCTCTCTCTCTCTCTATATATATATATATATATATATATATATATATATATATACACACATAGATATATACATACATACACATTTACCCATATATATACATAAACATATATGTATGCATATCCCCTTCAGCTACCCTAATACTGAGGTCTCATGAATCATACTTGTCATCTTTCCATGTAGGAATGTCAATAAAACAGTTCACCTTTAGTAAGTCCCTTGCAATTTCTTTTTCTTGTTCTTTTTCTTGATTACCTTTTCATGCTTCTCTCGATTCTTATGTTTGAAAGTCAAATTTTCTATTCAGTTCTGGTCTTTTCACTGAGAAAGCTTGAAAGTCCTCTATTTTATTGAAAATCCATATTTTGTCTTGGAGAATGATACTCAGTTTTGCTGGGTAGGTGATTCTAGGTTTTAATCCTAGCTCCATTGACCTCCGGAATATCATATTCCAAGCCCTTCGATCTCTTAATGTAGAGGCTGCCAGATCCTGGATTATTTTGATTTGGTTTCCACAATACTCAAATTGTTTCTTTCTGGCTGCTTGCAGTATTTTCTCCTTGATCTGGGAGCTCTAGAATTTGGCGACAATATTCCTAGGAGATTTCTTTTTGGGATCTTTTTGAGGAGGCGATCGATGGATTCTTTCAATTTCTATTTTGCCCTGTGGCTCTAGAATATGAGGGCAGTTCTCCTTGATAATTTCTTGAAAGATGATATCTAGGCTCTTTTTTTGATCATGGCTTTCAGGTAGTCCAATAATTTTTAAATTCTCTCTCCTGGATCTATTTTCCAGGTCAGTGGTTTTTCCAATGAGATATTTCACATTGTCCTTCATTTTCTCATTCCTTTGGTTCTGTTTTATAATATCCTGATTTCTCATAAAGTCACTAGCTTCCACTTGCTCCAATCTAATTTTTAAAGTAGTATTTTCTTCAGTGGTCTTTCGGACCTCCTTTTCCATTTGGCTAATTCTGCCTTTCAAGGCATTCTTCTCCTCATTGGCTTTTTGGAGCTCTTTTGCCATTTGAGTTAGTCTGTTTTTTAAGGTGTTATTTTCTTCAGTGTATTTTTCAGTATTTTTTGGGTCTCCTTTAGCAAGTCATTGACTTGTTTTTCATGGTTTTCTCGCATCCTTCTCATTTCTCTTCCCAATTTTTCCTCCACTTCTCTAACTTGCTTTTCCAAATCCTTTTTAAGCTCTTCCATGGCCTGGGACCAGTTCATGTTTTTCTTGGAGGCTTTTGGTGTAGGCTCTTGCACTTTATTGACTTCTTTAGGCTGTATGTTTTGGTCTTCTCTGTCAGCAAAGAAAGAATGTAAAGTTTGAGACTGAATCTCAGTGAGTTTTCGCTGCCTGGCCATATTCCCAGCCAACTAACTTGACCTTTGAGTTTTTCAGTGGGGTATGACTGCTTGTAGACTAGAGAGTTGTATGTTCCACGTTTGGGGGGGAGGTGCTGGCTCTGCCACACCAGCACTGCTCCTTCCCCAAGAACCCCCAACCCGGAGTGGGCTTAGATCTTCAGCAGGCTCTGCACTCCTGTGCTGATCCACCACTTAATTCCTCCCACCAGGTGGGCCTGGAGCCGGAAGCAACAACAGCCATAGCTGCCCCAACTCTGCTGCCCCTGGGGCTGGTAGCCGAACCGTGAACTCCTTCCACTCCCGCAGCTTTTCCCACTAACCTTCTCAGCAGTCTTTCGTGTTTGTGGGTTGAGAAGTCTGGTAACTGCCGCAGCTCACTGATTCAGGGTGCTAGGGCATGCTCTGCCCGGTTACTGGTCTTGTTGGTCCACACCGCTCAGGCTGGGCTCTGCTCTTCTCCGTTCCCAGCTCCCAGCTCCCAGTTCCCAGCTCCGTGTGGGATAGATCTCACCCAGAGACCATCCAGGCCATCCTGGGCTGGAGCCCTGCTTCCCTCTGCTGTTTTGTGGGTTCTGCCGTTCTAGAATTGGTTCAGAGCCATTTTTTATAGGTTTTTGGAGGGACTCGGTAGGGAGCTCACTCTAGTTCCTGCTTACCAGCAGCCATCTTGGCTCCGCCCCCGCAAGACTTATCAACTATTAAAACTATTTAATGAACATATGAAAGAATGCTCCAAATAGGTAACCTTTGGAGAAAGATATGCCAAAATAATTCTGAAAGTTCACCTCACATCCAGTTAATTGGCAAATATGACAAAGGATGGAAATAGTGCTAGAAGGACTGCAGGAAGACAGGTAGAATAGTAGTGCATTGTTGGTAGAATTATAAATAAGTATAAACCTTTTGAAAAGCAATTTTTGATTATATATCATTATAAAAATGTTCCTACCTTTTCACACAGACATTTTACTACTAGATTATAAGTCCAGTGAGTTCAGAGATAATTAGTTTCAAAATATCCCCAAGCATTTATAACAGCATTTTTTTGTGGCATCAAATAATTGGAGGCAAAGTAGATACCCATTGATTGGGGAATGGCTAAATACATTAAGGTAATAAATATAATGAAATATAACTGTGTTTTAACAAATGAGAAATCTGATTAATATATAAAAGCATGGAAAGATTTACAAGATCTGAAGCAGAATGAAGTAAGCAGCATTAAAACAACAATATACACGATTATGACAAAGAAGCAAATAGAATAGTCACAAAAAAAGCATCAAAAGTGAATGTTCCAAAATTATGAAGAACAACCACAGTTCTAAGGAGGACATATGAAAATACAAAAACTACACATACCTTTATAGAATTGGGAAGATCATGGTTGTGGAATATTGCATATGGTTACTGACTTTTTCTATTTAGTGATTCTATTTATTAATTGGTTTTGTTGTTTTGTCTCTTTTTTAAAAAATATTATTTGTTTTATGGAACATTTTTCTAAGAAGCAAGAGGGGAGAAGGAATATTGGAAGGGAGATTCTAGCGATGTAAAAATTCATATATAAAATGTTCAAATTAGTTCCTTTATGCTTATTGGCTCTAATATTTTTATTAATGAAACTTGCAGATATTGTTCAAGTTTGCATTTCTTTTCAAAATTAAACTTTAGTAGACCTTATGCTAAAATGTTTAGTTTTTTCATAACCAAAACTTTCCATCTTACCTTCTGTGATATTTTCTATGAATTATTTAATCACAAATTCTTCACTTAGTTATATTGTACTTTGTGGATTTGCTTCTGGGTGTTATATTCCTAATTTGTTTCACTGACTGATTTCTGTATTGTTTAGTACTAAATTAATTTAATGATAACTGCTATGTGATGCAGATTTATGTCCAGGACTGATAGACTTCTTTCCACCTTACTTCTATGTATTATTTCTCTTGAAATTATTTAATTTTTGTTTTTTCCATATAAATATAATAATAATGATACTTATTATTATTTAGTTCTGTAAAATAATCAATTGATAATTTAATCCATATGCCAGTAAGAAAAAAATATATTTAGGTAGTAATGCCATTTTGAATATTGTCTCAAGTCCCCCCAAAGGAATTAATGTTTTTCAAAATTATTTAGGTCTATTTCTCAAAGTGCTTGGAATTATAGTTCTTGAATCTATCATGATAGGTACTTTCCAAAATGTTAGATATTCTATAGTTATTTTGAATAGATTCTTCTTCCTGGGTTTTGTTGGTAATGTACAAGAATGCTGACTCTGTGTGTGTGTGTGTGTGTGTGTGTGTGTTTGTGTATACTTATTTTATATCCCATCACATTGATGAATTGTTAAATTAATTTTGGTTGACTAATGTTTTTGATGTAAATCTTCATAACTTCTGCAAAGGAATTTGTTTCTTTCCTGTCAGGACTAATTCTTTCACTTTTTTTTTATTTCTATCTTAAGTGTTTTTTGGACTAAATTAAATAGCAGTGCTGATGGGGAAAGCCTCAATTTTTTTCCATTATTTTATATGAAGTTTTCTCTTGGTTTTATATGGATATTATCTACTATTTGAAAATTCTATTTATTTCCATACACTCATGAAGCAGAAATGGATGTTGAAATTGGTCAGTTAGTAAGCTTCTATATGCATAAGAGAAGAATCACATCCTTTGAAAATTATATCATTTATAATATCTAGTTTCATTCTTTATTTTTAAACCTAAAATTAGACTCAAGCTAAAGAAGGTATCCTAGAGTCGATTCAGTTCAAGCCAATTCAATGAGGATTTATCAAGCACAGAAAATGTGACATACTTCATGCTGGGTCCTAGAGATATAAGAATAAATTTAAAAAATTGTCCCTGCCCTCAAAACCCCAAAATTCCATTAGAGTGGAAAACAGCATACTATAGATAAATCAATACAAAATAATACAAAGTAATTTTGTATTGGAGGTGAGGAGGACTCACAACTGGGGGAAATCATAATACTTAACTGTTAATTACAATGAAACTTGTTAGAAGGAATATTAAAATCTTTTCTTGTACAACTGTTATGTAGGTTGATTGGTAATGTATGGTACAACACTTGTGATTATTTTAAAGCAAATGTACATATTATGTTAAGGCCAACCAAATCAACAAATAGTTATGGTTAGGTTATTATGATTGAATCAGCTATTTACTGATTTCAATTTAAGAAAAATTGTTTCAATGTTAAAAAAGGAAGCCCATTTGTGCATATTCACTTTTTAGATATGGTCATATGTGGAATTCAATGATTTGTATCATGGTGGATTTTTTGAAGGTCTGTTATTATTTGTTCCAGAAAATGTTGCATTTGCTTTTTTGATATGCATTTCTTTCATCTGTACATTTATCATATCATCATTTCAGCTTTAAGACAGAGATGGCAATGGAGACAGATTAAGGGAGAAAAACAGAGATAAAAAGAGAGAGAAAGAATATAAATCTAAATATAGAAGTGGGTAGGCTACAAGGTGGTGTAAAAACTAGTGAAAGCAGACCATGATGGGATTCATGTAAACAAAACAAAACAAAACCCAGAGACCAAAAACTGACAGGGGAAGATGAGGAGACAACAATATAAAGAGTTTAATAATAGAAATAAGTTAAAAAATATTTGTAATAATAAATTAAAAATGAATGGATTAAATTCCTTAATAAGAAATAAGAAATCATGGATCAAAACAAAGTTAAAATTTGTTACATCAAAGAAACAGACTTAAAACATAGCCTTGTGTTGAGTGAAAAATGACATGATAGAATAAAATTTACTACTAAAGTGACTATAAAAATCAGCAAGTGAATAAAGATTTTAGACAAGGGACCAATAGAAATTGATAGTAACAAGAGATACAAATGGTGAAATTGCATTATATTTATAAGTGCTATGGACAACAGAAAAGGAATTACTAAATATATATGCACCAAATATCATAGTCTAAGTTCATAAAATTATGAATTGTACCTAAGATTGACTTCCTCCACAAACTAGGCCCATGAAGTATATAGTTTTGGTGTTTCTTCTTATTTGGAAGTCAGTAGAAGAAACGAACTCTAGATAAGAGCTACAAGATCATAGAATTGATAGTTTTTAGAAATTTTGTTATAGTAGTGAAGACTTAAATTAGGCAAGGGCCAGCTGGATCATTAGTTCCGTTTCAATGTCATGTACTGGGTGTTTGGCATGTAAATCATGAGACTGCTGAGGAAGAATTACTTGCAGAATTGAAAGTGGTTGTTCTTTCCTGAACAGTATACCTCTATGCCAACTTCCATAAGTAACTATATTGTAAACTAAAGCAATCAAATCATAATTAACTTGAATGACCAGATGGATGATAGATTTGTTTGCTCTTAGAGGCTGGAAATGGTATCATTTTCTTCTTTGCATCCCAGGGTTTAGTATAGTGCATTTAACATAGTAGATGATTAATAGATGTTTATTAAATTGAAAATGTAGAATTTCAAGAAGAATGAATACTTCTTGAGGACAGGGCTGCTTGTTGAATTAAAAGTTTACTTGTGTAGCATCCCTAAGCAAAAGAGCTTAATTTTGTTCCTTGAAATTATCTAATGTTATATCTGTTTGGAAAACATCATTGCAGTACATGAATGAAACTTTGGATGGGCCTGATTGACTTTGGAGCAGTTTGATAAAAATTATAGCATTGTAATCTTTACATCAAAAAAGTAAGTCAGTTAGACTACTACTGCTCCAGTCATGATGCTAGATGACAAAGATGCAAAGATAAAAGCAATACAAGGAGGTTACATTTTAATGAGACAACACATACATATATGTGTGTTAATATGTGTTAATAAAGCTCACACAAAACTGACAAGGTGATTTTTGTTTAGAAGGCAATAACAGGTGGGCAACTGTAACAACAATGCTGCTTGCAGTTATTGTGGAGGTGTAAGGCCAATAATGCCAGCACACAGGAGGGCTGCTAGCACAGGTTCTTTGATCTGCTTTTCTAAAGGGAAGTAATTTTAAGGGGTTAACAATCTTACTTCAATTAAACACACATATATCATTCACTTAGTTCATGGGGAAAAGTCAGCACCCTGAACTTCAGAGCAAATACAAATAGAAATTACAAACAGAGAAAATAACACAAATCAACAGTCAGGCTTCTGTCTGACTATAGCAATACATACATTGTTACCAGAAAGAGAAGCACCAACATCTGGGTTTTCTAGGCTAGGGAGCTCCTTAATGGCTACCCAGAGTCTCATCTGGCCAAATTACAGTAACACTCTTCCAATGAGTGAGACTCAAAGCAAAATGCTAACCTCAGAGTGTATATATATATATATATATATATATATATATATATATATATATATATATATATATGTATGTATGTATATGTATATACTTCTTCAGGGTCAGAGGGCTTCACAACCATGTGACTCAAACTCATGTGACTTAGGCTTTCTTGTGACTTAAGCAGGTCATCAAAGACTCTTAATTCAATCAAAAGCAAAGCTTAATCAAAGGCCCTTGATTGCCTTAGTGCTGAAAAGCACTGCAAAAGAAAAAAAAATATCAAAAAGTCCCACTTCACTTGCCATTACAGCAACATAGACAAACATGGCATACTACAGAAGGTGATATTTGAGCTGGATCTTGAAGGAAAGTTGTCTTAAGAGATGGAGGTAGAGAGGAAAAGGAAATTAAAATCAACTGTGGAGAGACAGCCAGTAAAATAAGAGATGTAGCATCATTTATAAGGAACAGAATGCAAATTTGTCCTCATGATTCAGGAGAGCCTCTTGGAGTCCAAGTTAAAGAAGGTTTCCCTTGTGTGCATGGACTCTCTAGTCTTTGTCTAGTGTGCATGGAGTAAAATAATGTGTAATAAGCATAGAAAGGTAGGATAAGGTCAGATTGTAAAGGGTTTTAAATGCCAAACAGAGTCTTTTAATCGTATAGGTAATAATAAACCACCAAGTATTTTGAGTCAGGAAATGTGGATTGATATGATTCAAAAGTGGTTTGGGGTAGTACTTTTGGTGCCTAGGTGGAGGATAAGTTTAAATGAAGAGTACCTTGAGGAATGGAGACAAATAAGAGGCTATTGCAATATTCTAGGCAAGAGGTGATAAGGTTCTAAATTAGGGTGATGGGTGAGTGTTCCTGTGAGCACTACACCCGCTCTCTCGAGGAGCGTAATAAAATGTCTTCCTCTGCCAAAAAAAAAAAAAATTAGGGTGATGGCTGTATGAATAGAAAAGAAAGAAATGTGAGAAATTTTGTGAAAGCAAAATCATTAATACTTGGCTACTAATTGCATGTGGAATTTCAGAGAGGGAAGAATTAAGGAAAACTCATGATTGATAACCTGGATGACCAGAATTATAGTAATCCCTCTAGCAGGATAGGAAGTTAACAGAAGGCATGAGTCTAGTCCAAAATATAATGATTTTTCATTTGGGCATTCAGAGGGCCATACAAGACAGAGATCCTTGGCTATTTATTTGATGAATATTTTGGTCATTTCTGAATGCAATCATTGTGTCAATATGCCCTGACAAGTTACAGCATCATCCTAGGTCAATATATAATATTTATTCATGATGAACTGAAAATGCTGATTATCAAGGCAATTAGAAAAATATCTTTGCAAAATAATACCATAACAAGCCAATTATTCAAATGTAAAATTAAGTCCCTTTTCTGTTTCCTCTCATACCTATAGGTATATCCTGTGCTTTTTTGCTTAACATTTAAATTGTGATATATTAATTTTCCCCTTGCAAGGCCCTTAGTCTCCCACCTTATATGGAGATGGCATCATTGATGGAGTTTGTACTTCATTTGTCTTCTTTATAGTTCTCTTTGAAAAGACTTGGAAAGTTTAAATTGACTCCAAGGCAGGGGTTGTTTAGGGATTTTCTTTCTAGCTGAAACTGGAATTTCTAAAAATTCTATTTCACCTGTGGTTTGTAGCTTTTTGCCATTAGCTTTTTTATTGCTTTTTATATTGGGAAAGAAGAATTTGGCTTGTTTTATTATCTGTCCTATGTTTTTTAAGTTAACATCCAAGATAAATTCACATTAACTTTTTTTAAGAGTGAAGAAAGAATAAAAAACAGGTTTTCAGATGTGTCAAGGCCATTTTTTTCCCTTCAAAATGACACTCCTTTACCTTTATACATAATTTACTTTTCTAAAGTACTGGACATTTTAAAAAAATTCTGCACAGATCAGGAAGAGATTTTGCTGTTTCGGAGGGGTAATTACATGGTAGCTGCCAGAGACTTATCTAACAGTTCTTTATATTCTATTTTCTATGGATATTTTGTTAATATTTTTCCAGAGATTCCAATATGACTCTTCATGTCAGCTAGATAATGAATATTCTTTTCTCTTCATAGAAAAAAACACATCAATTTCATTTTTCATTCAGACATTCATTCAACAAAATAAGTCTTCTGCACATGTTATATACAAAGCAATATCAGAGACACAAATTATGATAGGTACTCCACCCACAAGGAGATTTCAACCTAGTGAGAAACATCAGATATACACAAAAATCTTTATCTCTGACTTGTCTTCAGAAACTGATTATCAGGTCTCACAATCCACAAATTCTCTGTAATATTTCTTGAATCCTCTTCTCTTTACCATCCTTTTGTCACCACTTCCCTTACTCTTGTATAATCCCTAATTACCTTTCACCTAGACTATCTTAATCACTATTCTTCAAATCTCTCCATTCCTATTCTCCAATCCATCCTGCCTGCCACAGACAAATTACACCATCATATTAGTCCATTGTTCAAAAATCCAGAATGTTTCCCTGTGACAAATACAAATACTCATCCCCTGAGCCTGTAATTCAAGGCCCATGATAATATAACTCCAATTTATATTGATATCCTCATTTCTCCTTACTTATTACTTTAGGCTTATAATCTATATTTCAGCCAACAAGATCACCTAAAAGTATTCTACAGTTCCTTGCTTCTTCCCATATACTTACTGAAAGAATTCTCAGAATTTCCTCCCCCCCCCCATACATAAATGTAGAAAAGGTTATAGTTTCACAAAGGACAAGGCACATTCAACAAAATCCAAAAAATATATTCATAAACTTAAAAAGGCTGGTATTCTGAGTGGTACAGTGGATAGAACATTGGATCTGGTGTCAGAAACATCTGAGTTCAAATCTAAATTCAGACACCCATTACCTCTGGGATCCTGAGAAAGTCACCTAACACCTGTCTGTCTTGGTTTTCTCATTCGAAAAACAGGGAAGACAACAGAACCTCCCTCCCAGGGTTGTTGTAAAGGTAAAATGAGATGATATTTGTAAAATATTTTGTAAACATCTAAGTGCTATATAAATGCTAAATACCACCACCACCTCCACCACCACCACTACTACTATTATCTTGTTTCTTACTACTTCCTCCTGAATCAATTTATATATTTTCCCTGGTTCTTTAAAGTCTATTTTAAATTTGGATCACACAAAATTATTTCATTACCTTCACATCATAAGATTTTTATTTTCCTCCTTAATGACTCCATTTTTTATTCCAATCCTTTGCTGCTACAAAAGATTCTGCTACTTATAGGACTTTCTGTCTTTGATCTCCTCGGGTGTATATAGCTAGTAATTCTATTTTTGATTAAATACACACATATGACATATTTATGTATGTATATATAAATATATGTATATACAAGCATGTATGTATTTGTTTCTGTATGTGTACATGCATACATATATCATTATACATGCATAGACACACGTATGTATATATGATATGTACATATATACGGATATTATATATGTACATATATGCACATATGCATATGTGGAGAGAGAGAGAATTTGTCACTTTTCTACTATAATTTCTATTATGCCAGTAAATCACAGAATAATATGACTGAGCAAGTTGCTAAACTTTTTCATCCCCAGTTTCCTTAAATGTAAAGTAAACTTGTTTGACTTGGTGAATTCAAAGTTCTTTTCCATTTCTAACTCTATGATCACACAACATACTGGTTCATGTGTTTTATGTTCATTTACCTTATTTCTGATTTTCCAATATCCTTCGGAAAGTGGGATACGTAGAACTGGAAATAATACTGCAGATATAGTCTATGGAGGAATAATATCCTATGACTACATTTTGTCTTATTCTGTATACTATTCTTCTGTTTGTACAGCCTGAGGAAATTATCTTTTTTCATTCCATGTCGTAGTAAGCATGCATTCAATTCAATTCACCATATATTCACTGAGTTTCAACTATGTGCAAAGACTTTTGGGGATTTGAATAGACTTATGTAAATGAAAAACTTAGAGTCTTTTGTTTTTCCCACAAAAACATGATGTCTGGCCATGTTCTACCATCCTATCCTTGTGGAGTCAATATTTTTTTCCACCTATGTGTAGTACACTGTTTTTTTACCACGATCAAATTCTTCCTATTGGAGGAAGCCCATTGTTCTAGCCATTTGGGATCTTTTTGAATCCTTTCATCAAGTGCATTAGCAATCATTTCTCACTTCATCAGCTCTGTAAATTTGATATGTGTCCCAACAAAGCATTCATTTGCACCATTGGAAAAAAAATTCAACAAAACAGGGACAAGGACACAGCCTTTGTCATGATCTGTGTACATGGGAAAGGAGTGCAGGAGGTACCTCTACCTAGTGCCTCCTTCTTATTGCTTCCATTATTTTTATGGGAATGATGAGAAAATGACAAAACAATGCCCTGCTATCATCTATCTTCAATTCCTATATACGGTGTTGAAACCTTTGAAAATGCCTTGTCAGTGAACTGAGAAGGCAATGGCATTGCAGATAGAACACTTGCTTTAGAAGTAGCAATAGCAGAGAGAAAAGTCCTGCCTGTAATAATTGTTAGTTTTGAAACCTTTAAAAATCAATTAATACCTCTCAACTGGAACATTCTAATCTGTAAAATGGGGATAAAATAGGTTCAGCATTGTGGAGAAAAAATGAGATAATGTGTGAAAAGTGCTTTGCAAAACTGAAAACACTAAATAAATGCCAGGTTATGGTGTTGTTGTGTCTGCAAATTTACTTTTCTTGAGAATGCATCCAGAGTTGAGCCAACAGGCTCCTTGCGTGTAGAAGCTAGCACTAGCAAATAGCAGCCATTTAATAGATGTTTGTTATTTGTTGATTGGATGATAAGTCTGGAAACAATGTCACATGAGAAATAATTACCCAGGCCAAAAAGGGTAAATCAAAATGGTAATGTTCAGTGCAATATGTAGGATTTCTTTTACCTGAGGCAAAAATAATTTGGTGTGAACAATGCAAGGCTCTAAGACAACTCCAAAAGACTTATGATAGAAAATCCTATCTGCATCCAGAGAAAGAACTATGGAGTTTGAATGGAGATCAAAGTTTACTCTTTACTCTTTCTCTTTTATGTTTTGTTTTTTCTTTCTCATGGTTCCTTGTATTTGTTCTAATTCTTCTTTACAACATGACTAATGTGAAAATATGTTTAATAAAAATGTATGTAGGGGCAGCTAGGTGGCACATTGAGTACAGCACCAGCCCTGGAGTCAGCAGGACCTGAGTTCAAATTTGGCCTCAGACACTTGACACACCTTACTAACTGTGTGACCTCGGGCAAGTCACTTAACCCCAACTGCCTTGCCTTCCCCTCTCCAATAAAAAAGATTTAAAAAATAAGAATGTATATGTACAGCCTATATCAGACTGCATAGAATCTTGGGGAAGGGGGAGAGGAGGGAGGCAGAGAAAATTTAAAACTCAAAAGCTTATGGAAGGGATGTTGAAAACTAAAATTAATTAATGAATTAAAAATAATTTGGAGTGGTGTTGGGAGTCTAAAGAATGACACAGGCAGGGTTCTTTGAGCTCCCAACACCACACCAAATTATTTAAAAATTAAACTCACGAGTGATCAGAAAACTGAGAAACTTGAGGCATAAAGTTGTTGGTCTCTGGACCATTTCAGGGTAAGAA
The DNA here is from genome assembly GCF_011100635.1 of Trichosurus vulpecula. NCBI lineage: Eukaryota > Metazoa > Chordata > Mammalia > Diprotodontia > Phalangeridae > Trichosurus > Trichosurus vulpecula. Next base: position 222,665,190 of record NC_050575.1, on the reverse strand, counting down.
TACACTACCTCCTATCCCAAGAGGAAGCATATTACTGGTCATGTGTGAGTCCTGGGATAAGGTCCTGTTAAACTTATTCTACTTGTATCTCTTGCAGTGATACTTATCTGCAAATGCTTTAAGGGCTATCACATGGAAGTGGAATTAGATTTATTTTTTTCTACACACAACTAGTTAGATGAATAGTCACTTTATCAATATATATGTATATATTTATGATTGTGCATACACATGACTGACACAAATATGCTAGGCAAGTCACATAATCTCCCAGTGCCCTCCAACAAATCTTGAATATTATAATCACAGAATCAGGAAGGGACTTCAGTGAGCATCCAGTCTGACCCTTATACTAATGGAATCTGGGGAAGCCCCCGATCTCTCAAAGTATCCCTTTTGACTTTTGGATGGTTATAATTTAAAATGCTATTTTTCCTCCTATGCCAAACTCAATAAACAATAAGAATGTATAGTCAGCAAAATGGAAGAAATTGCTGATTGCTTTAAAAAGAAAATGTAAGTTAGCAGTACTTTGTATGTGAAAACTCATCAAATACAAGTATAAGAAAGGCATACAAGTAGTTACCAAGAAAAGACTAAGTAAGAGAATTGATATTTTCATTCTAAGACAAGACAACTATTTAAAAATGCATCATATTATTTGAAAGGAATTGAAAAAGACAGAGAGAAATTGAGAGAGATAGAGACAAAGACAGAGACTGACATAGAAGATGGTGATTAGAGAGAGCGTAATTTTACTTGGTTCATGACAGTATTAGCTTTAGTGGCTAACCCAACAACTTTATGGAATAAATAACCCACACTGAACATGTCAAGTGTTATCAATTTGAGAGCTGAGGAGAGCTGTGGAAAGAATTTACTTTCTCCTATTCCTCCTCAGGATTGTTTGATATTAGGAATTCATTGTTCTGGTTAATCATTTAAACTCCACCCTAATTTTTCATGAATATTCTGAATTTCAGTTCTTAACTGAAGCTGTACCTTCTTAAAACTATCTCCTCTCTAGGTTTTCCAGAACCTGCTTTCTCCCCATTCTATTCTTTATCTTTCTGATCTTCTTTCTCAGTGTTATTTTCCATGCTAGGCAAAGGGGCATATGGAGAAAACATCTGTTAGCTGAAAATACACAGAATTTAAATAGGTTAAGAGATCAATTTTTTGACCAAATGTTCATAATTGGAGCCTTTATGTTATTTTATTATATCATTAATAACTTTTCCCCATATAAGTTTCCTAAAATAGTGGAGAAAGTAAACCATGGTAGGGATATTTTACCAATAGGATAAAGATGCTTTCATTATTCTAGCCAAATGTAGCTACTTAGAAGAAAGTAGTCACAGACAAGAATTTAGCCTCTAAGGGAAGGAAGGAGGAGTTTGGAAGGTGGAAAGACAAAAGAAAAGTTGCACAGTTAGGCTATTACATAAATTTAAAAAAGATATGATTTTGGAAGAATTAGCTCCTCCATCATTTTTCCCAATTGAGAGGGAGAGAGGTAAATAAAGAGCCAGTTCTAAGCCAATTTTGCTACATAGTGACACTGTGGTTACATACAAACTAAGAAAGTCAAGGAGGGACAACTGATGATGCACATGGATATGCATGTGTACACACACACACACACACACACACACACACACACACACACATTTCCTTTCTAGTTAATCATTATTTCTCAAATATGGGAATGTCAAGAGGAAAGTCCTTGTGGCTAGGACAACTAGGACAAGGAAGATCTGAAGATGTGTTCCTGGACAAACTAATGACCAGGTGCCATCCAAGGAAAGTTTATGTCTTAGGAGAGTTGTAGTATTCCCCTGGATACAGAGATGTGTGGCAGGGATCTTATAATGGGTTTGTATTGTGAGGTACTGGACTACAACAACATACTTTCACACAAGATGGTTTTGTTAGTTGGTTTGCTTATGTGTCCTCAGGGGAGGGTAGGTACAATGGGGTACTGGGAAGTGACTCATAAAAACAAAAATCAATAAAACATCAACATAAGTAGGAAGGTTTACTTATTGACAACATGAGTAATTCACGGTTACTTAAATGATGTTAAAATTTTTGAAAGAAGGTTTCTAAAATATTGGCAGACCCCCTACAGAGAATCTGCAGGAGGTTATAGACAAAAGAATGAGATGGTTCTCAGGATGAGAAGATTGAAATCTACACAACTGGAAGAAATACCTTTATGGAAGTATGAATTCATTAAAAAAGTATAAGGGAGAACCTTCTAATCAATTTAACTCAAGAAAAATTTATTAAGTGTCTATTATGTTAGAATAACAGGGCTTAAACTTATTGCTGTTCAGAAATAGATGGATCTCCTTCAAGACACTAGAATTATCCAAATAGATGCTAGTGATGATTTATAACAAATATTTTAGTTCATATCAAATAAGAGGTGGTAGTGTGAAATACATGACCCTTAAAGTGCAGTTCAAATATCAGATATTTAGATTTTGTTCCTACTTGCTCCTCTGTTAGAGGTTGTATCAGTAAGGCAAGATGCATGACCTCAAGGATGACCATGGACATGCCTGAATGGTTCAGAATTGCAAAGTTTTAAAAACTCTCTAGGTAGAAGGCAGAGGAAGTATAACATTTATTTAGACTCCAGAGGATCCAATCCCAAGACCAGCTACTGAAATTTGATATAACAGTAATTATATTCCAAATCCAATAAGCCCACCTCAATGTAGCAACAAGGAAATTATAACACAGTATTATAGCAAGGAACCAAGACATCCTGTAACCTTCTGTTTCAACAATCTGGCTAGCAGCCATTATGGGGGTGAAGAGACCAACACGAGCCCAACAACAAGCATGCTACCAGCAGTTGCAAAAGCCCGGGTTGCTTTGATCCGCTTTACTAAGGAAAGCAACGTTAAGGGGTTAACAAGCTTACTTTAATTCAGCATACAAATACCATTCACTTAAGTCAGGGGAAAAAGCCAGCATCTTGAACTTCGGAGCAAAATACAAACAAATGACAAACATCGACAGACAGACCAAATACAATTCATAGTTACCAACATCTGAGTTCAGCCCAGGAGCTCATAACAAGGGCTGGCCCAGAGTCACTCACACCACCATGGCTGTGGGTAAGAGCTCCAAAAAGAGAGAGCCAACCCTTGGTTTTATATCTTTTTCAGGGTCAAGGCTGAGTCACACATGTGACACACCCACATGACCTGAAATCGTCACAAAGAGGCAACTTAAGCACACGTGGTCTAAAAGCCTCTGATGTCCCAAACATGCCACTCAAACCCATGTAAACTAGGCCCTCCCCTGAGGCAAGGAGGTCACCCAGGACCCCCAATCTAATCAAGGAAACAAAGGCCAAACTCTTCAAGGGCACCTGGTTGAACTGAGTGCTAAGAGCCCATTTTGATTGCCACCACAGCTTCCCCCTTGCTAGGGGCTTCTGTAAGCAATCACTCACAAATCCTAACTCTTCACTCAGCATTATCTTCTGCAGCTCTGTCAATGCTGGCTCTCTCAATGTCTGCTCTTCAGTGCCCTGTTGATATCTGCTGCCCCAATGTCTTCTTCTCAGTTCTGTTGCTCTCAGTTCTGTCTGTCTTCATGTCTGATTCTCGCACACTCTGGGCTCTCCTTATATATAGTCCTAGCTGTCATCTGATTGGCTAGAATTCAGGTCTCTGACTGGCTGAATTCATGATTGACTAGAACTCAGTTCACATAGCATTGGCTCTGGTCTTAGCAACTCCCCTTAGGGCCCTAGGGGTTACACACCCAAATGGCTTAGTACCTGGTAAGTAGAGCTTTTAGGCCTACTTACAAACAAAATATAATCAAGCTCTCTCACCTAGCTCGCCCCCCCCCTTAGGCCTATTGAATGGATGGGGAAGATATTTGATCATATTAATACTACAGAGGTATTCCTTGAAATTTTGTCCCATGAATGCCTCATGAAGATAGTATTCTAGATCTATGCATCTCCTTGGGTTCCTATCTGGGATATCCTGTCATAGGGTCCTGATCAGTCATACCTCCAAGCTCCTATACCAGGTGCATGCCAAGTATGGTATCCTGGTATTTTGACAACTGGGAGCCGAAACGATTTTATAATAATGTTTGTACACTTCCTCAGAGGCATTCTGACAGTCAGGAGTATTTTTTGCTAAATGCTTCCTTTTTTTTGAGGCATGGAAGAGAAGGTTTATTCATCATTCTTGCATTGCAGAGGGTGTCCCAAAATTTTTATGCAAAATCCATCAAGTGGGCACCCAAAAGGCACAGATGAATACAGGTTACAAAGCAGGGAGAACCCTAAACAGAAGTGACCAAGATGTTCTTCACTTTAGTCCAATGAAACTGCATATCATGAAGCAAATGTTATCTCCCACCTAAAGAGGATTTGGGATATTGGCAAGATTTTTAAATTAAACTCTAGCTCACAAGTGAGCACTGTAGTCACTGAAATTGGGTACAACACATTTAATATGCTGAACTATAATGAAACTCTTCGTAGAGAGGCTGGTACAAAATGCCCAGACTTATGAAATGTTGTGTTTGCCTTTTCCTGCCTCTTTTTTTTACCTTTTTAAAAACATTTTTTTTTATTTTTAGTTTACAGTACTCATATTCCACAAGTTTTTGAGTTCCAAAATTTCTCTCCCTCCCTCTTCTCACCTGCTCCCCCCAAGGCAGCATGTAATCTGATATAATTTCTACATATACTTATGCATTAAAGTTATTTACATAATAGTCAAGTTGTAAAGAAAAATTATAACCAACAGAATGAGTCAGAAGAATGAAGAAACACAAACAAAGAAGAAGGAAAAAAAAGGGCAAAATCATTTGCCTCAATCTGCATTCAGACTGTAATTCTTTCTCTGGATGTGCAAAGCTGTTTGCATCATCAGTTTTTGGAGCTATGTTTGAACCTTGCATTGATGAGAAGAGCCAGGTCTATCAAAGTTAGAACTTCTAGATTCCATGTGTCTGTAATCATGGAAAATGTTCTCCTGGTTCTGCTCCCCTTACTCAGCATTAGTTCATACAAGTTTTTCCAGGATATAATGCGGTCCGTCTGCTCCTCATTTCTTATAGTATAATGGTATTCCATTACATTCATATACTACAATTTGTTTAGTCATTCTCCAATTGATGGGCATCCCCTTGATTGTCAATTCTTTGCCACCACAAAGAGAATTGCTATAAATATTTCTGTACATACTGGTTCATTTCCCACTTGTGTGATCTCTTTCAGATGCAGCCCTAGAAGTGATATTGCTGGATCAAAAGGATATGCGCATTTTTATAGACTTTGAGCATGGTTCCAAATTGCTCTCTAAAATGGCTGAATCAGCTCACAACTCCACCAACAATGTAACAATGTTCCAATTTTTCCCACATCCTCTCCAGCATTTATCATTGTCCTATTTTGTCATGTTAGCCAATCTAACAGGAGAGATGGGGTACCCAAGAGTTGTTTTCATCTGCATTTTTCTAATCAATGGTGATTTAGAGCATTTTTATATGACTATAGATATTTTTAATTTCTTTCTCTGAAAACTGCCTGTTCATATCCTTTTATCATTTCTCAATTGAGGAATCACTTGTATTCCTATAAATTTAATTCAGTTCCCTGTATATTTGAGATAGGAGCCCTTTATCAGAGACACTGGTTGTAAAGATTCTTTCCCAATTTTCTGCTTCCCTCCTAATCTTTGTTGCATTGGCTTTGTCTGTACAAAAACTTTCCAATTTAACATAATGAAAATTATCCACTTTGCATTTTGTAACACTATCTCTTATTTGGTCATGAATTTTTCCCTTCTCCATAGATGGGACAGGTAAACTATTCATTGGTCTCCCAAATTGCTTATAGTATCAGCCTTTATTCCTAAATCATGAACCCATTTTGACTTTATTTTGGTATATGGTGTAAGATATTGGTCTGTGCCCAGTTTTGGCTATACTATTTTCTAGTTTTCCCAGAAGTTTTTGTGAAATAGTAAATTCTTAACCCCAAGGCTGGATTATTTGGGTTTTCAAAGAGTAGATTGCTATAGTTGTTGACTACTGTGTCTTGTGTACCTAACTTATTCCACTGATCCACCACTATTTCTTAGCTAGTGCCAAGTAGTTTTGATGACTGCTGCTTTATAATACAGTTTTAATATCTGGTATGACTAGGCCACCTACCTTAGTATTTCTTTTCATTAATTCCCCTGATATTCTGGACCTATTCTTCTTCCAGATGAATTTTGCTATTATTTTATCCATCTCTGTAAAATAATTTTTTGGTAGTTTGATTTTATGGCACTGAATAAATAAATTAATTTTGGTAAAATTGTCATTTTTATTATATTAGCTCAGCTTAAGCATGAACAACTGATATTTTTCCATTTATTTAGATCTGACTTTATTTGTGTGAAAAGGTTCTGGGTTTGTCTTGGCAGGTAGACTCCAAAATATTTTATAGTGTCTACAGTAATGTTAAATAGAATTTCTCTTTCTATTTCTTGCTGTTGGGCTTTGTTAGTATAATATAGGAATGCTGTGGATTTGTGTCCAACTTTACTAAAGTTATTTGTTATTTCAAGTAGTTTTTACTTGATTCTCTAGGATTCTCTGAGTAAATCATCATATCATCTGCAAAGAGTGATAATTTAGTTTCTTCTTTGCCTGTTCTAATTCCTTCAATTTCTTTTTCTTCTCTTATTGCTAAAGCTTGCATTTGTAGTACGAAATTGAATAATAGGGGTGATAATGGACATCTTTGTTTCACCCCTGATCTTAGGGAGAGTGCATTTACTTTATCCCCATTACATATAATGATTGCTGATAGTTTTAAGTAGATGCTACTCATAATTTTAAGGAAGACTCCATTTATTCCCAAGCTTTCTTGCGTTCTTTTTTAATAGAATGGGTGTTGTATTTTGTCAAAAGCTTTTTCTGCATCTATTGAGATAATCATATGATTTCTGCAAATTTTGTTGTTGATGTGATCAGTTATGCTGATAGTTTTCCTAACATTGAACCAGCTTTGCATTTCTGGAATAAATCCTACCTGATCATAGTGTATTATTCACATGATAAGTTGTTGCAATATTTTTGCTAATCTTTTATTTAAAATTTTTCCACCAATATTCATTAGGGAAATTGGTCTATAATTTTCTTTTTCTGTTTTGACTCGTCCTGGTTTAGGTATTAGTACCATGTTTGGGAAAAGAATTTTTTAGGACTCTTATTCATCTATTTTCCCAAATAGTCCATAAAGGATGGGAATTAATTATTCTTTAAATGTTTGATAGAGTTCACATGTAAATCCAACTGGCCCTTGAGATTTTTTCCTAGGGAGTTCATTGATGGCTTGCTCAATTTCCTTTTCTGAAATGGAATTTTTTAAGTTTTACTTCCTCTTCTGTTAACCTGGGCAATTTATATTTTTGTAGATATTCATCCATATACCTAAGGTTGTCAAATTTACGGGCATACAATTGGGCAAAATAATTCCTAATTATCGTTTTAGTTTCTTCTTCATTGGAGGTGAATTTACCCTTTTCATTTTCGATACTGGCGATTTGGTTTTCTTCTTTCTTTGTTTTAATCACATTGACCAAAGATTTATCAATTTTATTAGTTTTTTCATAAAACCAGCTCTTAGTTTTATGTATTAATTCAATTGTTTTCTTGATTTTAATTTTATTAATCTCCCTTTTGGTTTTCAGTATTTCTAATTTGGCATTTAATTGGGGATTTTCAGTTTGTTCTTTTCCTAGCTTTTTCAGTTGCATGCCCAATTCATTGATCTCCTTTTTCTCTATTTTATTCATGTAAGCATTTAGAGATATAAAACTTTCCCTAAGAACTGCCTTTGCTGCATCTCATATGTTTTGGTACGATGTCTCATTATTGTCATTCACTTGAATGAAGTTATTAATTGTTTCTATGATTTGTTCTTTTACCCACTTATTCTTTAGGATTAGATTATTTAGTTTCTAATTAATTTTTAGTTTACCTTTCTATGGTCATTTATTTTGAATAATTTTTATTGCATCATGATCTGAAAGGGATGTATTGACTATTTCTGCCTTTTTGCACTGGATTGTGAGGTTTTTATGCCCTAGTACATGGTCAGTTTTTGTGTATGTGTCATGTACTGCTGAGCCTTTCTATCCTCATTCAGTTTTCTCCAGAGGTCTATCTAATCTACCTTTTCTAAAATTCTATTTACCTCCTTAACTTCTTTCTTGTTTATTTTGAGGTTATACTCATCAAGTTCAGAGAGGGGGAGGTTGAGGTCCCCCACTAGTATAGTTTTGCTGTCTACTTCTTCCTGTAACTCCCTTGACTTCTCCTATAAGAATTTGGATCTTATACCACTTGTTGCATATATGTTAATTAATGTTATTACTTCATTGTCTATGGTGACTTTTAGCAGGATATAGTTTCTTTCCTTATCTCCTTTAATTAGATCTATCTTTGCTTTTCCTCTGTCTGTGATTAGGATTGCTACCTTTGCATTTTTTCCTTCAGCTGAAGCATAATACATTCTACTTCAGCCTTTTACCTTTACCCTGTGTGTATACCCCTGTTCCAAATATGCTTCTTGTAAACAATATATTGTAGGATTATGGTTTTTAATCCATTCTGCTATCTGCCTCTGTTTTATGGGAGAGTTGATCCCATTCAAATTTACAGTTATAATTAGTAACTGTTTCTTTTTCTCCTTCCTATTTCCCTCCCTGTTTAATATTTCTCCATTCTTGCTTCCACTCTTCAAAAGAATCTTGCTTTTGACCAGCACCTTCCTCAATTTTCTCTCCCTATTAACACCCTTCTCTTGTCTAACCCTTTTTCCCTTGCTACTTCTTTTCTTCCTTCTAACAGTCATGCCCTTTTCTTTCCCCTTTTACCTCCTACTCCCTGTGGGACTAGTTAGATTTCTATACTTATCAGAGTATGTTATTCCCTCCTTGAACCAAATCCTATGAGAGTAAAGCTCTAGCACTCTCTCCCTTCTTTCCATCTACTACAATATGTTTTTGTGCCTCTTCATGTGATGTCATTTACCCTTTTCTACCTCCTCTTTTCTGCTTCTCTCAGAACAATCCATTTGCATCCCTTAGTTTTGTTTTTTTTTGTCATCGCATCAGTTACTTTATTTACACACCCTCAGTCTATGTATATCTCTTTTAATTGTTGTAATAACTGTACCATTCTCAAGATGGACATATATATATATGTATATATATATATATATACATATACATATATATGTATGTATAAAACATATATAAAACAACATAGTCCTATATAAGGATGTAAACAACTTGCCCTTATTTTAAAGCAAGGTTTTTTTCTTTACCGCCTGTTTACCTTTTTATGTCTCTCTTGAGTTTTGTATTTGAAGATCAAATTTTCCATTGAGCTCTGGCCTTTTCATCAGGGAGGTCTCGAATTCCCTTATTTCACAGAATGTTAATCTCCTTGCCTGAAAAATTATGCTCATTTTTTTCTGGGTAGTTGATCCTTGGTTTTAGTCCAAGCTCCTTTGCCTTACAAATATTGTATTCCTATCTTTCCTGTCTTTTAATGTAGAAGCTGCAAGGTACTGTGTGATCCTGACTGTAGTTCCATGATATTTGAATTGTTTCTTTCTGGCTGCTTCTTCCTGACCTGATAATTCTGGAATTTGGCTACACTATTCCTTGGAGTTTTCAATTTGGGATATCTTTCAGGGGGATGATCAGTGGATTCTTTCGATGACTATTTTACTCTCTTGTTCTCAGAGCAGCTTTCCTTGAGATTTCTTGGAACATACCGTCCAAGCTATTTTTTTCATCTTGGCTTTCCTTTAGACCAATAATTCTTATATTATCTTTCCTGGATCTGTTTTCCAGGTCAGTTGTTTTTCCATTCAGATAGATTTTGTTTGACTGATTTTTGATGCCTTCTACTTTCCCAATTCTAATTTTTAATGAATTGTTTTCTTCATTTAGCTTCTGTACTTCCTTTACCATTTGGTTAATTTTAATTTTCAAGGAGTTACTTTCTCTAATTAGATTTTGTAGCTACTTAACCATTTCACCAATTTTACTTTTTGAAGACTTGTTCTCATCAGTGAATTTTTTTTCCATATTTTATTTCACCTCTCTAATTTGGTTCTTAAAATCCTCCTTTTGAGACCAGCTTACATTCCCTTTTGAGGTTTCAGATGTGGGTATAGTGTCAATGCTGTCCTCCTCTGAATTGGTATTTTGATCTTCCCTGTCTCCATAATAGGAATCAATAGTTCTTGGTTTTCTGAATTGTTTCTTCATGGTGGTGTTCTTTTTTCCTGGCTTGTAAAGTGGATCTCTGCTTCTGGTGCTCAGGGGTCTCTGTCCCAAGCTTCTTGTGCTGGGAACAGTGGGCCTCATTACTGGCTTTATGTGCTGTGGCCTCTGGTATTGTCACCTAGAAGCTATAAAATGCTGCTGCTCACCTGGTGCTGAGCTAGAGCTGGATGGTGTCTGAAATTTGAGACGAGGTGTATGTCTTCCTGAGTTTCTCCGGATTACACTGAAGCTCCTGGTGTGAGGAGTGGGGAAGGTGTTGTCTGGCTGCTGGAAGTCTCTTCCCTTAGGGCTGTACAACAGCATGAGTGGTCTCAGTCTTTGTCTCTACAGGTGTCTGTCACTTCCCCTGGCTATGCGAAGGCACTTCTGGGGTCCGGTGTTGAAGCTTGCTGGCTTCACCCCACCGCCAGGGCTCAAGAACTCTTGGTGGCCTGTTGAGGTGGGGCCTGCTGGGACACCTCACTTCCTGCACTAGTCTCCTTCCACCACAACAAGAGGGTCCTGTCTCCCCAGGCCCATTTGAGCTAAAAGGCTACTAAAGCCCCACTTCTGGTTCCTCCAGTCCAGGTTTTCTCTCAGGGCAGCATTCTATGAGTGAGGAAGGGAGGGATGAGAGACAGTATACCAGGTCATCATGGCTCCCAGAAATTGAAGAAGCAGAGTTTCAGACCTTTAGACTATGGGATGGAAGCCTCAGGAGTAGCTGCCACTGGGGCCACAGGCTCTGTGTTGCTGTCTCACATAGCTCCAACAGACTCCTGTTCTGGGCTGAGAGGCCTGGGTATTACAATTCGGCTTTTGGCCTGCTCCTGCTCCTGCTCAGGTATGGTTTAGTTTCATGTGCCCAGCGCTCTCCCAGCCTGGTGTGCTCGTTGGGTTGCACTGCTGCTCCTGCTCTAGTGTGGTCAGGTGCAGTTCAGTGCCTGGCATTCTCCCAGCCCTCAGATCCGTCCTGTCAACACTGTGGACTCTCCTGGCTTGGAAATCTGCCACGTTCAGTCTCCTAGTGGCTTCTATCTCTATCAAATCTGCTCAGATTCACTTTTTTAGAGGTATCTGACAGAATTTGTAAGAGATCTCCAGTAAGTCCCTGGTTACACAATGTCATCTTTGCTCCACCCTCCCCCCAATAAATGCCTCTTTATAGGACACAATTGAAGCTTTCTGCAAATACTCCTCTCCAAGACATTCCAGAAGATGTTTATCTGTCTCCATGTTTCCCAAACAGGGGACATTTATTCTTCTTGAATGGAACAAACATGTCATTTTATACCCCTCCACTGATTACAGGTCACTTAATTAGAACACAATGAAAAATAGGTGCCTCTTACCTTTCATACAAGGTGTCTAATATGGTAATTATGGTGGGATTTTTTTTTACCGTTTTCTCTTTTGGAATGCTGAGGTAGTCAAGTAACTTTGATGAGTTTTGCTTTTCAAATGTAATGGCAAGTAAAGTGGACTTTTTGTTGTCTTTGTTTTGGAGTGCTTCTCAGCATTAGGGGATCTTTGATTGAATCAGGAGTCTTTGATAACCAGCTTATTTCAAGGGAAGAGCTAGTCCACATGGGTTTGAGTTGTGTGGTTGTGACACCCTCTGACCCTGAGCAAGCATTTAAGTCACAAGAAGACCTAAGTCACATGGGCTTGAGTCACATGGTGGTGACACCCTTTGACCCTGAAGAAGTGTATATTAACTCAGAGGTTAGCGTTTTGCCTTTGGGGGGCACATTCATTGAAAGTGTTGCTGATGAGACTCTGGGTAGCTGTTAAATCAGCCCCTCAGCTTTGAAAACCCAGATGTTGGTGCTTCTCTTTGGTAACTATGTATGTATTGTGATTTGGTCAGACAGATAAAAGTCTGACTATTGATCTGTTTGTAATTCCTGTTTGTATTTCCTCTGAAGTTCAGATTGCTGGCTTTTTCCCCTGAACTAAGTGAATGATATATGTATGTTTAATTAAAATGAGATTGTTAACCCCCTAAAGTTGCTTTCCCTAGAAAAACAGATCAGAGGACCTGTGCTAGCAGCCTTTCAGTTTTTGGACTTGTATTGGTCTTTCACCCCCACAACAGCTGCTAGCAACATTGTTGTTATAGTGTCTTAGAACAACTGAAAGGGGACAGGATACTCATTAAACTAGTTCTCTGGGGATAATCTTTTCCTTGGTTCAGATGCATGAGGAATAGCATTCCAAACAAGGTAGGGTCACTTTCAAATAGTGTTATTCCTCTTTGATTATGCACCACCCCAGAAATCTTCCAATACTTGCTTAACGATGTCCCTAGAGATTTCTCATACCATTTTGTTGCTGCCTACCTTGATAATATTTTGATCTTTTCATCCTCATTATTGGAGTATACTCAGGATGTGCAAACCACTCTGAAGCTCCTCCATATTCACCGGTTACAAGCTAAATGAGAGAAATGTATTTTCAACAAGGGGACACTGAATTTGAGCATGTATTATTCTATTTAACAGACTACAGGAGAATCCCCAAAGATATTCACAGCAACAGCCTGGGGATATCCTAATAACATACATGGAACAGAGTAGTTACTTGGTGATGCCAACTTTTCCCTAATTTTATTGCATTTCTTCAAACTGGTAACACTGTCAGAATTATTATATTTTATAAAACATGGACAGATTCTGAATGGATGCCAGCTGCAAAAACTGCCTTCATGTAACTCAAGCAAACCTTTCTTTAGTGTACTTTATTTCAGGCTGTTGCCTCCAGGGGGCCCATCAGCACTGTGCTGCCCCAACTTTATACACCTTCAAATTTGCTTCCACATGAAAATTGACAATTGTAGAACAGAATTATAAATGACACCTGCTCAAAAAATGCCTAAACCCTTACACATCACCAGAAATTGAGATACCACTGTGTTATCCAGTTCCTCAGATCCCACCATGCCTAGTTTGCCCTATTAATTTCCCAGGCTGATACTAACATAACATATTGCCCCAAAGCTCAGAGGCAAGGCAGATGCCTTTTTCTTAGGGGACTAACAAAATCCAGGATGCCCAAGCACTTGCAGGTGTCCTGACACTCATTAAACTTCTTACAGCAAGCTAAGATGAGAATGTGTTCACCTAAATTTGACAGATACTGCCACAGTTTTAGATATGAAGAAGAAAGGGCATGGCAAACCAATGTCTCATTCCATCAGGGGTTGTAAAAAGGCATGACTTACATTTTCTCTATCTCTTGTAGATCATAAACTATCATAGTAAGACCATTCCATTAAGGAAGAGCAATGTTATTTTTTTCTGCATGATTAAAATCAATATACTGAATTTTATACTGGATAAGATGTGAAGGAATAATAATAACTGATATATGGAATTTAAACTCTTTAATGTGATTTATATAAACAGTTTCATTAGATCTTTCCAACACCTCTGGGACAGGAATTACATCTATTATGATCCCCATTTTACAGATGATGAAGCTGGGAATCAGATAAATAAGTTGACTAAAGTTGACAGGGTTTGATACATACTGCTTCATAAACTTTTTCTTTCCTTCCTTCATTCATCCAACCATTCATTCATTCATTCATTCATTTATAGACTGGAATTAAATACCAGAGGCAGAATCTGGACCCAGATTTCTCTGACTTCAAGTCCAGCTATTATTATAAGTCCAGTACTTTATCCATTACACTATGTTGCTTTTTAATCACCACTTTAATTTATTGAGCACATACAAAATAGATGCTTAATAACTACTCATTGAATAAATTGTAAAATCAATATGCTTTGAGCTACTATATTAGAGTTTCAGAGTAGTGCCCTCAAACATATTTAAATAGCATGCAGAAATATATAAATGGGCTTCACAATCAACATTCTCCTGTCCCCGATCACATAGTCTTCCACGGACAGTTAACCTACTCATTAAATGGCCAATTTTACTATGGTATGATACCATCTCTGGCATCTCTTCTCACACTCATACCATACCAGTTCTTTTGGGTACATTTTGATAGCAGCAGCCTCTCAGGACATTCTATATGCCATAGCTCTCTGATTGTTTTTTTTTTTTACCCTCTTTCACCTCCTAGATATCTAGCCTCAGGCAAATGGAAAGTCAAGAGGAAAAACTCAGCATTTGAGTACTATCTTAAATTCTCCTTATTTACCAAAAAGATAATAATTGTTGTTTACTGCTTTCTCTCTCCTTATGTGCTTCTGAGGTTCTGGATTAACATTAAGTAAACCTGGATTTACTCAAGTACTAGAGTAAATTTATGTAGCTTCAGCGAAATTATATAGTGCATGGGCCTTCTGCACATATAAAATCTGAGCTCTTCAGGTGCTTTCTGTTAACTCCTCCATTGACCCTCTGCAATCCAGTATAACTCTTTTCTCTTTGTTCCATACACCCAACACTCCATGTCCTGATTCTGTGCCTTTGAGTTAGCCATTCCTCATGTGTGGAGTACGTTCACTCGTTCCCTCTTCCTTAGAGAGTACTTTTCTTCCTTTAAAGTGGAGCTCAGGAACTCTTTAAAACAAGAACCCTTTCCTGCTATTCCCCTAATTGCCAGAAACACTTTACTCAAACTACCATATATTTAACTTATTTGTATATATTTGCATTTGTTAACCTTAATTTAATTAATTAAATTGATTTTAAGAAATATATATATATATATATGTAATTTTATATGCATTTGTTGTTTCCTTTATCAGAATGTGATATCCTTGTGTTTTGAGATTGTTTTATTTGCACATGTAGCTTTATAATTTAGCATGTTGTCTGGTCCATAGTAGGTGCTTAATAATAACTTATTGATTTATCCTTTGTTCACATGTCTATAAAACTACTTATCTCCAACTAATGTTAAATTTAAAAAGTATTTTATAGAGAAACCCAAGTTTTTCCTACCCCAGGACATGAATTCTTTACATATACTTAGCCCTTTCCTCTTTAAATCTCTCCCCATGTCCTCATGATACCTGCTCCATTATTCAGTCATAAGTGTCTCTCATACCACCCAACCAGAGGTTCCACACTTGTTGTTACTTATTCTTCTTTACATAATTTTGTGAATACCTAGTTCATGATTAGTTTTGGCCACCAAGATGACACCCAAAGTAAAACACTGCCTAACTTTAACTTCAGATAGTATTCTGACTATTCCTTTATGTTGACTTCTCTAGTTTTCACAACTGGATTTGACTCTCTTCAGGGATCCAGGGTCTTTGTTGCTGTTGTCTCTGGCATCGAAATCTCTTCCTGTGGGCTCCTTCATTGTCCAGATGTCTGGAATAGTCACTTTCTCCCTACTTATTGGTTTTTTTATTTTTGCCTGATGGTATAGGACAGCCTGAAACTCATCACATTTTACTGAGATTCAAGGGTTTAAATCTTCTGACCCAGCACTTCTTTAACTTCTTATCTTTAGTATATTATTAGTAAGGTTAATGCATATTTCATTGCAGTTCCCATTATCTATTCTTTAGCTCCTTAATAGGCCTTTGAAAAATAGTATCTGCTCACTCAAACCAGCATAGCACTTTTAAAAAAATAAAAAAAAGTGTAACTCAATATTTATTTTGTGGCAATGAACCCGTAGTTAACCCTGCTACTACCAGTATGTACTTCACATTATTTAGGTAATACAGATCAAGAAGACCAAAGAGATTTTCAGAGTATCCTACCACAAGCAATTAGATATTTTTTTCTTTTTTTTCACTTATTTTTCTTTTGTTTTCCTGGGTAACAAATCTGGTTGTACCTCAAACATTCATTCCTGAAGCACTATTAGATAAGGTGCCTCTTAGGCAGTGAAACTCACTTATCAAAAGCACAGTTCTTTCATAGTTCTATGACAGACTTCCTTCTTTCACATAGGTAGATGCTGAATTTTAGCAGTAATAATAACTGGCTCTCCTCAAACCTAAACAAGTCTATTTTCCACTTCTGCCCCAGAAGCTTTCTCACTAGCAAATCCTCCACCCTTTTGGTCTGATTAACGAGTCCTTTCCTGAGTAATCATTGGAGGAAGAACCTTTGCCACTAATCACGCTTTTTTCAAACCCACTTTTCCATCCTCACCCTGGTCTGGTACCTTCAACATTAGCCTTCCTTGCACCTGTTTTTCAAAGCTCCTTTGATGTTTTGTCCTCTCCTCCTAGTAAGCTCTTATAGGGTAACAACTGCATACATCTTTTTTTGCTTGTAATTATAATCTCTCAATGTAGCTCAAAGTATGGCATATAATTGTTTAAATAAATGATTTATCTAGCTATCTATAATTTATTTATTTCTATAGTATTTTATGTATAACAACCCTGTGAAATAGACATTGAGTTTTTTATGGCCTTTATTTTATAACTAAGTCTCTGAAAGGTTAAGTGATTTGCCCATAGTAAAAGGTTAGTAAGAGCTATCACTGTTATTCCTGCCTAGATCTGCAATTCCCACATCTAGTTTTTCTTTCTACTGCAACATGTTGCCTTTAGAGGTGTCTGTGAGAACCAGACAGACCATAGCATATTGGCAGTATCTACCTGGATCACAGCAAAATTGATTTGACTGTATTAATTACAAAAGTGGTAGAATGTAACAGAGCCATCATGTAGTGATTCGATTTGCCCATTGCATATAGATAAAGCCTTAATCATAGGATAGCAAAATCATTTCTCCAACTGCAGATTTATGGTAGGCAATGATCAACTGGGTATAGTTTTCTGTGGAAAACTCATTAAATAGCAAGCTGGAAGTTTTCTTGGATGAGAAGATAATTAAGCTTCTTTGGGTTTATTATACAATTATCAAACACCCACTCAATATGTATCGATTTCTTCCAGCAACACAGCATAGAATGAAGGCATCTTCATTTAACAATAATTGTCTTAACATTACTGCCCAGCATTTGCCCTGTGAGTGGCAGACACTCTCAACCAGTACTGCCATTCTCTGAAATAACATTTTGGTTACACGTTCGACTGATATGGCTTAAAGATTATTATTTTTTTAATTTATAAGAGAAAGCAGAAAAAGAAATGAGTTGAGAACCAGAACAAATAAGTTTGAGTCCTGTCACTTTTACTTCCTCTCTATGTGATTCAGCAAGTCACTTAATTGATTGTGAGCCTCAAGTTGTTTATAAACAAAGTGAGGATTCTGGTATCAGTGTTATTTAACTCAGGATTGAAGTGAGGATCAACAGGAATTATAGTGTCTTGGGATCACACTGAGACCCTCAAAAGCTAAATGATTTGCTCAATGTCACATATCTGATAAATGCTGGGATATGAATCCGGGTCCTCTGACCCCAAATCCAAAATTCCTTCCCACTGGACTATGCTATATCCCATATAGGAAATAGTATAGAACCTTATTAGAAATCTTTTAATATTATATTATAAACTATAAAATTAAAAGCTTACCATTTGGAAAACATAAAGATATATTTTTATTATCTAAAAACACTTTCCATGAATTAGAAATTTAAGAAATTAGATAGTAGGTCAATAAAAAAATACTTCCTTGAGAATTGGTTTATGTATAGAAATGAAAGGTATGAGGAAAAATATGCTTTCATCGACCCCTGGAGTGAATGGGGCTATGGCCTAACTAAGGGTAGAACACTCCATTCATGGATTCATGGATTAAAATATTAATCATGAAGAGAAACTCATTGAAACCCTGAGAGGAGTAGCCAAGAAATGAATCAAATACTTGTTAGTGACTATTGTTTTAAAATGTTGAGACATCTCCCCATACCCAAAAAACCCCAACCCTTTTATCATATTATTCCATTTTCATTTTTTGGATTGCTATAAATGTTATTTCTATATATCTTATATTATAGACATGCCTGGTGGCATGAGGGGACTGCAGGTTAGGATATCTTTCTCTCTGAGCAAGAATTGATTTCATTTAGATTTACGAAAAAAATTATATTTTTTTTCCTGGCAAACGTATTTAAAAGAGAATAAAGGGCTTGTTTTTTTTTTTAATTTTTATTTCATCATAGGTGAAAATGCTTTGTAAATTTAAATAGTTAAAAAGGCTGTAATCTTGCCTCTGTTGTTGGTATTGTCTCTGCTAATAAAAATCTCAATGCCTTTCCAAGGCAATAAATTGTCTTGATAATTTGGTGGAAAAAAATCTATTATTTTGTGGCCAACTCGCTTCTGACCATCCTTAAACACAGTCTTACTTATCCTCACACCTTCTGAGACAGTGAAGACAGAGGAAAAATGAAAATTGATACAGGCTTTTGGACACATAAAACATAGAAATTTATTTCACTTTACTATAGATATTTGTTATGGTGGTAGGGAGGGATAAAGTGATTGTTAATTTAAGATATTAGACAGAAAAATAAAACTTTTCCTATTTTTTAGGAGGAATAAGAGACTCATGGTCCATTATCATAATGTCCTAGCAACCAGGGTCTAATCTGTTGTAAAAAAATAAGGCATCAGGAGAATGAGTTTTAGTCAAGACTTCACTGAAATTTGATATATAAATTCATACTATTAGTCTCATCACTATTTGAATGTCCAAGCAAATTTGATTTAAAGAGGTTTCTTTTGGATATGAATTTGTTTTAATTAATTAATTATTAAATGATTTTTTTTTTTGTTGTAAACTATTAAATGTGTTATTTAATTACCTAGAATTTGCTGGATTTTTTAGGCATTTTTAAAAATCAAAATGAACGAGCATGAGTAACACTGGATCTGAAATATATTTGAATGAAATGAAACATGGAGATAGAAGCTTAGCATCATGATCAGGAAGACTTAAAGCTCAAGTTCTTTCTTTGATATGCACTATAGTAGCTCTATGACTATGAGAAAATCATTTAATATTTCCATGTTCTAGGCGCATGTCTAAGATTTAAAATTATAGAGAACTTCTAATATGTATTAGTTCAAGGAATTTTTATATCTAGAGTTCATCACACCAATGACTACACACACACAAACATATATACACAAAAACCAACATATGTGTAACATGAGGAAGAAAACTCAATTTTTTTGCTGGTTATTATTATATTCTTCTTTTTCATATTTTATTGTTAAATATTTTAGTTTTCAACATTAATTTCCACAAGATTTTGAGTTACAAATTTTCTCCTCATTTCTATCCTCTCCCCCACTCCAAGATGGCATATATTCTGATGGCCCCATTCCACAGGAAGCCCTCCCTTCTGTCACCCCACTCCCCCTCCCATCCTCTTTCCCCTTACCTTTTTGTAGGGCAGGATAGATTTCTATGCCCCATTCCCTATATATCTTATTTACCAGTTGCATGCAAAAAAACTTTTTTAATTTGAGCATCTGCTTTTAAAACTTTGAGTTCCAAATTCTCCCTCCTCTTCGCTTCCCACCCACCCTCCCTAAGAAGCCAAGCAATTCAACATAGGCCACACATGTATCATTATGTAAAACACTTCCAGAATAGCCATGTTGTGATGTTGTGAAAGACAAACTATATTTCCCTCCATCCTATCCTGTCCCCCTTTATTCAGTTTTCTCCCTTGACCCAATCCCTTTTCTAAAGTGTTTGCTTTTGATTACCTCCTTACCCTATCTGCCCTCCCTTCTATCATCCCCCCCCTATTTTATCCATTTCCCCCTACTTTCCAGGGGGAGGGGCGGTAAGATACCCAGTTGACTGTGTATGTTATTCCCTCCTCAAGTCAAATCTGATGAGAGCAAGATTCAGTCATTTCCCCTCACCTGGCCCTCTTCCCTTCCAACAGAACTGCTTTTTCTTGCCACTTTTATGTAAGATAATTTACCCCATTCTATCTCTCCCTTTCTCCTCTCAATATATTCTTCTCTCACCTCTTAATTTAATTTTATTTATTAGATGTCATCCCTTCATATTCACTCACCCTGTGCCCTCTGTGTGTGTGTATGTATATGTATGTGTGTATATACATATATACATATATATATATATATATATATATATATATATATATATATATATATATATATATATATATACACACACACATATAATCCCTTCAACTACTCTAATACTGAGAAAGCTCTCATGAATTACACATATCACCTTTCCATGTAGGAATGTAAACAAAACAGTTCAACTTTAGTAAGTCCCTTATGATTTCTCTTTCTTGTTTGCCTTTTCATGCTTCTCTTGATTCTTGTATTTGAAAGTCAAATATTCTATTCAGCTCTGATCTTTTCATTGAGAAAGCTTGAAAGTCCTCTATTAAATTGAAAATCCAAATTTTGCCTTGAAGCATTATACTCAGCTTTGCTGGGTAGGTGATTCTTGGGTTTAATCCTAGCTCCTTTGACCTCCAGAATATCATATTCCAAGACCTTTGATCCCTTAATATAGAAGCTGCTAGATCTTGTGTTATCCTGATTATGTTTCCACAATACTCAAATTGTTTCTTTCTGGCTGCTTGCAGTATTTTCTCCTTGATCTGGGAACTCTGGAATTTGGTAACAATATTTCTAAGAGTTTTCTTTTTGGGATCTTTTTCAACTGGTGATTGGTGGATTCTTTCCATTTCTATTTTACCATCTGTTTCTAGAATATCAGGGCAGTTTTCCTTGATAATTTCTTGAAAGATGATGTCTAGGCTCTTTTTTTGATCATGGCTTTCAGGTAGTTCAATAATTTTGAAATTATCTCTCCTTAATCTATTCTCTGGGTTAGTGGTTTTTCCAATGAGATATTTCCCATTGTCTTCCATTTTTTCATTCCTTTGGTTCTGTTTTATAATATCTTGATTTCTCATAAAGTCACTAGCTTCCACTTGCTCCAATCTAATTTTTAAGGTAGTATTTTCTTCATTCATTAGTCTTTTGGACCTCCTTTTCCATTTGGGTAATTCTGCCTTTCAAGGCATTCTTCTCCTCATTGGCTTTTTGGAGCTCTTTTGACATTTGTGTTAGTCTATTTTTTAAGGTGCTATTTTCTTCAGTATTTTTTTGGGTCTCCTTTAGCAAGCAGTTGACTTGTTTTTCATGGTGTTCTCATGTCACTCTCATTTCTCTTCCCAATTTTTTCTCTACTTCTCTTACTTGCTTTTCCAAATCGTTTTTGAGCTCTTCTATGGTCTGAGACCAATTCATATGTTTCTTGGAGGCTTTTGATGTAGGCTCTTCGAGTTTGTTGACTTCTTCTGGCTCTATGTTTTGATCTTCTTTGTCACCAAAAAAAGATTCTATAGTCTGAGTCTGAGTCTGAGTCCTTTTTCACTGCCTGTTCATGTTCCCAGACAATTAGTTGACCTTTGAGGTTTTTGTCAGGGTATGATTGCTTGGAGAGTAGAGAGTACTTTGTCCCAAGCTTTAGGGGCTGCACTGTTGTTTTCAGAGCTACTTCTACTCCACTGTCATGGCAAGCTCTGCCATAGCAGTGCTCCTTCTCTCCCAAGAACTGCCAACTAGGACTGCTACCCAGATCCAAGCAGGGTACCACAGGAGAACCTGCCTCTGCACCAGCAAAGCACTCCTTACACTCCCACTCTGATCAGCCTCTTGATTTCTCCCACCATGCGAGCCAGGGACTCCAAAAGCAGCCTTCCTGCTGCTGCTGCCTCCACCACCACCATGCCATCTCTCCACCCCAGGGCCGGGGTCAGACTCTCTCACCCCTATCTAGCAGTTTTCCCACCAACCTGCTCAGTGGGCTTTGGCATTTGTGGGTTGAGAAATATGATAACTGCCACGGCTCAATGATTCAGGGCCCTTAGGCCTGCTCTACCTAATTCCTGGTCTAGTTGGTCCTGGTGTGACGCACATTGGGCTGTGCTCTGCTCCAAGCAACATTTGATAGACCCTTCCTAGTGACCATCCAGGCTGTCCTGTGCTGAAGACCTGCTTCCCTCTGCTATTTCGCGGGTTCTGCAGCTTTAGAATTTGTTCAGAGCCATTTTTGTAGGTTTTTGTAGGGATTTGGGGGAGAGCTTAAGCAAGTTCCTGCTTTCCAGCTGCTATCTTGGCTCCCTCCCACCCCCAGTTAATTTCTTGAGTTCAACTTTTTTGTGTGAGAGGAATATAGACACAGAGTTGGAATCTATCCCAAATGGTGTCTCTTTTCTTCTATTTCATCTCCATCTCTAAAGTGAGGGTGATAACAGCACCTACCTCTCAGGGTCATTGTAAGGATAAGGTGAAATATTATTTGTAATGTATTTTGCCAACTTTAAAGCCCTATATAAGTTCTAGCTACTTAATAAAATGTAGCTTATGTATACAAAGATAACTGATGCTGCATACAATTGTTATTTGGAGGAAATTAAATTACCACTTCTCTGAAATTCAAAATTATATTAAAAATCTTTTTTTCAAAGTCACATGCATTTAGTTAGTGCCTATGTTGTCCTAGACAACATGATAAGTGATGGGAATTAAAAAAAAAGAAAAAAAAACACTATAGCAACCTTCAAGAAACTCAAAGTCTAATGGGGAAGAGAAGATGCAAATCATGCATATACAAGGTATATATAGGATAAATTGCAGGTAATATTATAGAGGAGGTACTAGCATTAAGGAGAATGAGAAAAAAATTTCTGGCAGAACTTGCCACTTTTCCTGGATCTTTAAGTAAGATTGGAAAGCCAGTAGATGGAGATAAGGAAGGAGTCATTCGAGGAATGGTTGGCATCCAGTGAAAATCAAGAAATTATGAAGTCAAGAGAATGTACGTCTTGTATAAGGAAAAACAAAGAAGTTAGTTATCTGATTGTAGAACAAGTGAAGAAAAGAAATGTGTAAGAAGACTAGAATAGTAGTAAGGGGCCAGATTATGAAGGGATTTAAAAGTCTAGCATCGGATTTTGTATTTTATATTTTATTTTTGATCCTAGAGGTAATAGGAAGCTAAAGCACTTGTTCTGGCATGGGCTTTGGGAAGATAAATTTGAAAGCTGAATTGAGAATGTGTTATTGTTGGGAAAGACTCAAGGCAGCAAGATGAATCAGAAGACTGATTCCATAGTCTAGCGTGAGGTGAAGATGGAATATAACAGAGTGGTCACAGTGTCAGAGAAGAGAAGAGGGCATATAAAAGCAATATTGTGAAGGTAGAAATAACAGAACTTAGCAACTAATTAGATATTGTTGATGAGAGTGAGGTCCTGAATATGACAACTAAATTTTGAGCCCAAAGGACCAAGAAAATAGTGGGGATGATGATGTTTTTCACATTAAATGAAATTGGCAAGAGAGGAGGCTTGGGGAGGAAAAATACATAAAAGTTCAGTTTTGGACATAATTTAAGATGCCTATGGGACATCGATGTTCAATACACAGTTGGAAATATGACACTTAAAATCAGGAGAGAGGAACAGAATGAATAAATAGATCTGAGAGTCATTTGCATAGAGATGTTAGTTGAAGCCATGGAAGCAAACGAAATTACTAACAGCATAGAGAGAGAAGATGACCCAGGATAGAGATTAATAGGATGCAGTCTAGATGAGGATCCAGCAAAATACTCTGAAAATGGTCAAATAGGTAGGAGGAGAATGAGGAAAAGACCACATTAATAGAACCAAATATATAGCAACTCCTTTAAACGTAGAATAGGGAGCTACTAAGAAAAAAAAGTTGTTTATTTGAAGTTTGGGATTTGTTGTACAAAACTTTTCCACATAGCCCAGCACCTGAGTTTCTCTTGTCTTCTTACACTGATATATCCTTTATAAAGATAAGTTTCTATCATGAAATAAGGTTCAGGTTTTGGTGATTAGATTGAATTTTCTGCTTCACACCTTTGTCTCTCAGAGACCAGTCACATGTTGGCTTTTTGTTGTAGAAAGCATTTGTGATTTGTTGCTTCCTTATTAGTTAAGGATACCTTCTCCTTCAGGCCTCTTCCCTTTCAACTTTCTCATAGTCTGACGGAATGATTTCACAGATATTGCCAAATCTACTCTATCTTATAAAGCCTGATGCTTAGTTGTTATTTCTTAAAGACAATTCCTTTTCTTTAGCTACAGTTTTGGATTTCCACTCCATTACAGATAATAGGGAACTTTTTGCTTGTTTGTTGGTTTACACTTTCAATTTCCCTTACTAAATTGAGTAACATATAGGGAATTAGTAAATCCTATCACAGTGGAGGATTTTATTTCAACAAATGGGAGATTTCAGGAAAGTAAAATGAATGTTGTATCCTAAGCTTTTTATTGTATTAAGACTAAAAATATTGTGAATCCTCTTCCCAGCTGTTAAAATTCACTGTATAGAGATGCTCTGTAAAATGAGAGAATATTGTAATAAATTGGTCATTTGTGAGATTACTAATAGTAGAAACCTTAGGTGAATATTAAATCAACTATAAAATACTTATTAAGTTCATGGTAACCACAGGACACTGTGCAAGACATTGGAGTGCCATAAGGGTTAAGCAAGATGTGGTTGTTGACCTCAAAAATTTTTTAAACTCATAAGGCTGTGGTGTTAATGTGATTAAAGATCTTCCCCAGGAGCTAGTTAAGGGAAGCTTGATTAGGGGAGGCTTGTTTTTTGGAAGGCCCACACCCTTTTGCTAACTAGCTATGAAGCTCCAGGCCCACACCCCTTTGCTAACTAGGTGCAAAGTCCCAGGGTCACACTCTTTTCCTAGTTGGGTCACTAGAGTTGTGAAGCCCTTGGGCGCTAAAAAGGGTATATATACCCTGTGGTATATTAAGCTCAGAGAGAATTGGAAGGGCAGAGAGAGAGAATGGCAAGAAGAGAGAGAACTGCAAAGGCTAGGAGAACTGTAAGCTCTCAGAACTGCGGGAGGAGAGGACGCAGGCAGGCAGACAGCTAGGATTTGTGAGTGAGTGCTTATGGAGAAGGCCCCAGCAGAGGGGAAGGTTAAGAGATGTCTTGGCTCCCTGCTGTGATATTATGTTTTAATTTCCTTGCTGTTATAATGAAGTGGACTCAGTGGTTTTGGGATACTATTGCTGCTATGTTGATTTGGAGTTATTGTTTTTGAGATTTGATCCTCTGGTGTCTGAATACATGTTTTACTTCTTCTGCCTTCCATATGGAGAGTCTCTTATATTATGAGATATCGAACTATACAGGCATATTCATGATTCATGGTCCCCATCGATATTGTGAATCTTGCCTTATTGATATAAAGGCTTGCAAAATATGTATTATCATAATAATAATACAAATCAGATGAAGCCTAATAAAAATATAGTTTGGTGAAATAAGGAGGGAAAAGCCACTCAGTTGTGAATACTAAGGAATGCATCATGAAGGAGGAGGCATTTTTAGTGGATTTTTGAAGGATGGACTAGGAGATCACATCTGGATGACGATGTGCAGTTTCATGTGTCACAATTGAATTGTCAAACTAACAAGCATTTACCTAAATATAGATATTTCTGGAAAGATCAGAAGTAGTTTAAGAAACAGAGGAGGTTTAGAATTACAAATAAATAGTACGGATGGGGCAGGAGCTGGGGCTGTCTTGCTTACAGTTATAAAATATTTATCGAATAATGTTACAGAGGAGGATTGTGTAGATATGCTATTGTTATGGGTAGAAGTAAGATTCAAACTGTATATTGATTGATGCATGAAAGTTGCAAGGAAATCAAATTCCTGGCTAAATCCAACACTGGATTCAATTCAAGAAACCTTTATTAAGCAGTGAAGTAGGGTGGCATAACGGATAAAGAGCTGGACTGTAAGCCAGGCAGATCTGGATTCAACTATCGCATCTGATACATACTGGTTCCATAACTCTGGGCAAAAGTGATTTAACCTCTTAGTGTCTAGGGAAATCTCAAGGATTATAAATTGCAGAAAAGGTAAACCTGCATTGTTAGAGGAAGTTTCCTCAACCAATTTCATACACACACATACACACACACACACACACACATATACACACATACACATACATATATATATATATACATACACATATACATATACACATATATACACATACATGCACAATATATACATACATAAATACACATACACATATACATACATACATATACACACACATATATTGCAGGTCCAGTCATTATCCACTATTTACAAATAATCTATTCAGAAAACTGTGCTCAGCAATAAATCAGAAGGAAAGTTTAGATAAGAGAGGCTACTAAGCCCTCATGGAGTTTATAATTTAGTAGTCTCTTGCATAATACAGTTATTTGTGTAATCTAGAAACTGGGTGAAATTCTAGAATGCATTTGTTAAAGACATGGTGAGTGAATGGAAATATATGTATATATGTATATGTATATATGTACATGTGTGTATATCTATCTATCTATAATCTGTGTGTATCCATATACATAAGACATAGATATAGTATATGTATAGTGTATACTTTTTATATGTATATCAACATGTGGGTAAGATACATATGTATACAAAGACATGTGTCTATGTATATGGAGCAGTGGATAGAGTCATAGGCCTCAAGTCAGAAAGAATCATCTCCCATTTTTCTGAGTTAAAATCTGGCCTCAGATACTTACTAGCTTTGTGATACTGGGCAAGTCATGTAACCCTGTTAACCTCAGGTAACTCACCTACAAAATGAACTAGAGAAGGAAATGGCAAACCACTCCAGTATCTTTTCCAAAAAAATGCCAAATGGGGTCATGAAGTGTTAGACACGACTGAAAAAAAGAACATCAAACAACAGCAAAAAATATTGTGTATGTGTTATTGTGTATACATACATATATACAGGCAATGATTATAAAGAGCAAAGAGATAGAATGGCTTTATAAAAATTACTTTTTTTACATTACTGGATTAATTTATCCCAGGAATATTTTATATATAGTTTACCTATATTATGCCAAAGTATCTGATAATCTTTCATTCTATTTTTGTTATCAAGGTCCATGAAGAAATACTGAAGCAACTGTATTTGATTAGCCTGGAGATGGAAAAAAAGGAGCAGAGTTAACATCAAATTTTAGTTGTGTCTTATCACTTGTCTGCTAGACGTTTCCTCTTGGACTTTATCTTTACCCCTATACTTGTAATCACCTCCCCTATCTGCCAGAATGTTAACAGAGTAGATACTATATCATTTCTGGTTTTGTCTCCCCTGTACCTAAGATTTACTAAATGCTTTTCAAATTTAATTCAATTAATAGCAATTTTAATGCAAAGAGCTGTCATTTATCACTGAAGAAGAACTGAACATGTTCTCTTTAGTCCCAGTGAGTAAAACTAGGAACAATGGGTAAGTCTTCTAAATTTGGATTAAAATAAATAAATACTCCCTACTATTGAGAACCATATAAAAATAGAATACTCATCTTGCAAAGCAGTGAACTACCCCTCATGAGAGGCCTTCAAGGAAAGACTGATAATCACATATTAGATATGATATAGAAGGGATTCTCATTCAGGCTTTTATTTGACTAGAGGTTTTTGTAGGTCTCTTCCAGTGTTAATACCTTGAAAGATTTTCAAACTGCTTTTAAGCCTCAATGTGACATGGAAATATTGGAGTGAGTAGGTATTTACTAAACATTTCCTCCCTCCCTTCCTTCCTTCCTTCCTCCTTCACACTCATCATATTAACAAAGATGAGAAAACAGGGACAAAAAAGTTGGAGGGTATGTAAGAGAACAAGCAAAATAATTCACTATTAGTTGAGATGTGAAAAACAATTTATAACCATGCCCCTAAAATCATTAAATTGTGCATGCACATTTGACCTAGTGATTTCATTACTAGTCATGTACCCCAGAGGAAATCAAGTGGAATAGGTTAGGTACATAAGACACAGTACTAGATGACTATAGTCATCATACTGTTTGATAAACCCCAAAACTCTGTCTTCTGGGATAAGAACTCATTATTTGACAAAAGCTGCAGGGGAAATTGGATAATAGCATGGCAGCAACTAGGCCTAGACCAACATCTCATATCATATACCAAGATAAGGTCAAAATGGCAGGTAAATGATTTAGACATAAAGGGTGATACCATGAGCAAATTAGGAGAGCAAGGAATAGTTTACCTGTCATATCTATTGATAAGGGAAGAATTTATGACCAAGGAAGAGATAAAGAACATTATGAAATGCAAAATGGATAATTTTGATTACATTAAATTTAAAAGTTTTTGCACAAACAAAACCAATGAAACCAAGATTATAAGAAAAGCAGAAAGCTGGGAAACAATTTTTACTATCAATATCTCTGATAAAGGCCTCATTTCTTTTTTTTCTTTTTTTGTCATTTTATTTCTTCTAAATTTAGAAGACATATATACTCTTCTAAATATATATGTATGTTTCCTCTTAAACCCATTCCAGATGAAAGTAGGTTACCAGAACTACCAGCTCTCCTCCCCATCTAAATCCTCTGTATCCTTTCTTCTTCTTGCTCCTCTTTTGTATAAAATAGTTACTGTGTTTAGTTGTTTCTAAATGCTTTTACTTTTTAAATTCATATTATTGATTTATCCCCCTCTTTCTTATGAGCTCAACAATTATTACTAAGAATGTTAGACATACATTTTACATTTTATGTTATATAAAAGGCAAACAATCTGTTCTTATGAATCCCTTATAGTCAGTCTTTGTTGTGTACCTTATGTTTCTCTTGGTTCTTGTATGTCAAATCTTCTATTAAGTTGAGGATGTTTTTTTAACAAAGTCTTGAAAGACTGAGGTTTTTTCAAATGTCCTTTTTTCCATTCAATATAATACTGAAATTTGAAGGGTATGATATTTTCGGCCAGAGGCCCAGGTATTTTGCTCTTCAATATATTGTATTCCAAGACCTGTGGTCCTTTAATGTCTCTGCTACTAGGTCTTGTGTAATTCTAATTGTGGCGCCATCATATTTAAATTGTTTTAATCTTGATGTTTTTAATATTTTATCCTTGATCTGGGGGTTCTGGAATTTGACTATGATTTTTCTATGAGTTTTCTTCATAGGATCTCTTTTAAGTGGTGTGCGATGGATTTTTTTCTATTTCTACTTCCCTACCTTGTTCTAATGCTTCAGGACAATTTTCTTTAATTATTTCTTGTATTATTGTATCAAGATTCTTTTTTTGATCATGACTTTCAGTTACTCCAATTATTTTTATATTTTATCTTCTTGATCTATTCTCCAGATCTGTTATTTTTCTTACATGATGTTTCACTTTCTCTTCTATTTTTTCATTATTCAAGTTTTATTTAATTATTTCTTGATCTCTTATAATTTCACTGGCTTCCCTTTGCCCAATTCTAATTTTCAAGGTGTCATTTTCCATCTTGAGATTCTGGATCTCCTTTTCTAATTGGTTGATTTTCCTTT
Source organism: Trichosurus vulpecula (assembly GCF_011100635.1). Classification (NCBI taxonomy): domain Eukaryota; kingdom Metazoa; phylum Chordata; class Mammalia; order Diprotodontia; family Phalangeridae; genus Trichosurus; species Trichosurus vulpecula. Next base: position 222,635,568 of record NC_050575.1, on the reverse strand, counting down.
CATAACCTTCTTGTTTTCCTTGGATTATTTTCATTTATTTATTTATTTTAGTTTTTCCTCCAACTCTGTCATTTGATTTTTAAAGTCTTTTAAAAGATCTTCTATAAATTCTTTTTGGACAAGTGACCATTTGACATTGCTCTTTGGGGGTTTCTTTACTTCAATATCCTCCTCTGAAGATGAACCCTGGTCATCTCTATTCCTGTAACAGGTTTCTATAGTTGGATTCTTTCTCCTTTGCCTGTGCATTTTTTTTGTAGTAATACCTCTAGCCCTGGGGTATGGGAACTGGTGCCTCTTGCCACAGATCTCTAGTTCTCTCCTCATTTCCAAAATATATAGAGAACCGAATTAAATTTATAAGAATAGCAATCATTCTCTAATTATAAATTGTTAAGGGATACGAACAGGCAGTTTTCAGATGAAGAAATTAAAGCTATCTATAGTCATACGAAAAAAGAGTGCCCTAAATCACTATTGATTAGAGAAATGCAAATAAAAACAACTCTAAGGTACCACCTTACACCTATCAGATTGACTAATATGGTAGAAAAGGAAAATTATAAATGTTGGAAAGAATGTGAAAAAATTGGAACGCTAATGCATTGCTGGAGTTGTGAACTGATCCAACCATTCTGGAGAGCAACTGTAACTATTCCCAAAGGGCAATAAAACTGTGCATACCCTTTGATCCCACAATACCACTACAAGTTCTGCATCCCAAAAAAAATCATAAAAAGAGAAAAGGACCAACATGTACAAAAAGATTTATGTGGTAGCAAATTGCTACCAAATTTTTGTGATAGCAATAATTGGAATTTGAGGGGATGCCCTTCAACTGAGGAAGGGCTGAAGAAGTTGTGACATACAAATGTAATGGAATACTAGGATGCTATACAAAATAATGAACAGGTGGATTTCAGGGAAAAAACCTGGAAAGACATAAATGAACTACTTCTGAGTGCAGTGAGGAGAACTAGGACAACACTGTACTCAGTATCAGTAACACTGTATGATGATCAACTATGATAGACTTAGCTCTTCTCAGCTATAAAATGATCTAAGACAATTCCAAAAGACTCAAGAAGAAAAATGCTATCCACAGCCAGAGAAAGAATTATGTAGTATGAATGCAGATCGAAGCATACTATTTTCACTTTTTTTCTCATTTTTCCCTTTTGTTCTGATTCTTTTTTTTTTTTTTGCAGGGAGGGGAAGACAAGGCAATTGGGGTTAAGTGACTTGCCGAAGGTCACACAGCTAGTAAGGGTGTTAAGTGTCTGAAGCTGGATTTGAACTCAGGTCCTCCTAACTCCAGGGCCAGTGCTGTACTCACTGCACCCCTTAGCTGCCCTTGTTCTGATTCTTCTTTCACAACATGACTTATGTGGAAATATATTTGATATGATTGTATGTGTAAAAATGTCAAAAATAAATAAATTTAGAATGAAATGACAGAGAGAAATGAAGAAAACTAGAACAATTTTAATGATGTAAAGGAAGACAAATTTGAAATATTTCTAATCTCCAATCAATGTGATAAATGATGACTCTGTAATACTGGAAAAAATCAGTTACTGTTAGGAACCCCTGAGAAACCCCCTAGCTACTGACAAGCACCCCCAGAAAGAATGGACTCAGATCTCTTCGGCATTTAGCAGATATCCCTGGGGCCCTGTGACTCCTCCAAGGAATGTCAATAGATAGGACCATCCCACTGAAGGATAACCTGGCAGACCCTTTCTGTCTAGTAGATATCCCTGGGGCTCCGTGACTCCACCAAGGAATGTCAATAAGATTATCCCACTTTTGATCAGTCAGGACCTTTTGTTCCTGTTCCCTCTACCCTGTGACCTGGCCTGTAGGTTCCAGGAGATAATTAACCTCTGTACCCCGTATTTCCTATATAACCCACACCTTCACCTCAAAACAGGGCCATCGATTTGGGTAGCAAGACCCCAATGGTGGCCAGCTAATAAATTCTCCATTTAAAACTTGTGCTCTGTGGCGTGTCTCACTCGCTTCTGGTACAACGACTCCTGTCTGTTAGAAGAGAGATGACAGATTTTTAGTGCAAAATCAGACATCCATTTTCAGATATAAGTAATGCCTTTATTTGTTTTGCATGATTCTATTTATTATTGCAAGAGAGAACTTCTATTGAGGGTGAGTTGGGCGGGAAGTGAAAGAAAGAAAGAAGTGAGAGATGGAGAGAAGGAGGAAAGGAAAGGAGGAAAGAAGAAAGCAAAGAGAGAAAGAAGGCAAGGAAGTAAGTGAAAGAAGGAAGACAAGAAGGAAGCAAGGAAGGGAGAGAAGAGGGGAATGTAAAAAGTAGAGATTAAGACAGGAAAAAAGAGAAAGAAAAATAAGTATCATTAAGACACACAAGAAAGAAAAAAAAAAGTAGAGTAGAAGGTGAATAAGATGTTTTTAACTACCTGACTGAATTTAAAACAAATTTAAAAACAAACAATATATTAAAATAATCATTGGGTTCATATACACTACATTTTTTTCTTCTCCTTTTAGTGTCAATGTTTGTGTTTATTAATGATTCTTGATTCCATAATGAAAAGCTAAATTTCAAGTAAAACTATAGGTGTCAAGTTCTGGGCTTATTGAACTCTGGCTTAATTAAAAGAATGGGGGTAAAATATATACAATTAACATTATAAAGCCTATGGAGATCTTTGACTTTCAATTTCTGTTTTATTTCCTTTTAAGCCTGCCTCCAATTCCAGCTTTGACTTGTGTCTGTTCACCATGGACTAATGCATCCTATTTCAGTATTACCCTATTTGGTTTATACTTTTTTATCTACAAAATACTATATGATAAATGCTTTAGAAAGAAGCAGGAAGGAAAGGATCATTACTAATAGGATTTTTAAGAGGTGTCATCTGAAGATAACTTTAAACTATGGATAAAAATTTAAAAAATGGGAAAAGGAGGGTGGAATTTCCAGACATGGCAGTAGATAACAATAAGCAAAATGAGGAAAGCAGAAATAGTATAACACATTTGGGGGGGGCAGGGCTTAGACATAGAATATTTGACTTTACATGGAACGCAGAGAACTTGCAGAAGACTACAACTAAAGCAAGAAAGGAAAGATCCCATATTTATAGATGAAAAACATGTTAGATTCCAATTGCTTTGTTTAAAACATGAAAAAAAATGAAGTTCATATATGTAGGTGACATAATAGAAGATAAAGAAGAGGATTTTAAAAATAACTTTAAGGAATTTATGGAAGAAAAGCATAAAGTCATTATTTACCTCAGAAAAACAGTGGGAATAATAGTAGATTTGCATGATAAGTAGAAGAAACATATTACCTTCCTAGCTAGATTTAAAGGTCCTTGAGGGCAAAGATCATTTGTCTTTGTAACCTCATTGTCATGTTGCCTGATTATGTAGTAGGCACTGACTAAGGCTCCCTGACTGGTTTCCAGGTTTTAAGAGTACAGAAAGTTGGGAACAATAGCTAACAAAGAAAAAAAAGAGAATTGGAATCTAAAAATCTGCACAAGTTAGAGTAATATCATGGACCCAATGAAGTAGTGTTTATTAGGTATAAATGTCAATTTCTACTCTGGAGTTAAAAAAAAATACGTTCAAGCACAGCATACCTAGACAATATAGCTCCTATGAAAGTGATTGGGGACTTTCATGGAATGGGAAGTTCAATGAAGATCTCCTTACCTTCTTTTTGTTCATACAGACCTGATAACATAATGCCATCAGTGTGATTTCTATAAAGTATAAGTTGTACTTTACAGAGTTGTAAGAAAAACAATTTGTAACTATGAAAATACTAAATAAATATGAATTGATATGTTTATTATCATTAATGTAATCTGTGTGTACAATTCAACCAGATGGTAGCATTAATTGTTTTCCGTGAAGTCATTTCTGCTCAAGTAAGGATTTTTTCATTCTCTCTTGTGTTTTCTGGTCAGCTTAGCTCCTGAACTGTCATTATCCTAAGCAGGTAGGTGATATAGTGGCTAGAGCACTGGAGCTCCAGCAGGTAGGTGGTATAGTGGCTAGAGCACTGGAGCTCCAATTCAACCTCAGACATATACCAGTTGTGTAACACAGTCTCAGACCTTGGCTGTTAAGTGACTAGCCAAGTCATTTAACCTCTATATACCTCAGTTCCATCACCTATAAAACAAGGGTAATAATACTTATAAAATTATTTTGTCATTAAAATGAGATATTTAAAAGCACTTTACAAATCAGTGCTACATAGATGCTAGATATTATCGTTATTAATGCTGCTGCTGCTGATAGCTACATTTATACATACTTATATTCTAGCCACTGTGCTAAGTGCTTGACAATTATTTCATTTGATCTTTAAAACATACCTGTGAGATAGGTGCTAGCATTTTGCAGATGAAGAAACTGAGGCAAGCAGAGGATAAATGACTTTTCTAGGGTCACACATCTAGTTTTTTTTTTTTCAAATTTATTTATTTATTTTTAGTTTACCACACACGGTTCTACATAATTTTGAGTTCCAGATTTTCTCCCCTCCCTCCCCCCTCCCACCCCAAGACGGCCTGGAATCTCATATAACTACCATGTATAACTTCGCATTGAATTAATTTATACACTAGTCAAGTTGTGGAGAAGAATTATGACCAATGGCATGAATCATGAGAAAGAAGAGACATAACCAAAAAAACCAACCAACCAAACAAACAAACAAAAAAAACACAACCAAAAACAAAAGAGAAGCAAAAAAGGCAAGCATGTGGTGCGCCACAGCTAGTATTTGCCTAAGGATGAATTTGAATTCAAGTCTTCATGATCCATGCCCAGCAGTCTATCCACTGTACCACTTAGCTGTCATTACTCCTCCTTTTCCTCCTCCTCCTCCTCCTACAAATACTACTAGTTCTCCAACTCCAACTATGACTATGACTATGACTATGACTATGACTATGACTAGGACTAGGACTAGGACTATGACTAGGACTATGACTGACTATAGCTATGGCTACAACTGTGACTATTGCTTTTATTATTGCTGTTACTATTATTACTACCCTCTCAATGAGCTCTGAAATCAGATACTGAAATAGTACAATGAACTTAACCAATACCAATTTTCTATACTTAGTTGAATGTATTTTTAAATGTAATGATATAGGGAAGTCTGACTGGATTTATTCCTCCATAAACCTGAGCCCATTTCATGATAGATCAAATACAAAGTTAGAACCTACTGATCTTTATTGTCTTTATTCTCCTTATTTAGAGAGGTAGCAGGATTACATAGAGAGACCTAAGACTATGCAGAGCCAAACCTAATATCTCAAATTAAGACAAAGAAATTCATGGTATGTCATACACTTTGGAGCCTCTTGGAAATTCTTTCAAGTCCAACAAAATAGGAATTGTTGGTTGCTGGTGATGATACTTTATATGCACGTACATGTAAAAAGTCATGAAAACGATTAAGAACATCTATGTAGTCATTCTGGGGAATATACCTGAAGACCTAGGTTATGTGCCAGCCTGTCTCCAAGGAAATACCGTGTATAGCCAAAGATCTTCAAAGGCAATTTAGAGCTCATATGTTACTAAATTCTGGCACTTAAGAAGCCAAACATTGCCAAAATGTTTTATTTGCTAAGGTAATAGAAATAGTCAATGTAAGGAACTCATCACGCACTTTGTGATCTTGGCAAGTTTTATACCATTAAGTTTTACAGTCAAATTTCTGATCAAACAGATATGATAGAATTCCAACAGTCTTCAGCCACACTGTCCAGCAGAATGCTGGCCATGATACTAACAAGACAAGGGCTTTTGAAAATTGAAAAAAAAAAACCCGGAAAATAATAGAAGACATAGGTGTCACAATTGAAGTTTACTGAGATGAGACAGTAGCTCTAGGCCATAGCATGTAAAAATGTTGCCAGAAGGAGCCCCACCTAGTGCTATTTATTTTTATTTATACATATGCTGTGAGTTATTTCAGAATCCTGTAAATCAGAGTTGCATTGACTGCCCATTTGTTTAGGATTCAGCCCTTCAAAGGATTCTGTTTTGGTAGTTGAATCCTAGTTCACAGTGCATTAATTTCCTATTCCTGTTCTGCCTTTTTTTAGGGCATTATGAACTGACCCAATATTGATTTGTTCTGTACTTTTAAGGATTGTGGAGAATGAGGTGAAAACCTCATCTCTATTAAAACCATTGGTCAGTCAGAAGCGCAGGGAAGGGGAGTCTCTGCGGTTTCCTGCTTCAACAGTGCTGGAACAGAACCCGGGGCTCGATTCCCGGCCGTAGCCGCCCTTGGCCACCTCTCCACCTTCACTTCACCTCCACTAACCAACACTTCTTCCGCCCTATCATGCGAGCAGCAGCCCCCCAGCTCAGCCGCTCGTCGCCACCGCCCAGCTTCAGTCGCAGTCCCTGTGCAGCCACCTCCTCCCGCCTCTTCCGCCCTCTGCCTCATCCATCGCCTCGCCCATCGCCGCGCCCATGACCACCTCGTCCCTCTCTCAGGTGAGGCAGAACTTACCACCAGGACTCGGAGGCCGCCATCAACAGGCAGATCAACCTGGAGCTCTACGACTCCTACGTCTACCTGTCCAGGTCTTACTACTTTGCCCAAGATGATGTGGCGTTGAAGAACTTTGTCAAGTATTTCCTACACCAGTCGCTGTAGGAGAGGGGGAATGCTGAGAAGTGATGAAACCATCACGGTGGCCTCCTCTTCCTGTGAGACATCAAGAAACCAGACCAAGAATACCGGGAGAGTGGGCTGAATGCAATGGAGTGTGCTCTGCACTGGGAAAAAAAATGTCAATCAATCATTACTGGAATTGCACAAGCTGGTAAGTGACAAGAATGACCCCCACCCATTTGTGTGATTTCATCGAAACCCACTACATGGACGAACAGGTAAAGTCCATCAAACAACTGGGTGATCACGTAACCTGAGCAAAATGGGGGCCCCCGATTCTGGCATGGCAGAGAATCTTTCTGACAAACACACTCTTGGAGAACAGGACCAGGAGAGCTAAGCCACACCTGGCTTCCCCCACACCTATGCTATGGGCATGGTGAATCCTACTGTCTTTCAGTGCATGCATATTTTGGTTATCTGACCTTTTCATAATCTGTACCAAAAAACTGCCACCATTTACATCTCAGTTAAGTGACTTGGTACTGATAAAAACAAAACAAAACAACAACAACAATGACAAAAAACCAAAACATTGGCCACAGGAAGGAAAGAAATTGGTGAATGTTTGTTTTGGCATGTTGAATGAAATTAAAGTTTATTGCCAAGTAAGTCAGATGCTAGATTCCTATCCAAACTAAAACGATTTGAGACCCCTCTCTATCAGAAGAAGCATTATTAGGAAAATTCTGACTGGGCCAGTTTTTTTTAAAACATAAATTACTCTGAGGTCTGCTGAATACACAGCATTGAGGTAGTCGGCTTTTATCTTTATATCAAATGTGTGTCCCTTGAGAAGCAGCATGGGGTAGTGGTCAGAGGATTGGCCTTAAAGTTGAAGGAACATGGATTGAAGTTCAGTCTCTATTCTTTTTTTTTAATATTTTAATTTTTTCCAACTAAATGCAAATTTTGAATGTTCTTTTTTTAAATAGAGTTTTAAATTTTCTTCCTCCTTATTGAAAGGAACAAACAATTTGATATGGATTATACATGGGCCCCTGGACAAGTCTTTTAACCTCTCAAAATGAAGGCAACTCTAAGTTAGGGACAAAAAAGGTACTTCTCACAATCAACAGAGAAAGCTTCCTCTTCCTTGTGATTTTCTTATGCTAAAGAAGCCCTACAGTGAGTCCCAACCCATAAGTATTTCAACTTAGGTGTTGTGTCCATCAAAAGAATATAAGCTCCATAAAGGAGACTTTCATTTTTGTCCTTGAATGCCTAGTGCCAGATATAGCGTCTGGAACACAAGAAGTATTTTTTGAAATGCTTGTTTATTGACTGATTTTATAGATTCCTCTATTCAAATAATGCCCCACCATCTTCATCCTAATAATCTCTAGAAAAGATAATTTCTGATACCTAAAATGATGACAAAACCAAAAACCCAGCAATGGCCACAATAGAAAAAAATTCATTTTTTGTATATCTATTATAGGATTCTTCTCAAATCTAATTTTTTCCTTACAGAGTTCCATATTTTTAAGAGGCATTACCACTTGAAAGCATCTTATTAGTTCTAATGAACAAAATTTTTCAGAATCAGTGAAATATATGTTACTATAATGCACATTTTGGAAGTGTAAATAGATTTGAATTTACCAGTGACCAAAAGTAAGCAAAATTATTGAAATAATTGGTTTTAGAATAGAAAATGTAAGCTATAAAAATTATGATGTGTTAGTTGTTTCCATATTGTCTTCACACATTTGAATTTTACAGAATTAATATAAAGAGGGTAAAATTTTGATAGCATTAATGTGGAGAACTCCTGGGAGAAGAATCATCTCTGTCAATGAAAGTTGGCACCTTTTCTACAACTTATAGTCTTAGAAATATGTCTGGAGCATGGAAGAATTCGAATTACTTACTTAGGATCATAAACACCTTATGTATCAGAAGTGAAACTTGAATGCCTTTTGTGTCTCAAGACCATTTCTATAACCACTAGATTTCTCATGAGCATAGGACTTAAATTTATACAGTACCTCTTATTTTTCAAAGAATTGTCATAGATATTTTTCAATTTACATTCATAACAATATAACTGAAAGAACAGATTTTGCTGTCAGTCCTATACAGAGAGGAAACTGAGACAAAAAGAGATCAAATAATTTATGAAACATCAAACACCGTAATAGAGAATTATAACCACTGGGGGAAGGAGGAACAGATTTCTTGTTCCAGACATAATACTTTTACCATATTCTTAAATACTTAAAAAAAAACTACTAGTCAGGCAGTAGTGATGTTTGATGGGTGAAATAAAAATTAAAAATATTTATTCTATAGGAGATTGTTATTTTGTGTGTATTTATTAGAAGATGGTATGTGTTTGAATTAAATACTTAAATCACTGACACTGGGGCTTACTTTCACTATATTGCTGTCTGAAAATGGAGGAGTGTAAATAAAAGGGCTATGTTTGGATCAATATCAAGTTGTTTATTCCTTTAATAATAAAAAAGAGGGGAAAGATGATTGATGTTACATCTTTGCACATGAAATAATAAAGTACCAGGTTGTTTCAAGGGTACATTTTTTTTCTTTTCGGAAAATCATTTCTCCTGCATTTGACTATATCTAAGAATTTCTAAAGGATGTGAAAACAGAAGTTCTATTACAGCATCATTACATTAGCATAATTAGAAAACTCATAGAGAAAATGAAATACAGAATTAGTACCCTCATCTCCCCAGCCCTTTCCCCCGACACTGTTTTCATGTCATAAGAAAAAGTAGTTCTGACTATTAATATTACTAAATTATGGAATGTTAAGTTTTTTCTGAAGATAATCCTCAGAAATATCAAATATTATATGAACTATTCTTAAGCTTCTCGCACCTTTTAGTAAACAACCCTTACCTGTGATCTAAACCCACCATTCTTTATAGTTGTACCTAATTTTCAAGCACAAATTGCCCCAAAAGAACAAATAAAGCATTATGTAAAATAGAATTTCTACAGTTTATCAATCCACACAAATCTAACAAGTGATATTATAGAGAACACATAGGATTTGGAGTTAAATCACCTGAATTTGAATCTGGGCTGTGCTTATTACTATTTTTTCAATTATAGGAAAGTCACTTAACTGCCCTAGATCTCAGCTTTCCCATCTATAAAATGAAAGGGATGAACTGGATGGCCTCAGAAGTCCCTTCAACAATTATGATCCTATGTCCATTTTTTTTTTAACTTTTTATTTATTTATTTTTTTAATGCAGTTTATTTATTTAACATATTTGGTTTTCAGCATTGATTTTCACAACATTTTGAATTACAAATTTTCTCCCCATTTCTACCCTCCCCCCCACTCCAAGATGGCTTATATTCTGGTTGCCCTGTTCCCCAGTCAGCCCTCCCCTCTATCACCCCCCTCCCCTCTCATCCCCTTTTCCCTTCCTTTCTTGTAGGGCAAGATAAATTTCTACGCCCCATTGCCTGTGTATCTTATTTTTTAGTTGCATACAAAAACTTTTTTTGTTTTTGAACATCTGATTTTAAACCTTTGAGTTCCAAATTCTCTTCCCTCTTCCCTTCCCACCCACCCTCCCTAAGAAGTTGAGCAATTCAACCTAGGCCACACATGTATTATTATGTATAACCCTTCCACAATACTCATGTTGTGAAAGGCTAACTACATTTTGCTCCTTCCCAACCCATCCCGCTTTATTGAATTTTCTCCCTTGACCCTGTCCCCTTTCCAAAGTGTTTGTTTTGATTACCTCCACCCCCATCTGCCCTCCCCTGCATCATCCCCCTGCCTTTTATTACTTTTTTTTTTTATCTTCCTCCCTCTTCTTTCCTGTGGGGTAAGATACCCAACTGAGTATGTATGGTATTCCCCCTCAGGCCAAATCTGATGAGAGCAAGGTTCACTCATTCCCCCCTCACCTGCCCTCTCCCCTCCTCCCATAGAACTGCTTCCTCTTGCCACCTTTATGCGAGATAATCCACCCCATTCTATCTCTCCCTATCTCCCTCTCTCAGTATGTTACTCTCTCATCCCTTAATTTCATTTTATTTCTTTTAGATATCTTCCCTTCATCTTCAACTCACCCTGTGTCTGCTCTCTCTCTTTTATATATATATATATATATACATAAAAACCCATATATACATATATATACATATACATACACATACATACATATACACATAGATATATACATAACAACACATTCACTTATATATATACATAAACATATATATATATATATATACATAAACATATATATATATATATACACATACATGCATATTCCCTTCAACTACCCTAATAGTGAGGTCTCATGAATCATACTCATCATCTTTCCATGTAGGAATGTAAACAAAACAGTTCAACTTTAGTAAGTCCCTTGCAATTTCCGTTTCTTGATTACCTTTTCATGCTTCTCTTGATTCCTGTGTTTGAAAGTCAAATTTTCTATTCAGTTCTGGTCTTTTCACTGAGAAAGCTTGAAAGTCCTCTATTTTATTGAAACTCCATATTTTGCCTTGGAACATGATACTCAGTTTTGCTGGGTAGGTGATTCTAGGTTTTAATCCTAGCTCCATTGACCTCCGGAATATCGCATTCCAAGCCCTTCGATCTCTTAATGTAGACGCTGCCAGATCTTGGATTATTCTGATTGGGTTTCCACAATACTCAAATTGTTTCTTTCTGGCTGCTTGCAGTATTTTCTCCTTCATCTGGGAGCTCTGGAATTTGGCAACAATATTCCTAGGAGATTTCTTTTTGGGATCTATTTGAGGAGGCGATCGATGGATTCTTTCAATTTCTATTTTGCCCTGTGGCTCTAGAATATCAGGGCAGTTCTCCTTGATAATTTCCTGAAAGATGGTATCTAGGCTCTTTTTTTGATCATGGCTTTCAGGTAGTCCAGTAATTTTTAAATTATCTCTCCTGGATCTATTTTCCAGGTCAGTGGTTTTTCCAAGGAGATATTTCACATTGTCTTCCATTTTTTCATTCCTCTGGTTCTGTTTTATAATATCCTGATTTCTCATAAAGTCACTAGCTTCCACTTGCTCCAATCTAATTTTTAAAGTAGTATTTTCTTCAGTGGTCTTTTGGACCTCCTTTTCCATTTGGGTAATTCTGCCTTTCAAGGCATTCTTCTCCTCATTGGCTTTTTGGAGCTCTTTTGCCATTTGAGTTAGTCTGTTTTTTAAGGTGTTGTTTTCTTCAGTGTATTTTTCAGTATTTTTTTGGGTCTCCTTTAGCAAGTCATTGACTTGTTTTTCATGGTTTTCTCGCATCCTTCTCATTTCTCTTCCCAATTTTTCCTCTACTTCTCTAACTTGCTTTTCCAAATCCTTTTTGAGTTCTTCTATGGCCTGGGGCCAGTTCATGTTTTTCTTGGAGGCTTTGGTTGTAGGCTCTATGACTTTGTTGTCTTCTTTAGGCTGTATGTTTTGGTCTTCTTTGTCACCAAAGAAAGAATCCAAAGTCTGAGACTGAATCTGGGCATGTTTTCGCTGCCTGGCCATATTCCCAACCAACTAACTTGACCCTTGAGTTTTTCAGTGGGGTATGACTGCTTGTAGACTAATGAGTTCTATGTTCTACATTTGGGGGGGAGGTGCCAGCTCTGTCAGAGCCGCACTCCTCCTTCCCCAAGGACCCCCAGTCTAGGCTGGGCTTAGATCTTCAGCAGGCTGTTGCGCTCCTGCTCTGATCCGCCACTTAATTCCTCCCACCAGGTGGGCCTGGAGCCGGAAGTAACAACAGCTGTAGCTGCCCCACCTCCCCTGCCCCCGGGGCTGGAAGCCGAACCGGGAACTCCTTCCACTCCTGCAGCTTTTCCCACTAACCTTCTCCGCAGTCTTTGGTGTTTGTGGGTCGAGGGGTCTGGTAACTGCTGCAGCTCACATATTCAGGGCGCTAGGGCCCCCTGCGCCCGGCTTCTGGTCTGGATCGTCCACGTCGCTCAGGCTGGGCTCTGCTCCACTCCGTTCCCAGCTCCCAGCTCCGTGTGGAATAGACCTCACCTAGAGACCATCCAGGCTGTCCTGGGCTGGAGCCCTGCTTCCCTCTGCTGTTCTGTGGGTTCTGCTGTTCTAGAATTGGTTCAGAGCCATTTTTATAGGTTTTTGGAGGGACTCGGGTACGGAGCTCACTCTAGTCCGTGCTTACCAGCCGCCATCTTCGATCCTATGTCCATTTAGAAAACACATAGACATTAAAGGCAAATGATTTGCCAGTCTTCATATAACCATTGATTCTGTTTTTGAATGAAATAAAAGATAACACCATATTTGAATTCTAAAACTTCTGTGCCTGATGTACTCACCATATGAGTTTTCACTTAGGAAGTTGATATTGCAAAGAGAAGCTAGACCTGACAAAGTGCATAGAGAAGAAATCTAGTGGTGATACAATTTTGAATTTCAGATAACTCAAAGTGATTGTAGATAAATGGAAGTAACCACTAGTGAAATTAATACCAAAATGAGTTGCCTAGAAGACAGCATTGAATACTGAGCCATGGCCAACTTTCTTCACTTTATAACATTATTACCATCATATCTACAGTTTTAAGGGATGTGTTTTATGAAAATATGAGAAGCAAAAATAAGTTTTTGAAGATAATTTTTATAATAGACTAAATATTAATACTCATATCATTGACTGAAGGAATAAGATACCTCCATAATTTTTATTTATTGGTGAGTGGGAAAAATACTAAAATAGCAACCATTCATGAAATAGAGCAAAGCCATTAATGATTCTCCTACTAAAACATGTCTTACATTCTTATTTTAAGATTATATATAATTCCTTGATAGAATTAACCTTTAAGATTGCATTGGTTGAGGTTGCTGTGGTGATCAACACCAAAAGAGGGACGGAATCAAGAAAACATTCATTGACCAGAAGTGTTCATCATTGTCATGGAAGCTACCATGGAGTTTCCACATGGAAAATCCTTACACAATGCAAAGTTTCCCAGATTTCTTGTATATTCAGATGACATTGTAAAAGCTCCACACCCTCTGATACAAAAAAAGCCTCATTAATAATATTTCATTCCTTACTTTTTGGATGCATTTTTTTTTTGCAGTTGTTACATAAGGGCTCTTTATTTTGTCTCATTTAATTCCCCCTCCTTTTTTCCCCTTCAAATATAAGGATCCTCTTCCAAATCGTAATACATATATTCTATTTCTTCTAATTTTAAGACTGATTATAAATGAAAAAAGTTCATTGATACTCTTAGAATGAATTTTAAAATGCAGTTTGATACATAGTTAAAATTCCATTTTCCTGTATGACTATACAATATTTTCCCAACAATTTTTATTATATAGTGATACTTGCCTCAGTACTTCATAATCTTTAATGCATCAGACACCAGTTTTATGCGAGACTTTGGTTCTAATTCCATATTATGTAGTATCTTCAACTGATCCATTTTAACTATTTTTAGCATAGTACAACATAGTTTTGATAAGTTGCATTTTGTAGTATGGACTAGAAGTACAATTTTGCATTGCTACCCAACCTTTTGATTTTCCTTGGATTTATTGTCCTTTTGTTCTTCTATGTGATTTTTTTTTACTGTTTCTATTAAATAACTCATTGGCATTTTGATTGATGTTGCCTTAATATTATAATTATTTTGAATAGTACTGCTATTTTTGCTATATTGAATCGAACAAGAAAACTTCTCTCTGATTATCTAATTCTTTATTTCCATTAATATGATTTTATTCTTGTTATACAACCCTGAAGAATTTGATGATCTATTGTGTGACATAGGAGACAATGGCAAAGGGCTGCCCAGCATGGTAAGCCCTTATTAAAGAAGGCACTGTGCTCTATAAGCAAAGCAGAATAACAGCAGCTCAAAAGAAATGTGAGATGCATAAATTTAGAGACATCTCCACTCCAAAAATTCATGTGGACTGTTTGTGCTTGACTGTGGTGGAGCCTCCTGAGCTCATATTCATCTGATCAACCACAGTTAGACACATTATATTTGACTCCCACCTACTGATATCATTTTGATCCTCTGAGAAGAAGGAAAACAACCAACCACCCAAGTCTTACATGTTTCTTGATGAAATAAGAATTTATTATATTTCTGTAATTATTGCAGATAATTTTTTTCTTCTTTTAGTTTTTTCTAGCTATTAGTGATACAAAGAAATGTTACTGAATTTTTGTATGCTTTTTGTATTTAATTAATTTTATAAATGAATTTATACAATTACAATTATGTTGGATTCTTTAAATTTTCAAATACAGCTGATCAATGCTAGTAATAAATATATTTTGTCTTATCTTCATCAATATTTATTCATTTCTAAAACTAATATGTAAAGCACTAATGAAAATGAACAGCCCAACTTTTAGTGATGATGCTTCTAACTTGTTTCAATTGCATAAAATGCAAGTTCTTGGTTCCAAATAAAAGCTTTTCATGTTAAGTGAAAATTCTGCTATGTAAATAGAATATTAGACAGAAAATTAATAAAAGATAATTTTGAAAAGGAAAGAACATCAACTTCAGAAGCAGACAACTGTGTTGGGCCTTGAAAAAGATAAGAACTTCTGGAGCCAAAGTTGATTAAGGAATGAATTCCAGAGATTGTAGACTACCTATTTTAACATACAGAGATGGGATATAGATTGTTGAATTTAGAAAATACCTAGTAGCCTGGTGTTACTGGCATGCATTTTATGAAGGACAGTAATGTTTAATAAAGCCAGAAAAAGGAGATTCAGGACAGATAATGGAGGGCTTTAAATGCCTTATAAACATTTTATGTTGTATCCTAGAGGTAGCCTCTGAAGGTTTTTGCTAGATTTTTCTAAGTTCTCTCCCACTTATGTGCTTTCTGCTTTTTGACTTATTTTTGTACATTGTATTTTGCCAGGAGAGTGTAAATTCCTTGGGAGTAGGGACTCTTTTTCTTTCTGGAAGTAGTTGTATTCTCAGTGTTGAGCACTTATAACATTGCTCTTATTCAGTCATTTCAGTTGTGTCTGACTCTTCATTACGCCATTTAGGATTTTCTTGGCAAAGATACTAAAGTGGTTTGCCATTTCCTTCTTCAACTCTTTTTCACAGAATAGGAAACTGAGACAGATAGGGTTAAGTGACTTGCTCAGGGTCACACAGCTAGTAAGTATCTGAGGCTGGATTTGAACTTAGGTCTTCCTGAGTCCAGGCTCAGCATTCTATCTACTGCACCACATACCAGCACACCATGTAACATAGTAACCACTTAATAAATGCTTGTTTATTTGACCTGAGATATCATCCATCTATATAAGTTTATATAGAATAAATGCAAAAAAATAGTGTGGTGGCACTAATGGTTGAGGAATGCGGAAATGTTCTGTGCAGAAGGTAGTATTTAGGCTACACTTTGAAGGAAGTGAGGTATTCTAAGGTTCAGAGGTGAGAAGCTATTCCATTCTAGGCAAGAGGGAACAAAACATAAGAGATGGAGTAACATGTTAGTGAGGAATAGAGACTAGGAAATTGTGGTTATAAAATGGAGTTCAGAAAGGGGAATGATATATACGAAGGCTGGGCAAATAGGTTGGGTCCACATTGTGAAAGATTTTAAAAGTCAGAGAGGTTAATATCTTATCCTAGAGATAATAGGGTACCAATACAATTTATTGAATCAAGAGGTGATATCATTTCAGCAGCTATGAAGAGGTACCTTGATTGGAATGAAAAGAGAGTAGAAGCAGGGAAACTGTTGAGAAATAATTTACATAGTAGTTGATGAAATTCAGAAATGTAGTCATATGCATAGAGAGAAAGGTTTGGCTGAAAGAAAGGTTGTGGAGACAGAAACAACAAGATTTGGCAATTTATTAAATACAGGGGTTGAGGAAGAGAGAAAATTTAAGGATGATAATAAGGTTACATACAAGAGACACTGGAAGAATACTAATCATTTCAAGAAAGAAGGAAGTTTGGTAGATTAATTGGTTCATGTGAAAAGTTTAGCTCTGTTTTGGATAGCTGAACTTGAGGCATCTCCATGACATCCAGTTTGAAATTTCCAGCAAGCAGTGGGTAATGAAGAAATGGAGCTCAAGAGAGAGACTCACACTAATTATGTGCATTTGTTAGTCATTTGAATAGTGATGATAATTAAATCTAAAGGTGGAGTGTATGAGGTTAAAACTGATAACTTAGAAAAGACTATCAGATTTAGCAATTAGGATATAATTAGAAATCTGAAGGCTGCAACCTCACTTATGTGATGATATTGGGAGCTAGATTTAAAGGGTAGAAGGGCAAATGAAGGGAGAAGTAGAGGTACTGAGTATAGAGCACTTTTTCTAGGCATCTGATAGAAAAATGGAGGAGTGATACATGGTGATAGTCTGACAGAGTATAGTAAAGGTTTTATTTTATTTTACGGATTGTAGAGATTTGAGAATATTTGGAGGCATTTAGAAAGTAGACAGTGTATAAGGAGAGATTGAAGATTAAATGGGGGTGGTGAGTAAGATTCAAGGTGTTATCAATGGGACTGGATATGATTTAAAATACATCTATAGGGGAAGGAGTTGGCATGGAGAAGGGCCATCTCATAATCAGAGGCTGGAGGAAAGTAGTAGAGGATAGGAATGAGACCAAGGGGTTTAGAGTTGAAGAGAAAGGGGGCAAAGAAACTCACAATGAATGACCTCAAAGTCCTTAGTAAATTAAAGTGAAAAGCCCTCATATTGGGGTAGGGTGGGGGTGAAGGTATGAGAAAATTCATCAGAGAAGAGAAGTTTTGGAATAGCTTCTTTAAGGAGTGGGATTAAGAATCAGTTAGACGAGATTAAATGTAATACCTTTCGACAGTGAAGACCCGCTTGAGATTAGATGACATAAAGTCATATACTAGTGAAAGTACTTGCATTTTTTTTCTCATCTTATCCTGAGATTCCTTAATTGTATCACTTTCCTTTACCAGTTATTCTGATTTTTACTAAATATGTTTATTTTCTTTATTGTGTTTATGATCTTTTTCACATCCCAAGACATTTCTAGCTTTGCTTCTTTTTTTAAATTTTTTTTAATTTTAATTTTAATTTTTTAAATTTTTTTTATTTTTAGTTTACCACACACAGTTTTACATAATTTTGAGTTCCACATTTTCTCCCCTCCCTCCCCCCTCCCTCCCCAAGACGGCATGGCATCTCATATAACTACCATGTATAACTTCGTATTGAATTAATTTATACACTAGTAAAGTTGTGAAGAAGAATTATGACCAATGGGATGAATCATGAGAAAGAAGAGACAGAACCATAAAAAAAAAACCCAAAACAAAAACAAAAGAGAAGAAAAAAGTTGAGCATGTAGTGTGCCTCAATCTGCATTCAAACTTCACAGTTCCTTCTCTGGATGAAGATAGTATTCTCCTTCGTGAGTCCCCTGAAATTGTCCTTGCACCTTGCGTTGCTGAGAAGAGCAAAGTCTGTCAGGGTTGGTCCTCACGGAGTCCATATATCTGTGGTTGTGTACAATGTTTTCCCGGCTCTGCTCCGCTCACTCAGCATTATGTCGTGTAGGTTTTTTCAGGCTGTTACGAAGTCCGTAACATCCCCATTTCTTATGGCACAATAGTATTCCATTACCTTCATATACCACAGTTTGTTCAGCCATTCCCCAATTGATGGGCATCCCTTTGATTTCTAATTCTTGGCTACCACAATGAGAACCTCCATAAATATCTTTGTACATATGGGTCCCTTTCCCGCTTGTGTGATTTCTTTGGGATACAACCCTAGAAGTAGTATTGCTGGGTCAAAAGGTATGAACGTTCCTATGGCTCTTTGGGCGTAGTTCCAAATTACTCTCCAAAATGGCTGGATCAGCTCGCAACTCCACCAGCAATGCAACAATGTTCCAATTTTCCCACATCCTCTCCAGCATTTATCATCCTCCTGCTTTGTTATTTTAGCCAATCTTACAGGAGAGATGTGGTATCTAAGAGTTGTTTTGATTTGCATTTCTCTAATCAGTGGTGATCCAGGGCATTTTTTCATATGCCTATAGATAGCTTTAATTTCTTCCTCTGAAAACTGCCTGTTCATATCCTTTGACCATTTCTCAGTTGGGGAGTGGCTTGTATTCCTATATATTTGGCTCAGTTCCCTGTATATTTTAGAAATGAGGCCTTTATCAGAGATACTAGTTGCAAAGATTTTCTCCCAATTTTCTGCTTCTCTCCTAATTTTTGTTGCATTAGCTTTTTTTGTACAAAAACTTTTCAATTTAACATAATCAAAATTATCCATTTTGCATTTTGTAATGCTCTCTATCTCTTGTTGGGTCATGAATTCTTTTCTTTTCCATAAATCTGATAAGTAAACTAATCCTTGCTCTCCCAAATTACTTATAGTATCAGCTTTTACTCCTAGATCATGAACCATTTTGACTTTATTCTGGTATATGGTGTAAGATATTGGTCTATGCCCAGTTTCTGCCTTACCATTTTCCAATTTTCCCAGCAGTTTTTGTGAAATAGTGAATACTTAGCCCAGAAGCTGGTCTCTTTGGGTTTATCAAAGAGTAGATTGCTATAGTTGTTGACTTCTCCATCCTGTGTACCTATCCTGTTCCACTGATCCACACCCCTGTTTCTTAGCCAGTACCAGGAAGTTTTGATGACTGCTGCTTTGTTTAATATCTGGTATGGCTAGGCCACCTTCTCTAGCATTTCTTTTCATTAATACCCTAGATATTCTAGACCTCTTGTTTTTCCAGATGAATTGTGTTATTATTTTGTCCAGCTCAGTAAAATAATTTTTTGGTAGTTGGATTGGTATGGCACTGAATATTCAATTTGGTACTAGAAACGTTAGCTGTAGCAATAACAGAAGAAAAAGAAATTGAAGGAATAGGAAAAGAAGAAACTAAATTATCACTTTTTGCAGATGATATGATGATTTATTTAGAGAATCCTAGAGAATCAAATAAAAAACTACTTGAAATAACAAACAACTTTAGCAAAGTTGCAGGATATAAAATAAATCCACATAAATCCTCAGCATTCCTATACATTACTGACAGAGCCCAACAGCAAGAGATAGAAAGAGAAATTCCATTCAAAGTTACTGTAGACACTATAAAATATTTGGGAGTCTATTTGCCAAGACAAACCCAGGGCCTATGTGAACATAACTATGACACATTTTTCACGTGAATAAAGGCAGATGTAAATAAATGGAAAAATATCAGTTGCTCATGGTTAGGCTGAGCTAATATAATAAAAATGACAATTTTACCTAAATTAATCTAGCTTTGCTTCTATTATTACTGCTGATTTTATTTGAGTATATTTTTTCTGATATTTTTTATATCTTTTAATCTATATTTTTCCCCCATTGGGGATTCTTTGTGTATTGTTTGTTTTTCTTAATAGTATTTTACCATAGATATGGTGTATATTTATTTTGAGGGAAATTTTTATGTGTTTATTTTGAGGAGAGTTTTTTATTTTTGCTATTTACTTTGCTATTTTGGGTAGGATATTGATGTGGCAGCCATCTTTGTGACTTTTCACTCAGTGATATTCTAGGAAGTAGTCTCTATCTTTTCTAGGGGACAAGAAATAAGGGCTATGCAACAAAGGCCCAGCTACCATAATTTCTGTCTACCTCATCCATAAAAGACATTGAAAACAGGGGATATCCAAGGAACAGAACACAGAAACTAAAGTCATTGCAACGCTATTGGATTTGATCCAGAAGTAGAATTGAAACTTAGAACCCAGATGTTGTATAGAGCTAAAATGAAGTGGCAATGACAGTGATATGCTCTTTAGTATCCATTGGCAATCCTGCCTTAAAACCTGCCATAACCTCAGAGAAAGTGTACTGTACTTGAAAATAAGACTTTTGAATTTAAATCTCAGCTTCTTCACTGATTAGTGGTGTCACTAAGACAACTATTTTGTTTGTGTAAGTCTCAATTTTATCCTTTTTTATAAATGAAGGGATTGGATTAGGTATTCTCCAAGGTCCACTTCAGCTATAGCATCTTATATATTCATGACACTGTTCATATCATTTAGGGGGAATTATTCAAATGAGCTTTTCTTTGCTTAGCATTTATGGAACACTAGGATAGTTCAGAATTTTATTTCTTTGCATTTCATTCTAAGCATAATTAGGAATTAGCTGAGACTATGAAAAGAAATCAATAGGAGGAAATAAAATATAGGATTAAACTCACTTGATTGATTTGAAAAGACACTCCTCATCATCCTTATCTCATGAAGCCAGATCTAGAATAGGGACTAGATTCAAAATCCAGATATTAGAATCACATAATCTCAAAATTAGAAGGGACCTCAGAGGCTACATGGATCAATCTATTCTTAAATAAGCATTCCTTCTGAAAGAGACCTGCAAGAGTTGTTATCCCATCAATGTTTGGAGACCTCTACTAAGAAAGAACCTACTAACTTCTGAGGCAGTATATTTTACTTTGGGACAGATTTAAGTATTGGAAAATGCCTCTCCTTATCCCTGCTTGTTTGAAACCTAAATCTCTTTCTCTTTTGTTTATATTCATTACTCCTCATTTTTTTCCACTATGCAAAATCTGTTCCTTGTGAAAATATTTCATATAATTGAAGAAAAATATTTTACTTACCTGCTCCCAAAAATGAGAAAAAAAGTTTTCCTGTGTCAAAATTCAACACCTGCTATTCTTTCAAATAATCATTGAAAGACATGTTTTCTCAGCTTCTCACCATTATGATCACTCTTGTCTAAATCTGCTCCTTAATATATACATTTATTATTCTGGGTTTGCTCCTTCATATCCTTTCTAAAATGTCATGCTCAGTACTAGGGAACTAATTAGTTATAGGAAGAATATAGGGATGTGAATTGCAATCTGACTGAGGAAAGTTGTTGCAGAAATGCTGGCTCTCTAATCAGGACATTGATTAGCTCTACCTGTCCAGCTTTCTAAAACTAGAAGATTCATCATGGTTCTGATAGTTCTATAATATGCTACAAAGATAAATGCAGTTATAGTGCCTATCTTCTCCAAATGTCCCTGCCTCACCATAGTAACATTGATTGAGAGCTGCCTTTAGAATGATATAGAATATATGGGACCAGAAATGTAGGCTCTATAGCTGTCTACTGCCAACTAGCTATGTGACACTGGGAAATGTCTTTTCTTTTGGATCTCATTTTCTTCATCTGAATAGGATTGGATTACACGATTTCTAAAGTTCCTCTAGCTCTCAGAATTCAATGATTTTCTAAGCCTACATTTGTCATATAACTGAGGAATGAGTAATTTTGACTCTCTTTGAAGCTTTCGATTCAAATTAATCAAAAAATAAAAGAAAAAAATCATTAGACCTGGAACAGACAATCCTCCCTCTAACAGGACAGAGCCAAACAAAAACAGAATTAAGTAGACTTCAAAAGAAAAACCCAGCTGTGGTGCCATCAGAGAGGGCAAAAGTAAAGTGTAATCATATATAATGCATGAGAGAAGAGGTAAGAAGCAAAACTGATCAAATCAATCTGACAGACTTAATCAGCATGAATGAAAAATAGGAGGGGAAAAATCATCAGATCCAGTTAACTGGAATGATTTGGAGCAAAGAGTGAAAAATGGCCAAACAGAAACTTATTTTGATTAGACATGCCCCCACAGCTAACTGAAGTGGCCATTTTTATTTTGGCCTTTAATATTTTTTCATAAAATTATATGTGTATATATATATATATATATATATATATAATATATGTATGTATGTATGTACAAAAGTTACGATAATTACTTTAAAAGAGGAAAAGCAAGTGCCAACCAGGCACAACATCATTGGAAAATATAGGGTAGTGAGGGGAGAAACTAAAAGCTTTAATCCTGATAGATCTGGGACCACAATAGACCATGTTCCTCTCTAAATATTTATTGTAATTTTTCCCCCAATGGTAGCTCTCCTCCATCTTCAAGAAAGCTTTATCTTCAGCTCCCTTTTGGTGTCCATATTTCATTTAAATGAACAAAGAGATTATAAGAAGGGTCTCCTTCAAGAAAAGGAAATTGAGGTATAGGGTCATGAAAGATGTCTTAGGGATTTGTATCAAGCATGAAATATACAAATACACATACACATATACATACACATATGCATATATATTTGTGTATATACAGAGAAAGAAAGAAAGAGAAAGAGAGAGAGGATAAGAGAGAATGAGAGAGAGAGGGGAGAGAGAGAGAGAGAGAGAGAGAGAGAGAGAGAGAGAGAGAGAGAGAGAGAGAGAGAGAATGCTAAATTTGTCACTAATAAGAAATTGGAAAAGACCTCCAGGTCATATGACTAGTAAGATGAAAGACTAGACATTTTCTCCAATCCTCACAACTTCTTAAAGAGCAATTCTGTTTCAGAGATAAAGCAATATTAACTGTGTACATATTTCATATCCCATAACAAGTTCTCATTCAGCACCCTTTCCCCATGGATCTCTAAACCCTGGGCAGCAGTACTTCACAAGTCAACCTATGGCTTGCAAGAGAGCTATATTCTTTGTCCTGACATTGACACCCTATGTCACAAGCCAAAGAGATCCAAAATATAAATGGCAGAAATTTGCTTTGGCCATAAAATCCCTAATCCTTCTGCCAATATTTTGTACTGGAACAGACCTTATTCAAAGAACACAAACAGGGACTAGGAAGAACATTTTTGTGAGGAGTCTCTTTGACACTCCACTAAGCCTGAGGGAAAGAGCTCAACATCCAATAGGGGCCACTTCTGTGCTCTCAGAAGTCATTTGTGGCAAAGTGTTAGGCTGATGAATCATGAATTGCCCAGCATGCAAGGAAGCTGAGATCCTTTGAGATTCAGTCCCCTGGGAAACTGCCATCAAAGGAGAGAGAGTTAGAAAAAGAGTGATAGGGGAATTTTTTTTAAAAAAAAAGACTAAAATTACCAAGGATATCAAGAGGAAAATAAACAAAACAAAAGCCTCGAACAGAGCATAATCAAATAAACAAATAAGGATCATGTTAATAACAGAAGGAAATATGGCCTCCAGACTTTGTAACATAATTGAAGCATCTATAAATAAATACTGCAAAACAAAGGAAATTGATTCACTCCATGATGACAGAGAGGGCATTGTGGGTTTAGAAGAGAGCAAGAACTACAACATGCTGTTTCAGAATGGTTTAAGGGAAATAATAACTGTGAGAACAGAATGTATGTTCTGCAAAAGAAAAATAATTGGCAGAATAGAAACACTCAAAACAATGGCTGTGAATTGGAAGTATATGTGAGAAGAGGAATATCACTAAAGTATGTAGACTTATAACAAGGCAAAAGAAAAACAAATGTATTCCTTAAGGAGAAAATCTATGTTTTCATATCAATACTTCTGAAATAATTGTCATTTTTAAAGAAATTTATTTTTTTATTCAGTTCCACAGGTTTTTGGGTTCCACATTTTCTCTCCCTCCCTCTTCTACCTGCTCCCCCCCAGGATGACATGTAATCCAGTGTAGGTTCTACATTTAACTTCATATTGAACTTATTTATATAATAGGCCAATTGTAAAGAAGAATTAGAACCAATGGAATGGATCATGAGATAGGAGAAATGAAAACAAAAAAGAAGGAAAGAAAGGAGAAAAAATAAGTGTGCCTCAATCTGCATTCAGACTCCATAATCGTTTCACTGGATGTGCATAGCTTTTTCCATCATGAGTCTTTTGGAGCTGTATTTGAACTTTGCATTGATGAGAGGAGTCAAGTCTATCAAAGTTAGTCCTTACAGATACCGTGTTTCTGTAACTGTGTATAATGATCTCCTGGTTCTGCTCTCCTCACTCTGCATCAGTTCATATAAGTCTTTACAGGTTGTAATGAAGTGTCTGTTCCTCATTTCTTATTGGACAATAGTATTCTATTACATTCATATACCATAATTTGTTTAGCCATTCCCCAATTGATCGACATCCCCTTGATTTCCAGTTCTTTGTCACCACAAAAAGAGCTTTTATAAATATTTCTGTACATATGAGTCCATTTCCCACTTTTATGATCTCTTTGGGATATAACCCTAGAAGTGGTATTGCTGGGTAAAAGGGTATACACATTTTCATAGCCCTTTGGGAAGAGTTCCAAATTGCTCTCCAGAATGGCTGGATCAGTTCACAACTCCACCATTAAAGTAACAATGTTCCAATTTTACCAAATCTTCTCCAAAATTTACCATTTTCCTGTTTTTTCATGTTAGCCAATCTGACAGGAGAGATGGGATACCTAAGAGTATTTTGATCTGCATGTCTCTGATCAACAATGAAGAGCATTTTTTTTATGACTACAGATATCTTTAATTTCTTCCTGTGAAAACTGTCTGTTCATATCCTTTGACCATTTCCCAATTGGGGAATGACTTACATTCTTATAAATTTGGTTCAGTTCCCTGTATATTTTAGATATGAGGCCTTTATCAGAGACACTAGTTGTAAAGATTTTTTCCCAATTTTCTGCTCCCCTCTTAATCTCTGTTGCATTGGCTTTGTTTATACAAAACCTTTCCAATTTAACATAGTCAAAATTATCCAGTGCATTTTGTAATGCTCTCTATCTGTTTGGTCATGAATTCTTCCCTTTCCCATAAATCTGACAGGTAAACAATTCCTTGCTCTCCCAAATTGCTTATAGTATCAGCCTTTATTCCTAAATCATGAACGAATTTTGACCTTGTTTTGGTATATGTTGAAAGACGTTGATCTATGCCCAGTTTCTGCCATACTACTTACCATTTTTCCCAGAAGTTTTTGTGAAAAAGTGAATTCTTAGCCTGGAAGCTGGATTCTTTGCGTTTATCAAAGAGCAGATTGCTATAGTCGTTGACTATTGTGTCTTGGGTACCTATCCTATTCCATTGATCCACTACTCTGTTTCTTAGCCAGTATCAAATAGTTTTGATGACTGTTGCTTTTTAATACATTTTAATATCTGGTATGGCTAGGCCACATTCTCTAGCATTTCTTTTCATTAATTCCCTTGATATTCTGGACCTTTGGTTCTTCCAGAATAATTGTGTTATTATTTTATATGAGTCTGCAAAATAAATTTTTTTTGGAAATTTGAATGGTATGGCACTGAATAAGTAAATTACTTTAGGTAAAATTGTCATTTTTTTCTTTTTTTGGAGGGGGGAAGGCAAGGAAATTGGGATTAAGTGACTTACCCAAGGTCACACAGCTAGTAAATGTGTTGTGTCTGAGGCCAGATTTGAACTCAGGTCCTTCTGACTCCAGTGCTGGTGCTGTACTCACTAAGCCACCTAACTGCACCTGAATTGTTATTTTAATTATATTATCTTGGCCTAACCACAAGCAAGTGATGTTTTTCCATTTATTTAGATCTGACTTTATTTGCTTCGAAATATGTTTTGTAGTTGCGTTCATATAGGCCCTGGGTGTGTCTTGGTAGGTAGACTCCTAAATATTTTATAGTGTCTACAGTAACTTTAAATGACATTTTTCTTTGTATGTCTTGCTGTTGGACTTTGTTAGTAATATATTGGAATGCCTTGCATGCGTGGGTTTATTTTATATCCTGCAATTTTCCTAAAGCTATTTTTATTATTTCAAGTAGTTTTTTACTTGATTCCCTAGGATTCTCAAAGTAAATCATATCATCTGCAAAGAGTGATAACTTAGTTTTTTACTTTTCCTATTCAAATACCTTCAATTTCTTTTTCTTCTCTTATTGCTATAGCTCACTTTTCTAGCACAAAATTGAATAATAGGGGTCATAATGGACATCTTTGTATCACCCCCAATCTTATTGGGAATGCATCTAGCTTATCTTCATTATATATAACACCTGCTGACGGTTTTAGGTAGATACTATTTATAATTTTAAGGAAGGCTCCATTTATTCCTATGCTTTCTTGTGTTTTTAATAGGAATGGGTGTTGTATTTTGCCAAAAGCTTTTAGTGCATCAATGGAGATAATCATATGGTTTCTGCTAGTTTTGTTGTTGATACGATCAATTAAACTGATAGGTTCCCTAATATTGAACCAGCCTTGCATTCCTGAAATAAGTTCTACCTGGTCATAGTGTATTATTCTCATGATAAGTTGCTGCAATCTTTTTGCTAATATTTTATTTAAAAATTTCTCATCAATATTCATTAGGGAAATTGGTCTATAATTTTCTTTCTCTGTTTTGAGTCTTCCTGGTTTATTAGTACCATATTTGTGTCATAAAAATAATTTGGTAAGACTCCTTCTTTTCCTAGTTTCTCAAATAGTCTATGAAGTATGGGAATTAATTTTTTTTGGAGGGGAGAAGTCAGGGCAATTAGAGCTAAGTGATTTGCTTACAATAACAAAGCTAGTAATTATGTCAAGTGTCTGAGGTCAGATTTAAACTCAGGTCCTCATGACTCTAGGGTCGGTGCTCTACTCACTATACCAACTAGCTGCCCAATGGAAATTAATTGTTCTTTAAATGTTTGATAGAATTCACATGAAAAATCATTTGGCTGAGGAGATTTTTTTCCTAAGGAGTTCATTGATAGCTTGCTCAATGTCTTTTTCTGAAATGGGGTAATTTAGGTATTTTGCTTCCTCTTCTGTTAGCCTGGGCAATTTGTATTTTTGTAACAATTCATCCATTTCCTTAAGGTTGTCAAATTTATGGGCATACAAAGGGGCAAAAGAATTCCAAACTATTGTTTTAATTTCCTCTTCATTGGAGGTAAATTCATCTTTTTCCTTTTTGTACTGGTAATTTGATTTTTTTCTTTCTTTTTTTTTAAATCAAATTGACCAAAGGTTAATGAATTTTATTGGTTTCTTCATAAAATCAGCTCTTAGTTTTATTTATTAGCTCAACTGTTTTCTTGATTTTAATTTTATTAATCTCCACATTGGATTTCAGTATTTCTAATTTGGTATTTAATTGAGGATTTTCTATTTGTTCTTTTGTAGTTTTTCCAGTTGCATGGCCAATTCATTGATCTTCTTTTTCTCTATTTTATTCATTTGAGCATTTAGAGATATAAAACTTCCCCTAATAACTGCTTTTTCTGCATCCCATAAGTTTTGGTATGTTGTCTCATTATTGTCGTTCTCTTGAATGAAGTTATTAATTGTTTATATGATTTGTTCTTTGACCCATTCATTCTTTACTATTAGATTATGTAGTTTCCTATTAATTTTCAGTTTATCTTTCAATGGTCCTTTATTACAAATAATTTTATTGCATTATGATCCGAAAAGGATGCATTGACTATTTTTGCCTTTCTGCACTGAATTGTGAGATTTTTATAGCCTAGTATATGATCAGTTTTTGAGTATGTGCCATGTACCAGTGAGGAAGATGTATATTCCTTTTTATCCCCATTCAGCTTTCTCCAGAGGTCTATCATATCTGCCTTTTCTAAAATTCTATTCACCTCCTTAACATCTTCCTTGTTTATTTTGAGGTTAGATTTATCAAGTTCAGAGAGGGGGAGTTCGAGGTCCCCCACTAGTATAGTTTTGCTGTCTATTTCTTACTGTAATTCCCTTAACTTCTCTTCTAAGAGTTTAGATGCTATATCACTTGGGGCATATATGTTAAGTAATGATATTGTTTCATTGTCTATGGTTCCTTTTAGCAGGATATAGTGTCTTTCCTTATCCCTTTTAATTAGATCATTCTTTGCTTTTGCTTTGTCTGAGATTAGGATTGCTACCCCTGTTTCTTTTTTTTTTTTTTTACTTTAGCTGAACCACAATATATCCTACTCCAGCCTTTTACCTTTACCCTGTGCGTATCCTCCTGTTTCAAATGTATTTCTTCTAAACAACATATTGTAAGATTATGGTGTTTAATCCATTCTGCTATCTACCTGTGTTTTATGGGAGAGTTCATCCCATTCAGATTCACAGTTAGGAGTACTATGTGTCTTTTTCTCCAACATATCCCCCCCACCTTTTATGCTTTTATTTCTCCCTTCTCCCTTCCAGTCCTCAAAAGAGTTTTGCTTTTGACCTTTCTCAGTTTATGCTTCCTATTGATTGCCCTCCCTTTTCTTACCCCTTTCCCCTTGCTACTTCTGCCCTCCCTTCTGACTACCCCCCCTTTTCTTTCCTTTTCCCCCTCCTGTTGCCTGCAGTACAAGTTTGATTTCTATACTCATCCAAGTATGTTATTCCCTCCTTGAACCAAATCCAAAGACAGTAAAGATTAAATACTGCTCTTTTCTCTCCCTTCTTTCCCTCTGCTATAATATGTTTTTGTGCCTCTTCATGTGATGTAATTTACCCTTTTCTACAACCTCCTTACCTCTTGTCCCAGAACCATCCCTTTATCCCCCTTAATTATGTTTTTATCGTTATATCAGTTATTTTGTGCTGACACCCTCAGTCTCTGTATATCACTTTCAATTGTCATAAAAACTGTACTATTCTTAAGATTAACATATATATATATAACATATATATTACATATATATATATATATATATATAACATACATAAAACAACATAATGCTATATAAGGATGTAAACAATTTGAACTTATTGATTAACAAGATTTTTTCCCCCTGTTCACCTTTTGATGTCTCTCTTGAGCATTGTATTTGAAGATCAAATTTTTCATTGAGCTCTGACCTTTTCATCATGAAGCTTTGGAATTCCCTTATTTCATTGAATGTCCATTTCCTTGCCTAAAAAATTATGCTCAATTTTGCTGGATGGTTGATCCTTTGTTGTAGTCCCAGCTCCTTTGCCTTTCAAAATATTGTATTCAAGTTTCTCATGTCTTTTAATGCAGAAGCTGCAAGATCCTGGGTGATCCTGACTGTAGTTCTGCGATATTTGAATTGTTTCTTTCTGGCTGCTTACAGTATTTTCTTCTTGACCTGATAATTCTGGAATTTGGCTACAATATTCATTGTAGTTTTCAATTTGGGACCTCTTTCAGGGGGTGATCAGTGGATTCTTTGGGTGACTATTTTACCTTCTGTTTCTAGGACCTTGAGGCAGTTATCCTTGATGATTTCTTGGAAGATACTGTCCAGGCTCTTTTTTTTTTCATCATGGCTTTCAGTTAGACCAATAATTCTAGGATTGTCTCTCCTAGATCTATTTTCCAGGTCTGTTATTTTTTCAATCAGTTATTTTATGTTTTCTTCTATTTTTTTCATTCTTCAGATTTTGTTTGACTGATTCTTGCTGCCTCATAGGGCCATTAACTCCTACTTTTCCAATTCTAACTTTTGACAAATTATTATCTTCATTTAGCTTCTGAACCTCCTTTTCCATTTGGTTAGTTTTCCTTTTGAGGGCATGATTCTCACCAGTTAGATTCTGAAACTTCTTAACCATTTTGCTAATTTTACTTTTTAAATATTCGTTCTCATCAGTGAATTTTTTTCCAGTTTTCTTTTACCTCTCTAATATGGTTTTTAAAATCCTCCTTGAGTCCTTCCAGGAATGCTTTTTGGGCCTGAGACTGTTTCACATTCCCTTTTGATGTTTCAAATGTGGGTATTGTGTCAATGCTGTCCTCTTCTGAATTGGTATTTTGATCTCCCTGTCTCCATTAAAAGAATCGATTGTCCTTTGTTTTCTGGACTGCATCTTCATTTTGGTTATCTTTTTTCCTGGCTTTAAAGTGGATCTGTGCTTCTGGGACTCAGGGGCTCTGTCCCTAGTTTCTTATGCTGGAAACTGTGGGCCTAGTCACTTGCTTTGGGTGCTGTGGCCTCAGATTTCTTGAGGTGTGGGAGTGGGGTGGTCCGGCTGCTAGAAGTCTCCTTTTCACCTAGGGCAGCACTACAGTATGGGTGGTCTTAGCAGTTGTCTGAGCTGGTGTCTGTCACTTCCCCTGTCTGTGTGAAGGCACTTCTGGGTTCCTGGTGTTGACCCTTGCTGGCTCCACCCCCCTGGGCTTAGGAACAACTGCTTTTCAACTACTGAAGCCCCACTTCTGGCTCCTCTATTTCAGTGTTTCTCCCAAGGGAGTATTGTCTGGGTGGGGAAGGGAAGGATGAGAGCCATTTTACCTGGTCATCATGGCTCCTCGAAGTTCCAAAAGGTGATTTTCAAACCTTTAGACTGTTGGCTGCAAGCCTCAGGGGTAGTTACTCTTGTGGCTGAAGGCACTGTTTTGCTGTCTCTCACAGTTCTGACAAACTCCCATCCTGGGCTGAAAGGCCTGTTGAACGCCACCAGTTTCGCACACCCAGCACTCCCCCAGGCTGGATTGTTGGCCAAGTTATGCTGCTGCTCCCGCTTTGGTGTGGTCTCATGCAGTTCCACACACCAGTGCTCTCCCAGCCTACAGATCTATCCTTTCAACCCTGTGTATTCTCCTGGCTTGGAAATTTGCTACATTCAGTCTACTAGTGGCTTCCAAGTCTCTTAAATCTGCTTAGATTCACTTTTTTAGAGTTATCTTACAGAATTTGTGAGAGAGATCTTGTAAGATGCTGTTTTCACTCTGCCATCTTGGCTGTGACCCAGAGCTTATGTAATAATTGTCATTTTTAGCTAAATAGCAAAAGTCAAAGTCAGGAAGCAAGATTTTGAATAAGGGAAATAGCACTGGATCTTAAGTTAGAGGAGGATTTGAAATCTTAACTTTGCTATTTATTACCTGTTTGCACTTAAGCAAGTCAGTTACGTTTTCTGAGCCTAACTTACCTCATATATAAAATTAAAGTGTTGGACTTTGTGTGTTTGATGTTGCTTCTATCTGAAGACTTTTGAGTAACACTGAAAGTTGGATCAAGTTTATCTCTGGAAGCCTAAATTCAAATATTTGGAAAAGCTATTTCAAGTAATCTTAGAGAATCAGATTCACCAAATGTTAAAATGTTAGGAATGGAATGACTTTAAAACCCATCTATTTTAACCCTGTCATTAATAGATCTGGATACTGAAACCAGTAGAGAAGAAGAAACTTGTCAAAAGTCACACAATCCACTAATGGGTGTATCAGGATAAGATCTCAGATCTACCTGACTTTCAAATTTCTTACACTTTATTGTATTGAATCTATTAAAGGATGAGTTATATACTTCAAGGGATTAGAAAATGAGATCTTAGATCTATGAAAGAATGGATGTAGCTTTCCGAAGTATGCAAACTGTGCCCAAGAGAAACTTCATGGCCCAGAGATACTCACATATTAGAGTCATATTATTACGCTTCAGAGGTTATCTATTTCAATCTTCTCATTTTTTACACATGAGGAACTGATGCCCAGGGAACTGTAGTGACTTGTCCAAGTTCATACAGGTAATAAGCATCGTAGAAAGAATGTCATCTTCTAACAACCAATACATATTCCTCTGCATTCCATTTCATTAGCCTTAGGAAGCTAGATGGCATACTGGCTCCAGTATTGGAAATACAATTAAAAAAAAAAGACGAGTTCAAATTCAGTCTCAGAAACTTATTAGCTGTGTGACCCTGGGTAAGACACTTAAACTCTGTCTCCCTCAGGCTCATCAATTGTAAAATTGGTATAGTGGTACCACCTATCTCACATAGTTGTTGTGAGGACTAAGGGAGATAATATTTGTGAAGCATTGAGCATAGTGCCTAGTGCATAATATAGCACTGTTTAAATGCTTATTCCCCCACCCTCTTTCAAGGCTTATTACCTTTGGAAATAACATAAAATTATGATTTTGTGACTTCTTTCAGCCCAGTAAAAGAATTATTTGGAGATGACTTTAATTATTGTGCAGGGTTAGAAGATTTCAGTAAAAAATAATTACATTTAGCAATCATAATAGGATAAAGGAGGTTCATCTTCTAATAGGAAGTTTTCAATCATTGACTGGAAAAATATATAGCTAGTTAAATTTAGAACAAGAGAGGGGCAACCATTTAATTTTCCAATCTGTCTCTGTTACAACACAGTTGAGATCTTGAGAAAGTCAAAGAAACTTAGAATAGCAAATAAATAATAATAGCAACCCACACAGAAGAGGTCCTTAATTTTTTCCACAAAACACTTTTTTCCATAGTAAATCCCATCATTTTGCAGATGATGAAACTGAGGCGCAGAGAAATTCATTGATTTGTGCAAGTTCACACAGCTAGTGATATATTTAAAGTCAATCCTTGAACTCAAGTCTTCTAATTCTAATTGTCTTATAGAACAAAGATTCAAGAAACCATAGGGAAAATTTTGTGGCCACCCCCCACACACCAAGATGTTGTCCAATTCAGTTAGCATTTATTAATGGGGATAAGGAAAGAAGAATGTATTAAGTGCCAAGGACGGTCCTAAGTGCTGTATAAATATTACCTCATTTGATTCTCACAAAACCCTGGTGAGGTAGGTGCTATTATTATCCATATTTTACAGTTAAGGAAACTGAGAGAGAGAGAGATTAAATGACTTGCCTAAAGATACACAGCTGGTTTCTGAGGCTAGATTTGAACTCAGGTCTTCCTTACTCCTGGCTTAGTGCTGTATTCACTGTGCCACCTAGCTGAGAGCTCCTACTATGTTTCAGGCTTTGTGGTAGTCTATAGGGATTCAAAGAAAATAACAACACTGTGCCTGACCTCAGAGAGCTATACATGTATATATAGACATATACACATGCACACATATATGTATACACATATGTGTGCATTTTTTATATATGCAAAATAATTTTAGAGTAAGTATCTGTTGGGTTTGAAACATGACTGAGGAATTGAGAAAGACGTTTAAGAGGGCTTAACTTTAAAGGGACAGAAAATAGCTAAAATTTACTACTTGCCAGGCACTGTGCAAAGTGCTATTCAAATGTTATCTCATGCAATCCTCACAACAGCCTTGGAAGGTAGCTGCTCCTATTATCTCCATTTTACAGGAGAGGAAAATGAAGCAAACAGCAGTTAAGGGGCCTGTTTAGGGTCACATACAGTGTCTGAGGTTGGATCTGAACTTAGGTCTTCCTGACTTGTAGTCAAGCACTCTATTCACTGCATCACCTAACTGCCCAGAGCCAGGGATTAAAATAGAGGGGATAGAAAGAGATGAAGAGGAATTTTAAAAAAGAAAAAAAAGTGAAGATAAAAAACAAAGTTAAAAAAGAGGCATAGCGATAGGGTAGTACCAAATATTTTAATTATCAATTAAGGCATCTTTTGAGGTAGTTTGTATGATACTGAGGTAAGAGGTAAATAGGATCTAGGCAACAGACAAAAAATGTTTTGGGGCAGTAGTTTCTTAGAGGTTACAGCGCTAAGATTTTGTGGAAGAAAAAAAGAGAACTCATATTACAAAGAAAATTGAAGACTATTCAAAACTTAAAGGCCATCAACTGTATTACGGTGTGTTAAAAGAAAAAGAGAATTCCCAGGAAAAGATAGCCTAGCAGGTTATTAAGTCATTTCAGAGCATTCAAGTAAGCAGCTAGCAATTCTCTTTAAAGTCAATGTCTTTAATAAAAAATGATACCCTGTCAGATATCCTCGATGATCTTAAATAAGGACTATATGATACCCTCAATGCTTTTGGGCTAACTCAGAGCAGTAAATAACTGTGAAATCATGGATTCACTGCATCTATTTCTTACCTTCTAATAAAGGGCTCATGGCTATTGAGAATGCTGGCACCTTGATATCTATACATTAGCAAAATAACTTTACTCATTGTGAATTCCCCATTATAAACTGCATTCCTAGCAAGATTCTCAGCAGTTCAAATTAATTTAGGAGATACTAAGTGTCCTCTATGTGCTAGACCAGGGGTGGGGAGGCCACAGGTGTCCCTCTAGGTCCTCAAGTGTAGCCTTTTGACTAAATCCAAACTTCACAGAACAGATTCTCTTAATAACAGAATTTCTGTAAAACTTGGTCTCAGTCGAAAGGCTGCACCCAGGGACCTAAGAGGCC
Source organism: Trichosurus vulpecula (assembly GCF_011100635.1). Taxonomy (NCBI): domain Eukaryota; kingdom Metazoa; phylum Chordata; class Mammalia; order Diprotodontia; family Phalangeridae; genus Trichosurus; species Trichosurus vulpecula. The sequence goes on along the minus strand of NC_050575.1, from coordinate 222,600,983 downwards.
ACATGCAGCCTTGAAGCTACAGGTTCCCCACCCCTGTGCTAGACACTGTGCTAGGGGACACATAGACTAACAAGAAACAGTCCCAGCTTTCAAACAGCTTATAATCTACGTCAGGAAATAAGACAATTATAGAAATAACTATAAACCAAATTAAAATAGACTCAAAACTCAAATAAAGTGCCATGAGATGTCTGAGAAAGCACAGGGCACTTTCCTTTGTGCAGATGAGGTGATGGAACATGAGGCGGGCCTTGGAGGAAAGATAGCATGTCAGTATTTCACCATGCTAGGATTTGGAAATGGAGGGGGGGAAAGTCAGTGAAAGTTTCTAACATTAGTAAAGATGTGAATACAGAGATGAGAAAATGATTGAAAAAGTTCAGGTATCAATGAGTAGGTGAGTATGACTGGGAATGAAAGTGGTGAACAAAGTTTAGAAAGGTAGGTCATGTATGTAGGGTAGATTGATCTAGGAAAACTAATTGAAGTCTTACAATCCAAGAGACAAGTAACAAAGGCCTGAATTTGAATGGTGCCAATAGAGGCAGAAAGATGTTAAATCAATCATCATTAAATCAAACAAACATGCATTTATTGTGATATATGTAATAGATATTGTGAGACTAAAATGAAGTGAGTTTGGTGTGTTATTAGACATAGAGTAGTAGGGGAAAATAAAGGCACAAAGAACGTTTAAGAAATTGAGCCTTGGTGACTGGAGTTAGAGTAGTATATTAAAAATAGGAAAATTGGAAGGATAGAGAAGTTTGTGTGGGAAAGAATAAAGATAATCAGCATAGATTTGAGCTTGAGATGCACACAGGATATCCAAGTAGATGTGTTTATGGCATATTCTATAGAAATGATAAGTGGTTTAATGTACCTAGTTTTAGCAGAAGGCACTTTCTGTATTCTTCCACCAGAACTCTCATAGACATTGAACCACAAAAAAAATATCAAATAATTGGAATGTTTCCAATAGGATCCTTGAAGCAGTGAACAAAAGAACACTGATAAAGAAGCTACTATCTGGGGAACAGATTTTGTTTTCTTGTATATTACTGAAAATTCAGAAGTGATGAGTGCATACCAAGGGATGAAATACGCAACAAATGCCAATGTGTGTGTGTGTGTGTGTGTGTGTTTATGAAATATATATATACACATATATATTGTACACATATTATATATGTGTGTGAGTGTATATACCTATAAATAAAGATATATGCGTGTCTATATGCATGTCTATATACATAAACATACAAATGCACACTGTATATTCATAATACACATGCATGCATATGCATACACATACATATACATACATATCCATCTATACATATATAGAGATATCTATTTATCTATATCTACAAATCAATGAATCTAATCTAACTTTTTTCAAACTGAAAAAAAGTGTGAGAAGGAAAATCCTCTATATACCAATTTTGATACTATGGGGTACATTCAATGAAGTCAAAGATAGCAATAGTTGTGCCAAGAAATGAACAAGAGACAATAACCTCAGAAAGATGTCATCATAGATATGTTCCATGAAAATGCACAAAATGAGGAACGAGCCAGCTGAACTAAAGTAAAGAAGTAAATTAGATCTCATAGGCATCACTGATACTATGGCCATAGAAAGTATATATTCAAAATGAAGAGTGTGGGTAAAATTGAGGGGGAAGGACCATTGAATATTAAGAAGTATGCTAAGGGGCAATGTGTTGTAGTAGAAGTTACATTCTGAATCAGGAAGACCAGGGTTTGATTCTCACTTATGACACATACTGGCTATGCAAATAGGTAAATAGAGAGAGTTTCTCATGTACTATAGGTTTTTTTTTAAAGAAAGATGTAAAAAAAATAAGGAAACCATTGAGGCAAAATACCATTAAAGGTATTTTTATATAAATCAATAGAAAGAAAGATCGAAGCAACATTACCACTGCAGTATACCAAAGCGAATCTGACCAGAAAGAAGAAATAGATGATCTCTGGAAATGTACAGAAATCTGATACAGAGACATGATATAAAAATGATAGGAGAACTCAATTGTCCAAATAATCTGCTAGATCTTTTTCTCTCTGTGTCCAAAGCAGAACAATAAATGATTTCAAGTGCTTGGAAGACTTCAACTATAATTCAAACTGTGGTTTATGACTATTTTCTGAGAACCATGCTATAGTGAAGTGCAGAGAGAATCACCTCATGTGGGCTAATCACTTGGAAATGAATACTTGGTCGTGGTAAACCATGATACAAAGAAAAAACACTCTTCTGTTTTATATTCTCCCTTACGGTTTGTGTGGGAACGGAGACAAACTGGTGGAAGTTAGCAGAGAGTATTAATAATCACATCGTTTTTTAAGGAATTTGCAAGCCTTAGTTTAGATTCTGGTCCTTTAAATGGGACAACTCTGACAAATATCATAAAAGGAGTTGTTGACATATCTTGATATTTTCACTATAAATAAAACCAGAAGAAAATATATGTCTAGCTAAATGGAAGGATGACACATAATTTTTCCTTGGAGAAGATATTAAGAATTCACAGAATTGGTTTTACTAAGTATTCAAAGGGAAAAAATCATTTCATGGAATATTTGGTCATCTTATAGTGCACTGTTCTTTATAAATATTTGAAAAAAGACTGCCCACAAACTAATCAAAGCCTATGCATGAACATTATTTGCAGAAGGTGAGGAGAAAGAGAAATTCCATGAAGAATTTTATAAGAACCTCAAAATTAAGCATAAAGATGTGTACACACATGCATACTTTGATACATAGAGACTTCAGTGCATAAATGTAGTAAAGGAAAATAATGAAAAATGTTGGAGAATAAGGATTTAAAGTAAAGAATGGGGCTAAACATTTGTAGACCCTGTAGAAGGTTCATATTTTAATGATTAACCATTTATTTGAGAAAAGAATTGTGAGCTACTGTTCCTGGAATACACTAAACAATATAACAAAAATTATTTAAATATATTTTAACAAGCTGGAAATGAATGATTACTGATTCAGGAGTCATTTCTGAATCAGCCGCCTGTTTATAATAAAACTTGAGACTTAGAGCAAAGATCAAAATTAATACGAAGCTTAGAAAATAAAAATGAGAAAAAAATTGATAACATGAAATTAACTCCAGCCTAATTTATTTAAACTACTTATTAAAGAAGAAGAATGTGAAATAGAGGAAAAAAGTGCAATTATAACAATTTCTTGTAGGAATTTAACTGATGTAAATCAACTGCCATAACAAAGACACCAAAAAGGCGAGAAACTATCTGATGTAGCACTCCTGACTAAGCATGAATATATGGTAGATGGTAGATAGTATCAGTATGAGTTTAGAATATGAATTTGGTACCTATGAAATCATATGAAAGAAAGTCAAAGGTCAGGACTGTAATTGATTCATAAAATAGTAACAAGTATCAGGAACAAAGAAAAAAACTTTAAAGAAATCTTTATGAGAGATTTACCTATGAATGAAACTAGAAGGACAACAATCCAATGAAAAATTTAAAAGATTTCTATGATATGCTTTTTGTTATCAAGGGCAGCAGAGGCATTGTATTTGGAGTATAACAGTGCAAATGTTTCCTGAGAAGTGGAAATGCTATAGAAGAAAGCAAAGATTACTCATCTCCACTCATCTCTTTATCACACCTCTTCTCTCTAGAAGTCAACTTTTCCTCCACATTAGTCCCGTTGAAAATACTTTCTGCCCGTAAGGATCCAACTTTTGATTGACCAATTCCTCCAAGAATCACTTAGGCCCAGGCCAAAGATGTTTTTGGCTCTTCTCTAGGAAGCTAGGTGGCACAGTGAATAGAATGCCAGGTATGGAGACAGGGAGATCTGAGTTCAAATCTAGCCTCAGAAACAAACCATGTGACCCTGAGCAAGTCACTTAACCTATTTTTCTCAGTTTCCTCACCTGTCAAATGAGCTACAGAAGGAAATGGCAAACTACTCCACTATCTTTGTCAAGAAAACTCCAAATGGGGTCATGACAGAAATGTTGGACATGACTGAAATGACAGAACAACAATAACAACATCTCCACACAATTTTTTATGCCATGATATCATGCTATGTGTCTTCTCCCCATCCTGTCCTTTTACTTTCCTTTTGTTTGTTTTCTTCCCTCATTAGAATGCATGATCCTTGAGATAAGGGGCCATCCTCCTTATCCCATTGTCATGGAAAGGTTTTAGCACAGTGTTTGGCACATGGTAAGCCATTAAGAAATGCTTCATGACTGACTCACTGACTCACAAAAGCAGCTGGATCATACTAAAGACAAATAGAAGAAACTTATTCCAGTTTTAGATATGCTAAAAGACAGATTCTTTCAATGGGGATCATATAAAATTTGAAGGAAAAAAATATCTTAGACTTCATTACCGAAAAAGCCAACCAAGAGAATTTTAATTAATATCATTTTCCCATTTATACAAAAATCATAAGAATAATAATCTCATCCAACAAGGGTATAATTTATCATGACATTAAAAAGAATATAAGTGGTATTTTCTGATAAGTGATATTAACATATTCATAAGATTAAAATGTGCAAAGAGGCTGATAAAGACTAAAACACAAAATTATACTGTAATTCTAATTTGTTGACTATTAAAAATTCAATTAAACAACAATTTTATTTAAAGGTTTTTTTTACCAACAACGTTGCTTATAACAACAGCAACAAAATAACAACAATAATAACAACCACCATAATTTATCCAACACCTTAGCTTTACATATATTAGCTTACTTGATTCTCACAAGAACTCTTTAAAGTAAGCACTAATTATCCCTATTTTGCAGATGAAGAAACTGAGACATTGAATTTAAGTGACTCATTCAGGGTTACACATCTAGTAAGTGTTTGAGACAAGATTCAAATTCAGATCTTCCTGACACTAAATTCAGGGATCAATTCATCAGGATACCTAGACATATTATGACCATATCATATAAAATATCTTGAATGATATAATAAATTAATTTTTTATCCTCATATAATTGTTAAGTTTTGTTACAAACAGAAAGAAATACGCTCACCAAAACTATTTTCCATTGCCATGGAGAAGTTTCAGAGAAGAGCACAAGTCATAGAGAGATTCCTTCTGAATGGTGATATACTTCCAATATTCCTATTTATAGATTATAGTGTGTAGACTTTATCAGTGACTGATAAAGTATTGTAGAGGTTCCTCAATAAGATACACAGTCACCCACAAGTGTCAGCATAGCTTTACGTAAGAAAAAAAGTACATGTAATGGCTGTTTTCATAATCAGAATCACAACATTTCAGATTTGGAAGAATGTCAATGGTTATTTAATTATCTATTAATCAATTGCTCAATGTGTAATTATCAATGTTTACCATGTGACAGAAACTTTATCAGGTACTGGTTTGATCCATACCCTTCAAAATAACTCCTGCTTCAATGCTCTGGACAAGTGACCATAAAACTTTTTCCTGAAGACCTTCAGTGAGGAGGGATCTACCACCTATATTGGCATGCTATTCTTTTGGAATAGTTCCAATTATTAAGGTTTCTTTTATATTAAGCCTAAATTTACTTTCTTGCAACTTTGCCAATTGCCACCACTTCTTGAGTCTAGTATCAAACTGAACAAGTCTAAGCATCTCCCACAGGACAGCCTAAAGTATGTGAAGTCAGTCCTCCGGTCCTCTGCCCTTTCATTAAATCTTCTCAAAGAAAAACACCTCCAATTCCTTCATTGGATCCTCAAGTCATGGATCTAAGAGTTTTTCCCTGTTCAGGTTATGTTCCTGTGGTTCTTCTAAAACTTATCAGTGTTCTCCTTAGAAGGTGATGCTCTAAATAAATGCAATACTCCAAATGTGCCTTGACCAGGAAAATATACAGTGGGAACTATGCCTTTTTTATTTTTGAATCATTTGTCAGCTTTTTGGCTGCCATATACAATTGAAGACTCATAATGAACTTACAATCAAATCCATAGTTTTTTTCCAGATAACTTTTGTCTAAACATGCCTTCCCCATTTTGTACTTGATACTCTCCCTTCCCTGACACAGATAAAAAGAAAAAAAAAATAAACAAGCCCCTTTTTGATTGTTTTTACCTGTCATCCAGTCTATTCTTCCCTCCTAGTCTCAGCTCATTATAAAATTTAGAACTATGGATCCTATATGTTATTATGTGGCAGGATCCTACAACACGACTTTATGTGTTGCATACAATATGCCCTTGCTTATATCAACTCACTCTCTCTCTCTCTTTCTATGTGGATATATATATATATATATATATATATATATATATATATATATATATATACTTCTATATATCTCTGTCTTTAAATCTAAGATGGATAGGCTCCCTGAACAAATGTGTCCACCAGAATATGCAGTTTCTATTTTATTTTCATAACAATTGTTTGCTTTTGCAACTTCAAGTTTTCATCCTTGCATATTTCCCATTACCCTTCAATAGACTTGCTGTCAGAATTTTAATATGTGGAATAGTTTCTGGACTCCTTAATTCTGCTTCCTGAAACTAGGTTGCATATCAGACCATACCCACTTTTCCCTTCCCTTATCTCAAACTCTAGAACAAGTGGTCACTTTTCCCCTTACCTTTTGCCCGTACTATATCTACATAATTTCCATTTCAGTAACAAGTTCCTTCCCATTAGTGAAAATCAGATCCAAAATTCAGTTCCCACTTTCCACTCTCTCTGCCCTTTTAAGGAAAAATTACCACTAAGAAAAGTTAAGAAATTATTAAATGGTTTTCTTTTAGTAAAGAGAGATCTCTAATAGAATCTCTTCGATAAACAAGCATTTCCAAATTGTTTTTTTTTGTGTTTTCTTATTAAGGTAAATGATACAATTTTTTTTTCCTGTACTACTATTTTCTTAGAGCTCCAAAAGATGTGTATATTATTGAAATCCTTCATCATTAGTCTATCATGTTTTGTTTCTGATCTGTTTCATATGATGTTCACTTATTTCCTCTCTCCCCAGATGATTTCAGCTATCATACAATGAAAAAAATCATTTCCCTTTCTATCGACCATGCAAAGTTCTTTTCCATTTAGTCTACTAACACCTCTGTATCTTTTATAGATTACCTGCTTTCTAGACAATCTTCTCTCATATTGTACTACTGAAATTGAGTTCTTTGAACCCAAGTGGAGCATGTATGTTTCTACATATTAAAAGGCATTTCATTTAATTCAGTCTCAAATTCTAACCTCTCAGGATAATGTTGAATACTGACTCTCATTCAGTCTAATAATTATTATTCTTCCCAGTTGTGCGTCAAATCAAAGTATGATAAATGTGCAATTTACTTTATTTATTTAAATTTGTTTGTATGTGCCTTTATTAAAAAATGATAAAAATATTAAATAGCATAGGCCCCAAAACAGATACTTAGGATTCTCCACTGGTGATTTCCTTCCCAATTGAATTCAAACTATTAATGACCACTTGATTCTGTCTATTCTACTATTTCTTAATATATTTAGTTGTACTGTCATCTACTGCTCTTATATGAACTAAAGGAAAGGAAGGGGTTAAGTCCTCATTTTCTTGAACAATAAAATATTAAAAAAAATCTATTTCCAATTAATAATTAATAGTGTGAGAAAAGCCATCACTAGGAGATAGCAGAAGACTAGTGAGCAGAAAAGCAGATCCAAAATGGTGCTAGCTTTGAAATGGAGAAGAGAATGGAGAAGGTGGAGTGACTATCAGGTTTTCAGTGAGAGAAAATAAGCTAAATTGGAGAATATTATGAGGACAAAAAGAGAAAAGACTGGTTTTAATGCTGTTAGAGGATAAGATTTGGAAAATAGATAAAGAACAACAAAATATATGTGTAAAGTAAAGAAAGCAATTTCTCCCATTTTAAATTTTCTGTCATTATAATGCTATATTTTGTGATATTGATTTTTTAAAATACAATTATTGTTTCCAAAGTATCCAGATAAATGGTTATCTATTTGCCTGACAATTTTACTAAATTTGAAGGGTTACTTACAATTGACCCCAATTTTAATTTTATTTTAAGTGAGCCCATATATTTTTGGGGCTCATGCAGGATTCTTTTATTCTTTGGAAGGTGGACTCCTTGCCTCAGAATGATCTGTATAAAGAAGGCTTTTCCCTGGACTTAGAATGATTTCTTAGGACAATTTGTCTAGCATTTAGGATATTTCTTTGTGGAGTAAGACTATTTCTCCAAGACTGGCATGAGTCAGAATATTCTAGAAAAAACTCCGCAAGACTGTACCAGATGAATACATATTGGGGTGTGGGACAGGACTAGCCTAGTTTTTCTAGTTGCTGTGGATAAAAATAAAAGGGATTGTTTAATGGCGTAGTTATCCCAAGTACTTCCCTTTTTGATGAAGAAGATTTTTTTCTCTTTTTATCTAATTATTACTATATGTTGATTATTTTATTTTTTTTCCTTTTCCTGTTTTTCTTTCTTTTTTTTTTTTAAATAGGGGATTTGTGAGAAACCCTTGCAAGCATAAATTCAAGGACATCTCCCAGAGTATAGAGAACTCATTTTATTAGATGATGAGAGAGAATGTTAACATTAAGTCCACTGAGCCATGGAGGGATAGGACACCCATAACAAGATTGCTAATGTAGGAATTTCATTTTTAAATTTTTTGAAATTAATTATTTAATATTTTTAGTTTTCAGAATTGATTTCCACAAGATTTTTAATTATAAATTTTCTCCCCATTTCTACCCTCCCTCCAACTCCCAGATGGCATATATTCCAATTGCTCCACTCCCCAGTCAGCCCTCCCTTCTTTCACACCACTCTCTCTACCCCCTTTTCCCATACTTTCTTGTAGGACAAGATAGATTTCTATGCTCCATTGTCTTTATATCTTATTTCCCACTTGCATCCAGAAAACAACTTTTTTTTTGAACATCTGCTTTTAAAACTTTGAGTTCCAAATTCTCTCCCCTCTTCCCTCTCCACACAGCTTCCCTAAGAAGGCAAGCAATTCAACATAGGCCACACATGCATCATTATGTAAAACTCTTTCACAATATTCATGTTGTGAAAGACTAACTATATTTTGCTCCCTCCTATCCTGTCCCCCTTTATTCAGTTTTCTGCCTTGACCCTGTCCCTTTTTGAAAGTGCTTGCTTTTGATTACCTCCTCCCCCTGCCCTCCCTTCTATCATCCCTGCTTTTTATCCCCTTCCTCCTTTTATCCTGTGGGATAAATACTCAATTGTGTGTGTATGGTATTCCGTCCTCAGGTCAAATCCGATGAGAGCAAGATTCACTCATTCCCCCTCATCTGCCCCTTCTTCCCTTCCAACAGAACTGCCTTTTCTTGCCATTTTTATGTGAGATAATTTACCCCATTCTATCTCTCCCTTTCTCACTCTCTCAATATATTCCTCTCTCATCCCTTAATTTGATTTTATTTTTTAAGATATCACCTCTTCATAGTCATCTCACCCTGTGCCCTGTCTTTATTGTGCTTTATGAGTGCTTTATGAGTTCTCTTTCTTGTTTACCTTTTTATGTTTCTCTTGATTCTTGTGTTTGAAAGTCAGATTTTCTATTCAGGTCCGGTCTTTTCACTGAGAAAGCCTGAAAGTCCACTATTTTATTGAAAATCCATATTTTTCCTTGGAGCATTATACTCAGTTTTTCTGAGTAGGCGATTCTTTGTTTTAATCCTAGCTCCATTGACCTCCGGAATATCATCTTCTAAGCCCTTTGATCCCTTAAAGTAGAAGCTGCTAGATCTTGTATTATCCTGATTGTGTTTCCACAATACTCAAATTATTTCTTTCTGGTTGCTTGCAATATTTTCTCCTTGATCTGGGAGCTCTGGTATTTGGTGACAATATTCCTAGGAGTTTTCTTTTTGGGATCTTTTTCAGGAGGCTATCGGTGGATTTTTTCAATTTCTATTTTACCCTGTGGCTCTAGAATATCAGGGCGGTTCTCCTTGATAATTTCTTTAAAGATGATACCTAGGCTCTTTTTTTGATCACGGCTTTCAGGTAGTCCAATAATTTTTAATTATCTCTCCTAGATCTTTTCTCTAGGTCAACGGTTTTTCCAATGAGATATTTCACATTGTCTTCCATTTTTTCACTCTTTGGTTCTGTTTTGTAATATCTTGATTTCCTATAAAGTTGCTAGCTTCTACTTGCTCTAATCTAATTTTTAAGGTAGTATTTTCTTCAGTAGTCTTTTGGACCTCCTTTCCATTTGGCTAATTCTGCCTTTCAAGGCATTCTTCTCCTCATTGGCTTTTTGGAGCTCTTTTGCCTTTTGAGTTAGTCTGTTTTTTTTTTTTTTGCTTTTTGGCAGGGCAGTTGGGGTTAAGTGACTTGCCCAAGGTCCCACAGCTAGTACAAGTGTCAAGTGTCTGAGGCTGGATTTGAACTCAGGTCCTCCTGACTCCAGGGCCAGGGCTCTACTCACTTCACCACCTAGCTGCCCCTGATTTAGTCTATTTTTAAGGTGTTATTTTCTTCAGTATTTTTTGGGTCTCCTTTAGCATGTCATTGACTTGTTTTTCATGATGTTCTCACTCTCATTTCTCCTCCCAATTTTTCCTCTACTTCTCTTATTTGCTTTTCCACGTCCTTTTTGAGCTTTTCCATGGCTTGAGACCAATTCATAATTTTCTTGGAGGTTTTTGATGTAAGCTCTTTGACTTTGTTGACTTCTTCTGGTTGTATGTTTTGGTCTTCTTTGTCACCAAAAAAAGATTCCAAAATGTGAGTCTGAATCTGAGACAATTTTCATTGCCTGTTCATGTTCCCAGCCAACTACTTGACTCTTGAGCTTTTTGTTGGGCTACTGCTACTTGTATTTGTTTGTTTGTTTTTCTGGAGGGGGGAAGCCATGGCAGTTGGGGTTAAGTGACTTGCCCAAGGTCACACAGCTAGTAAGTGTGTCAGGTGTCTGAGGTCCTCCTGACTCCTTGAACTAAGGTCCTCCTGACTCCAGAGTCAGTGCTTTACTCACTGCACCACCTAGCTGCCTGGGGTATGACTACTTGTAGAGTAGAGAGTACTTTGTCCAAAGCCTGAGGGGCTGCGCTGCTATTTTCAGAGCCAATTCTACAGAGCAAGCTCTGTCACACCAGTGCTCCTTCTCCCTCAAGAACCGCCAACCAGGATTGCAGCCCAGATCCAGGCAGGGCAAAGCAGGCTTTGCACTCCTGCTCTTGTCTGCTGCTTAATTCCTCCCATCAGGTGGGCCTGGGGCCAGAAGCGCCTGAAGCCATAGCTCTGGAGGCAGCCTCAGAGCTGTACCACCTCCACTGCCCCCAGGGCAGTGGCCCACCATGAACTCCTTTCACCCTGTCCTAGAAGTTTTCCCACTAACCTTCTCTGTTGTCTTTGGCATTTGTTGGTTGAGAAGTCTCGTAACTGCCACAGCTCACTGATTCAGGTTGCTATACCTTTTCTGCCTAGCTCCTGGTTTGGTTGGTCCTGGCATGGCCCACACTGGGCACCCTGCTCTGCTCTGCTCCCAGCTCCGTGCAATAGAACCTTCCCAGGGACCATCCAGGCTGTCCTGGGCTGGAGCCCTGCTTCCCTTTGCTATTTCGTGGGTTCTGCAGCTCTATAATTTGTTCAGAGATATTTTTATACATGTTTGGAGGGACCTGGTGGGGAGCTTAGGAAAGTCCCTGCTTTCTGGTCAACATCTTGGTTCCACCCCTAATGTAGGAATTTCTAAGAACTCTTGCCTCTTGGACGCTAATGTCGATCCCTTTTGGGAGATGGAAAAACATTGGGGAAAACAACTGCTACACTGAGTAAAGGGCTATAATAACAACCACACTGGCATACCTAGGATGGCTGCTATTTCAGGTTCTTTTATCTGCTTTACTAAGGAAAGACAGCTGTTTCAGGGGTCAATGATCTTTTTTAGTCCCATAAAATATGAACAGAGGAAATACCGAGAAGATAGATAAAGACCAACAGACAGGGCTCTACTGCCTGAGTCAAGCAAAACTGCTATATATAATTTACATTCACCACTGGATCGAGAGAGCCTTTACCTCTGATCAGTCAGGGTGCTCTGAACAGATGGCCACTAAGAGTCTTAACCAGGGAACCACAAGATCCTTCTTGTAAGTGAGCCCCAAAGCAAAAAGCTCACCTCTAAGAATATATACTTTTTCAGCTAATGGGCTCAGAGCCAGAACCCTCCTGACAAAGTGCCTAATTAGAAATTAACAAAAAGTGTGTAAGACTTCCCACAAGCAAGCAAACTTCCCTTAATGGGTTCCACATGAGGTCTGTTGATGGGTGGAGAAGATCTTATTTACTATTGACCTCACCGTGGCCCAGGAATATGTTTTCACAAGTGGCCAGAAAGCTCTCTGAAATAGAGTACAAGACCAAAGACCAACATATTTTAATTTTAGGGACTTCAAATATTTAATGGGAGTGGGAACAGATAATGAAGGGCTTTGATTAAGTTAATTCCCTGACATGATATATGATAAATACTTGTAAAGTACCTAAGTGCTAGGTGCTAAGTGCTAGGGATACACATTAAAAAAAAAAGACAGTCCCTGACCTAAGGAATTTACAATCTAATGGGGGGAAAACAATACATAAAAAGAGACTGTAAAAGGGATAGTGTACAGGGTGTCTGGCATGGGAGCTTAATGATGGAGGTAGACTTGAAACCAAGCTGGTGGTTGAGATTTTGGGCCTTTTATAAATGAAGACTATTAGGAGAGGCATCTTTTTTTCTCTACCTTCTAGACCTTCAGCCAGAGAAGCAGAACCAATTGAGAGTAGTAATGAGGTATGATGGGAGAACCAGGGGGCACAGTGGATAGAGCGATGACCCTGTAGGCAGGAGGACTTGAGTTCAAATCCAGCCTCAGAGACTTACTAACTGTGTGAACCTAGGCAAGTCATTTAATCTCTGTTTGCCTCAGTTTCCTCATCTGTAAAATGAACTGGAACAGGAAATGGTAAACTATTCCAGTATCTTTGCAAAGAAAACCTGTTGAAGAATCAGCCATGAATAATCAAGTAAACAACAATGATAAAGCACCAAAGCTTAACCAATCTTTAAAATAATGAGATTCCTGGGAATGAGCTCTCTTTTCTTCAGACCACAAACTATTCAGAGGGTTAAGATTTCATGGGAAGGGTGGTTGCCTATCTATAAATCCCAAGTGTATTTCCATTCAGAAAAGTCTAATTTACAAGATGGTGCTTTGAGTCTGGAATTCTGAATATGTTTCTAGAATTGGAATGTTATGAGGTTGCCTCACTGGGAAAATTCAAATTATTTTCCTTTTTGAAGAAAGTGCAACATGCATGGTATCAGTATTAATCTGGAGGATACATAGGACTCACCAGGAGGAAAGAATTGTGTTTTTATAGCATATTGTTTGTATTTTATCCCTATTTTTTTTTTAAATGCAATTTATTTCTTTAACATATTTGGTTTTCAGCATTGATTTTCACAACAGTTTGAATTACAAATTTTCTCCCCATTTCTGCCCTCCCCCCCCACTCCAAGATGGTGTATATTCTGGTTGCCCTGTTCCCCAGTCAGCCCTCCCCTCTATCACCCCCCTCCCCTCTCATCCCCTTTTCCCTTCCTTTCTTGTAGGGCAAGATAAATTTCTACGCCCCATTACCTGTGTATCTTATTTTTTAGTTGCATACAAAAAGTTTTTTTGTTTTTGAACATCTGATTTTAAAACTTTGAGTTCCAAATTCCCTTCCCTCTTCCCTTCCCACCCACCCTCCCTAAGAAGTTGAGCAATTCAACCTAGGCCACACATGTATTATTATGTATAACCCTTCCACAATACTCATGTTGTGAAAGGCTAACTACATTTTGCTCCTTCCCAACCCATCCCGCTTTATTGAATTTTCTCTCTTGACCCTGTCCCCTTTCCAAAGTGTTTGTTTTGATTACCTCCACCCCCATCTGTCCTCCACTCCATCATCCCCCCACCTTTTATTTTTTTTTTTTATCTTCCTCCCTCTTCTTTCCTGTGGGGTAAGATACCCAACTGAGTATGTATGGTATTCCCCCTCAGGCCAAATCTGATGAGAGCAAGGTTCACTCATTCCCCCCTCACCTGCCCTCTCCCCTCCTCCCAAAGAACTGCTTCCTCTTGCCACCTTTATGCGAGATAATCCACCCCATTCTATCTCTCCCTATCTCCCTCTCTCAGTATGTTACTCTCTCATCCCTTAATTTCATTTTATTTCTTTTAGATATCTTCCCTTCATCCTCAACTCACCCTGTGTCTGCTCTCTCTCTTTTACATATCTATATATACACATACATACACATACATACATATACACATAGATACATACATACATACACATTCACTTATATATATACTTAAACATATATATATATATATGCATATATATATATGCATATTCCCTTCAACTACCCTAATACTGAGGTCTCATGAATCATACTCATCATCTTTCCATGTAGGAATGTAAACAAAACAGTTCAACTTTAGTAAGTCCCTTACGGTTTTTCTTTCTTGTTTACCTTTTCATGCTTCTCTTGATTCTTGTGTTTGAAAGTCAAATTTTCTATTCAGTTCTGGTCTTTTCACTGAGAAAGCTTGAAAGTCCTCTATTTTATTGAAAATCCATATTTTGCCTTGGAACATGATACTCAGTTTTGCTGGGTAGGTGATTCTAGGTTTTAATCCTAGCTCCATTGACCTCCGGAATATCGCATTCCAAGCCCTTCGATCTCTTAATGTAGAAGCTGCCAGATCTTGGGTTATTCTGATTGGGTGTCCACAATACTCAAATTGTTTCTTTCTGGCTGCTTGCAGTATTTTCTCCTTGATCTGGGAGCTCTGGAATTTGGCAACAATATTCCTAGGAGATTTCTTTTTGGGATCTATTTGCAGAGGCGATCGATGGATTCTTTCAATTTCTATTTTGCCCTGTGGCTCTAGAATATCAGGGCAGTTCTCCTTGATAATTTCCTGTAAGATGGTATCTAGGCTCTTTTTTTGATCATGGCTTTCAGGTAGTCCAATAATTTTTAAATTATCTCTCCTGGATCTATTTTCCAGGTCAGTGGTTTTTCCAAGGAGATATTTCACATTGTCTTCCATTTTTTCATTCCTCTGGTTCTGTTTTATAATATCCTGATTTCTCATAAATTCACTAGCTTCCACTTGCTCCAATCTAATTTTAAAGTAGTATTTTCTTCAGTGGTCTTTTGGACCTCCTTTTCCATTTGGCTAATTCTGCCTTTCAAGGAATTCTTCTCCTCATTGGCTTTTTGGAGCTCTTTTGCCATTTGAGTTAGTCTATTTTTTAAGGTGTTGTTTTCTTCAGTGTATTTTTCAGTATTTTTTTGGGTCTCCTTTAGCAAGTCATTGACTTGTTTTTCATGGTTTTCTCGCATCCTTCTTATTTCTCTTCCCAATTTTTCCTCTACTTCTCTAACTTGCTTTTCCAAATCCTTTTTGAGTTCTTCTATGGTCTGGGGCCAGTTCATGTTTTTCTTGGAGGCTTTGGTTGTAGGCTCTATGACTTTGTTGTCTTCTTTAGGCTGTATGTTTTGGTCTTCTTTGTCAGCAAAGAAAGAATCCAAAGTCTGAGACTGAATCTGGGCGCGTTTTCGCGTCCTGGCCATATTCCCAACTAACTAACTTGACCCTTGAGTTTTTCAGTGGGGTATGACTGCTTGTAGATTACAGAGTTCTATGTTCTACGTTTGGGGGGGAGGTGCCAGCTCTGTCAGAGCCGCACTCCTCCTTCCCCAAGGACCCCCAGTCCAGACTGGGCTCAGATCTTCGGCAGGCTGTGCACCCCTGCTGCAATCCGCCACTTAATTCCTCCCACCAGGTGGGCCTGGAGCCGGAAGTAACAACAGCTGTAGCTGCCCCACCTCCGCTGCCCCGGGGGCTGGAAGCCGAACCGCGAACTCCTTCCACTCCTGCAGCTTTTCCCACTAACCTTCTCCGCAGTCTTTGGTGTTTGTGGGTCGAGGGGTCTGGTAACTGCCGCAGCTCACATATTCAGGGCGCTAGGGCCCCCTCCGCCCGGCTTCCGGTCTGGATCGTCCACGCCGCTCAGGCTGGGCTCTGCTCCACTCTGTTCCCAGCTCCCAGCTCCCAGCTCCCAGCTCCGTGTGGAATAGAGCTCACCCAGAGACCATCCGGGCTGTCCTGGGCTGGAGCCCTGCTTCTCTCTGCTGTTCTGTGGGTTCTGCCGTTCTAGAATTGGTTCAGAGCCATTTTTATAGGTTTTTGGAGGGACTTGGGTACGGAGCTCACTCTAGTCCGTGCTTACCAGCCGCCATCTTGGCTCCGCCCCATTTTATCCCTATTTTTAAATTGACATTTATTTATGGGCTCTTTAAGTCTTTTATTTTGTTAGACTTTCTATTAAGTACAATAAAAGCTATCTTGTACCCAATAAATGCATTGTTATCTTGAGAATATAGTTAGGATCTATGGACTGCTTTAACCACGTTTGTGGAGAATCATACAAAAGCTATATTCTGAGATTCATCCGGAGCAAATCTGATTTGGGACTTGCAAAGCCAGAGTTAAACTCAGAGTTTGTGGGGTATGGGACACAGATAACAACCACTAGGAATACTGTAGTATCTGCTGGAATGTACCACCAGTTCAATAGCTCGTTATAGGCTTCAGAAATGCAGGTGGCAAAATGAGAAGCCAATAGAAATCAAGAGTCATGTAGCAATTAAGCCTGGGCCAGGTAGTAAGAGAAGTACAGGGAAATGGAAAATGTTCTTGCTGTGAAACCAGAGGACTTTGGGTCAAATCCAACTGCTGACTAACTATATGCGACCCTGATCAAATGATTTAACCTCCCTGGGTCTCATTTTCCTCCACTGCTAGATAAATAGATTTAACTGAATGATGTCTGAGGTCTATTTCAGCTGCACAACTATGACCCTGATGAACTAAAAAAGTGGGTGGGGAACCATATGGAATCTCACAAGACAGATTCCAAATTTTATTTTATTAATAATAGCTGATGTTCATGTATCTCTTTATGTCTCAAAGCAAGTTTTATCCTTTAAGTGTTCCTTACTGTTAGAGAATATTCTAATGTGCTTTTGTCTGAAAGGCATCTGACACCAACCTCTCCTTTTTCATTAGTTTATAATAGATATAATTTTATATACCTTACATGATTTGATTTTTACAAAAAATCTTTTGAATTAGTCAAAAGGGTCATTATAACTATTTTAAAGATGATGAATTAGAAACTTAACTGTTGAATAAAAACCCTGAAACAACCCAGCCAGCACCTGGTAAAACTAGGACTTGAAGGCAATTATTATGAGTCAGATTCTAGTGCTCTTTATTATGTATCCAGCTCTCATTTGTAGCTTGATTTCTTAGTATTTTTACTAAGTTTTCAAGTAGGATATAGTTTACAAGTTTGTAGGCAGGGACTACAGATATTTTTAAAGGAAGAACTGAGATCTATATTTGTATGTAGCATATGTTTTATGCACAAAGTGAGACTAAACTAGATGACCACTAAGATCTCTCTGCAGGTCTAGCATTCCATGAGTGTCTTCCTTGAATCATTGTTAGTATGCCTTTAACTAATAATACTTAGACTGTTGTGAAAAAGAGAGGGTCACATGTCAATGATTTCCAGCTAACGTGATCATAAAAATGGAAGACTAGACATTTTCTCTAAAACTCATGATCCTTCAAACCTATCTAAATAAGAATTATGAGCAAGAGATACATTAATTATAGGTGCCTCTGCATTTGAAGAAACCAAAAGGTCTAAGTAACAATTTTTGAATGAACATCAGAGAAGGCTAAAGTCTAATACCTAATGGGTTAACTAAGCACCTCACCTCCCACCCCCTCCACTTGTCAGTGTGGCAAAATGGGATGTATTGCTTCTGCTCTTGGATTTAATCTGCTGCTACTATGCTTTATCATTGCCCTCAACTTGCTATTCCATAGTAATTATGTGTAGAATTATAATTTTACTACCTTCCATTGGCCCCATATAGAGGAGGTGAAAGTATAGGAAAGCAAAGTGTGCTTGGCTTTGGATGACATTGTTCTCTGTTCAGCATTGTAATGTAGTCAAAGATCTGAAGAACAGAAATTAGGGCAGGACATGAGCATGTGGGGGACAGCAGGTCACTTGACAAAGTCTGAAAGAGAAAGGACAAGAATTCTGATGGGATCAGCTTTGTCCAATCAGAAGTCACTTTGGGCAGGGACCTGAGGCAAAGAAAAGTGAATTCTCCAGTGTGGGAGGAGTCAGAGATGGTATTGAGCTGATGCATATGGATATCTGCCATTAATAGGGGCAGGGTTAGAAAAAGAATTTTAAGAGAAATAAGAGGGGTAATACTGAAATTATCAAGGATTTCAGGAGGAAGAAAAGTCAGATTAAAATCTTTAGCACATTCAGAGAAATCTATAAAAAAGACATTAAAACCAAAGGGAAGAGAACCTGAGGGATCTCTAAACAATTCTAAACATCTGCCAGACAAAATAAATTAAAACAATATCTGAGACAAAGGATTCCATATTTTCAAGGGTATATGGAACCAAAGCAGAAATGCAGTAGGGGAGAAAAAAAAACTTTTATTCATGGTGGTTAGTTTTTCCACAGAAATAAAAGGGAACTAATTGAGAAAACAAATATATAGAAGTGACTGATCCTCTGAAATAAGAGAAACAATAAAAAGCCCAATAACATTAAAAGGACACATAATTTCTATACAAGTAAAAAAATTATCTTTAAAACAGAATGGGTAGAGATAACAAGCATCATTGGTCTTCCAGAAGAACATTATGAGTCAAGAAACCAAGTTATCATAACACATGAAAAAATATAAGAAAACCGACCCAAATTTCTGAACAAAGAAAACAAAGAGTCAATAGAAAAATCCTCATATTCCCTCTAGTAAAAAAGTCCAAAAACAAATACAAACTTATACTGCACACTCCAAAATACATAGTTAAATTTAACAATTCCAGCCTGGAAAAAAAAATTCTGCAATCAAGGATGATAAAGACTTTTAAAATAAAAGAAAGTAAAATTTGAACAATATGAGGTTATTTTGTGTTTACCAGAAACTGAAAAATGAAATAGAATTGAGCATTTTGTAGAGAAAAGGAGCTCAAGACATGATTCAGTGTCATATATCCTGGAAATATGAGCCCAATCAATAAAATAATGTGGATGTTCAATTTAAAGGGACGATTTTGAAGTTTTAAAAATTTGTGAGGGTAAAACTTGCAAACATTCCAAACAATAGAAACACAAGAGAGATAAATATATCTAAAAAGAAAATGAGAGATAATTAATATATCATATAAAGTCAAGTATGGTGGCACATGACTTTAGTCTCCACTGCTGAGGAAGCTCTAAGACTCATAAATCTGTCAGTTGAGAGCAATATTAAGGCAAGAATAAGTAAGGTATCAGCATTCTCTTTTGGCACCATTATTTTGAGGTCATGGGAGCAGATGGTCTTCAGGATCCCTGACAATGGGTGAACCCACTTGGATTGGAAGAACAGAAGAATTTAAAGTTCTCTTCTGATCAATACAGGGATAGAGGCCACAAATGACCATGGCACTTCTATATGAGAGATAGGAAGGTCTACGCCTCCCTCCAAATGATAATTAGTAAATTATTACAACTTTTATATAGTTTGCCTAAAATATATATACATTTCTCAGAATCACATGGAACTTTTACCAAAAAAGATTATGCATTAGGTCACTGAAATGTTATGAATAAATTTCAAGATTAGCAATACATTCTTTACAAGATGATACATTTTATAATAAAATAATAGTTTGTCCAAGGTACAAAAACAAAAGGGAGTAATGGAGTCTTAAAGATTGAGTCAGAGAAAAAAATTGTAGAAATAATTACCTAGGAAATTATATATCCCTGAAAACAAACATTAACAAAATTGAAAAGGATAGTTTTAATAAACTGGAGTTGCCTTTCTTTAAAATAAGATCCTAACAAATAATCAAGTCCCAAATATACACAGAAAGGAGGTTTTGAAAATTAAAGGAGAGATGCACAATTTAGAAATATAAGGCTATAGAAATGACAGAGAAAGCTAAAGTATGGTTCTTTAAAAAGATTAACAAAAATAAGAAACATTTAGGCAACTTAATAACAAATATGGTAAAAAATTAATTAAACAAAATTATAAATTAACAAGCACAATCACAGCAAAACCAAACAGAAGAAGTAAAAAGAATTATTTGTATCTACTGTGAATAGTTACATGATAACAAAACAGAACATAAAAGAAATAGAGGAATACTTCAAAAATACAAAATATCCAAACTAACAGAAGACCAAATAGGAATATTAATAACTGATCTCAGAAAAGAAAAAAAGCCCAAGTTATGCATAAACTGACAAAAGGGGGAAATATTATTTCTGATGGAGAATTCTATAAAAGTTATAAAGGACAATTAATACATATGTACACACACATACATACATACACACATGTAGTCTTAATATCTAAAACAGAAAAGAATAAAGAACTGTGTCATTAATGAATATTGATTCAAATATTTTAAATAAAATCTTGTTAAAGAGACTAGACCAATTAATCTGAGAATTTGTTCATTTTTAAAAAGTTGTATTTATACCAATGAAGCAAGGATGATTCAATATGAGTAAAGTAATAAACATTTTATAATCACACTAAAATCCCAAATAATTTCAAAATATATATATGAAAAAACTGACAAAGTAAAGATCTTATTCTAAAACTCTTACAAAGCAAAGGCATAAAGAGACCTATCATTAAAATATAAATCAATATGAAATATTAAAATAAATCACTCCATGGAATAGAGAATATACTGGAAGTTTTCCCAATGAATGCAATAAGGTGCCCAAGTCCTTATCTATTATTTGGTGTCTAGAAATGATAAAAATTGAAATTGGACAAAATAAAAAAATAAAGATATAAAGATAGATAGAATTAATGTCTCCATATTTGTTGATATTATTATATTTTACTTCAAAAATCCTAGGGGATCAGCTAACATACTAACCGTACTACGCAGAAAAGTTAAAATATTTTATATAATGGTAACAACAATAAAAGAGAAAATGACATAAAGTGGAATTCCATTACAAGTAACTACAAAATGCTAAAATATTTGGGGATCAACCAACACAATGACAAATATATTTGTTTGTATATAATATATTTATATTTATTATTATATATGTAAGTTTTTATTTATTCAATTATATAATGTTTTAAGAATTAAAAACCAAACAACTTAAATATCAAAATTTTAGTGCTTGTGCCTGAGTCATGCCAATATCATAAAAAGTAAAAATATGACCAAAGTGGATTTACAATGATACATTTCACATTTTATTTTATTTTTTTAATTTTGTGTTATTATTTCTTAATGTCTCATGGAGTCATTAGCTTCTACTTGCCCAATTCAATATATAAGGGGTTATTTTCTTCAGTGAGCTTTTGTACCTCCTTTTTCCATTTAGCCACATTTACCTTTAAGGAGTAGTTTTTTTCATGAATTTTTGTATATCTTTTTCCATTTTTTGTATTTCCATTACCAAATTATTGACTATTTTTTCCATTATTCTGGTGTAAAATAGATCAACGGGAGATAATTAAAAATGATAGGACTCCCTGAAAGCCATGATTTAAAAAAGAGCTTAGATATCAGATTTTGAGAAATTATTTAAAAAACTACCCTTATATTGTAGAACCAGAAGGGAAAATAGAAATTGTAAGGATCCATCAAACACCTCCTGAAAGAGATTCCAAAATGAAAACTCCCAGGGATATTATAGCCAAATCTCAGAACTCCCAAGTCAAGGGCAAAACATTGCAAGAGTTGGAAAGAAACAATTTAAATATCCTGGAGTCACAGTCAGGATAGCACAAGATTTGGCAGCTTTCACATCAAAGATTCAGAAGGTTTGTAATATTATATGCTGGAGGACAAAGCAGTTAGAATTACAACCAAGAATCACTTCCCTACCCAGACTGAGTATTATCCTTCAAGGGAAAAAAAAAAACATGGATGTTTACAGAAATAGAAGATTTTCGAGCAATTCAGATAAAAACACTAGCACTGAATAGAAAATTTGATATTCAAACAAAACTCAAAAGAAACATAAAAAGGTAAAGAGAAATCATAAAGTATCAATAAGGTTAAATGGTTTACATTCCTACATGACAAGATGATACTTGTAACTCCTAAGCACTTTATCATTATTATGGAAGTTAAAAGGAGTATATATGTATACATACATATATATATACATATATATACATATATATACATATATATATATACACATACTATATATATATACATGTATATGTATGTATATGTGTGAGTGTGTGTGTGTGTGTGTGTGTGTGTGTGTGTGAGTTGACTATGTGTCACAACAATGTTGCTAGCAGCTCCTGTGCCTGTGTAAGGCCAATAACACCACACACAGAAGAGCTGCCAGCACAGGTTCTTTGATCTGCTTTTTTTAAGGAAAGCAACTTTAAGTGATTAACGATCTTACTTTAACCAAACATATATATTTCACTTAGTTCAGGAGGGAAAGTCAGTACCCTGAACTTCACAGCAAATACAAACAAATTACAAGCATACATTTTATAAATAGAGCAAATAAACACTAATTAGCAGACAGACTTCTAGCTGTCTGTCTAGGCAATACATAGTTACCAGAGAAGCACCAACATCTGGGTTTTTTCAAAGTTGGGGGGCTTCTTAAAAATGGATACCCAGAGTCTCATCTGGCCAAATCACAGGACAATCTTCCAGTGAGTGAGAGCCACCCCCCCCTGCCCCCGCCAAATTAACCTCTGAGTTTGTATACCTTGTTCAGGATCAAAGGGCATCACAAGCATGTAACTCAAAACCATGTGATGCTTCTTCAGGCATCACAGCCATGTGACTCAAACCTATGTGAACTAGGCTTTCCCTTGACATAAGCAGGTCATCAAAGACTCTTGATTTAATGAAAGAAACAAAGGCCGGACTCATCAAAGGCACTTGATTACTTTAGCATTCTCAAAGAGAAAACAGTAAAAAAAGTACCACCCTGCTTAACATTACATTATGACAGGATAATAAGACAAAATTAAGGGGTGAGAAGGAGAGCTGTACTGGGAGAAGGGAGAAGGGAGAGATAGAATGGGGTATTATCTCATGTAAAAAAGTGCCTTTAAAGTGGAGAGGAAGATAGGGGATTGCAGGAAATGCTTGAACCTTTCATCAGAATTGGTTCAAAGAGGGAACAATATACACATTCAGTTAGGTATACAAATCTAGCTTTCCTTAGGAGGAAAAAAAAGGAGAGGAGGGAGATAAGAAAATAGTGTGGAGGGGTGCTAATAGAAGGGAGGGTGGATTTAGAGAGGCAGTGGTCAGAAGTAAAACACTTTTGAGGAGGGATAGGATAAAAGAAAAAAAAAAAAAAGAGGATAAACAAGGGGAAAATAAGATGGAGGGAAATACACAGTAAGCCATAACTGTGAACACAAATGGGATGAAGTCAACCATTAAACAGAAGTGGATGGCACAGTGGATTAAAGACCAGAATCCTACAATATGCTGTTAACAGGAAACACAAACAAAGAAGAATAGGGGCACAACCAGAATCTTCCAGGGGCAGTCTGAGAAGATCTAAAGAAAAACCCCAGGACTGGGTTTGGTCCTGGCAAGGAGTAAATACCTCCAGGCTAGGTTCCATTTTAACAACAAGTAGCAAGCACTGAGGTTAGTTGGTTTGAGAGGCTGCCTCAGCCCCAGCCAATGGAACTTTTTACCCCAGGATAGTGAGGGGAGTCATACACTTGAGCCCAGGAAGGTTGCAGGGATCTCTTCTGATGAGGAATGCCAGACCCAGCTGTGCAGGGAAGAGTGGTGGGGACAAGAAGGAACCATCAGCACATGCCTAGTGAGTGCAGAAGGAGTGGGGTAGAAAGCCCCTGGCTGTGGGCACTTACAGGAAGTTGGAGGTTTGGCTTTGGTTCCAGGCTAGAGCAAACTGAAGGTCTGGGGCAAGAAGCACCATTTCCCATAAATCAGGGCTAGAGGTTTTTATAAAAATCAAATTATTACCACAAAAAAATGCACAGTCAAAGGAGAAAGAATCCAACCATAGAAACCTATTACAGGAATAGAAATGACTGGGGTTCATTTTCAGAGGAGGACATTGAAGTAAAGAAAGCCCCAAAGAGCAACATTAAGTGGTCAATTGCCCAAAAAGCATTTGTAGAAGATCTTAAAAAGACTTTAAAAATCAAATGACAGAGATGGAGGAAAACAAAAAAAAATAATCCATGAAAAACAAGAAGTTTATGAAAGTAAAGTCATCCAATTAGAAAAGGAGATCCAGAATCTCAAGGAGGAAAATGACTCCTTGAAAATTAGAATTGAGCAAAGTGAAGCCAGTGAAATTATAAGAGATTAAGAAATAAACAAAACATGAATAATGAAAAAAATAGAAGAGAAAGTGAAACATCTTAAAAGAAAAACAACAGATTTGGAGAATAGATCAAGAAAAGAAAATATAAAAATAATCAGAGTAGCTGAAAGTTATGATCAAAAAAAGTATCTTAATACAATAGTAAAAGAAATAATTAAAGAAAATTGTCCTGAAGCATTAGAATAAGGCAGGGAAGTAGAAAGAGAAAAAATCCATTGAACACCACTTACAAGAGATCCTACAAGAAAAACTCATAGGAATATCATAGTCAAATTACAAAATCCCCAGATCAAGGATAAAATATTAGAAGTATCAGAATTAAAACAATTCAAGTATAATGGTTCCACAATTAGAATTACACAAGACCTAGCAGCAGAGACATTAAAGGACCGCAGGTCTTGGAACACAATATGTTGAAGAACAAAAGACCTGGGGCTCTGGCTGAAAATATCATACCCTTCAAATTTCAGTATTATCTTGAATGAAAAAAATGGACATTTGACAAACCCTTCAAGACTTTGTTAAGAAAACACTCAACTTAATAGAAGATTCGACATACAAGAACTGAGAGAAACATAAAGTACAAGAAAAGACCCCTTACCTTTTATATAACATAAAATGTAAAATGTATGTCTAATGTTCTTATTAATAATTGTTGAGCTCCTAAGAAAGAGGTGGATAAATCTGACTATGATATGAATTTAAAAAGTAAAACCATTTAGAAATAGATAAAAGGGTAACTATTTTATACAAGAGAGGTGCAAGAAGAAAAAAGGATACAGAGGATTCAGATAGGGGAGGAGGGCTGATAATTCTGGTAACCTACTTTCATCAAGAATGGGTTTAAGAGGGAACAATACACATATATTTAGAAGAGTATAAAAGTCTTCTAAACTTAGAAGAAATGCAATGGTAGGGGTTTAGAGAGGGGGCAGAGGACAAGGGAGGGGTTAGGAGAAGGGAGGGATTTTTAGAGGGGAGAACAAGGGAATAGGTAAAGGGTGTTTAGATTAATGGGAAGGGGAGGATAGGGGAAGGATCTTTCAAGGGGGGAAGGCATGTAACAGGAGGGCAGCATGGTTGGTGGAGGAGGCGGGTAGGCAAGTAATAGGAGGGCAATGTAGTGGGTAGAAGTAAAGTAGAGGAGGCAGGAGGGATAGGAAACAAGAGATATGTACAAACATAAAAGCAAAGATAAGGAATAGAGTATGTGTGGGAAAGTGTATGTCTATATATGCATGTATATATGTATAAGTATATATATGTGTGTATATATATATATATATATATATATATTTGTATGTATATGTATATATTGAGAAACATATCTAAACTATATTGTAGCCTTCCGGTGGGGTGAGGGAGGGAAAAAAGAAAAAAAAGTTAAAAAGTGCACAGCAGAGAACAAAAGAAAACACAAGGAAGGAAAGAAAAAAATGGACAATTCTCAACACAAGGTGTATTATTTATCACACAGGCTTTCTTGAAATGAAAATTTATTGTTACATATTTTGAATACTCTCACGTTCTGCTATGCACATGACATGCTTTTTTTTCTTTCTTACTTTGTATGTAAGTTTCAATTTTTAAGTTTATGATATGTTTTTGTTTCTTTTCTCTATTCTGTATTTGTGTTCTGGTAAAATAAAATAGAATTAAAATAAAACAAAACAAAGCCAAAAAAGAAACACACTCGAAGCAGAAAGGCACACTGAAAGCAAAGGTAAGTGGCTGGAACAGAATCTTTTATGCTTCAGTTGAAGTTAAAAAAAAAAAACAGTAACTCAGGATAGCATCCAAATTCTTAAAGAAAAAAAATAAATGTGTTACAGGAGTAAACAAAGAGTAAAACCATACTAGTGGGGAACCTGAACTTGTCCCTCTCAGAACCAGATAAATCTAATTTTAAAAAAAGTAAACAAGAAGTTAAGGAGAGGGATAGAATTTTAGAAAAGTTAGATATGATAAACCTCTGAAGAAAATTGAATGGAAATGGAAAGAAAGATGTCTTCTGAAATTTTTTTTTATTTCTAAAAGATTACTGTAATAAATAGAAAAAGAACAGATGAATGGGCATGCACATTTAAAAAGAACTAGAGAAAGGAAAAATTAAAAATCCTCAATTTGATACCAAAGTGGAAATTCTGAAAACCAGAGATTAATTAAATTGAAAGTAAGAAAACCATTGAACTAATAAATAAAATGAAGAGCTAGTTTTAAGGGGAAAATAACTAAAATAGATAACCCATTAGGTAATTTGATTAAAAAAAAAGAAAACCAAATTACCAGAATCAAAAGTGAAAAGGTTGAACTTAGCACCAAATGAAGATGAAATTAAGGCAATTTTAGGAGATATTTGGCCTAATTATATGCCAATAAATCTGACGGTTGAATTGAAATAGATTGCTATTAAAAAAATATAAGTTCTTAGATTAGTCAAAGAAGAACTAGGATACTTAAATAACTCCATCTTAGAAAAAAGACCCCCAGGACCAGATGGGTTCACAAGTGAATTCTGTCAAACATTTAAAGAACAATTCATTTCAATACTATGAAAACTATTTGAAAAAAAATAGATGAAGAAGGAATTTTACCAAATTCCTCTTATTACACAAATATTGTGCTGGTATCTAACAAGGAAAAGTGAAAACACAGAAAACTATAGACCACTTTCTATAATGAATATTGATGAAAAAATTTAAATAAAACACTAGCAAGGAGATTACAGCAATATATCAAAAAATTATTTGCTACTACCAAGTGAGATTTATACCAGGAATGCAGGGCTGGTTCAGTATTGGGAAAGCTATCTGCATAATTGCCCATATCAATAACAAAACCAACAAAATCACATGATTATCTCAATAGATGCATTAAAAAGCCTTTGACAAAACACGAGTTATTAATATTAAAAATAATACACTAGAATGCATAGGAATAAAGCTTTCCAAAAGATGATATGTAGTATCTAACCAAATTCAAGATCAAGCATTATCTGTAATGGAGATAAGTTAGAAGCCTTCTCAAAAAGATCAGGAGTGAAGCAAGGATGCCCATTATCACCAGCATTATTCAATATAGTACTAGAAATGCTAGTTATATTAATAAGAGATGAAAAAGAAATTGAAAGGATTAGATTGGTCAATGAGGAAACAAAACTGTCACTGCTTGTAGATAATACAATGATATCCTTGGAGAATCCAAGACAACCAACAAGAAAACTAGTTGAAATATTAATAACTTTAGAAAAGTTGTAAAATATATCAGATGACCACATAAATCATCAGAATTCCTATATATTACCAACAAAGTCTAGCAGCAAAATACAGAAAGTGAAATTCCATTTTAATAATTGTGGTCATAAAATACTTGAGAGTCTACCTGCCAAGACAAACTCAGGAACTATACAAACATAATTACAAAACACTTTTAACACAACAAATGAGATCTAAACAATTGGAAAAATTTCAATTGCTCATGGGTTAGCTGAACCAATATAATAAAAATGACAATTTTAGCTAAACTAATTTATTGATTCATTGTCATACCAATAAAACTACCAGAAATTACTTCATTGAGTTAGAAAAAGTTACAAAATTCATCTGGAAGAACAAAAGGTTAAGAATATCAAAGAAATTAATGGGAAAAAACACGTGTAAAGTAAAGTGCCCTACCTGTACCAGATCTCCAGCTATATTATAAAGCGGCAATTATCAAAACTATCTGGCACTGGCCAAGAAATAGTGGTGAATGAGTGGAATAGATTAGGTACAAATTACATTATAGTAAATGACAATAGGAAGCTGTTATTTGATAAACCCCAAACTCCAGCTTCTGAAATAAGAGCTCATTATTTAAAAAAAAAAACTGCTGAGAAAACTGAAAAATAGCATAACAGAAACTAGGCATAGACCAACATCTTATACCACATACTAAGAGAAGGTCAAAATAAATTCATGATTTAGACATAAAAGTGATACCATAAGCAAATTGGGGAAACATGGAGTAGTATTATACCCAACAGATGCATGAGGAAGGGAAGAAATTATGACCGAGCAAGAGACAAAAAGCCTTACAAGATGGAAAATGGTTAATTCTGGTTACATTAAATTAGAAAAGTTTTGCATGAATCAAATCAACACATCCAAGATTAGAAGGAAAGTAGAAAAAATTACAGCAAGTTTTTCTTATGAAGGCCTCATTTCTCTCATACCTAAAGAAGTAAGTCAAATTTATAAGAACATGAATTATTCCTCAATTGATAAATGATCAAAGTATATGAACAAGCAGTTTTCAGAAGAACAAATAAAAGTTATATAAAGCCACACTTAAAAAATTCTCTATATCATTATTGATTTGAAAAGTGCAAATTAAAACAACTTCGAGTTACCAACTTACACATATCAGATTGGCTAATATGAGAGAGAGGAAAAATGTCAAATGTTGAAGAGGATGTGGGAAAATTGGGGTAGTAATGGAGCTGTGTGTTGTTGAGTTGTGAATTGGTCTAGCTGCTCTGGAGAGGAATTCAGAACTAAGCCCAAAGGACTATAAAACTCTGTTTATTCTTTGACCTAGAAATACCATTACTAAGTCTGTATCCCAAAGAGATAAAAATAAAGGAAAAGGACACATACATACAAAAATATTTGCAGCAGCTTTTTGTGTGGTGGCAAAGAGTTGGAAATTGAAAGAATGCCCATCATTTGGGAATGGCTGAACAAGTTGTGGTATATGATTTATTGAATACTATTGTGCTGTAAGAAATAATGAGCAAGATGATAGCAAAATCTGGAAATAATTACCTGAGTCCCTAATGCAAAGTGAAGGGAGGAGAAGCAGGAGAACATTGCATATTGTAACAGCAGTATGGTATGATGATCATCTGTGAAAGACACCTATTTTCAGTGCACAATACAAAGCAATACAAAGATCCAAGACAATTCTAAAGGACTTGTGATAAAAAATGTTATCCACCTCCAGAAAAGAACTGATGAAATCTGAAAGCACATTGCCGCACACTATTTTTTTTTTACTTTTAAAAATTTTTTGGTCTTTGTTTTCTTTTCCAACAAGATTAATATTCAAATATGTTTTGCATGACTGCACATGTATTATCTATATCAATTTGCTTGCCTTCTCAGGAAGGGGCAGTACAAGAAGGGAAGGAGAAAATCTGGAGAATATTTTTTTAAATGAATGTTAAAAATTATTTTTACCAGTAATTAAAAATAAAATATAAATACCTAAAAAATCTAAATAAAATGACTCAAATGCCCATACACTTGAATAAAGAAATTCTACTTTTAGGCATATACAAAGTGTTCATTTATAAGAACAAAACAATTATGTGCTCCAAAGTTATTGTATTAGAACTTGTAGTACCAAAGACACATATCAAAGTAGTTGCCTGTGACTTTGCAGATGGTAAACAAATTGTGGTATGTAAATATAATGTAAAAATTTTAAGAATAGAATACTTTAAGAAATGAAAAAAATTATGATAGATAAGGAGGGATATAGAACAACCTACATGAATTTGGGTAAAGTGAAGCAGAGCTAAGAAAGCAATATGCACAGTGACTACCAAGAAAGGAAATGAAATAACAACCTCCATCCTCCCCCCAGCCCCCCGCACACACAAAGAGGAAAAATGAATGTTGAAAAATTGGAAAGAGCAAGCGTGATCCTCAAAGAAGAGATATGAGAAAATATCCTTACCCCATGCCTTTGCAGAAGTTAATGCTATACAGCTATGTAATACTGCATATATTTCAGATGTTTATGGTTATATTAATCAATTTTGACATTTCTCCTTCTTTTTTCCTTTAAAAGCATTATTTCTTATACAAGAAGGCTCTCTGGGAAAAGGGATGGATATAGGAGAAATTCTGACATGTGCAAAAATATCAATAAAATATTTTTTAAAGATAAATATAGCAAGATTAT
The DNA here is from genome assembly GCF_011100635.1 of Trichosurus vulpecula. Classification (NCBI taxonomy): domain Eukaryota; kingdom Metazoa; phylum Chordata; class Mammalia; order Diprotodontia; family Phalangeridae; genus Trichosurus; species Trichosurus vulpecula. The sequence continues at coordinate 222,570,480 of NC_050575.1, read as the reverse complement.
GTATTTTAGAAGGAAAATAAAACAGGCCACTTAATAGTTCATTCTAGTTAAACTCCAAAGTTTTAGGAGGCTATCAACTAAAATAGTGTGACTTTTCCTATTAGAGTGTTCCATTTGTTTGTTAACAGATGTCAATGGGCCAAAGGAGAAATAAATAGCTAGGCAGCAGTAGAAACATAAAAGCTTAATGGCAAAGGAAACAGGTTGACAAACATGAATCTTTTGGAAGACGATGCTATTTGTATATTTTAACAGTAATGACTGGGCAACTACATGCAAAGACCTGGGGATAAATAAGATTGCTATGTCCAAGTTTTCAATATCCTATCAGCTGCTCAGTCTTATCAATTCTATGTCTGCAATGTCAGTCACTTATGTCCAAGTATTTCTGTTCTCAGTCTATTATAGGGCATTATTATCGCTGTTTGGATGACTGCAAATGTTTCTTATGTTGGTTCCTTAATTTTAGTCTCTCCTCCCTAAAGTTATGTTTCCTCCAAAGAGCTGCCAAATTGATTATTCTAAATTGTAGGTTTGTCCATGCAATTCCACTCACTCAAAATTTTATTGGGCCTCCCTACTACCTCTAAAATAAAGTACAATCTCCTGACCTTACATAGAAACTACATAATCTGCCTCCAACACACCTTTCAAATTTTGTTTCTTACTATTACCCTTCAACTTAAGTTTTCTATTCCAGTCTAAATGGCTTACTGGGATTTTTCCATGTATCACATTAAAATATATGCCTCTGAGTGAGTCTCTATAGAATCTATATCTAATTTCAGAGTGTGGCTCAGTTGTCTTCTCCTGCATCAAGCTTTTCCTGAATCATTTAGTGATTATTGCATTGGTGTGGGCTCTCTGACTCTCTCCATCTCTCTCTCTCTTTGTGTGTCTCTGTTTCTCTCTGTCTCTCTACCTCTCTCTCTCTGTATACACACACACACATGCACACACATATGTGTTTATGTATATGTGTGTATGTGTGTGTATATAGATGTCCTCTCTTTTTCATAATCTCTCCTCTCTTTTTCTTTCTCTGTCTGTCTCTGTCTCTGTCTTCTCTGTCTCTGTCTCTCCCCCATCTCTTCTTCCCTCTCAAAATTGCTTTGTTTTGCTTTGCCTATACTTTGTATTTGAGATAGTAGGATATCATGGGTTAAAAACAGGTCTCATTAACTAGCCATGTGATCCATGGCAAGTGTTTCATTAATCAGGCTAGCAGCTGCTGTGAGGGTGTAAAGCCAACAACAACCAGCTCACAGAACTCTGCAAGCCCAGGTCCTTTTCATCTGCTTTATTAAGGAAAGCAACAAGGGGTTAACAATCTTACTTTAATCCAGCATACAAATGTCATTTACTTAGTTCAGGGGAAAAAACCAGCTCCCTGAATTACAGACCAAATACAATTTGTAGTTATCAACGTCTGGGTGTTCAGCCTGGGAGCTCATTATAATGGCTGGCCCAGGGTCAAGTGCCACTCCTGCTGTGGCTCAGAGCTCCGAGAAAGAATGCTAACCTCTGTGCTTATATATCCTGTCTAGGGCCCTGAGGGCCCTGACCTCACCCAGGCTGGGTATGGAGAAGTTGCTCACCCCCAATATCACATCAGATACAAATCAATGACTCACAATTGTCTCAGTGCTGAGAAATACAAAAACATCCCACTTTATCTGCCCCATTCAGATGAAAGCCAGAATCATTAAAAGTCAATGGCAAAAAGTCCCACCTTAATTACTATTACAGCAAGTCATTTAATTTCTTCCCATAACAGGCAACACTCTGAGACCACAAATTAAAGAAAATATACAATTTTTTCTTGTACATGGATCTTCCTCACCAGAAATCCCCCTACACCTATGCAACCACAGATTCAAACTGACAAAACAAACAGAAAAGCATCTCTCTATATGTATGTTTGTGTAGATGAATCTTCATATTAGAATATAATCTTTTCAAAATCAAAACCTGTTTCATTTCTTTCTTCAGTGTCTAGCATAATGACTGGTACTTAATAAATACTTAGTGATTGTTTTAACTGAACAGTATTAGAAGAGTTTTTAAGTGAAACAGGATTTGGACATGCTTGGCCCTTGAGGATAAATGTTCCTGAAAACTAGGAAATAGGATGCCTTTAGAGGTAGAAAATACTCCCTCCTTGGAGAGCTTTAAGCAATAACTGGGGGACCACATAGGTATGCTATTAATGTGTAGAAATCAATGGCATATAGCAGAGCCAAGATGGCCACATGAAGGCAGTGTCTTACCAGAGCTCTCTCCCCAGGACACCTAACACAGGACAGCAGTCTGTGGAAGGGACGAGAGGGAGCGCAATGCCACTGGCGGGGAAATACCAACTCCTGATGCTTGCAGCCTAGAAACTCGGCTTCTCGAACTTCTGGGACATATAATGGCCAGGTAAATGGCTCTAATCCCTCCCCTCCCCATCCAGAGAATTCCTCGAGAAAGAAAAAAAAGAACGCTGGAACTGAGCAGAAAGTAGTGGGGCTTCAGTGGTCAAATAGTAGAAGTTGGCGGAGCCAAGATGGCCGCGTGAAGGCAGCGTCTTGCCGGAGCTCTCTCACAAGGTTTGTCAGATTCCCGTAAAAAAGTGAATTTGAACAGATTTGAGAGAGTCAGAAACCGGGAGCAGTCTGCGTGGGGCAAATTTCCGAGCCGAGAGAGTCTGAAAGGCTGAAGACACGAACCTGCAGGCTCGGAGAGTACTCGGTGCCGAGCTGCTCCAGACCAAAGCAGAAGCGGCAGGCGGGGAAATCCATGTGGGAGACAGACGAGGAGAAAGCTGTGCACCCGAAACCGGCGGAGATTCCCAGGCCTCCCAACCCAGGACAGCAGTCTGTGGGAGCGATGAGAGGCAGCGCAACGCCACCGGCTGTGAAAACACCCACTCCTGACGCTTGCAAAACCCAGGAACTCGGCTTCTTGAACTTCCGGAAGACTCAATGGCCAGGTAAACGGCTCTAATCCCTCCCCTCCCCACCCAGAGAATCCCTCGGGGAAAAAAAAAAAAAAAAAAGAACGCTGGAACTGAGCAGAAAGCAGTGGGGCTTTAGTGGTTAAATAGCAGAAGTTCATTAGTCCCATAGGGGCAGAGTCGGCAGGGGTCAACGCCAGGAGCCCAGACGTAACCTTGCTCCCCCAGGGGAAGTGCCAGACATCAGCTCAAACAACAAACAGCTGAGACCATTGCTGAAAAGCAAGTGCTGGAGAGCACCCACAGGAAGTGAGACGCCAGGGAGCCAGACCCCCTCCCCCACACCTCAGGAAACTGAAGGTTATAATTCTAGACTCACAACCCCCAGAATAAGAAAGCTGGGACAGAAAGCCCTGACACTCACAGATAGAAATTCGTTGTAAAGCCAGCAAAAGGCAAACCAACATGAAGAAGAACACGAAAAAAACCGAGGACAATAGATTCTTTTTATGGAGACAGGCAGGATCAAAATATCAACATAGAAGAGGATAGCAATGACACGGTAGATACATCAGATACCTCAAAATCTAATATGAACTGGTCTCCAGCCCAAAAAGCACTGCTGGAAGAGCTAAAAGAGGATTTTAAAAACCAAATTAGGGAGCTAAAAGAAAATATGGAAAAAATGGAAAAAAGGGAGAAAAAAACCAAAGATGATATCAAGTCCCTAAAGAATAAGATTGGCGAAATGGCTACGGAGATTCAGAATCTAGAGAGAGAAAAGGACACCCTGAGAGGCAAAATCAACCAATTGAAAATGGAGGCTCAAAAGCAAAATGTAAACATTAACTCATTCAAAATTAGACTTGAGCAAGTGGAAGCTGATGAATCTATGAGGCATCAAGAAGTAATAAAACAAAACGTAAAGAATGAAAAAATAGGAAAAAACGTGAAATATCTGATTGGCAAAACAACTGGCCTGGAAAATAGATCCAGGAGAGACAATTTGAGAGTTATTGGTCTACCAGAAATCCATGATGAAAAAAGGAGCCTTGACAGTATCTTCAAAGAAATTATCAAAGACAACTGCCCAGAGGTCCTAGAACCAGAGGGCAAAATAGTCATTGAAAGAATTCACCGATCACCCCCTGAAAGAGATCCCAAACTGAAAACACCAAGAAATATTATAGCCAAATTTCAGAGCTATAAACTCAAGGAGAAAATACTGCAAGCAGCCAAAAAGAAGCAATTCAAATATCGTGGAACTACAGTCAGGATCACGCAGGATCTCTCAGCTTCCACATTAAAAGACAGGAGAAATTGGAATATGATATTCCGAAGGGCAAAGGAGCTGGGACTACAACCAAGGATCAACTACCCAGTAAAACTAAGCATAATTTTTCAGGCAAGGCGATGGACATTCAATGAAATAAGGGAATTCCAGACCTTCCTGATGAAAAGGCCAGAACTCAATGGAAAATTTGATCTCCAAATACAAAACTCAAGAGAGACATAAAAAGGTAACCAGGGGGAAAAACCCCACAAACCTTATTAACCAATAAGGGCAGGTTGTTTACATCTTTATGTGCGATTATATCATCTTATGTATGTTTTTTATGTATATATATATATATATGTATGTATATATATGTACATATATATATATATACATATATAAGTCATTCTTGTGAATGGTACAACTATTATGACAAATGAAAGGGATATACATAGGTTGTGAATGCCTGTATAAATTAACTGATGTAAAGATATAAAATATAAATAAGAGATATAAAGGGAGGGCTATGAGGGAAGTGGTAAGGAAGTAGTAGAAAAGGGTAAATTACACCAAAGGAAGTGGCACAAAAACATATTATAGTAGAGGGAAAGAAGGGAGGGAGAAGAGCAGTATTTGAGCTTTACTGTCATCTGATCTAGTTCAAGAAGGGAATAACATACTCTGACAAGTTTAGAAATCTAACTTCTCCTGCGGGAAGTGGGAGGGTAAGGGGGGAAAAAGGGAGGGGGGTGGGCAGAAGGAAGAGGAGAAGTAGCAAGTGGGTAACGGTAAGATAAGGGAGGGGAATAAAGAAGGAGGGTTAACTGAGGAAAGCGGCAATCAAAAGTAAAACTTTGTTGAGGAGGAGAAAGGGAAAGGGAAAAATAAAAGCATAAACAGGGGGAATTAGGATGGAGAAAAAGACACAGATAGAAATCATAACCTTGAATGTGCAGGGGATGAACATTCTCAGAAAACAGAAGCAGATAGCAGAATGGATTAAAAACCATAGTCCTACAATACGCTATTTACAAGAAACGCATCTGAAACAGGGGGATACACATAGGGTTAAGGTAAAAGGCTGGAGTAAAATATATTGTGCCTCAGCTAAAGTAAAAAAAGCAGATGTAGCAATCCTAATCTCAGACAAAGCAAAAGTAAAGATAGATTTAATTAAAAGAGATAAGGAAGGACATTATTTCCTGCTAAAAGGCACCGTAAACAATGAAGCAATATCATTGCTTAACATATATGCACCAAGTGGTAAGGCATACAAATTCTTAGAAGAGAAGTTAAGGGAGTTACAGGAAGAAATAGACAGCAAAACTATAATATTGGGAGACCTCAACCTCCCCCTTTCTGAACTTGATATATCTAACCTCAAAATAAATAAGAAAAAAGTTAAAGAGGTAAACAGAATTTTAGAAAAGGCACATATGATAGACCTCTGGAGAAAACTGAATGGGGATAAAAAGGAATATACTTTCTTCTCAAAAGTACATGGCACATACTCAAAAATTGACCATGTACTAGGGCATAAAAACCTCACAATCCAGTGCAGAAAAGCAGAAGTAGTCAATGCATCCTTTTCAGATCATGATGCAATAAGAATCATTTTTAATAAAGTACCATGGAAAAATAAGCTAAAAACTAATTGGAAACTAAATAACTTAATTCTAAAGAGTGAGTGGGCCAAAGAACAAATCAGAGAAACAATTAATAATTTCATTCAAGAGAACGACAATAATGAAACAACATACCAAAACTTATGGGATGCAGCAAAAGCAGTTCTTAGGGGAAGTTTTATATCTCTAAATGCCTACATGAATAAAATAGGGAAAGAGGAGATCAATGATCTGGGCATACAGCTGAAAAAGCTAGAAAAAGAGCAAATTGAAAACCCCCACTTAAATACCAAATTAGAAATACTGAAAATCAAAGGAGAGATTAATAAAACTGAAACCAAGAAAACTATTGAATTAATAAATAAAACAAAGAGCTGGTTTCATGAAAAAACCAATAAAATTGATAAACCTTTGGCCAATTTGATTTAAAAAAAGAAAGAAGAAAATCAAATTACCAGTATCAAAAATGAAAAGGGTGAGGTCACCTCTAATGAAGAGGAAATCAAAACAATAATTAGGAATTATTTTGCCCAACTGTATGCCCATAAATTTGACAACCTTAGAGATATGGATGAATATCTACAAAAACATAAACTGCCCAGACTAACAGAGAAGGAAGTGAAATTTCTTAATGACCCCATCTCAGAAAAAGAAATTGAGCAGGCCATCAACGAACTCCCTAGGAAAAAATCTCCAGGGTCAGATGGTTTTACATGTGAATTCTATCAAACATTTAAAGAACAACTAATTCCAATACTTTGTAGACTATTTGGGAAAATAGGTGAAGAAGGAGTCCCACCAAATTCTTTTTATGACACAAATATGGTACTAATACCCAAATCAGGTAGAGTTAAAACAGAGAAAGAAAATTATAGACCAATTTCTCTAATGAATATTGATGAAAAAATTTTAAATAAAATATTAGCAAAAAGACTGCAGCAACTCATTACGAGAATAATACACTATGACCAGGTAGGAGTTATTCCAGGAATGCAAGGCTGGTACAATATTAGGAAAACTATTAGCATAATTGACCATATCAACAACAAAACTAGCAGAAACCATATGATCATCTCAATAGATGCAGAAAAAGCCTTTGACAAAGTACAACACACATTCCTATTAAAAACACTAGAAAGCAAAGGAATAAGTGGAACCTTCCTCAAAATTATAAATAGTATCTACCTAAAACCATCAACAAGCATTATTTGTAATGGGGATAAACTAGATGCATTCCCAATAAGATCAGGGGTAAAACAAGTATTTCCATTATCACCCCTGTTATTCAATTTGGTACTAGAAACATTAGCTGTAGCAATAAGAGAAGAAAAAGAAATTGAAGGAATTAGAATAGGAAAAGAAGAAACTAAATTATCACTTTTTGCAGATGATATGATGATTTATCTAGAGAATCCTAGAGAATCAAGTAAAAAACTACTTGAAATAATAAACAACTTTAGCAAAGTTGCAGGATATAAAATAAACCTACATAAATCCTCAGCATTCCTATACATTACTGACAAAGCCCAACAGCAAGAGATAGAAAGAGAAATTCCATTGAAAGTTACTGTAGACACTATAAATATTGGGGAGTCTATTTGCCAAGACAAATCCAGGGCCTATAGGAACATAATTATGACACACTTTTCATGCGAGTAAAATCAGATCTATATAAATGGAAAAATATCAGTTGCTCATGGTTAGGCCGAGCTAATGTAATAAAAATGTCAATTTTACCTAAATTAATCTATCTATTCAGTGCCATACCAATCGAACTACCAAAAAATTACTTTACTGAACTGGACAAAATAATAACAAAATTCATCTGGAAAAACAAGAGGTCTAGAATATCTAGGGTATTAATGAAAAGAAATGCTAGAGAAGGTGGCCTAGCCATAACGGATATTGAACTGTACTACAGAGCAGCAGTCATCAAAACTGCCTGGTACTGGTTAAGAAACAGGGGTGCGGATCAGTGGAATAGGATAGGTACACAAGATGGAGAAGTCAACAACTATAGTAATCTACTCTTTGATAAACCCAAAGAGGCTAGCTTCTGGGCTAATAATTCACTATTTCACAAAAACTGTTGGGAAAATTGGAAAATGGTAGGGCAGAAACTGGGCATAGACCAATATCTTACACCATATACCAAAATAAAGTCAAAATGGGTTCATGATTTAGGAGTAAAAGCTGATACTATAAGTAATTTGGGAAAGCAAGGAATAGTTTACTTATCAGATTTATGGAAAAGTAAAGAATTTATGACCCAACAAGAGATAGAGAGCATTACAAAATGCAAAATGGATAATTTTGAGTATGTCAAATTGAAACGTTTTTGTATAAAAAAAGGCAATGCAACAAAAATTAGGAGGGAAGCAGAAAATTGGGAGAAAATCTTTGCAACTAGTATCTCTGATAAAGGCCTCATTTCTAAAATATACAGGGAACTGATCCAAATATATAGAAATACAAGCCATTCCCAAATTGAGAAATGGTCAAAGGATATGAACAGGCAGTTTTCAGATTAAGAAATTAAAGCTATCTATAGGCATATGAAAAAATGCTCTGGATCACTACTGATTAGAGAAATGCAAATCAAAACAACTCTTAGATACCACATCTCTCCTGTCAGATTGGTTAAAATAACAAAGCAGGAGGATGATAAATGCTGGAGAGGATGTGGGAAAATTGGAACATTGTTACATTGCTGGTGGAGTTGTGAGCTGATCCAGCCATTTTGAAGAGCAATTTGGAACTATGCCCAAGGGCTATAAAAATGTTCATACCCTTTGACCCAGCAATACCACTTCCAGGGTTGTATCCCAAAGAAATCACACAAGCGGGAAAAGGACCCATATGTACAAGGATATTTATATCTGCTCTTTTTGTGGTAGCCAAGAATTGGAAATCAAAGGGGTGCCCATCAATTGGGGTATGGCTGAACAAGCTGTGGTATATGAAGGTAATGGAATACTATTGTGCCATAAGAAATGGGGATGATATGGACTTCATAAAAACCTGGGAAAACCTACACGACATAATGCTGAGTGAGTGGAGCAGAGCCAGGAGAACATTGTACACAACCACAGATATATGGATTCCTTGAGGACCAACCCTGACATACTTCGCTTTTCTCAGCAACGAAAGGTGCAAGGACAACTCCAGGGGACTCACGATGGAGAATGCTATCTTCATCCAGAGAAAGATTTGTGAAGTTTGAATACAGATTGAGGCGCACTACATGCTCGCCTTTTTTCTTCTCTTTTTGTTTTTGGGTTTTTTTTTTTTTTTGGTTCTGTCTCTTCTTTCTCACAATTCATTCCGTTGGTCATAATTCTTCTCCACAACTTGACTAGTGTATAAATTAATTCAATGTGAAGTTATACATGGTAGATATATGAGATTCCATGCCGTCTTGGGGAGGGAGGGGGGAGGGAGGGGAGAAAATCTGGAACCCAAAAGTATGTGGAACCATGAGTGGTTAACTAAAAATAAATTTAAATTAAAAAAAAAAAGAAATCAATGGCATATAAAATGCCTTACAACTTGGAGATTCTGCAATTCTGAATAATGAGTAGGGTTTGGGGGTGGAGGTAGGGAAGAAAGTTCCAGTCATATTTTCCACAATCTTTAAGAAAGAATGGATTCAGAAAAACCTGGAAAGACTTGCATGAACTGATATTGAGTGAAGTGAGCAAAACCAGGAGAACACTGTACACAATAACAGCAGCAACATTGCACAACGACTGACTTTGTTAAACTTAGATCTTCTGAGCAATGCAATGATCTAAGACAATTCCAAGACTTATGATGGAAAATGCTATCCATATCCAGAGAAACAACTACGAAATCTGAATGGAGATTGAAGCATACTATTTTCTTTCTGCTTTTGTTTTTTTTTTCTTTCTCATTATTTTTTCCCTTTTGTTCTGATTCTTCTTTCATAACATGATTAATGTGGAAATACATTTAATATGATTACAAATGTATAGTCCAAATCAGATTACAAGCCATCTTGAGGAGGAGGGAAGGGAGAGGGGGAAATTTAGAACTCTAAATCTTATAAAAGTGAATCTTGAAAACCAAAAATAAATAAAGAAAAAAAGAAAAAAATGAAGTTTGCAAGTTAAAAAAAAGAATGGAAACTTCTTCCTTAAAACAGTGAGGAAATGTCTGAAAATAAAGCAGTATCTCTATATCTATCTTTTAGGATGAGGGATTTCAAAGACAATTGAACTAATAGGCTATGATGAATTGCAGGTGTCAGTCCCTTAGAATTTTATGAAAACATTCAACCGGTCAGAATTCAAAAATGTGTCCACATTTCAGAAGTGACAGTATTGAGCTTGTAGACATTCACACATACTTAGATTCAGAATTTCTTGGGAGGAGAAACTAAGAAAAATATAAGCAAATTAAACCTGTAAGTACTCATTGGAACCAATTTTTTTCCTAGAAGAAACTACTATCATTCTAGGGGTCATGACAGTCTTTTTAGTAGTCAACCTGTGGGATATCTCCCTCCTTTTCAATCAATTTATATTGTTTTGCCTAAATTCCACTTTCAAGCTTAGTGATATTAGAATATTTTAATCCCATTCTCTTTCAAAAGACTTTTAAACCATTATGTGTCTCCAACATTTCACTTTCTACCTACTTTTTCTCTTTTATACATGGAATTCAAATAAACACACTTCACTCATTCTTCATTCATATAGTCAACAAACATTATTGATTTTCCTCTCTGTGTAATATTCTATGCCAGTAACTTTCCAACATTTCATTTTATCCCATCTAATCCCATCCGTTATTTGTTTTTGGCTTCTATAAGTAAAGTTTTTTGCCCTCCACTCATAGATTGCTAACCAAATGTCCTTATTCTTTCATTCATTCACTCAATAAATATTTATTGAATATATTTCTTTATTCAAGAGTCATTTAGACTAGAGAGAATTGATTAATTGACCATAAAATACTTGTTTCCAGATCAGCATCATTTCAGTGATTTCAAGTGTTTCTTTGGAAACTAGATCTCTTGGACCTTCACTGACTGACTGACTGGTTTTTAGAGCTCTGGCAACTTCCAGTATTCCTGGATCTCAGCTGATTGCACTTGACTTCATCGACACATCTCTGATCATTTTTACCTAAAGCAGTACTTTCCTCCTGTTCTGTTATTTCCCCTCAGACAGATCTTACTCTCAGATCTTTTCCCCAGGTGAATATCCCCATCTATTTATCTTTAGATTAACTTCCCTTGCCTTCTGGCCATGTTTCTATGCCTGTGCCTAACTCCACAGGCCAGCTCAATATCTGAAGTTTTTCTTTCATTAGCCTGATTCATATTTCTTCTGACTAAACTTTGGTTATCCCAATTTTCAATCTAAGAGTCAGTACCCAAAAGTCAAATGCATTAGTGTTTTTGAGGCAATGCTTAAAGTAGAGAAAGTCATTGGTAATGATATTTTAAAGAGAGACTTTGTTAAGAAAAAGGGACACTATTGATAGGCATAGTATCTGACTCTTGTGAAAGATTTCGTATTAGAGAGATGGCTGCTAATCAAAGATGCTGAGTGAATTAAGAAAAAGTCTCAGAAAGGAATGTGTAAATGTCCAAGTAACCATGTGGGTCAGTGTCTGGGAGATTCAACAGGTATTAGAGACCTATGTACTATGGATTTGAACAATCAGGGTCAGAGGCCAGACATTAAGAGAATGAGACATCACCTTAGTCCGCCCTATGAGACATCTCTAGAAATGAAATCTATTAATAATTTGATATTCAAGGCAGAGGGGAAGCCCATATGGACCAAAGTCAGGGAAACACCTAAGAAAGGGAATGCATGATATATTGTCAAAAGACAATTGTCTCATACTAAGATTGAACCTGAGATAAATCCCTTTAAAATATGCAACAGCATCCTAGCTACAGTACTATGCCTAGATAACCAGGGATATAGGGAATAAATTGCCCCTGAACTTGTACAGGGACACTTTTGTGGAGGATATGAATACAAACTAGAAGTATATGCATTGATTCAGCCATGTCACTGCTATTCCTGTACCCAAAGAAATGGGGAAAAACTTCTCTATATTAAACTATTTATATTAGATGTATTGTAAAAAGAAAAAAAAACCCTAGAAAACAAAGGGAAGCCCATCAAGTGAATAATGGTTTGACTAAGCTGTGGCATATGAATGTGACAAAATAATATTGTGCTCTAAAAATGAGGAAACAGACGATTTCTAAGAGACATGGCAAGACTTATGTGAACTGAGGTACAGTGAAGTAAGCAGATTCAGAACAAATTCTACTGTAAAATCAAAATTTTTGACAAACTGATAAAGAATGAAATGAGTAGAACAAGAAGAACAATTTATAAAATAACAACAGCACTATAAAAACAAACAACTTCAGAAGCTATAAAAATGATGTTCAATTCAATAAACATCCATGATTCCTGAGGAATGATGATGAAACATATCATCCATCTCCCGACAGAGAAGTGATAGATTTAAGGTGCAGAATTAATGAGACATAAAGATTTTTGAATACAGCCAATAAAGGGATTTGTTTTCCTTGCTATAAATATTTCTTATAAGGAATTTGTTTTCCTTTTCTCTGTCTTTTTCAATGAGGTGGGATGGTAGGGAGAGACGAAATGATTTCTGTTTAAAATATTTTAAAAAACTAGAGTGGTAGGAGGTTGCAACAGATGTTTAATGTCATATGCACTTTCATATGAGATCATTGCACTTTTAGTTTTTCTTAATTGTTTTCCTTTGTTACAAGAGATTTCTCTAGGACTTAACGTAATCTGTTAATGTATCTAAAATAAAAACCAAACATATTTATAAAAATAAAATACAGATAGAGGGGCATAGTAGATTAGCAAGTAAATCACAGAATCATTAAAGTAACAGCAATTTCACTTTGTTGAAGAGACAGAGAATGAGGGAAGCAATGAGGTACACATTAAGCTGGATTTGTGGTCTGAGGCCCTGGTTTAAAATACTACCTTTGAGACCTTGGGCAAGTAATTTGTCCTCTCTGCACTTCCATTTTTCTTATTTATAAAATGAGGGAATTGGACTAGATAGCATCTAAGGTCCTTTTCTGCTCCATATCTATAATTTTAGGAGCTACTAGTTTTCTAAAATCAGGGTTAATCCCTCCAAGTAGACTAAGTAGGCACTGTTACCAAAACTAGAAAGGACAGGATTTTCAGCAGTCATTAAAGCAGTAGCCTGGAGGACACTAAACCCCATAAAGGTTTCCTTTAAGGAGCACCTGCCATAACAAGGCAGCCTTTAGGCCATCATCACCTGGTAGCTGATTAAGGTACCCACCATCTATCCAACAGCAATTCCTGAGGCCAGTGATTCCTGGGTATGTATATGTATGTATGTATGTGTATAAATATATAAATGTAAATACATACATACATATATTTCAACTTTTTCTCCTTGAAATCTTCTCTATTTTATCCTCTATTCGCATGTACCCACCCTCATTTCACAAAACCACAAATTCTAAAAGCTAAATCGGATCTCAGGAAACGCAAGGTACATGAGGGATCATTCATGACCCCACTGGAACTTAGGAACTGGAGATGATCTACAATTTCTTAAACCATGAGGAGAGTTTAAGAGCCAGCTTCCTTGTTCTCTGGAATGAGATTTTTAAGCTACTTCCCTCAAGAATCTACAGTCCTGGAGTCTATTGTGTCTGGTAGAGCTATAGTTGCCTTATCTCACATCACTGTGCCTACCATGCAGCCCCTCCCAACTTTATTATTGAGCCTCCAATAACACTAAAACTTTTGTGGATTAAACTATCAATTTAAGCTTTGTTTTCTTCACAATCTGTATTGTCCAAAACTGAAATGGGTTCCCTCTGAGACAGGTAGGTAGTTCAGTGGATAGCATGGAGGATATGGAGTGAGGGAGACCTGAGTTCAAATCCTGCCTCAGATACTACCTATGTGATTCTGGGAAAGTTAATAAACCTCTGGTTTCCTGCATAAGGAAAATGGAAATGATAGCACAATGATGGTAGGAGGATTAACTGAGATAAATTAGGTACAATTCTTTGAAAACCTTAAACTGTTACATAAATACATGAGTATAATTATTATTTTTACATTTTGTCTTGATGGAAGTCTTCAGGAAAAGTTTCCCTTCCTGTCAGGTATTTTACAGAGCAGGGATATGTAATATCTTTATGTGTGTTATGGGCCCTTTCTGTAGTCTGGTGAAATCCATAGACTCATTCTTAAAATGTTTTTTAAATAATTTGAGGAAATTGATTTCAATTATAATTTGGGGGGAATGCTTTATTTTTTCAGCTCTGATAGGACAGCAGTTTCCTGAACAACTTCCTTTGGCCCCACCTTTCCTAGGGACTTTGCTGGTGAATCTTCCCCTCAGAAAACTTGACTGGCCCCTACGTCTTTCACATAGCTTCCTGGACAATAAAAAGTCTAAGCCATGTGTGCTTATGCCTCTCAGACTTCACTGGTGCCTGTGACCGTGCAAGTCTCCATTAATCACTAAATCCTGATGACCAATTTGTCCAGATACATGGAAATGGCAAGGGCAGGGCATGGTATATTCAGAGAAACTAAGAGTTTCAGTATCTTTGATGTGTCCACGTTTTATATCCTTGCTATATGTGGGAAGTAGTAACCTCCTCTTTTGTTAAACATTCTTTGCCTTGAATGCCCTCTTTTATTCCAAACATTGAACCTGAACTTAGTGCTGGCTTAAGAGCCATGTCTACAACACCATCCAAGTCAATGAACTTCTAAAATATGTCTTTGAACCTACTGGGAGAGTCTGTTTACTTCAGATTAAGAATCAGTACTATAAAAATTCTTTCCATATGGATTGTACTGGAAGGCCACTGAGTTGTCTTCCTACATCTTCATTAGACTCTTTATCATTGGACTGAGAAGCTTGGGGCTGTTGGTAGGTTGGTTGGTTTGTTGGTTGTTGTCCTTTGTTCTCAAAGAGGACCAAAATGATATCTCTATGCTAGAGTCAAGTTTCACTGTGTCCAGCTGTGGCTGATCAGACCAATGCCAGCTCAGAATGCTCTACTACATGTCAGGTACAAATAGTCCATGTGAGCATTTGGGGTGGATAGTCTAAATTTGTGCATCCTGTGTTTCCTTTGAGCTGTTTCAATTCTACTTTGCTCTTAGAGCGAAGCACCTTCTCTGATGTGGGAATGCCGTGTTGAACAGTCCTATGCCAGTGTCTCCCAAGTCACACAATCAATTCCAAAATTCTTGAGAGAAACCTTGAGAGTGTCCTTGTATTGCTTCTTCTGACCACCATGTAAATGCTTACCCTGCATGAGTTCTTCATAAAATAGTCTTTTGGCAAGCATACATTTTGCATTGGAACAATGTGGCCAGCCCATTGGAGTTGTACTCTCTGAAGCAGAGTTTGAATGCTTAGCAGTTTAGTTCAAGTAAGGATCTCAGTGTCTGGTACTTTATCCTGCCAGGTGATCTTCAGAATCTTCCTAAGACAATTCAAATGGAAGCAATTCAGTTTCCTGGCATGGCACTGGTAGACTGTCCAGGTTTCATAGGCATACAACAATGAGGTGAGCAAATGGCTCTGTAGACCTTCAGTTTGGTAGTCAGTCTAAAACTTCTTCTCTCCCATACTTTCCTTTGGAGCCTCCCAAGCACTGAGCTAGCTCTGGCAATGTGTGCGTTAACATCATTATCAATGTGTACATCCATAGAAAGTACACTATCAAGGTAAGTGAACTTATCCACAACATTCAAAACCTCTACATTTGCTTGTAAGTGATGGTTCCACATTGGTTGTGGTTGTGACTGATGGAGCACCTGTGTTTTCTTGGTGTTAATTGTTAGGCCAAAATTAGCACAAGCAGCAGAGAAATGATCCCTACTTTGTTGCTCTTCACCTTCAGAGTCTGCATTGAGTGCACAATCATCTGCAAACAGAAAATCATTCACCAACCCTCCCTTCACTTTGGTCTTGGCTCATAGCCTTTTCAAGTTGAAGAATTTAACATCAGGGCAGTAGTTGATCTTGATGCTATGTTCATCCTCATTGAAAGCATTTGACAGCATCATTGAAAACATCATGCTAAAAAGCATGGGAGCATGCACACAGCCTTGTTTCACTCCATTGGTGACTGGGAAGGCATAAGAGCACTGTTCTTTATCTAGAACCCGGGCAAGCATGACATTGTGGAATTGACCACAATGCTGATTAATTTCTCTGGGCAACCAAATGTTGACATAATTTTCCATAAACCCTCATAAATAACAATATCAAAGGCCTTGGTCAGATTTATAAATATTGCATACAGACCTCTGTTCTGCTCTTGGAATTTCTCCTGGACTTGTTGGGCAGGAAACATCATATCAACTGTTCCTCAGACCTTTCTAAAGCCATACTGGCTTTTAGGTAGATGACCGTCTTCCGGAAGGATCAGGCTATTAAGGAGAACTCTGGAAAGAATCTTGCCAGCATTGACTAATTGACTAAGAGAGAGAACCCCCCATGATTATCACATGACAATTTATTTCCTTTACCTTTATAGAGATGGATGATAGAGGCATCCTTGAACTCCAGGGAAATAACCTTCTCTTGCCATATGACTAGAAAATTTCAGTCAGCTTTTGTATGAGCAATGGACCTCCTACCTTATAAATCTCAGCTGGAAAAGAATTAGCACCAGGTGCTTTGCCACAGGAAAGGAGCCTAATGACATTCAAAACTTCTTCTTCAGTTGGGGCTTCAGCTAGGGAGGGATTGACTTCAACCTGAGGTAAATGGTTGATAGCCTCAGCATTGATTGATGATGGTCTGTTGAGAACAATATGGAAGTGTTCAGCCCATCTCTCTAGGATCAAGTCCTTATTACTAATCAATGTGGTTCCAACAGCACTGAGTAGTTGAGATGCACCATAGGTCTTTGGCCCATAAATAGCCTTCAGAGCATCATAAAACCACCTTGGATTGTTACTATCAGCATAAAACTGAATTTCATCTGTTTTCTTACTGAGCCAAGAATCCTGCATCTCTCTAAGCTTTGCTTGTGCTTTACTTTTGATGGAATTAAATTCTGCCTTCTTAGAGATGGATGAACTATCCTGCTGGTAAACCCTATGGAGTTCTTATTTTTCATTTAGCAATTTCTGAATTTCCCCATCATTTTCAACAAACCAGTCTTGGTGTTTGTGAACATTCTGACCCAGATGAGAAATTTCAGTGCTGTATTCCAAATCTCTGAAAGTTTCCCACTCCTTTTCTGCTCCATAGTTGCCATCTGTGTGTTAGCTCAACTTTTCCTCCAAGTTAGCGACAAACTGTTCCCACTCAGAGAAGTGCTCTAATTTATAGACAATAATTCTTCTGGTAGTCATTTTGCCTTGGGGGTATCAGTTTTGTTGAATGCAAATATTTAATTTGGAAAGCATAAGTCTGTGATCAGTCCAGCACTCTGCACCACACATTGCCTTCATCACTTTCACATCTTGTCTGTCTTCTCCTTACAATCACATAGTCTATTAAATGCCAATGTTTGCTGTGAGGGTACATCCATGAAACATTATATTGCATTTAGGTAAATGGAAGACAGTGCTGCTGATGAGAAGGTCATGAGATACACAAATCTTCAGTAGTAAGTGACTATTGCTGTTGCTGTTTCCAATTCCATTCCTCCCTAGGAGTCCCTGCCAAGTCTGGTAGTCTGAGCCTACTCCAGCATTAAAGTCACCCAGAATTATAAGCCTGTCATCTTTTGGCACATTGATGTTAAGGATCTCCAGGTTTTCAGAAAATTTTTCTTTGACCCCATCAGGGTTCATCATGGTGGGAGTATAGGCACTGATGATGGTGGTGTGACATTTTCCTGCAAGTGGAAGTCACATTGTCACGAGCCTACCATTCACTGCTTTTAGCAGGCATACAGGCTTGTTGACTAGATTAGTTTTGATTGCAAAACCTATGCCAACTTCACAGTGCTCTCCTTCACTGTGGCCACTCCAGAAAAATTTGTATCCAGCTCTGACTTCAGCAAGCTGGCCTTCATTTGCCAGCCTTGTTTCACTCAGGGCTGCTATTTGGATGCTATACCTGGAGAGTTCTCTTGCAACAAGAGCGATTTGTCTTTCATGTCTACTGGATTTTGTGTTGTCTGTAAGTGTGTGCACAGTCCATGTGCAGATGGTGAGTAGAATCATCTTTGCAGATGTTTTTGTACACTTTTTTTTGCTTTGACCACAGAGTGGGATTCCCCACCTGCCACAGTAATCAGGCCAGGGTTGGGTAAACAGACAATTTTTAGAGCACTTTTTCTAACCCTTTCCTCATACCAGGAAGTGAGCAGTGCAATCCTTAAAAGGCTGCTGAGACACCCAGGGGGCTGCAGAATCCTGCTGCTGCTTCCAGTGAGAAACAACCCTATGACCTGGGCCGCCCGTATACAAGATTGTAACTATACCTACTGGTGTAACAACACCTGCTACTTTGTCAGTTGCCTGTTGCCACAGGACTTTGAGATAGGTATAATGGTAAAATGGTGTAAGACAAGTGATGTCTTTTGATTCCTGCATAAATTGGATTTAAGTGAGGCAGAGGTGCATGAAGTCGTTGGCCTCACTCTTTCCTCCAGAGTCATCACAGTCCAGTGGGCAGGACAGAATCAAGATGACTGGTGATGGCACAAGATGTAGTGGATGACCTTGGTGTCTTCGATGTCTGACCAAATTCCAAGTGCTCAACAGAACCTGCTTCAGCTGCCTTCATGGTCAGTGGAGCAAATTGTTCTCATCCTCTCATTCCACCAGGAAAAGTCTTCACATAGGTAAGGTAGACACCCCTCTAACTCACCAATGGGCTTGAGGCCCCTTAGTTACCCTCAACCTGGTTTAGCCTGTCTGCCAAAATGGTTTACCAGGGTGTGGCCACTGTGCATGCTACACCTTCTTGGAGCCACAGGTGAGAGTTGCGTGGAACAGAAGGTCACCGAAGGTGGAAAGCAGTCCTGAAAAAGGCTCGGCAGCAATCACAACAGAGGTACCAGTTCTCCCTGAACATACACTACAGCCCTGAATGGGCTCCATGACTAGATAAAGGACTCAATTTAGAGGCTTTATCCTGCATTATGTTAACCTAATCCTACTGACCTTATCAGAGGTTGTGCACCCTGTCCCCAGTGCCACCACCAAAACTGTGAAGTTCATCATTCTTACTGCATGCCTACAAAAGTGCAAGATATTTAATAACTCTTTGAACATAATTCCAGATTTTTGTGCAAAATGGTTGGATCAGTTCATAGTTCTACCAAGAGTAAATGTGTCCCTAGTTTTCCACATCCCCTCCAACATTTGTTGCTTTTCCCTTCAATCATTTTAGCCAGTCTGATAGGTGTAAAATGATATTTCTTTTTTAAAACTAATTTATTTTGAGTTTTCAACATTCATTTCCATGATTTTGAGTTCTCCCCATTTTTCCTTAACACCACCCCAAGACGGCATACATTCTGATTACCTCTTCTCCCAGTCTGCCCTCCCTTCTATCACCCCACTCCTCCTCTTATCCCGTTACCCCTTACATTCTTGTAGGGTAAGATAGATTTCTATATTATATTGTCTGTATATCTTATTTGCCGGTTGGATGTAAAACCAATTTTTAACATTTGTTTTTTAAAACTTTGAGTTCCACATTCTCTCTCTTCTTCCCTCCCCACTCACCCTCAATGAGAAGGCAAACAATTCAATATAGGTTATACATGTACAGTTATGCAAAACATTTATGTAATAGTCATATTGTGGAATACTAACTATATTACCCTCCATGCTATCCTGCACACCCATTTATTCTATTTTCTCCTTTTTTCCTGTCCATTTTCAAAAGTGTTTGCTTCTGACTACCCCTCCCCCAATTTGCTCTCCCTTCTATCATTCCCCCTTCCTTTATTCCCTCCCCCTGCCACTTTCCTGTAGGGTAAAATACCCAGTTGGGTGTGTATGTTATTGTCTCCTTAAGTCAAATCTGATGAGAGTAAGGTTGACTCATTCCCTTTCACCTCCCCATCTTCCCCTCCATTGTAACAGCTTTTTCTTGCCTCTTTTATGTGAGATAGTTTACCCTATTCTGTCTCTTCCTTTCTCCTTCTCTTAATGTATTCCCCTCTCACTCCTTAATCTTATTTTTTAGATATAATCCCTTCATATTCAAGTCATCCTGTGCCCTCTTTCTATATTTACATATGTACACACACATATACATATACATATGTATGTATGTATTTATGTATGTGTATATACCTTCAACTACCCTAATACTGAGAAAGGTCTCATGAGTTACAAATATCACATTTCCATGTAGGAATGTAAACAGTTTGACTTTAATAAGTTGATTTTTCTTTCCTGATAACATTTTCATGCTTCTCTTGATTCTTGTATTTGAAAGTCGAATTTTCTGTTCAGCTTGGGTCTTTTCATCAAGAATTTTTGAAAGTCCTCTATTTCATTGAAAATCCATTTTTTTCCCCTGAAGTATTATACTAAGTTTTGCTCAGTAGTTGATTCTTGGTTTCAATCCCAGTTCCTTTGACCTGCAGAACATCATATTCTAGGACCTTTGATCTCTTAATGTGGAAGGTGCTGGATCTTGTGTTATCCTGATTGTGTTTCCACAATACTCGGATTATTTCTTTCTGGCCACTTGCAATATTTTCTCACTGACCTGGGAACTCTGGAATTTGCTACAATATTTCTAGGAGTTTTCCTTTTGGGATATTTTTCAAGAGATGATAGGTGAATTCTTTCAATGTTTATTTTAGAATACCAAGGCAGTTTTCCTTGATAATTTCTTCAAAGATTATGTCTAGGCTCTTTTTTTCTCTTAACAATTATTTTATTATTTAATATTTTATTTTCAACATTGATTTCCACAAGGTTTTGAGTTACAAATTTTCTCCCCATTTCTATCCTCCCCCACTCCAAGATGGCATATATATTCTGATTGCCTCGTTCCCCAGTCAGCCCTCTCTTCTGTCACCTGACACATCTCCCGCCCCCCCCCCCCATCCACTTTCCCCTTACTTTCTTGTAGGGTAGGATAGATTTCCATGTCCCATTCCCTATATATCTTATTTCTCAGTTGCATGCAAAAACAACTTTTTCTTTTGAACATCTGCTTTTAAAACTTTTAGTTCCAAATTCTCTTCCCACTTCCCTTCCCACCCACCCTCCTTAAGAAGGCAAGCAATCCAACATAGGCCACACATGTATCATTGTGTAAAACACTTCCACAATAACCATGTTGTGAAAGACTAACTATATTTCCCTCCATCCTATCCTGTCCTCCTTTATTCAATTTTCTCCCTTCACCCTGTCCCTTTTGAAAAGTGTTTGCTTTTGATTACCTCCTCCCCCTATCTGCCCTCCCTTCTGTCATCCCCCCTTTTTTATCCCCTTACCCCTACTTTTCTGTGGGGTAAGACACCCAATGGAGTGTGTGTGTTATTCCCTTCTCAGGTCAAATCCAATGAGGGAAAGATTCACTCATTCCCCCTCACCTGCCCCCTCTTTCCTTCTGACAGAACTGATTTTCCTTGCCACTTTTATGTGAGATAATTTACCCCATTCTCTCTCTCTCTTTCTCCTTCTCTCAATATATTCTTCTTTCATCCCTTAATTGTATTTTATTGTATTTTTTTAGGCAAGAGTGGGGAGATGAAAGGGAATGAGTGAATCTTATTCTCATCAGATTTGGCTTAAGGAGGGAATAATGTGCACACTCTATTGGGCATCTTACCCTACAGGAAATTAGAGGGGAAGTAGATAAGAGTGGGGGGATGACAGAAGGAAGGACAGATTTGGGGAGTGGTTAATCAGAAGCAAACACTTTTGAAAAGGGACAGGGTCAAAAGAGGAGAGGGACAGGAGGGAGGGAAATATATTTAATCTTTCACAACATGACTACTATAGAAGTGTTTTGCATAGAGATACATGTATAACCTATATTGACTTGCTTGCCTTCTCAAGGAGGGTGGGTGGAAAGGGAACAAGGGAGAGAATTTGGAACTCAAAGTTCTAAAAACACATGTTAGAAACTGTTTTTATGTGTAACTGGCAAATAAGATATACAGATATTTGGGTATTGAAATCAATCTTGCCCCACAAGAAAGTAAGGGGAAAGGGGGTAAGGATGGGTGGTAAAAGGGGGGGCAGACTGGGGAAAGGGGCAATCAGAACGCAAGCCATCTTGGGTTGTGGAAGAGGGAAGAAATGGGAATATAATTTGTACCTCAAAATCTTGTGGAAATGAATGCTAAAAAATAAAAATTTAAAAAAATTAAAATTTAAAAAAGGAATATTCATTTGACAGCTATGAGGAGCTTGGACTCAAGATAGGAAAAATGGGAAACAGGAAGGACAATGAGAAAGGTATTACAATAGTCCAGTTGGAAGATGATGAGGACCTTAACCCTGCAGGGTAGAGGATATGGGAGTAGAGAGAAGGGTACAGATTCAAGAGATGTGGTAGAGGTAAAATTGATCATACTTACCAACTGATTGCTGTGAGAAATGAATATTTCTCTCTTATGTTTAATGACAAATTTTTGTATTAAGAGCAAAGTTTTTCCCCTTTTCTACTTCCTCATCCAGAAATCAACCACTGTGGGTAACCTTTTTTCATGATATACCCAGGGGCAGCTAGGTGGTGCAATGAGTAGAGCACTGGCCCTGGAGTCAGGAGGACCTGAGTTCAAATCTGACCTCAGACACCTGACACACTTATTAGCTGTGTAACCTTAGGCAAATCACTTAACCCCAGTTGCCCTGCCTTCCTCCACCAAACAGAAAAGATTTACCCAAGATCTAAAAAGACAGTAAAAGAATTTCTAAGTTTGGGTTAATGGGTGTATTCCTGCTCATTGTGCTTGTTCAGACTGGTCTGGGAAAGTGTTAATTCTCTTTTTTGTCTTAACAAGTTATAAGGAAGTTGATGTCTTTTTGACAAAGATTTGGGTGATATACATCATATATCCAGGACCCTCATCCAATCGGAGTTGATTGCCACCCTTCAGGAACATCTATTCTTTGAAGCGTATGTAAACTGTGAGCCCACTGCCAAAGTGGTCTTTCATTTGAGAGAGGCAGCCAAAAAACCCTTTTTTTGTTAATAACATGTTGGCAATATTGATAAAATGAGTAAATTACCCCCCCAAAAAAAACAATTCATTTTCCACTAATTCAAATAAACAGGGAGGAAGGAATTGGAAATCCTGAATATTGGTTTGTTTTGGAATCATTTGGGGAGCATCGGGCATTTTGGGCTGGCTGACTCAGATGGCTTCCCTAAAGTACACATCAACAGTATAATTGGCTTTTCTTTCTCAACTGGGTGGTACAAATCACTTTGTGAATGGAAAAAAAAAGTTATTAAACTGTCTTTGACCTAGCAATACTACTACTAGTCTACTTCCCAAGATGAGTAGAGAAAAAGGAAAAGGACTTATAATTTGTAAAAAATATTTATATCAGTTTTCTTTGTGGAGGCAAAGAATTAGAACTTGCAGGGAGGGTTATCAACTGGGGAATGGCTGAACAAGTTGTGGTATAGAAATGTGATAGAACACTGCTATAAGAAATGATAATCTCAATGATCTTAGGAAAAACACATTTGTAGACTTGGATGAAATAATAAAGAGCAAAATGAGCAGAACCAAGAGAACAGGACATACAATAACAATATTGTTTTAAGAACAACTTTGAGTGACTAAGTCATTTCCCAAATTAACTATAAAAGACATAAGAAGAAAGACATTATCAGCTTCCAGAGAAAGAACAGATAGATAGAAGTATGTATAGAATGGTTTTACATATTATCTACACCCACATATTTGTGTCAAACGGTAGCTATCTCTAGGGTAGGGAGCAGGGAAGGAAAAGAAAAAGGAAAAAAAGAAAAGTATATGATAACTTTATCACATATTTAAATGAATAGTAACCTGTGCAAAATAGATTTGCAGTTTCATGTACAATCATTTTTTCCTATTCTACTGTTATAGAAATGATTGTTTTACTTATTAAGTTCAGAATAAAGTAAATTAAAACAAGAAAGTGCTAGCTTTTATTAACAAAATGGTTCTGACCTCAACACCCATTCCTCCCATACGGGATAATTTCTCTCAAGCTGAAAGGTACACTACATGTCATCTAGTCTGTGCCCCACATTTAATAGATAAGAAAATAGAGGCCTTGTAAGATTAAGAGGTGTGACCAAGTTAACATAGCTAGTGAGTATTACAAAATAATTTGAACCCTTCTCTGACCTCACAATCCATTCTTTCTTCACATCAAACATTACTTTATTTATTACAGATCCCAGGAAGAACAAACTAAAACATTTCCTTTTTCTATTATTTATTTACTTCTTCCTATCATTTTTCCCACTTTCCCTCTCCAACTCACAGTTACACCTCTCTCTTGTGGAGTTTTTTGTTTGTTTATTTCATTCACTTTTTTTTTTCTAAAAAGGATTTCTCTATTGCTCTACAGTCATCTGTTGTCTTCCTTTCCTGTCTTACATGAAATTTTAAGCTTTTATTAGTGATCCATGTCCTTTCTAGATGTTTTCAACCTCTCTTTGCTCCTTATGGTGTTGAAACTTATAAAGAATTAAAACTGAGATTCATGTTCTGATTTTGTCAATTTTTATTATCACTCTTATAGAACTTAACAATTCCTGTCTTTTCCATTGTGCCTCATTCTTAGAAATATCAATTCATGAAGAAGTAATTATGACAGAATCATTACCTTACCCTAGCAGAAATTATTCTGTGCTACAAACAATGTGGTACAATTTTTCTGTGGCCCAATGTGGTCCAATCTTTCTGTGATTATTCTCCTTCGGTTGTGACAACCAAATTGGTTCTTCTTCTCTTCCACCTCTAACTATTGTTCTCAATGCCAGGTAGCTGCAGGATCTCATATTTCACTTTTACTAGGCAATAATGTTGTCTTTGTAGGCAGAACACTGTCTCAGAGAAGATTGTATCCCAAAATAACATCTCACATTTTACCCGTGGAAAAAAATCATCATCAAGGGTGAAGCCAAGATGATGGAAAACATGATTCTGAACAAATTCTGGAGCTGTATAACCCACAGAATGACAGAGTAAAATAAATTTTCAGCCCAAGAAACACAAGAAAGCTTTCAGGAAAGGTATAGTGCACGGGGCTGAGAGATGAGTGCAGCGTAGCATGGGCCACACCAGCACAGATGGGACTGGAGGGGGCCTCAAGGCACTGATTCACTGGCAGCTGTTCTGGTTTCTAGACTTTTCAACCCACAAAAGCCAAAGACAAAGTAGAAGGTCAGTGGAAAAAATCTGTCAGATCTGGGTAAGAGAAGGGTATGGTCTGGCACCAGGCCCTGGGCTGTAGAGGCAATGGCAGTGGTGGCAACACTAGCAGCAGCAGAAGCTTCAGACTATGGGAGGATCAAGTAAAGGATCAGAGACAGATTTCAGGGATGTCTTTACTGCTGAGGAAGGATTCTCTTCCTTTGCCCTGCTTGGATCTGGGTTGCAGTTGTGGGTGGTGGTCCTGGGGTGAAGAGGAGTGTTGGTGTGGCAGAGTTTGTGGTAACTGCAGAAAAGAGGGCTAGTCTGATTTTCTATTCAGCTCTGGTCTTTTCACTGAGAAAGCTTGAAAGTCCTCTATTTTATTAAAAATCCCTATTTTGCCTTGGAGCATTATACTCAGTTTTGCTGGGTAGGTGATTCTTGGTTTTATTTATAACTCCTTTGACCACTGGAATATCTTATTCCAAGCCCTTTGATCCCTTAATGTGGAAGCTGCTAGATCTTGTGCTATCCTGACTGTGTTTCCACACTACTCAAATTGTATCTTTCTGGCTGCTTGCAGTATTTTCTTCTTGACCTGGGAACTCTGGAATTTGGTGACAACATTCCTAGGGGTTTTCTTTTTGGGATCTATTTGAGGAGGTGATCAGTGGATTCTTTCAATTTCTATTTTACCCTCTGGTTTTAGAATATCAGGGCAGTTTCCCTCTTTTGATCATGGCCTCCAGGTAGTCCAATAATTTTTAAATTATCTCTTCTGGATCTATTCTCCATGTCAGTGGTTTTTCCAATGAGATATTTCACATTGTCTTCCATTTTTTCATTCCTTTGGTTCTGTTTTTATAATATCTTGATTTCTCATAAAGTCACAAGCTTCTACTTGCTCTAATCTAATTTTAAGGTGGTATTTTCTTCAGTGGTCTTTTGGACCTCCTTTTCCATTTGGATAATTCTGCCTTTCAAGGCATTCTTCTGCTCATTGGCTTTTTGGAGCTCTTTTGCCATTTGAGTTAGTCTATTTTTTCAGGTGTTATTTTCTTCAGTATTTTTTTGGGTCTCTTTTAGCAAGTCATTGACTTGTTTTTCATGGTTTTCTTGCATCTCTCTCATTTCTCTTCCCAATTTTTTCTCTACTTATCTAACTTGCTTTTCCAAATCCTTTTTGAGCTCTTCTGTGGCCTGGGAACAGTTCATGTTTTTCTTGGAAGCTTTTGATGTAGGCCCTTTGACTTTGTTGACTTCTTCGGGTTGTATGTTTTGATCTTCTTTCTCACCAAAAAAAGATTCTAGAGTCTGAATCTGTGTCTCAACCTGTGTCCTTTTTTGCTGCCTGGCCATTTTCCCAGCCATCTACTTGATCTTTGAGTTTTTTGTCAGGGTATGACCACTTGTACAGTAGAGTGCTTTGTCCCAAGATTTAGGTGCTGCTCTACTGTTTTCAGAGCTATTTCTACTTCACTGTCACTGCAAACTCTGCCACAACAGTGGTCCTCCTCCACCAACAATCACCAACCAGGATTGCTACCCAGATTCAAGCAGGGCAAATCAGGGCCTGCATTCCCACTCTGGTCTGCTGCTTGCTTTCTCCCACTGTGTGAGACAGGGACTCTAGAAGTAGCCTCTGCTGGAGGTCTGGAAGCAGCCACAGGAGCTTCCTGTGGCTGCTGCCACCACTGCCACAACTGCTGCCCCACCTCTGCCACTCCTTGGGGCTGGACTGCTTTCTAAACCAATCTAGCAGTTTTCCCACTAACCTGCTCTGTTGTCTTCGGCATTTGTGCATTGAGAAGTCTGGTAACTGCCACAGCTCAATGATGCATGACCCTAAGGCCTGCTCCAGGCCAACTCCTGGTCTGCTCTGTCCTGGCATGGCACATGCTAGGCTACACTCCATTCCCAGTGCCATGTGATAGAACCTTCCTAGTGATCATCTGGGCCGACCTGGGCTGGAGACCTGCTTCCCTCGGCAATTTTGTGGGTTCTGCAGCTGTAGAATTTGTTCACAGCCATTTTCACAGGTGTTTGGAGGGATTTGGGGGAGAGCTTAAGCAAGTCCCTGCTTTCAATTGCCATCTTGGCTCCAACCCCCCTCTCTAGTGTTTTTAATAGGAATAGGTGTTATATTTTGTCAAAAGCTTTTTCTGCATCTATTGAAATAATCATGAGGTTTCTGTTAGTTTCATTGTTGAGATGACCAGTTATGCTGATAGTTTTCCTAATATCGAACCAGCCTTGTATTCTTGGTATAAATCCTACCTGATCAAAATATATTATTGTCATGATAAGTTGCTATAATCTTTTTGCTAATATTTTATTTAAAATTTTCACATCTATATTCATTAGGGAGATCGGTTTATAATTTTCTTTCTCTGTTTTGGCTGTTCCTGGCTTAGGTATCAGTACCATATTTGTATCATATGAAGAATTTGGTAGGACTCCACCAATTTTCCCAAATTGCCTATACAGTATTAGAATTAGTTGTTTTTTAAATGTTTAATAGAATTCTCTTGTAAATTCAGCTGGCCCTGGAGATTTTTTCCTAGGCAGTTCATTGATGGCTTGTTCATTTTGTTATTTAAGTATTTCACTTTCTTTTTTGTATATCTGGGCAATTTATATATTTTTGTAAACATTCATCTTTTTCACTAAGGTTGTTAAATTTATTGGTATACAATTGGGCAAAATAATTCCTAATTGTTGTTTTCATTTTCTCTTCATTAGTGGTGTATTTACCCCTTCATTTTGGATTCTTGTAATTTGGTTTTCTTCTTTTTCTTTTCTTAAATTAAATTAACCAAGGGTTTATCAATTTTATTTTTTCCCATAAAACCAGCTCTCAGTTTTATTTATTAGTTCAATAGTTTTCTTAATTTTTATTTTATTAATGTCTCCCTCAGTATCCCTCAGTTTCCAGTACTTCTAATTTGGTATTTAATTAGGGATTTTTAGTTTGCTCTTGTTCTAGCATTTTCAGTTACATGCCCAATTCATGGATCTCCCTTTTCTCTATTTTATTCATGTAAGCACTGAGAGATATAAAACTTCCCCTAAGAAGCACTTGCACTATATCCCATAAGTTTTGGTGTGTTCTGTCATTATTGTCATCCTATTGAATGAAGTTATTGATTGTTTCTATGATTTGTTCCTTGGCCCCCTCATTGTTTAGGAATAGATTATTTAGTTTCCAATTAATTTTTAGTCTGTCTTCCATGGCTCTCTATTTACATGTAATTTTCATTGCATCATTATCTGAAAAGGATGAATTGACTATTTCTGCCTTTCTGCACTGGACTGTAAGGATTTTATGCCCTAGTACATGGTCAATTTTTGTGTGTGTGCCATGTATTGTTGAGAAAAAGGTATATTGCTTTCTATCAATTTTATTCTATTCAATTTTATCCAGAGGGCTACCATATCTACTATTTCTAAAATTCTGTTCATCTCCTCAAATTCTTTCTTGTTCAAGGTTAGATTTATCAAGTTCAGAGATAGGGAGGTTGAGGTCCCCCACTAGTATAGTTTTGCTATTTCTTCTTGTAACTCCCTTAATTACTTCATTGTCTATGGTGCCTTTTAGCAGGATATAGTTTCCTTCTTTATCCCTTTTAATTAGATATATCCTTGCTTTTGCTTTGTCTGAGATTAGGATCGCTACCCCTGCTTTTTGTTACTTCAGATGAAGCATAATATATCATACTCCAGCTTTTTATTTTTACCCCTTTTGCATCCCCCTGTTTCAAATGTGTTTCTTGTAAAGAATATATTGTAGGATTATGGTTTTTAATCCATTCTGCTGTTCACTTTCATTTTATGGGAGAGTTCATCGCATTCAAATTCACAATTATGATTACTCCCTGTGTCTTTCTCTCCATCTTATTCTGCCCACCCTCATTTATGCTTTTATTTTTCCCTTCTCCCTTACCCTCCTCAAAACTGTTTTGTTTTTGACCACCACCTCCCTTAATATTTCTTCCCTCTATCCAACCCTTCCCTTTTCTTTCCTCTTTCCCCTACTACTGTCTGTAGGGCAAGTTAGATTTCTATACTTAACTGGGTGTATTATTCCCTCCTTGAACCAAATCGTATGACAGTAAAGTTCAAACAATGCTCATCTACCTCCCTTCTTTCAGTTCTCAAGATTTACTAGTATCATCCTCCCATGTAGGGGTGCAGTTTGCCTTTATTAAATGACATGTTCTCTCTTGTTTACCTTTTTATGCCTCCCTTGAATTTTGTATTTGAAGATAAAATTTTCCATTGATCTCTGGTCTTTTCATTAGGAAGGTCTGAAAGTCCCTTATTTCATTGAATATCCATCTCCTTGTCTGTAAGATTATGCCAAACTTTCCTGTGTAATTGATCCTTGTTTGTAGTCCAAGCTACTTTGCCTTATGGAATATCATTCCAATACTTCCTGTCCTTTAATGTAGAAGCTTCCAAGCCATGTGCGATCCTGACTGTAGTTCCACGATATTTGAATTGTTTCTTTCTGGCTTCTTGCAGTATTTTCTTCTTCACCTGATAATTCTGGACTTTGGCTACAATATTCCTTGGCATTTTCAATTTGGAATCTCTTTCAGGAGGTGATCAGTGGATTCTTTTGGTGACTGTTTTACCCCCTGGTTCCTGAACTTCGGCGCAATTTTCCTTGGTGATTTCTTGGAAGATCCAGGCTCTATTTTTTTCATCATGCCTTTCCAGAAGACCAATAATTCTTAGATTATCTCTCTTGGATCTATTTTCCAGGTGAGTTATTTTTCCAATGAGACACTTTATGTATTCTTCTATTTTTTCATCCTTTTGATTTTGTTTGACTGATTCTTAATGCCTCATAGATTCATTAGCTTCTATCTCCTATTTCTAAATTTTAATTAATTTTTTTTCAGTTAGCTTTTGTACCTCATTTTCTTTTGGCCCTTTTTACTTTTCAAGGAAGTTTTTTTTTTCTACAGTTAGGTTTTGTACCACCTTATCCATTTGTCCAATTTTATTTTTTAAATCATTATTTTCTTCAGTGAATTTTTTTTCCCATTTTGTCAACTGTATTTTTAAAAGGATTGATCATTTTTTCTTCTACCCCTCTAATTTGACTTTAAAAGTCTTTCTTGAATTCTTCCAATAATGCTTTTTTGGGCTTGAGTTCAGTTCATATTCCCTTTTGAGGTTTAAGATGTGGGTATAGTGTCAATGCTGTCCTCTTTTGAATTCATATTTTGATCTTCCCTATCCCCATAGTAAGAATCTTACTATGGTAAGGTCTTTGCTTTTCTAAGTTCCTTTTTCTTCATTGCAATTGCCTTTTTTGTGACTTATAAAATGGATCTCTGTTTCTGTGGCACAGAGGGCTCTGTCCCACACTTCTTGTGCTGGGGGGCTGGGGACCTGCTTACTGGCTTTGTGTACTGTGGCCTCTGGTTCTGAGAGCTGGAAGCTATATATATAATGTTGCAGCTTACCTTTTTCTGAGCTGGAGCTGGCCAGTGTGTGCCAAGTCCAGGTGAGGCCTTTCTGAACTTCTGTTTATTATTATCCTTCAAATACTTGACTTTTTATTTCGCCATTAGATTTTACTACTATATTTCTAAGTTTGTAAAATATGTTTCTGAGAGTTTGGCAACAAAATGAATATATATAATTATATAATTTTACATAGAATTGTATTTTTATTATATTGAATTGAACTATCTATGAATGATTAATTTTCTGTAATTATTTAGATATTTATTTATTTTGGAAAGGAGTGATCTTTAATGAGATTTATATTCAGGGGTCAACCTTGGTAATTATGCTCCCCCAAATGTATACTTTTGTAGGTATTTTATATACAGTATCCCCTTCTAGCTCTTATTCATTAGTTTTGTTGGTCACATATAAGAATGTTGATGATTCAGTGGATTTATTTATCTCAATTTTCATGAAATTATTAATTATTTCAATTAATTTTAGTTAACTTTTTAAGGTTTTCTAGCTTTTTTTCTTTTTTAGAATGCATTTTTCCAGTTATGGAATTTGTTGTTTCTATTCTATGCTCTCTTGCAATCCCACATAATTCTGTGTTTCATCTATCATTGGTTAACTTACTTTTGTCATAAACTATTGATTGAGAGCTTCACAACTTGGTTCCAAATGCCTCTCCAGCCTTATTACATGTATCACTTTTATAATGCACTCATTGGTCCTGCTAAAGTGACTTTCTTACTCTTCCTCACACATGACATTTCATGTTCTTTTTCTGTAAACATTGTCTCATGCTCCCACTCCATGCTTGGAATACACTTGTTTTAAATCATTTTATCACAAAATCTCTAGTTTTTATCTAAGCTCAACTCAAGTACTCCTCTTACATGACACATTCCCTGATCCCAACTCATCAGCTTCAGGCTCAGCCTTACTCTCTCTTCCAGTCGTCCAAGTCTAGTAACAAGACAAAAATCAGGATTACTGGTGATGGCCTGGGATGCAGTGGATAATTGCATCTTCATTATCTGACCAAGCCCTAAACACTCCACAGTGCCTACTTCAGTTGCCTTCATGGCTGTTAGAAAAACATATCCTCATCTACCATTTCTACCAGAGAAAGTCTTCACATGTTTGGGGTAGACATCTTCCTAATTCACACTTGGGTTTGAGACCTGCCATAGGTGAGAATCAGGTAAAAAGTAGACAGCAAAGGTGGATGAACAACCCAATAAAGGGCTCAGCAAGCCCTCACAGAAGAGATGCTACTCCTCCCTGACTACCTGATATACCATCTGATATATAGTAGTTGATCAATTTTGAGTGCCATAGAGTAAGAATGGTATTTTTAAGCTGAAGAAAATGCAGAAGATTACAATGAAGTTGCTTATAATCCTTGATGTCATATAAGCATAAGTTTAAAGAACTAGAGATGTTTATCCTAGAGAAGACAGAAGGAATATAATGATTGTCTTCAAGTACTAAAAGTTCTGTCAGAGGGATTAGAATTGGTTTGTTTGGCTTTAGTAGGCTGTCAGGAATAATGGGTAATAGTTGCAGACTGACAAATATTGATTTGTTCTAAGCAAAAATTCCTAACATAGCTGTCAGCAATAGAATGTGCTGCATGTAAAGGTAATGGGTTCCCCTTCTTTAGACCCCTTCAAGCAAAAAGTAGATGGACACTTGCTAAGTATGCTACAATGGGGAATTCATTTAGGTCTGGTTTGGACTATATTATTACTAAGGTCGCTTCTATGTCTAATATTCTATATTATGTATTTTAATGTTTAAACTTGGCCTTGGTGAAGAGATGAGATTCTGAACAAAAATTCCTTTATTGAAGAGCTGTGTGCTATCAGACATAGTAAATGGGTTGGTTTGTTTTATTCAATAGATACTTATTCCCTGATCTACCTAGACTCATTTCTCAGTGGTTATTACACTCCCACTCCTTTTAATCTCTTCATCTTTTTTAAAATTCATTTTACCAGAACACAAGTACAGAACAGAGAAAAGAAACTAAAACATATCATAAAGTTAAATATTGAAATTTAAATACAAAGTAAGAAAGTAAAAAAGCATGTCATGTACATAGCAGAATATGAGAGTTCAAAATATGTAACGATTAATTTTCATTTCAAGAAAGCCTGCATGATAAATAATACACCTTGTGTTGAGAATTGTCCATCTTTTCTTTGCTTCCTTGTGTTTTCTTTAGTTCTCTGCTATACACTTTTAAACTTTGTACCTTTTTCCACTCTCCACTCACACCAGAAGGCTACAATATAGTTTAGATATGTTTGTTGATATCTACATACATATACAGATATACACATACACTTATATATGAATATACACATATATGCATATATAGACAGATACTTTCCCAAACATACTCAACTCCTGATCTTTCTTTTTATATTTGTGTGTATCTCTTATTTCCTATCCCTCCTGCCTTCTCTGCTTTACTTCTACCAGATTCCTTATGCTCCTATTACTTGCCTAGCTCCCTCCTCTACCAACTACCTTGCCCTCCTATTACTTGCTTTGCCCCATCCAAGGATCCTAGCCTCCCATTATCTTTAATCTAAATAATCTTCTATAGCCCCTTTTACCAATTCCCTCATTTTTCCCTCTAATGATCCCTCCCTTGTCCTCTCCCCCCTCTATGCCCCGACCATTTTATTTCTTCTAAATTTAGAAGACTTTTATACTCTTTTTAATATACATATATATATACATATATATGTATATATTGTTCCCTCTTAAACCCATTCCTGATGAAAGTAGGTTACCAGAACTACCAGCCCTCCTCCTCACACCTAATTCCTCTTCATCCTTTCTTCCTCTTGCACCTCATTTGTATAAAAGTTACTCTTTTTAGATGTTCCTAAATGGTTTTACTTTTTTTAAAAATTCATATCATAATCTTGTTTACCCAAATCTTTCTTATGAACTTATCAGTTATTAATAAAAATCTTAGACATAAAGTTTGCATTATATAAAAGGTAAACAGTCTGTCCTCATGAATCTCTTATAATTAGTCTTTGGTATATACCTTACATTTCTCTTGGTTCTTGTATGTTGAATCTTCTATTAAGTTGAGGATTTTTTAAAACAAAGTCTTGAAAGTCTGAAAGTTTATCAAATGTCCATTTTTTCATTCAAAATAATATTTAATGTTGCAGGGTATGATATCTTTGGCCAGAGCCCCAGGTATTTTGCTCTTTGATATATTGTTTTCCAAGACCTGCAGCCCTTTAATGTCTGCTGCTAAGTATTGCGTAATTCTGATTGTGTCACCCTCATATTTAAATTGTTTAAATCTTGATGCTTTTAAAATCTTATCCTTGAGCTGGGGTTTCAGAATTTGACTATGATATTCCTAGGAGTTTTCCTCATAGGATCTCTTTTAAGTGGTGATCGATGGAACAATTGGCCTTTTGATCACCTTTTTTAGTTCGTATATTTTCTTCTCTCTGTCTTTCTGTGATATTTTTATGTCTTGGTTTCACTCCTACCTTTCTGACCATTCCTTCTTTCTGGGTATTGGTTCTTCCTTTTCTTTGCCAGTCTTCATCCGTATGATATCTACTTACTGTAGGTATTCCCCCAATGTTCCCTGATGGGATGTTTTCTTTTCTTTCTACATTATTTCACTTTTCAATTAATCTCATTACCTTCCAAGGATTCTCCATAGACAACTCAAGCTCAATGATCCCCAAACCAACTTTATTATCTTGTCCTCCATATCCTTCCATCTTCTGAACTTCTATACAACAATAATATTGTATGAATCTCCATTCTCCTACTAAACCAGGTGGACAGCATCATTGTCACCCTCAACTCCTCATCCTCAGTTTACCCACATATCTAATTCATTGCTAATGTTCCTGTTTATACCTTCCCAACATTTTCTCTCATCATTTATTCATTCTCCACTCATGCAGCCAACGTTTTAGTTCATAATCTAATCTCTTCTTACCTATATTATTGCAATGGCATTCTGTGTGGTCCTCTTAACTGATCTCTCCTCTCTCAGATCCATCCTGTCCAGAGATGCCCAAGTGATTTTCATAAAGGGCAGGTCTGACAAGGTCATGTGCCCCCCTCCCTTAGGTAATTTCATTGATTCCTTATTACCTCCAGGATCTTATAGGAAGGCTTTTGTTTGAAACTTAAACATCTTTACAACCAAGTCACATTCTACTGAAGTAACAAAGACAAAATGACAAAGAGTACTCACCTTCAAGTAGTTTATTGGACTCAGCAAAAGTTCAATTCTTTCTATGATTCTCCTCTAACTGCAAAAGAAGTGATGAAGCTACCTTCACATATCAAGCCTACTGCTTTAGACAGAAGTACAACATAAAAAGAATAGAACAAGAGAGGACTAGAAACTCATGGTAGACAGTAGCAAAGGGGAAGGACATCAATAAAACTCATTGTTTCAAGTGACTTTATACAAATGAATAAAATAGATAATTAACAAACTAAACTAGATGTTTAATTTTAGGAAACAAATTTAAACTCATAGACATTACTGAGTTTACTGCTTTCAACCAATATGAAAAAGAGATGAATTAGTCCTTCTCCTTTGTCTTCATCATCAGTTCATATTTGGGGCTTTACTTCTCTTAACACTATTCTCACAGGTTTTTGGTTGCATATTCACTTATTTTCCTTTCCATCAATTTTCAATAAGTATTCATTTAAATTGGGGGGGGGGTAATGAGTTTTCTATACAGTTTGATTGATTTCTTTAGAAAATTCTCCTGCTCTTGCTTAGTATAATTTCTCTTTGTTACTCTTCCTAAGTGTCTTCATCCCTCTCAGGCTGACTTTTCCTACAAAATGCTAAGCCATTAGATTTTAGTATCCTTTCTCTGAATATTTTGAAAATTATTCTCCCCAATCCTAGGGTACACATTGAATTATTGCTGGCATTCCTCTCTACATCAGATGCTACAATAGAGTCATGAGTTGCTGTGAAAGTTTCCATCTATTTTACTCCCAGCATCATATCTTTACTCTTGACTAGAATAAATTTTAAAATGTCTGCTCTCTTTCTTAATCCTTCTACTTTGAAGAATGAAATTGCTGTTAGAACAAGTCAGGAAATTATCAACCCTTTGTTAGACAAAAAGGACATTATAGCAAATACATTAGTTGAAATTCTCTGTTGTAAAAATATGCATATTTTTAACATTTTATTTTATTTCCTATACTTCTCTTCTAATGCCTCTGTCTTTACATAAAGTCTACAGGTTAGGTCTAGATTAGTATTAATAATGCATCCTATGAAGTCTTTGCATGTATTAGAATTCATAATACTCAAAGTTATAATTATGAAAATATGGCAATTGTCCTCACTTCCAATGTAATCTGTAGTATAATTCCAAATAATATAACAATTTCACAGTATTCATTATTTGTACTAATCAGTAACTTGCCATTCCCACAATGTTAATTCTCTTTCTCTATACATTTATTCCTACTCAACAATTCTTCATACATCCTCTTAGGTTAATAGATCAATGAATCTATTAATAAGGATATGTTTACTGTTGACTATGTGTCAGGCACTGTATTAAAATACTGAATTTCCTCACCAGTATGTCTTTTATGATAAAAAAAAATTATCTAGTCCTTATTTTTTTAGTCAATCACTTGTGAATTAAATATACACTTCTGTAGTTAATTTCAGTTATGAGTTACATTCAGTTGAATATCAGTAAGGCCTATGAGTTTAGATTTATCTCCTAAAATTAAATATCTAGTTTACCTTATTAATTACTTAATTTGTGAACTTTGTATAGAGTCACTTGGGTTTATGGGTTTTATTGATGTCCCTCTTCTTTGCTGCTGTTCACTGTGAGTTTCTAGTTTTCTTTTGGCCTATTCTTTTCATATTGCACTCAGATCTATGTTAGTAGGCTTGATATGTGAAGGTGGTTTTAGCAGTCCTTCTGCATTTAGAATTTAATGTCCTCTTGATGAGACTGGTAAGACTTCTGTAAAAAAAAAATGTGTGTGTGTGTGTGTGTGTGTGTGTGTGTGTGTGTGTGTGCGTGCTATCTAGTTAGCTATCACCTGTCTTACCAGGTCTTATTAGGAACACCCCATTCCTAGTCAAAGGCCCATAGTTTCTATATTTTGAATGATGATATGGAGATCCCAGTTCATCTCAAATATCTTTTAAGCTAGCTATTCATTTCCCAAATCACTGTCTGTTTCTCTGTCTCCCTCCATCCCTTACTCTCTTCCTTCCTCTACTCTTTACTCCTTCTCTCTTTATGCCTGGCTTCAGAATCCACTTCAATTGCTACTGATAAAAGCAATACCTGTTCCCATGAGGTATTGAAGTTTAATTGGTTTTGTTTTACTTTGTTTAGGAATTTCTAATTCTTAATGATACTTTGGAAATTCCTTTGAGCGTCCTCATTTCTGTCAGTTTCCTGGTAAGTGTTTAACCATGGGGGCTGCAAAAAAATGGAGGATACACTTTTTAGTTTAACCTGCATCTCTGACATTTTCTTCATCATATTTCTGAGTCTAGACAACAAACAAAACAA
This sequence comes from Trichosurus vulpecula, assembly GCF_011100635.1. NCBI lineage: Eukaryota > Metazoa > Chordata > Mammalia > Diprotodontia > Phalangeridae > Trichosurus > Trichosurus vulpecula. Next base: position 222,533,225 of record NC_050575.1, on the reverse strand, counting down.
GAAATCGAGTCCTGATTTGTGCTGTTTGTCAATTTCTCTGGTGTTTGCCAATTTCTGTGGTGTAAATGCTCACACTGATAATTTATCAATAGACTCTCAAAAGCTGGCTCCAGCACACACTTGGCATTTTCCCCAAAGAAATTGCTAGTGATATTGATCATTAATATCAACTATTGGGATGTCCTTTTCCATATGCAAAATATGTGCCCCAGGAAGACAGCAGATTTCTCTTCTGTTTACATCAAGTTGACAAAATATTACCTCTATACCCCTCACTTAGCGGGGAGCCATCAAATATAATTACTTATCTCCTGCTGATGACAAGCACTGAATTTCTCTCATCTGCTGGTATAAGTAGATACTCATGATTTTTTTTCTTGGATCATAAGAAGCTTCTTCTTCCTGAGATGACCTGATTCTACTTTAAATTTGCAGAGTTTCATATCTTTTACTTAGCCCCCAATGTTCAGTGATTTTTCCCTCCTTCCTCTGTCATATACTTCAACTTCTAGACAAAGTATTATTTTCTTCCTATTCTTGTTTCCTTTATTTTCTCCTTGAAGCACTTCTGATTTTTCAAGTAGACCTTCATTTTACCAATAACCAGGAGCGTAAACCTTAATGACCTCCAACTGTTTCACTTTCCCGTCTAAAGGAATGAGACCAATTTGCAATATCTGCATACTGTGTTACTTGCTATTGGTAGAATCATAAACATACAATATTTCTTGCAGCTCACTGAAAATTTCCTTTGCCTTCCACACTTGTTTAAACAAGTTACTTAATCAAATGCTTCTTGGCTTTTTAACTAACCTTTGTGACTTAACTGTTGTCCCAAACTACTTGCTTCCCAGGGCTATTGCCTGTGCTTGAGACTAAGTTCATGATAACTCCTAAGGAAGGCTTAATTCATTTACGGTGGCTTCCTGCCTTTTCTCAGGATAAAGCCACACTATCGGCTCATCTGCCTTTAATTGGCAATTAACACATTCCTGCTTCACCCAAACATAAATCCATTTATCAGCAAGGTATATCCAATTACATCTAATTAGCCACCTTGTTCCTCCTTTCCTACTGAGCTCCAGATCTTTCCTTAGCTGCTTCACTCTCACTAGTTGCTGAATCTCCCTTATCTCCTTTTACTTTTTTATTAGCAACAGAATGATAGAATCACAGACCTGGAGGGATTTGTCATGTTTAATACCTATCTCATCTTAAATAACTAAAGTGTTCAGTTATGGTCTGCATTTCAGGTCTCAGACACTCTGTAACTTGTGTTTGTCTGTATCATTCTGATTTTCTTTTATTCTGTTCAAATTTTCAAAGTTCTGTATTACTGATTTCTTTAGGATTAAGTAACCTTAGGCAAGAAAAAAGTTTCTGTGTGCTTTTCTCTTTATGCTGATGTCAAGGTGACATGAGGGTGTATGTTATTACTCAGAGGGCATTTCAGGCCCCTCCTAGTTTACGTCCTACTTGGTTGATTATTGTCTCCTCACTCTCCTTAGATAACTCAGCTGAGGTCAAAGGGAGAGGGAACTACTCAAGAAAACAGACATTGACATACAGAAATGGTAGCCATAAGAGAAGACACACCAATGAGGAATAGCAGAGTTAGATGCCAATAACCCTGCTCTCTCCACTCATGTTTCCAGCTCCATGGGCAGGCTGGTGGCCTGGACATGCAAAAAAGTGAAGACTTCAATTCACAGGTCCAAGCCACTCAGTACTCAAACTTATAAAGATATATAGACAAAAGAGCTGATCTGGAGCTAATAGGAAATTTCCCAGTCATCATCTCTGGTATAAGGTAGTGGAGTGATCTCAACCACCGAAAGGAAGGTGTCTTCTGAGTAACCTAGAAATCGAAGAAGAATGAGAAACAAAAACCAAGGAAATATCTCTGAGATAATAATCTAATTACTTTCCCCTTTGTACTGGTGTAATGTAGGACAATCTCTTGGGTTTTCTTCTTGCCTCACTCTATATCTTTTCTCTGTAAGTAATTTCATTAGCTTTATGTATTCAATTATCTCTCTACAGGGGATTTTGAAATCTATGTTTCTAGTCTCTCCAGAGGTTCCCAAACTAATTTAGCCTACCACCCTCTTTAAAAAAATTTACTCAGTGCCTCCCTAGAAATCTACTTTCTTTAACCTTTTAATGGTTCTTTTTGAAATTTGCATTGTTTCAAAAATATAATACACTTTTAAAATAATGTATCTTAAATTTAATAATTTGTTGTCAATTTGTGTTTTTTGCATTGAAATGTTGATGATCCAATATTGCATCATGCAACTGTATAGTATCATATTGTAAATAAGTCATTACACACATATTCCTTCCAATATATGTTAGACTTTCTGACAATGCACAACACACTTGCCTGCCATACTTGCTTGTTAAGACCTTTTGGTGGATTTGACCACTGATCCTTTATAACTTGCATTTTGTGTGTTTATTTGGAGAATGATATAATCACTGTGACTTTAATTCTTATACAACAGATGAAACATGTACAAATGGTTTTTCAATATTTTCTTCTCTTCTCTTCTTTCCTTATGCTTCCACCATCCCCTTATTTTTATTCAACACACCCCCAGTTGTACCCAAGGCTACTACTGCCCCCATGAATTCTTCTAGTGCTCCCCCCCAGGAAGCAGTATCACCCACTTTGGGAACCTATGCTCCAGAACAACAATCCTGTGTCACCATTTTAAATAGGATGTCTGTATTTGGATGATCCATATACACCTGAAATCCAACATTTCCAAAGATGACTTCATTATTGTTACCCCTTAATACACTCCCTCATATTTCCATTTTTTTTCTACTAAGGGCATTTTACTACTCTTCTATTTACCTAGATTCTTCTGTCTACTTCCTTCCTATTCTTCCATTACTTGCCAAATCCTGTGAATTCTACTCCATAACATCTCATATATCCCCCCTTCTTTCTATTCAAATAGTCTTGATTAAACCCTCACCCCCCAAAATTAGACTGTTGCAATAGCCTTAGATAAAATCTCTGTTTCCATTTTCTCTTTTTCTTTTCTTTTTTTTCAAGTTTTTTAAAATAAATTTTGGCCCATTTATAAAAGTATATTTTTGTACAGTTTACTTATCACTGGTCTGTTCTGGCATGCTTCTAATGATAGCAGAATCACTTGCATCAATGATAGCCAGTATACGTACTCTGTAGTACTTCCCACATTCTGTACCCAGTTCAATGTTATTACCACTGTAGTGATGTATGCCAGTTTTGGCCAAGATAGCATAATATTCAATCTCTGATTTCCTCAAGGCTGGGCAGTTGTTGGCTAAGATGACCAATTTGTCTTTGCCTTGTCAGATCATTTTCGGGTCTGTTTGTAGCTTAGCATGTATTTGCCGCTTTTCATGACCAGCTAGAGCCTCGAGTTGATGGACTCCAGTGACTTTTTCTTCTTCTTTGTGGCCATCATCTTTCTGCCTGTGGTGCGGGAGGACCCCCAGCAACACACCTGCCACCAAGATGGTGGGGAAGTGAGAAAGCCGTTTTCCCTTTTTCTTTTTTTTTTAAATATTTTTTTTTTTATTTTTAGTTTACCACACATGGTTCCACATAATTTTGGGTTCCAGATTTTCTCCCCTCCCTCCCCCCTCCATCCCCAAGATGGCATGGAATCTCATATAACTACCATGTATAACTTCGCATTGAATTAATTTATACACTAGTCAAGTTGTGAAGTATTATGACCAATGGAATGAATCATGAGAAAGAAGAGACAGAACCAAAAAAAAAACCCAAAACAAAAACAAATGAGAAGAAAAAAGGTGAGCATGTAGTGTGCCTCAATCTGCATTCAAACTTCACAGTTCTTTCTCTGGATGAAGATAGCATTCTCCATCGTGAGTCCCCTGGAGTTGTCCTTACACCTTGCGTTGCTGAGAAGAGCGAAGTCTGTCAGGGTTGGTCCTCATGGAATCCATATATCTGTGGTTGTGTACAATGTTCTCCTGGCTCTGCTCCGCTCACTCAGCATTATGTCGTGTAGGTTTTTCCAGGTTGTTATGAAGTCCGTATCATCCCCATTTCTTATGGCACAACAGTATTCCATTACCTTCATATACCACAGCTTGTTCAGCCATGCCTCAATTGATGGGCATCCCTTTGATTTCCAGTTCTTGGCTACAACAAAGAGAGCCGCTATAAATATCTTTGTACATATGGGTCCCTTTCCCTCTTGTGTGATTTCTTTGGGATACAACCCTAGAAGTGGTGTTGCTGGGTCAAAGGGTATGAACATTCCTATGACTCTTTGGGCGTAGTTCCAAATTACCCTCCAAAAAGGCTGGATCATCTCACAACTCCACCAGCAATATAACAATGTTCCAATTTTCCCACATCCTCTCCAGCATTTATCATCCTCCTGCTTTGTTGTTTTAGCCAATCTGACAGGAGAGAAGTGGTATCTAAGAGTTGTTTTGATTTGCATTTCTCTAATCAGTAGTGATCCAGAGCATTTTTTCATATGCCTATAGATAGCTTTAATTTCTTCCTCTGAAAACTTCCTGTTCATATCCTTTGACCATTTCTCAATTGGGGAATGGCTTGTATTCCTATATATTTGGCTCAGTTTCCTGTATATTTTAGAAATGAGGCCTTTATCAGAGATACTAGTTGCAAAGATTTTCTCCCAATTTTCTGATTCCCTCCTAATTTTTGTTGCATTGGCTTTTTTTGGTACAAAAACCTTTCAATTTACCATAATCAAAATTATCCATTTTGCATTTTGTAATGCTCTCTATCTCTTGTTGGGTCATGAATTCTTTTCTTTTCCATAAATCTGATAAGTAAACTATTCCTTGCTCTCCCAAATTACTTACAGTATCAGCTTTTACTCCTATATCATGAACCCATTTTGACTTTACTCTGGTATACGGAATAAGATATTGGTCTATGCCCAGTTTCTGCCCTACCATTTTCCAATTTTCCCAGCAGTTTTTGTGAAATAGTGAATTCTTAGCCCAGAAGCTGGCCTCTTTGGGTTTATCAAAGAGTAGATTGCTATAGTTGTTGACTTCTCCATCTTGTATACCTATCCTATTCCACTGATCCACACCCCTGTTTCTTAGCCAGTACTAGGTGGTTTTGATGACTGCTGCTCTGTAGTACAGTTTAATATCTGGTATGGCTAGGCCACCTTCTCTAGCATTTCTTTTCATTAATACCCTAGATATTCTAGACCTCTTGTTCATTTTCCCTTTTTCTAATTCATTTTTTCCCACAAAACTGATGAATTTATATTTTAAAGACACAAGTGTTATCTTGTCACTCCCCTGCTCAAAAATCTTTAGTAAATCACAGCTTCCTCAGCTTAGCATTTATATTCTTCTGGCCTAGATTCCACCTACCTGCCTTTCTAAGGATTTCCCACTTTCTATTATTCACTCAGTTTTCTCCTCAGATAACTCTATTAGCTGTTCCCTGAACCCAATATTGCTTCTCTCTACTCTCCCACACACTGTCCCCTATGTCTGGAGCATACCTAATCCCCAACCTTGTATTCTTCCCTCTCTGGTTCCCTTCAAGGATCCCTTTTGGTGCCACCTCAGTCCCCTTGTCATCAGTGTTCTCTCTCCCCTCAAATTATTGTCTTTTTAATTCTCTGAATATAAATTTTATCAAAAAAGTTTGAAGAGTCAATATTTTTTTTTAATTTTTAGTAATTTTATCCCCACTGTCTGTAACTGGCCTTACTCTCTATAGTATGAGTTTAATAAAGGTTTGATTTGATCCATTTGGAGTTTAGAAGAACATGATTTTATATATGGATACAAGTCCATTGTTTCACTACATTTTTATCAAGGATCCCAACATTGTAAAGGAATAATCATTCTCTTTCTCAATGATTGGCAGTTTTAGAATATGGATAAGATCTCTGTAACTGTGAATCCATTGTCACAAAGAACTAACAGGGGAGTTAACTCCATCTACCAATGCAGGTTTACATCTTTTCTGCAACTTAAAATCATTAGCTGCCTAGAGCTCTAAAATGTTAAATGACTTTGACTAAGGTCTTATAACCAGTATGTGTTAGAGGTAGGATCTGAATCCACATTTTCATGGCCTCCAGATAGGCTGGAACCTTGCCATGCTGGTTCATTTTAGATTTTTTTGATACTGGTCTGTATGCCATTGGTTCATATTATTTTCAGGAGTGACAAAGCCTCATCTATTATAAGAAAGTTCCTGACACTCAGAGTGGACCAAATACAAATTAATTATTCCAAAAGGCAAGGAGAGTTCACAAAACAAAGTCAAAAGGATGAAAAAAAAGGAGAAAATATAAAAAGTCACATTTGGCCTGGAAAACATAAAGTAGAGATAATTTATGAATCACAGAATTACCAGAAATTAATTCCCACAAGAAGATTTTAGGCATAATATTTTTAAAAATCATTAAAGTAATTAACACAGATATGTCAAAACAGAAGAGGCAATGTCAAAACAGAAAGAATCCAGTGATTACCTTCTGAAAGAAACTTTAAAATGGAAACTCCTAGGAATGTTATTGTCAAAATCTACAATTTCAAGACAAAAGAAAAAATATTACATATATCCATTAAGATTTAGAATTCAGTTTTCAAGAACCTGTGATCAGGTTTGCATGAGATTTAGCAGCTATGACACAAAGGCATAGAAAATATGGAATGATATTTTCCAAAAGGTGAAAGTTAAAGGTCTATGAAAAAATAACTTACTTCCCTGAAACTTAGTAATTTTTAGATGGTAAAAAAATGAAAGTACTTTCATTTTTAATTTAATTTTTATTTTATGGAAGAAAACAATCATTTCCATAACTTAGTGCAGTGAAAAGATGATTGTACGTGAAACTGAAAATCTACTATGCACTACTTGCTATTCCTTTCAAATATACAACAGAATTATCATGTAATTTTTTTTTCCTTTTGTTCTTCCCATAGAGATACTTACCTTTAGACCCAAATGTGAAATTACTCTATACATACTTCTATTTATCAGTTCTTTCTCTGGATGCAGATAGTGACTTCCTTCATATGCCCTTTATAATGAATTTGGTTATTTATAAGAAACAAAATGAATTATTCATTCAGTCATTCTTAAAACACTGTCATTGTAACTGTATACAATGTTTTCTTGGTTCTGTTCATTTCACTCTTCATTGTTTTGTGTAAATCTTTCCTTATTTTCTAAAATCATTGAGAGTATCATTTCTTATAGCATACTAGTATTCCATCACAACCATATACCACAACTTGATTGTATTCCCCAATTGATGAGGTTCCCTAAAATTTCCAGTTCTTTGTCACCACAAAAAAAATCTGCTATAAGCATTTTAGAAAATATAGGTTCATTTCCTTCTTCCCCTATTTATCTATGGAAATTGAACAAGCAGAGATATTGCTGGATCAAAGGGTATTAATAGTTTAATAATTCTTTGGGCATAATCCAAGATTGTTCTCCAGAATGATTGGATCAGTTCACTATTCTACCAACAATGAATTAGTGTCCAAATTTTTCCACATCTTCTCCAATATTTGTTACTTTCCTCTTCTACCATTTTAGCCAATCTGATAGGTATAAAAGTATATCTCAAAGTAGTATTAATTTCCATTTCTCTAATAAATAATGATTTAGAGTATGTTTATATGATTATAAATTGTTTTTATTTCTTTATTGGAAAACTACCTGTTAATAGCCTTTGACCAATTATCCACTGGGGAAAGACACATATTATTATAAATTTGATAAAATTCTTTATATATTTTAGATATGAGACCTTTACTTGTTAAAACTGTATGTATATCCCCCTCCCCAATTTTCTGCTTCTCTTCTTATCTTGGCTATATTTCTTTTATTTGTACATTTTTTTTATTTGATGGAATCAAAATTATCTATTTTATACTTCACATTGCTTTCTATCTCTTGTTAATTCATACATTATTCATCTATCCATAAATCTGACAAGTAATATGTTCCATGTTCTTCTAATTTTCTTGGAAAATCTCTCTTTGTATCTAGGTCATGTTTCCATTTTGACCTTATCTTGGTAAATGGTATGAGATACTGGTCCATGCCCAGTTTCTGCCAAACTGTTTTTCAGTTTTTCCAAGAATTTTTACCAAGTAATCAATTCCAATCTTAAAATCTTAAGTCTTTACACTTGTCAAATACAAAGTTATTATGTTTATTTCCTGCTGCAAATTGTATTTCTACCCTATTCTATTGATCTATTTTTCTATTTCATATATACTAACAGATAGTTTTGATAATTCCTGCCTTATACTACAATTTAAGATCTGGTGCTGCTAAACCTCCTTCCTTTACACATTTTTTCATTATTTCCTTTGGTATGCTTAGCTTTTTGTTCTTCCAAAAGACCTTGTTATTATTTTTTTCTAATTCAGTAAAACTAGTTTTGGTAATTTCATTGGGATGGAATCAAATGTATAAATTAGTTTGGGTAAAATTGTCATATTTATTGTATTGGTCCTGCCTACCCATGAACAATTAATATCTCTCCAATTATTTAAATCTGACTTTATTTATATAAAAATGTTTATTTTATAATTTTATTTATATTGCTCCTGGGTTTGTTTTGGAAGTGTACTCCCATTATTTTATACTGTCTAGAGTTATTTTAAATGGGTTATTTATTATAATGTCTTCTCATAAGGTTTTTGTGCTATATGAGAATGCTGATGATATATGTAAAGTTACTTTCTATCCTGCTAAAGTAATTTGCTAAAATAATTAATTGTTTCAACTAAACTTTTTAACTTAGTCTTTGGTATTTTCCAGGAATAACAACATATTGTCTACAAAACAGATAGTTTTTTCCACTTAATTACCTAGTCTGGTTCTCTCAGTTTCTTTTTTCTTTTCTTATTGCTATTGCTACAATTTCCAATACAATATTGAATAATATTGGTGATAACAGACATCCTTATTTCACACCTGATCTTACTGCAAAGGCCGGTATTTTATCCCCTTTGCAAATAATGAATGTTGGTAGTTTTACATAAATGTTTTATTATCGGTTTAAGGAAAAAAATCATTTTAATCCAATACTTTCAAATGTTTTAAATAGAAAATGTGTTGAACTTCATCAAAAACTTTTTAAACTTTTATTGTTGACATAATAAATTATGTTAATACTTTTCCTTATGTTAAACCATCCCTGCCTTCCTATTATAAATCCCACTTGATCATAATATATGAAAGGAGTTTGGTAGAAAACCTTCTTTACTTCTTTATTATTCCAAATAATTTATTTAATATTGGAATTACTTGATCTTTAAATGTTTGATAGAATTCATTTGTAAACCTATGTGGTCCTGGTGTTTTTTCTCTTAGGAAGCTTGTTTATGGCCACTCCAACTTCTTTTTTCTAAAATAGGTCTAGTTAGATATTCCACTTCCTCTTCTGTTAATCTGAGAACTTACATGTTTTTGGTAAATATTCTTCCATTTCACTTACATTATTAAATATATTGGCATATAATTGGACAAGATAACTCCTTATACTTGCTTTAATTTTATCTTCATTGGCTCTTTTTCATTTTTAATATTAATGATTTGGTTTTCATCTCTTAAATCAAATTAAACAATTATTTATTGGTTTTATATTTTTCATGAAACAAACTCGTAGGTTTATTTATTAATTCAATTTTACTATCAATTTTAATAATCTTACCTTTAATTTTCAGAATTTATAATTTAATGTTTAATTGGGGATTTTTAATTTCTTTGTTTTCTAGTTTTTTCAATTGCATGCCAAAATCATTAGACTCTTCTTTCTCTATTTTATTAATGAAAGCATTTAGAGATATAAATTTTCTTCTAATCACCACTTTTACTGTATCCCATAGGTCATGGCATGTTGTTCCAATATTGTCATTCTCTTTAATAAAATTATTAATTGTTTCTATGATTTATTATTTAACCCAGTCCCTTAAGTTTAGGTTTCTTAATTTCCAATCAGTTTTTAATAAATATTTCCTTGGTCCCTTCTTAAATATGATTTTATTGCATTATGATCTGAAAATGACATTTTAATATTTCTGTTTTTCTGCTTTCAACTATAAAATTTTTATATACTGATACATTGTAAATCTTTGCAATGGTACCATGGACCACTGAGAAAAAGGTGTATTCCATTCTATTTCCAAGAATGTACCATCTTTTTAAAATAATCAGTTTAATTTTAGTTTTTAACATTCAATTCCATAAGATTTTGAGTTTTGAACTTTCTCCCCCACTCATTCCTTCCTCCTCCCCCAGATGGCATACAATCTGATAAAGACTCTACTTATACATTCATATTAAATTTATTCTCATGTTAGTCATGATGTGAGAAGAGTTAGAACTAATGAGAGTATATCAGTAATTAAGGTGGGACTTTTTTACTGTTTTCTCTTTTGGAGCACTTATTTAATTAAATGCCCTTGATGAGTCTGGCCTTTGTTTCTTTGATGAAATCAGGAATCTTTGATGACCGCTTACCTCAAGGGAAAGCCTAATGTACATGGGTTTGAGTCCCATGTTTGTGATGCCCTTTGACCCTGAAGGAGCTTTTAGGTCACAGGGGTTTGAGTCACATTTTGTGACTCCCTTTGACCCTGAGCAGGGTATATAAACTCAGAGGTTGGAGTTTTGTCTTTGGGGCTCTCACTCACTGGAAGAGTGTTGTTGTGGAGTCTCTGGGTAGCTGCTGGAGCCACCTGGATTTGAAGAAACCCAGGTCTTTCTTCTTCCCTACTAACTATGTATTGGTATGGATAGACTGATTTGTGTTGTTCACTCTGTTGATATTGTCTCTGTTTATAATTTATATTTGCATTTGCCCTGAAGTTCAGGGTGCTGGCTTTTCCCCCTGAACTAAGTGAATGATATATGTATGTTTGATTAAAGAGAAAAAGTTGATTTCCTTAGAAAAGCAGATCAATGAACCTGTGCTGGCAATTCTTGTTGCTGGTCTTGTTGGGTCTTACACACCGACAGCAGCTGCTAGCAATATTGATGTTACAGGAAGGAACCAGGAGAAAGAAGAAACAAAATAACAAAAGAAAAAGAGAGCAAATAGTATGCTTCCATTTTCATTCAGACTCTAAAGTACTTTCTCTGGATGTGGATAGTGTTTTCCATCATTAGTCTTTTGGAATTGTCTTAGATCCTTGCATTTCTGAGAATGGGTAAGTCTATCAAGGTCGGTCACCGAACAATGTAGCTGTGTACAATGTTTTCCTGGTACTGCTTGTTTCACTCTATATCAGTTCATAGAAGTCTTTCGGATTCTTCTGAAGTACACCAGCTCATCATGTCTTATAGCACAATAGCATTCCTTTATATTCATATACCAAAACTTGTTTAGCCATTCCCCAGTTGATGGACATCCCCTCAAATTCCAGTTCTTGTCAACCAAAAAGAGAGCTGCTATACATATTTTTGTGCATGTGGGCCCTTTTCCTATTTGTATGGTGTCTTTGGGAAACAGCCCTAGAAGTGGTATGGCTGGGTCAAAGGGTATAAACAATTTTATAGCCCTTTGGGCATAGTTCTAAATTGCTCTCCAGAATGGTTGGATCAGTTTACAACTCCACCAACAAAGCATTAGTGTTCTAATTTTCCCACATCTCCAAAATTTACCATTTTACTGTTTTATCATGTTAGCCAATCTGATAGTTGCCATGTGGTATCTCAGAGTCATTTTGATTTGCATGTCTGTAATCAATAGTGATTTTGAACATTTTTTCATATGACTATAGAGAGTTTTAATAGAGTTGCATTGGCTTTGTTTGTGCAAAACCTTATCAATTTAATGTAATCAAAATCATCCATTGTGAATTTCATAATGTTCTCTATCTCTTATTTCATTGCAATTTCTTCCCTTCTCAATAGTTCTGACAGGTAAACTTTTCTTTGCTCTCCTAGTTTGCTTATAGTATCAGTCTTTTTATCTAAATCATGTACCAATTTTGACTTTATCTTGGCATAGGGTGTAAGATGTTGGTCTATGCCCAATTTCTGCCATACCATTTTCCAATTTTCCCAGCAGTTTTTGGTTAAATAGATAGTCCTTATATCAAAAGTTAGGGTCTTCAGGTTTATCAAATAATAGAATGCTATAATCGTTGACTGTTGTATCTTGCTATTTAACCCATTCCATTGATCCACCACTCTATTTCTTAGCCAGTGCCAAGTAGTTTTGATGATTGCTGCTTTATAATACAATTTAAGATCTGATATAGCTAGGCTACCTTCCCTTGCATTTCTTTTCATTAATTCCTTTGATATTCTGGACATTTAGTTCTTCCAGATGAATTTTGGTATTGTTTTTTCTACCTCCATAAAATGATTTTTGTTACTTTGATTGGTATGGCATTGATTAACTAATTTAGTTTAGGTAGAATTGTCATTTTTATTATGTTAGCTCAGCCTATCCATGAGCAACTGACATTTTTCCAATTGTTTAATCTAATTTTTTGTGTGAAAAGTCTTTTGTAATTATATTCATATAGTTCCTGGGTTTGTCTCAATAGGTAGAATCCCAATTATTTTATAATGTCTACAGTAACTTTAAATGGAATTTCTCTTACTGTTGGGCTTTTTTAGTTACATATAGAAATGTCAGTGATTTATGAAGGTTATTTTATATCCTGCAACTTTGCTACATTTGTTATTTCTTTTTTTATTTCTTTTTAATTTTTTATTTTTATTTCTTTTTATTTTTTTAAATTTATTTATTTAACATATTTAGTTTTCAGCATTGATTTTCACAAGAGTTTGAATTACAAATTTTCTCCCCATTTCTACCTTCCCCACCACTCCAAGATGACGTATATTCTGGTTGCCCTGTTCCCCAGTCAGCCCTCCCTTCTGTAACCCCACTCCCCTCCCATCCCCTTTTCCCTTCCTTTCTTGTAGGGCAAGATAAATTTCTATGCCCCATTGCCTGTGTATCTTATTTTCTAGTGGCATGCAAAAATTTTTTTGTTTGTTTTTGAACATCTGTTTTTAAAACTTTGAGTTCCAAATTCTCTCCCCTCTTCCTTTCCCACCCACCCTCCCTAAGAAGTCAAGCAATTCAACATAGGCCACATGTGAATCATTATGTATAACCCTTTCACAATACTCATGTTGTGAAAGACTCACTATATTTTGCTCCTTCCCAACCCATCCCCCTTTATTGAATTTTCTCCCTTGACCCTATCCCCTTTCCAAAGTGTTTGTTTTTGATTACCTCTACCTCCATCTGCCCTCCCCTCCATTATCCTCCCCCTTTTTTATCTTCTTCCCTCTCCTTTCCTGTGGGGTAAGATACCCAATTGAGTATGTATGGTATTCCCTCCTCAGGCCAAATTTGATGACAGCAAGATTCACTCATCCCCCCCTCACCTGCCCTCTCCCCTCCTCTCACAGAACTGCTTCCTCTTGCCACCTTTATGCGAGATAATCCACCCCATTCTATCTCTCCCTATGTCCCTCTCTCACTATGTTGCTCTCTCATCCCTTAATTTCATTTTATTTCTTTTAGATATCGCCCCTTCTTCTTCAACTCACCCTGTGTCTGCTCTCTCTCTTTTACATATATATATATATGTATATATATATATGTATATATATATGTATATATATGTATATATATGTATATATATGTGTATATATATAAACACACACATATATATATACATACATACACATGCATACATATACACCTAGATACATACATACATACACATTCACTTATATATATACATAAACATATATATATGCATATTCCCTTCAACTACCCTAATACTGAGGTCTCATGAATCATACACATCATCTTTCCATGTAGGAATGTAAACAAAACAGTTCAACTTTAGTAAGTCCCTTGCGATTTCTCTTTCTTGTTTACCTTTTCATGCTTCTCTTGATTCTTGTGTTTGAAAGTCAAATTTTCTATTCAGTTCTGGTCTTTTCACTGAGAAAGCTTGAAAGTCCTCTATTTTACTGAAAATCCATATTTTGCCTTGGAACATGATACTCATTTTTGCTGGGTGGGTGATTCTAGGTTTTAATCCTAGCTCCATTGACCTCCGGAATATCGCATTCCAAGCCCTTCGATCTCTTAATGTAGAAGCTGCCAGATCTTGGATTATTCTGATTGGGTTTCCACAATACTCAAATTGTTTCTTTCTGGCTGCTTGCAGTATTTTCTCCTTGATCTGGGAGCTCTGGAATTTGGCGACAATATTCCTAGGAGATTTCTTTTTGGGATCTATTACATTTGTTATTTCAAATATTTTTTTTTACTTGATTCTCTGGGACTCTCTAAGTATAACATCATATCATCTGCAAACAGTAATAGCTTACTTTCTTCTTTGCCTATTCTAATTTCTTCAATTTCTTTTCTCTTATTGTTAAAGCTAACATTTTTAGTACCATATTGAATAACAGTGGTAATAACGGACATCCTTGTTTCACCCCAATCTTACTGAAAAAACCTCTAGCTTATCCACCTTAATTGTAATGCTTGCTGATGCATTTAGGTAGATTCTACTTATCATTTTAAGGAAGGCTACACTGATTCCTATCCTCTCTAGTGTTTTTTTCCTAGGAATGGGTGTTGCATTTTGTCAAAAGCTTTTTTTTTTTTTTGCACAAATGGAGATAATCATATGAGTTCTGTTAGTTTTGTTGTTGATGCGGTCAATCATGCTAAAAGTTTTCCTAATTTTGAACCAGCCCTGAATTCCTGGTATGAATTGTACCTGATCATCATGCATTATACTTGAGATAAGTTACTGAAATTTCATTACTAATATTTTATTTAAATTTTTTTTTCATCTACATTATTAGGGAAATTGGTCTATAATTTTCTTTCACTGTTTTGGTTCTTCCTGGTTTAGGTATCAGCACCATATTTATGTAGAAGGCCAGATATGAGAAAGTCCATTCTGGGATAAGATACAGACCAGGTTTTCCCTGAAGCCTGTTCTTGCCTTTGGGCTGATAACTCAGCATGTGGGCTCTCCAACCCACCCCACCCCCCCACAATGGCACACACTGTGCTTTCTCCAAAGCTCCCTTGGCACACACATGCTAAACCCCACCTGCGGGCTGATTAACACAATATTGTTATGGCAAAAAGGGGAACAAAGCACTAGGAAATCATGCAATGTAACAAATGTCTTGCAAGTAAACTTGTTGATCTGCTTGCCTAAAAAGATATAAGCCCTTTTCTTCAGCTTAATAAATGGAGTTGTGCTGTACTCTCCGACCTGGCCTGTGTACTCTTTTCACTCTCTGTGGCATTTGGCCAACTCAGGCCATTCCATGCCACAGCCACTGGTGGCATATTTGTATCATAGAAATAATTTGATAGGACCCCTTCTTAACCTATTTTCCCAAATAGTTAATATAGTGTTGAAGCTAATTTTTCTTTAAATGTATGATAGAATTCACTTGTAAATCCACCTGTTCCTGGTGATTTTTTCTTAGGGAGTTCATTGATGGCTTGTTCAATTTCTTTTTCTGAAATGGGGTTATTTAGTTATTTTATTTCCTCTTCTGTTAATCTGGGCAATTTATATTTTAAAAAATTTTCATCTACTTCATTAAGATTATCAAATTTATTGCCATTCAGTTGGGCAAATAACTCCTAATTATTGTTTTGATTTACTCTCCATTGGTGGTTAAATCATCCTTTTCATTTTTGATGCTGGTAATTTGGTTTTCTTCTTTGTTTTTCTAAATCAAATTGACCAAAGGTTTATCAATTTTATGTGTTTTTTCCCACAAAACCAGATCTTAGTTTCATTTATTGGCTCAATAATTTTCTTAATGTCAATTTTATTAATCTTTCCTTTGCTTTTCAGAATTTCTAATTTATTATTTAGTCGGAGACTTTTATTTGTTCTTTCTCTAGCTTTTTTAGTTGCACGCCCAATTCACTGATCTCTTCTTTCTCTATTTTATTCATGTAAGCATTTAGAGATATGAAACTTCCCCTAAGAAAGTTTCACTGCATCCCATAAATTTTGATATGTTGTCTCATTATTCCCACTGTCTTGGAGGAAGTTATTGATTGTTTCTATGATTCTGTGATTTTCTATGATTTGGATACCGGAGGATGTCTGCCTGCCACCTGGAGCTGTACCTTCTGGAGCTGTGCTGAAGCACTGGGAGATTTGGGTGCTGGAGAATTCTGGCACACATGGTGGTGTGCCATGCTGATATCTGCTGGTTCCCCTGCCTGTGTTAAGGCACTTGGGATGATCCTGGTGTTGGAGAAATCCAACATGCTTTTTCTTTCTTTTTTAATTTAATTTATTTAATATATTAAGTTTTCAGCATTGATTTTGACAAGAGTTTGAATTATGAATTTTCTCCTCATTTCTACTCTCCCGCCCACTGCAAGATAGCGTATATTCTGGTTGCCCCATTCCCCATTCAGCCCTCCCTTCTGTCACCCCACACCCCTCCCATCTCTTTTTACCTTCCCTTCCTGTAGGGCAAGATGAATTTCTACACCCCATTGCCTGTGTATCTTGTTTCCTAGTTGAATGCAAAAACTTTTTTTTTTGTTTTTGAACATCTGTTTTTAAAACTTTGAATTCCAAACCCTCTCCCCTCTTCCCTCCCTACCCACCCATGGAGGCAAGCAATTCAACATAGGCTACATGCTTATCATTATGCAAAACCCTTCCACAACACTCATGATGTGAAAGACTAACTACACTTTGCTTCTTCCTAACCTATCCCCCTTTATTGAATTTTCTCCCTTGACCCTGTCCCCTTTTGAAAGTGTTTGTTTTTGATTACCTCCTCCCCCTATCTGCCCTCCCTTCCATCATTCCCCCTTTTTTATCTTCTTCCTTCATTTTTTCCAAGATGGGGTATATTCTGGTTGCCCTGTTCCCCAGTTAGCCCTTCTTTCTGTCACCCCACTCCCCTCCCATCCCCTTTTCCCTTCCTTCCTTCTAGGGCAAGAAAAATTTTTACGCCCCATTGCCTGTGTATTTTTTTTTTTTTTGGTTTTGAACACCTGTTTTTAAAACTTTGAGTTCCAAATTCTCTCCCCTCTTCCCTTCCCACCCACCCTCCCTAAGAAGGCAAGCAATTCAACATAGGCCACATGTGTATCATTATGTAAAACCCTTCCACAATACTCATGTTGTGAAAGACTAACTATATTTTTCTGCTTCCTAACCTATCCTTCTTCATTGAATTTTCTCCCTTGATCCTGTCCCCTTTTCAAAAGTGTTTGTTTTTGATTACATCCTCCCCCATCTGCCCTCCCTTCTATCATCTCCCCTTTTTTATCTTCTTCCTCCTTCTTTCCTGTGGGGTAAGACACCCAATGGAGTGTGTATGGTAATCCTTCCTCAGGTCAAATCTGATGAGAGCAAGATTCACTCATTCCCCCTCACCTGCCTCCTCTTCCCTTTCTACAGAACTGCTTTTTCTTGCCACTTCTATGTGAGATGATTTACCCCATTCTATCTCTCCCTTTCTCCCTGTCTCAATATATTCTTCTCAAATCCCTTAATTTGATTTTATTTTTTTAGATATCTTCCCTTCATATTCAACTCACCCTTGTGCCCTCTGTCTACCTATATATACACATACATATATACATACATACATACACAAACACACATGCAAACACACATATGTATATATATATGTGTGTATATATATATCTACACATACACATACATATATACACATATTCCCTTCAGCTACCCTAATACTGAGGTCTCATGAATCATACACATCATCTTTCTATGTAGGAATGTAAAAAAAAAAAACAGTTCAACTTTAGTAAGTCCCTTGCAATTTCTCTTTCTTGTTTACCTTTTCATGCTTCTCTTGATTCTTGTGTTTGAAAGTCAAATTTTCTATTCAGCTCTGGTCTTTTCACTGAGAAAGCTTGAAAGTCCTCTATTTTATTGAAAATCCATATTTTGCCTTGGAGCATGATACTCAGTTTTGCTGGGTAGGTGATTCTTAGTTTTAGTCCTAGCTCCATTTACCTCTGGAATATCATATTCCAAGCCCTTTGATCCCTTAATGTAGAAGCTGCTAGATCTTGGGTTATTCTGATTGTGTTTCCTCAATACTCGAATTGTTTCTTTCTGGTTGCTTGCAGTATTTTCTCCTTGATCTGGGTGCTCTGGAATTTGGTGACAATATTCCTAGGAGTTTTCTTTTTGGGATCTATTTGAGATCTGTGGATTCTTTCAATTTCTATTTTGCCCTGTGGCTCTAGAATATGAGGGCAGTTCTCCTTGATAATTTCTTGAAAGATGGTATCTAGGCTCTTTTTTTGATGATGGCTTTCAGGTAGTCCAATAATTTTTTAATTGGATCCATTTTCCAGGTCAGTGATTTTTCCAATGGGATATTTCACATTGTCTTCCACTTTTTCATTCCTTTGGTTCTGTTTTATAATATCTTGATTTCTCATCAAGTCACTACCTTCCACTTGCTCCAATCTAACTTTTAAGATAGTATTTTCTTCCGTGGTCTTTTAGACCTCCTTTTCCATTTGCCTAATTCTGCCTTTCAAGGCATTCTTCTCCTCATTGGCTTTTTGGAGCTCTTTTGCCATTTGAGTTAGTCTATTTTTTAAGGTGTTGTTTTCTTCAGTTTTTTTTCTATATTTTTTTGGGTCTCCTTTAGCAAGTCATTGACTTGTTTTTCATGGTTTTCTTGCATCATTCTCATTTCTCTTCCCAATTTTTCCTCCACTTGTCTTACTTGCTTTTCCAAATGCTTTTTGAGCTCTTCCATGGCCTGAGACCAGTTCATGTTTTTCTTGGAGGCTTTTGATGTAGGCTCTTTGACTTTGTTGACTTCTTCTGGCTGTATGTTTTGGTCTTCTTTGTCATCAAAGAAAGATTCCAAAGTCTGAGACTGAATTTGAGTGCATTTTTGCTGCCTGTCCATGTTCCCAGCCAACTTACTTGACCCTGGATTTTTTCTTCAGGCTATAATGGCTTGTAAAGAGTACTTTGTTCCAAGCTTGAGGGGATGCACTGTTGTTTACAGAGCTATTTCTATACAGCCACCTCTGCCACACCAGCACTCCTCCTTCCCCAAGAACTTCCTACCCAGACTGGATTCAGATCTTAAGCAGGCTTGGCACTCCAGCTCTTATCTGCCACTTAATTCCTCTCACCAGGTGGGCTTGGAACCAGAAGCAACTGCAGCTGTAGTTCTGTAGCTGCACCACCTCCACTGCCCCTGGGGAAGTGGCCGAACCCAAACTCCTTTCACTGTCTGCAGCTTTTCCCACTAACCTTCTCTGTTGTCTTTGGTGTTTGTGGGTTGAGAATTCTGGTGACTGCCACAGCTCACTGATTCAGGGTTCTAGGCCCTGTTCATCCAGGCTCCTGGTCTGGTTGGTCCTGCTGCCACCCATGCTGGGCTCCACTCCCCTCTGCTCCCCTCCGCTCCCAGCTCAATGTGTGATAGACTTCATACAGTGACCATTCAGGCTGTCCTGGGCTGGAGCCCTGCTTTCCTCTGCTATTTTGTGGTTTCTGCAGTTCTAGAATTTGTTCAGTGCCATTTTTATAGGTTTTTGGAGGGACTTGGCAGGGAGCTCATGCAGTTGCCTGCTTTCCAACTGCCATCTTGGCTCTGCCCTACCCCCAACATGCTTTTTCGATAAGATAATAGGTAAACCAAAGGTGTACAAAGATATATTCTAAAAATGTATCAGTTATATCAATATGAAAAGAAAAAATAAATTAAAAGTGTAATCATAGAAAATGGCACATTTATGCTCATATACAAATGACAAAATAATTTATTTAGAGAATCCTAGAGGTTCAATGAATAGTTACATAATGATATTAATATTATATTATTTAAAAATGCCTGCAAAATTTTAAGTTCCTTTATATATTAAAACAAAAATCAGAGGAAAAAGAAAAAAAAACATTTAAAATAAACAAAAATGGATTAAATACCACGGATTGATTTAGTCATTCAGAGTAATTATTATAAAATAAAACTTTAAAATGTTAATTTTAAAATTAAAATTTTTTTATAAAATAAAGGAAAATTAAATGATTTGAGGATTGTACACTGTCTATTGTTGTGCTATTCTTATAGAATAAAATTGTTGCTATTTCCTAATTTGCTATATATTTAGTTCAATAAAACTTAAACTAAGAAGTGACTATCTGATAGCACTTGGAAAATTATAACAAAATTTTTCTGGAGGACCAAAAAGATAAGAATGTCAAGGGAAATGATGTGAGGGTGGTAATAGGGGAGAGTAAAAATAGTGGAGGTTTATCATTACCAGATTTCAAACTATACTAAAAATAGCAATCATCAAAAGTATTTGACACATTTTTTAAAAAAGAAAAGTTAATTAATGAACTAGAGTAGTTAAGAAAAAGACAACTAGTTGGTGAAGCAGATGGAGTACTGGTCTTGGAGTCAGGAAAATCTGAGTTCAAATCTGACCATAGATGCTTATTAGCTGTGCAATGCTGTTCAAGTCACTTAACCTTTGTTCCTTTCATCCATAAAATGAGGTGGAAAAGAAAAAGGCAAACCACTCCAGTATTTTTTCCTAGAAAACCCCTGAAAATGTGCTACAAAGAGATTGGCATGATTTAAAAATGTATAAATAGCCATAAAAACAAGAAAAATTGAGAAACCATTAAAATAGGAAAATAGTACTGGTTTAATATATCAAATATAATACCAAATATATAATATAGTGAATATATAACATAAAATCCTCAGATTAAGATTAACTATCAAATGTAAAATTCATGGAAAACTGGAAAAGTAAGTTGACAGAAACTATGTTTAGATCAAAGTCTTATACCATACACTAAAATGACTTCAAAATACATATGTGATAATAAAGTCATATTATAAAATGATTAGTAGATGAAGGAGATATTTTGCCTAAGCATGAATATGAATAGACTATCATAGAGAGATAGATTATCATAAATTTAACCTTGAATATCTCAAACACATACAATTTCTTAAGGGCAAGTTCTTTTATACTTTCTTTATAAGCATTACTTCTTTTTACTTCTTTTTTTTAAAGAATTACTTCTAAAAATAAACTAACCATCTTAAAGCAATTGTGATCATGAATCTTTTTGAATTCAGCTAGATAAATTTCTCATGTAGATGCACAACCCACAATCTAGCACATCCCAGAGCATTTCTACTTGTGGAATTTGCCAGAGCTTGTACTCTGTTGGTATGTCTTTTAGAAAGTGAAGTTTACCTAGTCTCACCTTGATGAGTCATTGTATTCAGACTATAGTTCATTAGTTAAATATATGCACATAGTCTTACAACCAAAAAATAACAATCTTGTATAATATTTAAACTGTTTCTATATATAATGTTGGTTAATATTTTTAAAATAGATTTTATTAATCTATTTTATTCTTAATACAAAAGCATTTTCACCAAAGAAAGCGAATGACACAAAGAGTATACATCATCTTGGGTAAACTGAAGGTATAGCTTAAAATCTTAGCATGATGACTCAGGATATATTTATCATTTGTAGAGTATTACTGAGTTTTAATATATATTTTATAATGCATATATGCATACATATATCATAAACACATGTGTAAATCTTTTGTCCCTCCCAGTAAAGCATTCCTTGTAAGTGAATCCAACAAAATAGTAATCATTTCTGATAGCATGTGGTAGACACCAAACTATAGTTACCTAGTCACCTCTCCAGTAAAAGAAAGGAGAGTCATTGTCACCTTTACTCTAGAGCAAATCTTGATCATCACAATTAGGAAATGTTCAGGCTTGCTTTACCTTATATATATATATATATATATATATATATATATATATATATATATATATATATATATATATTGTTAAAAGTATATATGTGTGCATGTATCTTCAATTATATATCTGTTGATTACTTAACCCTTTCCATAAGAAACAGAAACAAATAGTTAGCTCCAAAGTACGTTCAGAGCCTGAAAGATTATTGTTAGTCTGGAAACTACATATGTAATAATCCCAATTTCATTTAATTATTTTATTTTTATTCAGATCCCCAATTTTGGTTATTCTGCCACTCTTACTTAAACCTTTATGCAATGCCATTAATACATCCTTTTATTCACAAGTTTTCCATGTCCCTTTTCTGTAGACTCTTTTCAATTATGATAGTGGCTCTTCCTCAGAAATAGTAAATTGAAAATCATATAGATTGATGAGAATACTTGAAGAATAGTGCAGTCTTGTTCAGTGAATTTGGAGCCAGATACATTTAAATAATGCTTCCACTTTCTCATCCCTTACATATATCAGCCCATTTTTGAAATATTGGGTCAATTTGTATGATATCTCTCATAATCTCCTTTCCTTTCCCATTCCCACTGCCACCATGACAACTCACATCACTTTCACTTCTGTTCTAGCCTTCAAGACAGATTCTAAATTGCTCTCTCTAATTCCAAAGTATCCCTCTCCAGAACCATTGGACCTATTGCTGCTAGATTAATCTTTTTTGAGGCTCAGATATGATCCTGCCACACACTCTAGGCCTCTGAGTTCAATCAAATCTTTTTTAAAAATCTTATTTTTTCTCTTAATTATATTTTATTTCTTCCAACTTAATGTAAAGATAGTTTTGAACACTTATTTTTTAAGATAGAGTTAATTTATTTATTTTTAGTTTTCAACATTCACTTCCATAAGTTTTAAATTTTCTACCTCTCCCTTACCTCTCCCTCTTCAAGATGGTCTGCAATCTGTTACAGGCTCTACATATACATTCCTATTAAACATATTTTCTCATTAGTCATGTTGTGTGGGAGAATTAGAACAAATGGGAGTAACCATCAGAATGAAAAATGTAAAACAAAACAAAACAAAAAAGAAAATCAGCTGCTTTGATCTGCATTCAGACTCCATATTTCTTTTGCTGGATGTGGATGGAATTGGAATTGTTTTAGGTCCTTGCATTGTTGAGAAGAACCAAGTCTATCAAAGTCAATGATCACGCAATGTGGCTTTTACTGTGTACAATGTTCTTGTGGTTATGCTCACTTCACTCAGCATCAGTTCAATTAAGAATTTCCAGGTTTTTCTGAAGTCTGCCTGGTCATCGTTTCTTATTGCACAATAGTATTCCATTACATTCATATACCACAACTTGTTCTGCCATTACCCAATTGATGGTCATCCCCTCAATTTCCATTTCTTGGCCACCACAGAGCTGCTATAAATATTTTTGTACATGTGGGTCCTTTCCCCATTTTTATGATCTCTTTGGGATATAGCCCTAGAAGTGGTATTTATGGGCCAAAGATATTCATATTTTTAAAGCCCTCTGGGCATAATTGAAAATTTATTTTTATAAGATTTTGAGTTCCAAATTTTTCTCCCTCCCTCCTTTCCCTTTCCCCTCCCGAAGACAGCAAGCAATCTGACATAGGTTATACATGTACAATCATGTTAAACATATGTCCACATTAGTAATGTTGTGAAAGAAGAGTCAGAACAAAAGGAAAAAAAAACAAGAGAAAAAAAACAATAACAACAACAACAAAGGTAAAATCTTATGCTTTGATCTCCACTCAGACCCCGTAGTTCTTTCTTTGGATGTGGACAGCCAAAAATCTCATTTATTATAATTCAGAGCTGATCAATATTATTCTATTATAAGAAGGATGATCATTGAGGGGTATTACCTTTGCTTTAATAAATTAATTAAAAGTAAAATAGAGTTCAAAAAAGATCAATAATAAATAGAAATAAAAGCATAGTATGATTTTATAAAGTGAAGCATGAGTTTGGAATTTTTTTCCCTCTTTGGAAAAAATTCACACTGGCAACATGCCCATTTATCATCTTTCCATATCAAAAGTCCAATTAAAGGAATTCTTGGCATGTTACATAACAATTAATGCAACAAAAAGCTGATTAAGAAACCTAATTATATTTTCCTTGTCAGCTGTAAGAAGTGTTGTCACTATGCACAGCCCTTAATTAGTTAACAGGGTGGATGATTGATTAATGTATCATTTGCTAAATCTGTTAATTAATGTGCCATGAGGGCTCCACTTAAGCCTAGGTGGCTAAAATTAGAAGGGAACAATTCTCTTGCATATAAAAGGCATTTATCCTTTTTGAGATCTATTTTGATTTTGTCATCAGGACAATATCCTTAGCAGTGTCAAAGTCTTCTCAGGATTATCTAGTAAAAATGTATTTACTTGTGTATTCATTTGGAAATCACAAATATTATACAGGAGACACATTTCTATTTAAATTCAGTTCTTTTGAAAATTTGTCTTAATTTCAATGTAAATTAATGGATTCTTAATTCACCTTTGATCCTTTTGTTTCCCTTTTGGCATCCTTAAAAGTCTTGTATCATAGAGTCAAAGACTGAATTACAGAAGCTTAACTAGAAAGTACTTAAAAGGCCAGCTAGTCCAAACCTTAACTAAGTAAAAATCACCTTTAACACATCATTTCTGGCATGTGACAATCCAGTCTTTTCTTGAAGTATATCCCCTGTACTCCAAAAAAGGGGAGGGGCTATTATAAATATTCTTTACATAGGGTTATTTATTTGTTTCCCTTAATCATGTTGTGGTATAAATCTAAGTATCAGCATGACTAGATCAAAGGGCATTCATATGCCCCAGTGAATTTTAGGGTATTGTTCATCAGAAAGAAGAGACAATTTCATAGCTATACCAATAGTACATTAGTATACTTGTCATCTCACATGCCCTCTAACAGTAATCACTTTTATTTTTTCTTTTTTGTTACTTTTGGCAATATGATGAGCATGAAATACAAACTCAGAGTTGTT
The DNA here is from genome assembly GCF_011100635.1 of Trichosurus vulpecula. NCBI lineage: Eukaryota > Metazoa > Chordata > Mammalia > Diprotodontia > Phalangeridae > Trichosurus > Trichosurus vulpecula. Next base: position 222,508,356 of record NC_050575.1, on the reverse strand, counting down.
TTAATTTTCATTTCTCTTATATTAGATATTTTAATCATTTTTATGTAGTTGTAGCTTGCATTTCATATGAGAATTGCCTTTTTATATCATTTCATCATTTACCTCTTAGGCAATTGATACTTGTTCTTATATCTTAAATTCACTTAAAATTATGTCTTGGGTAATGAACTTTTATAAGAAATTACTATTTCAAAGATTTTTGCAAGTTAACTACTTTCTAATTTTACATGCATTGATCTTTCTCTGTCTGTCTGACTGTCTATAAATACAGTTTCTGTAATTAAAATTGTACATTTTATCTCATGTAATTCTATCACGTATATTGTTAATGATTCTTCACCAAATTGAGTTGCAAAAGGCATATCCTTCCCAGCTCCTCTGATTTGTTTACAATGTAAACTTTAAAATTGAAGTTGTGGATTCATTGGGAATTTATTGAAGAATAAGATATAAGATTTTATAGTATAGCTAATTTCTACCAAAACTTTTGAGTTTTCCCAAAAGCTTATATCAAATAGTACGTCCTTGTTTCAGCAGTCTTTGCATTATCAAATCACCCTATTTTGTCATCTTTGTTTTCTTCTACATTGTATGTATCTAATCTGTTCCAGTGATTAATCTTTCAACTTTTGATGTGTCAAATTGTTTTGAGGATTACTGCATTGTTTTGTAGTTTGAGATCATGTCTCAGTTGGACCCTTTCTCCTCCTCATGTTTTCACCATTATTCATTTCGAGAGGGTTGGGTTTTGTTCCTCCTGATGAATTAAATTATCTTGACTAGCTATATAAGGTAATTATCTAGTACTTTGACTGATATGTATAACATTAATGAATTTAGGTAATATAATTTCCTTATATTTTCATTGAACAGCTAAATGCTACTAATATTTCTTCAATTATTTTTTCAATTTCTTTCAATTATCTAATATTTTAGATGAGGAAGTTTTTTTTTTCCCAATTATATTTAAATAATTCCTCTACATGTCTTGGTTGGTAGCCTCCAATAAATTTCATATCCTCTGCATTTTTTTTAACTAACGTTCCCTTTGTATAGCTTCTTGCTGGGTTTTAATATGCAATAAAGATGATTTGTACAGGTTTATTTTATGTTCTGCTAATTTTCTGAAGACAGTTTTTATTATCTTTCTTGAATTATTAAGGTTTGGTTAATAGATCATATTATTGCCTACAAAGTGCTTTTTCCCCTTTTTGCCTATGTTTATTTTGTGTGTAAGTTTATGTGTGTGTGTGTGTGTGTGTATGTGTGTATGTCCATACATATATGCATATACATATATACCAACAGTGATGGTGGACAAATGGTTTGCCACTGATATACTGAAAAGGCCTCTATCCTTTCTCTATTACATACATTGTTTTCCTCAAAAGGGAAGACAGCTCTTCTAATGATATGTGGAGGAAGAAGCCATAGACAGGAACTTAACGGGCTTGACTATAGAACTATGGTATATTTCCATAGAACTTTGATCTGTGATCTATAACAAAAATGATTCACTTTATCCAAATTGAATCCACACTATGAAACAAAAGATCAAGAATGGAAATTGAAAAAAAAAGAAGCTGGGGATCTTGATAGTGGAAATATACCCCATAAATAAAAAATAGTAAAAAAAAATCCTATTGCTGCTTCCAGGAGGATATTGATTTCTCCCAGTGATCAAACAGGGTGGTGGGAACACCTTCACCAACACAGATTACTTAATTAGATTACTTAATAATCTAATGCATTACTGGCACAATGACTTCTGAGGGCATGGTCTAAGGCAGGGCTGTCATACCTTAGGTTTCTATTGATTTGCCATTTTAGTGAGAGCTCTGAGGTAGCTCAGGTTCCTTTACTAAAGCATTTATGTAAATTTCTATGCTTGTAGGTGGGCCATATAAATTGCACTGTGGGCTGCATGCAGCCTATGGGTCATATTTTAGACAGCCCTGGTCTAATAGGTCCATGCTGAAACACTGTCCCAAGTAGAGTTCCATATGCTTAAAAACTTTGGACTTCTGGGGAAGAGACAAAATTACAGAGTAGAGGCTGGGTTTTCTTAACATTACCCTCCAAATAACATTTCAATTAAAATAACACCTCAAACTGAATTCTAGAGTTACAGAGACAAGAAAAGGTTGGGGGGAGACATTCTTCTAGCCCAAGATGACCTAAGAAGCTCAAAAGAAGGATCTGTGATATGGGAATGGAAGCTGGCTTGCAGCCCAAATTGATGAAACTTCAGTGATGGGAATAGGTGGCAAAAGAAGCAGCAGCTTTGTGAGCTCTCTAGACAGAGACAGTAAAGGTATCTGGCACCTGTTCAGGGAGAAATTACAGAGGACCCCTATGCTAGCATTGGATGTAGGACTAGGCATGGTTTGGTAACTCTTTTGCCTATAACCAATTTTTGGTCACAGTTTAAATAGAGAGAGGAGCACTTTTGGTTAAGAGGGAGGAGGGGTCTTGGGAAGCAGTATTACTTCCAGTCTCAAGGGAGTAGAGGCCCTGAGAGGCAGTAGCAGTCCGAGGGGATCAGGAACCTTGAGGAGAAGTATCCATTGTAATTTCAAGGGATCAGAGATCCTTCCTGGGTAAGGATCAGAGTACAAAGCAGGAGAGCAGTGACCACACCTTTACATAGATCACACTACCTTGAAATTACCACAAATTGTCACACCCCTTTTTGCAGTTTTCATGCAAAAAAAGCATGAAATTTTGGACAGCACCCCTCCTCCCACATGAGGGCAGCAGAGCCCAACTTTAACTTAAAATTGAAAATCAAGAAATGTGGTGATGAGTGAGCAAACAACAATAATAACAAAGGAATTCAACTATAAAAAAATCTACTTTGGTGACAGGGAAGATCATGGCACAAACTCAAAAGAAAACAATGGAATAAAAACAGCTAAAAGCAAAGCCTGAAAGGAAAAAAAAATGAATTGGATACAAGCCCAACAAGAATCCCTGGGAAGAGCTAATATGATTTTCAAAATCAAATAAGAATGGTAGCAAAAAAACAGCTTAATAAACAAAAGCAAAGAAAAAATGAAAACAGCTTGGTAGAAGAGACAAAATGTACTGAAAAATATTACACCTAAAAAACCAAAATTGGCAAAAAGGCAAAAGAGATACAATACTTCACTGGTAAAAATAAGTCTTTTTTTTTAAGAAAGCAGAATTAACCAAATGGAAAAAGAATTGTGCAAGTAAAAGCTAATTACTCTATGAGACATCAAGAAACAATAAAATGATGTATAAAAATGAAAAAAGAAGAAAATATGAAAGAATCCATTGACCCCCCCATGTTCAACAAGTTCCAAAAGAAAAACTCCCAGAAATAGTATAGCCAAATTGCAGAGTTCCTATAATATGATATTTTGGAAAATGAAAGAGCTGCTACTACATTCAAGAAACAACTACCCAGCAAAACTGAGTATAATTATTTAAGGGGGAAAAGGGTATTTAATGAAATAGAGGATTTTCAAGCATTCCTGATGAAAAGATGAGAGCTGAATAGAAAATGTGCCTTTAAAAAAGAGAAGGATAAAAAACCAAACATAAAAGAAAAATCCTGAGGGATTCACTGATGTTAAACTATTTACATTTTTATGTAGGAAGATGATACATATACTTTCTAAGAATTTTATCATTCATAAAACAATTAGAAATACATAGAAAGAAAGTGCAGTAGTAATATAAAGTGCAAATAGAAAGTGCAAGTAGTAATATTGGGATGCTATTTAAAGAAAAACATATAGGTGGGAAAGAGCAATGCCCTTGAAGAAGGGTGAAGGGAGAGGAAGAATGGAGAAACTAATCTTCCATAAATGAGGTATACAAAGAAAAGCTTTTACAGTGGAGGATAAAATGATTGGGTTGCAATACTTGAATCTCATGCCTAAGTTTGTTCAAAGAAGGAACTCGCCTGTAGAACAGAAGCAGATAGCAGAATGGATTAGGAACCAGAATCCAGCAATATATTGTTCACAAGAAACACACTTGAAACCAAGAGAAACACAGAGAGTTGAAAAGGGTGGGGGTGCTGGAGCAGAATCTATTATGTTTCAGCTCATGTACAAATGGCAAGGTACCAATCATTATCTCAGACATAACAAAATTAAAAAAAGTACCTAAATAAAAGAAATAAGCAGGCAAATTACATCTTGATAAAAAGCACCACAGACAATGAAGTAATATCAAGACTTAACATATATGCACCAATTATCATAGCATTCAAATTCTTAAAGGAAAAATTACATAAAGTATAAGAGGAAACAGACAGTGAAACTATACTAGTAAGGGAACTCAACTTTCCACTGCCAGAGTGAAATAATTTAACTGTAAAATAAATAGAAATGAAGTTAAAAGATGAATAGAAATTTAGAAAGGTAACTTTGGAGACTTTTTGAGGAAATTTAATGGGAATTTAAATTACCATACACTTTTCTCAGCTGTACATGATACCTTCTCAAAAATTAACTATATATCAGGGCATAAAATATTGTAAATACAGAAAATGAGAAATATTAAACCTTTTTAAAGAATAGAATGTAATAAAATAGCATTCAATGTAAAACCTGTGGATATGTACATTAAAATTAATTGGAAACTAAATAATCTAATCCCAAAAATTGAGTGGGTGAAAGAAAAAAAATCATGGAAACAATAATTTCATTCAAGAGAATGACAACAGAGTCATAACATACAAAAATTTGTGGGATGCAGCCAACACAGTAGTTAGGGGAAAATTTATATCTCTATATATGCACATAAGTGAAAGAAAGAAAAGTAGGTAATAAATTGAGCAAACAACTTAAAAAAACTGGAAAAAAGAACAAATTAAAAATCCCCATTTAAACATTAGAAAAAAATCTTGAAAATCAAAGGAGATTTCAACTATATTACAAAATGGTAATCATCATAACAATATCATACTAGCTAAGAAACAAAGTGTAGGTTCAGTGTAATAGATTAGGTACACAATACACAGTAGGAAATGAACATAGTAATTTAGTATTTGTTAAATCCAAAGATGCAAACTTTTGGGGTAAAAACTCACCATCTGACAAAAATTACTGGGAAACCTGGAAAACAGTTTGACAGAAACTAGGTATAGGCTAACACTCACATGCTACATAAAGATAAGGTTAAAATGGATGAATGGATTTAAAAGGGTTGTCACAAGTAAATTAGGGGAGCATGGGAAAATGTGTGAGTCAGATCTACGGATAAGAAAAAAGTTTATGACAAAACAAGAGATGGAGAGGGGACATAGGAAGTAAAATGGATGATTTTGATTACATCAAATTAAAAAGCTTTTACACAAAGAAAGCTAATTCAGCCAAAATTAGAGGGAAAACCAGAAACTGATAAAATAATTTTAATAGTAAATTTCTCTGATAAGCACCTTATTTTTCAAATATGGAACTGAGTCAAATGTATTTTAAAAAAAGCCTCTCCTTAGTTGATAAGTGGTGAAAAGATATGAACAGGCAGTTTTCTGAAGGATGTTGTTATTTATAATCACCCAAAAAGGTTCTAAGTCATTACTGATTAGAAAAATGCAAATTAAATAAACTGAGTTATTGCCTCACACATTTAAAATTAGTTAACATAATAGAAAAGAAAAAAGTGACATATGCTGGATGGGATGTGGAAAAGAATTGGGTCATGAATGGACCACTGATAAGGCTGTCAACTAACCCAACTATTCTGGATAACAGTTTGTAACTATACCCAGAGGACATATCCTTAGACCTAGCAATACCACTATTAGAACTATATCCCGAAGAGATCAAAGAAAAGGGGAAAGGATCTATTTGTACAAAAATATTTATACTGGTTCTTTTTGTAGTGGTAAAGAATTAGAAATCATGGGAATGATTGAACAAAATTGTTGCATATGATTGTGATATAATATGATTGTGCTATAAGAAGTCATGAACAGTATGGTTTCAGAAAAACCTGAGAAGACTTATATGAAATCCTTCCCAGTGAAGTTAGAAGTGAAACTCCTTCCCAGGAAAGCAGAAGAGCATGGTGTATAGCAAAAACAACATTGTAAGAGTGTTCAACTAGCTACTCTGATCAAGACAAGGATCTAAGACAATTACAAAGGATCCATGATGACAAATGTTATCCTCCCCTAGAGAGAGGACTTATGAGCTCTGAATCAGATTAAAGCATGCTTTTTCACTTTTTTTTATTTTTCTATTCTTTTGTTTATTCTCTTTTGCAATATGCTTAATACAGAAATAATTTTTCCATGACTTACCACATAAAATTGATATGAAATTACTGTTTTATTCAAGGAGGGAAAAGAAGTGGGAGGGAACGACAGAGTTTAGAACTCAATTAAAAAAAAGAATGTTAAAATATTTTGTATGTAATTGGGAAATATTTAATGAAATATATAAAATATATTTAAAAAGAAAATCAAAGAAGTTAATAAAATTCAAAGTAAAAATGAACAAATAAATAAAACTAGGATCTGATTTTATGAAAACAAAAATAAAATAGATAAAGCATTGGTTAATTTGATTTTAAAAAGAATGGAGAAAATCATTTTACTATATGATTTTCCACCACTGATGAAAATTAAATCAAAGAAAACATTAGGAGTTATTTTGCTCATTTATATCCCAGTAAAACTGACTATCTAGGTGCAATGGATGAATCTTTATAAAAATATAAAATGGACAGGTTAATGGGAAAGGAAATAGAATACTTAAATAACATTGTCTTAGAAAAAAATAAATTGAACAAGCTACAAATGAACTGTCTAAGAAAAAAATCCCAGGATAGATGAATTTACAAGTGAATTTTATAAAAAAAAATAAGGAGGAATTAATCTCATTACTTTATAAACTGTATGAAAAAAATAGGCAAAGAAGCATTCTTACCAAATTCCTTTTATGATACAGATATGCTTTGAAACCTAAACCAAGAAGAGCAAAAACATAGAAAGAAAATTATAGGTGGATTTCTTTAATAAATATCAATGCAAAAAATAAATGAAATATTAGCAAGTGGATTGCAGAAATATACTACAAAGATTGTAAAATAAGAACAGGTGGACGTCATACTGAGAATGTAGGGCTAGTTCAATATTAGGAAACAATAAGCATAATTGACGATATTGGTGACTTAAAAACAAAAAAAAATCATGTGATTATATCAACAGATGCAAAAAAAATTAACTTAACAAAATGCAACACCCATTCCTATTAAAAATACTGGAAAGCATTGGAATAAATAGAAATTTTTTTAATATGAAACAAACCACAATCTACCATTCCTGCTTCAAAAGCATTCAAGATATATTGGATTACAAAATAGCATGAATAACCATGTTCAACAAGACAATGATGACAAATATTAATTGAATTATTATATATACAAAGATGGATATATATACATGTATACATGTAGATACATGTATATGTGTGTATATGTGCATATGTGTGTATATATGTATACATATATAAAATACATATGTCTTTTTAATGCCCCTGTGTGTTTATTACATTTATGCTGATGGCTTTCCACCCCAAAACATTACAAAATCTCATAGAACTGATTAAAAAATTAAAAAGTATTTTATTTTTTCCCCAATTACAAATCAAGATAACTTTTGGCTTTCATTTTTATAAGCTTTAGAGAAAATACTTCAAGCAGCCAGAAAGAAACAATTTGAGTATTGTGGAAACACAATCAGAATAATACAAGATCTAGCAGCATCTACACTAAGGGATGGAAGGGCTTGGAATATGATATTCTGGAAGTCAATGGAACTAGGATTAAAACCAAGAATCACCTACCCAGCAAAACTGAGTATCATGCTCCAAGGCAAAATATGGACTTTCAATAACATATAGGACTTTCAAGCTTTCTCAGTGAAAAGACCAGAGTTGAATAGAAAATTTGACTTTCAAACACAAGAATCTAGAGAAGCATGAAAAGGCAATCAAGAAAGAGAAATCATAAGGGACTTGCTAAAGTTGAACTATTTTTTTTTACGTTCCTACCTGGAAAGACGATGTGTGTAATTCATGAGAACTCAGTATTAGGGTAGCCGAAGGGAATATATATATATATATATATATATATATATATATATATATATATATATATATATATACACTCACATAGATACATATATACATATATGTATATGTGTATATATATGTATATATGTGTGTGTGTGTGTGTGTGTGTGTGTGTGTGTATATATATATGTATAGACAGAGGGCACAGAGTGAGTTGAAGGGATGATATCTAAAAAAATAAAATCAAATTAAGGGATAAGAGAGGAATATATTGAGAGAAGGAGAAAGGGAGAGATAGAATCGGGTAAATTATCTCGCATAAAAGTGGCAAGAAAAAGCAGTTCTGTAGGAAGGGAAGAGGAGTCAGGTGAGGGGGAATGAGTGAATCTTGCTGTCATCAGATTTGACCTGACGAGTGAATAACACACCCACTCAATTGGGTATCTTACCCCACAGGAAAGAAGGATGAAGGAGATAAAAAAGGGAGGATGATAGAAGGGAGGGCAGATAGGGGGATGAGGTAATCAAAAACAAACGCTTTTGAAAAGGGACAGGGTCAAGGGAGAAAACTGAATAAAGGGGGATAGGATAGGAAGGAGCAAAACATAGTTAGTCTTTCACAACATGAGTATTGTGGAAGGGTTTTACATGATGATATGCATGTGGCCTCTATTGAATTGCTTGCCTTCTTAGGGAGGGTGGGTGGGGAGTGAAGAGGAGAGAGAATTTGGAACTCAAAGTTTTGAAAGAAGATGTTCAAAATAAGTTTTTGCATGCAACTAGGAAATAAGATATTCAGGCAATGGGGCATAGATATTTGTCTTGCCCTACAAGAAAGTAAGGGAAAAGGAGATGGTGGGGAGTGGGATGACAGAAGGAAGGGCTGACTGTGGAATGGGGCAACCAAAATATATGCCATCTTCAAGTAGGTGGAGTGTAGAAGTGGGGAGAAAATTTGTAATTCAAACTCTTGTGAAAATCAATGCTGAAAACTAAAAATATTAAATAAATTTTAGAAAATAGGAAAAAGGAAAAAATATCTGGATGAAAAAGTGAAGACAACTCAATATTTGCTGATGTTATTTATGTAATATGCCAATCATACAAATATCTCTAAATTTTTGTTTGATGAACTTTTTGTCTACATGTTTTATTTGGTTAGTACGCATAGTCCTTCTTTACTTTGCTCTTTAATATTATTTAGTGACAGAAATCCCACCCTGAAGTCTGGCCCCTGATACAATCTAATTATGCAACTAAAATCACTTCACTGCATCTTTCCTTATTCTAACTTAGTGACAATAATAAATGCCCTGTGCCTGTATCAAAGAAACATCATGAGGATGTATCGAAAGCATTGTGAAATCATTGGAACAAGTTCTTGACAAATTCTAGGTAGAAACATTATAAGCTATCTGATTCCCCCATTCAAGGGTCAGGAAACTATTAAGTAAGAAGGGCTGTCTTGTGTAATTTAATTGAATAAGAGTAAATTTAATTCAATTCAACATGCATAGTGAATTTTTTTTAGCATATGAACTTTTCAAGTGATGATTTGTATTTCAGTTGATGCTCAATGTGTTTTACACCAGCCACATGTGACCTGATTCGTACATTTTATTCTGCTTATGCCAGTTAATACAATGTAAGAGAAAGTCCTAATAATTTATTGTCACTTGATGTCAGTTATTATATATTTGTGCACATATCACCCATCAACCAGAGGGGTGGCCCTGAAGGAGCTGCTATAGGCTTATGTCATTAACACATTAGTGAAATGAGTTTATGAGAGAACATAACTGTCTCCTTAAAAATCATGGAGAAAACTGTCCATTAGGGATATCAGTTATGGAACAGGAGGACACTGAAATAGGACAGGGAGATGGAAACATTGAATCAGTAAACCCTCATCAATATATGAGAGATGGATGGGATGGTATATGGTTCCCAATTAGAATATGAATAAAGAAGGTATAGCTAAGTAGGGTACTATGCTGTGTATATGTGTGTGTTGGGTAGGGTGTGGGGGGGATGTCAGTAGACAGAATCATATATGTGTATTTCTAAATCTAGTGACTAATTAATATTAGCACAGAATATCTGTGTAGATTATTGAATTGACCCAATACAAGATTGAATGATTTGTTCTTTTTTCTGCTGTTTTTGGTGATTTTTATCTGTTGCATACAGAGGGTAAAGATAACAGATCACTCACAACACTGACACCATGGACTGAACTGGTGAAAAGGTAAAGACTTCATCCACCTGCTCTTCTTCTTTTACCCTGGCTTCCCAAGATTTACATGTGAGATTGACTGGCTGTGCCATTTTGCCTAGAATCCTGGCTCCAAGATCATCATGGCTTGAATTCTCAGGTACAGTAAAAATCAACTCTAGTGTATGAAAGTGAGGAGAACAGATAATACTGAAGAGAAACAAACACTGCTAGTTACCCTAAAATATATTATTTTACCTCTAGAAAGTAAATGAATTGTTTCTGTTGAGAGAAACTAAGTTTAAGCATTTTAACGCATGTTCAAAGTTTTTTTCCAGAAATTAAAAAGAATTGAGTCAATATTGTGACTATCAATCTCTATTCTCTTGAGACATCATCATAGTCAACATTAATAAAGAGTTTTAAAGTTTTCAAAACTTTTTTTTTATTTTATCCTCACAACCACCTTGTAAAAAGTAGGTATTATTATCCCAATTTTATGAATGAGCAAACTAAATTTGGGAGAAGTTAAGTGACTTGGTTAGGGTAACATAGCTAGTAAAGTACTCTCTTCCCAACTCTATTGAATTAAGTTCTATCAACTAAGTCATCTATGTAGCTGTGATAATTATGATAATGAAAATAATGATGAGACACCAAATTAAGGAATTGATTTAGTAATTTACCAAAGCCATCAATATGATACATAAAATATATTACATCACATGGAAATAATGTGATGTAGTGAATAGTGTGCTGAGTTTTGAGTAAGAAAGTTCTATTTTCTGACCTGTGACATTTGAGAGCTGGATGAATCCTTTTTGAATGCCTCAAACTACTTTTTAATTCTTGTCTAGTATGTTCCAGGTTGGTTGGGATCTGCCTCTGTGGACAGAGTTTCCACAAATGCCAAAAAAATAAAAAGTAACTCCTTTGTATTCATGCCCTCATTTTTCTAAAAAAATGTTTTGTATCACTGTAACATCTTTTCCATATCAAATTTTACTACACTCAAACACGAAGTTTGAGGATCTGACTTAGCAAAAAATACTAAAAACAAAATTGAAAGGTGATCTTTTCGTAACTAGACACTCCATTCCACAGTAAATTATCTGATGAAAATTTTTATATACAAAATGAAAAGTAGGGAATTAACTAGGTTGGAATCCCTATAAAGTTGGGAAATTCTTGCAATGGAGAGAAATTCAAGGCAGCTAAAATAGTATTTATGACTTAGCAAACTACTCCCCACATGATATTATATCATATTGATGTAAATAAAATCTTCAATTTTATCACTGCCTTAAGGAAAGTAAGATGGACAGTAAGTTCTAATAGCTTACCGTAGGTTTATGTGTCTTCCTATAAATTTTCTCAATTTTAACTGTGGCAATGGGTTGACTGATGCTTACTGTTTTTTTTTCAGACTAGTTTCTGCTTAATAGATTCTCTCTGGCTTACCTTGAATAATGTAAACGATGACCACCATTTTGAGAGGCTCACCCCTGGCTCCAATACTCAAGTAGATCCAGAGGAATCATGCAAATATTGCACTCCATAAAAGGGATAAGGGAAACTTAAATAACCATGATGAGAAATGATTTAGAGCACACATGCATTTAACATGAAATATCCTTTGCTTTTATTAGCATTTCAATAGACTGAAGAAATATAATATGGCAGAGTCAATTAGCTATAAATCAGCGGTCATTGTGATGCTTTTGGTGATGACAGTAAAATAGATTTCTTCTTATCATTCTTTTCTTCGTGTATGTTCTGAAACTTTTCCTGAATTTTTTTCTTTTCTTTTACTAGGAATAAAGGACACAAGTAGAGTTAGTCAACCTCCTCACTATAAGGAATGGCTTAAAAGATAATACCCAGAAAATCTATTTTTGGAAATGAAGATGGGCTAGTCATTCAGCAAGAGACAGGAAGATAATGAATATTCAAGAAATGCTCAAAAACCAGATGAAGATCCCAGTGTTTTGGGTAAATGTTCCATTGAGACTGCATGGGAGGGAATAGGCAAATATAGCATAAGATCAAAACATGCCTTTTTGTGACATGCATTATTGGAGGAAGAGCCAAATTGGTGCCCAAACACCTGGCCAGATGGGCAGAAGTTTACCTTGAATTTTTTTTCTTCCCCATCTCCTCCCCAGCAACTGTGCATAGTATGTTAAACCTGAGAGTTGAAAAGAAGTGCTTATAGCTAAATGGAATGTCATCAAGATACATTTATTTTTTCAGGTTATTCCTTGTATAGTACAAAGTATGATGAATCTATATTCAGAAGATTTTTGTTCAAATCATGATTCTTATAGTTGGATAACTACTTGTGTAACTTTGGGCAAATCTCTTTACCTCAGATTCTTGCCTTGTAACATAATGTGACTAGTCTTGACAATATCCAAGGTCTCTTCCAGTTCTTGATATATTATTCTAATATTACAATGAAACTTATCTTTCCAAAGTAATTATTGATTTCTCAATTGCTAAATCTGTTTGCTTTTTCTCAGTCTTCAGCCCTCTTCATCTTTCTCCCATAATTCATATAATTTATCAATCACTGCTCCTGGATACTCTTCTTCTTGCATTATGATGACATCATTTCTTCCTGGTTGTCCCACCTGAATAACTTCTCACTCTTTCTAAGCTTCCTATCCTGAATCATAATACTGTTCCAGACTTTATTCAGAACAAATTCCAAGATGATCTTTACTTTTTCTTAGTGACCTTATGAGCTCCCACTGGGTCAACTATCATCTCTAAGCAGATGTTTTCCAAATCTACATTTCCAGTCCCCATATTTCTCATGAGTTCTAACACCCTACTATCAACTGCCTATTGGGCATCTCAATTGTTTCCAATAGTCATTCTAAACTCAACATATATAAAAGAATTTCTTTCCCCAATCTACTCTTCCTAAGTTCCCTATTTCTGTCAAAAGCACCATCTTGACATCTAATCACCCAAGTTTACAAACTAGGGAAAGAGAAGGGAATAAGTATTTCTATAACACTGCTATGTACAATGCACTGTGCTAAGCCCTTACCAGTGTTATCTCCTTTTGTTCTCAGAAGTACCTTGGGAGACAGGTGCTATTATTATCTTCCATTTATAATTGAGGGGACTGAAGAAAAAAAGTAAGTTGCCCAGAGATATTATTGAATCTGCAAATCTCTCTTACTTATGATTTCCCATTACTTGCCAAGCTTTTTCCACTCAATTTTCTCAACATTTCTCATCAGTCCTCTTCTCCATTTTCACATTATGACCATACTAGTATCAAACGTAATCATTTTGGGATTATGTCACTCATTTACTAATAAGATTACTTGATTTCCATCCCTCTTCCTCTTCAATCTAGCTTTACCTAGCTGTAAATTTGATATTCTTAAACCATAGAATTGATCACACCACCTGAATGCTCAGGAGATTTCAGTGATTACATATTAGAACAAAAAAGCAACTACCACTTTTTTTTTGTCATTGCGAGCCCTTCACAAAATAAGTTAAGCCTATATTTTCAGACTGGTTTCATATTACTTCCCCTCATATACTATATGTTCCAAACACATTAGTTTACTCAGTATTCCCTGTGTAATAAATATTATTTCCTCCATTTTTGTATAGGCTTTTCAACATGTCTAGAATGGCCTTTCCTTTCTCACTTTTGCCTCTTAGAATTCCTAATTCTGGGGCAGCTAGGTGGCACAGTGAGTAGAGCACTGGCCCTGGAATCAAGAGGACCTGAGTTCAAATCCGGCCTCAGACACTGGACACACTTACTAGCTGTGTGACCTTGGGCAAGTCACTTAACCCCAATTGCCCTGCCTTCCCCCCTCCAAAAAACAAAAAAAAAAACAAAAAAAAACAAAACAAAAAAAAAAAAGAATTCCTAATTCTCTTCAAGGCTCAGTTAGGTGCCACTTCCAATACAAGACCTTTCCTGATATTCCAACTTTGAATAGTCTTCTATTAAATTATTTTGTATTTACCTTGTACATAAATTACATTTATCTACTTGCTTCCATGCCATGTCTACTCTCAAAACGTGTAAACACACAAAATTCTGAAATTTAGCAGCTATATGACTAAGAGAAAGCCATTGAATTTTTCTGAGCTTAGTGGTTTTGTTTACATTCCCAAAGTGCTAATAGTAATTGCAGTAATTTCTTTGAAGTATTTTTGTGAGAGAATTTTGTAATTCTTTAAGTGTTACATAAATATTATCTAGTATTATCATGCAAAGAAAGAAGAGTTCATTTTGCACTCTTTCTTTTCTGTGTATTCAAACTAGATTTGAGGACAAAGCTATAGGTACTAGTGAGGTCTACGACCTATAACAAAGATGCCCAGGTGGCTTTGAAAACCTACTGGGGCCCTATCCCACTGAATGGAAGTAGCTTCTTTTTTTAATATGCAGAGAATACTGAGAAAAAACTCGGGTTACACCCATAGTGTCTTCATCCCACATAATCCCACAAATAAATTCAAATTGGGGGATGTATTCTCTGACGAATTCCTCTTCTAAACAGGAATTCCTATACCATGAACATAATAAAATAAACGCACACCAAAATTCTCATATTGGAGGTATAACAATGGAGAAGACTCAGTACACCGCAATTATGACATTTCACTTGGCCAAATCTTATCTTTGGTCTCAGCAGGTATCAATCAGTTGAGGATAAAGCTGTCAATCTGTACTTAGTTTCTCACCTAAAGATGAGATAAACCAAACAGAAGACACACAAGGCAATGAAGAGATAGTGGAGTAAAATGGTCAGATCTGACTCACCTTACTAGCTTGAACTAGAAACTCTGTTTGCATCGTAAAATGGGATAATATTAACACTACAACCTGGGGTTTGTAGGATCAGAATAATTTAAATCCTAGCCAGAGCTTGGAAGTATATCCATAAATGGCGCTCTTATTCATATGCCCATTAATATAATAATATAGAGATTTGAGCTCATGGGAGTAGTAAACACATTAAAATTTATGATTAAATGCAGTTTTTCAGTGTAGCAGTCATATTGTGCATGTATTACCAATAAAACATTAGCTTACGAATAGATATGTTGTGATAACTAGCACATTTTAAGTACTGGGTAGGACTGCTTCTATTTGTGGAGCAGAAGGTGAGAAATCCTTCATATTTTTGACGTTTGCAGTTGAGCTGTCTGAACTAAGAGCCTGACGTATATTTTCACACAGGCCTCAGATTTAGAATTAGGCCCCCTATATCATATGTAAACTTTGGGATATAAAGTAATTATACAGTAATGTATTTTAGTCTGTTAGATATAGAATTAATTATTAGAGATATAAAAGTATATATAGAAGAGTATATTTTTGATTATTTGTATCAATATATTTAATAGCATCACTGAATAATCTACTATCATACGTAATAGTTATATGAAATTTTTCCTGAATCTTTCTAGAAGTGGCAGCTGAGGACACAGCTCTGCGAGACAAAACCTTAAAAAGGCTTGACCAATCTGCTCAGAACCCAGAAACAAGGAGCAGGCCCAGCCAGACATGGTCAGGGAGGTCTAAGGGCTGGGAGTGGGAGCAGAGCAGCTGAGCCGCGAGGACACCGACAGAGCCGATGGAGCGGACGTGCCCTGTCAGGAGCGCACCATTACAGCTCTCACCACCACCAAAGCAGCAGAGAAGTTAGAGAAAGCTTGGGAGGGGAGTTCGCGGCCAGGTGGGGCAACTACAGATGCTGTTGCTTCCTGCCCCAGGCCCAGTCGGTGGGAGGAAGTAAGTGGTGGATCAGAGCAGGAGTGCACAGCCTGCTGAAGATCTAAGCCCAGTCCGGGTTGGGGATTCTTGGGGAAGGAGGAGTGCTGGTGTGGCAGAGCTGGCGCATCCCCCCAAAACGTGGAACATAGAACTCTTTAGTCTACAAGCAGTCATACCCCGCTGAAAAACTCAAGGGTCAAGTTAGTTGGTTGGGAACATGGCCAGGCAGTGAAAATGCACTGAGATTCAGTCTCAGATTTTGGATTGTTTCTTTGGTGACAAAGGAGACCAAAACATACAGCCTAAAGAAGTCAACAAAGTGCAAGAGCCTAAACCAAAAGCCTCCAAGAAAAACATGAACTGGTCTCAGGCCATGGAAGAGCTCAAAAAGGATTTGGAAAATCAAGTAAGACAAGTAGAGGAAAAATGGGAAAGAGAAATGAGAAGGATGTGAGAAAACCATGAAAAATAAGCCAATGACTTGCTAAAGGAGACCACAGAAAATACTGAAAAATACACTGAAGAAAACAACACCTTAAAAAATAGACTAACTCAAATGGCAAAAGAGCTCCAAAAAGCCAATGAGGAGAAAAATACCTTGAAAGGCAGAATTAGCCAAATGGAAAAGGAGGTCCAATGGACCACTGTAGAAAATACTAACTTAAAAATTAGATTGGAGCAAGTAGAAGCTAGTGACTTGATGAGAAATCAAGATATTATCAAACAGAACCAAAGGAATGGAAAAATGGAAGACAATGTGAAATATCTCTTTGGAAAAACCACTGACCTGGAAAATAGATCCAGGAGAGATAATTTAAAAATTATTGGACTACCTGAAAGCCATGATCAAAAAAAGAGCCTAGAAATCATCTTTCAAGAAATTATCAAGGAGAACTGCCCTGATATTCTAGAGCCACAGGGCAAAATAGAAACTGAAAGAATCCACCGATTGCCTCCTTAAATAGGATCCCAAAAAGAAATCTCCTAGGAATATTGTCGCCAAATTCCAGAGCTCCCAGATCAAGGAGAAAATACTGCAAGCAGCCAGAAAGAAACAATTTGAGTACTGTGGAAACCCAATCAGAATAACCCAAGATCTGGCAGCTTCTACATTAAGAGATCAAAGGGCCTTGGAATACGATATTCTATAGGTCAATGGAGCTAGGATTAAAACCTAGAATCACCTACTCAGCAAAACTGAGTATCATGCTCCAAGGCAAAATATGGATTTTCAATAAAATAGAGGACTTTCAAGCTTTCTCAGTGAAAAGACCAGAGCTGAATAGAAAATTTGACTTTCAAACACAAGAATCAAGAGAAGCATGAAAAGGTAAACAAGAAGGAGAAATCATAAGGGACTTACTAAAGTTGAACTGTTTTGTTTACATTCCTACATAGAAAGATGATGTGTATGATTCATTACACCTCAATATCATATATATATATATATATATATATATATATATATACATATATATATACACATATAGACATATATGTGTATATATATATATATATATATATATATATATATATATATATATATATAGAGAGAGAGAGAGAGAGAGAGAGAGAGAGAGAGAGAACACAGGGTGAGTTGAAGATGAAGGGAAGATATCTAAAAGAAATAAAATCAAATTAAGGGATGAGAGAGGAATATATTGAGAGAGGGAGATAGGGAGAGATAGAATGGGGTGGAGTATCTTGCATCAAGGAGGCAAGAGGAAGTAGTTCTGTGGGAGGAGGGGAGAGGGCAGGTGAGGGGGGAATGAGTGAATCTTG
This sequence comes from Trichosurus vulpecula, assembly GCF_011100635.1. Classification (NCBI taxonomy): domain Eukaryota; kingdom Metazoa; phylum Chordata; class Mammalia; order Diprotodontia; family Phalangeridae; genus Trichosurus; species Trichosurus vulpecula. The sequence continues at coordinate 222,490,538 of NC_050575.1, read as the reverse complement.
CTCTCATCAAATTTGGCCTGAAGAGGGAATACCATACATACTCAATTGGGTATTTTACCCCACAGGAAAGAAGAGGGAAGAAGATAAAAAAGGGGGGATGATGGAGGGGAGGGCAGATGGGGGTGGAGTTAATCAAAAACAAACACTTTGGAAAGGGGACAGGGTCAAGGGAGAAAATTCAATAAAGGGGGATGGGTTGGGAAGGAGCAAAATATAGTTAGTCTTTCACAACATGAGTATTGTGGAAGGGTTATACATAATGATACACATGTGGCCTATGTTGAATTGCTTGACTTCTTATGGAGGGTGGGTGGGAAAGGAAGAGGGGAGAGAATTTGGAACTCAAAATTTTAAAAACAGATGTTCAAAAACAAAAAAAAAATGTATTTGCATGCAAATAGAAAATAAGATACACAGGCAATGGGGTGTAGAAATTTATCTTGCCCTACAAGAAAGGAAGGGAAAAGGGGATGGGAGGGGAGTGGGGTTACAGAAGGGAGGGCTGACTGGGGAACAGGGCAACCAGAATATATGTCATCTTGGAGTGGGGGGGAGGGTAGAAATGGGGAGAAAATTTGTAATTCAAAATCTTGTGAAAATCAATGCTGAAAACTAAATATGTTAAATAAAAAAAACAAAAAACTTCAAAAAAAAAGAATTCTTTCTAGCTCAGAAACTCTTCACATAAATGTGAGGCCAATTTCTAACCTACAACTAAAAGGAGACTTGTTACATTATAAACTACCTACTCATCTTCTTTGGTTTCTCTTGAAAATTAAAGCAAAGGGAAGTAACCAATTTTCTTTAATTCAATACCAAAGTGGCAGAATTGAGATGACTGTTGCTGACCATCAGACCCAGGCTCTTTCCAGCTAATTCAGTATCTCTGAAGAATGAAGGACTGGTAATAAAAATGAGCAGAAAGAAAATGCTGGCGTTGCTCTTGAAAAATGTACTGAGTGGGGCATACAATTAGTACTTTGTTGAGACTTGGCAGAACAAGGCAAGGTGTTATACTCCAGAGCATACCAATCCACTTCTAGCTGTGAAAATCCTAAAACAAAGAATGTCCTTCCTGGTATGATATCCTCAATATTCTGGAATATAATCAAAAGGAGTGTTTGTCTTTTTCTGTGACAATATGTTTATAATTACAAACTGGACACAGACATATTAAATAGGCACCTGTTTGCCTGTAGTTCCATCTGTTATTTTGGGATTTTGTCAAGAATGCATCAACATATACTGTGTTAATATTAATTGCCAACTTTATAGTCTTCAAACATATTTAATGTTCATATTAACCTTAGCTCTTTCTGTTCCTATTGAGAGTTAATTAGTACTCCTACTATTCCCTTTAACAGTAATAAAATTATGGTAACAAAGACATTCTTTTTGAAAGGGAGAATTGTCCATGGTAATCAGGTAAAATTAGATACCCTGCCACTACTTATTATTAATGCTTTAAAAATCATGATGACCATTTAAAAGTCATTATGACCTTTCAATTGATCTATGATTTCACTAATGGGAATATAATGATATAAACCACAAGTGGTCTATGTCTTCTCATCCTTTGTGCTTGTATTACTTCAAATCCTCCACAGGGAGTACACTCAACATTAGGTCAACATAGTTTAGAGCCAGATAGGATCTTTAGGGTTAAGGTTTCCCATTTCTTCATTTTAAGTATAATAAACCTGAAGCCTAGAGACATTGTTTGAACTTGAATAAGGTAACATAGGTAATAATTAACAGAGTTAGGATTCCATCTCAAGTTCTCTGACTCCAAATTGAGTTCTTTCTCCAGTACATAGGGCTATATTACACTGTTTTAGAAATATGAATATTTCATATGGATTAATGGAACATATGAGTTTTCTATCTTATATCCATTCATGTCCTTATATGAGTAGTTCATACATAAATCTCTCATAATCTTTCTGAAATTTATTCTTTGAAATTCTTCATTCATTATATATCCTACTTACCATGTGCTCCTCCAATGCCCTTTAGGGGACCCAAAATGTTACCTATGATGCTGTTTAAAGAGTATTTAATTTAGAGTCAGAGGACTTAGGTTCAAACCATGTTTCTTCCAGTCATAGCCTATGTGACCTTGGTAAAGTTATTTAATTTCTTGGGACTTGGTTTTTTTTCTGTGAAGTGAGATGACCACTCTCAGTTTATGATTCTATGATACATGATTCAGAGTCATACCATATTCCTGGAATATATTGTTTTTAAAGAGATGAATATTTGTTGCATGGAAGCTAAACAATCATACAATTTATCAAATACAATTGAGCCTCCTTTCTTTTCTCCAGTTTATCATAGGCCTGCTTCACTGGCCATATTCAGTGCTTTTTTTTAAAGACATGAACTGGAAGATCATTGCTATATTTTAACTAATCAACTATGCATTATTATCTTGGGGTAGACATTCCCTATTGGCCTTATTTGTCCCTATATTTATTAAGCCCAATTCTTTTGAGTGTTTATGAATGTGACTTAGGATGCTTTGCAACATTCTTGGGCTTGATGCAACCAGCATGACAGTATACTGTAAGGAGGCCTGTCTGGAGACCCTTATTATCTTTTGAAAATGTTTTCCAATTTGAATGCTATGCTGGACGCCCTCAATGAAAATAGGATAGTGGTTGGCAAAATTTATTTTTGTTTTTCAGTTTACATTAATAATTTTTTTCATTGGATACACATACACAACACACATATACATGCACACACACACAAACACACACACACACACACACACACACACACACACAAATATTTTTCATAGAGATCTTTCCAAGAAAAAAATTCTATTTCTTTGCTCATGTTCAGCTCTCTAACCTTGGGAATTCATAAAGATGCGTACCCCTTTAGATTTTCCTTGTTTTCACCGTTTTATCTTTGCTCCTTTACAACTTCATTTCCATTTCTACCTAGTCATCATGTGCCTGTGATAAAATTTCCCTCATCAATATCACAGAACATTGAGATAATTCAACCAAATCCCCTTGCTATCAGGAGCAAGTTTTAAGGTCTGTTTCCTCATGGGAAATCTAGTTTTAGAAGGGACAGGGACATACCTGTTGCATGACTCCTAGGGAAGTGTAAGCTTCCCAAAACTCAACCTTCATTAAAATAATAATTCAAATTTCAATCATATCTTAAGATTTACAAAGTATTTACCTCACATTAGGTCCATTAGAGAGTTAATAGAAGTATTACTCTTTCCCAGCCACACCAAACATGCACTCATTTTTTCAGGTATGGAAGCTAAAGCTCAGGAAAGTTAAGTAAATTTCCTATGGTCATTCAGAAATGGATCCAAGACTGAGAGCCTCATTTTAAAATCATATTTTATTTTTCCAATTACATATAAAGATTATTTTAAATAATCTTTAAAAAAATTCCACTTAAAAATTCTCTCATTCCATCCCCTCTCTCCCTTAATGTAATGGTAAACACTTTGATATAGATTATATATGCATAATCATGCAAGACATATCTCCATATTAGTCATGTTGTGAAAGAATACACTGACCCCCCACCAGAAAAAATCCCACAAAATAAAGAAAGTAAAAAACATTATGCTTCTGTGTGTAATCAGACTTCATCAATTCTTTCTCTGGAGATATATAGCACTTTTCATCAAGAGTATTTGGAATTGCTTTGGATCATTGTATGCTGAGAATAGCTAAATCATTCACAGTTGCTCATCATATAATACTGCTCATACTGCAAGCAATATTCTCCTGGTTCTACTAACCTCACTTTGTATCAGTTCATGTGTCTTTCCAGTTTTTTCTGAAAGCATTCTGCTCATCATTTCTTACCGAATAATGATATCCCATTACACTCATATACCACAACTTATTTAGCCATTCCCCTATTGGTGGGTATCCCTTCAATTTCCAATTCTCTGCTGCCACAAAAAGAGTTACTATGTATATAAATAGATAGATAGATAGATAGATAGATAGATATAGATATAGATATACATATCTATCTATCTATCTATCTTTATATACATATGTGTGTGTCCTTTTCTCTTTCTTCTTGATCTCTTTGGGATACAGATCTAATAGTGGTATTGCTGAATTAAAGATTGTATGCAGTTTTATAACACCTCATTATAATTTCAAATTGTTCTTTAGAATCATTAGATCAGTTTGGAATTATAAGAACAGTACATTAAAGTCTCAATTTTCACACATTCCCTTTAATATTCTCATTTTCCTTTTCTGTCATATTAGCTAGTATGAGAAATGTAAGGTACTACCTCAGAGTTGTCTTAATTTGCCTTTCTCTAATCAATAATGATTTAGAGTATTTTTCTATGTAACTATAGATAGTTTTGATTTCTTCATCTTAAAACTACTGTTCATACCCTTTGACCATTTATCTATTGAGGAATGACTTCTTATACATTTAACTGAATAATGTATATATTTGAGAAATGAGCCCTTTATAAGTGTAATTTAAAAAAAAATGTTTCCCAGATTTCTGCCTTCCTTTTAATCTTGTTTGCATTGGTTTTGTTTGTCCAAGACCTTTTTAATTCAATACAATTGAAATTATCCATCTTCCCTCTAGTAATGCTATCTATCTCATCTGGTCATAAATTCTTCCCTTATCCATATATCTAACAGGTAAATTACTTTTTGCTCTCCTAATCTGTTTGTTGTCTTAACCTTTATGTCTAAATCATATACCCATTTTAATTTTATCATGGTATATACAGTTTAAGGTGTTTGCTTATACCTAGTTTCTACTGTACTGTTTTCTAGTTTGCTCAGTAGCACTTGTCAAATAATGAATTTTTCTCTTAAAAGATTGAATCTTGGGGTTTTTCAAATTCTAGATGGCTATTGTCATTTATTATAGTGACTTAAGCCCATGATCTATTCCACTGATTCACTGCTCTATTTCTAAGCCAGTACCATATTGTTTTGTGATTACTGCTTGATAATACAATTTGAAATGTAGTATGGCTAGGCTACTTTCTTTTATATTGTTGTTTAATTAATTCCTGTTACATTCATGACATTTTGTTCTTAAAGATGAATTTTGTTTTATATTTTTCCTAGCCTCTAAAATTATTTTTAGTAGTTTGATTCATTTGACACTAAATAAATTGATTAATTTAGGTAGAATTTTCATTGTTACTATATCGGCTTAGCCAACCCATCAGCAAATGACATTTTTCCTATTATTTAGTTTTAACTTTATTTCTGTGGAAAGTGTTTTGCAATTATGTTCATATAATTACTGAGTTTGTCTTGGCAAATAGACTTCCAAGTATTTTATGTTATCTAGAGTTATTTTAGATATAATTTCTTTTTAATTTAATATTTAGTTTTCCCCAATTACATATAAAATAATTTTTATATTCATTTCTTACAACTTTCAGTTCTAAATTCTCTGCTTTCCTCCCCTCTTCCCTCATTAAGGAGGCAAGCAATTTGACATAGGTTATACATGTGCAATCATGCAAAACATATTTCCATATTAGTCATGTTGAGAAATAAAACACAAAGCAAATGGACAAGAAAAATAAAGTACAAACAAAAGCATGCTCTAAGCTGAATTCAGACTCTATCAGTTCTTTCTCTAAAGATGGATAGCATTTTTCATTATGATTCCTTAGAAATTGTCTTAGTTCATTGTATTTCTCAGAACAGCTAAGTCATTAGCAGCTGACCGTCATACAATATTGATGTTATTGTGCACAGTGCTCTTTCGGTTCTGCCCATTTCTCTTTGCATCAGTTCATGTATTTTTTTCCAAGTTTTTCTGATAGTCTGCTAGACATTTCTTATAGCACAATATTATGCCATTGTAATAAATTGACACCACAATTTGGTCAGCTATTTCTTAATTGTTTGGAATCTTCTCAATTTCCAATACTTTGCTGTGACTAAAAGAACTGCTATAAACATTTTTGTACATATAAGTCCTTTAATTTTTTTAATTCTTTGAATAATAGAAATAGTAATAGGTATTATTGGGTCAAAGGGTATGTATGGTTTTATAAGGTTTTGGGCATAGTTAAAAATTGTTCTACAGAATGGTTGAATCAGCTCACAATACCAACAATTGTGCATTGGTATCCTAATTTCCCCACACCCCAACATTTGTCATTTTCCTTTTCTGACACATTAACCAATATGATAGGCTTGGGTAGTACCTCAGAGTTGGTTTAATTTGTATTTCTCTAATCAATAGTGATTTGGAGAATTTTTTCATATGACTAAAGATAGATTTGATTATTTTGTGTGAAAACTGCCTTTTCATATAATTTTACCATTTATAAATTCAGGAATGTCTCATTAAAAAAAGATTCAATTCTCTATATATTGGTGAAATAAAGACTTTACAAGTGATACTTGCTGTAATTTTTACAGTTATGATTATGGTTTATTTCTCTCCATCCTATTTCCCCCCATGTGTATCTGATTCTCTCCTTCCACTTGTCCACCCTCAAAAGAGGTTTGCTTCTGACTATCATCTCCCTCAATCTGCCCTCCCTTGTATCAGGAACACCTGCTGCTATTTCTTCTCCCCTTCCCCTCTTACTTTCCTGTAGAGTAAGAAAGTCGACTCATTTTAGGGGGGCAGAGCCAAGATGGTGGCTGGAAAGCAGGGACTTGTGTGATCTCCCAGGCAGGTACCTCCAAAAACTTATAAAAATGGTTCTGAACAAATTCTAGAAATGCAGAACCCACAAAATAGCAGAGGGAAGCAGGGCTCCAGCTCAGGACAGCCTGGATTGTCACTGGATGAGTTCTATCACACATGGAGCAGAGGGGAGCAAAGCCCAGTGTGGGCAGCAGCAGGACCAACCGGACCAGGAGCAGGGTGGAACAGGCCCTGGTGCCCTGAATCAGTGAGATGTGGCAGTTACCAGACTTCTCAACCCATAAACACCAAAGACAACAAAGAAGGTTAGTGGGATAGAAGGGAGGTCAGATAGGGGCAGAGGTAATCAAAAGCAAACACTTTTGAAAAGGGACAGGTTAAGTTTCTTTTTTTTCTATCATCCCTCCTTTTTAAATCCCTTTCCCCTTACTTTCTTGTAATATATCCAATTGAGTGTGTATGTTATTCCCTCCTCAAGTCAAATCCAATGAGAGCAAGGTTTACTCATTCCCCCTCACCTGCCCCCTCTTCCCTTCCAACAGAACTGCTTTTTCTTGCCACTTTTATGTGAGATAATTTATCCCATTCTATTTCTCCCTTTCTCCCTCTCTCAATATATTTGACTCACCCTGTGCCTTCTATGTATGTATGTGTGTGTGTGTGTGTGTGTGTGTGTGTATATATATATATATATATATATATATATATATATACTGATACTGAGAAAGATCTCATGAATTATGCACATCATCTTTCCATGTAGAATGTGAACAAAACAGTTCAACTTTAATAAGTCCCTTATGAATTCTCTTTCTTGTTTACCTTTTCATGCTTCTCTTGATTTTTGTATTTGAAAGTCAAATTTCCTATTCAGTTCTGGTCTTTTCATTGAGAAAGCTTGAAAGTCCTCTATTTTATTGAAAATCCATATTTTGCCTTGGAGCATGATACTCAGTTTTGCTGGGTAGGTGATTCTTGGTTTTAATCCTAGCTCCCTTGACCTCTGGAATATCATATTCCAAGCCCTTCAATCCCTTAGTATAGAAGCTGATAAATCTTGTATTATCCTGATTGTGTTTCCACAATATTCAAATTGCTTCTTTCTGGATGCTTGCAGTATTTTCTCCTTGACCTGTAAGCTCTGGAATTTGATGACAATATTTCTAAGAGTTTTCTTTTTGGGATCTTTTCTAAGAGGTGATTGGTGGATTCTTTCAATTTCTATTTTACGCTCTGGATCTAGAAGATCAGGGTAGTTCTCCTTGATACTTTCTTGAAAGATGATATCTAGGGTCTTTTTTGATCATGGCTTTCAGGTAGTCCAACAATTTTTAAATTATCTCTCCTTGATCTATTTTCAAGGTCAGTGGTTTTTCCAATGAGATATGTTCACATTGTCTTCTACTTTTTCATTCCTTTGGTTCTGTTTTATAATATCTTGATTTCTCATGAAGTCACTAGCTTCCACTTGCTCTAATCTAATTTTTAAGGTATTATTTTCTTCAGTTGTCTTTTGGACCTCCTTTTCCATTTGACTAATTCTGCCTTTCAGGGCATTCTTCTTTTCATTGGCTTATTGGAGCTCTTTTGCCATTTGAGTTAATCTATTCTTTAAGTTGCTATTTTTTAAGTATTTTTGGGTATCCTTTAGCCAGTCATTGACTTGTTTTTCATTGTTTTCTTGCATCACTCTCATTTTTCTTCCCAATTTTTCCTCTCCTCCTACTTGCTTTTCCAAATCCTTTTTGAGCTCTTCCATGGCCTGAGACCAATTTATATTTTTCTTGGAGGCTTTTGATGTAGGCTCTTTGACTTTGTTGACCTCTTCTGGATGTACATTTTGATGTTCTTAGTCACCAAAAGGAACCTAGAGTTTGTGTTTGAGTCTGAGTTTGAGTCTGAGTTTGTTTTCACTCTCTGTTCATGTTCCTAGCCAACTAATTGACCCTTGCGCTTTTTGTCAGTGTGCAACTGCTTGTAAAGAGTACTTTGTCCCAAACTTTAGGGTCCAAGCCCTGCTGTTTTCAGAGCTTCTTCTACTCCACCATCGCCATAGCCTCTGTTACAGCAGCACTCCTCCTCTCCGAAGAACCACCAACCAGGACTACAATCCACATCCAAGCAGGGCACAGTAATAGAAACTGCCTCTATGCCCACGAAGTGCTCCTTACACTCCCACTCTAATCTGCTGCTGGATTCCCCCCACTGTGTGAGCCAGGGACTCAAGAAGCAGCTGACACTGGAGCTCTGGAAGCAGCCTCAGGAGCTTCCTACTGTTGCCACTGCTACCATTGCACCACATCCACCACCCCAAGTGCTAGGGCCAGACCGCCGTAAACTCGATCCCACAAAACTTGCTCTTTGGTGCTTGTGTGTTGAGAAATCTGATAACTGCCACAGATCAATGATTCATGGCCCTATGGTCTATCCTGGCCAGCTGACTCCAAGTCAGGTCTGCCTTGGCACAGCCCATGCTGGGCTGCGCTTTACTCCCAGGACCATGTGATAGACCCTTCTCAGTGAACGTCCAGTCTCTCCTGGGATGGAGATCTGTTACCCTCTGGTATTTATGGGTTTTGTGCTCTAGAATTTGTTCAGAGCCATTTTTACAGGTGTTTGGAGGGATTTGGGGGAGAGCTTAAGCAAGTCCCTGCTTTCCAGTCGCCATCTTGGCTCTACCTTTTTCCTGGATTTTTAAGTGTATCTCTGCTTCTGGGGCCCAGGGTGCTCTGTCCCAAACTTCTTTTGTTCAGAGCTAGAGTCTGGTTACTGGCTTTGTGTACTGTGGCTTCTGGTTTTGTCAGCTAGAAGCTATGTACTGCTTCAGCTCACCTGATGCTGAGTTGAAGCTGGCTGATGTGTGCTAAAGATGCAGGCCCATGGAGGTCTTTCTCAGTTTCCCCAGGGGATCATAGTGCGAGGTGTGGGGGAAGGGTGGGCTGACTGCTTGAAATCTCCTCTTCCCCTAGGGCTCTGCTATATGGAATGGGTGGTCTCAGTCATAGGTCTGTGCTGGTGTCTGCCAATTCTTTTGGCTGTGCAAAGACATGCCTGGGGTCCCGATGATGGTGCTTGACAGCTCCACCCCCTTGGGGCTCAGGACCTCCTGCTGGTCTACTAAGGTGGGGCTTGCTGGGTTGCCTTTCCTTCTGCACTGGTCTTAACAGGAATGTGTGTTATATTTTGTCAAAAGATTTTTCTGCATCTATGAATAATCACATGATTTCTGTTTGTTTTGTTATTGATATAGTCAGTTTTACCGACAGTTTTCCTTACATTTAACTGACTTTGCATTCCTCATATAAATCCCACCTGGTTATAGTTTACAGTTTTTATGATATATTGCTACAATCTCCTTGCTAATATTTTATTAAAATATTTGCATTGATATTCATCAGGGAAATTAGTGTATAGATTCTTTCTCTGTTTTCAATCTTCAAAGTTTTAATATCAGCACCATATTTGTGTTATAAAAGGAATTTGGTAGGACTATTTCTTTACCTATTTTTCCAAATAGTTTATATAGTTCTGGAAATAATTGTTCTCTAAATGTACAGTAGAATTGATTTGTGAATCCATGTGGTGCTAGGGATTTTTTAAGAAATTCATTGATGGCTTGCCTTCTTTTTTTTTCTAAGCTGGGCCATTCAAGTATTCTATTTCCTCTTCATTTAATCTGAATATTTATATTCTAAATATTTATCCATTTCACTTAGATTGTCAGATTTATTTTCATATAATGGGGCAAAATAGCTGTTAATAATTTCTTTAATCAACTTTGCATTGATGGTTAATTTACCCTTTTCATTTTTGATACTGATAATTTGTTGTTCCTCTTTTTTTTCTAATAAAACTACACAATGGGTTATCCTTCATTACAGTGTTCATAAAACCAGTTCTTCCTTTTATTTTGAGTTCTATTATTTCCTTACTTTCAGTTTTTTATCTCTTTTTCCATTTTTAGGATTTCCAATTTGTTGTACAATTTTAAATTTGTTCTTTTTCCAGTTTTTTTTTAGTTGCACATCCAACTCATCCTCTGTTTTTATTGATATTAGCATTTAGAGATACAAAATTTCCCCTAAGTACTGCTTTGGCCACATCCTATAAATTTTAGTATGTTTTCTCATTGTTGTCATTCTCTTTAGAGAAATTACTGTTTGTGTCTGTGCTTTATTCTTTGAACCACTCATTTTTTTAGGATTAGATTGTTTACTTTCCAATTAATTTCAAATCTATCTTTCCATGGCCTTTTATTGAATGTCATTTTTATTATATTATGAGCTATTGTGGATGCATTTATTATTTCTGCCTTTCTGTATTTGACTGTGAATTCTTTATGCACTAATACCTCAATAATTTTTGTGTAGGTGCCATGAACTACTGAGAAAATGATATATTCCTTTCTATCCCCATTCAATTTTCTCCAGAGGTCTATTGTATTCAACTTTTCTAAAATTCTGTTAACCTCCTTAACTTATTTCTTGTTTACTTTTTGGTTAGATTTATTGAGTTAAGAGAAAGTTGAGGTTCCCCACTAGTATAGTTTTACTATTTCCTCCTTTAACTTCTTTACAAATTTTGATACATATGGTACATACATGTTTAGTATCACTATTACTTCATTGTCTATTGTACTTTTTAGCAAGATGTAATTTCCTTCCTTATGTCTTTTAATTAGATCTATTTTGCTTTTGCTCTATATAAGATCATGATTGCTACCCTTGCTTTTTTTTTAGTACTTCAACTGAAATGTAATAGATTCATTCCATTCACATTCAGTTATGATTAGTAACTGTGTATTTCCCACCATCCTATTTTTCTCCTGTTTATTCCTCCTTTCTGTGTGTGTCTGCCAATTCCTTTCTCTCTGTTTATCTTCCTGTTTGTCTTTCTTTCTCTGCCTCCCCTTCTCTCTCCTGTCTGTCTCTGTCTCTGTCTCTCCTTTCTCCCTGCCCCTTCTCATCAGTGTTTTGCTTCTCCCCATCTCCTCCCACAATCTGCCTTTCAGTCTATTGGTACTGCCCCCTTCTTTTAGCCCCACTTCTACTTCTCTGTAGGGTAAAATATAGCTTTATATTCAAATGAGTATTTATGATATTTCCCATATGAGCCAATTCTGATGAGAGTAAGATTCAAGAGATACCCATCTCCCCATTTTCACCTCCACTGTAATAGGTGTCTCACACCTTTTCATTTGAGATCATTTAATCCATTCTACCTCTTTCTTCTCTTTTCTATCAGTGCAGTCCTCTTCCTTAACCTTTACTTTTTTATATTGTCCGATGAGATTCAATTCATACCTATGCCCTTGAAATATATTTTTAATGCTATAATCTTCTTTATTCCAAAAATAAGTATTTCACCTTTGAGTTGATATATTTCAAATCACATGAAGAAGACAGATGTATAGTCCCTTTGGAAGTGGTGAAGCAGATGTATGAAAGAGTCATAGGAACTATGCTCTAGATGACAGGGGTGAGTGGAAAGCTGATTCATATAGATTCATGGCACAGCAGAATTCTCCTTTCTCCAGGTGGAGCTACATATACATTGGTTTTAGAAAGAAACACCCCATTTCAAGTCTGAAAGGCACGTGAAGTGGACCATAAGGTGTGTGGCACATTCACTGACAATACATTTCCTATTACATTCCAAGAGAACTGAAAAATTTTAATCAAGCCCAAGGCCAGTGGAGATAGGGAGTTTCAGGATCAGCAGTATTAATGTCTCTGAAATTAGAAGCGTTTTTTTTTTCCTTTTTAGCTTTTCTTCCCTGGCTCCTTTTTTCTCTCCTCATCTAGTCCCCTCCAGTCCTGAGAGGGGGTGAGGCATGGCTCACTCAGCAGTGGTGGGGTACATGGCAACATAGACAAAAATCATGATCAGTACCACCACTACACCCAGTGTAGGCAGCACTATGGTGGTGATCTGCTGCTCGGCCTCCTGCATAGCTCAATTCCACTGCTTCTTATCTTTTAAAATCTCCTTCTTGGGTTTCCCTTTGAGCTACCTCATCTTCACCAGGAGGACACTGAGAAAGTTTTCTCAGAACTGGGTGTTAAGAATTGTGTCTTGTTCCTCCTGTTTCAGACTTCCTGCTTTCTGAGTGAAGACCAGCCAGAAAACCCAGAAGATTCTAGGCAGACCAGAGTTCTTCTCTGACTGGCTAACCTCAGCTTCCTGCCTCACTGCTGTGCCCAGGAAGAATAAGTGGTGCTTTCACTCTCTCTCCTCTCCCCAGCCCCAGTAGGCTGCCTAAATGTACTTCTTCTAACTGCCCTAATACTGATAAAGTTCTTAGGAGTTAAAAGTGTTATCTTCCCATATAGAGATTGAAACAGTTGAACTTTATTGAGTCCCTTATATTTTCTCTTTCCTGTTTACCTTTTTTCATGCTTCTCTTGAGTCATATTTGAAATTCAAATTTTCTGTTCAGCTCTGGTCCTTTCTTCAGGAATGTATAAAAGTCCTCTATTTCATTAAATATCCATTTGCCCCTGAAGGATTATGCTCAGTTTCAATGAGTACATGATTCTTAGTTGTAATACTAGCTCCTTTGCTCTCCAAAAGTATCATATTCCAAACACACTGATCCTTTAATGTAGCAACTACTAACTCCTATGTAATTCCAACTGAGGCTTCATGATATTTGAATTGTTTCTTCCTGGCTACTTATATTTTCTTCATACTGTGGGAGTTCTGGAATTTGGCTATGATAAAAGTTTTAGTTGTGGAATCTCTTTCAGGAGGTGATTGGTAGCTTCTTTCAGTTTCTATTTTTTCCCCTGGTTCTAGGATATTGGGACCATTTTCCTTGATAATTTCTTGAAAGATGATGTTTGTGCTCTTTTTTAATCACAGCTTTCAGATAGTCAAATATTTTTTAATATTTTTCAGATCAGTTGATTTTATAATAATATATTTCACATTTTCTTCTATTTTTTCAGTCTTTAGATTTTTTAACCAATTCTTAATTTCTTATGGAGTCATTAGCTTTCATTTGCCCAATTTTAATTTTCAAGGAATTATTTTTTTCAGTTAGCTTTTCTACCTCTTTTTCCACTTGGCCAATTCTACTTGTTAAGGAGCTGATATCTTCAGTAAATTTTGTTTTACATCTTTTTGTTCCATTTTTTCTTCCATTACCAAACTGTAGACTTTTTTCATGATTCCCTTCCATCACTGTGACTTCTTTCCCATTTTTCTTCTAGCTCTCTTATTTTATTTTTAAAATGTTTTGGGGCTCTTCCAGGAGCTCCCTTTAAGTCTGAGACCAATTCACATATTCTTTGAATCTTTCTGTGAAGGCATTTTGACATTCTTGTCCTTTTCTAACTTTGTGTTTCATCTTCCCCATCACCATAGTAACTTTCTATGGTAAGTTTCTTTTTTTCTTTTTTGCTTCTTGTTCATTTTCCAGCTTATTTTGTGACTTTTAAAGTTGGGCTCTGCTCCTGAGGTAGAAGAGGCATGGTACCAAGCTTCTTGCACTGGTATCCCAAATCCTGGCTGTTGGCCTGCTTTGGTATTGGCCTCTGTGTTGGGACCATGGGACTTTCTTGCTGACTTATGCCAGAGTTCAGGGCCTCTGCTGACTTGCATGGATATCACCTGTACTGGGCTGTGCTTTTCCCTTTCCCCTTGTGAGATAGACTTTTCCTGCTGAACTTCCATGTTATCTTGGGCTGGAAAATTGTTTCATCTTATCTTCTTGTGGGGGGGGGGGGTTGTCCCCCTCTACAATTTGTTTTGAGGTATTATTTTATAGTTGTTTGGGGGTGAATTTGAAGGGGGTCACGTGAGTTACTTTTTTGTTCCATGTCTAGGGCCTCATTTTCTATACAGGAATGCTTATAGACTTGGCCTAAAAAAGAAGTCCAGGAAACCCTAACTATACCATTCATCCATATACTCAAGGGTAGGACTGGGATTCCCGTTCGTGACTAGTCATGATGAACCAATCAGTCACTCTACTAGGGATTTGTTGTGCATTTTGTCCTGAGAAAATCTTACAAATAAATGGAAATAACAATAATAACAGCATTTATATAAAACTTACTATGTGCCATTTACTGTGCTAGACACTTTATAAGTATTTTCCCAATTGAACCTAACAATAATCATATGGAATTAGGTGCTATTGTCATCATTATTTTGCATAAGAAGAAACTGAGGTAAAAAGAGGTGAAGTAACTTCCCAGGCTCACAGTGCTAATAAGTGTCTCAGGCCATAGTTGAACTTATGTCTTCCTGACTCCAGGGCCGGTGCTCTATTCATTGTACTACCTAGTTGCCTCAGAATAACCTGTGAAAAATAGTAGTGACTGATAATCACATTCATCTTGAGGAGAACAATGAACGAAGGCAAACTTTACATTGCTATATATTATTAGCCTCTATGAAATTCCTCAAGAAATCACTGATTTTGTGCAAGTCACATTTCCATTCTGAACCTCACCTTTTACATTTTTTTAAAATTTTTTTTAAAAAAGTTATTTAACATATTTAGTTTTCAGCATTGATTTTCACAAGAGTTTGAATTACAAATTTTCTCCCCATTTCTACCTTCCCCCCCATTCCAAGATGGCATATATACTGGTTGCCCTGTTACCCACTCAGCCTTCCTTCTATCACTCCACTCCCCTCCTGTCCCCTTTCCCCTTTCTTTCTTGTAGGGCAAGATAAATTTCTACGCCCCATTGCCTGTGTATCTTATTTTCTAGTTGCATGCAAAAACATTTTTTTTTTGTTTTTGAACATCTATTTTTAAAGTTTTGAGTTCCAAATTCTCTCCTCTCTTCCCTTCCCACGCACCCTCCCTAAGAAGTCAAGCAATTCAACATGGGCCTCATGTGTATCATTATGTATAACCCTTCCACAATACTCATGTTGTGAAAGACTCACTATATTTTGCTCCTTCCCAACCCATCCCCCTTTATTGAATTTTCTCCCTTGACCCTGTCCCCTTTCCAAAGTATTTGTTTTTAATTACCTCCACCCCCATCTGCCCTCCCCTCCATCATCCCCCCCCTTTTTTCATCTTCTTCCCTCTTCTTTCCTGTGGGGTAAGATACCCAATTGTGTATGTATGGTATTCCCTCGTCAGGCCAAATTTGATGAGAGCAAGATTCACTCATTCCCCCCTCACCTGCCCTCTCCCCTCCTCCCACAGAACTGCTTTTTCTTGCCACCTTTATGTGAGATAATCCACCCCATTCTATCTCTCCCTATCTCCCTCTCTCAATATATTCCTCTCTCATGCCTTAATTTGATTTTATTTCTTCTAGATATCTTTCTTTCATCTTCAACTCACCCTGTGTCCACTCTCTCTCTCTCTCTCTCTCTCTCTCTCTCTATATATATATATATATATATACACACATACATGCACATTCACTTATATATATATATATATATATATATATATATATATATATATATATATATGCAAATTCCTTTCAGCTACTATGATATTGAGGTCTCATGAATCATACACATCATCTTTCTATGTAGGAATGTAGACAAAACAGTTCAACTTTAGTAAGTCCCTTATGATTTCTCTTTCTTGTTTACCTTTTCATGCTTCTCTTGGTTCTTGTGTTTGAAAGTCAAATTTTCTATTCAGCTCTGGTCTTTTCACTGAGAAAGCTTGAAAGTCCTCTATTTTATTGAAAATCCATATTTTGCCTTGGAGCATGATACTCAATTTTGCTGGGTAGGTGATTCTTGG
Source organism: Trichosurus vulpecula (assembly GCF_011100635.1). NCBI lineage: Eukaryota > Metazoa > Chordata > Mammalia > Diprotodontia > Phalangeridae > Trichosurus > Trichosurus vulpecula. Next base: position 222,474,154 of record NC_050575.1, on the reverse strand, counting down.
TTTTAATCCTAGCTCCATTGACCTCCAGAATATTGTATTCCAAGCCCTTTGATCTCTTAATGTAGAAGCTGCCAGATCTTGGGTTATTCTGATTGTGTTTTCACAATACTGAAATTGTTCTTTTCTGGCTGCTTGCAATATTTTCTTCTTGATCTGGGAGCTCTGGAATTTGGCGACAATATTCCTAGGAGATTTCTTTTTGGGACCTATTTAAGGAGGTGATCGGTTGATTCTTTCAGTTTCTATTTTGCCCTGTGGCTCTAGAATATCAGGGCAGTTTTCCTTGATAATTTTTTGAAAGATGATATCTAGGCTCTTTTTTCGATCATGGCTTTCAGGTAGTCCAATAATTTTTAAATTATCTCTCCTGTATCTATTTTCCAGGTCAGTGGTTTTCCAATGAGATATTTCACATTGTCTTCCATTTTTTCATTCCTTTGGTTCTGTTTGATAATATCTTGATTTCTCATCAAGCCACTAGCTTCCACTTGCTCCAATCTAATTTTTCAGTTATTATTTTCTACAGTCATCCATTGGACCTCCTTTCCATTTGGCTAATTCTGCCTTTCAAGGCATTCTTCTCCTCATTGGCTTTTTGGAGCTCTTTTGCCATTTGAATTAGTCTATTTTTTAAGGTGTTGTTTTCTTCAGTGTATTTTTCAGTATTTTTTGGGTCTCCTTTAGCAAGTCATTGACTTGTTTCTCATGGTTTTCTTGCATCCTTCTCATTTCTCCTCCCAATTTTTCCTCTACTTGTCTTACTTGCTTTTCCAAATCCTTTTTGAGCTCTTCCATGGCCTGGGACCAATTCATGTTTTTCTTGGAGGGTTTTGGTGTAGGCTCTTGCACTTTGTTGACTTCCTTAGGCTGTATGTTTTGGTCTTCTTTGTCACCAAAGAAGGAATCCAAAGTCTGAGACTGAATCTGGGTGTGTTTTCACTGCCTGGCCATATTCCCAGCCAACTAACTTGACCCTTGAGTTTTTCAGCTGGGTATGACTGCTTGTAGACTAAAGAGTTCTATGTTCCACGTTTGGGGAGGGATGTGCCAGCTCTGTCACACCAGCACTCCTCCTTCCCCAGGAACCCCCAATCTGGACTGGGCTTAGATCTTCAGCATGCTGTGCACTCCTGCTCTGATCCCCCACTTAATTCCTCACACCAGGTGGGCCTGGGGCTGGAAGCAACTGCAGCTGTAGCTGCCCCACCTCTGCTGCCCCCAGGGTAGTGCCCAAACCTGCAAACTCCTTCCACTCCCGCAGCTTTTCCCACTTACCTTCTCTGTTTTCTTTGGTGTTTGTGGGTTGACAAGTCTGCTAACTGCCGCAGCTCACTGATTCAGGGCACTAGGTCCCGCTCTGTCTGGCTCCTGGTCTGGTTGGTCCGAGCTGCTCATGCTGGGCTCTGCTCTGCTCTGCTCCCAGCTCCCAGTTCCCAGCTCCGTGTGGGAGAGACCTCACCCACAGACCATCCAGGCTCCCCTGGGCTGCAGCCCTGCTTCCCTCTGCTGTTTTGTGGGTTCTGCAGTTCTAGAATTGGTTCATAGCCAATTTTTATAGGTTTTTGGAGGGACTCGGCAGGGAGCTCAGGCTAGTCCCTACTTTCCAGCCACCATTTTGGCCTCAGGTTTTTCATTTTTAAAATGAGATGATTAGATTTGATCTCTAAGGCACATTCCATCTCTATGTATAAATGAATATATTAAGTGGATAATTCTCTCTTGTAATTAGTCAAATCATCATTTGGGAATGTCTTTTATGAATCGGTATAGCCTTTTGGAGAAAAGAATTATTTGAAAGAAGACAAGAGAAGGCTTCTGTGCATGCAGGCAATGGCCAATGTGTACACAGAAAAATCTGGCATAGTAGGGAGGCTTCTAATCTTTTCTTTTGCAAATGAAGCAGCAAATATCACTTATGGAAGCAAAGTCATGCATGTAATAATTGCTTTATAAATGCATTTTGAATTTCATTGGAGATACAGTCTATAAAATCTTGGTAGAAAGCTTCCCAGAATATGCTACATATATATGCCATGAATCTACATTCCATCTAGGAGCTTTCAACTGAATTACACAGGAAGAGTTCTGTGGGAGGCAGTGATTTAAAAGCCACATCATGTATGATACCCATAGAGTAAGATCTCTCTAAACATCTGAAGTGGACATATGCCAATTTTTGAAGGTCTTCCACTTCATAGTGACTCAAAAAGACTTATGAGGAGCTAATTATTGTTTTCCTGTTTAAAATTAAATGTGAAACCCATTCACTGTTCACAGAGGAACTTGCATTTTTCATTACTAGCACATCTCATTTTATTCCTGTGACTAACATAATGATAAACCTAAATGAGGAAACAGTAGAAAGTCACCAGAAAGTTAAGTCAGCTGTTTTTTTTTTTTCAGCTGGGGAAATGACCATCAACATACAGAGGAGCCTTTTTAGATGATAAAACATCACAGATTATATATGCTTTTGATTCAGTTGTTTTGTTTGTGTTTGTTTTTCATATCTGTGTCAGAGAGATCATTGATTTTACTTTTTGCTAATGAGATATTACTTCCACATCTGAAACCATAGTCTCCTCAACTTTGAGACCTTAGAGAGATCTTTGAGATATTCTGATGACAACAAATGTCACAGGAAAAGAGTATATTAAGTAATCACTAGTCATATTTTTCAACTGAGCCCAACGACATTGGACTGCATGAAAGATTTATTTCTGAGATTTTCTAAATAAACTCTATTTGGACTGATTCCTGCACTTGAACTCTTTGCATATGATAACAATGCACATATTCTCAAAAATCTCATAATGTCAGACTGAACTTTTGCTTGGGAAGGATATCAGTCTGAATGGACCTAATTCCCTATGACTTCAAAATTCTTATCTATTTAAGGAATAAGATAAAGAAATTCTTGTTCTTTTCCAAAAGGCTTTTGCCTTCTAAGAAAAAAAAATATATATACTGATCTATGGGGAATTCGGGCTGCTGGTTTTACCATGGTCAAATACTCATTTATGTTGCAAGTATAAAGCTCTGAGTCAGGTATCAGTAAAAAGAGGGGTTTCATGGCTGGGGAAAGAGGAGAGGAGTTTGAGAAAACTGGAGAGGTATAAAGATTAAATCAAACTTCAAACTCAGCTTAGGAACAGGATATGAGACAAAAAAAAATAGTAATGCATGGTAACGGCCTAATTGCTGTATCTTTTTAACCTTCATGGTGAACTACCAGTGTGGAGACTTCATTTGCCTATGTAGACTGATAACTCATCTATAATATATAGTCTTGGAGAGTAATATGGGTCATTAAGAGGTCAAGTGAATTGTCACTCATACTGTAGCTAACAATAGTCAGAGGCAGAACTTAATTCCCAGGCTGGTTCTTTATCTACTACTTAAGCCTCTTGCTTACAATTTATTGACATTGTCAAATAAGTCAGGGAGATGGAAAAAAATATTGACTGAGAAAAGTTTCTCTAGCAATAGGTTAAAAGCAGGCAGTGATGATTATTTTGAAGATGATTTTCCATAGAGCAATAATAACACACATATATACATACAAATATCTGCATTTGTGTGGAGAGTGGGGAGAAAGAGACAGACAGAGAGAGAGAGAGAGAGAGAGAGAGAGAGAGAGAGAGAGAGAGAACATCAAGCATATTGTGTTCCCCTAGAGAATATATCATCCTTGATAGACAGGAGCTGTATTGTTTTTATCCTTTAATCATGTGTACCTGGCAAATTTCCTGACATGCAATATGTACTTAAAGGTTTTATTCTATGTTCCTTGATGTTCATGAAATTCCAGGCCTTGAAGTATAGGACAACAGAAGAGTGCCAGACAGCAGGATGCTAGAAGATTTTCCATGCCCTAGTTAAAGTGCGACTGGAACATTCATAGTCATGGTTTATTGATCAGTTATCACAATGAGCAATTAAGAACAACCATGAAGTAGACAATGATATTATACGCATTTTATAGATAAGGAAACCAATATTCAAAGAAATTGGGGCACCTAGGTGTCACAGTGGACACAGTGCCAGGCCTGAAGTCAGGAAGACATATCTTCTGAGTTCAATTCTGTCCTCAGACACTAGCTATGTGACCCTGGTCAAGTAACTTAACCATGTTTGTCTTAATTCCCTCCTCATCTGTTAAATAAACTGGAGAAGGAAATGGCAAACCATTCTAGCATCTTTGCCAAGAAAATTGCAAATGTGGTCACAAAGAGTCAGAATTGACTGAAATGATGGAACAACAATTCAAAGAGATTAAGGGACTAGTATATAGCCAGCAAGCACCAGAGTTAGAATAATTCCCGTTAAAGTAGAGGGGGTTCTAGAGTTAGGATGCAGAATTTTAAGAGAATCATAGTGAAGAAAATTCACAGGTTAGACCCTGTGTTTGAAGCGTTTTGTAATGAAATTAAGAGAAACTGCTGTAGGTCACCACATAGTCAAGCAAAGAATATTCATTCTTATTACTTGAAGGGGAAAGGAAGAAAATAATCTGTGATCATAGAAAGTCTGGGAATGCTAGAAATCAAGAAATGATTCAAGAGGTATAAAAGGGTTTGGATAGGTGAGAGTTTACTTGCTGCCAGGTACCAGGTGAGATTGAGAGATTCTCCTTAGAAGTGGAACCCTACTTTTCCTAGGGCTTTCAAAACTTCTTAGCATCCTGCTCTTCAGTTTTCTCTTTTTGTACCACTCCTCAAGGTTCAGAGCTTCATGGAAGCAGAAAACTACCTAATTGCATTGGCACTGAAACTTTGCACTGTCTTTGCCAATAAATTGTCATAGCTAGTGTCACTATAATAACTGAAATTTTAGAACACATTTTTTTCATAATGCCTGCACTGTTATGGAGAGACTACAGGGTTCACAATTCTTTCTCTATTGGGATAGCTTTCCTCCTACATCTCTACCCATTCCTTCTGAGTCTCATTTACTCTATCATCATCTACATTGCACTTCTTTGATCCTCTTCACTGTGCATTTCCTTTCAAAGACAGTATCATATCTCATAGGTTCAATTATTTTTATTTATACAAGTAACTCTTAGATGTATGCATCTAGTCTTAGTCTCCCTATATATTTAACTTCAGTCTCACATCATCTTCTTCCTATTAGATCTATCCACCTAGATGTCATGGAGGCATCTCAAACTTAAAATGTTATAACAATAATGCTACTTGTAACTGCTGTGGAAGTGTAAGACCAATAACACCAGCACACAGGAGGGCTGCTAGCACAGCTTCTTTGATCTGTTTTATTAAAGGAAAGCAACTTCAAAGGGGTCAACAATCTTACTTTAAATAGAGTTATATATCATTCACTTAGTTCAAGGGAAAAGTCAGCACCCTGAAGTTCAGAGAAAATACAAACAGAAGTTACACACAGAAATTATAAGCAGAGAAATAAAAACCAATGGATAGGGCTCCTAACTCTCTGACCAAGGCAATATATACATAGTTACCAGACAGAAAAGCACCAACATCTGGATTTTCAAAGCTGGGGGCTCCTTAAAGGCTACCCAGTGTCTCATCTGGCCGAATCACAGGAACTTTCTTCCTATGAGTGAGGGCCAAAGCAAAATGCTAACCTCAGAGTATATAAACACTTCTTCAGAGCCAGAGGGCATCACAACCCTCATGACCCAATTCAAAATTAGTAAAAGGTATGGGCCTTCCTGAAAAACAAGCTTCCCCTAATCAAGTTTCTCTTAATGGACTCTACTCTGAGGCCTATTAATAGGTGGAGAACATCTTCAATTCCATTATCACTACACATGTCCATAATGAAATTCATTAGGTTGGCTCCACCCCTGATAAAGACTTTGGTGGAGAGACTTAACACAGGGAAGGGAAGGAGAAGAGAGAGGTTTTGTGGGGATAAGTTTATTTAGGGCTTGATTACATTGGTGAAGAAGAATCACGTATAGTAATTTCCCGTTTTAATTAATTTTTCTTGCTATCTAGGTTCTCAGCTTAATTCTTTCTAAAATCTTTAACAACTTGGATCAAAGACCCAGTTTTCCTTTCATAGCTATGATTCTATAGTCACTTAAATTAGGAACTCATGTACATCAAACATTTCCCACTCCCCCACCCCAGGATCTCTCTGTGAGCATACTCATTTTCATAGTCAAAGATTAAAATTATTCCCACACTATTCAGTAGAAGTATACTCAGAAGAAGTAAGTTATGATGCTGAATGGACTAGCATGTTATCTATTTTTTATTTTTTTGAGGATAGAAGCTTATGTTTAAATGCCCAGCAATAAGTTGTTGTTGTTGTTTTCTAGTTACAGTTTCCCTTTCTGGATAGCTACTTGAAAGGTGGTTTTCTATATCTATCAGTCAGTTCAAGACACTGTGTGCTCTACAGTAAAATTCAGGACAGGGAGAAAGGAATCTGACCAAACCGTTTCAAAGAGTTGAGCTTTTTAATCCATCAAATACTAATTCCACATTTTTTTTAATTTCCAAAGTGCTTAGGGCATGTGGTTCAGAAATACTGCCTTGTTCTCTGAGCCCTTCTATTTTCTTCTTATTTTCTTACAAAGTTTTTAAGCCCTTTAATGTGACAAGGCATTTGAGGAAAGAGAACATTGAGAGGAGGTCAGGATGCTAATGCAGATGCACATACAAAGCCCTTTGCCATCTAGCCAGAGTATGGTGACTTTTAGTCCCTAAGCATTTTGCTCTATGAAGATCTAGTATGATACAAAAATGCTCTTTTATAAATAAAAAATAAACAATCTAATTCTCCATCACCAAGTTTTATAAAAATGTCTTGATCAGAACATGATCTTTTTGAATATTGGAAGCCCCTAGGGAGAGCACACTTGGAAAAACAAGAAATCTCCTATGTAGTTATGAATAACAAACTAAATATAGCATTATAAAGATTAGAATGATAAGATTCACAATCTTACAATTCACATCTTATGTTGAACGATATGATTTTTTCCAACTGGCTTAGTTTTCTATGTCCAGCTTCAACCATCTATAGAGCTTATGTATAAAAGATCTGGACTGATGGTTGCCTGAGGAAATCACTGTTGATATAGAGCCCTATTCTCTTATTTCATTTGTTCTTATTGTCTATGGTGGTGGTGTTTGTTGCCTTTCATGTACATTCAGCTTAGACTATTGTCTATATGGAACATCATTTAAATACTACCCCTGATGATTACTATCTGTGTGACCATGGGCAATATCCATGGTTTAAAAAGTTACTCAAATTATCTGAGTTTCATCTTCCTCTTCTATAATGTGTAGATAAAAATACCTCAATATCTGCCTCTCAGGGTATTTGTGATGTTCAAATGAGATAATGTATATAAAGCACTACATGCATTTTACATAAAGCAAACTTTAAATCACTATGTTCATGTCATTATTATCATATTCATCCTCATCATTAATATCATTATTATTATATTGGATATGTGATTGCAATGATATGGGGAATTATCATCAGTATGTGTTGTCTAATTTTACATTCCACAAGAATCACCCAGGCCAGTAAGAGGATAAGCTACTTGCCCAGAGTAGCACAGTGCATGTCAGAAGCATGTATTCAAAACAGATGAGGATTGAATGTATAGATTTGAACATCAACTCCATTGAGACAATAATCACAACCACCTGAGCCAATGAAAGCCTGAAGATAGAGTCTATAGAGGGAAGAGGAGAAAATATATTTGGGAAACTTGGGGCATGCCACATAAAAGTGAAGGGTCAGAGATGATGATCTAGAAAAGGATAATGGTCAGAAAGAAAAAAAAAACGAATTATTACATGAGCTGATGAAGGAGAGAGTATCTGAGTAGAATATGAGAACTGGAAGTCAGGAGAATGAGAAGAAGTGGGTGCTGTACATGTAGAAAGATTTTTTTCTAGGAACTCAGTACTGAAAGAAAGGACAGATATTGTATAGTAGTTCCAGGGAGTGGCAGGTTTAGTTCAGGTGAAGGTTTCTAAGGATGGGGGAAGATCTCATATGTATTTTTAAGTCAACAAAGAAGGAATCTGTGGACAAAAATAGATTGAAGATGAGAGAGAGGAGGGGTATAATTAAAGGGACAATCTTTTAGAGGAGAAAATGGAAAATTTGATTGACCTCAGAAAAGATAGATTCATTTTGGCAATGAGAAAGGTTACTCCAATCTCTAATGCTTTCTAACTCTGTGGCCAAAGGAGAAGGAAAAGAGACATGCTGTCTTAGTAGATGCAAACTGTAGATTTAGGAAAAGGAAACCTCACATAGCAGGTGGCCTTTGTTGATTGTGGGAGGTTTGACTTTGGTTCCAGGCCAGAGGGGAGAAATGAAGATTTGGTGCAAGTGACAACTTCCCCCATACCCAGGGTTAGAAGTGAGTACAAAAGTTAAGCTATTACTACAAAAATGCACAGGCAGAGGAGAAAGAATCCAACCATAGGGAGTTATGGGAATAGAGAAGACTAGGATTCGTCTTCAGAGGAGGATACTGAAGCAAAGAAACCATCTTCTAACCCAAAACACAACATCAAATGTGCACCTGCCCCAAAAGAATTTATAGGAGAACTTAAAAAAAAGACTTTAAAAATTAAATGAGAGAGATGGAGGAAAAACTATAAAAAATAATCCAAGAAAAATAAGAAAATTATGAAAAGAAGGTCAACCAATTAGAAAAGGAGACCCAGAAGTTTAAGGAAAAAAAATGAGACCTTGAAAATTAGACTTGGGCAAGGTGAAGTCAGTAAAGTTTTAAAAGATCAAGAAATAATTAAACAAAATATGAAGAATGAAAAAATAGAAGAGAAAGTGAAACATCTTGTAAGAAAAAAAAAAAAAAAACAACTGATCTGGAGAAAAGATCAAGAATAGAAAACATAAGAATAATCAGACTACCTGAAAGCTATGACAAAAAAAAGAATCTTGATACAATAATGCAAGAAATAATTAAAGAAAATTGTCCCAAAGCATTAAAACAAGAGGGAAAAGTAGAAATAGAAAAAAATAAATCCATCGATTACCACTTGAAAGAGATTCCATGAGAAAAATTCATAGGAATTTTATAGTCAAATTCTGAAGTCCCCAGTTCAAAAATCAGATATTAAAAGCAAAAAAAAAACCCAAACAATTTAAATATTATGGAGCCACAATTAGAATCACACAAGACTTCAGAGTGGAGACTCAAAAAGTCCAAAGGTGTTGGAACACTATATATCAAAGAGCAAAAGAACTAGGACTCTGGCTGAAAATGTCATACTCAGCAAAGTTAAGCATAATCCTGGATGAAAAAAAATGGATATTTGATGAACTGTCAGACTTTCATCAATGTGTAAATGAAAACAAATTTTGAACTTAATAGAAGATTTGAAATACAAAAGCCAATAGAAACATAAGGTACTTATGAAAGACGGATTACAAGGGATTCAATAAAGACAGATCATTTACCTTCTATATATGTAAAATGTAAAACATTATGCCTGTTTGTCATTAGTAATTGAGTATTTTGTAAGAAAGCCTGGGGTAGACCTGAGTATGATACGACTTAAAATTATATATATATGTATATATATATATATATATATATATATATATATATATATATATATATATATATATATATATATATATATTTAAGAAATGGCATGCAAGAACAAGAACGGATCCAGAGGAATTAGATGGGGGAGGAAGGCAGGACCTACTATCATTGGAAATGAGTTTAAGAGGGAACAATATGTATTTATCTAGAAGAGTATAAAAGTCTTCCAAATTCAGAAGAAAGAAAATGGTAAGGGGGTAGGGAAGGGGGAGTGAACAAGGGAAGGATCTCTAGAGGGGAGGATGAAGGAATAGGTTAAAGTGGGTTATAGAAGAGTGTTTAGGTCAATGGGAATGGGAATATAAGGGAAGGATCTCTAGAGAGGAAGATGAGGGAATAGGTTTTATGAGGCTAGAGAAGGGTATTTAGATTCGTAAGAATGGAAGGATAGGGGAGGTATACTTGGAGGGTGGTAGGCTAAATGATAGGAGGGCAAGGTAGCAGATAGAATAAAGTAGAAGAGTCAGGAGGGATAGAAACAAGAGATATGAACAAACATAAAAACAAAGATCAGGAGTAGAATTTGTTAGGGAAAGTATATGTCTATATATGTGTATATATATATGTATATATATCTATATGTATATCATATGTACATGTATATGTACATAGGTATGTGTATGTATATATGTATGTATATGTATTTACTGTGTATATGTATGTCTATATCTATATAGAAATATATCCACACTTAATCGTAGCCTTCTGTGAGGAAGGGAAGGAAGGGCAAAAAAAGAACAAAGTGAAACACTCACAACAGAGAACAATATAAAACATACATGGAAGCAAAGAAAAGATGGACAGCTCTCAACACAACATGTAGTACTTCTCCTATAGGCTTTCTTTTTTTCTTTTACTTTTAAAAGTTTCTATTTTATTTTTTTAAATTAAGATTTTTTTTTTTTAGTTTACAACACTCAGTTTTGATTGTTTTTGAGTTCCAGATTTTCTGACCCTCCTTCCCCTGGCCACTGCCCCCCAAGACATCATGGAATCCGATATGTCTTCTACATATACCTTCATATTAAACTTATTTATACAAGTCAAATAGTAAAGAAGAACTGTGACCAATGAAATGAAGCATGAGAAACAAGAAACAAACCCCCCCACCCCCAAAAGGGACCAAATAGTTTGTCTCAGTCTGCATTCAGACACCATAGTTCTTTCTTTGGATATAGATAGCTCTCTTCATCAGGAGTCCTTTGGAGTTGTCTTTGAACCTTGTATTGCTGAGAAGAGCCAAGTCTATCAAGCCACAGAATCAATATGTCTATGGTTGTGTACAATGTTCTCTTGATTGTGCTCCGCTCACTCAGCATTATATCGTGTAAGTTTTTCCAGGTTATTATGAAGTCCCTATCAACCCATTTCTTATTGCACAATAGTATTCCATTACATTCATATACCACAATTTGATTAGCCATTCCCCAATTGATGGTAATTCCCTTGATTTCCAATTCTTTGTTACCACAAAAAGAGCTGCTATAAATATTTTTGTATGTACCACTCCCATTCTCACTCCTGTGATCTCTTTGGAATGCAGCCCTAGAAGTGGTATTGCTGGGTCAAAGGGTATGAACATTTTTATTGCCCTTTGGGCATAGTTCCAAATTGCTCTCCAGAATGGCTGGATCAGTTCACAACTCCACCAACAACATATCAGTGTTACAACTTTCCCTCATCCTCTGTAGCATTTATCATTTTCCTGTTTGTCACATTAGCCAATCTGACAGGAGAGGTGTGGTACCTAAGAGGTGTTTTGATTTGCATTTCTCTAATCAGTAGTGCTTTAGAGCATTTTTTCATATGCCTATAGATATCTTTAATTTCTTCCTCTGAAAACTGCCTGTTCATATCACCATTTCTCAATTGGGGAATGACTTGCCTTCCTATAAATTTGGCTCAATTCCCTGTATATTTTAGAGACAAGACCTTTATTGGAGACACTGGTTGTAAAAGTTTTCTCCCAATTTTGTGCTCCTTTCCTAATCTTTGTTGCATTGGCTTTTTTTATACAAAACTTTTTCAATTTAACATAATGAAGATGATCAATTTTGCATTTTGTAATGCTCTCTACCTCTTGTGTCATGAATTCTTTCCTTTCCCAAAGATCTGATAAGTGAACTATTCCTTGTTCTCCCCAATTGCTTATAATATCAGCCTTTATTCCTGAATCATGAACCTCCTTTGACTTGATTTTGGTACAGAGTGTAAGATATTGTCAATGTCCTGTTTCTGCCCTACAATTTTCTAATTTTCCCAGCAGTTTTTTTTTCTGAAATAGTGAATACTTAGCTCAGAAGCTGGATTCTTTGGGTTTATCAAAGAGTAGATTGCTATAGTCATTGACCTTGTGTACCTAACGTATACTGCTGGGAAAATTGGAAAATCGTAGGACAGAAACTGGGAACAGAGCAACATCTTACACCCTATGCCAAAATAAAGTGAAAATGGGCTCATGGTTAAGAATAAAAGCTGATACTATAAGCAATTTGGGAGAGCAAGGAATAGTTTACCTATCAGATTAATGGGAAAGCAAAGAATTCATGACACAACAAGAGATACAGAGCATTACAAAATGCAAAATGGATAATTTTGATTATGGTAAATTGAAAGGTTTTTGTACAAAAAAAGCCAATGCAACAAAAATTAGGAGGGAAGCAGAAAACTTGGAGAAAATCTTTACAACTAGTGTCTCTGATAAAGGCCTCATCTCTAAAATATACAGGGAACTGAGCCAAATTGATAAGAATACAACTCATTCCCCAATTGAGAAATGGTCAAAGAATATGAACAGGCAGTTTTCAGAGGAAGAAAATGCTTTAAATCACTACTGATTAGAGAAATGCAAATCAAAACAACTCTTAAGTACCACATCTCTCCTGTCAGATTGGCTAAAATGACAAAACATGAAAATACTAAATTCTGGGGAGTATGTGGGAAAATTGGAACACTGTTATATTGCTGATGGAGTTGTGAACTGATCCAGCCATTCTGGAGAGCAATTTGGAACTACGCCCAAAGGGCTATAAAAATGTTCATACCCTTTGACCCAACAGTACCACTTCTAGGGTTGTATCCCAAAGAGAGCACACAAGTGGGAAAAGGACCCTTATGGAATAAAACAAGCATTTCCCTAAAATAGTACAAAAAATGATTGCACATGAAACTTCAAATCTACTATGCACAACTTGCTTTTCCTTTCAAATAAACAACAAAATTATTGTGTAAATTTCTTTTTTTTTTCTCTCCCCCCACCGTAATGGCTACCATTAGACACAAAGATCAACATTCATTTTAATTAAAAACATTTGGACATATTGGTTTAAATAGAACTTTCCTTAAATTTATCAGCAAGAAGTATTGGTAATGGGGATAAACTAGAAGCCTTCCCAGTAAGGTCAGGTGTAATAAAGTTTCAAAGCTTAGAACGACATCTTCTAGAAGCATCCATTCCATCCAGCAAAGTCTACCTAGTATTTAGGACTGATATGCAAACATATTGTCTTTCTTATTTGAATGCAAACTCCTCAAGGACAGGGCCTATTCAACTTCTTTGTGTACATAGCACTTAATACAGTGTACTTGACATACAGCAAGGGTTTAATAAAGGCTCGTTGATTTATTGGTTACATAAGGCCTAACACTATAGGTCCCTTGTACTTTGTAACTGATCTTTTTGCCACTTGCAAGGTCAAGAACTTGCTTCATGTTCTCCCTTCTGATTTTTTGCAGCTACCACATCTGATGTTAAGCTTGGGTTCTTGTACTCAGCATAAGCCTTAGGAAAGGGGAAAGACTTTGGCTCTTTTTTCTTAATCTGAAAACAATACCCAACCATCTTTTCTGGAATTTAATTAAGCATTGTACTGATTAGCACTGCTGGGATACAGGTGACTAAAATGGCAGTTTTATAGAGCTCATATGAATGAACGGTTCTTACCTCCCTCTATCTTGTTTGACTAAATTATTTCTGCATGATCTAATCTATGGTTGTTCCTACCATAAATTGAAAATCTTTTTTTTCTATTCTGCTGCTTGGTTTCTTGTAAAAGTCATTAGCCTTTTCTACAGGACAAAAGTGTTCAGATACCTTCTTTGTTTCTACCTTTGCCACCTATCACAATTAGAATCATAATAACATTCCAGAAATGACACAGAGGCAATATTAGGTGATAATTGGTCTTCTTCAGACTAGAACAGAATTAACTTACCAAAAGGTGGGACTTCCAGCTTGACAGGCCCCATATCAAACCTCTTTCAACAATTAACAAAATGATGAGTTAATTCTTTTCTCATCTATTCTGTTAGTAAAGGTGATTAACTAAGACCATTACTGGCTTATTTGCCATGAGTAAATAATAATATCTTTATATTCTGCAATATGGTTGACTTTTACCTTTTGTAGTAGACAATATTTACTGTTAACAAGGAGTTAATTAAAGAGAAACGGATCATGAGTGTTACTATAGTTTAGCGTCCTATTTATACACAGTTACTAGCCTTAGGCACAAGGCCTAAATCACAATCTCTATTCATTGAGTATTTTGGCTAACATCTGGTAGAATAAAACTACTTTGAAAGTTCCTTAACTTAATCTTAGACTGGGACATGGCCTAGGGATATGATACTTTTGATTTTGCATATTCAATCTTTATAACAGTTATTTTGGCAGTCAAGATGGCAGCTAGAAAGCAGGGACTTGCCTAGGGCCCTCCCCCAGGACCCTCCAAACACCCATAAAAATGGCTCTGAACAACTTCTATAAGTGCAGAACCCATGAAATAGCAGACAAAAGCAGGGCTTCAGCCCAGGACAGCCTGGATGGTCGTGGATAAGGTCTATTTCACAGACCTGGGAGCGGAGAGGAGCTGAGCCCAGTATGGGCTGTGCCTGGACCAACCAGACAAGGAGCCAGGTGGAAGAGGCCCTAGCACCCTGAATCAGTGAGCTGTGGCAGTTACCAGACTTGTCAACCCACCAACACCAAAGACAACAGAGAAGGTTAGTGGAAAAGCTGCAGGAGACAGATTGAAAGGAGTTTGGGGTTTGGCCACTGCCCTAAAGGCAGTGAAGGTGGGGCAGCTACAGAACTACAGCTGCAGTTGCTTCCAGCCCCAGGCCCACCCGATGGGAGGAATTAAGTGGTGGATCAGAGCAGGAGTGCAGAGCCTGCTTAAGATCTGAGTCAGTTCCTGGTTGGCAGTTCTTGGGGGAGGAGAAGTGCTGGGGTGGCAGAGCTTGCTGTGTAGAAATAGCTCTGAAAACAACAGCACATTCCCTCAAGCTCAGAATAAAGTACTCTACTCTACAAGCAGTCACAGCCTGACAGAAAAATCAAGGGTCAAGTAGTTGGTTGGAAACAGGGACAGACAGCAAAAATGAACTCAGATTCAGGCTCAGACTTTGGAATCTTTTTTTGGTGACAAAGAAGACCAAAACATATAGCCAGAAGAAGTTAACAAAGTCAAAAAGCCTACATCAAAAGACTCCAAGAAAAAAACATGAACTGGTCTCAATCCATGGAAGAGCTCAAAAAGCATTTGGAAAAGCAATTAAGAGAAGAAGAGGAAAAATTAGGAAGAGAAATGTGAATGATGCGAGAAACCCATGAAAAACAAATCAATGACTTGCTAAAGGAGACCCAAAAATTACTGAAGAAAATAATACTTTAAAAAATAGACTAACTCAAGGGGCAAAAGAACTCCAAAAAGCCAATGAGGAGAAGAATGCCTTGAAAGGCAGAATCAGCCAAATGGAAAAGGAGGTCCAAAAGACCACTGAAGAAAGTACTACCTTAAAAATTAGCAAGTGGAAGCTAGTGACTTTATGAGAAATCAAGATATTATAAAACAGAACCAAAGGAATGAAAATGTGGAAGACAATGTGAAATATCTCATTGGAAAAACCACTGACTTGGAGAATAGATGCAGGAGAGACAATATAAAATTATTGGACTACCTGAAAACCATGATCCAAAAAAGAGACTAGTTATCATCTTTCAAGAAATTTTCAAGGAAAACTGCCCTAACATTCTAGAGCCAGAGGGTAAAATAAAAATTGAAAGAATCCACAGATGGCCTCCTGAAAAAAGATCCCCCCCAAAAAAACTCCTAGGAATATTGTCACCATATTCTGGAGCTCCCAGATCAAGGAGAAAATATTGCAGGCAGCCAGAAAGAAACAATTTGAGTATTGTGGAAACACAGTCAGGATAATACAAGATCTAGCAGCTTCTACATTAAAGGATTGAAGGGCTTGGAATATGATGTTCTAGAGGTCAATGTAGCTAGGTTTAAAACCAAGAATCACCTATCCAGCAAAACTGAGTATCATGCTCCAAGGCAAAATATGGATTTTTAATAAAGTAAAGGACTTTCAACTTTCTCAGTGAAAATACCAGAGCTGAATAGGAAATTTGACTTTCAAACACAAGAATCAAGAGAAGCATGAAAAGGTAAACAAGAAAGATAAATCACAAGGGACTTACTAAAGTTGAATTCTTTTGTTTACATTCCTACATGGAATGATGATGTATATAATTCATGAGACCTCAGCATTGGGGTAGCTGAAGGGAATACACACATATACATATACACATACATACATACATACACACACAAATATACCTATATCTATATCTATATCTATATCTATCCATCTATATATACATATACATATGTATATGTATATATATATATACATATATATATGTGTGTGTGTGTGTATATATATATATATATATATATATATATATATATATATATATATATATATATATAGACACATACAGAGGGCACAGGGTTAGTTGAATATGAAGGGATGATACTTAAAAATGAAATCAAATTAAGGGATGAGAGAGGAATATACTGGGAGAGGGAGAAAGGGAGAGTAGAACGGGGTAAATTATTTCACATAGAAGTGGCAAGAAAAAGCAGTTCTGTAGGAAGGCAGGAGGGGGCAAGTAAGTGAGGGGGAATGAATGAATCTTGCTCTCATCAGATTTGACCTGAGGTAGGAATACCATACACACTCAGTTGAGTCTCTTACCCCACAGGAAACAAGGAGGAAGTAGATAAAAAAGGAGGGATGATAGAAGGGATTGCAGATAGGGGAAAGAGGTAATCAAAAGCAAACACTTCTGAAAAGGGATAGGGTCAAGGAATAAAACTGAATAAAGGGGGATAGGATAGGAAGGGGCAAAATATAGTTAGTCTTTCACAAAATGAGTATTGTGGATGGGTTTTACATAGTGATATGCATATGGCCTATGTTGAATTGTTTGCCTTCTTAAGGAGGGTGGGTGGGGAGTGATGAGGGGAGAGAATTTGCAACTCAAAGTTTTAAAAGGAGATGTTCAAAAAAATGTTTTTTCAAGCAACTAGGAAGTAAGATATACAGGCAATGGGGCATAAACACCTATCTTGCCCTACAAGAAAGCAAGGGAAAAGGGGAAGTGGGTGAGTGAGGTGACAGAAGGGAGCGTGACTGGGGAACAGGGCAATCAGAATATATGCCATTTAGGAGTGGGGGGAGGGTAGAAATGGGGAGAAAATTTGTTATTCAAACTGTTGTGAAAATTAATGCTGAAAACTAAAAATATTAAATAAATAAATAATGATAAAAACCAGTTATTTTGGTTGCAAAATTCTAGTAATAAGAATCTAGACACCTACAAACTGATGGGCTCTTTACATTGACATTACAGGCCCTTTACAATCTTGTTCCAGCATATTTTTCTAGATTTAGCTTATGATGCATTTTCTCAGATATTCTAGGTTTCAACCAAACTCAATTATATAATATCCTTTCAGCATTTGTCATGAATTTGTACCTGCATAGCATTCACTAGTCATGTTGTATTCATAAAATTCCTGCACCTCCAAATTCTGCCACTTGTAACCTAACCACCCTTCAGTGGCTAGTTTAAATGTTAATTTGTTTGTCAAATGTTTCATGATTTCTCAGTGGGAATTTTTTTTTCTCCATCTAATAACAAAATATGTTATGCTCTTTTTACCAATTTCTAATAGAAGTAGAGATAGAGAAAGAAATTAAACTTATGATTTAATTGGTATGGGAAACTAATTCCTGGGTGGGAGGAGTCCCTTTATTAGTGCAGTTTGCCAAACACCATGTAACTTATAGTCTCATACTTTTCCAAAACACTGACAGGACAAATGACTTATCTAGGGACACATAGCCAGTATGTGGTCAGAAGTAGACATGAGCTCACATATTCCTGCCTCTATCCACTAATTAACCCTGCTGCTTATAAAACTCTGTCATTTACCCCATGTTGTTTCTCTTCAATTTATTATAGTCTAATTGAAATTATCATTTTTATGGATGACCTTCCTCATCCTACTAGTTTGTAAATTCCCTGAAAACATAAGTAGTGCCTTTGAATTTCCCCCAAGATTTAGCACAGTATGTTGCGCATAATATACTACTATGAGTAAAGGCTGGGTGGTTGACTGCCTGAATCCAAGAACAAACGAATTAGATAGCCCATGTCAGAAAAAGAGGTATAGATAATCTTGAATATTCCTTAGCTGAAAGTCAATATTTGCCTAAGAACTCTCTGGCCCAGGGGCAGCTAACTTAGAGAAACAGGTTTTAGGGTCACAACAAAATATCTATGCCCCTGGTTCATCCATCTCTTATTCATCCTTACATATTATGCCTGCATAAACTTAATGCCACATTGATCATATTACATACACATGGATAATCAAAAATACTTCTTTTATTCAACTGATTCTTTGACTAAATGCAATGTTATAGTTTTTTTCCTGTTTAAAGTTCTGCTTTTATCACTTGAGAAATGTCACCCTAAGAATACATCCTGACAGATGATTGAGAGCTCTACTCTGAAGAAACACAGAAAGCAAATGTATTCTCCAGGGAATAGTAAATTAGAAAGATTGGATTCATTAGAAGGCACATAAGCTTTTGTGATCCATCTGTTAGGAGTACCTCTCCTTACTAGAGAGGCTGGATTTATCATAAAATCACATCAATGAATTCAGGAACAGGAAATATTAAAAGTGTGCATTGCAGGAAAAACTCCAGTGCTGAGAAAATGAAGTTAAGAATATGATTGTGATATGTAAGAAAGAAATGAGTATAAAACACCCTAGGTATTAATGCCAGGATTCTTTTAGTTTGATGGTAAGGAAATAAAAAAGACCTACTTTAGAATGAGTAGATATGGTGCATCATATATTTCTTGTTTTACCTAACTAAGGTCAAAAGAGACTGATATCCACCTTAGAATACTAGAGAGTTTCTTGGCTCCATTCTCCAATAAATACAGGAAAATACAGGTGAATAAGTTAATTTTGCAATGAAGGGAGTTAACTGTTTAGATCTTCCACATTGGTGATTGCATTGTTAAGTATAGCCCCAGCCATTTGTCCTCCAGTTAAGGAGATCTGAACCTAGAAGTCTGTCACAGAGACCAAATAAAAAATGGAGTGATTGATAAATTAAACTTTTTGGGAAAATCAAATTAACTTTTCAGCAAGGTATACAGAAATACATCCATTAATAGGCCCCTGTGATATGCTTGAGTCACATGGAAACCTGAATCACATGATCGTGTGGTATGAGGAACATGCTGGAAGGGTGGAGAATGAAGGGGTGGAGCAGAATTGAGAGGAAGTGAGACAGAGCAGTCACAGCTGGGAGAGAGAGTAAAACAGCAGCAGCTAGCTGGAATGAGAGCCAGGGAGTGCTTTTTGCTTGAGGGTGTTCATTTGTGGGAAGGCCTCAACAGAGGGAAGGCTTGGGGATGGCAGTGCCCCCTGTATTAATAATAGGTATAGAATTCTTTTTTGATATGATGGATTTGACTTTCTGTTGTTGGGATTTGGATTTCTGGTGTTTGAATAAATATTTTGGTTTCACCTTCAGTGGAGAGACTCTGTTATATTTTGTGATTCAGAACTTTGCCAGCATATTCGTAGCAGCTGTAGCTGCTGTGAGTATCATGTTGGCACTACACACACCCTAGATAATTTGCGAGTCACTAATTCTATTCCTTCTGTGAGTTGGAGGATCACTAGACTTTACTATTTGCCCTGCTACTAATCCTAAGGTTGTCCAGAGTTTGCCATCTACCCTGTTTCTATATTTTGTAGAGACCTGATGTACTGAAATAGCCTAAGGATTCCTTGACCCTGACATTTGTCCTCCTTCTGCACTGCTAGCAGTTCTGGGCCTTTTCTTCAATCTTGAATCTGAGTTGTTGGATTTTTTTCAGTTGTCTCCCCCATTTAGAGTATGAGCTCCTTGAGACCAGGGATGCTTTAAATTTGTCTATTTGTAACCCTAGTATTTACCACAGTGCTTAACATATTGCCAAAACTTCTTAAATGCTTTTGATATATTCATTCATTCATTCTTACATTTATTCCTTCCTTTCAATGAGTAAAACAGGCATTTGATAAGGAAAAAAAGCTTTCTAACACTTGGAGGTTTCTAAAAAAGAGACTAGGGAGTCAGAAGATTCTCCATCGCTTGTCTTCAAACAAACACTTGAGTTATATAATGATGAGAATTGCTGTTGTCGTTGACCTTGTCTTTTTTTGAGTGGGTTGGATTTAATAACCATGGAGGTTCCTTCATACTCTGAAATTTTGTGGTTATATGATTCTGTAAGGCTGTTTTGTTCTCTAATATTTTGGGATTCTACTCACAATGCAAAGTTATGAGGAAACTATTTTTGTAAACTTTAAAAACTAGCAATGTAGAGACATAATACTGTTATTATTATTATTATTAACCTTATTAATATGTTTTATATCAAAACTGAAAGCAGTAGGGAAGATGAATTTTCTTTCATCTATAATTGCACTGACTACCTCACAATCAATCTGTTTGCAGGCAAAATGCTTTGTAAATCTTAAACCACTATGTAAAGGTAAGTTAACAGCTAGAGAACCAATAGTGAGATCAGAAAATATTAATTAAAGTGTAGTCCCCAAACTGCTCCATCCTTTTCTGCCATTTTACCACAGTTGTTGTAGAAGTAGAAGTCTTTGTTGTTTGGTTATTTCAATCACGTCCAACTCTCTGTGATCCCCCATTTGGCATTTTCTTGGCAGGAATAATGAAATGATTTGCCATTTTCTTCTCCAAATTATTTTATAGGTGAGGGCCCCCTTAGAATCAAAGGACTTTTTGGCCTTTTTATGTGTTTTATTAATTTATTTGTCAAAATAATATTACACATTACAGCCCTCCTAACATTAAACGAACCTTATGTCCCTTGGTTAAGCATTTCCTTAAGTAACAGATGAAATCTGTCCCCAGAACCATACTGGAAGTATTTTTTGATTGCTAGCATTGATCAGATGTTTTGCTCTAGCAGTATAGCATTCAAGAGCTTATGGTCACATGCACAGCACATAAATACTTAAAGTAAGCTCAAACCCCATTCTTATAACCCCCTCTTTTTTCCAGATAAGGACATCAAGGTAAAGGAAGTTAAGTGATTTGCCCAAGACCATACAAGTAGTAGCGAATGTACACTTACATCCCAGGTCCTCTGATTGTAGAGCCAATACTCTTTCTGCTATACTATGGTACCTTGACTGATGGAAGGCCTTGAAAGACATCTTTTGTGAATAAGTAAATTCAGTGGGAATGAAAGTCTTATATATTATTTTATAATGTGAACAAAGCAAACATTGGATTGATTGAATGTTTCAATTTTTTTTAATTTAATTTAAATTTATTTATTTGACATATTTGGTTTTTAGCATTGATTTTCACAATAGTTTGAATTACAAATTTTCTCCCCATTTCTACCCTCCCCCCCCACTCCAAGATGGCGTATATTCTGGTTGCCCTGTTCCCCAGCCCTCCCCTCTATCACCCCCTCCCCTCTCATCTCCTTTTCCCTTCCTTTCTTGTAGGGCAAGATAAATTTCTATGCCCCATTGCCTGTGTAGCTTATTTTTTAATTGCATGCAAAAACTTTTTTTTTTGTTTTTGAACATCTGATTTTAAAACTTTGAGTTCCAAATTCTCTCCCCTCTTCCCTTCCCACCCACCCTCCTTAAGAAGTCGAGCAATTTAACCTAGGCCACATGTGTATCATTATGTATAACCCTTCCATAATACTCATGTTGTGAAAGACTAACTACATTTTGCTCCTTCCCAACCCATCCCGCTTTATTGAATTTTCTCCCTTGACCCTGTCCCCTTTCCAAAGTGTTTGTTTTTGATTACCTTCACCCCCATCTGCCCTCCCCTCCATCATCCCCCCCCTTTTATTTTTTTTCTTCCTCCCTCTTCTTTCCTGTGGGTTGAGATACACAACTGAGTATGTATGGTATTCCCTCCTCAGGCCAAATCTGATGAGCGCAAGGTTCACTCATTCCCCCCTCACCTGCCCTCTCCCCTCCTCCCACATTTATGTGAGATAATCCACCCCATTCTATCTCTCCCTATCTCCCTCTCTCAGTATGATGCTCTCTCATCCCTTAATTTCATTTTATTTCTTTTAGATATCTTCCCTTCATCTTCAACTCACTGTGTGTCACACATATATATACACATAGATATATACATACATACACATTCACTTATATATATACATAAACATATATATATATATATATATATATATATATATATATATATATATGCATATTCCCTTCAGCTACCCTAATACTGAGGTCTCATGAATCATCCATGTCCTCTTTCCATGTAGGAATGTAAACAAAACAGTTCAACTTTAGTAAGTCCCTTGCAATTTCTGTTTCTTGCTTACCTTTTCATGCTTCTCTTGATTCTTATGTTTGAAAGTCAAATTTTCTATTCAGTTCTGGTCTTTTCACTGAGAAAGCTTGAAAGTCCTCTATTTTATTGAAAATCCATATTTTGCCTTGGAGCATGATACTCAGTTTTGCTGGGTAGGTGATTCGAGGTTTTAATCCTAGCTCCATTGACCTCCGGAATATCGCATTCCAAGCCCTTCGATCTCTTAATGTAGAAGCTGCCAGATCCTGGGTTATTCTGATTGGGTTTCCACAATACTCAAATTGATTCTTTCTGGCTGCTTGCAGTATTTTCTCCTTGATCTGGGAGCTCTGGAATTTGGCGACAATATTCCTAGGAGATTTCTTTTTGGGATCTATTTGAGGAGGTGATCGATGGATTCTTTCAATTTCTATTTTGCCCCGTGGCTCTAGAATATCAGGGCAGTTCTCCTTCATAATTTCTTGAAAGATGATATCTAGGCTCTTTTTTTGATCATGGCTTTCAGGTAGTCCAATTGTTTTTAAATAATCTCTCCTGGATCTATTTTCCAGGTCAGTGGTTTTTCCAAGGAGATATTTCACATTGTCTTCCATTTTTTCATTCCTTTGGTTCTGTTTTATAATATCCTGGTTTCTCATAAAGTCACTAGCTTCCACTTGCTCCAATCTAATTTTTAAAGTAGTATTTTCGAGGGGGCGGAGCCAAGATGGCCGCATGAAGGCAGCCTCTTACCGGAGCTCTCTCACAAGGTCTGTCAGATTCCTATAAAAAAGTGAATTTGAGCAGATTTGAGAGAGTCAGAAACCGCGAGCAGTCTGCGTGGGGCAAATTTCCGAGCCGGGAGAGTCTGAAAGGCCAGAGGAACGAACCTGCAGGCGCGGAGAGTGCTCGGTGCGGAGCTGCTCCAGACCAAGGCGGAAGCGGCCGGCCGGGAAATCCACGTGGGAGACGAGCTGGGAGAAAGCTGGGCGCCCGAAACCGGCAGAGATCCCCAGGCCTTCCAACACAGGACGGCAGTCTCTGGGAGCGACGAGAGGCAGCGCAACGCCAACAGCCGTGAAAACACCCAGTTCTGACGCTTGCAAAACCCAGGATCTCGGCCTCTTGAACTTCTGGAAGACTCAATGGCTAGGTAAGCGGCTCTAACCCCTCCCCCCCTCACCCAGAGAATTCCTCGGGAAAAAAAAAAAAAACTGAAACAGAGGAGAGAGTAGCGGGGCTTCACAGGACAAATACTAGAAGCTCATTAGTCCCAGAGGGGAAGAGTGGGCAGGGGGCCAAGCCAGGAGCCCAGACGTAACCTTGCTCCCCCAGGGGAAGCGCCAGTCATCAGCTCAAACAACAAACAGCTGAGACCATTGCTGAAAAGCAAGTGCTGGAGAGCACCCATAGGGAGTGAGACGCCAGGGAGCCAGACCCCTCCCCCACACCTCAGAAAACTGAAGGTTATAATTTTAGACTCACAACCCCCAGAATAAGAAAGCTGGGACAGAAAGCCCTGAGACTCACAGATAGAAATTCGTTCTAACGCCAGCAAAAGGCAATCCAACATGAAGAAGAACACAAAAAAACCGAGGACAATAGATTCTTTTTATGGAGACAGGCAGGATCAAAATATCGACTTAGAAGAAGATAGCAATGACACGGTAGATACATCAGATACCTCAAAAGCTAATATGATCTGGTCTCCAGCCCAAAAAGCACTGCTGGAGGAGCTAAAAGAGGATTTTAAAAACCAAATTAGAGAGCTAAAAGAAAATATGGAAAAAATGGAAAAAAGGGAGAAAAAATCCACTGACGAAATCAAGTCCCTAAAGAATAAGATTGGCGAAATGGCTATGGAGATTCAGAATCTAGAGAGAGAAAAGGACACCCTGAGAGGTGAAATCAACCAATTGAAAATGGAGGCTCAAAAGCAAAATGTAAACACTAACTCATTTAAAATTAGACTTGAGCAAGTGGAAGCTAATGAATCTATGAGGCATCAAGAAGTAATAAAACAAAATGTAAAGAATGAAAAAATAGAAAAAAATGTGAAATATCTGATTGGCAAAACAACTGACCTGGAAAATAGATCCAGGAGAGACAATTTGAGAGTTATTGGTCTACCGGAAATCCACGATGAAAAAAGGAGCCTTGACAGTATCTTCGAAGAAATTATCAAAGACAACTGCCCAGAGGTCCTAGAAGCAGAGGGCAAAATAGTCATTGAAAGAATTCACCGATCACCCCCTGAAAGAGATCCCAAACTGAAAACACCAAGAAATATTATAGCCAAATTTCAGAGCTATAAACTTAAGGAGAAAATACTGCAAACAGCCAAAAAGAAGCAATTCAAATATCGTGGAACTACAGTCAGGATCACGCAGGATCTCTCAGCTTCCACATTAAAAGACAGGAGAAATTGGAATATGATATTCCGAAGGGCAAAGGAGTTGGGACTACAACCAAGGATCAACTACCCAGCAAAAGTAAGCATAATTTTCCAGGCAAGGCGATGGACATTCAATGAAATAAGGGAATTCCAGACCTTCCTGATGAAAAGGCCAGAACTCAATGGAAAATTTGATCTCCAAATACAAACCTCAAGAGAGACATAAAAAGGTAACTGGGGGAAAAACCCCACAAACTTCATTAACCAATAAGCTTAGGTTGTTTACATCTTTATGTGGGATTATATCATCTTATGCATGTTTTTTATGTATATATATATATATATATACATATACATATATAAGTCATTCTTGTGAATGGTACAACTATTGTGACAAATGAAAGGGATATACATAGGTTGTGAATGCCTGTATAAATTAACTGATGTAAAGATATAAAATATAAATAAGAGATATAAAGGGAGGGCTATGAGGGAAGTGGTAAGAAGGTTGTAGAAAAGGGTAAATTACACCAAAGGAAGTGGCAAAAAAACATATTATAGTAGAGGGAAAGAAGGGAGGGAGAAGAGCAGTATTTGAGCTTTACTGTCATCTGATCTAGTTCAAGAAGGGAATAACATACTCTGATAAGTTTAGAAATCTAACTTGTCCTACGGGAAGTGGGAGGGAAAGGGGGGAAAAAGGGAGGGGGGAGGGCAGAAGGAAGAGGAGAAGTAGCAAGTGGGTAACGGTTAGATAAGGGAGGGGAATAAAGAGGGAGGGTTAACTGAGGAAAGCGGCGGTCAAAAGCAAAACTTTGTTGGGGAGGAGAAGGGGAAAGGGAGAAATAAAAGCATAAACAGGGGGAATTAGGATGGAGAAAAAGACACAGATAGAAATCATAACCCTGAACGTGCAGGGGATGAACATTCTCACAAAACAGAAGCAGATAGCAGAATGGATTAAAAACCATAATCCTACAATATGCTGTTTACAAGAAACACATCTGAAACAGGGGGATACACATAGGGTTAAGGTAAAAGGCTGGAGTAAAATATATTGTGCCTCAGATAAAGTAAAAAAAGCAGGTGTAGCAATCCTAATCTCAGACAAAGCAAAAGTAAAGATAGATCTAATTAGAAGAGATAAGGAAGGACATTATATCCTGCTAAAAGGCACCATAAACAATGAAGCAATATCATTGCTTAACATATATGCACCAAGTGGTAAGGCATACAAATTCTTAGAGGAGAGGTTAAGGGAGTTACAGGAAGAAATAGACAGCAAAACTATAATATTGGGAGACCTCAACCTCCCCCTTTCTGAACTTGATAAATCTAACCTCAAAATAAATAAGAAAAAAGTTAAGGAGGTAAACAGAATTTTAGAAAAGGCACATATGATAGACCTCTGGAGAAAACTGAATGGGGATAAAAAGGAATATACTTTCTTCTCAAAAGTACATGGCACATACTCAAAAATTGACCATGTACTTGGGCATAAAAACCTCACAATCCAGTGCAGAAAAGCAGAAGTAGTCAATGCATCCTTTTCAGATCATGATGCAATAAGAATCATTTTTAATAAAGCACCATGGAAAAATAAGCTAAAAACTAATTGGAAACTAAATAATTTAATTCTAAAGAGTGAGTGGGCCAAAGATCAAATCAGAGAAACAATCAATAATTTCATTCAAGAGAATGACAATAATGAAACAACATACCAAAACTTATGGGATGCAGCAAAAGCTGTTCTTAGGGGAAGTTTTATATCTCTAAATGCCTACATGAATAAAATAGGGAAAGAGGAGATCAATGATATGGGCAAACAGCTGAAAAAGCTAGAAAAAGAGCAAATTGAAAACCCCCAATTAAATACCAAATTAGAAATACTGAAAATCAAAGGAGAGATTAATAAAATTGAAACCAAGAAAACTATTGAATTAATAAATAAAACAAAGAGCTGGTTTTATGAAAAAACCAATAAAATTGACAAACCTTTGGCCAATTTGATTAAAAAAAAGAAAGAAGAAAATCAAATTACCAGTATAAAAAATGAAAAAGGTGAGGTCACCTCTAATGAAGAGGAAATCAAAACAATAATTAGGAATTATTTTGCCCAACTGTATGCCCATAAATTTGACAACCTTAGAGATATGGATGAATATCTACAAAAACATAAACTGCCCAGACTAACAGAGAAGGAAGTGAAATTTCTTAATGACCCCATATCAGAAAAAGAAATTGAGCAGGCCATCAACGAACTCCCTAGGAAAAAATCTCCAGGGCCAGATGGTTTTTACATGTGAATTCTATCAAACATTTAAAGAACAACTAATTCCAATACTTTGCAGATTATTTGGGAAAATAGGGGAAGAAGGAGTCCTACCAAATTCTTTTTATGACACAAATATGGTACGAATACCTAAACCAGGTTGAGTTAAAACAGAGAAAGAAAATTATAGACCAATTTCTCTAATGAATATTGATGCAAAAATTTTAAATAAAATATTAGCAAAAAGATTGCAGCAACTCATTACGAGAATAATACACCATGACCAGGTAGGATTTATTCCAGGAATGCAAGGCTGGTTCAATATTAGGAAAACTATTAGCATAATTGATCATATCAACAACAAAACTAGCAAAAACCATATGATCATCTCAATAGACGCAGAAAAAGCCTTTGACAAAGTACAACACCCATTCCTATTAAAAACACTAGAAAGCATAGGAATAAGGGGAACCTTCCTCAAAATTATAAATAGCATCTACCTAAAACCATCAACAAGCATTATTTGTAATGGGGATAAACTAGATGCATTCCCAATAAGATCAGGGGTGAAACAAGGATGTCCATTATCATCCCTATTATTCAATTTGGTTCTAGAAACATTAGCTGTAGCAATAAGAGAAGAAAAAGAAATTGAAGGAATTAGAATAGGAAAAGAAGAAACTAAGTTATCACTCTTTGCAGATGATATAATGATTTATCTAGAGAATCCTAGAGAATCAAGTAAAAAACTACTTGAAATAATAAACAACTTTAGCAAAGTTGCAGGATATAAAATAAACCCACATAAATCCTCAGCATTCCTATACATTACTGAGAAAGCCCAACAGCAAGAGATAGAAAGAGAAATTCCATTCAAAGTTACTGAAGGCACTATAAAATATTTGGGAGTCTATTTGCCAAGACAAACCCAGGGCCTATATGAACATAACTATGAAACACTTTTCACGCGAATAAAATCAGATCTAAATAAATGGAGAAATATCAGTTGCTCATGGTTAGGCTGAGCTAATATAATAAAAATGACAATTCTACCTAAATTAATCTATCTATTCAGTGCCATACCAATCGAACTACCAAAATTTTTTTTTACTGAGCTGGACAAAATAATAACAAAATTCATTTGGAAAAACAAGAGGTCTAGAGTATCTAGGATATTAATGAAAAGACATGCTAGGGATGGTGGTTTAGCCACACCAGATATTAAACTGTACTACACAGCAGCAGTCATCAAAACTGCCTGGTACTGGTTAAGAAACAGGGGTGTGGATCAGTGGTATAGGATAGGTACACAAGTAGGTGAAATCAACAAGTTTAGCAATCTACTCTTTGATAAACCCAAAGAAGCCAGTTTCTGGGCTAATAATTCACTATTTCACAAAAACTGTTGGGAAAATTGGAAAATGGTAGGGCAAAAACTGGGCATAGACCAATATCTTACACCATATACCAAAATAAAGTCAAAATGGGTTCATGATTTAGGAGTAAAAGTTGATACTCTAAGTAATTTGGGAAAGCAAGGAATAGTTTACTTATCAGATTTGTGGAAAAGTAAAGAATTCATGACCCAACAAGAGATAGAGAGCATTACAAAATGCAAAGTGGATAATTTTGATTATGTCAAATTGAAATGTTTTTGTACAAAAAAAGCCAATGCAACAAGAATTAGGAGGGAAGCAGAAAATTGGGAGAAAATCTTTGCAACTAGTATCTCTGATAAAGGCCTCATTTCTAAAATATACAGGGAGCTAAGCCAAATATATAGGAATACAAGCCATTCCCCAATTGAGAAATGGTCAAAGGATATGAACAGGCAGTTTTCAGAGGAAGAAATTAAAGCTATCTACAGGCATATGGAAAAATGCTCTGGATCGCTGCTGATTAGAGAAATGCAAATTAAAACAACTCTTAGATACCACATCTCTCCTGTCAGATTGGCTAAAATAACAAATCAGGAGAATGATAAATGCTGGAAAGGATGTGGGGAAATTGGAACATTGTTGCATTGCTGGTGGAGTTGCCAGCTGATCCAGCCATTTTGGAGGGCGGTGTGGAACTATGCCCAAAGGGCTATAGAAATGTTCATACCCTTTGACCCAGTAATACCACTTCTAGGGTTGTATCCCAAAGAAATCACGCAAGCGGGAAAAGGACCCATATGTACAAGAATATTTATAGCAGCTCTCTTTGTGGTAGCCAAGAATTGGAAAGCAAAGGGATGCCCATCAATTGGGGAATGGCTGAACAAGCTGTGGTATATGAAGGTGATGGAATACTATTGTGCCATAAGAAATGGGGATGATGCAGACTACATAACAACCTGGAAAAACCTACACGACATAATGCTGAGTGAGCGGAGCAGAGCCAGGAGAACGTTGTGCACAGCCACAGATATGTGGATTCCGTGAGGACCAACCCTGACATACTGCGCTTCTCTCAGCAACCTAAAGGGGCAAGGACAACTCCAGGGGACTCACGATGGAGAATGCTATCTTCATTCAGAGAAAGAACTGCGAAGTTTGAATACAGACTGAGGCACAATACTACATGCTCGCCTTTTCTGCTTCTCTTTTGTTTTTGGTTTTGGGTTTTTTTTTTTTGTTTTTTTTTTTGGTTCTGTTTCTTCTTTCTCATGATTCATTCCATTGGTCAAAATTCTTCTCCACGACTTGACTAGAGCATAAATTAATTCAATGCGAAGTTATACATGACAGTTATATGAGACTTCATGCCGTCTTGGGGAGGGAGGGGGGAGGGAGGGGAGAAAAACTGGAACTCAAAACTATGTAGAACCGTGTGTGGTAAACTAAAAATAAATTAAAAAAAAAATTTGTATAATAAGAAAAAAAAAATAAAGTAGTATTTTCTTCAGTGGTCTTTTGGACCTCCTTTTCCATTTGGCTAATTCTGCCTTTCAAGGCATTCTTCTCCTCATTGGCTTTTTGGAGCTCTTTTGCCATTTGAGTTAGTCTGTTTTTTAAGGTGTTGTTTTCTTCAGTGTATTTTTCAGTATTTTTTTGGGTCTCCTTTAGCAAGTCATTGACTTGTTTTTCATGGTTTTCTTGCATCATTCTCATTTCTCTTTTCAATTTTTCCTCTACTTCTCTAACTTGCTTTTCCAAATCCTTTTTGAGCTCTTCCATGGCCTGGGACCAGTTCATGTTTTTCTTGGAGGTTTCTGTTGTAGGCTCTTTGACTTTATTAATTTCTTCTGTCTGTATGTTTCAGTCTTCTTTGTCAGCAAAGAAAGAATGCAGAGTCTGAGACTGAATCTGGGGCATTTTCGCTGCCTGGCCATAATCCCAGCCAACTAACTTGACCTTTGAGTTTTTCAGTGGGGTATGACTGCTTGTAGACTACAGAGTTCTATGTTCCACGTTTGGGGGGGGAGGTGCCAGCTCTGCCGCACCAGCACTGCTCCTTCCCCAAGGACCCCCAACCCGAACTGGGCTCAGATCTTCGGCAGGCTGTGCACCCCTGCTCTGATCCGCCACTTAATTCCTCCCACCAGGTGGGCCTGGAGCCGGAAGCAGCAGCAGCTGTAGCTGCCCCACCTCTGCTGCCCCCGGGGCTGGAAGCTGAACTGCGAACTCCTTCCACTCCTGCAGCTTTTCCCACTAACCTTCTCAGCAGTCTTTGGTGTTTGTGGGTTGAGAAGTCTCGTAACTGCCGCAGCTCACTGAATCAGGGCGCTAGGGCCCCCTCCGCCCGGCTTCTGGTCTGGATGATCCAAGTCGTTCAGGCTGGGCTCTGCTCCACTCCGTTCCCAGCTCCCAGCTCCGTGCAGGATAGACCTCACCCAGAGACCATCCAGGCTGTCCTGGGCTGGAGCCCTGCTTCCCTCTGCTGTTCTGTGGGTTCTGCCGTTCTAGAATTGGTTCAGAGCCATTTTTTACAGGTTTTTGGAGGGTCTCGGCAGGGAGCTCAGGCTGGTCCCTGCTTTCCAGCCGCCATCTTCAGAATGATCCGAATGTTTCAATTTTAAATCCACTTAATTGGTACTAAACAGATAACTTCAGAGAACTGTTGAAATTTTTAAAAAAGGAGTCACCTTGATTAATATTAATGGGCTCTGAAAAAGCATAAGTTTTATGTGAATTGCTATAAGAGGCACTTTTTATTTCCGTAGGAACAAAGCTTGAAATAGTAAGGAGGCTTCTGCTCATGAGAGTTAATGACGTAAGTTATGAAGTCCTAACTTCATGTTGTCTACCATCCAAATTAGGTAACCATGTACTCATAAAGGTTTGGAATAGTGAGGTTTATAGAGTGATTTTCTATAATAGGCAGAGGAAAAGTGTCACTAACATACAATATTAATGCATTATTTATTTACTGATTTAATAAACGTATATGACCAGGAAAGAACAATGTGCAGTCTCAATTTACATATTATTTCTCCTTCAAATACCCTAATTTCTCAGATCCTCAACCTACTCGCCTACCAAGAAACTAACCCTCCATCCTACCTCAGCTGCACACAAGATAGTCATATCATTTATCTTGACATAACTCACAAACATACCACCTCCATGTTCAAGAATTCTGAAATCTCCTTATGTAATAATAATATATTTGTTTACCACCTCTACCTTCTATCTTCTCTTACATAACTCTACTTTTTCCAAAAAAATAAATTTATTGTTCTGGAATTATTTTTTCCCAACTTTTTAGAGGCAATCGGGGTTAAATGACTTACCCAGAGTCACACAGCTAGTAAGTGTCTGAGTCCAGATTTGAACTTAGGTCCTCCTGACTCCAGGACTGGTGCCCTATCCTCTGTGCTGCCTATCTGCCCCAGCATTCATTTAACAAAAAGTGAGGTCTGAATTATCTCCCTCATTCTTCCTTTTCCCCCACCCATTAAGACAGCAAGAAATGTGATGTCAGTTGTACATATGAAATCATGTGAAACAATATTTCCATATTAGCCATGTTGCAAAAAAGCAAGAAAAATAAAGCAAAAAAATGTTTCAATCTGCAGTCTGATTCCATCATTTCTCTCTATGGAGGTGGAGAACATTTTTATCATAAGCCTTCAAGAATTGTCTTGGATCATTTTATTGATCAGAGTAGCTAAGTCTTTCATAGTTGACCATTCTTATAATATTGCTGTTGCTATGTACAATATTCTCCTGGTTCTGCTCATTTCAGTTTGCATGAGTTCATGTAAGTCTTACCAGGTTTTTCTGAAATCATCCTGCTCATCATTTCCTATAGCAAAATAGTATTCCATCACAATCACATACCACAATTTGTTCAGCCATTCCCAAATTAGTGGACATCCACTAAATTTCCAATTATTTTCCACCATAAAAAGAGCTTCTATAAAAATCATAGACTATATCTATCTATCTATATCTATATCTATCTATCTATATCTATATCTATCTATCTATGTATCTATGTATCTATCTACCTATCTATCTATCCATCTATCTATCTATCTATCTATCTATCTATCTATCTATCTATCTATACATATATCTTTTTCCTTTATCTTCAATCTCTTTGGGATATAGACTTAGTAGTGGTATTGCTGAGTCAAAGGGTACGCAAAGTTTTAAAGCCCTTTTGGCAGAGCTCCAAATTGTTTTCCAGAATGGTTGGACCAGTTCACAGCTCCACAAACAATTCATTAGTGTTCTAATTTTTTTGCATCCCCTACAATATCTATCATTTTTCTTTTGTCATGTTATCAAATCTTATAGAAGTGAAGTAGTACCTCAGAGTTGTTTTAATTTTTATTCCTCTAATCAATTGTGATTTAGAGCAGTTTTCATATGACTATAGATAGTTTTGATTTCTTCTTCTGAGACTGCCTTTTCAAATTATTTGACCATTTTATCAATTAGAGAAAAACTTGTATTTTTATAAATTTAAATCAGTTCCCTATATATTTGAGAAATAATGCTTTTATCAGAGAAACTATTTTTCCCTCAATTTCCTGCTTTTCTTCTAAACTTAACTGCACTGATTTTCTTTGTGCAAACCTTTTTTAAAAAATTTAATGCAATTAAAATTATACATTTTACTTCCTATGGTCTTCTCTATCTTTCTTTTTGTCATAACCTTTTCCTTTATCAATAGATGTGACAGGTAAAATTTTCCATGCTCCCCTAATTTGTTTATATCACCATTTATGTCTAAATCATGTACCCATTTTGACCTTATCTAGATAACAATATCAGATGTTGGTCTATACCTAGTTTCCGCCAAATTACTTTCCACTTTTTCCAGAAATTTTTATCAAATAATGAGTTCATCATCCTTCTCTTCACCAACCTTATCATCTTCAATTTCTTGAACCCTCAATTCTCTCCCTGGCAATTTGCCCTGAACTAGCCACTCTCTTCTCTTTCCGTAATCCTCTCTCCTTGGTGAAACATTTCAATTTTATACTTTCCTCCTCTCTTGAGTTCTTAAACCCCCTTATCATATCATCAATAATTCTCTGCCAAGGTAGAGTCTTGAATCACTGCAACTATCTGTTGTCTTTGCTCCTATCTATGTGCTGTATGAAGGTAGAAAAAAGCCATGTAACTCTACTAACTGGGTCCACTTCAAATTGATGTTATATAACCTTAACTGGGCCCTTGCTGCTGCTAGACATTTCCATGATACCTCTCAAATCAACTTATTATTCTACTCTCCACACAAGCTTTCCCCAAGTTTTTAATCTACTTTTCAAATGTATGTTTCACTCTCCTCTAAGCTGAAAAACTTGTCTCAATTTTTTGTAGAAAAATAAAGTTGAGGCCGTTCACTATATTTCCCCCTCTTCCTTATTTCCTCTCCCTCAGACGCTTTCTGTCACTTTCTCCTCCTTCACCCCTGTCTCACATAATGAAATGGCTTTTCCCCTTCCCACTCTAATATTTATTATTTATTTTTAACTTTTTAAAAATTTTCAGTTCCAGATTCAGGCTTTTTCATGCTGCTGTTTTTAGAGCTTCCTCTTGGAATTGGCAAGTTTTTGGTGCTTTCAAAGTGGTGCTATCAGCTTCCATGGATTTAATAAACATTTGTATGTTGATGATTCTCAATTCTGCCTTTCCTGCTCCAATTTCTCTGCTGACCTCCAATCTCACATCACCAGCTGCCTTTCACACATCTTGCATTGGATGTCTTAAAGTCAACATATACAACACAGAACTCATTATCTTTCCCTTAGAAACTCCCCTCTCCTGCCTTCCTTATTATGTCTTCTCTATCTCCCAAGTCTGTAACCTAGTAGTCAACCTGGATTCCCCACTATCTCTAACCCTTTATATTCAAGCCATTGGCAAGTCTTATATATATTATTTTTGCCACATGTCTCAAATATACCCCTTTTTCTCTTTTGATACTGCAATCACTTTAGTGTAAGCCTTCATTGTCTCACATTTGGAATATTGAAACAGCCTGATGATGTCTGCCCACCTCAAGTCTCTCTTCAGTTCAAGCTATCCTCCTTTCAGGCACTGAAATGATTTTCCTAAAAGGAAGGTAGAATCATGTCACCCCAATACTTAATGAACTCCAGTGGTTTCTTATAGCCATAAGGAACAACTATTAAAAAAAAGTTTTGTTTGTCATTCAGGGCTCTTCATAACCTACCCCCGACCACTTTTCCAGTCTTTTTAGACCTTACTTCCTAACACATGTGCTTTGATCCAATGATCCTGACTGTTCCACATATAAGACATTCATTGTCTCAGTCCTGTGCATAGTCTCTGACTGTCCCCCCTTGCCCAAAATATTCTCTTCCCTCATCTCTGACTATTGACCTCTATGGCTTCCTTTAAGTCCCCATTAAATTTCCATCTTCTATAGTAAGACTTTTCAAAACTCTCTTACTACCAGTGCATTATCTCTTAAATTATTTTCTATTTATCCTATGTATAGCTTGCATTGCATATATTTGTTTGCATGTTATCATTGCTATTACATTCTACGCTCCTTGAGGGCACAATCATTTACCCCTTTCTGCATCACTAGCACTTAGCATAGTATCTAGCACATGTGGGCACTTAATAAATATGCATTTGTTGATTGAGTCTGCAGTTAGGGGACATGAGGAATGGGAGTTCCTCTAATGAGAGCATTAAAATCATGCAAATATCTATCACTGATATGACTATGGAACCAACTCTGTCCAATGTAATGTGAAACAACAGTATCAAGTAATGCATAAAACAGGAAAATTTATCCTTATTTAGAGTTGGTCAGTCATAGAGAATGTCCTTGTAGAATCCAAACACTCATAAAAGTCTAAGAAGAGTATTCTGTATCTATAGTATGACATGATATTCCAAATACTTCAATTTGAAGATGATGTGCTCACTGACCTAAGCCCAAAGAATAGTACAGGTCCTTGTAAATTAAATTGACTGTCATTATAAATGGATGAATATAACAACTCACATCTGAGAACATTTCTTATATCAAGGCTTATATCAAGGCTATCCAACCTTAGGTTTTTATTGAAATAATAGACAATATGTTTTGATTTGATATTTTAGTGAGAGCTCTGTGGTAGCTCGGCTTCATTTACTAAAGCATTTGTGTAAATTTCTATGCTTGTAGGCAGGCATTATAAATTGCATTGTAGGCCTCATGAGGCCTGCAGGCCACATTTTGGGCAGCCCTGTCTTATATCATGCAGTTGAATAGGGTAATCTATGAGTTAGTACATCAGTATGTATATCTTGGATAGAGAAAGCAGAAGGAAAATTTCTTGGTCCTATAATTCCATAGTACAGTGAGTACATAAGATTGGATTACATGTAATAAATTTCACAGTGCATTAATAATTAATAATAATAACTAGAAATTAAGTAGTTCTTTAGATTTTGTGGAGCACTTTATATACTTTTTTAATTTGATCTTCACAACAATCCTATGAGGTAGATGCTGTTTTTCTCATTTTACAGACAAGGAATCTGAAGCTGAGATAGGTTAAGTTATTTTCTGAGGAAAGATTTCAATTCATTTTTCCTGACTATAGTATAAGCCCCAAATTCTACATTCTGAGCCATTCAGCTTCCTGAACCCAATTATCCCAAGTTGCTCACTTGGCAAAAAAACCCTGCCTTTTCAACATTAATATGTGTTACTATAGAGGTGGTATAGCATACTTGATAGTCTGGGCTTTGAATCAAGAAGACCTGGTCTAAAATTCTGCTTGTATCTCCTTCTAGATATTTGACTCTGGACAAATTGTGTAACCTCTGTGTTTATCAGGCAATGTCCTAAGCTCTATCTATTAGGTAGGTTGTGATTTTTACCGGTGTCAAGAGTCAACTTTTCCCTGAAAAAAATCCTTATTATTGTTCAGTCATTAGAGTAGGGTCCAATTCTTTGTGAGCCTATTTGGGATTTTCTTTGCAAAGATAATAGAGTGGTTTGCTGTTTCCTTCTCCAGCTCATTTTACAGGTAAGGAAACTGAGGCAAACAGGGTTAAGTGACTTGCCAAAGGTCATACATTTGGTAAGTATCTGAGGTCAAATTTGAACTCAGATTTTCTTAACTGCTGACCCAGTGCTTTATCCACTGGGCCACCCAGCTGCCCTTACAAATTCCTTAGCTAATTAAATTATAGATCCTTCTGGTGATTATGTGTTTCCTTGGTCTTTACCCATGTTTGCAAATCATTAAACACCATGTTCTCAGAATAATAAAAAAAATTGTAGGTAACTGAAATACCAATGGGATGAAGAAGGAAAAAACACTTTGAGAATAAATTAGTTGTAGTATATTATCAGCAATAGAATATGCATAAGAAATACTGCAAAAAAAGGATCAGCCAGGATATGTATAACTAGAAGGGGATGGGTATGTCAGTAATTTATTGAGAATAAGGAATAATGAAGGTGTTATACTTCCTCTCACATTGGATGTGTCTTCAGTGGAGGATTTCTAGGATAATTAGATCTTATAGAGTGAAAATGTATAAAAAAGTTGCATTCTATATAGATGAAGCAAATACTTACTAATGGCAATACTTTTTCCGGCTCTTCCCTTTTCTCTTAAACATGCTGGGTTCAGAGATTTTGGGGCTTTGGCAGTAAGAGGTAGAAGAATCATGACATTCAATCCATCAGGTTTGGGGGCATTAAGGTGGTGATTGTTTGGAATTTACTAGTCATGATTCAGTGAAAGAATGAGGGTCAGAATAGCATCATAAAGGGCATGCTTGCATAGTCACTAACATATATACAGAAGTCTGGATTATGATTTTCCTTTGAAATTCATATGGTGTCCCATGTTAAATCCACAGCATGTATTTTGCATCATCCAGGTTTAACTTCTATTGATATTACAAATATTTCCATAATCTTTTGCCAAACAACACTACCATCACCAACAAAAAAAATTAAACATGTTCTGACATTCTTCTTCTTTTATGAAATTGAAATTGAATTTCACATCTTAGAACTTCCAAATCAGTTACTGTTTTTTAATCTTCCTGGCAGTCCAGAAGGTAAAGAATTATGAAATATGCCTCCACCTGGCTTGATAATAAGATTGTGGTTGAGAGACTAAACAATTTCTATCTTTAAAATCTATTTTTTAAAGAAGTAGCATACAGACCATTTTAATTATCTATTATCTTAAAAACAGATGACTTCTTAAAGATGTTTGCAGTAAAATTCTGATCTGTCAGCAAATGGGGAAAGTGGTTTTTTTTTTCATTTTGTATAGCACTTTTATAGAATCACTGCAATTCCCTATTTTGCATGATAAAAGCATCATAATGGCAGGAGTGAGATATTTAGATAAGGTAGTTTGAACTGTTTATGATTCTAAAATTGGATAGATGTAATAAAAACAAAGGAACAGAGACACAGCTCTATTATCCCTTTCAGCCAGGATTATGATGAGGAGGATTTAATGGGCCTTCCTCCCTTCTGGAGAATCAGAGTTCCTCAACTCTTAGCTTTTTCCAGTCTGGATCTCTATGATTGTTTCAGTGTCCAGGGAGAGGGTGCCAGGGGCTTGAGCCTTGAGCTCCTAAAGTATTGGATCTGTACTCTGCACTTTTCTATCTGCTTAGAAAAGTGCCAGAAATCCTGGTAGTTAAGGTCCTTTACATACAGAGGGGCTGACAGTGTAGGCTGGGTTGAAAAAGTAATGAGAACTGCCCCAACAAAATTCTGCAACCCTCTCCCTGCTGCAAGTGGTCTTATAATATTTATTTGAATACATCCAATGAAGAGGAATCCAAGAACTTCAAAGGCAAGCCATTCTATTCTTCCTGAGTTCAAGTAGGCTATCTAAAATTTGACCTTTTGTACCTTCCTTCCTTACCCATAGTTTTATCTTTTGAGGCTGAAAAAAGAAAAGAAAATCTCATTTCCATGTGATAATATTTTAAATACTTGAAGACTTCAATAGTTAAACACTTTAAAGATTTAAGTTAAAAACCATTTCAATCCAATTTTTCCTCTACCTCAGACTAAATGGTATCCATAGGTTCTTCAAAGGACTTTCACTTGGCATAATCTTGAGAATCTTTACTGTCTATGTTGCTCTCCTCTAGAGGCTTTTCAGTTTCTTATTATTCCTTCTAAAATGATGCATAGGATTGAATATGATAAGACATATGTTGCCTGGGGAATGTATGAAGAACTAGCACCTCTGGTGTGAGGGCTTGCCAAGCCCATTTCAGGACTGCTCATTCAGCTTTAGTGTTCACCTGTCACCCAAATCTCACTGGAGTATGAGCAGTGGACACAGCTTGGTAAAATGGTCTCAGCAGATTAGCTAAACAAGGTGGAGGGTAACTGACAGGACTCAAACCTCTCAGTAAGTTAGGTGGATGTCTGCCCCAAGTATGTAAAGACTGGCAGAGCTCCATACCTATCCATTTCTAAATTTTTCACCCTTGTTATATTTTACTTCCTCTCACTGACCCTACCATAACAACAGTGGCATATTTGCATTTTCTTGAAATGACATTTCATATAGTATTTCCATGCCTCTACATAGACTGTCCTCTACTCTTAGAATGTTCTGCCCCTCAAATCAAGGCTTGTAGATTTTCTGGCTTACTTTAAGACTCAACTAAAACCCTACTTTCTTTCAGGAAGCCTTCACATATTTCACCTCTGAATTCTATTCCTTTGAATAGACTGTTCCCCATACCTGTAAAAAATTTTCCTCCCTGTTTCTACCTCATAGGGCACATTGCTGCTTTTTCAAGGCCCAGCAAGATTCTATGCCTTCTAAGCCTATCTCAGTGCTCTGAGGTGTTAATGTTAGCCCTAAAGTTACTTTATATTCTTTTTGAAAATTTTCTAATGAGTGTGTATTATTTCAGGAAATTTTAAACTCCTCGAGGTCCAGGACTGGTTCAGTTTTATTGATATATTTGCATCACTTACCATAGTTCCTGAAATACAACAAGAATTTAATTAATTCTTCCTGAATTTAACTAAACATAAATCCATTTGTTTAATAAAATAAACATGAAGTATTTCATCCTTGTTTTGCTAAAATTTTGATAAGATGATACGTATAGAGGGTCTCTTGTCTGGAGCAATGGATTTGGAGTTATTGGACTTGATATAGAATTTGGGTTTTGGCCACTTGACCACCTGAGTGACCTTGAGTAGGTCATTTAATTTGGCTAGCTCTTAGTTTGCCATTTATAAAGTGAAGAAGGTATATTAAAATAGCTCTAAGGTCAGTTCCTTAGAGAATAAAATTTACGATCCTTTGACTTATGTCTGTGATATTCCCCTGATCCTTCATTATTATAATCATTTTGAGGGGGAAAATAATATGGAAGAGAATCAACTTTTCAAGTAAGTTTAGACAGTAGAATTTCTAGATATCAAGTACAAAGACTGCTGTTCTCTTTCCAGGGGGAGTGAAAGTAGAATTGGGTTGGCAGGCCTCTTTATTTCTCCAGTAATGTCAAGATGTGAAAATTCGATGAGTAAATTATAGTGTGATTGTAAGAACACTGGACATAGAACGAGGGCTCTTTTGCTCTAATCTTACTCTGCTGCTAACTGGTTGTATGAACATTGGTTGGTCATTTCCTCTTCTAGTGTGAGTATTACAGAAAATAACATCCTTAGAGCCAGAAGGGATATTACCTAGTTCAACATTTTCTTCCTGAGGCCAAGAAAGGTTAGGAACTTGCTCAAGGTTTCCTAGGAAGTAAATAATAAAGTCAGGATTTGAATTCCGGTCTGATGACTCCAACATCAACACTCTTAACATTGTACTCTGATCCATTTCAATTTCATTCTTAAGTAAAATGATGGGGCATGGAGTAGATAATTTCTAATGTTGTTTCCAACTCTAAAATTTTCTTACTGTCTAAATTTTGAATTAGATAACTCTAACTGACCTCTAGCACTTTATCTTATCTTTCTCCCAGCTCCACATTCTTCAAGCAACACATGCTTATTCCTTTTCACAGTCCTGGAACTAAGCAAAGCCACCTTGCTATGGTCAATTCAATATCATTCTCTTTACTAGTACACCATGTATCAATTGTATATTTTCAAAAGTACATATCACTTTTCTTAATATAGATTAATAAATATATTTTCCTAATATAACTGACCAAAAACCTTCTATTCAACCCTGAAAGGAATGTTTTCTTTTCAATCAGTTTTAGAAATTTATTAAGTACCTACTATATGCCAAGCACTATATTTAGCACAGGAAATATGCATTGGAAATATGAAAACTAGTATCTTCTTTCAGGGAGCTTACAGTCTAATGGAGAGATAACATACTATATTGGGAATCAAGATGAGCTCTTAGCACTTATTCAACCAAGTGCCCTTGAAGAGTTTGGCCTTTGTTTCCTTGATTAAATTAGGAGTCTTTGATGACCTCCTTCCCTCAAGGGAAAGCCTAGTTTACATGGGTTTGAGTGACATGTTTGTGGCATCAGAGACGTCTAGACCACATGGGTTTAAGTCACATTTTTGTGATAATTTTAGGTCACGTGGATGAGTCACATGTGTGACTCACCTTTGACCCTGAACAAGATATAAAACAAGGGGTTGGCTTTGTTATTTTGGAGCTCTGAGCTACAGCAGTAGTGATGTGTGACTCTGGGCCAGCCATTGTTGAGCTCCCGGCTGAACCCAGATGTTGGTAACTACAAATTGTGTTTGGTCTGTTTACAAATGTATGTTTGTAATTTGTTTGTATTTGCTCTGAAGTTCAGGGTGCTGGCTGTTTCCCCTGAATGAAGTGGATGATATTTGTATGCTTGATTAATTTGAGTTTGTTAACCATTTAATGTTGCTTTCCTTAATAAAGCAGATCAAAAGAACCTGGGCTTGCAGCTTTCTGTGAGCTGGTTGTTGTTGGTTTTACACCCCCACAGCAGCTTCTAGCCAAATTGTTGCAACACATGCCAATAAAAGTTTATAAAGAAATGATTTGCAAGTAAATGCTAAATTATCAACCAAGGGAAACCACTAAAATCAATAGAGATGAAGAACGGCTTTTTGGATTGAATTCTAAGGATCCAATGGAAGTCTCATCCCTCTGGCTCTTCAACTTTATTTGTATTTTAGGGACTTTTCATTTTCCTGAATATAATAATGTGATTTCTTTGTGAAGCAGCTGGTGGCACAGTAGATAGAGCACTGGTCCTGGAGTGAGAAAGACCTGAGTTCAAATGTGACCTCAGATACTTACTAGCTGTGTAATTCTGGGAAAGTCACTTAATTACTGTTTGCTTTAGTTTCATCAGTTGTTAAATTGAAATCATAAAGCACCTACCTCACAGGGTTGTTGTGTATGTAAAATAAGATAATATATGTAAAAATACTTAACACATTGCCTGGCATATAGTAGGTGCTACATAAATGCTTATTTCCTTTACTTCCCTTCCCTCACCCAAATAATGGTAAATTTAAACGTGCAAACATCCTCAAACCTAAGGATCAAAGATCAAATCGCTATTTCCTATTGTATTTCCCTTTCAACTCCTTGCTTCAATCTGACTTTGGTGGTTCTTAGACTTTAGTCCCATAGGCTGAGCTATGAGAAATCATAAAACAATTCCCAGGATGTTTGAGAGGACTCTGGGTCCTCTGAGCTTTCCTCTTGTCACATTTTCCTATATCTCTCCCTCATGCTTATCTAAGAAATGCTTAGTATAATTGTAGTATGAATGGCTATCATTCATATGAACTTCTGACTTCTAATTATCATGAACCTTGAAAAAATGTGGACATTGTTAAATCTGCCAGATTAACCTTGTTTTAAGTTGCTAGGTGGCACAGTGAATAGAGCACAAAGCCTATAGGCAAGAAGTCTCATCTTCATGAGTTCAAATCTGGCCTCAGATACTTACTAGCTGTGTGATCTTGGGCAAGTGACTTAACCCTGTTTGTCTCAATTCTTTATTTGTAAAATGAGCTGGTGAATGAAGTGGCAAACTACTCCAGTATCCTTGCTAGGAATACCCCAAATGGGGTCATGAAGAATGACTGAACAACAAGCTGCATTTGCTCGTCTCCTTAATTACCATCCTCTCAGACTGCTCTTCACCACTTAAAATTATTACTTGTCCAGCATAGATGCTAGTTAGGCTGAGGAGACAGGGACATCAGCAGTCCCCTGAGCACGTTGCTATGGGATTGTCTGTCTCCTCAATAGAAGAACTAGTCCCCAAAATGCTCTCATTTTACTCTGACCTTATATTTCTGAGGAACAGTTGTGTTTTGAAATCTAGTTTAATGTCCCCATTGAAGCAGGGGTTATAAGCAGGATAGGGTTACCTAAATGTGAATCAATAACAATAACAATAAAATTTATACATATCATTTGCCATGTGATAAGTGTTTGTAATTATTATCTTATTTGAGAATCATAAACTTAAGTACTATTATTATTTCCATTTTACATATAAGGAAACAGAGGCAAACTGAATTTAAGTGACTTGCCCAAAGTCATACAGCCAGTAAGTATCTGAGGCTGAATATGAACTCAAGTATTCCTGACTCCAGACCCTGTGCTCTATCTGTTGAGCCACCTGGCTGCCCATAAAACCAGTAGCTTTATTCCTATACAAGAAAGGAAATGCTAAGCAATAAAGAGTCACAAAATGATGACACTTGGTCAAGAACATCATATTAATGCCTCATTGAGACATTTGCGAATTGCTTATTTGTGAGTATATATTAGCTATTTTATATTGCCTAAATGGATTATAGATTTATCAATTCCAAGTTGTCTCTTTCTTTCTTCTCTTCAAAGTCTATCTCTTTGTGGGTAGTTCTTTCCCTCTTGGTACATCTGTCCTATTTCCTACATCTTGTGTTGTTACGATGGCTGTTGCAAGTGTCCTGGTAACTGGTATAACATTGCTCAGGTGCCCCAGAGGGGAAAATTCCAACTATCTTTTGAGGTACAACAAGATCCTGTATCAAGGAAAAAGAAGACACAGATAGCAGGTGGCCTCACCCCAGACACAGACGTGATTAGAAGGCCATGATTTCACAACTTGTGGATTGGTGAATGGAAATGTATACCCTCATCAATCCTTCAGGTCATAGTGTCATCTTTACACTCAAAAGTTGACAAGAAGAAAAAGCTAGAGGGGTAAAGATTGTCCATTTTTTTCACACAATTATGGCTCAACCTCATTTGAATGACTCTTAATGGCCAAAAGGAAGCAAGGGGAGGGCACTGGTGCCTGTCTGGAAGGGTGAAGAGGGCAAGAAGGACCCCTTCATCACACATCTCCATTGAAACACTACATTGGTTCTTCTACTCTACCACACCATGATGGGCTAGGATGTGAAGTAAATGAGAGTTGTAATTACATAACTGTGGAATAAAATAGGTTATGCATTTATACCAAAAACAAATCTTTGTAATTTAGAGATTTGAGTTTGATGAATGATATTCCTTTAGGAATGCCTTCTCTCCAATAGTACAAAAAAATTCTTCCAGGTTATTTTTAAAACTCTATTAATTGTAGCAGGGATGTATTTTAATGAAAAATTATACACAAAATAGTCTTTATCATTTAATTATATTCTTATATTGGTTCTAAACACCCTTATAATCATTCATGATTGACTAAATCCAAATTTACTTGACTTCGTTGCATGCAGAGCTGAAGCCTATTTATCTGAATGCTAATATCATTTTGATCAATGCCCTTAGGATACATATATAGCACATTTTTAGAAAGGGTTTTAAATATTTTAAGGATGTAGCTTTTTGGTAGATCAATAAATTCCCTGTAGTTATATAATATTTGTTTAGAGTCTGCTTCATCAAAC
The DNA here is from genome assembly GCF_011100635.1 of Trichosurus vulpecula. Taxonomy (NCBI): domain Eukaryota; kingdom Metazoa; phylum Chordata; class Mammalia; order Diprotodontia; family Phalangeridae; genus Trichosurus; species Trichosurus vulpecula. The sequence continues at coordinate 222,429,853 of NC_050575.1, read as the reverse complement.
TTAAGTATTTTTTTCAACAGCTGAGTCTTACATGAATATTTTATTTGGAAACTATATCTTTTGGAGGACAGTGTAAGATGATCTTGCCTTATGCAAAATTAGGCCCATTTTCTTTTCCATGAACATCTGTTTAATGAGTAAAATCAAAAGCTCCATGTTTAGTTAGCAATATATTTTGTATATATGTTTATATGCACACACATATCCCCTACACTTACATAAGTGTGCAAGTATGTACATGTATAAATTTCACATATGATACATATGTAAAAATCTACATGCAAAAGTCTCTATTATCAAAATAGTTTCAAACTCTCAGTAATTTTTTGTATACATATGACACTTTTAATTTATCATGACGTTCTAAAGATGAACAGTTTGATAAAGATAAAAGCATACATAAATACTCTCTAGAAATATCTTTTTATGCCTAAGTAAATTTTAATCCTAAGGAGAATTGAATTACTGTGAAGCCTTTTCCCCACCACAGGTTCTAAAATACCACATTATTGAAATGGGAACCCATAGACCAGAAATAATTTTTAAGTGTCAAGTAAATTGCTTACCTTGAGTGATCATCCTTACTATCCCTAAATGCCCTGTCACTCACTCTGCCCTCCTCAAAAATGAAGAAAATAATGATATATTCATGTACTTGTGATTTTATTTCCTTCAATTTTTAAAATTTAATTAAATTTGTTTAATTCCAATTGTGTGAAAGGCACTGTGCTAGCTGTTAAGAAATCAAAATAAATAAAACATCAAATTTGGAACACTGGGTAGAAATTGAAGACAGATGATGTGATATTTCATAGATGAAAAAGCTTCTACTGGGCTATCTTAGACATAGTGTGATTCTTACTTTTTGGAGCTTTTTACATAGAGTTAAGATGACCACTTATCAGAGACACTTTAGTCTTATTCAGGTCTTGGTTGAACTAGATTAGGATTCTTAATGTGTGTGTGTGTGTGTGTGTGTGTTAGACTCTTTTGGAAGTCTAGCACAGTGGTGTCAGACTCAAGTAGAAACAGATCCCTGTGGATCACATAATGGCTTAGAAAACCGCAAATTAACATTACCTATGTTGTAGTGTATTTTTTAAAAAAATTGTTAAACATTTCTCACTTATATTTTAATATGATTCAGGCTCACTCACTTACTGCCCTTATGCCAGTCCAAGTGTGACACAGTTGATCCAATGAAACCTATGGACCACTCCTCAAATTTAGGTTTTTGCTTACATTCATAATTGAAGAAAGTGCTAAATTTTAGTAAATTTTAGTAAAGATATGTAATATGAGGATTTTATATACATACATACAAACATGTAAATTTTTTTCCCATTCAAATTCACAGATACATGTTGAAATCTACCTAGAGAGCCTTTGGTCTAGGGATTAAAAGCTAAGTCTGTCTCTCTAAGTCCACCCCTAAAATTGCATTAATTGGTACTCTCATTTGTAATGCAATAAATATAATCCTCAGAAATATATTCTTTTCAGAAACAAAAGCTCTTGTTTTCATAATTCAGGAAGGTCAATGTATTGAAAAATTAATTTTAAATGTAGTATCTTTAATGAGTTTGAGACTGCCTCTTTTGGGGAATGAAGTTATTTGCACAGATATAATTTTAGTGATCTCTATTTGAACCAAAACGGATTTCAGTCTCTAAGGTCTTTTTAATCATTTATTCACGATCAAAACTGGACTATATGATGGAACCATTGGGCATCTTCCCAAGGGGCTGCTTTGTAAATTCTGAGTTTGAGGAAGAAATACTGCATATTAGTTTGGCATTGTGGGAAGTATCTCAGCAGGCATTCTTGATGGAAGTCATGCAGCTACCTTGCTGTGAGTAAAATTATAATTACCATGATCAACAACATTCTTGAATCATTGCTTTGTGTTACATATTTGAAGTATAAAAATCTGTAATACAGTACTTGCTTTTGAGAAAATTTAAACACACAAATAATTGTAAGGAGAAGAATTCAACCCAGTCCAAAATCATATTGCACCAAACATGAAGGGATAGTCCAACTTATTTGGTGAAGTGAATACTGAATTAAGTGGATCATTATTTGGGGGTCAGGCCAGGGATGTACTTGGAATACTTTCCCATAATTTCATTTGGAACCTAGAAAGGTTTTTAAAATTAGTTGTCTTGTTCCTTGTTTGAAGGAGTTTCATCCTGTCACTCACCTCTTCTTTTGATTATGTCATATCTTTTCATGGTGGACCATAAAGTGGTTCTTGTTGTACTCATGTGTCTCTATATTAATGCTAATACCAAATCTGAATTCCTCTGCTTAGCATTGAAAGGCCTTCAAAATCTGACTCCAACTTACCTTTCTAGCCTTGCTGTTTTGTATTCTCCATAACATACTCTGTGGTCCAGTTAAATTTGGCTATTTGTTATTCCTCACATAAGATATTCCATTCCTCCTATTTGTGTTTTTACCCTTGCTATCCCCCTATACCTGGAATGCACTTCCTTGTTAGCTTCATGTCTTAGAACCTCCTAGTTCCCTTCACAGATAAGGTCAGATGGCATCGCCTATATTAAGACTTTCCTGTCTTCTTTACTAGTTGCTAGTGATCTCACCAGACAAATTACCTTGCATTTATAGTGTATATATTTTGCTGATACTCAGATTTATACATATTTTCTCTTTATATAGAATACTTTGAGAGCAGACATTTCCATTTTTCTTTCTATCTCTGGAACCTAATATTGAGCCTGGCCCATAATAGGTGATATATAAATGCTTGTTGGTGTAAAATTCTTGTCCCTGCTACTGCTTTATACTTATGATACTTACAAAAACCTGTTCTGGTAAGTCTATTTGTATATTAGCCCAGCATCTTCTGAACTTTTAAGACCTTGCTGTTATCTTAAGACACTTTCTTCTATTTTTTTGCCCCCAGAAATGGACCCAGAAGCCAGTGAAAGATTATGGGTTACCCCAATATTTTCTGTCAATACTCCTTTTACTTTATTTTGGATATCATCTTTTTGTCATTCCTTGTTCAAGCACACCTTGTGTTTGTCCTTCATTTTTAAGAGGATCCATGGCATCAGGGAAATGATGACATGAATTGCACTTGACTTTGATTTGGGTGAGGGAGGGCTGTGACAGTTCTGGAGAAGAAAAGTGAGGCTGGTGACTTCAAGCACACCACAGATTAGATAAAATAGGTTTTAGGCAGTAGGGCTACAAGATTTCATTTCTCTCTTCTAGAAATTATCTAGCATTGCTACTGGCTCTGACCTATGCTTCTCCCCAGGTCAGCTGTCCTTGTAATCCAGTTTGGCTTTTCTCCTTCTCCCAAGGGTTATATTTCTCCAATTTCTCCTCATTTCTAAAATATACAGGGAGCTAAGCCAAATATATAGGAATACAAGCCATTCCCCAATTGAGAAATGGTCAAAGGATATGAACAGGCAGTTTTCAGAGGAAGAAATTAAAGCTATATACAGGCATATGGAAAAATGCTCTGGATCGCTGCTGATTAGAGAAATGCAAATCAAAACAACTCTTAGATACCACATCTCTCCTGTCAGATTGGCTAAAATAACAAATCAGGAGAATGATAAATGCTGGAAAGGATGTGGGGAAATTGGAACATTGTTGCATTGCTGGTGGAGTTGCGAGCTGATCCAGCCATTTTGGAGGGCGGTGTGGAACTATGCCCAAAGGGCTATAGAAATGTTCATACCCTTTGACCCAGTAATACCACTTCTAGGGTTGTATCCCAAAGAAATCACGCAAGCGGGAAAAGGACCCATATGTACAAGAATATTTATAGCAGCTCTCTTTGTGGTAGCCAAGAATTGGAAAGCAAAGGGATGCCCATCAATTGGGGAATGGCTGAACAAGCTGTGGTATATGAAGGTGATGGAATACTATTGTGCCATAAGAAATGGGGATGATGCAGACTTCATAACAACCTGGAAAAACCTACACGACATAATGCTGAGTGAGCGGAGCAGAGCCAGGAGAACGTTGTGCACAGCCACAGATATGTGGAGTCCGTGAGGACCACCCCTGACATACTGCGCTTCTCTCAGCAACCTAAAGGGGCAAGGACAACTCCAGGGGACTCACGATGGAGAATGCTATCTTCATTCAGAGAAAGAACTGCGAAGTTTGAATACAGACTGAGGCACACTACTACATGCTCGCCTTTTCTGCTTCTCTTTTGTTTTTTGGTTTTGGGTTTTTTTTTTTGTTTTTTTTTTTGGTTCTGTTTCTTCTTTCTCATGATTCATTCCATTGGTCAAAATTCTTCTCCACGACTTGACTAGAGCATAAATTAATTCAATGCGAAGTTATACATGACAGTTATATGAGACTTCATGCCGTCTTGGGGAGGGAGGGGGGAGGGAGGGGAGAAAAACTGGAACTCAAAACTATGTAGAACCGTGTGTGGTAAACTAAAAATAAATTAAAAAAAAAAATAAAAAAAAAAAAAGACTTGCGAGACTACCTTATAAGATAGTGTCTTTAGTCATTATTATACTAAGATATACTTAAATTCAGTGTGTGTGTGTGTTTGTGTGTGTGTGTATGAAAGGAGAGAGCTACACAAAGGACAGTATGTCTTAGGTAGTGAAACTGGCTTTTCTCCCTGAGAGTCTGTCCTGTGCCCCTATAATGCAGTCAATATCTCTCTATCTTCCAAACTATGTGAGGAGGCAGAAATGATTCATAAGTTGGTAAAGGCAGACCCTAGGAAAGAGCCATCTCAGTGACATTCCTATTTCTGGACACGGTCACCCAGGAAGAAGTAGGCAAATATGGGAATCCATGATATGTGGGGGTGGTAGGCAGGAATACTACTACAGTAAGGAAGTATATCCCTTCCCAAAATGTTGATGATTTTAGTCAAAGATCCAGTAACCCCATTTTAATAATGGCCATGAAAGAAACTCTGTAAAAATCAATTAATCAATGTGGATGACACACAAAATTCTATTTAACACTCAATATAGAAGAAATATAAAAATTTAGAATACAAAAAAGTAGAGACCAATATTGTTGCAAAACTAGTCATTAAACAAAACAAACAATAAAATTGAATGAAGATTGTTTGTTCATCTGTGATGTTTGTGTGAGGAAAAACATGCCTAATCAGGGAGGATGAGAGAGATGATGAATTTTAGAATATTTTAAAGGAAATTGAGAAGAGAACAGAAGGAAAAAGGAGAGGAGAGCATAACAGTCTCACATAATAAAGTGTTCCCTATCCATATTCCTAACCCTCTTGTACAAAGAAGGGAAAAAAACACATTTTCATATCTCTTCTTCAGGGCAGTTATGATTACACAACATTTCATTTTCATATTTTTTATTTATGTTGTTATTCTACCTATATGTTATTTTATTTGTTCTGCTTACTTTAAAAAAACAAAACAAAACAAGACAAAACAGAACTTTCCAGGATATTTATTGGCTTAGAAGTTATCAACACAAGTTTTTTATTCTATTAATTTCTGTTTTTAATTAATTTTTCATTTTTAGTTTAAACACTCTGTTCCACAAGTTTTTGAGTTCCAAATTTTCTCCCCCTCCCTGTCTTCTACCCTCCCACCAAAGATGGCTTGTAATCTGATATAGGTTCTACATATACCTTCACATTAAACTTGTTTACACAATGGTCAAGTTGTAAAAAAGATTTATTATCAATGTCATGAACCATGACAAAGAAGAAACATAACCTAAAAGGAAGAAAAAAATAGAGAACGAATAGTTTGCTTCATTCTACATTCAGACCCTGCAATTCTTTCTTTGGATGTGGATAGCTTTTTCCATCATGAGTCCTTTGGAGCTGTCTTAGAACCTTGTATTGCTGAGAAGAGTGAAGTTTATCAGAATCAGTCATCACAGACACCTTGTTTCTGTAATTGTGTATAATGTTTTCCTGGTTCTGCTCCCCTCACTGAGCATCAGATCATGTACATCTTTCCAGGCTATTCTGAAGTCTATCTGCTCCTCATTTCTTATAGCACAATATATTCCATTACATTCATATACCACAACTTGTTTAGCCATTCCCCAATTGAAGGGCATGGGCTTGATTTCCAATTTTTCGATGCCACCAAAAGAGCTTCTATAGATATTTTTGTACATATGGGTCCTTTTCCCATTTGTATGATCTCTTTGGAATACAGCCCTAGAAGTGGTATTGCTGGGTCGAAGGGTATAAAATTTTTTTTCCTTAATCTAATTTAATTTGATTTTTTAGATATCATCCCTTCATATTCAACTCACCCTATGCCCTCTGTCTCTGTCTCTGTCTCTCTGTCTCTCTCTCTCTCTCTCTCTCTATGTGTGTGTGTATGTATATATATATATGTATATATATACACACACAAACACACACACACACACACACACACACACACATATATATATATATATATATATATATATATATATATATATATATATATATATATATACGCATATTCCTTTCAGCTACTATGATATTGAGGTCTCATGAATCATACACATCATCTTTCCATGCAGGAATGTAAACAAAACAATTCAACTTCAGTAAGTCCCTTATGATTTCTCTTTCTTGCTTACCTTTTCATACTTCTCTTGATTCTTGTGTTTGAAAGTCAAATTTTCTATTCAGCTCTGGTCTTTTCACTGAGAAAGCTTAAAACTCCTCTATTTTGTTGAAAATTCATATTTTTCCTTGGAACATGACACTCAGTTTTGCTGGGTAGGTGATTCTTGGTTTTAGTCCTAGCTCCATTGACCTCTGGAATATCGTATTCCAAGCCCTTCAGTCCCTTAATGTGGCAGCTGCTAGATCCTGTGTTATCCTGATTGTTTTTCCACAATACTCAAATCATTTCTTTCTGGCTCCTTGCAGTATATTTTCCTTGACCTGGGAGCTCTGGAATTTGGTGACAATATTCCTAGGAGTTTTCTTTTTGGGATCTATTTGAGGAGGTGATCTGTGGATTCTTTCAATCTCTATTTTACCCTCTGACTATAGAATATCAGGGCAGTCCTCCTTGATAATTTCTTGAAAGATGATATCTAGGCTCTTTTTTTGATCATGGCTTTCAAGTTGTCCAATAACTTTTCAATTATCTCTCCTAGATCTATTTTCCAGGTCAGTGGTTTTACCAATGAAATATTTCACATTGTCTTCCACTTTTTCATTCCTTTGGTTCTGTTTTATAATATCCTGATTTCTCATAAAGTTTGTAGCTTCCACTTGCTCCAATCTAATTTTAAGGTAGTATTTTCTTCAGTGGTCTTTTGGACCTCCTTTTCCATTTGGCTAATTCTGCCTTTCAATGCATTCTTCTCCTCATTGGCTTTTTGGAGCTCTTTTGCCATTTGAGTTAGTCTATTTTTTAAGGTGTTGTTTTCTTCAACATTTTTTCAGTATTTTTTTGGGTTTCCTTTAGCAATTCATTGACTTGTTTTTCATGGTTTTCTCTCATCATTCTCATTTCTCATCCCAATTTTTCCTCTACCTCTGTAACTTGCTTTTCCAAATCCTTTTTTGAGCTCTTCCATGGCATGAGACTGGTTCATGTTTTTCTTGGAGGCTTTTGATGTAGGCTCTTTGAATTTGTTGACTTCTTCTGGCTGTATGTTTTGGTCTTCTTTGTCACCAAAGAAAGAATCCAAGTCTGAGACTGAATCTGAGTCTGTTTTCACTGCCTGGCCATGTTCCCAGCCAACTTACTTGACCCTTGAGTTTTTCAGCAGGGTATGACTGCTTGTAGAGTAAAGAGTACTTTGTCCTAAGCTTGAGGGGATGTGCTGTTGATTTCAGAGCTATTTCTATACAGCCAGCTCTGCCACACCAGCATCCTCCTTCCTCAAGCACCGCCAACCCGGACCTGAGGCAAATCTTAAGCAGGCTCTGCACTCCTACTCTGATCTGCCACTTAATTCCTCCCACTAGGTTGGCCTGGGAAGCAACTGCAGCTGTAGTTTTGTAGCTGCACCACCCCTGCTTCTCCTAGGGTGGTGGCCCAGCTGCGAACTTTTTTCACTCTGTCCCCCACAGCTTTTCCCACTAACCTTCTCTGTTGTCTTTGGTGTTTGTGGGTTGAGAAGTCTGGTAACTGCCACAGCACACTGATTCAGGGGGCTAGGGCCTGTTCCACTTGGCTCCTGGTCTGGTTGGTCCTGCCGCCACCCAAGCTGGGCTCTGCTCCCCTCTGTTCCGTGCGCAATAGACTTCATCCAGCAACCATCCAGGCTGTCCTGGGCTGGATCCCTGCTTCCCCCTGCTATTTTGTGGGTTCTATAGTTCTAGATTTTGTTCAGAGCCATTTTTGATAGGTTTTTGGAGGGACCTGGCGGGGAGATCATGGAAGTCCCTACTTTGCCACAGCCATTTTGGCTCCACCCCCTGTTGTTGGGTATGCACATTTTTATAGCCCTTTTGGCATAGTTCCAAATTGTTCTCCAGAATGGCTGGGTCAGTTCACAACTTCACCAATGATAAAACAGTATTCCAATTTTCCCACATCCTCTCCAGCATTTATAATTTTTGTTTTGTCGTGATAGCCATTCTCACAGGAAAGATATGGTACCTAAGAGTTGCTTTGATTTGTATTTCTCTAATCAATAGTGATTTAGAGCATTTTTCATATGACTATAGATATCTTTAATTTCTTCTTCTGAAAACTGCCTGTTCGTATCCTTTGATCATTTCTCAATTGGGCAATGGCTTGTATTCCTATAAATTTGACTCAGTTCCCTGTGTATTTTAGACATGAAGCCTTTATCAGAGCCACTGGTTGCAAAAGATTCTTCCCCAATTTTATGCTTCCCTCCTAATCTTGGTTGCATTGGCTTTGTTTGTACAGAAACTTTTCAATTTAATGTAATCAAAATTATCCATTTTTCATTTCATAATGCTCTCTGTCTCTTCTTTGATCATAAATTCTTTCTTTCTTCATAAATCAGACAGGTAAACTACTCCTTGTTCTCCCAAATTGCTTATATTATCAGCCTTTATATCTAAATCATGAACGCATTTAGACTTTATTTTGGTACACATTGTAAGACATTGGTCTATGCCCAGTTTCTGCCACACTATTTTCTAGTGTCCCAGTGGGGTTTGTGAAATAGTGAGTTTTTATCCCAGAATCTGGACTCTGGATTTATCAGAATAGATTACTAAAGTCATTGACTACTGTGTCTTTTGTACCTAATCTATTCCACTGATCCAGAATTCTATTACTTAGCCAGTACCAAGTAGTTTTGAGGATTGCTGCTTTGTAATATAGCATTCTTTAGCATTTCTTTTCATTAATTCTCTTCATATTCTGGACCTTTTGTTCTACCAGATTAATTTTGTTATTATTTTATCCAGCTCTGTAAAATATTTTTTGTAGTTTGATTGGTATGGCACTGAATAAGTAAATTAATTTAGGTAAAATTGTCATTTTTGTTATATTAGCTCAGCCTAACCAAGAACAACTAGTGTTGTGCCATTAATTTATATTCTGACTTTATGTGTGTGAGAAGTGTTTTGTAATCATGTTCATACAGGTCCTGAGTTTGTCTTGGAAGGTAGACTCCCAAATATTTTATAGTGTCTACAGTAACTTTAAATGGAATTGCTTTTTCTCTCTCTTGCTGTTGGCCTTTGTGTACTATATAGGAATGCTATGGATTTATGTGGATTTATTTTATGTCCTGCAACTTTGCTAAAGTTATTTACTATTTGAAGTAGTTTTTTTACTTGATTCCCTATGTAAATTATCATATCATCTGCCAAGAGTGATAACTTAAATTCTTCTTTGCCTCTTCTAATTCCTTCAATTACTTTTTCTTCTCTTATTACTAAAGCTAACATTTCTAGTACCAAATTGAATAACAGTGATGATAATGGACATCCTTGTTTCACCCCTGATGTTACTGGAAATGCATCTAGTTTATCCCCATTACATATAATGCTTGCTGATGGCTTTAGGTAGATCATTTTAAGGAAGACTGTGTTCATTCCTATGAATGAGTGTTATATTTTGTCAAAAGCTTTTTCTGCATCTATTGAGATAATAATATTGTTTTTTCTTGTTTTGTTGATGATATGATCAATTATGCTGAGAATTTTCCTAATATGGAAGCAGCCTTGCATTCCTAGAATAAATCCTACATGGTCATGGTGTATGTTTCTTGTGATAAGTTGCTGAAATATTTTTGCTAACATTTCATTTAAAATTTTGGCCATCTATATTCATTAGGGAAATTGGCCTATAACTTTCTTTCTCTGTCTTGACTGTTCCTGGTTTAGGTATTAGTACCACATTTGTGTCATAAAAAGAGTTTGGTAGGACTCCTTCCTTGCCTATTTCACAAATAGGCTATAAAGTATGGGAATTAATTGTCCTTTACATGTTTGATAGAATTTGCTTGTCAATTCATGTGGCCCTGGAGATTTTTTCCTAGGGAGTTCATTGACGGTGTGTTCAATTTATTTTTCTGAGATGGGGTTATTTAGGTATTTTACTTCCTCTTCTGTTAATCTAGGCAATTTATGTTTTTTCTAAATAGTCATCCATTTCCCTAAGATTATCAAATTTGTGGGCATACATTTAGGCAAAATAATTGCTAATTATTGTTTTAATTTCCCCTTCATTGGGGGTGAATTCACTCTTTTCATTTTTGATACAGGCAATTTGGTTTTCTTCTTTCTTTTTTTAATCAAATTGACCAAAGGTTTATCAATTTTATTGTTTTATTTTCATAAAACCAGCTTTTATTTTTTATTTACTAGTTGAATAGTTTTCTTAATTTCAAATTTATTAATTTCTTTGGGTTTTCAGTATTTCTAATTTGGTATGTAATTGGGGATTTTCAATTTCTCCTTTTTCTACCTTTTTCAGTTGCATGCCCAATTCATTCATCTCATATTTCCTCTGTCTAATTCATGTAAGCATTCAGAGATATAAAACTTTCCCTAAGAACTATTCTATTGATTTCACTCAAAAGTTTATGGCTGTCCATTATTTTGCAAGGCACTGATATCTCATGCCAAACTCAATTGAGTAAATAAGGAAATTGTAGCATAGAAAAGAGGTAACTTAGATATGGCGTACGGGGCATATTTGCAAGACTTCATGTGAAAAAGAGATTAGACTTGTTTCGCTTAGACCTGAGGGCCAGAAGTTACATGAACAATTAATAGAAGTACCAAGGAGGTAGATTTAGGATTATGAAATTTATCAATAATCAAAACAGTGCAAAAGCAGATTATGGAACATTTACAGGTTAATGGGTTCCTCTTCACTGTGAGACATCATTCAAAGGACTGACTGGTGATTGTATCATAGAGTGGATTTTATTCAAGTATGGGATTGACTGGAAGGCTTCTTCAATCTTTTTGAACTCAGAATTTTTGTGTTTCTTTGCTCATATCCAGAGGTAGAATACATCTAATGATATCAGATAATATGATTTATCTAGATATTTTCAGTTCTGTTCAAGATCCCGAAGGAGGTTTTGAATGGAGAAGAAGAAAAAAGATCATAGGCTACTGCTAAGCCATATAGCATGGCCATTAGTTTGTATGAAAAGCAATGGAGGTGTCCAGTGATCCACAGGAAGAAACATGTAGGATGTGGGGGAAGAATAACTTGCATAATAGTGAATGAATAAAGTACATAATAATGTGAGAATATAGATATAACCTGTGATGCATGATTTTTGGTACTGGGTTAGATATTATCCATAATAGAAATATGATAACAAAAAGGCAAAATTATTCAAAAGAAATAGGTTAGATAGGAGAGGTAGTATAATAATCTTACATATCAAAAGGCCATGCTTTTATGTGGCAATCTATGAATCAGAGTAGACTACATGGTGGAAAAAAAAGGATGAGGAACAAAAGAAGCAAAAGTGAAAGACATATTGTGGTGGGAATATATTATAGTATGCCCAGCCCGTCAGAGCACATATTGAAAGATGAATTCTAGTAGATCAGAAAGTTGACCTGAAGGCAAGACATAATAATAATATGTATTTATTCAGAATTTGATGAGGTTTCTCTTTAAGTCCAGAAGAACTGATAAATTCCTGACAAATAATTATCAATGATAATTTTATACTTCAGCAAGTAAAGTAACATACAAAACAGCTATTGTAGATATTATTTTGTTCAATAAGATAAACTAATTTCCCAGCTAGAAATTTCTGGAATATGAGGAGGAAGTTTTCTTACAATTGTAGAATTTCTTACACAAAAGGGGGTGGGATTAAAAGCATAGTTTTACACAGACCTTATATTTTGTAGCTGCAGGTTTTGAACAGTTCAGAGGAAGAATTGTAGCATTTCATGGAGTACATTTCTGTGAGAGAAATCAGTTCAAGAGTGAAAATATGGTCTCATGAATTAAATTTTATCAGCAAAATGCAGGTAATTTCAGTATGGGTAAAATGGAAACCTACTGACCAATTAAGCTTCAGGTTTTTTTTCAAAAAAAAAACTATGTATGTATGTATGTGTGTGGCTGTGAGTACACAGAAGCAAGATTATAACTGTGGATTAATACAAACGTATGTCATTCTTGAAAGAATGCTGTCAGGAACACTAAATTCCAAAATAAACTTAGGTGATGATATATGTTAAGGACATTTTTAGCTATGTTAGAGACAAAAAGGGGATGAATAAGACATTTGAGTTTCTAGCGGGGGTAAATATGTTAAGAGGGAAGATATTTATTTTAATGAATAATAAAAATTATTCACAAAATTACAACAGCAAAACAAAAACATGAGAATTTTATTGCAGTTTAAGGTTTTCAAAGATCTTTGCACATGTGTTAGAAATGGCCTGAAGAAGAACTGATTTCAAATGCTCCTTCATATGTTTAATAGCAAGCTCTTTGACTTTGGACAAGTCACTCATCCTCTCTAAATCTCTGTTTCCTAGTTTATAAATAAAATAGCACCTGCAGCCACAGATATGTTATGAGATCAAATGCAATAATAAATATAAACTAATATGTAAACCTTAAAGTTTAATGATATCCAGCAGCATCATCATTATCATCACCATCATTACCATCACTATCATCATCATCATCATCATCATCAAGACAGAGAGTGAAGAAATATTAAACAACTATTATGCTTCTGTTCACTATCCCAAGAAAAATAAGCATTGGACTAGAACTATAGAATAAAAGGTAGCTTTGTGTGGAATTGAAAATTAGACTGTGTGAATAGGTGGTTAAAAAAAGTAGCTTTTAAATCCGAGTGAGCAGGACAATATGAAATATATGTCAGTTTACTGAACAAAATTATCACAGCCTGAAGTGTGATCTCTAAACAACCTTTAGTGATTTTGAAAGAACATAGAAAATGAGAGAGTTGTCCCAGAACTGAACAACAGACATATGTCTTCCTACTTTTCATAAAGGGGAAGAAAGAACATACTTCAAACAGGAATCTAGTGAGTTTAATTTTTATTCCTGACACAATTCCTTGAGTAGATTATTAAAGAGATTGTCTGTTAACATATAGGAAGGGAAAAGGTAATTGTGTCAGTATGGCTTCATAAGGAATGACTCATGCCAAACAGACACGACTTCCATGTTTGGTAGAGTAACTAGGCTGATAGAAAAGTGCAATGCTGCAAGTAACATACCTGTATTGGAGTAAGGTATTTCAAAAAAGCCCTTCACAACAATCTTGTGGAAGAGATGGAGAAGATCTATATCTAAATCCATGTCTATATCCATATCCATATCTATATCTGTAATCTATATCTATATCCATATCCATATCTATATCTATATCCACATTTATATCTATATCTATATCATCTATCTATCTATCTACCTGGTTTCAAAACCTATTGAAGACTGGAATCATTGAGTGGAAATTTATGGATCAATGGAAACCTGGAGGGAAGTCAATAGTGTAATAGTGCAATACTTTAAGACTCTTTTACTGGCATTGTTCCATTCAGGTGATGGTTGTTATTTTCATTGTTATTGTTGCTGCATTTTTGTTTGGTTACAACGACATTAAGAAATGATACAATTATCAAGTTTACATATGATGTAAGGGTGGGACCAAAAGATGGGCTCAAAAGAAGTCAGTAGAGAAAAATTGTGTGCTAAATAAAACAAGATATAATTTACAGGGATAAAAATAAAATGACTCATCTGAGCCTCCTTTGGAATGCAAATTCCTTGAGAATGGTGAATGTTTCATTTTTGTCTTTGTCTCACTAGAAATCATCACAATGCCTGTCATACATCAAGCATTTAATGTACAACATAGTAATAATATGCAAGAGGAATGTCTAGACAACGCTTCAGATGGAGAGGGCCTAAAGATTTTAGTAGGTTACAAACTCATGTAAGTCAAAATTCTGGGACCACAGCCATCAAAAGTAATGTGCTCAAAGTAGAAAATTGGGAAAGAATTTTTACAACCAGTTTCTTGGATAAAGCCCTCATTTATAAAATATTCAGAGAACTGAGTCAAATTTATAAAAATACAAGTCAATCCCCAATTGATAAATGGTCAAAGGATATGAACATGAAGTTTTCAGAAGAATAAATTAAAGATATCTACAGTCATATAAAAATGCTCTAAATCACTATTGATTAGAGAAATGCAAATCAAAACATAGGTAGCATATCTCTCCTGGCAGATTGGCCAACATGTCAAAACAAGAAAATTGTAATTGCTGGAGAGAATATGGGCAAATTGGAACATTAATGCACCGTTGGTGGAGTTGTGAATTGATCCAGCCATTCTGCAAAGGCATGTGGAACTATGCCAAAAAGCCTATAAAAATACACCTATCCTTTGACCCAGCAATACCACTTCTAGGACTGTAGCCCAAATAGATTATACAAGTGAGAAAAGGACTCATATGTACAAAAATATTTATAGCTGATCTTTTTGTGGTGTCAAAGAATTGGAAATCAAGGGGATGTCCATTAATTGGGGAATGACTAAACAAGTTGTGGTATGTTAATGTAATGGAATACTATTGTGCTGTAAGAAATGAGGAGCAGATGGACTTCATAATAACCTGGAAAGACTTATATGAACTCATGCTGAGTGAGGGGATCAGGACCTGGAGAAAATTATACACAATTACAGACACATTGTATCTGTGATGACTAACATTGATAGACTTGGCTCTTCTCAGCAATGCAAGGTTCTAAAACAACTCCAAAAAAACTCATGATGGAAAAAGCTATGCACATCCAGAGAATTACAGAGACCAAATGCAGATTGAAGCAAACTCATTGTGCTCTCCCCCCCCCTCGTTGTTGTTGTTTCTATTTTGTTTCTTCTTTCTCATGATTCATTCTTTGGGTTATGGTTCTTCTCTACAACTTGACTATTGTGAAAATATGTTTAGTGTGAAGATATATGTAGAACCTATATGGGATTGAATACTGTCTTGGGTGGCGAGGCAGGAGGAGAGGGAAGGGTAGAAAATTTGAAACTCAAAAACTTGTGGAACTGAATGTTGTAAAGTAACAATAAGTAAATTTAAGAGAAAAAAATTGTGAGCTCTTAAGTTGCTCTAAAATCCGTTATACACCAAAGTCTGGCTCTAATTCCTTATTGAAGTTTTGTTATGTTCTTGGGTTCTTAAAAGATGTACCTAGGAAGCAAAAGCTTCAGCATTTATTGCAAACCAAAAAGAAATATTTCAAATATTTTTTCAGTTATGTTCTATGTCTGCTCTGGAAGAGCCTGGCCACATCAGATTGAAGAGAGTCATTACGAAAAAGTAAGGAACTAGATAATGAATTGTTTAACCATGGGACAATAGACAATAAATATACAAAAAATAAATATAGCACATATATATGGCTTTGCCTTTGGAAAGCTGTTTTCATCATCAACAGAGGTAGTACAAACACACTTGAACACTCATCCCCTAATATAACATATAATGAAGTAAGAAGATCCAAAATCTGGATATAGAAGCGACCTCAGAGACCCTTCATCTAATTCAACCATCTAATTTTGCCAATGAGGAAAATGAAACCAGAATAATTGAAGTAACTTGCCCAAGGTCATGCAGGAAGGGCATTTCAGAGGCAGGATTTAAACTCAGGCCTTCTGACTCTAGAACCATGGATTTTTTTTTATTGTGCTGTGCTTCTTCCTAAATGTCAATGAAGAAGGTTAAAAAAGTAATAGCAGCTCTCCCAGAAGAAGGACACAAAAATGAAATTCATGCTGGAAGTGACCCAATTTTGAAATCATTGAAGGAGTAACATTTTAAGCTATCTAAAAGAAGAGAAAATAACATGTTTAGGGAAAACAATCTCATTGTTAACATATATAATTTCCAAAACTTTCTTATCTGTGCAAAATTTATGTTAACAATTATATTAGGAAGGCAGAATTTATAATTTCAAAGAGAATCTCATATGTGCCTAAAAGGTCCGGAACCGCAGGATATAAGGAATTCTCTAGGCAGAAGGCAGGAGAACTAAAGTATGTATTTACACTCCACAATAACAAGCCCACAAACCAGCATCCCCATTTTGATATTTTCATCAAAAGCTTCCAGGCCCAATAAGTCCGCCTTACAAGGGTAACCAGGAGGCCACAGAGAAGCGAGATGGTATAAGGCAAAATCATATACATGCTTCCCCTCTACGGTAAGAAGATTACCCACTAGCCTCTAGTCAGCTCTGCTACCGGCAGCTCAGCTTCGGCTGTAGGTGTCTCTGGCTCCAACCGGAAAAGGAAAGGAGGATCTTCAAGCTGTCCTCTCCCCTCTTATAGAGTTTTTGACATCATCAAGCACCACATGAACGACCAGGGCCAATTGGTTCTTGACTTGGCCCTTCCCCCTAGCGTAGACCACGTTAACACACTTCCCCTCAGCCAGCCCCACGAGTCATCACACAGGAAGCTCTGGTCCTGCCCTGGAAGAGCAAGCCCCAGCGTCCAGGGAAGCTCAACAAGGCAAGCTGAGTCATTCAAAAAAAAACAAAGTCCATTCTGGCTACACTCCACCCCTCACAATGTTCTAGGATGCACAATCCAATCATAATTCAAATTAAATTATATATCCTAGAACATTGTGATCCAATTATACAGGAAACTAAAACATCATTCACAATAAAGCAAAACATATCATTCAGTGACATTCCCAAATATTGGTTTACGATTCAAATGTGATCCACCCCTAGATCCCAGCCAGATAATCTCTTCAATCAATCATCCCAAAATAATTATTAATAATTCAAATGTCCACCCCTAGATCTTCGTATCCATTACATAGGATCAATAATATCATAACAATAAAGCAATATAGCAAGGATAGCACAAAATAAGTACACAAAACACTATCATCATTCCCCCCGTCAAACAATTGGGGCTCATAATCTTGGGGTAATGGGTGAAGGTCTCATTTTCCATAGCTTCTTCTTGCTGAAATTGGATGTAGAGGTGTCCCTGCCCCAAAGAGTCCCATTCCAGAGTTCAGTTCTTTAGCGAGCGGGCAGGAATTCCAAGAATGCTACATACTTAGGCAGTCACCGGAAACTGCAGGGTGCTTAAACCTGCAGGAGACAGAACTAGCGACAAGGTTAACTAAAACAGAGAACAAAAAGAGTAGGCAAGTATGGGCTATTATCCTTTAAATAAAATCATCTCCAGTTTAGTTGAAATTTCAGTTATGCAGAGATCCAATATCAGAGCCAAACTCAGATGGGAAATGTTTCTTTTTAAACGGAACACAATGAGGAAACTAAGCCAAGAAGATCCCACCCTAGATGGAGACCAGGATTGTCCTCCCAGCCTTTCCCCAGATGTACAAGGGAAACCAGGAGGATCCCATCCTAGATAGACTAGGATTGTCCTCCCAGACTTTCCCCAGATGTACAAGCTTTCATCCATTAATCACACAAAGTCACCTTCCCTCTGAGTGGCTTGTGTCAATTACCAGCATCAGCCATACCTGTGGGGTCCGTGAATCTAATATTATAGCCCTATTCACGGTAAAATATATGGTTCAGGGGCACGATTTGGTAATTATCTTCCCCTGAATAGACAACTGTTACAGTGTTGTTCTTCCCATGGGCTATGACTTCTGCAGCCTTTGGAATATCATCTGGCTTCCGTTTTACCCATACCTTAGCTCCCAACTTTATTCTATCCATGGAGCAAGCCCCTTTTGCCCCTCTAGTAGTTATTTTGGGAGGAGGGTCAGTTTTCACAAAGGGTATTTTTTCACAGGGGATAATAATCACTTGAACTATCCTATCATTCCCACCAAATTGTACAGGTTTTTCACCCAAATTCTGGAGTGTCACAACAATTTCTTTTTGATAATTTGAATCTATCACTACAGCCAATACATGTACTCCTTGAGCTGCTAATCCTGGTTTAGGTAATATCTGTCCAAAATGATTCTTGGGGATTCTCATACATACTCCAGTAGGGGTTTTTCTTATATCTTTCCTATTCAACCTAAAATTCTCTATACAATGTAAATCATATCCTGCCGAACCAGGTGTTCCTGGACATGGTAGGAGGACATCTTTCCTCAGAGTCCAAAATTCAATATTTTGGATCTCACGTGTTTGCTGTTCTCTAATCTGCAAATTTGGGGTCATCATTCTGGCTAGAGGTGTACTCCCCCCTAAGGGCCTATTATTCAAATTACGTATGGCAATAGACAAATTATCCTTCCAATGTCGATATGAATTATTAGAGCTTAATTTTCTCAGCTGTTCTTTCAACAATCCATTCATTCTTTCAATCAGCCCAGATGCTTGTGGGTAATATGGAATATGATATATCCATTTTATATTGTTCAACACACAATATCTTTTCACTTCTTTGCCCTTGAAATGTGACCCATTGTCACTTTGAATCTGCATTGGGGTTCCATAGTATAAACTTACAATACCTAGGGTGTTACAGGTGTTTTTCTGAGTTGCGTCCTTATAAGGACAAGCCACTAGTATACCTGAATAGGTGTCAACACATGTACATACATATTTACATCCTTTATCCTGGGGTAGTGGGCCAATATAATCTATCTGCCAAATTTGGGCTGGAACTTTTCTCCTTGCTATTTCTCCAGTTACTAGCCTAGGAAGAGTTCGTTCTTTTTCTAATTGACATATACAACACCCCTCTGTTATTTGTTTTAACAACGCATGAGAGATACTGATACCCCGATCCTGTGCCCATCAGTGGGTGGCCTGGACCCCTAAATGGCTGGCGGTCTGGTGGACCCATCTTGCTAAGGCTGAGTCATCAGTTGGAGTTGGAGTAGGGACAATACATTCAGTGGCATCCCGCAGCAGCTAATGCCAACAGAGTAGTCCTGCTAGCATCATCTCCTCGCTGATGATGTTCCCTAAAAGCTTGCTGAACTAGAGGATCGTGGCTGATACCTATGAATCTCATACAGTCCCTCTTATCTACTAATATTCCACCGGCCCCTTGATCACTGAGCCTTACCATACAAGATATTAATGGTTCTCCTACTCTTTGGCTGAATCTACTCAAAATATCTGTGACCTCTTGTGGTGGGAAATCTTCCTGAAATTCCCTTGTAACTAAATTGCCACCTCTGGTTTCTGTCCTCCTCCTCTCTATGGGACGAACACTTGTCTGAGTATTTAACCATCTCCCATTCTCTGTGCGAGGGATGTCCTGAACCCTAGTAGCGTTTTCTGTCTCAGCCCCTAACACTGTCTCATTTTCCCCCACTCGCTTCCCCTGCCACCATGGCAAGGACAAAGCAGGCAGTCAGGCTTGGTCTGGGCTGAGTTAGGATGCACTCTTGGCTTATTTGGCCTCCTGTGGCTCCTAGCCACATTAATAGAAAAGTTCTCATCTGAGTCAGTGGGTTCTTGAGCAGCAATTTGTTCTCCTGCTATCTGAGATTCCCCTTCTTGCTGTGGGGTAGGAGTGCCCCCATCTCTTTCACTTAATCTCAATCTTTCATATACTAGCGGGTAGGCTGATAACACTATCCAGCTTTGCCTAGATAGTGATGCCCCTGACTGAATCCCAACCTTTTGTAAACACCTTTCCAAATCCTTAGGATCTCCTCTCTGTAGCCTTGGTTCCCAGTTTTCACAGGGTCCGGCTTTTTTAGCCAATTCCTTTGCTAAGGAGGAATAAAATGGATCCTCCCACCCCGGGATATTCATCTCTTCCTCTGAAGTTCTTCTGCTTCTGAACAGAGATCTTATATCTAGCGATCCCATCCTCGTCGCCAAATATATTAGGAAGGCAGAATTTATAATTTCAAAGAGAATCTCATATGTGCCTAAAAGGTCCGGAACCGCAGGATATAAGGAATTCTCTAGGCAGAGGGCAGGAGAACTAAAGCATGTATTTACACTCCACAATAACAAGCCCACAAACCAGCATCCCCATTTTGATATTTTCATCAAAAGCTTCCAGGCCCAATAAGTCTGCCTTACAAGGGTAACCAGGAGGCCACAGAGAAGCGAGATGGTATAAGGCAAAATCATATACATGCTTCCCCTCTACGGTAAGAAGATTACCCACTAGCCTCTAGTCAGCTCTGCTACCAGCAGCTCAGCTTCGGCTGTAGGTGTCTCTGGCTCCAACCGGAAAAGGAAAGGAGGATCTTCAAGCTGTCCTCTCACCTCTTATAGAGTTTTTGACATCATCAAGCACTGCATGAACGACCAGGGCCAATTGGTTCTTGACTTGGCCCTTCCCCCTAGCGTAGACCACGTTAACACACTTCCCCTCAGCCAGCCCCACGAGTCATCACACAGGAAGCTCTGGTCCTGCCCTGGAAGAGCAAGCCCCAGCATCCAGGGAAGCTCAACAAGGCAAGCTGAGTCATTCAAAGAAAACAAAGTCCATTCTGGCTACAACAATATACATGTTGTTATTGTACATAGTGAGAATATTCTTATTAAGAATATAAAAGAAAGAGAGAAATATTAGAAAAAGATTTTCCATCTCTCTCTCTCTCTCTCTCTCTCTCTCTCTCTCTCTCTCTCTCTCTCTGTGAGTGTGTGTGTGTGTGTGTGTGTGTGGGTATGTGACATAATTCCCTGAAAGGGAGGTTACAAAATTTCATCATTTGCTGTTGTTGTTTTTTAAAAAATGTCTATTTTTAACTTGGTAAAAAAAAAAACACATAGTTGTAAAAGACTCTGTTGCTATAAGAAATTTCCCATTAATAGGATAATAACATTTCTGGAGAGATACAGCCACAAAGAGAACTTGGTTCAATGATCCCCTTTTATCAATATCAAAGCCTAAAACATGGATATGTATCATAAGAATGATATTTACTGTTTCTGTGAAGGGCAGCTTCCTGCTGCAGTGGATGGTGTCAGGCCTTGAGTCAGGAGGATATGTGTTCAAATCTGACTACACACTTACTAGCTTTGTGATCATGGACAAATCACTTAACCCTATATGCCTCTACTCTTCTGTAGAATGAGCTGAAGAAGAAAATGGAAAACCGCTTCAACATCTTTGCCAAGAAAACATCCAAAATGAGGTCACAAAGAGTTGGACATAACTGAAAACAAGTAAAATAAAGGTGCTCAGATACACACTGTGATGGTGTTCCAAAACTAAGTGTAACGCTTTGTGTCCGGAAAACTTTATCTCAAAAAGGGCCATCAAGCTTTAAATTTAAACATAAAAACTAAAGCCAGAGACTTATTACAAACTGTGCCCAAACAAATCCTGTAATGTAATGTGTTTGTCCTTTATTCTCCAAGAGAACCATGACATCAGGGAAATGATGACACGACTTGCAGTTGGCTTTGATTTGAGAGGGAGGGCTGCACATGTCACTAGCCTCACTTTCTCCTCCAGAACCATCTGGATCCAGTGTCCTGATATTCACCAGGATGACTGGAGATGGCCGGGATGTATTAGTAGACCCTGGCCCTTTCAGGCTAAGGTCCTTTCTGGTTCTCACTTTGAATGAGGTAATGCCCATTCAGTAAACAGGACTCTTTAAAAAGTGAATTTTGGGGAGGCAATCAGGATAGTGACTTGCGCAGGGTCACATAGCTAGTAAGTGTCAAGTATGTGAGGTCACATTTGAACTCAGGTCCTCCTGATTCCAGGGCCAGTACTCTAACCACTGCACCACCTAGCTGCCCCAAACAAAACCCGTAGAATTTTTTTTTTATAAGAAATATACCCAAGAGAGGGAAATAAACATGCTTTAATGGCCTAGTAACTTGGCTGATTCAATACACATTTAAAACTCATAAGAAAAACTATTGATAAAAAGAACGTTACCATGCATGCCAAAATGTTCATTATAGCACTTTTTTGAAAAAAAAAGAAAGAAAACTGGAGATCCACCCAAAGAAAGTCCTGAGTTGGAAGGGTGAGTCAAGGCTTTCTCAAGGGCACTTTCTGTTTCTACTGGGTTTACTGGACATGAGTGTTTACACAAACTAAATCTTAACTCTTTATAAATGCTGCTTTTATTTTGCACTGTTAAAGTGAACTGGAAGGCTTTTTGTTTTCCGTTTGTCATACATGACAATTATTCTGTAAGTACAAAGGTGTCATTAGTATTCATTTTAGAAATGCTATATTTGATTATTTTGATTTGTCAAAATGTTTATTTTATTTCCCATTCAGATGTAACACTGGCTTTTTGTCACCAGGATCTGGTGTAGTGGTTTCTCTGTGTGTGTCCACACATACATTTCTGCAGTAAGCCTCGGTAATGTATCACTTGATGTTTTTTGTTTTGTTATCCATAATAGCTATTCATTTAGGAGACCAATTTTATGTTTTCAGGCAAAATATGAATTTAACTGGAATCCTACATTACAACATTTAGGAGAAAGGGGGGGCAGCTAGGTGGCACAGTAAATAGAGCACTAGCCCTGAAGTCAGGGGGCCTGATCTTAAATCGGGCCTCAGAAACTTGACACTTACTAGCAATGTGACCTTGGGCAAGTCACTTAACCCCAATTGCTTCACCTCCCCCCTCAAAAAAACTAACTGAAGAACAACAACAAATTTTCACAGAGTTCACATTAAATAATGATTCTCTATTGATAGTAACATCTTCAAGATGATCTTTGGTTTACGTTGCACTGATTACAGGAAACCCCAAGAAAAAACAAAAATAAACAAAAAAAATTGTCTTGAATGAGATTCTTTATGACTCCAAATGATTTACTTAACAATAAAGAAACTAACAACTAAAGAAATAAGGAATGACTATTACCCATTTGTCAAATTGTGACTGTTTGGCCATCTCATTTATTCAGTTGATCAGTGCATGTATTCTAGACAGGCATAGAAGGTATAAAAAAAATAGGTCACGAGCTATAGAGGAAACAGAAATTGGATTAGATTGATTTCATTTCAGAAAATATGTGGCATACTTAAACAGTTCTAAACTATTCCCTAAAACAGCATGAACAATGAAATCTCTTTAATAGTAATATTTTTTGTATTGCTAATAATACGATATCACCATAGGACTATGTATCAGGGAATATCACAGTGTCCAAAGGATCCAAAGTGTGGATGACTCAAATGGAAATGGAGTGAGTTATATGATGGGAGTTATCAAATGAGAACTCACATGTAATTACTTTAGCATATTCCACCCCAATAAGTATGATCACAAAAGGAAGTGGCCTACTTATGTAGGGTGTAATGATGGGCAGCCCCAGTGCAGTACCCATACCCACAGAATTTCTAAAAACCTAGTTCAAGGCCTCCAGCGCATTGACCAAATCCTTTATTATTAAGTAAGGGCACAGTCAAGAATTTCATATGATGAATAAGTATACCTAGATGGTTAGAAGCTACCTCATTGAATGGGATATTAACATCAACAACATTATTGATACATTGAAGTATAGTATTCTAGTTGTAAAGTGTCCAGAACAAGGGAAGTTATAGTTCTCCTGTTTTCTCCGTTGCTTAACCATATCCATAACATTATGTTCAGTCTTAGGAACTGGATTATATAAGGCAATGAAAAATTGAAGCACTTCCAAAGGTGACTGATTCCCCATGGAAAGGGGGCTCAAATATATGTCATACAAGGATTTGTTTTAGGTATTGTGGGTGTTAACTTTATACAAAGAAAAAAAAACTTAGGCTCTTCAAGTATCTGAAGAACAGTAATCTAGAAAGTAAATAGGTTTGATTTATGCTTCATGGCTACAGAAAGCAAAAATTGAAGGAAGAAAGGCAGATTTTAGCTTGATATAAGGAAACAAAACGTCTAACACCTTAAATGCTTTAAAAGTGGAATTGATTGCCTTAGGAGGCAACAGATTTCCCATCACTAGAGTTCTTCAATAATACATTCATTGCTTTATTCCAGACATTTTATATTTGATTTGAGAAGAACTCACATGTAATTACTTTAGTGCATTCCAACCCTGAAAAGTATGATCAAAAAGGAAGTGGCATACTTATGTAGGGTGTAATGATGGGCAGCCCCAGTGCAGTACCCATACTCACAGAATTTCTAAAAGCCTAGTTCAAGGCCTCCAGTGCATTGACCAAATCCTTTACAAAGAATATGAAGTAAAGACACAGTCAAGAATCCATAGGTTAGAATCAATTACCTCTGAGGATCTTTCAAACTTTGAGATTCTATATTTCAGTTTATTCCATTTATAGGGCAAGAGAACTAAAATAATGCTAGATAAGACTATAAGAAGTTTTATTATAAGATTAATCAAATCAATATAAAGACATAAATTTAAAATGATCAAGAATACAAAGAAAGAGAACATTGCATGGTGGAAAGGGAGCTTTCTTTGGGGCCAAGAACAACTGAATTCAAGGCTTCTTTCTTACACATTTTGCCTGTGTGACCCTCGTCGAACTGTTTAGCTTCTTAGTGTGCTAAGCAACCTCTTAGGAGAAAACATAATAAGCACAAAATATAGCACATAGTAAACTCAAATATTTTTTAAATGCATTTAGATATCAGTTATCATTGGTTGAGGGAGATTACTCTTGCAAGAGTGCCTTATGCCCATTTCAACTATAGATCTTCTCCTATCTCTATTCCTGGAAGACAAAATAGAACTTAAAGACCATTTTTATGCAATGACAACCACTACTAAGATTCATGGACAGCATTATTAATGTCCTGAATGCTACTACCCTTATGTTAGCTAATTGAAAAGTGTCATTTGGTAGTTTCTCCACATTCATCTGGTTGATGCTCCCCTGGACATGCTTTGTTATTCAGGAATAAAAAAAAAAAACCTCACCAGCATGGCAGATTTCAACTGTATCCTGGGTAATATAAGCTAATTTTCCTACCTGATCATCATCCCTCTAGTGGCAAAAACCAATCTGCAGTGAATATCTCTGTAGCAGCTTTTCCCAAAGACAGTAAATAAAAGCATTATGGAAGGTTTTGTTTCCTGGTGAAGTTAATTCAGCTCTTTTCTGCTGAGTAAATGAAAAAAGGTAATCTTAATTTTTCCTTAATTGGAATACCTAGTATTTCCATTTATACATCTGTTTTGAGTACTTTTAAAGGGGAGAAACAAAACTCAAAACTTCATCAATCAGTTCAATCAATAAACATTTATTAAGCAACTAACCATTATTATGAGTGCTGGAATGTATGGAACAAAAGCTATTATACTTAATATAATTCATATTCTACTCCCTTTCAGTCTCCAATGATGTCTACTCAGCAACAAATGCCTTTACTTCACATACATACACGTATATAATTTATTTTATATATTCATACGTGTGTGTGTGTGTGTGTGTGTATGCATGTGTAATATCAAAACATAACTTGTTGGGGCAGCTAGGTGGCACAGTGAGTAGAGCACTGGCCCTGGAGTCAGGAAGACCTGAGTTCAAACCCAACCTCAGACATTTGACATATTTACTAGCTGTATAACCTTGGGCAAGTCACTTAACCCCAATTGCCCTGCCTTTCCCCTTGCAAAAACAACAATAACAAAACAAACTAACAAACATAAAAAAACATAGCTTGTTGATGAAGTGAAAATATGTCATCCAGACAAGAGTTAAATCATTTCAGGGATGAGAGTATAAAGTAGCTATTTAACTCAGTCAAAGGGCACCTAGTTTAAGAAAAGATACATGAAGATTAATAAAAAAATATAGAAGTACTGCTCCAATTCATAACCAGCCTACAAGGATTTTTTTTTACAAATGAGAGGGAAGGTGTTGCGGGTGGGGCATGATAAAAGGTATCTCATGAACAGTTTCTAAGGAGAAAATGCATGATACTTTTAGAACTGGAAAAGACCTCAGCTGTCAGGTAGGACAATTTCTTATCCTCATTTAACACTTGAGGAAACTGAGGCAATCAGGTTACTTGATGTACCCCAGATCACAATCTAGTACACATCTCAGATCTGCTTTGAACTTAGGTCTTACTGAATCCAAATCCAGTGCTCAATCCACTGTGCCAACAAGCTGTCTAGCATCAATCTTATTCAACTCCTTCATTTTACAAATGAGATAACAGGACAATATAGGTGATGCAATTTCCCCTAGGGGGATAAATAAATAAATAAAAATAAATACACACATACAAATGCATGTACACACATGCATTCATACATATATACACATCTATATGTGAATATATACACATATGTGTATGTGTACATGTGTTTTTGTATCTGTGTCTATATGGATGCATGTATGTATAGGTATGCATGCATATATGTATGTGCATGCATGCATGCATGTGTATATAGATCTATATCTATATTTATATATAGTTGAAGATCCAAGATTCAAACCCAGGTCCAATCTCTTAATCAATTTTTTTTCTTCTGACTCATTATATCTCTCCCAGGCATGATTCAATAGCTGAATGTGACCTTAGCACAGCCACAAATCATTTCTCTAAGCTTGTTTCTCTAATAAATGTGTGATAAATGACAGGGTAGCTTATTTTCAATCTTATCACAAATGAGATTCAGAACCATAAATTCATATCCCTAAGAGTAAAAGAAAAAAGAACACATGGCTATAAGCACTTTGAAGCCATTCAGAAGTCAAATATATAGATTTAAAACAAGCAACATCTGGAGAGGTAGACCTTTTTAGATTATATATTTGTTTGTTTATATATGGAATGTAAAGCTTGAGAACAATAGGTTTAGGTGAAGGAATGGGACAACAAAGCTCATCCTGAAATACAAAATAAGCTTGCATCATATTTTCTCTGAATTTGAGATTAGAACCATAATTTCTATAATGATCCTAATAATTATTAATCTACCCTATGGAGGAGGCAGAAGCTGAGATGGATTTGAAATCTCAGAATAAGAAATCCTTTTTTTGATGGTGAATGACCTTGTGATCAACCTACCACCCCTCCCCCAAGTTATTCCAAAACTTTCATTCTGTGCAAATTTTGTCTAAGTGTATGTACTTATATACTATATATGTACTATAGAATACCTACACAAGAAGGTGGAAGTCTTCCCATTCTTGTTTTTCCTGTAAGATCTTGCAGAGACTGTTATATATTATCTCTCCTTAGATGGAAAAAAATTCCCGCACATGTAGAAGAGTCTCTATTGATGAAGAAGAGGCATTCCAATAGCATACTTCTTTGTCAGAAAATTCAACTTCATGTCTATGGTGGTCAGTTCTCATCCCCTAGCAGTAGCTGTGCAGACAGGCTCAGACACCTCTATCTTGACCTGGCAGGGTAGTGATTGTCCTGTTGAAGGCATCAGAATGCTTATCAGAATGGGACAAAAGAGCATAGGTGGCTGACTCTGAGGGACCTTAAGGAGTCCCTGCTGGGTCTTCTGAGCTGTGAGATTGATGCTTTTGAATCCACACCGGTGATTAGCAGGATGGTTAGCAGAGGCTGGGCAGAAAAGTGGGACCGCAGGGATTCCTCTTGTGTGTGTGGGGCTGAAATGAAATGGATCTGTTTCAGTGGTTCTAGAGAGAAATGAAATGGTTAATGAGGATGGGCCAAGTGAGACAAGCTCAGACCAGCTTCCTCATGGCCTAGTTATAAGCAGGGGCAGAGGCTGGGAACATAACCACACAGAGATAAATGGTGGCCAGAGGCCCTGGGAGCCACCAGCCAGCAAATGTGTGTACCTTTGTCCTGCCTCTGGGAGCTGGAGAGGGGACTGTCTCCCTTGCTTGCAGGCATCACCTGTGACAATCTAGAAGCCTAGCTGGGTGAGTCCAAGGGGAGAAGCTTCTTATTTCCTATCCAGAGGGATCACTGACAGCCAGCAAGGGCCCAGAGTGAGCTTGTGGGTGAGTGACCTAGAGAGTTTGGGGCCACACTGGAAACCTGCAGTGCCCCATTTGCTGAAGGGTGAGTTTTGTTTCCTATGACCACAGGAAAGGGATGTTTTATATCCAGAGAAATTTTATACATAAATATACTTTATTTGTAATGAGCCATTCAATAAACACCACTGATCTGTATATGAAAAAAAAATTCTACTTCAATAGCAGAGTTAGAAATAGTAGGGAATATAGGGATATTAGAATAAGGGAAGATGGATAGGAAGGTTGCTATAGTGCTGGTATTTTATTTTGTTTTAAACCAGAATTGCTATTTCACTGCTTAGTGAATGCCAGGAGAAAACTATTCATTTTTACCAATACAGATCAGTATTGATCAGTAAACTTATAGTTTAAGAGAGTCATCTGAATTTTTGAGAATGAAAACTATTTGTCTGGGACACAGACACTGTGAAAGAAAACTTGAACCCCAGTATTCAAACTCTGAGGCCAGCCTACTATCCATTAATTTGTGCCTACTCTACTATAAAAGTATTAAATTAAACAATCTCAAACATGCAGCAAAACCATAAAATATAAGTGATAAAGTACTAGGACAAATGAATGGAAGGATTGGGTTAAGTTTAAGATGATTTGAAATAAGGGCCTGGATCAAGCCCCACTTCTAGTCACTGTAAAATGATATGTACAGTATAAATTCAGGACCTCAATATAATTTTAGGTGAAATTAGTCATTGATGCCCGAAATGCCTTTAGTAGAAAAGAAATTTTTATTTCCTCATCCCAATAATGTGGATAAAAATGGAAAAATAATTTTTTAAAAATCATTATATATTTATTTAATATTTTTAGTTTTCAGCATTAACATTCACAAGAGTTTGAATTACAAATTCTCTCCCCATTTCTACCCTGCCCCTCCATTCCAAGATGGCATATATTCTGATTGCCCTGTTCCCCAGTCAACTCTCCCTTCTGTCACCCCACACCCCCCATCCCTTTCCCCTTACTTTCTTGTAGGGCAAGACAGATTTCTATGCACCATTGCCTGTGTATCTTATTGCCTAGTTGCATGCAAAAATACTTTTTTTGAACATCTGCTTTTAAAACTTTGAATTCCAAATTCTCTCCATTCTTCCCTCCCCACCCACCCTCCCTAAGAAGGCAAGCAATTCAACATAGGCCACACATGTATCCTTATGCAAAACCCTTTCACAATACTCATGTTGTGAAAGACTAACTATATTTTGCTCCTTCTTATCCTATCCCCTTTTATCCATTTTTTTCCTTTGACCCTGTCCCTTTTCGAAAGTGTTTGTTTTTGATTACCTCCTCCCTCTATCTGCCCTCTCTTCTATCATTCCCTCTTTTTGATCTCCTTCCTCCTTCTTTCCTGTGGGGTGAGATACCCAATTGAGTGTGTATGTTATTCCCTCCTCAGATCAAATCTGATGAGAGCAAGATTCACTCATTCCCCCTCATCTGCCCCAACTTTCCTCCCAACATAACTGCTTTTTCTTGCCACTTTTATGAGAGATAATTTACCCGATTCTATCTCTCCCTTTCTCCCTCTCTCAATATATTCCTCTCTCATCGATTAATTTGATTTTATGTTTTTTAGATATCATCCCTTCATATTCAACTCACTCTATGGCCTCTGGCTATGTATATTCCCTTCAGCTACCCTAATACTGAGGTCTCATGAATCATACACATCATCTTTCCAATGTAAACAAGACAGTTTAATTTTACTAAGTCCCTTGTGATTTCTCTTTCTTGATTACCTTCTCATGCTTCTCTTGATTCTTGTGTTTTAAAGTCAGATTTTCTATTGAGCTATGGTCTTTTCACTGAGAAAGCTTGGAAGTCTTCTATTTCATTGAAAATCCATATTTTTCCTTGGAACATGATACTCAGTTTTGCTGGGTAGGTGTTTCTTGGTTTTAATCCTAGCTCCATTGACCTCCAGAATATCATATTCCAAGCCCTTCGATCTCTTAATATAGAAGCTTCTAGATCCTGTGTTATTCTGATTGTGTTTCCACAATACTCAAATTGTTTCTTTCTGGCTGCTTGCAGTATTTTCTCCTTGATCTGGGAGCTCTGGAATTTGATGACAATGTTGCTAGGAGTTTTCTTTTGGGGATCTTTTTCAGGAGGCAATCGTTGGATTCTTTCAATTTCTATTTTACACGCTGGCTCTAGAATATCAGGGCAGTTCTCCTTGATAATTTCTTGAAAGATGATATCTATTATCTTTTTTGATCATGGCTTTCAGGTAGTCCAATAATTTTAAAATTATCTCTCCTGGATCTATTTTCCAGGTCAATGTTTTTTTCCAATGAGTTATTTCACATTGTCTTCCATTTTTCTTTCCTTTGGTTCTGTTTGATAATATCTTGATTTCTCATAAAGTCACTAGCTTCCACTTGCTCCAGTATAATTTTTAATGTAGTATTTTTTCCGTGGTCTTTTGGACCTCCTTTTCTGTTTGGCTAATTCTGCCTTTCAAGGCATTCTTCTCCTCATTGGCTTTTTGGAGCTCTTTTCCCATTTGAGATAGTCTATTTTTTAAAGTGTTATTTTCTTAAGTTTTTTTGGGGACTACTTTATCAAGTCATTGACTTCTTTGTCATGGTTTTCTTGTATCACTCTCATTTCTCTTCCCAGTTTTTCCTCCACTTCTCTTAATTGTTTTTCCAAATCCTTTTTGAGCTCTTCCATGGCCTGAGACAAGTTCATGTTTTTCTTGGAGATTTTTGATATAGGCTCTTTGAGTTTGTTGACTTCTTCTGGCTGTACGTTTTGCTCTTCCTTGTCACCAAAGAAAGATTCCAAAGTCTGAGTCTGAATCTGAGTGTGTTCTCACTGCCTGGCCATGTTCCCAGCCAACTACTTGACCCTTGAGTTTTTCGTAGAGTATGCTTGTAGAGTATAGAATATTTTGTCGCAAGCTGGAGGGGATGCGCTGTTGTTTTCAGAGCTATTTCTACACAGCAAGCTGTGCCACACGAGTGCTCCTCCTCCCCCAAGAATCTCCCCCAACCTGGACTGGGACTCAGATCTTAAGCAGGCTCTCTACTCCTGCTCTGACCTGCCACTTAATTCCTCCCACCAGGTGGGCCCAGGGCCAGAAGCAACTGCAGCTGAAGTTCTGTCCTCAGAAATGCACCATCTCCACTGCCCCCAGGGCAGTGGCTGACCTGAGAACTCCTTTCACTCTGTCCGTGCAGCTTTTCCCACTAACCTTCTCTGTTGTCTTTGGTGTTTGTGGGTTGAGAAGTCTGGTAATTGCCCCAGCGCACTGATTCAGGGTGCTAGGGCCTGTTCTGCCCGGCTTCTGGTCTGGTTAGTCTGGGCACAGCCAACACTGGGCTCTGCTCCACTCAGCTCCCAGCTCCATGCGATAGACCTTACCCAGTTACCATCCAGGCTGTCCTGGGCTGGAGCCCTGCTTCCCTCTGCTTTTTCGTCAGTTCTGGAGTTCTAGAATTTGTTCAAAGCCATTTTTTACAGGTTTTTGGAGGGACCTGGGGGGAGCTCAGGCAAGTCCCTGCTTTCAAGCTGCCATGTTGGCTCTGTTCCCTGGAAAAATAATTTTTAACAGTGATTGATATTTTTTCCATGCTAAAGTATAATCAAGAATTTAGTCACCAAGTATACATGACACCAATTCTTTCTTTAATTATAGAAAGTAAAAGAAATAAAGAGAAGCAGGAGGGAATTGGGAAGACTGAGTAGGAGAAAAAGATTCAAGAAAAGAAGAAAAAGGCCCAAACAAAAAAAGAATAAAAGAAATGCCAGAACCATATGAAATTAGAGATTCAGAAAACAAACTACAAAGTCTGCAGAAATTTGTTCAGTACTGAACCTATTGCTTTAACTGGGATGTCAAAAGAGAAGTTCTGTGGAGCAAATAGTTTTTTAATGCTAATTTATGCAAATAGATCTATATTGTTGGCACAAAAAGTTTTGAATTTAATGTAATCAAAATTATCCTTTTCATACCTCATACTGCTCTCTATTTCTTGCTTATTCAAAATTTATTCACCTATCCATAAATCTGACAGAGTAATATGTTCCATGTTTTTCAAATTTTCTCATAAAAATCATGTATGATTTTATTTTGATTGTTCATATTTATTTTTAACATTTATTTTTAAAAATGTTCCAAATTTTCTCTTTGTCTACCATCTTTTCCACCCATTGAGTAGGCAAGAAATATATCAACTATTTATGTGAAATCATGCAAAAATATTTCCATATTATCCATATTGCAAAAAAAGCAAGAAAAATAAAGTGAAAATTTTATTGCTATTTTCATTCATATTTTATCATTTCTCTTCTTGGATAGATAGCATTTTTCATTGTAAGTCCTTAGCGAGTTTCTTGAATCATTGTACTTGTCAGAATATTTAAATTAGGGAACAAAGAATTGAAAATTGAAGGAATGTCCATAAATTGGGGAATGGTTGAACAAGTGGTGGTACATGAATGTAATGGAATATAATTGTGCTACAGAAAGCTTTCACAAAAATAAAACCTGGAAAGACTTACATGAACTGATGGTGAGTGAAGTGAGCAGAACCATCAGAACATTGTTCATTGTAATAAAAACATTGTCCAAAGATCAAATATGAATGTCTTGGCTCTTCTCAACAGTATAATGATCCAAGACAATTCCAAAAGACTCATGATGGAAAATGTTATCCATATCCAGAGAAAGAACTATGGAGTCTGAAAGCAGGTTGAAAAATGCTTTTTTCACTTTTTTGGTGGCTTTTCCCTTTTGTTCTGATTCTTTGACAACATGGCTAATGTGGAAATGTGTTTATGTAATTGCACATGTATAAACAATATAAGATTGCTTGCTGTCATCGGTAGGTGGGAAGGGAGGGAGCAAGAAAAAACCTGAAACTCAACATCTTATAAAAAGATTGTTGAAAACTATCTTTTCATATAATTGAAAAAAGTACTATTTCCCCCATCCCTCGCCCCCCCAAAAGAATAGCTAAATTATTCACACAGTTGATCATTGATTCTCTTGATATTCTTGATCTTTTTCTTTTTAGAGATGAATTTTATTATTATTTTTTCTAAATCTTTAAATAATTTTTGGTAGTTTGGTATAACACCAAATAAAGTAAATTAATTTAAATAAAATTATCATTTGTATCATATTGGTTTAGCCCACCCATGAGCAATCAACATTTTCCCATTTGTTTAGATCTGTCTTCTGTATTTTGTGATTGTGGTCATATAGTTCTTGGGTTTGCTTGGCAAGTGGG
Source organism: Trichosurus vulpecula (assembly GCF_011100635.1). Lineage (NCBI taxonomy): Eukaryota > Metazoa > Chordata > Mammalia > Diprotodontia > Phalangeridae > Trichosurus > Trichosurus vulpecula. The sequence goes on along the minus strand of NC_050575.1, from coordinate 222,396,323 downwards.
ATTCCAATTATTTTCTATTATCTTCATTTATATTAAATGAAAATTTTCTGTCTCTTCCTGATAGATTTTGTTGGCAATTATGCAGAAATGCTGATGATTTATATGGGTTTATTTTATATCCTGCAACTTTGCTGAATTTACTAATTGTTCAACCAGTTTTCTGGTTGATTGTCTGGAATCTTTAAGTATATTTTGTGCCCAAAGTGATAGCTTTATCTCTTCATTGCTTCTTCTTATTTGCTTATATTTGTCTTGTCTTATTGCTATATCCAGAATTCTTAATACAAAATTGAAAAACCGTGGTTATAACAGCCATTTAGGTTATCCAAGATGGGTAGGTCATAGTGAAGAGTTCAGACAAAAGGTGATCCACTGGAAGAGGAAATGGCTAACCATTTCAGTATCTTTCTTTGTGTATCTATCTATTTGTTAACTGAGTAAATATATTTTACTTCACCAAAAATCAACAGTGTTTCCAAATATTGCATAGGAGGCAGCAACAACAAAAAATCCATCCAAAAAGAAGAGCAAAAAAGTAAAATGTCTGTCTAACGGCATTTGACAAATAACTGCAGAAAGAAGGAAAGAAAAAAAGGGAAAGGAGAAAGGGAAGGACATTAGATATCAAGGGAACTTTTCATGCAAAAAAAATGGCCATGTTAAAAGAAAAAAAATGATAAGATAAGAAGTAGAGGAGATTAAAAAGAGTTGGCAAGAATATACAGCAGAACTATAAAAGACAGATCTTAACATTACCAATTATCATAATGGTGTGATTACTGATCTAGAACCATGCATTGTGGAGAATGAAGTCAAGTAAGTCCTTCTTTCTTTGATAGTAATTGATAACCATAAGGCTACTGGAGGTGAAGGAGTTCTGTTAAATGATGATGCTGTTAAAGTGCTGTACTCAATATGTCAGCAAATTATGAAAACTCAACAGTGGCCACTGGATTGGAAAAGATCATTTTATGTTGCAATGCTAAAGAAGGGCAACGCCAAAGAATATAAAAATTACTAAGCAATTGTGCCCATTTCACATGCCAGCAAAGTTGTGCTTAAGATCCTGCAAGCTAGACTTCAGCAATATGTGAACTGAGAAATACCAGAAGTGCAAGATGGTTTTCAAAGAAGCAAAGGAACTATAGACCAAATTACTGATATTTGCTGGGTTATGGAGAAAGAAAGGAAGATTCACAAAAAAGAAATCTACTTTTGCTTCACTGAATACACTAAAGCCTTTGACCGTATGGATCACAACACATTTTGGCAAGTCCTCAAAGAGATGGAAATACCAGATCATCTCACTTGTCTCCTGAGGAACCCGTATGCAACTCAGGAACAAACTGATTAGTTTAATATTGGAAAAAGAGTAGGACAAGGCTGTATATTTTCAGTTCATTTATTTAACTTATATGGAAAGTATATCATATAGAATATCAGGCTAGATGAATCAAAAGCCAGAATGAAGGTTGCCAGTAGAAATATCAATAATCTCAGATATGTAGAGGATACTACTCTAATGGCAAAAAAATGAAGAATAATTAAGAAACCTCTTGATGAAGGCGAAGGAGTAGAGTGTAGAAGCTGGCTTGAAGCTAAACATAAAAAAGAAAATAAAAGAAAAAAAAGGAAAAATAAAACCTAAAATCATAGCAACTGGTCACATCACTTTCTGCCAAATAGAGGGAGAAGAATTGGAAGTAGTTTCAAGTTTTATATTTTTATTTTAATATAGTCTTGTAAAGGAAACAAAGAATAGGGAGGGGTTAGTCTGGAATAACTTGTTCCTGATGAAACTAGGGTGACCTTCTGCAATCACACTTTATTCTCTCCATATTAAATTTCATGTTTTAGATTCAAGCCAATATAAATTACATGTTTACATTAAAAAATAAGCTGCAGATGGCAACTGCAGTCATGAAATTCAAAGATGCTTGCTCCTTGGAATGAAAGCTATGAAAAAATGGAACAGCATACTAAAAAGCAAGCAAAACACCTTGAGGACAAAGGCCCATATAGTCAAAGCTATTGTTTTTCTAGTAGCAGTGTATGGCCGTGAGAATTGGATTATAAGGAAAGCAGAGCACCACAGAATCAACACTTTCAAATTGTGGTGCTACAGAAGACTTTTGAGAAATCAAATCAGTCAATACTTTAAAAAAATCAGACTTTTCTCTGGAAGGACAAATAATGATGCTGAAACTTAAATACTTTGGCCATATTATGAGAAGACAGGACTCATTGGAAAAGACCCTAATACAGGCAAAAGGAAAAGGGGACAGGGGAGGATGAGATGGATGTCATGGAAGCAATGCATATGTGCTTGGACAGACATTGGGAGACAGTGAGGTCATGAAAGGTCAGATATAATTATACAACTGTACAACAAAAGATAATACTTCCAACCTCATATGTTAATTTCAAGTGCTTTAGAACATTCCATTTTACATGGCCAAATTTGATCACATGTCATTGCAAAGGAATTTCAACCCACATAATTTATACTTATGATCTTAATCTGTCATTCACTTAAGCTATGGCCAACAAGTTAGAATTAGCAATAATCAAAAGAATTACTCTGTTTTACTAAGAAAATGAGATAGATGCATTCAATGTTGGCAGTACTTTATTGAATGGAAAAAAATAAATGTAACTATTTGTTAACTCTGAGCAAATTCATTTCACCTCAACAAAATATCTACAAGAAATAAGGTTACATTAAACAAAGAATGCCATTAAATAGGCTAATAATTTATTTAATGGAACAAGTGAAATTTGAAAATGAGAAACAACAGTACACTACACTAAAGTAATGAATTGAATTGTAGACAAAAATATGGTGAAATTGCTTTTGTGTGAAGTGATATACTTAAAAGCAAGCAGACTCATCAGATATTATTTATTTAATATAATTTGAGGTAGAACAAGGGAAGAATACAATTTAACAACTTCAGCAAATAATTTGATAGTTTCATTTGTTATAAGTTTTTTTGAGGTCTTGATATTCAGATAGTGATACATTTTTTTTTTAAATTTCCCATACTACTACTTTGACATGGTGCTTGTCACTACCTTAAACTCTCAGTTATTTCTCCCTTTTTCCAGGTATATCCAGTAAATCTCTCCTTTTACCTATCATCAGTAATTATTCAGTTTCCCTTACTTTCCATTCCTCACCCTTGAACCAATATAATTATTTTTTTTCTGCATTCCCTATTACTACATTTATTTTCCTTCACCTGCATGGACATCCTTACTCTTAAACTTTGCACAGTAAGTCAATGATACTAATGATATAACATTAATAAATTGCTTAGATTTGATCAAATTTTGACAACTTTATGATCTAATTGAGAGCTATTTAATTCAAACTACTTCCATTCTAGAGACAGTTGGATATTTTATTATTATTATTTTTCAGAAGGCCCAGACTAAAATATTTCTGCTACTTAATCTTTCTTGTGAATTTAGAAAAGTCCCTTAATCTTTAATCATGAGAAAATGTGTAAAAACACAAAAGTTTGGACGTCTCAGTTATCTAAAACTCTAAAGTCTTTTCTGAAGATCTCATGGTCTATGAAAATAAGAAAAACAAAACAAAACAAAGCAGTATGTGCCTTTCTTTGCCTCAATAAGATTTTATTTACTTCTATTTTTTCACCCCTCTTATCATTTAAAGTTGGAAATAGTCTCAAATTTGAAATCCTGTCCCATTTTCCTAAAAACTCCATATTTTGAGGCATACTTTCAAAAAATTATGACCTGCATATATATATATATATATATATATATATATATATATATATGCAAGTGCTTACTCAGGAACACTTGAATTATGAATAACTCATAAATATTAGCAGCCACTTGCTGCTGGTCATTCACTACTTGTGTTAAAGAACTGCCATTATCATGCTGTCTGTCTCTGCATCTCCAGTCCTCCCTGAGAAGCTCCCATGGTAAAGTTGACAGCAATCTCTCAACTTACAGTGTAGTGTTCAGTTGCAGCACAGAATGTTTTTTCCTCCCAGAAGCAATTATAGATGATAAGGAGTCCTGTAAGATTTTTTTTCTCACAAGGTTAATCCCTGGTTAAGGCTAACTCCTTGTTAACAAGATTACCAGAAATGAGGACATTGTTTTTGCATTGATAATATCCTTAAAAATATGTAAACTTGCCCTGGATACTCCTTGACCCATTGCCATTATACACAGCATGATTAAATGGATCATAGCTAGCTAGTCACTTATTTATTCTATAATCTTAGACTTGCCCATTTACAGAGAGATCTGAATAAAAAAATAGAATATCAGATAAAAATGGTTGAACTTACTGAGACTCTTGTTTCTTGGAGTAAAAATTACATTCCTGACTTCTCCAGTGAATCTTATTCATCAGAAAATCAGATGGCTCCACAAAAGAATGTAACCACTTGGTCACAGAGGGAACAATGAACAGAAGAAGTAGGGAATTGACAAAGGAATTTCTAGACAATTGAAATAATTTCTGAATATTACCTTTTGTTGGGAAAGTTCCTGAATAACCCCAAGTTTTTGGAGTAAGCTGAAGAGCTGTTGGAATTAGGAGGATCAGAGCACAAAGAAGCAGTCATGATATGGAAGAGTAAAACAGAACCTTGCTCTTCAATAGTGATATAAATTAGTTTGTCTATTCAGGTAATTTTCAGTCAAAACTGTCTGGCATATATTAAGCATATAATAAATGATTAATTTGTTTTTATTTAGGTCTTTGAGAGTTGAAAACACTTTATTTGTTTTGGTTTCTATTCTTGGGATGTAGCAGAATTCCTGGCACATAGTAATCACTTAGTAAAGGCTTTGTCATCCATTTATTAATTCATTCTTCTTTTCATTCTAGTAATTGGGCACTTCTTCCTCTCTATGGGTAGAGAAGCCTACAGGGTAAGTAGTATAACTATGGAAAATTTTAAGGACTGGTCTATTAGGGACATAAAGAAAAGCCTAGAAAATGAAGAGTTGTTTTGACTATTCATGGGCTCAGTTGTAATTTCTATGTGCTTTGTATTTTTAGTCAGATTTAACAAAACATGTATTCAGTGTATTTATTAGCCTGAAACCTTGCATGGGAGTGGCGTGTTTACCTTTTCTGTAGAAATCTTGATGTGAGCTGTAATATTGTGTTCCCAGGGGAAATTCCTGACAGAGTCATGAACCAAGAATATCACCTCCCTAGTCCTAGAAAATATACCTCTCTTAGTGTAAGGAAATATTGCATTGCTTTTATGTGTTTTGTTTCGTTTGTTTATTTGTTTGTTTTTTTGCCTGTACCTCATATTGTTGATTTGTAAAAAGCTTGGATTTTTCTTTTAATTTAAGTTTGGGTGTTTCTCTCTCCTTTGAGCTAGAAGTATGGGCAGTACTCAGCATGGGACTTTTGCCCTGATCCATTTCTAACCTGGGCCAGTCTACCAGTCTTTAAGGAATCTGGTGCCCATCTTAATTTCTGAGAGTTTATAACATTAAGGATGGTTTTAATGTGTACACCCAATTGATATAGAGCATTTTTTGAACATAAAAATAAAACTTCACAGAATCACAGAATTTTAAATTTGGAAGGGGACATCAAGTTTAAATAATAATAATTCACCTGATCAATTAGTTTATTTTAGTCTTGTAAAGGAAAAAAAAAAGAATAAGGAGAGGTTAGTCTGGAATAACATGTTCTTGATGAAACTAGGGTGACATTTTATAATCACACTTTATGTGTCTCCATATTAAATTTTGTGTTTTTAAATTCAGGCCAATGCTCTTATTTGTCTAGAATTTTTTTTGATCTTCCTTCTATCATAAAATGCATTAGCCATATGTTCCAATTTTAAAGTACCTGCAAATTTGATAAATATGCTATTAATAACTTTATCCAAGTAATTAATAAAATATTCTTTAAAAGAATAAAGACAAAGACAGATACTGTGGTATTTCCATTAGTAGCTTACTTATAAGTTTTCATTGATGACTAAGGACTGCTCTTTGTATCTATATAGCCACTCAGCTAGTTCTTTTTTTTGTATTCTTTTTTTATTTAATATATTTAGTTTTCAGCACTGATTTTCACAAGAGTTTGGATTACAAATTTTCTTCCCATTTCTACCCTCCCCCCCCACTCCAAGATGGCATATATTCTGGTTGCCCTGTTCCCCAGTCAGCCCTCCCTTCTGTCACCCCACTCGCCTCCCATCCCCTTTTTCATTTCTTTCTTGTAGGGCAAGATAAATTTCTATGCCCCTTTGCCTGTGTAGCTTATTTTCTAGTTGCATGCAAAACTTTTTTTTTTGTTTTTGAACATCTGTTTTTAAAACTTTGAGTTCCAAATTTTCTCCACGCTTCCCTTCCCACCCACCCTCCCTAAGAAGTCAAGCAATTCAACATAGGCCACATGCGTATCATTATGTATAACCCTTCCACAATACTCATGTTTTGAAAGACTCACTATGCTTTGCTCCTTCCTAACCTATCCCCATTTATTGAATTTTCTCCCTTGACCCTGTCCCCTTTCCAAAGTGCTTGTTTTTGATTACCTCCACCCCCATCTGCCCTCCCTTCTATCACCCCCCCCTTTTTAACTTCTTCTTCCTCCTTTTTTCCTGTGGGGTAAGTTACTCAATTGAGTATGTATGGTATTCCCTCCTTAGGTCAAACCTGATGACAGCAAGATTCACTCATTCGCCCTCACCTGACTTCTCTTCCCTTCTACAGAACTGTTTTTTCTTGCCACCTTTATGCAAGATAATTTACCCCATTCTATCTCTCCCTATCTCCCTCTCTCAATATATTCCTCTCTCATCCCTTAATTTTATTATTTTATTTTATTTCTTTTAGATATCTTCCCTTCATCTTCACCTCAACCTGTGCCCTCTCTCTCTCTCTCTCTCTCTCTCTCTCTCTCTCTCTATATATATATATATATATATATATATATATATATATATATACACATATATACATACATACACACTCACATATACATATATATATACCTAAACATATCTATATATCTATATATATATATATATATGAATATTCCCTTCAGCAACCCTAATACTGAGGTCTCATGAATCATGCCCATCACCTTTTCATGTATGAAGGTAAACAAAACAGTTCAACTTTAGTAAGTCCCTTGCAACTTCTTTTTCTTGATTACCTTTTCATGCTTCTCTTGATTCTTGTGTTTGAACGTCAAATTTTCTATTCAGCTCTTTTCTTTTCACTGAGAAAGTTTTAAAGTCCTCTATTTTATTGAAAATCCATATTTTTCCTTGGAGCATGATACTCAGTTTTGCTGGGTAGGTGATTCTAGGTTTTAATCCTAGCTGTACTGACCTCCGGAATATCGTATTCCAAGCCCTTTGATCTCTTAAGGTAGAAGCTTCTAGATCTGGGGTTATTCTGATTATGTTTCCACAATACTCAAATTGTTTCTTTCTGGCTGCTTGAAGTATTTTCTCCTTGATCTGGGAGCTCTGAAATTTGGTGACAATATTCCTAGGAGATTTCTTTTTGGGATCTATTTGAGGAGGTGATTGATGGATTCTTTCAATTTCTATTTTGCCCTGTGGCTCTAGAATATCAGGGCAGTTCTCCTTGAAAATTTCTTGAAAGATGATATCTAGGCTCTTTTTTTGATCATGGCTTTCAGGTAGTCCAATGATTTTTAAATTACCTCTCCTGGATCTATTTTCCAGGCCAGTGGTTTTTCCAAGGAGATATTTGACAACGTCTTGCATTTTTTCACTCCTTTGGTTCTGTTTTATAATATCTTGATTTCTCATAAAGTCACTAGCTTCCACTTGCTCCAATCTAATTTTTAAGGTAGTATTTTCGTCAGTGGTCTTTTGAACCTCCTTTTCCATTTGGCTAATTCTGCCTTTCAAGGCATTCTTCTCCTTGTTAGCTTTTTGGAGCTCTTTTGCCATTTGAGTTACTCTATTTTTTAAGGTGTTGTTTCCTTCAGTGTTATTTTCATTATTTTTTTTTGGTTCTCCTTTAGCAAGTCATTGACTTGTTTTTCATGGTTTTCTCACATCCTTCTCATTTCTCTTCCCAAGTTTTCCTCTACTTCTCTAACTTGCTTTTCCAAATCCTTTTTGAGCTCTTCCATGGCCTGACACTAGTTCATGTTTTTCTTGGAGGCTTTTGTTGTAGGCTCTGTGACTTTGTTGACTTCTTCTGGCTGTGTATTTTGGTCTTCTTTGTCACTGAAAAGGATTCCAGAGTCTGAGACTGAATCTGTGTGCGTTTTCGCTGCCTGGCCATATTCCCAACCACCTAACTTGACCCTTGAGTTTTTCAGCAGATTATGACTGCTTGTAGACTAAAGAATTCTATGTTCCATGCCTGGGGAGATGTGCCACCTCTGCCACACCAGCACTCCTCCTTCCCCAAGAACCCCCAACCTGGACTGGGCTTAGATCTTCAGCAGGTTCTCTGCTCCTGCTCTGATCTGCCACTTAATTCCTCCCACCAGGTGGGCGTGGGGCTGGAAGCAACTGCAGCAGTACTTCTGTAGCTGCCCCACCTCCACTGCCCCTGGGGCAATAGCTGAACCACAAACTCCTTCTACTTCCACAGCTTTTCCCACTAACCTTCTCTGTTGTCTTTGGTTTCATGGTTTGAGAAGTCTGGTAACTGCTGCAGCTCATTGATTCAGGGCGCTAGGCCACTCTCTGCCCAGCTCCTGGTCTGGTTGGTCGGCCGCTCATGCTGGGCTCTGCTCTGCTCTGCTCCCATGTCCGTGTAGGATAGACCTCACCCAGACACCATCCAGGCTGTCCTGGGCTGGAGCCCTGCTTCCCTCTGTTCTTTTGTGGGTTCTGCGTTCTGCAGTTCTAGAATTGGTTCAGAGCCATTTTTTATAGGTTTTTGGAGGGACTCAGCAGGGAGCTCATGCTAGTCCCTGCTTTTCAGCCACCATCTTGGCTCTGCCCCCGATGCAAGTCCACTCAGCTAGTTCTAAATCCCCCTCACTGTGTCTGTGCCATATCTTTCTGTTTTGACCAAGAGAATCATAGCAATGGCTTTGTCAAATATTTGGATAAAACATACATTAAATTTGTATGAAATATTCCTCTGTTCTACCAATCATCTAGTAATTGTCAAAGATGGAAATAATTGACATTTACACAAGAGGGCATTGATTAAGGCTTGCTAAATACATCAAATACTGTGCTAAACCTTGAAGTTAAAATGCAAAAGCAGATGGCGATTTTCCTCAAAGAACTTGTATCTACAAAGGAGGAGACAGCATATATTAAAGGACGATCAGTAGGAACAATGATTTTGGTAAGGAAACTTAAATATTTAGTGATGGGAGCTATAGAAGGGTAGATTGACATAGCTTTTATAGTAGTGATGTCAATATTGGTTTATCTCTATAGAACTAGAAAGAGCAGGTAGAGGTGGAGAGAGAGTGGAGTTGAAAGTGTAGAATACATGTACACAACAGGGAGTAAAATAAGCCATTGCTGCAGCTGGCCTGGATATAGTGCTTCATGGGAGGCACTGAGAAGTCAGCACAGCAAAACTGTACAGGAGAGTGGTATTTACGAAGATATGAGAGTACAGACCTCCAGGTTAAGGTCTCTGCTCCCAGAAGCATTTAGTTGGTTAGTCAATAAACATTTTATTAAGCACCTGCTCTGTGCCAAGCACTGTGCTAAGTGCTGAGGATATGAAGAAAGGTTAAAAAATAATGCCTCCTCAAAAGGAGCTCATACTATGATACTGAAGACAAAATACTATAACAAACTATACAAGCTATATACAAAGGCTTCCTATAAAAGGTTAGATTTTAGCTGGAATTTGAATAAAGTCAGGGAAGGCAAAGGACGAAATAAAGAGGGAGAACATTCTAGGCATGGGATAGCCAGGGAAAATCCCCAAAGATGGGAGATGAAATATATTAGTTGAGGAACAGCAAGGAGTCAATGTGTGTCACTAGATTGATGAATACTTGTGTGTATGTGTGTGTGTGTGTGTGTGTGTGTGTGTCTGCATGTAGGGTTTGTGAGGGAGGGAGGGTATAGGTATAAGGAGACTAAAAATTGGGGAGGCAGGTTATGAGGAGCATTGAACTCCAAAAGAGGTTTATATATTTAATCATGGCAAAGCAGCTATTTAAAAAAGATGGGCCTGGAGCATGGGTAGGGAACTTGTGGTCTCATGTTGCCTTCATGTTGGTTGTAAGCATTTGACTGAGTCCAAGTTTTACAAACAAACCCTTTATTAAGGGGATATGTTCTGTGAAGTTTAGATTCAGTCAGAATTAGAGAATTAGATAGGGATTTCAGGTTTCATCTTGGTCCCACACCCTGGCTTTTAGGTAAAATTGAATTAAGCAATGTTAAATGTTACATTCAAATATTTAAATTTCTTAAGAGGAGATTCCACAGGTCTCCCCAATAGCTCATTATAGTTTTTTTAAGCCTGTTTTTATGATTACCAAGTAAGGTGCTGCTGGGCTGCTCCATAATAGAAGATTCCCTTAGACTGACATTGCTCTAATTTTGCAGAGCTATCACTCACTACACTCAATTGTGGAGGCATGGCCCCAAAGCTGCTTCTAAGACTACCTCCTTACCAGGGGACACCCTCACCCCAACTCTACAGCCCCATCAATGGCAATATCATGACCCTGGTGAAACCTAAGTAGTGTTCCACAATTGTATTGGGGAATTCAGTAGAGCCCCAGGCAATATGAGTCAATGCTAGTTTCAACAGAGGAAGAGGAGCAAGATGTTTCTTTTTAAAAAATCAGATCTATTCTTCTTTCATTTATTTTATCTTATGCCTCACATGTGTTTCTTCTTTGCTCCCATCATTGTCTTTCAAATTTCTCTAGAATTTTCCCAATCCCCTGTCCCCAAGAAGGAATATTCTCCTCTTTCAAACATTATTACAATTTTATTAAGTATACTTTGTATTTACTTATTTATGCACATATTTTCTCCTTGCAGTAGAATATAAACTCTTCCATTTGTGTATATTAGATAGATAAGCATTTATTGATTTCTGGCTATGTGGCTGGTATTAGGATAATCACAGGAAATACAAATACTAGCAAAATGACAGAATCTACTTTCATGAAGCCTACACTTTAATGGGGTACTGCAGAGAATGCAACACCAATGGGCTTGCCAAATTGATTGAATGCCAATGTATGCTTGTCAGAAAGACAGCAAGCACTCACATGATGATCAGAAAAAAAGCAATATGAGGACATTCACAAGGTTTCTCTTAAGAATGTTAGAATTGATGGTGTGACATGGGAGGCACTGCACAGGACTGCCCTGCATGGCATGCCCTCATCAGAGAGGGTGATGTGCTGTATGAGCAAAGCAGAATTGAAGTAGTTCAAAAGAAAGACAAGATGTAGGGGCAGCTAGGTGGCACAGTAAGTAGAGCACTGGCCCTGGAGTCAGGAGGACATGAGTTCAAATTCGGCCTCAAACACTTGAAACAATTACTACCTGTGTGACTTTGGGCAAGTCAGTTAACCCCAATTGCCCTGCCTTCCCCTTTCCAAAAGAAAAACACACAAGATGCACAAATTTAGAAAATTCACCCAAATGTTCAAATAGATCATTTTTGCCTGAACTGTGGTAGAGCATTCTGAGCTCAAATTAGTCTGATGAGCCACAGCCTGACACACTGTAACTTAACTCTAACACAAGGATGTCATTTTCCTCCTCTTTCAGAATGGATAACAACCCTTTTAATGGGGCAAGGTAGTACAAAAAACGGAATGTATAGTGTATTTATGTGTCATATTGTGTCTTCTAACATACTGCAAGGTTCTTGAGGGAGTTCATTTTTTGTCATTATATCTCCAAAGTTTTAACACAGTACCTGACATACACCTAATTGAATGGTTATCTCTTGGTTGATTGATGATAGTATCACTTGCATCACCAGAATTCAGGAAAATGTTTCCAAATAGAAGCAGCTTTATAGGTGTATCTTGAATTATCTGGTTTTCCTTTCCAAAATTTCTAAAATTCTTCAAAGCCGGAAGAAATAGTTGACATGATAATGTTACAGAATCAGGATCAAAAGAACAATATCTTAATAGGACACCGCGCTGGGCTCAATCTACTAGGATGGAAGTCAGAAGGCTAAAATAGGAAGTCTTACATTATTAGTGTTAAAAATAACTATACAAGTATATGCTGGGAAATATATGGGGGTTTTAGTAGATCTCAAGCATTATTTGGCAAGCTCTAATGTTGGTTATATTAGAAAAGGGATGTTACAGGAAGTGATTATTCCTCTTTACTCTGTTTTAGACTGAGGAACCAAGAACAACTGTAGGTTGTTCTGTCCTGTAGGCTTTTTCAGTCTGATTACATCATTGTCATCATCATCATCATCATCATCATCATCATCATCAAAGCAGCTGCAGCAGCAGTAGAAGTAGTAGTAGTAATAGTAGTGATGGTGGTGGTGGTAGTAGTAGCAGCAGCCATAGCAGCAGCAGTAACAAGAGCAGCAGTAGTAGTGGTAATAATAGTAAAAGTAAGAAGTGGTAGTAGTAATAATAGTAGTAGTTGAAGTGGTAGTGGATTAAGTCCAGGGAAGTATCCAATGTACCACCTAACTGACTGTGATGTGGAGGATGAAGTGCAATGTATTAAAGGTAATGCTTCAAGAACTCATAGGGATAAAGTGAACAGTTTCAGCTTGAGTGGAATTAGAGAAGGTTTCATAGAGGATCAAGTATTCAAATTTTACCTCAAAAGAAAGAAGGGTTTAGATACCTATATGACCTCAGGCAGGTGAGATGGCCATACAATCAGAGATTTAAAGCTGGACTAGAATTCAGAAACATCAAGTATCATTCTCTTATTTTATAAATGTGGAAACTAAGGAATAGAGAAGTCAGATAACTTACCCAGCATCATACAACTAGAATGTGTCTGAGGCAGGATTTAAACCCAGGTTTTCTGGTCTCCAGGTCCAGGGCCCTATTCATAATACTTCTCTGCTTCTCTGAGACATCAAGTGACTTTCTCATAGTCATACAGGTAGTAGAAATGTTCTAGTTAGTCAATAAACCAGTTCCTACAATGTGGCAGACACTTTGCTAAGATCTGGGAAAACTAAGGAAAAGATAGTCTCTACTCTTGAGGAACTTACAATCTAGTGAGAGAAAGTGCCACACATAGAAAAGGAAGCTGAAAAGTGAGGGAAGAATAAAGAGTGAAAGAGAATGCACCTGGCAAAATGGCATGATGGAGGAATCTAAAGAGGTCCAAAAACAATGCAGCTGGCAGGAAATGGGTAGAAGTGTTGGGCTCCCTTCTTAAAATGGAAGTTTTGGTTCTGCTTTTTAGTCAGAGGGTCCAGTTAGAGGGGCAGAAGTTATTAATGATATGTGAGTACAAGGTAGATGTGTTCTTATAGCACAGTGAGATTTGCCAATGATAACTTTCTTGGGGCATAAAAGAATGATGGAGAAGTCCATGAAGTCAATGACTCCCAGCAAGACAAGGAAGAGAAAAATACTGGAAAGCCCTTGGTGTAGTCAATAGAAACCTCTGGGAATCTATGCTGCAATTTGACAAAGGAAATGAAAAATATATGCTTATTGCTTAACTGATTGAATGTTTTGTCAAATGAAATGTTCAGATATGCCCTAGGAAGATTATGTTGGTAGTTGTGAAGTACATGTACTAGAAGGAGGCACTGATGTTAGCACCATTTTCAGGGAAGAAACATATCACTTCCTTATTTAAAAATTATTTGTGGTTTCCTATTACCAATGTCCTAAGTAAGTGGAGAGAAGAGGATAGAGATGAAGGATGAGAAGGTGGAAATAATTGTACTTGGCAAATGATTACATGCATTTGAGGGACAAGTAACACCTGTAGACAGAGGTTTCCATATTTTGCTGCTGCTTCTATAAGAGCTGCCATCCCCAGAGCCCTTGCTGACTACTACTACAGTCCTTTACCTTGACTTATTTTGTTTTCCTTAATGCAGAGGAATCTGGGATAGTATGTACTGCCCTGTAACAATGGGGAAGTGCAAGTCAGGGAATGGGAGGCAGGAGTGGGGGAGCAGAGGTAGCATAGGATTTAGCATCAGAAAAGGTGGATTTGAACACTAGTTCTGCTACTTCTGACCTCGAGGAAATTGAATTCCATCACCAGGCTTCAGTTCCCTTACCTGTAAAATGAGAGCAATTAGACTAGGCATAGCCAGGAACTATGCTGGAGCCAATTTATGCAGGTCTTCTCGAGCTGATTTTTAAATTTTCAGTGAGAATATTTATATCTTTGAATTGGCTAACACTATGAATGGATTTATTGTTTGCATTTTCTAAACTTAAGAAAAGTGATGAAGAAAATGTTAATAATGCAGATTAAATTTAGAAGTTTGACATGTGTACAACCTCACTTAGAGCTGCTGTTAAATATTTACCAACCCACCCCTGGCACAATTATAGCGTAGTAGGCAGAATATACCTATATGACCTCAGGCAGGTCAAGTCAGTAACTCTTCCTTTATGGACTTTAGCTTCCTCCTCTGAAAGATGAGAGATGACCAAAATCAGGGCTTCCTAACCTGATGCTTACATAGAAAGATTTCAGAAGGTTCAGGAATTTGGATGGGAAATACAAGTTTATTTCAATATAATTGGTTTCCATTGCATTCCTAAGTATTTTATTTTCTTCATTTAATTGTTCTGAGAAGAGGTGTATATACTTCACCTGAATGCCAAAAGGGACCAAAAAAAAAGATTAAAAATCTTTGATGTAGAGGATCTCTTATATGCTTCTAAGTACTCTACTTCCACTTTGAATGTCAGCCAGATGCATTGTCTTCCAAAGTCACCAAAAGCATATTTTCACAAAGAAAATGGAAGAAGGAAGATGGAGGCTGGAAAGCAGGGACTAGCATGAGCTCCCCACCAAGTCCCTCCAAAAACCTATAAAAATGGCTCTGAACTAATTCTAGAACTGCAGAACCCACAAAATAGCAGTGGGAAGCAGGGCTCCAGCCCAGGACAGCCTGGATGGTTGCTGGGTGAGGTCTATCCTGCATGGAGCGGGGAGTGGAGCAGAGCCCAGCATGGGCCGTGTGGACCAACCAGACCAGGAGCCAGGCAGAGCAGACCCTAGTGCCCTGAATCAGTGACCTGTGGCAGTGGCCAGACTTCTCAACCCATAAATATCAAAGACAACAGAGAAGAACTGCAGAACCCACAAAATATAGTGAAGGGAAGCAGGGCTCTAGCCCAGGACAGCCTGGATGATCTCTGGGTAAGGTCTATCCCACACATAGATGGGAGCAGAGCAGAGCCCAGCGTGGGTTGCGCAGACCAACCAGAGCAGGAGCCAGGCAGAGCAGGCTCTAGTGCCTTTAATCAGTGAGTTGCAGCAGTTACCAGACTTCTCAAACCACAAACACCAAAGACAACAGAGAAGGTTAGTGGGAAAAGCTGCTGGGAACAGGGTGATAGAATTGGTGGTTCAGCCACTACCCCAAGGGCAGCAGAGGTGGGGCAGCTACAGAACTACAGCTGCAGTTGCTTCCAGCCCCAGGCCCACCTGGTGGGAAGAATTGAGTAGCAGATCAGAGGAGGAATGCACAGCCTGCTGAAGCTCTGAGTCCAGTCTGGGTTGGGGGTTCTTGGGGAAGGAGGAGTGCTGGTGTGGCAGAAGCTGGCTCATCCCACCAAGCTTGGAACAAAGTACTCTTTACTCTACAAGCAGTCATACCCCGCTGAAAAACTCAAGGGTCAAGTAAGTTGGCTGGGAACATGGCCAGGCAGCAAAAATGCACCCAGATTCAGTCTCAGACTTTGGAATCTTTCTTTGGTGTCAAAGAAGACCAAAACATACAGCCAGAAGAAGTCAACAAAGTCAAAGAGCCTACATCAACAGCCTCCAAGAAAAACATGAACTGGTCTCAGGCCATGGAAGAGCTCAAAAAGGATTTGGAAAAGCAAGTTAGAGAAGTAGAGGAAAAATTGGGAAGAGAAATGAGAAGGATGTGAGAAAACCATGAAAAACAAGTCAATTACTTGCTAAAGGAGACCCAGAAAAATACTGAAAAATATACTGAAGAAAACAACACCTTAAAAAACAGACTAACTCAAATGGCAAAAGAGCTCCAAAAAGCCAATGAGGAGAAGAATGCCTTGAAAGGCGGAATTAGCCAAATGGAAAAGGAGGTCGAAAAGACCAGTGAAGAAAATACTACCTTAAAAATTAGATTGGAACAAGTGGAAGCTAGTGACTTGATGAGAAATCAAGATACTATAAAACAGAACCAAAGGAATGAAAAAATGGAATAGAGAATGTGAAATATCTCCTTGGAAAAACCACTGACCTGGAAAATAGATCCAGGAGAGATAATTTAAAAAAAATATTGGACTACCTGAAAATGGAAGAGGAACACTCCAGTTAGATCCTGCCTTGTTTAAAGTTTGGCTTTAATGTATCTTTCCATGTATATTACTCCATATTTCCTCTCCCGTGGCATCATGCACATTTGCATTTTTGGTTTCCTTGACAGGCTACAGCACAACTTCCCAGTGTTTCTACTTCACCATGTTGAGTGACTTCCAAGAGGTTTTTTTTTTTTTTGGAACTGTTGCTCTCACTGGGAATTATTTGGAGTTTATGCTTGTCTGAGAGAATCAATCCTGAGGAAACCATTTTTGAGTCTCCACCATGTTCCTATCAGCCTGGTAGAGAAGTTGAGAATGTCACCCTCATTTTGCTATTGGCACAGGTCCCCAGGGCAGATTGAGCAGAAAACTGTGGAAATGTTGCCATACATGTCTTGTTAACCTTCAGGTCCCTTCTGTTGAATGAGTCACTTGGTCTATATGCTATCTTTCAAGGCACTGACACTTGAACAATGAATTTCCCATAGATTAGCAATGCAAACATGAGTAGGAAGATTTCTATGAATAGCAATGTTACGGTAAAATAACCAAGTGATGTTTTTCTTAAAAAAATAAAATCAATCTTTCCAAGAAGAAACTGATAAGAAAGGCAATAGTTGAAAAAGCTCTGGACTCAGAGACAAAAGAACTAGGTTTAAATTCCAGCTCCATCTCTCATTACTGAAGAAATTTTGGTAAAACCCTCATTGGACTCAAGTTTTCTTATCTCTAAAAGAGGAATAATAAAACTTTCAGAGTACCTCAGTTATTTCTTGTGGGGAGCAAATAAGAAAATACGTTAAGTTGTTTTTATAACATTTTATATAAATATATGATATTTTGATTTGGGAAGAGATGTTTCCTGCTTTAAGGTTCAAATAGGATGAAGTCTTCTTTATTCTCTCAACTCTTCTTGCAGCACAACATGGGTGAAAACTATCTCTACATCTTTAAATGTATTCTTATATCTTGCCTTCCTTTATTTGTCATTTATACTTATTTCACACTCCCTTGCACAATAGGACTTTATGCATTTTTCCTATCCCCCAAATGGATTGTAAGCACCTAGAAATAAAGTGTCAATGTAGTAATCCCCTTGCTATATCTAAGACCAAGAACCATTCCTAACATCTTGTAGGAGTTGAATAAATTCACAGCATTATAGAATTGGAGTTGAAAGGTACCATAGACATCAACTATTTTGAGCCACTCATAACAAAAAAGGAAAGTGAGGCCCAGAGTGTTTACAAGACTTATGTATGGGGTTAATTCAGAAAAAAAAATCACAGACAGAGCCAAGATGCCTGAGTAGCTGAAAGTACAGTGACTACTACACATTTAACACCCTGGTTCCTCCAACTGGAATTAGAAAATGCGCCCAACTAAATCCTGGTAGGAAAAGTCAAAGAAAAGACCCTTTGAGTTACTTTTCCAGCATAGATCAGCATAAGGAAATATCTAGACAATTTATGGACACTGGAGAAAAGGTCTGACTGAAGGGAGACTTTGTGTACCTGGACAAGAACAGGTCTCAAATCTCTAGCAGGGCACCATATACAGGGTGCAGGAATGTTGCCAACTTGAAACTTTGTTGCCCACTACTTGGTTCCAAGTTAAAGATTCAGGTCAGACTATGGAAGGGATTTGCTTCCAGGAGTGGCATGCCAGGGTGAGGAGTGGTCCTGTATCCTGGGCTTTATAATTGGGAAGGAGGAAGTTCAGAAGCAACAAGTGGTGATATAGCACATTCTGTTACTAGGGGCAAAGTAAAGTCTCAGTTCCAGTTTCTGATAGTTTGCAAGTCCCCCTCATGAGTTGTCCTTGAGAGACTGGAATAAAAACACAACACTCAATAGCTCCAAGAAATTAGTAGCAGGACAAGCTCAGTCCTTCCTCCATAATTATGTAGACTTCAGCTCTTATATAATGCTCAGAGTGTATACTGGGAGAAATAGGAAAGAAATAATAAGCATCAATATAAAAAGCTATTATGATAACAGGGATTATTAAGACACAAACCTGTAAGAAGATAATGGCTCCAAAAATCTATAAGCAAAGCTCCAAAGAAAAATATTGCTTGCAAAAAAATCAGCTGGGATTCTTGGAGGAATTGAAGTAAACATTATTTTTTAAATGAGAGCTATGAAAGAAAATATTGGACAGTGAATTAACTGCTTAGCACAAGAGATATAAAACCTTACCACAGGAACCAACTCCCTAAAAATTAGAATGAACAAAATAGAAAGGAATGGTTTCATGAGACAATTAGAATATAAAACAAAGTTAAAGGAATGGGAAAAAAGAAAATAAAATGTAAGGTTGTTATCCTATAGCAAAGACAACTTATATGGAAATTAAGTCAAAGAGGAAAAAAAATTAAGAATCCTTTGACTACCTGAAAGCCATAAACAAAGTCTAGATATCATATTTTAAAAATTAATTTATTTTGCTTTAGTTTTGAACATTCATTTCCACAAGATTTTCAGTTCCAAATTTTCTCCCCATCTCTGCTCTACCCCCACACCAAGATAGCATGCATTCTGATTACCCCTTCCCCAAGTCTGGCCCCCCTTCAATCACACCCCATCCCCTTCCCTCTTACTTTCCTGTAGGGCAAGAAAGATCTCTGTATCCCATTGCCCATATATCTTATTTCACAGTGGCATGTAAAAATAATTTTTTTCTTTTTTTAATTTTTATTTTTAGTTTATAACACACGGTTCTACATAATTTTGAGTTCCAGATTTTCTCCCCTCCTTCCCCCCTCTCTCCCCAAGATGGCATGGAATCTCATATAACTACCATGTATAACTTTGCATTGAATTAATTTATACACTAGTCAAGTTGTGGAGAAGAATTATGAGCAATGTAATGAATCATGAGAAATAAGAAACAGAACCAAAAAAAAAAAACAAACAAACCCAAAAACAAAAACAAAAGAGAAGGAAAAAGGCGAGCATGTAGTGTGCCTCAATCTGCATTCAAACTTCACAGTTCTTTCTCTGGGTGTAGATAGCATTCTCCATCGTGAGTCCTTTGGAGTTGTCCTTGCACCTTGTGTTGCTGAGAAGAGCGAAGTCTGTCAGGGTTGGTCCTTACAGAATCCATATATCTGTGGTTGTGTGCAATGTTCTCCTGGCTCCGCTCCGCTCACTCAGCATTATGTCATGTAGGTTTTTCCAGGTTGTTATGAAGTCTGTATCATCCCCATTTCTTATGGCACAATAGTATTCCATTACCTTCATATACCACAGCTTGTTCGGCCATTCCCCAATTGATGGGCATCCCTTTGATTTCCAATTCTTGGCTACCACAAAAAGAGCCCCTATAAATATCTTTGTACATATGGGTCCCTTCCCCTCTTGTGTGATTTCTTTGGGATACAACCCTAGAAAATAATTTTTAACATTTGTTTTTAAAACTCTGAGTTCCAGATTCTCTCCATTCTTCCCTCCCCACTCACCCTCATTGAGAAGACAAGCAATCCAATATAGGTAATACATGTGTAGTTATGTAAAGCATTTCCATAATAGTTATATTGTGAAAGACTATACTTGCCTCCATCCTATCCCACTCCTCACCTACTCTATTTTCACCTTTGACCCTGTCCCTTTTCAAAAGCATTTGCTTCTGACTATTCCCCCCCCCCAATCTTCCCTCCCTTCTACCATTCCCCCCCATCCCCTTCCTACTGACTTTTATGTACGGTAATATACCCAATTGAATGTGTATTTTATTCCCTCCTTAAGCCAAAACTGATGAGTAAGGTTGACTCATTCCTTTTCACCTCCTCATCTTCCCCTCCATTGTGACAGTTTTTTCTTGTCTCTTTTATGTGAGTTAATTTACCCTATTCTATCTCTCCCTTTCTCCTTTTCTCAATATATTCCTCTCTTATCCCATAATTTTATTTTTTTAAATATCATCCCTTCATATTCAACTCACCCTGTGCCCTCTGTGTGTGTGTATACACACACATATACATACACATACATATACGTATATTTTATATACATATATACACATATCTATATATGCATGCATATATATATATATATTCTTCAACTACCCTAATACTGAGAAAGATCTCATGAGTTATAAAAGTCATTTTTCCATGTAAGAAAGTAAACAGTTCAACTTTGACAAGTCCCTTATGATTTCTCTTTCCTGTTTACCTTTTCTTGTTTCTCTTGATTCTTATATTTGAAAGTCAAATTTTCTGTTCAACTCTGGTCTTTTCATCAAGAATGCTTGAAAGTCCTCTATTTCACTGAATAGCCATTTTTCCCCTGAAGTATTAGACTCAATTTTTCTGGGTAGGTGATTCTTGGTTTTAATCCTAGCTCCTTTGACCTCCAGAATATCATCTTCCAACCTCTTTGATCCTTTAATGTAGAAACTGCTAGATCTTTTGTCATCCTGATTGTCTTTCCACAATACTTGAACTGTTTCTTTTTGGCTGCTTGAAATATTTTCTCCTTGAGCTGGGAACTCTTGAATTTGGCTACGGTATTTGTAGAAGTTTTCTTTTGGGATTTCTTTAAGAGGTGATGGGTAGTTTCTTTCAATTTCTATTTTACCCTCCGCTTCTAGAATATCAGGGCAGTTTTCCTTGATTATTTCTTGAAAGGTGATGTCTAGGCTCTTTTTTTGATCATGGCTTTCAGGTAGTCCAATAATTTTTAATTATATCTCCTGGATCTGTTTTCCAGGTCAGTGGTTTTTCCAATGAAATATTCCACATGGTCTTCTAAACTTTTTGATCTTTTGGTTCTGTTTTATAATTTTTTGATTTCTCATAAAGTCATTAGCTTCTATTGTCTCCAATCCAATTTTTAAGGAATTATTTTCTTCAGTCAGCTTTTAGATCTTCTTTTCCATTTGGCCAATTCTGCTTTGTAAGGCCATCTTCTCCTCATTGGCTTTTTGGACTTCTTTTGAAATTTGGGTTAGTCTATTTTTAAGGTGTTATTTTCTTCTGTATTTTTGGGTCTCCTTTAGCAAGCTGATGAATTTTTTTTTCATGATTTTCTTGTATCCTTCTCATTTATTTTTCCAATTTTTCCTCTAGTTTTCTTACTTGATTTTCCAAATCCTTTTTGAGCTCTTCCATGGCCTGAGACTAATTCATATTTTTCTTGGAGGCTTTGGATGTAGGAGCTTTTAATTTGTTGTCTTCTTATGGTTGTATGTTTTGATCTTTGTCACCAAAGTAAGATTCTACATCTGATTTTTTTACACTATTTGCTCATTTTCTCAGCCAATTACTTGACCTTTGAGCTCTTTTTCAGAGTATGACTGCTTCTAGAGCAGAGAGTGCTCTGTCCCACATTTCAGGGGTTTTGCACAACTGTTTTCAGAGCTACTTCTAGACATCTGTAAATTTTCAGTTCTTCTAGCATGGTACAATCCAAGGAAAGGTGTTTACTCCCCTCCTGGCCTGTGCTCTGGTCTGTGAGTGACCATAAGCACTCTTTTCTGCCTTTGAACTGTGAGGAGGATTCCCTCTCCACAGCTGCTACAAACCCTGCCACACCAGCACTTCTCCTCACCCCACCATTGCCACCTAGGACTATGACCCAGATCTAAGCAGAGCAAAGCAAGAGAATCCTGCCCCAGTGGCAGCAAAGAGATCCTTGCAACCCCCTACGATCAGCTGCTTGATCCCCCCACTGTTTGGACCTGTAGCTCCAGAAGCATCACTTTTGCTGCTGCTTCCATGTTGGAGCTGAAGCCAGATTGCTCTCTTCTCTCACCCAGGTCCAGCAGAATTTCCCCACTGACCTTCTACTTTGTCCTTGGTGTTTGTGGGTTGAGAAGTCTGGAAACTGCCACAGCTGCCAGTGATTCAATCCCCTGAGGCCTGCTCTGGCCAAGTCTGTGCTGGCATGAATAGTTTACTGTGCTCTGATCCTAGCCTGGTGTGATAGACCTTTCCTTTCAGCCTTCCATGTTGCCTTGGGATGGAGATTTGTTTCACTCAGTCATTTTGTGAGTTCTGTAGATCTAGACTTTGTTTAGATTCATTTTTACAGGTATTTGGAGGTGTTTGGGAGAGAACTCAAGCAAGCTTCTGATTTTACTCTGTCATCTTGGCTCTGCCCTAGACATCATATTTAAAACAATCTTAAAAGCAAGCTATTTAGATTTCTTAAAACCAAAGGGCAAAGTGGAAACAGCATCTCCCAGTCACTTACTGAAAGAAAGCCCAAAATGAATATGCAAAGCAATATTATAAAGAAAATACAGAACTTCCAGGCCCAAGTGGAAAGAAATACAATAATTACACATGTCAATCTCTATCAAACTTCTTGACTTCTCTATGAGGGATGGAGGTGTGGAGGGAGGAAGGGAAAGAATTTGGAACAAAGTTTTTAAAAGGAATGTTAAAAATTGCTTTTACATATAACTGGGGAAAACAAATTACTAAATGTATATTAAAAATAATGCAAGCCTCCAGATACTATTCATGTACTGAGGAGCCAAGATCAGGAGCACACACGGCTGCCACTACTTTAAAGGAGTGGAAAGCTTGGCATATAACATTCCAGAAGGCAAAGGATGTGGGATTGCAGCACAGAATAATTTAGCTGACAAAATAAAACATAATTATCTTCTGAAGGGGAGTGGGGTTGGATCTTTAATAAAATTGAAGATTTTTAATTATTCTTGATGAAAGACATAGCTAAATAAAAACTTTGAAGGCAAAATACTGTAGTTGAGAAAGGTAAAAAAGTAAAATTGATTGGATGATGATAAAGTCTAAGCAAGGAAAAAATGCTTATATTCTAATATTGGAAAATGACAAATGAAAATAAACCCAGCCCTGCCAGAGAATATAAAGGGAGTCTAATTAGAGAGGTCTCAGAGTAGCTCTGTTGTGTCTCAGTAATCTTCTAAGAAGAATGGAAAGTGAGAAGAAAAATATCCTGTGGGTGGTGGGAAGGGAAAGGAAGGTTAGGGAAAAAAAAACTGTATAATTTTGGTGCAAAAGTAGAAGTCTATTCAGACATGCATGAAGGGAAGAGGGAGCAGAAAATATTTTCACTTCAATTACTTGAACTGGTTAAAAGGGGGATGAATTACATATGTAATAGGCACAAAAATAAATTTTACTAAACAGTGAAATAGGTGAGAAAAGAAAGAAAGAAAAGAGGGAGTTAGAGGTAAAATTAAGTAAAAGGTTAGTCCTAATTAAAACACTCTAAAGCCACAAAAACATAACTCTTTTTGGGGGGTAAAGATTTGGAATATATACTGGTGTCCATCATTTGGGAAATGATGAATGAATTGTGGCATATAAATATGATGGAGTGCTTCAGTGCTGTAAGAAATAATGAGGGGAATGGTTTCAGGGAAAAAAGAAAAAAAAGGCTGAGAATACATGTATGAAATGTTGCTGAGTGCAGTGACCAGAAACAAGAAAAAAAATGTATTGTGACAACAATATTGTAGATAAAAAGCAGCTTTGAAAGATTTAGAAATTTTGATCAGTGTAATTACAAACCATGTTTTAGAGGATTAATAACAAAATTTGCTATCCACCTCCTCACAGAAAGCTGAAAATCAGAGTGCAGAAATGAGACATATTTCTTGTAGACATGGCCAATGTGGAAAACAGTTTTTTCTTGACTATACGAGTTTATTAAAGTTTTTCTTTTTTTAACCTTTCATCCTTAATTGAGAGTGGGAGGGAGAGAGGGTGGTGGATTTTTGCTGATTATAGGTGGGGGGAGAGAGAGGGAGAGAGTGAGGAAGACACACAAACACACACACACACACACACACACACAGAGAGAGAGAGAGAGAGAGAGATTACCAGACCAGAGTGGCCTGGCTACAGAGATGTAATTCAAGATGATATGAATTAATTTAAAAATGCCAATGGATTTATGATCTCATTGCTATGAGTACTTTCTCCAAAGATGTACATAACAATGAATCAAACCTGCCCAATTTGGTAATATCCATGGCTTCCCATAAGACCACCACAAAGTATCTACTCAATTGTTTGGAGGTTTTTATCATGTTCTCTTGATGTATTATAAATGGCAAAGTAGCATGTAGTCTGTATAATCTAAGGTTAATATTGTCTGGAAGGCCCATCTTCTTTTAGGTCATGCATATTTCTGGTGATATTGCTCATACTATCTTTCCTGAATAAATTTTCATTTGTAATGTATTGCAGACTCCTTATGCCTATCAATTCCTAAAAAATTCTATTTCATGACTCACAGGCACAGAGCATAACTACAAGAATATTCATATTTGAAGGTTTTTTATGTTATGTTTAAAGCTTTCCTTCCTTCTTTCCTTCCTTCCTTCCTACTTTCCTTCCTTCTTTCCTTCCTTCTTTCCCTCCTTCCTTCCTTCCCTCCTTCCTCATTTCCTTTCTCTGTCTCACTCCCTTTTCTGTCTCCCTCTCCCTTCCATTTTGGCTCCCTCTCTCCCTTACTTCTCTTCTTTCCTTCCTCCCTCTTTTCTTCTTTCCCTCCTTTTGTTTTTTTTTTTTCCCTATAAATCTATTTTTTAAATTTTTAGTTAACACTCACTTCCATAGGTTTTTAGGTTCCAAATTTTTTCTCCCTCCTCCTCCCCTCTCCCCTCTCCGAGATGGCATGTAATCCAAGGTAGGTTCAATATTTACCTTCACGTTGAACTCATTTACATAATAGTCCAATTGTAAAGAAGAAATATAACCAATGGAATGAATCATGAGAAAGGAGAAACAAAACCATAAAGGAAGGAAAAAAAGAGAGCAGATAGTTTGCCTCCATCTGCATTCAGACTTTCTTTCTCTGGATGTGGATAGCCCCTTCCATCATTTGTCTTTTTGGCTGTCTTTGAACCTTGAATTGATGAGAGGAGTGAAGTCTATCAAAGTTAGTCCTTACAGAGACTGTGTATCTGTAATCGTGCATATTGACCTCCTGGTTCTCCACCCCTCATTGAGCATCAGTTCGTATAAGTCATTCCAGGTTACAATGAAGTCTGTTTGCTCCTCATTTCTTATAGCACAATAGTATGTCATTACATTCATATACCACAATTTGTTTAAACATTCCCCAATTTATGGGTATGTTCTTGATTTCCAATTCTTTGCCAGCACAAAAACAACTACTATAAATATTTTTCTACATATGGGTCCTCTTCCCAGTTGTATGATCTCTTTGGGATAGAGCCTAGAAGTGGTATTGCTGTGTCAAAGGGTGTTCACATTTTTATAGCCCTTTGGGCATAGTTCCAAATTGCTCTCCAGAGTGGCTGGATCAGTTCACAGCTCCACCAACATAGCAATGTTCCAATTTTCCCACATCCTCTCACACATTTATCATTTTCCTGTTTTGTCATGTTAGCCAATATGACAGGAGAGATGTGATACCTAAGAGTTGTTTTGATTTGCATTTCTCTAATCAATAGTGATTTAGAGCATTTTTTCATATGACTATAGATATCTTTAAGTTCTTCCTCTGAGAACTGCTTGTTCATATCCTTTGACCATTTCTCAGTTGGGGAGTGGCTTGCATTCCTATACATTTGGTTCAGTTCCCTATATATTTTAGATATGAGGTCTGTATCAGAGACACTGGTGGTAAACATTTTTTCCCCAATTTTCTTCTTCCCTCCTAATCTTTGTTGCATTGGTTTTGTTTATACAAAACCTTTTCAATTTAACATAGTCAAGATTATCCATTTTGCATTTTGTGGTGCTCTCTGTCTCTTGTTGGGTCATGAATTCTTCCCTTTCCCATAAATCTGACAGGTAAACTATTTCTTGCTCTACCAAATTGCTTATAGTATCATTACTAAATCATGAACCCATTTTGACTTTATTTTAGTAAACAGTGTAAAATATCTGTCTATGCCCAGTTTCTGGCATACTATTTTCCAATTTTCACAGCAGTTTTTGTGAAATAGTGAATTCTTAGCCCACAAGCTAGATTCTTGGGGTTTATCAAAGAATAGATTGCTTTAGTCATTGAGTACTGCATCTTGTGTACCTAACCTATTCTACTTATCCACAACTCTCTTTTTTAGCCAGTACCAAATAGTTTTAATGACTGTTGCTTTATAATACATTTTAATATCTGGTATGACTAGGCCACCTTACTTAACATATCTTTTCATTAATTCCCTTGATATTCTGGACCTTTTGTTCTTCCAGGTGAATTTTTTTATTATTTTATCCAGCTCTGTAAAATAATTTTTGGTATTTTGATTGATATGGCACTGAATAAGTAAATTAATTTAGGTAAAGGTGTCATTTTTATTATATTAGCTTGGTTTCAACACAAACAACTGATGTTTTTTCCATTTATTTAGATAAGACTTTATTTGTGTGAAAAGTGTTTTGTATTTGTGTTCATATAGGCCCTGGATTTGTCTTGGTTGGTAGACCCCTCCTTTTCTTCTTTATCTTTCCTTCTCTTCCTTCCTTCTTTTATTACTTTCTTCCTCTCTCCCTCCTTCCCTTCATTCTCCTAATATTTTCACTCCCTTCTTTTTTCTTTTTTTTGGGAGGACTATTCAAAATTCCTCTAGCAAATTCTAGTCTCTGTTCCTTTGTCCAGCCTGTTAGCTCTATTGTCATTCTGATTGTGGAATCTCTAACTATTCTTTATCTTAGGTATATAGTACAATTAATGCTCTGTAACTCAAAAGAAATTGACTACCCAACACTGACACACATTAATGATTATAAATTCCAATATACTGGCTATTTGCAACTACAAAATTACTACTTGAAACACCCCCCTCTTTGAATTTTCTGCAATATTCCCTGTTCTTTACTAAAATCTCTGCAACAAAATACACAAAATGAAAAAAAAAGGAAAATTAAAGTAATCATTTATATTTTCTTTCTCTTTCATTAATTTTTAATTCATTTCAGCCTGATCATTGGTATTCAGAACCAGATTCAATCACTTTTCTGAATCATCTAGATTGGGAATTGTCTTACTACTCGGTTTTGTGGTAGCCTTTCCAAGAAGATGCTTTTAGTGAGTATCCATCTATATATCTATATTTACATATAGCTTAAGCCATAGGCAAGGATTCTATATTGTTTTTGCTATGATTTATGCTCTTCCACCACTTTATAATATTTTTAAAAAAAACAGATGTATTTTGGTTCTAATTTTGGTCCTGATTTTGGTAACAATTGGTTGACTATATCTTTGCTCAGTTATCACAATCTTACAAAAAAATAGAGGTGCCAAAATTAATGGAAAGTAGATATGCATATTTTGAGAATCCATGCATATGCAGGGACTTCACATATTAGCCACTTTATATTACATCTTTAACATGTATCTGTGTGTCGGATGTAGTGTTGGGGGCCCTGTAAGTATGTGATATCTGCTGCCTGATGGAAAGAAAACAAAATTAATGCTGAAAGCTCTTCCACAAGCTAAAAGACTTTTAATAGGAGGGTGGCAGGTACATTACTCAGTGGCATATCATTGTCAAGGGGAATTTAGGTTCAGGAAGATCCTTGGAGTAGTTCTCTGAAAGAAAATTCAGTATAGATAGCTACTATGTTTAGAAGGAGAAGACACAATCAACCCAGAGAATGTTACTCTTTCTTTTTTCTACACAAGCCTAGTGGATTTTTTTCCTATTTAATTATTAATGCTATCTCTTTCATTGATTGTTATCTTGTCCAATCATTTTGATCTGCAGTGAAATCAAAGGGATCAGAATGGATAATGTGGCACTGCTTCCAAGAGGAAGTAGGGGGAAATATTTTACCTTTAACAATCAATCAACAAGCTTTTATTAAATTCCTTATGATGTGTCAAACACTTTATTAAGTATTCAGCATACTTAGGCAAAGAATGAAACAATCCTTTTACTTCAGGGATTTACCATTCTATTGGAGAAGACAAACACCTTAATAGGGGTATATAGATATCTTTATAAGGGTATATTTAATAAATACAAAGCATTTTGAAAGGGAGGACACTAGCATCTAGGGATCAGAAAAGACTTCATGAAGAAAATAGTGCTTAATTAAGTTTTATAGGAAGATAGAAATTCCATGAGGCTAAGTTGAGGAGGGAGTACAGTCAGGAATGGGGAGAGGAAGTATGCAGTCATGGAGATGAAAGATGGAATAGTATTTCTGAAGAATAAAGTAAAAGGCACTTTGTCTGTAAACCAAAGTACAAGAGAATGGAGAAGCAAAATTGGAAAAAAAATGCCTTTATATCTTCATACAAAACTTATATCAGTAAGGCAAAATGCATGACCTCTGAGAGGACCATAGACATTCTTGAATTGTTCAGAAATGTGAAGTGTAAGGAATTCTCTAGGTAGAAGGCAGAGGAAATGTATTATTTATTTAGTCTCCAAGGATCAGATTCAAGGACCAAGGCCCCCAATTTGATATTGTGGCAATAATATTCCAATACTCATAAGCCCACCACACTATAGTAACAAGGAGATCATAATAAAATATTATAGCAGGAAACCAAGCCATACTTTTTTTTCCCCCTCAATGCTAGGACCCTCCTATAAGAATATCACTCATGAATCCTAACTCTCTGCTCTGCACTCTCTCCTGCAGCTCTGCTGACTCCCGAGTTCCTTGATCTCCATAACTTCCTCTTGGGTTCAATACTCTTGGCTCTGCACACTCTGGATGCTGGCTCTCTGCTTCTGAATCTTGCGGCTCTCAGCTCTTCTGCTTCCAGCTCTGTTGTGTCCAGTTCCACTCTCAGTCTTCAGTCCTCAGTTTCTTCCTCTGCTCCAAGTTCTGTTTTCTCTTTTTACATAGTCCTAGATGCCATCTGATTGACTAGAATTCAGGCACATACAATTGGCTTTGTTCTTAGCAACTCCCCTTAGGGCCCTGAGGGCTTCATACCTGCCTCAAACTAGCTAACTAGTTTGCTCTCTAGCCTGAGGCCTCACATCTAATTAGGGAAAGGGTGTGGGCATGTCTCTAATAAGACCTCCCCTTATTGGCCCCACCTGAAGCCCCACCTGAAGACTATTCAATGAGCAGGAAAAAATCTTTCACTTACTGATTGGCTTTACAAAACTTCACCAGCCCTTCCTCCCAAACAGTTACTTTATTTTTCCACTATGTTCTAGAATACTTTTGTCTTTATTCCCCTTCTACACTTGGCGTAATTACTGAGTCCTTTAGCATCTTTCACTGAATTCCTTGTAATAATAATTGACATTTTTTGGTACATCAATGTTGACAAAACATTTAATTTCAATTTATATATATATATATATATATATATATATATATATATATATATATATATATATATATATATATATGTTTTAGATTACCTACTTCCTAATGTGTTCTCTTCTTTGTGGCTGTTCTTGGTCATTTTGTCATTGTAATTTCAGGATTCAGTATTTTTTTAATTGTTGCTCTTTTCATTTCTAGTCATTGTGCATAGCTTGTAGTCATTATGTATGGTTTTCCTTTCTTTGCCTGTTTCACTTTGCATGGTTTCATATGGCTGCTCATGCTTCTTTATATTCATCATTCCTTCCTCAGAGCACAGTAACTTTCCATGATGTTCTTGTGTCAAAACATATTCAGTAATTCCCCAAATGATGGGCTCCTATTGTCTAGTTCTTTGCTACTATGTTTGCTTCAAATATAAATTTTTATTTTATCATTTGGCAACTCTCTTCCTTCAAAATCATCCTATGAGGAAGGTAGTACAATTATTGTATTTTTCTCTACTTTACACATGAAGAACAGACATTCTGATGGGTACGTTATATGGTCATGCTGCCAGTAAGTATCTAAAGGACACTTTACATTTTACAAAGGGCTTTCCTTACAATAATGCTCTGGGTTCACTAGTGCTAATGAGCACATTGATTTCGTATTTAAGAAAACAGATTGAAAGAGGTCCAATGACACATTCATGGTTTTCCAGTTAGTATTGGAGAAAAAAATTGAACCCTGTTTTCTTGTCCCCATCTCCAGTGCAATATCTTCAATGCATTCTTTCCATAAAACCTTGCATTACCATATGGGGCAGCAGAGTCATTTATTAGGAAGAATCTCAAACTTGGAATCAGAAAATTGGCCTGTAAAACCTGCCTCTCATATTTCTTGGTGATGAAACTACTTAATTACACTAAATCCTGGAATCCTCCTTTGTAAAATGAAACTACTTAATTACACTAAATCCTGGGATCCTCCTTTGTAAAATGAAACTACTTAATTACACTAAATCCTGGGATCCTCCTTTGTAAAATGGAGGTATTAACTTTTGCAAAAGCTACATGGAAAGATTGTTTATGAGGTTAATATCTTGTAAACGTTAGAAACGTGTGTGTGTGTGTGTGTGTGTGTGTGTATGTGTGTGTTATTTGGATCCCCCCAGCCAACCAGAGTGCTGTGGTTAAAAGCAGTTAACATCCATTTAGTCCTCCAATCTCTCCCCTCTTTTAGACATTACTATAGCTGGGATAAATCTCATCCCTTTCTTAATTCTTATAACACAGATTCAGGGTGTTTATCAGCAAAGACTAGTCTGTATTTTACATATTTAATGCTTCTTTCCCAATTAAACTGAAAGTTTCTAGAGTGCAGGAGGTGGGATTTTTATTTTTTTTAATATTTCCTCAGAATCTAATTCACTTCTATGAAAAGAATAAATACTTATAGAATGAATGTATGAGTTAATGAATGATGAATCATGGCCCAATAAATAGATTTTGAATAAATGGTTCTTTCATCTCTACAGTGCCTAAGAGTCAGGATTAGTATAGTAGAAAGAATACTGGCCTTAGAGTCAAGAGACTTGTCACAAACTTTTGGTGTGATAAAACTTGTAGCAAGAGATTTCACCTTTCTGGGTCTCAGTTTCTTCATCAACAAATGATTTACTTGAACTTATCTATGGTTCCTACCAATCTGAAGATCCTATGAACTAAATCAATGCCTATACAATGAGGATTTAAAAATATATTCCTTAATAGTAAACTCTTTTTAGAGAGAACCATTTTCTTGAAAATTCAAACTAGTTCAGTGATTTCATATCAAATGTCCTTTCTTTAGCACTTCATGGATAAATATTACCCATTAGAAAAGCAAAAGGCAAGAGAAATCATTTGTGACCCATCCCTCCAAGGATTTATTGGAAAAATTTGCAACCATTTTTGGAACAGAAAAAAAGTATTGTCAGTTAACCTAAAAGATATCTGGACTCTTTCAAATGCAGTGCCAAGACTTATCTGTAACCTCACCTCACTAATTTTGACTCCAGTCAGTAATCTGAATTCACTTTTTATAAATTTCTACTTTACAGCCTGAGCGAACTTCCCCAAGAATCACTATTAAGCCAAGCACCATGGTGGTTATGACTACAGTTCCTGCAGAAGCATGAAGTATAAAAGTTCTTATGTTACCCTTAGAAACAGTCATTTCACTGATTAATATGATTTTCTGGATTCTTGACTCAGTCAAGGTGAACAATAGATATTTGTGTCTCTAAATTCCAGACTCTTGGTCATGTTGTAGGGCTGAGCTCTCTCTTCTTTCCTCTTCCTCATCTCTTGTTACTTATACTTATTACTTACTCATTTTATTAATTATACTTATACTTGTGTTAACTATCTCCTTTTTCACCCCTGTCTCACAAGAAGTAGCTTTATCCCTCACCAAATCTAACC
Source organism: Trichosurus vulpecula (assembly GCF_011100635.1). NCBI lineage: Eukaryota > Metazoa > Chordata > Mammalia > Diprotodontia > Phalangeridae > Trichosurus > Trichosurus vulpecula. Next base: position 222,364,228 of record NC_050575.1, on the reverse strand, counting down.
TTGCTACTTCTTCAAGAAAACTCATTCTATCCCATCTTTTTCATTAGATTGCTTCCTTTGTTATCCCTGCTCTTTCACTTATCTTCCTTCCCTGTTTACTGACTCATTCTCTGTTCTTTCAAACATGTCAATGTCTCTCTCATCATGAAAAATCCCACAATTTACCCCTTCATCCCTGCTATTATCCTATATTTTTTCTGCTTTTTGTAGCTAAACTTCTCAAAAAAAAACTGCCTGCATAGATGTCTCCACTTTGTCTCTTCTCACTTCTTAACCCATGGCAATATGGCTTCTGACCTTATCATTCCACCAAAACTGTTCTCTCTAAGGCCACTTATGATCTTTTAGCTGAAAAATTCAACAGGCTTTTCTCAGTCCTCATTTTCCTTGACTTCTAGTCAAACTTTGACACTGGTGATCATGTTCTTCTTGTGAATACTCTCTTCTTTCTAAATTTTTGGGACACAATTGTCTCTTGGTTTTCCTCCTACCTATCTAAACACTCATTCTGTATCTTTTTTGTGAACTCTTCTTCCAGACCATGCACTCTGCCCATAGGTGTCCTTCAGGGTTCTGTCCTAAGCCCTCTTCTCTTCTCCCTCTACACAATTTCACTTGGTAGTCTCATAAGCTCCCATGAATTTAATTGCCATCTTCATGCTGGTGATTCTTTTTACCTAATGCAAACTTTTTTTCCTTATTTAGTATTCTATTTTCCCCACTTACATGTAAAAACAATTTTAACATTCATTTTTAAAACTTTGAATTCCAAATTCTCTCCCTTCCTCTCTCCCCACCCCAACTCTCATTGAGAAGGTAAACAATGTGATATAGGTTATACCTGTCTAGTCATGCACATTTCTATAACAGACAGGTTGTGATAGAAAACAGACCAAGAAAACAAAACAAAAAACAAAAACGAAAACAAAAACCTCAATAAAAATAAAGAAAGTAAAATGCTTCAGTCTGTGAGTAGGCATCATCAGCTCTTTCTCTGGGGTGGGTAGAATTTTTCATCATAAGTCTTACAGAATTGCCTTGCATATTTGTATTGCTGAGAATAGCTGTCACTCACAGCTGATCATCTTATGATATTGCCATTATTTTGTACACAGTACATTTCACTTTGCATCAGCTGACACACGTTTCTCCAGTGTTTTTGAGAGCATTCCCCTCATTATTTCCCCCAGCATAATGCTATTCCATCACAATCATATACCAAAATTATTTGGCCACTTTCTAGCTGATGGAAACCCCTTTAACTTCTAATTCTTTGCAATGAGAAAAGAGCTGCTATAAATAGTCTTGTACATATAGGTCCTTTCCCTTTTTGTAAATCTCTTTTGGGTTACAGATCTAGTAGTGGTATAGCTAGGTCAAAGGATGTGCATGATTGTATAGGCCTTTGGACATAGTTCCAAATTGCTCTACAGAATGGTTGAACCAGTTCATAACTCCATGAATAGTGCATTAATGCGCCGTTTTTCCCATATCACCTCCACCATTTGTTTTTTACTTGCATTATTCCTATTAACTAATAGATATGAGGTACTATGTAAAAATTGTTTTAATTGGCATTTCTCCAATCAATAGGGAGAACTTTTTTTTCACATGGCTATAGATGGCTTTGGTTATTTCATCTGAAAACTGTTCATATATTTTGATCATTTATCAATTGGGGAATGGCTCTTACTTTTATAAATTTGAGTCAGTGCTCTCTATATTAGAGAAATGAGGCCTTTAATGGAGAAAGTTGACTCAAAGTTTTGTTTTTCCCCTGCAGTTACTATTGCTGTTTTCCCCTCAATCTTATGCCCCCATTTATTCTTTTCTCCCTCTATCCTTTCACCCTGTCCCTCCTCAAATGTATTTTCATTCTGACTTCTCCCTCCCCCAGTCTGCTCTCCCTTCTATAAATCCCCTTCTATTATTTCCTTCCCCTCCTACTTTCCTGTAGGGTAAGATACATTTCTATACCAAACTGAGTGTGTATGGTATTCCCTCTTTGAGCCAATTCTGAGGAGATTAAGGTTCAAATAATGCTCATCTCCCTCCCTTTTCTCCCTCTGTTGTAATAGGTTTTTGTGCCTTTTCATGTGATGTAATTTGCCCTTGTCTGTCCCTCCTTTCCTCTTCTTCCATTACAGTCCCCTTTTACCACTTAATTAGGTTGTTTTATTATCACATCGAAGTCAACTTATATGCACGCTCTCTTTCTACATATAACACTTTTATATATCATCATAACAAACCAGTTCTCAGGAGTTGCAAGTGTCATCTTCCTTTGTAGGGATGTAAACAATTTGACCTTATTAATAATACGTTGTTGTTTTTATTTTCTTCCCTGTTTACCTTTTTATTCCTCTCATTAGTGTTATATTTGACGATTGATTTTTTTGTTGAGCTCTGGTCTTTTCATCAGGAAGGTTTGGAAGTCCCCTATTTCATTGAATATCCCTGTCCTCCCCTGAAAAATTGCTCAATTTTGCTGGGTAGTTGATCCAAATATCTTATTCCATGGTCTATGATGTTTTAATATAAAAGCTACAAGGCCCTGCATAATCCTTACTGTTGTGCCATGTTATTTAATTTTTTTTCTAGCTGCTTACAGTATTTTTTTTGACCTGGTTATTTTTGAGTTTAGGCACAATATTCCTTGGCATTTCAATTTAGGATCTCTTTCAGGAGGTGATCACTGAACTCTTTCATCTTCTGGTTCTAGGAACTCAGAGCAATTTTTCTTGATGATTTCTTGAAAGATACTGTCCAGGCTCTTTTTCATCATGGTTTTCAGGTAGAACAATAATTTTTAAATTGTCTCTCTTGTATCTATTTTCCAGGTTAGTTGTTTTTACCAACAAAGTATTTTATGCTTTCTTCCATTTTTTCATTCTTTTATTTCTGTTTGACAGATTCTTGATTTCTTTTATTATTATTATTTTTATTTGGTTGCAGTGGGGAAGGCAGGGCAATTGGGGTCAAGCAACTTGGTCAAAGTCATACAGGTAGTAAGTGTGTCACATGTCTGAGGCTGGACCTGAACTCAGGTCCTCCTGATTCCAGGGCCAGTGCTCTATTCACTGTGCCACCCAGCTGCCCCAAAATTCTTGATTTCTGATAAGGTCATTATCTTCCACTTGCCCAATTCTAATTTTCAAAAATTTGTTTTCTTCTATTAGATTTTGGACCTCCTTTTCCATTTGGCCCATTTTACTTTTTAAGGAGTTCCCTTGAGTGAATTTTTGGGTCTCTTTTTTCCATTTGTTCAATTCTACATTTTAAGGACTTGTTTTCTATAGTCAATTTTTGTCCTTCCTTTTCCAAGCTTTGACTCTCTCTTGCACATCTCTCATTTCCTTTCCCAATTTTTCTTTTACCTCTCATATTTGACTTTTAAAATCCTTCTTGAGCTCTTCCAAGAAGCTTCCAAGAAGACTTTTTGGGGTTGAGATCAGTTCATATTCCCCTTTGAGGTTTCAAATGTGGGTAAATTGAAAATGTTGCCCTCTTCTCAATTCATACCTTGATCTTCCTTGTCATCCATGGTCATTGTCTGTGTCTGCATTTTGCTCATGGTGTTCACTTAATTCTTGGCTCTTAGAGTTGAGCTCTCCTGCTAGAGTGCAGGGTGTGTTAACCCAAGTTTCTTGTGCTAGAAGCCCAGGATCTAGTCACTGGCTTTGTTTGCCCATATAGGTTATGTGTCTACATGGAAATTTTTTGACAATATCCACAGGGATGCTTGAATAGAAATATCTAAAGTTTCTTCACCCACCTTTCTCTAAGGGACACTTTAATTACTGCCAATAAGGGAATCAGGTTATTGGAGCCAGAGTCTATCCACCATATCCTCCATAAAGACTAGAATAGTATTTATATACCCCTAAAATGTCCTAGAGGACATAATTTTAGGTACAATCTGAGCCCTTAGTGGGAAAGGAGTAACCCATGCTATCCAAGGTTGGACTCCCTTCCTACTAAATGCCAGTTCTACACACACACATACACACACACAGACACACATACACACACACACACACACACACACAGCAAAAAAGCAAATACTTCCATTTTTTCAACTCAATAATAAACAGAAATCATACAAGTTATACAGATGAGAATATTCCACACAGAATATAAAGTGAATGAGATCTCTTATTGGGAGCAAGATCACTCAGCTCAACCAAGAGATTATCACATCTCATATAAGGGGAATTCTCCGAAGTTTCAAGTGTAGTGTAGCAAGCTGAGGATAGTGACAGACATTAAGGCGCCAACACTCCCACATATCAGCTTCTTCCTGGACTCTTTCTCTCCCTTCAGAGACCTGAAAAGAATCTAGAACTGTGTGTCTTCTTTACTGAAACCAGAAGCCTGAAGAAAACTATTTCTATTCTCTCAAGCTCTTGCCAGATCCACTCCTCACACAGTCAGGAAGCATTGAATAATCAATATCCACCATTGAAGAGAGTCTTAGGTAAATTGGCTTTAAGCCACAGGTTGTACCCCCACCCCCACCTCCAGCACTATAACTATGACTATGACTATGAATATGACTATGACTACTACTACTGCTACTATTACTACTACTACTACTACTACTACTACGAGTACCATTACTGTTTATTACTACAACTACTACTACTAACTACTACTACTGCTACTACTACTACAACTACTATTACTATTAACTACTACTACAACTACTACTAACTACTAGTACTACTCTTGCTAATACCATCTTCATTAATTCATTGATTCACAACCTAATAGAATGCATGGGTACTTATTAAGTGTTTGCTGAGTTAAAATGTTTGGGCTTGGTCAAGGGAAAGTTAGAATGCTGGTAACCTAAAAGATATGGTTCCAGGAATATTATTTAGAATGACAAAATAAAGGAATGGAATAGGAGGACAGTGGTTAAGGAGATACAGGAATAACAAAGAAGCACTAGGAAGCCTGCAGCAGGAAGGGAGAGTAGAAGGCTCAAAAGCTTTTATGTGATCCAGAAAGGAACAATCAAGGGAAGATTATAAGTAATTAGGGAAAGTCACCACCAGATGGTTTAAAATAATTCATATAGAGGAGAAAAAAATGAAATAATCATATCTTCCTACTACTAAAAGAAAAACAATTAACCTTCAAGACAAGAGAGCCAATTTACTTATCATCTCAAAATATTGGCTCCTACAACTTTATGTTTAATGTGACAGTGCCAAAAAAAATGGTCTTTCAAATTCTGTCCATGGAATTTTTGGCAAAAATCAACTCTATTTTAACTTGATTACTCTTTTAAAACATGTACAGGTAATTCTACAATCAATCTGAGTGAAATTGGTTGCACTTGTACTTTACCTTGAAATGATCCAATATCTTAAAGTAGAAGCTCAGAAATTGAAGAACTGTGTAGATTCTCTTGGTATGGGTTAGCCTGACTTTATGACTATTTGGGATAAGAGAAGCCAAGGAAAAGCACAAAGACAAAAGGCTTTTGCTGGACATGAAAGAGAAACAGCAGGCCTGATAAGTACATGGATGGTTGGGTAAGTGTGAGAGAAGTAAAGAATTTAAGTTACTTATAAAAAATGTATCAAGAAGGGAGAATTCATTCATTTTTATTATTTTTTATGTTATTGACTCTACAATAGATATGGAAAAGAAATTTCATTACCTTAAATATACTATTTTTTTATGAAGAGAAAGGAATTGAGGGGCCAGTGGGCTCATAGGAAAACATGTGGGGGAGGGGTGGAGCCAAGCTGGCTGGCTGAACACAGGTACTTGCTTGAGCTTTCCCCTAAATCCCTCCAAACACCTGTAAAAATGACCCTAAACAAATTCTAAAGCTACAGAACCCACAAAATGACAGAGTGAAACAAGGCTCCAGCCCCAGCCAGCCTGGATAGTTGAAGTGAAAGGTCTATTGCACCATTCTGGGAGCAAAGAGCAGTCCAGCATGCGACATGCTGGAAGAGACCAAGCCAGAGTTGACCCAATGGAGGAGGCCTCAGGGCACTGAATCACTGGCAGCTGTGACAGTTTCCAGACTTCTCAACCCACCAATGCCAAAGACAACAGAACAGGTTAGCTGGAAAACTGTTGGACCTGGATAAGAGAAGTGCATAGTCTGGCCCCAGCCCTGAGGGTGGCAGAGGTGGCTGCAGTGGCAGCAGCAAGAAGCTCCTAGAGCTGCTTCCAGAGCTCCAGTGGCAGCTGCTTCCTGAGCTTCTGGCCCACAGGTCGGGAGGAATCAAGCACCTGATCAGAGTGGGAGTGCAGGGATCTCTTTGCTGGCACAGAGGCAAGGTTCTCTTGCTGTGCCCTGCTTAGATGTGGGTTGTGGTCCTGCTTGGTGGTCCTTGGGGGAGTAGGAGTGCTGGTGTGGCAGAGCTTTGTGGTGGCTGTGGAGAGGGAGTCCTTCTGGTAGTTACATATCAGAAAGAGGGTTTGCACTCACAGGCCAGAGCATGTGCCAGGAGAGTAGTATCATTCCATCTCAGAATAGAAGTACCTCTTAAAACAGTAGCACAAAACCCCTGAAGTTTGGGACAGAGCATTCTGAACTCTGGAAGCAGTCATAACCTGGCAAAGAGCTAAGAAGTCAAGTAATTGGCTGGGAAAATGAGCTGGAAGTGTAAACTAACTCAGAATATAGAATCTTTTTTGGTGAAAAAGAAGATCAAAACATACAGTCAGAAAAAGTCAGCAAAGCCAAAGGTCATACATCAAAAGCCTCCAAGAAAAATATGAATTGGTCTCAGGCCAGGGAAGAATTCAAAAAGGATTTGGAAAAGCAAGTTAGAGAAGTAGAGGAAAAATTGGGAAGAGAAATGAGAATGATGCAAAAAAATCATGAAAAACATGTCAACAGCTTAATAAAGGAGACCCCCAAAATACTGAAGAAAACAACAGCTTAAAAAAATAGACTAACCCAGAGGCAGAATTACTCAAGTGGAAAAGGAAGTCCAAAGGACCACTGAAGGAAATACCAACTTAAAAACTAAAATGGAGAAAGTGGAAGCTAGTAACTTTATGAGAAATCAAGAAATTATAAAACATAAACAAAATAATGAAAAAATGGAAAACAATGTCAAATATCTCATTGGAAAAACCACTGACCTGGAGAATAGATCCAGGTGAAATAATTTTAAAATTATTTGACTACATGAAAGCCCTGATCAAAAAAAGAGTCTAGATATCATCTTTCAAGAAATTATCAAGGGAAACTGTTCTGATATTCTAGAATGAGAGGGTAAAATAGAAATTGAAAGAATCCACTGATCAGCTCTTGAGAAAGATACCCCCCCCCAAAAAAAAATTCCTAGGAATATTGTAGCCAAATTCCAGAGTTCCCAGGTCAAGGAGAAAATATTGTAAGGAGCCAAAAAGAAACAATTTGAGTATTGTGGAAACACAATCAGTATAATACAAGATCTTGCAGCTTCTTCACTAAGGGATCGAAGGGCTTGGGATATGATATTCTGGAAGTAAAAGAATTAAGACCAAGAATCACCTACTCAGCAAAACTGAGTATAACACTTCAGGGCAAAACATGGATTTTCAATGAAATAGAGGACTTTCAAGCATTCTTGATGAAAAAACCATAGTTAAATATAAAATTTGACTTTCAAATACCAGAATCAAGAGAAGCACGAAAAGGTAAACAGGAAAGAGAAATCATAAAGGCTTACTAAATTTGAATTGTGTTTTTTTACATTCCTACATGGAAAGATGATATTTGTAACTCATGAGACCTTTCTTAGTATTAGGGTAGTTGAAGGTAATATACATTTATATAGAAAGAGGGCAGAGGGTGAGTTGAATATAAAGGGATGATATCTAAAAAAATAAAATTAAGGAGTGAGAGAGGAATATATTGGGAGAAGTAGAAAGGGAGAAAGAGAATGGGGTGCATTATCTCACATACAAGTGGCAAGACAAAGCTGCTATAATGGAAGGGAAGAGGGCACAGGTGAAAGTGAACGAGTGAATCTTATTCTTATCAGATTTGGCTTAAGTAGGGTAACATACATACTCAACTGGGTATCTTACTCTACAGGAAAGTAGGGGGAGATTGGATAAGAGGAGGGGAGGATGGAAGGGAGGGATTGAGGGAGGAGGTAGTCAGGGAACAAGGTCAAAGGAGGAAACTGAATAAATGAGGCACAGGAGAGAATGGAGGGAAATATAGTTAGTCTTTCACAACATGACTATTATGGAAGTGTTTTGTATAACAATACATCTATAACCTATATTGAACTGCTTGCTTTTCCATGGAGGGTGGGTTGGGAGGGAAGGATGGAGAAAATTTGAAAGTCAAAGTTCTGAAAAAAATGTTAAAAATATTTTAACATGGAACTGTGAAATAAGATAAACAGGCAATGGGGTACAGAAATCTAACTTGCCCTAAAAGAAAGTAAGGTAAAAGGGGATGGGGGGGAGGAGTGGGGTGATAGAAGGGAGGGCTGGGTGGGGAAAGGGGCAATCAGAATACATGTCACCTTGGCGTGGGGGCAGGATGGTAGAAATGGGGAGAAAATTTGTAATTCAAAATCTTGTGGACAGGAATGTTGAAAACTAAAAATAAATTAAAATAAAATTTAAAAAAAGAAAACATGCAAGGATCTTATACATGTGTGTGTGTGTGTGTGTGTGTGTGTATATATATATAGACATATATATATATATATATATATATATATATATATATAGTGTAGAATTTTTTCTCAAACTTGTTGGAAGATGATGGAGCAGTACAGTTGGGAGATCTATTCTTGGTTTTCCTACGTGTGAGCTTTGATACATCAAGAAAGGTACTAAATTCTTTGTTATATTTCTGAAACTATGAAGTGATGAGAATGATTCTTTCTCTACCTATTTACCTCACATCACTTTTGAGGGCTAAATTGAATTAATTTTTGATTAACTGTGACTGTATATGCTATGCAGAAGACAATGTTGTTTCTGGTCACTGAGGAAAACTGAAGAATGATACTCAAGCCAACTAACAGAAAGATTTAGTATTGGAAGAGATTAAGAAAAGTTAGAATGTGGTATGAGTAGAAATGGATGAAGAAAATATAAAGAAATAAAAGAACTTTAAATTCAGTGGCAACAAGAATTAAGGTGAGATACTTTGCATAACAAAAATCTCTAACTTAATTTGAGAGATCAATCACTTGAAATTTACAAAAGGAACTCTATGTTCAGGTTATATTTAGTTGTTTTGGTTTGTAGAATTCTCAATTGTCCTTCAAGTTTTTCTACCTTGATTTTTGCTTTTTATATGTTTTCATCCCTCACTGCCCTTTCAATGATCAATTCTGTCATCGTATTTTTTTCTAGGGAACCCAGTGCTTTACAAGATTTTTCAAAATCTTTTCACAGTAACAAATAATTTTATTTGTATTTGCTGTTTTATTTGTATTTTTCCCTGGACCTTAAATTGTCATTTCCCTTAATTGTAACTTTAGTTGTAAGTTTTATTTTTTTAAGGTCTGGTTGATCTTTTTGTGGTTCTATTTCTGAAGAATCCTCACTACCTACCTCCCCTCAACTCTTTTTTTTGAGAGTTTTTATTTTTAGTTTACAACACTCAGTTCTACATAATTTTGAGTTCCAGGTTTTCTTCCCTCCCCCTTTCCACACCTCCCTCACCAAGGCAGCATGGAATCCTATGTATAACATACTAGTCAAGTTGTGGAGAAAAATTATGAGGAATGGAATGAATAGTGAGAAAGAGGAAACAGAACAAAAAACCCCCAAAAACAAAAACAAAAGAGAAAAAAAAAAGGGAAAAAAGGCAAGCATAAAGTGTGCCTCAATCTGCATTCAGACTCCATAGTTCTTTCTCTGGATGTAGATAGCATTCTCCATGGTGAGTCGTTTGGAGTTGTCTTTGCACCTTGTGTTGCTGAGAATAGTAAAGTCTATCAAGGTTGGCCATCACAGAATCCATACATCTGTGATTGTGTATAATGTTCTTCTGGCTCTGCTCCACTCACTCAGCATTATATTGTATAGGTCTTTCCAGGTTCTTATGAAGTCTATATCATCCCCATTTGTTATATCAGAATAGTATTCCATTACCTTCATAATACCACAACTTGTTCAGCCATTCCCCAATTGATGGGCATCCCCTTGATTTCCAATTCTTTGCTACTATAAAAAGAGCTGCTATAAATATTTTCGTACATATGGGTCCTTTTCCCACTTGTGTGATCTCTTTGGGATACAACCCTAGAAGTGGTATTGCTGGATCAAAGGGTAGGGACATTTTTATAGCCCTTTGGGCATAGATCTAAATTGCTCTCCAGAATTATTGGATCAGTTCACAACGCCACCAGCAATATAACATTGTTCCAATTTCCCCACATCCTCTCCAGCATTTATCATTTTCCTGTTTTGTCATTTTAGCCAACCTGACAGGAGAGATGTGGTACCTAAGAGTTGTTTTGATTTGCATTTCTCTAATCAGTGATTTTGACCATTTTTTCATATGTCTATAGATATCTTTAATTTCTTCCTCTGAAAACTGCCTGTTCTTATCTTTTGACCGTTTCTCAATTGGGGAATGACTTGTATTCCTATTAATTTGGCTCAGTTCCCTGTACATTTTAGAGAGGAGGCCTTTATCAGAGACACTAGTTGTAAGGATTTTCTCCCAATTTTCTGCTTCCCTCCTAATATTTGTTGCATTGGCTTTTTTATAGAAAACATTTCAATTTAACATAATCAAAATCAACCATATTGTGTTGTGCAATGCTCTCTATCTCTTGCTGGGTCATCAGTTTTTTTCTTTTCCATAAATCTGATAGGTAAACTATTCCTTGCTCTCCCAAATTGCTTATAGTATCAGCCTGTATTCCTAAATCATGAACCCATTTTGACTTTATTTTTGTATATGGTGTAAGATATTGGTTTATGCCCAGTTTCTACCATACCATTTTGCAATTTTCCCAGCAGTTTCTGTGAAGTAGAGATTTATTAGCCCAGAAGCTGGCCTCTTTGGGTTTATCAAACAATAGATTGCTGTAGTCATTGACTTCTCTATCTTGTGTACCTATCCTATTCCACTGATCCACAACTCTGTTTCTTAGCCAGTAGCAGGCAGTTTTGATGACTGCTGCTTTATAGTACAGTTTAATATCTGGTATGGCTAGGCCACCTTCCCTAGCATTTCTTTTCATTAATACCCTAGATATTCTAGACTTCCTTTTCTTCCATATGAATTTTGTTATTATTTTATCCAGCTCTGTAAAATAATTTTTTGGTAGTTCGATTGGTATGGCACTGAATAGGTAGATTAATTTAGGAAATATTGTCATTTTTATTATATTAGCTTGGCCTAACCATGAGCAACTGAGATTTTTCCATTTATTTAGGTCTGACTTTATTTGCATGAAAAGTGTTTCATGATTATGTTCATATAGGCCATGGGTTTGTCTTGGCAGATAGACTCCCAAATATTTTATAGTGTCTACCGTAACTTTGAATAGAATTTCTCTTTCTATCTCTTGCTGTTGGGCTTTGTTAGTAATGTATAGGAATGCTGAGGATTTATGTGGGTTTATTTTATATCCTGCAACTTTCCTTAAGTACCAAATATATATATACATATATATATATATATATATATATATATACACATAAAAGTACCATATATATGTGTGTATATATGTATATATACATATATACATATGAAACATACACAAAATGATATAATCCTATATAAAGATGTAAATAATTTGTCCTTATTGATTAATAAGGTTTGTAGGGGTTTTTACCCTCTATTTACCTTTTAATGATTCTCTTGAGTTTTGTATTTGAAGATCAAATTTTCCATTGAGTTCTGGTCTTTTCATCAGGAAGCCTGGAATTCCCTTATTTCGTTGAATGTCCATCACCTTGCCTGAAAAAATTACGCTTAATTTTGCTGGGTAGTTGGTCCTCGGTTGTAGTCCCAGCTCCTTTGCCCTTCAGAATATCACATTCCAATTTCTTCTGTCATTTAATGTAGAAGCTGAAAGATCCTGTGTGAGCCTTACTATAGTTCCATGATATTTGAATTGTTTCTTTTTGGCTGCTTGCAGTATTTTCTCCTTGACTTTGTAATTCTGAAATTTGACTATAATATTTCTTGCAGTTTCTAATTTTGATCTCTTTCAGGGGGTGATCGGTGAATTCTTTCAATGACACTTTTACCCTCTGCTTCTAGGACCTCTGGGCAGTTATCTTTGATAATGTCTTTCAAGATACTGTCAAGGCTCTTTCTTTCATCGTGGATTTCGGGCAGACCAATAATTCTTAAATTGTCTCTCCTGTATCTATTTTCCAGGTCAGTTGTTTTTCCAATCAGATATTTCACATTTTTTCTACTTTTTTATTCTTATATTTTGTCTTACTTCTTCTTGATGCCTCATAGAGTCATTAGCTTCCACTTGCTCAATTCTAATTTTTAATTAGTTGCTGTCTTCATTATGCTTTTGAGTCTCCTTTTTCAATTGGTTGATTTTACTTCTCATGGTGTCATTTCCTCTATTTAGATTCTGAATCTCCATAGCCATTTCACCAATCTTATTCTTTAAGGATTTGATTTTGTCAGTGTTTTTTTTTTCCATTTTTTCCTTTACCTCCCTATTTTGGTTTCTAAAATCCTCCTTTAGCTCTTCCAGTAATGCTTTTTGGTCTTGAGACCAGTTCTCATTCCCTTTTCAGATATCATATGTGGATATAGTGTCATTGCTGTCTTTTTCCTAATTGGTATTTTGATCATGCCTGTCTCCATAAAGAAAAAAAAAAGTCAATGATCCTTGGGTTTTGTGTGTGTGTGTGTGTGTGTGTGTGTGTGTGTTTCTTCATGTCAGTTAGCTTTTTTCTGGCTTTACAGTGAATTTTTCCTTTTGGGGTTCAGGGCTTTCTGTCCCAAGTTTCTTCTTCTGGGAATTGTGAGTCTAGTTACTGGCTTTGTGTATTATAGCATTAGATTTCCTGAGGTGTGGGGGAGGGGTCTGGCTTCCTGAAGTCTCGTCTTCCCCTGTTCTGCAGCACTGTTGCTCTTCAGCAATGGTCTCAGCTGTTTGTTGTTTGTGCTGTTGTCTACCACTTCCCCTGGGGGCGCAAGGGTCAGTCTGGGCTCCTGGTGTTGATCCTTGCTGGCTCTGCCCCTCTGGGACTCAGGAACTCCCACTGCTCAGCCACTGAAACCCCAGTTCTGTCTCCTCCATTCCAATGTTTTTTTTTTTTTTTCCAGAGGAATTCTCTGGGTCGGGGGGGAGGGATTAGAGCTGTTTTCCTGGCCATTAAGTTTCATACCTTTGATGTCTCACTGCTGTTGGTGTTGGGCTGCTGCCTCTTGTCCCTACCACAGACTCCCGTCCGGAAGCCTGGGGATCTCCGCTAGTTTTGGGCACTCAGCTTTCTCCCAGCCTGTCTCACTGGTTGATTTCAGGAGCTTCTTTCACTTTGGTGGTGTCTGGAGCAGCTCTGCATGCCAAGCATTGTCCCAGCCTACAGATTGGTCCCGTCAGCCTTTTGGACTCTCCTGGCTTGGAAATTTGCCCCATTCAGACTGCTTGCAGTTTCTAATGCTCTCAATCTGCCCAGATTCACTTTTTTATATGTATCTGACAGATTTGTGAGAGAGCTCTGGTAAGACGCTGTTTTCACAGGCTATCTTGGCTCTGCCCCCCCCCAACTCTTTGTAATATTAATTCATTGTACTAGAGCCTCTTTTATGATTCTGATTTTTCTTTTAGGTTTCCCCAAATCTCAAACTCCTAACTTAATCTTCAGGGTAGGATAAATGTTAATATTCATCTGAAAGTGGAAAGCTTGAATGTGAGATATCACAAAGACTGAAGAAATGAGGTGGATTGCGTGTTGTCTCTCCCATTAGATTGTAAGCTTCCTGAGGGTAGGGACTGTCTTTGGCCTCTTTTTGTATTCCCACTGCTTAGCAGAGTGCCTGGCATATGGTACTCACTTAATATATGGTTATTAAGTGATTGATTGGAGGGACATAGAATGGGAAGGACAAGAAAAGGAGAAAGGAGTCATTGGCAATTTGCTTGCTTTTTCTGTTGACCACAGAATAAAAATAAAAAAAGGGGGGCAGAGCCAAGATGGCAGCTGGAAAGCAGGGACTAGCGTGAGCTCTCCACCAAGTCCCTCCAAAAACCTATAAAAATGGCTCTGAACCAATTCTAGAACTGCAGAACACACAAAACAGCAGAGGGAAGGAGGGCTTCAGTCCAGGACAGCCTGGATGGTCTCTGGGTGAGGTCTATCCTGCACGGAGCTGGGAGCACAGTGGAGCAGAGAGGAGCAGAGCCCAGGGTGAGCAGCACGGACCAACCAGACCAGAAGCTGGGCAGAAAGTTCCCTAGCGCCCTGAATCAGTGAGCTGCAGCAGTTAGCGGACTTCTCAACCCACAAATACCAAAGACAACAGAGAAGGTTAGTGGGAAAAGCTGAGGGAGTGGAAGGAGTTCATGGTTTGGCTACCGCCCCGGGGGCAGCAGAGGTGGGGCAGCTACAGAACTACAGCAGCGGTTGCTTCTGGCCCCAGGACCACCTGGTGGGAGAAATTAAGTGGCAGATCAGAGCAGGAGTGAAGAGCCTGCTGAAGATCTAAGTCCAGTCCGGACTGGGGATTCTTGGGGAAGGAGGAGTGCTGGTTTGGCAGAGCTGGCACATACCCCCAAGCTTGGAACATAGTTCTCTAAACTCTGCAAGCAGTCATACCCCACTGAAAAACTCAAGGGTCAAGTTAGTTGTCTGGGAACATGGCCAGGCTGCGAAAACGCACCCAGATTCAGTCTCAGACTTTGGATTCTTTCTTTGGTGCCAAAGGAGATCAAAACATACAGACAGAAGAAGTTAACTAAGTCAAAGAGCCTACAACAAAAGTCTCCAAGAAAAACATGAACTGGTCCCAGGCCATGGAAGAGCCCAAAAAGGAGTTGGAAAAGCAAGTTAGAGAAGTAGAGGAAAAATTGGCAAGAGAAATGAGAAGGATGCGAGAAAACCATGAAAAACAAGTCAATGACTTGCTAAAGGAGAACCAAAAAAATACTGAAAAATATACTGAAGAAAACAACACCTTAAAAAACAGACTAACTCAAATGGCAAAAGAGCTCCAAAAAGCCAATGAGGACAAGAATGCCTTGAAAGGCAGAATTAGCCAAATGGAAAAGGAGGTCGAAAAGACCATTGAAGAAAATACTACCTTAAAAATTAGATTGGAGCAAGTGGAAGCTAGAGACTTGATGAGAAATCAAGATATTATAAAACAGAACCAAAGGAATGAAAAAATGGAAGATGATGTCAAATATCGCAATGGAAAAACCACTGCCCTGGAAAATAGATACAGGAGAGAGAATTTAAAAATTATTGGACTACCTGAAAGCCATAATCAAGAAAAGAGCCTAGATATCATCTTTCAAGAAATTATCAAGGAGAACTGCCCTCATATTCTAGAGCCACAGGGCAAAATAGAAATTGAAAGAATCCACCGATCGCCTCCTCAAATAGATCACAAAAAGAAATTTCCTAGGAATATTGTCGCCAAATTCCAGAGCTCCCAGATCAAGGAGAAAATAATGTAAGCAGCCAGAAAGAAACAATTTAAGTGTTGTGGAAACACAAACAGAATAACCCAAGACCTGGCAGCTTCTACATTAAGAGATCAAAGGGCTTGGAATACAATATTCTGGAGTTCAGTGGAGCTAGGATTAAAACCAAGAATCACCTACCAAGCAAAACTGAGTATTATGCTCCAAGGGAAAATATGGACTTTCAATAAAATAGAGGACTTTCAAGCTTTCTCAGTGAAAAGACCAGAGCTGAATAGAAAATTTGACTTTCAAATACAAGAATCAAGAGAAGCATGAATAGGTAATCAAGAAAAAGAACAAGAACAAGAAATTGCAAGGGACTTACTAAAGTTGAACTGTTTTGTTTACATTCCTGCATGGAAAGATGATGTGTATGATTCATGAGACCTCAGTATTAGGGTAGCTGAAGGGAATATGCATATATACATATGTGTATATATATATATGTATATATATATACATATGTTTATGTATATATATACATGTTTATGTATATATATGTATAAGTGAATGTGTATGTATGTGAGTTGAAGATGAAGGGAAGATACCTAAAAGAAATAAAATCAAATTAAGGGATGAGAGAGGAATATATTGAGAGAGGGTGATAGGGAGAGACAGAATGGGGTAAATTATCTTGCGTAAAAGTGGCAAGAAAAAGCAATTCTGTAGGAAGAGAAGAGAAGGCATGTGAGGGGGAATGAGTGAATCTTGCTCTCATCAGATTTGACCTGGGTAGGGAATACCATACATACTCAATTGGGTATCTTACCCCACAGGAAAGAAGAAGGAAGAAGATAAAAAAAAGTGGCCATGATAGAAGGGAGGGCAGATGGGGGTGGAGGTAATCAAAAACAAACACTTTCAAAAGGGGACAGGGTCAAGGGAGAAAATTTAATAAAGGGGGATAGGTTAGGAAGGAGCAAAATGTTAGTCTTTCACAACATGAGTATTGTGGAAGGATTATACATAATGATACACACGTGGCCTATATTGAATTGCTTGACTTCTTAGGGCGTGTGAGTAGGAAGGGAAGAGGGGAGAGAATGGAACTCAAAGTTTTAAAAACAGATGTTCAAAAACAAAAAAATGTTTTTGCATGCAACTAGAAAATAAAATACACAGGCAATGGCGTGTAGAAATTTATCTTGCCCTACAAGAAAGGAAGGGAAAAGGGGATGGGAGGGGAGTAGGGTGACAGAAGGGAGGGATGACTGGGGAATATGATAACCAGAATATATGCCATCTTGGAGTGGGGGGGGGATGGTATAATTGGAGAGAAAATTTGTAATTCAAACTCCTGTGAAAATCAATGCTGAAAACTAAATATATTAAATAAATAAATTAATTAATGAAAAAGAAAAAAAAGAAAATTAAAAAAAGAAAAGAAAACAGAAGGCAGAGAAACTATTCAGCAAAGAGAACCGTTCATCCACCTATTTCCTGTGAAGATTTGTTTCAATAAGAACAAGAGTAGTAAACCAACTCAATAAGATATGATTAGAAGCTTTTATTAATTCAGTCATGACAAACCTAGTTGAAACCCATGAATGAATTAATGAAAAACATTAATTAAGCAATTACTATTTGCTAAGCACTAATCTCAGCTCTTGGCCTACAATTAAAAAAGTAAGACAGTCTCCACACCCTAGGATCTTATATTCCAAAAGGTTCATACAACGTCTAAAGGATAGTTCAGCTGATGGGCAAGTGTAAAGGCCCAGTAATTCCTAAGTCAAGAATATTCTTTATTATGACATCCACTGTTAAAACCACATTCATTACTGAGGTTGAACCATTTATCATGATTAAGAACTTTGGTGGTAAGAACATTCTTTTCTGGGTCTTCCATAGTTGTGGCTTCTGAAGAGGCAGGGAACTGTACTACATACAGAAGCACTTGTTGACTTGGGGTTTATTGGCAATTATTGATTCCTTATGGGTTTCTTCCAGGATAATGGCATCCTGGGAAATTATTCGCAGTAATTCAAATTGCTGGAAGTAAGGAGTTTGACATGAACTTCAGCTGAGAGCCAGGTAGTGGCAGGCTCTATACACCTGGTTTGCTCTTTCTTTCCATCTCTCTCCTTCCCTATCTTTCTCCTTTCTCTTTCTCATTCTTTGTCTCATTCTCTCTCTTCCTTATTTTCTATTTAATTGTTTGTATGCCTATTTATCTATTTATATATATTTAATTAATCTATTTAATTTTCTATTTATCTGTCTGTTTATAGCTCCATCTATCTATTCATTCATTCATTTTGTTCCAGATTCCATAGGGAATCAGTACCTCTCAGACTTCTGATTTAGAAATATTAATGTGGTCAGTGTAGTGTGTGTGTGTATGTGTGTGTGTGTGTGTGTATGTGTTGTAGGAGGGAGAGACTGAAGGATGATACATGTAAGTGTCCAGAGTTTTTTGTACTACCATGAAGTCTCAGATTTGTACAACATGAGTAATTGCAACAGAAAGAGAATTAGCTGTTTCTCTTAAGGTGTAAAGTGGCCAATTATAAGATTAAAATTTATTTTAACTTATAAAAAAATGAATGGCTACTCATTGCAATAATTTCACAATCAATTTTGTTGTCTAAAGTTCAGATCATCAAATAAAAATGAACTTGCATGTTCTGGGTATCATCTTTGCCTACCATGTATATAGCACATGGCAATGTGCTATAAAGCATTCTTATATCTACCATGCCTACCTATTTTTATAGTAGCTATTTGTACAAGTATTCTTCTAGTCACTATACTATCTTTTTCACTTACCATCCCCATTCCAGCCACTTTATCCCCTACTTTTGCAGCAACTATACCATCCAATTTATACCTCCAGAAGGCATTACAGGGAAATGGTAACCCAGTTATCTCTGAAGTATCTGGAACTATGCATCCTTGCATTCATCCTTGCATTCATCCTTGCTATTGTCTGTTTCAATGTTACCACCTGTAGTACTCCCACCATTCCCAACTCTTTTGCTTACATCTGTAATCAAATAAACATTCCCATTGACTTTTCAAAGAGCAAGTCTATGACATGACTTTTTGTTCCATTCATCATACATGAAATTTCCCACACAAAAACATACATCCCTTTCTACCTTAAGTGTATTTTCTCCCTGATTAATATGTAAGTTCCTTGAGAACAGGGACTGATTCATTTTGGTATTTTCATCCTTAGACCAAGACTGGTGCTTAGCACATGGGAAGCAATTAATAAATTGTTTCATTTGTTTGTTTATAAAATACTAATTATTGGTGCAATCAACTAATCTCATTAATCCTAAGAAACTCAATTTATCACAAAGTCATGTAATCAAAGAACTGGAGTGACTTTCTAATGCTTAATACATTCAATCAGTCATGTACCATTAGCAGAATGCCTAAATCAGATAGGAAATAAAAATTTTTAATCAGGAATAAATTGTAACAAATCATAGTTGGTGGCACCATCTCAAAGCAGAAACTATGTCCTAGGTTTTTTTCTTACTTATATTTATATACTTTATAGATGTTTACTCTACATGTCTTATGAATCCTTGTTTTTGATTTAGGATAGAGAGTAGGTGGGCAAAGTAAGGACAAATCTACTCATTAATTCTTCCTTTTGAAGGGTTGTTCATGAATTCTCTTTAGTTATATAGATTACAGAAACAGTTTTAAAAATCTTTTCCCAGTGCATGCATAGAAATATGAAAGTAGGCACACTTTTGATGGGTTATAGTCAGAATGTTCTCTGTATCACCTAGGAGTAAGTCTGCGAGGGAGGGTAATAGTAAAAACATGATTTCCTCCATGCCTGGGAGACTCCATTACTAGCATCCTCTCAGCTATGAATAAGATGATTGAGCTTTTAAGAAAGTATTGAATGAAGAGATATTCAGGCAAATGATGAAAATGAGGCCAATACATTTTTCTACAAGGAAAATTTGAAATAATATATATAGTACATGAATATGCACTTATTTCTATAAAGCAGAGATTATGCAACTCTCAAGTCTCATGCCTTTACAATTGAAGGCAAGGCATTAATTAAGTGCCTGCTTAATCTTGGACCAAGTTATAGAAAAGATTTCTTGCTTGTCCAGTAGCAAGATAACCTTGAGCTATTTAGAGGGATAGCATTTGAATGTTAAAATTGAAGGAACAATTATGAGCCAATATAAAAACGTGAGCGAGGTCAAATGAAGCTAAGCAGGTGAGTTATAATTCCGATAAGAGTAAAGGAAAGAACCAAGACTAAGGTTAGGTTGTCATTTCAGGAAATAAGGGCTCACCCAGAACAAAATTCAGCAGGAGTTTCTGAAAAGCAGGTCTGAGTCACAAGTATATAAGACTTGGGAATCATTATATGAAGGAATAAAATTATTTGACTTGTTTTGACCTTTCTTACAGCCATCAGACAAATACTATTTCCCCCTTTTCTTATTGAATTTCTGAATTTTGACTTCCTTTCTTCAAAGACAGGTGGCACAGCTTTGAATCACACATACATGTATCTATGGTTTCATCAGTTTGAGTACTATTTGTATGAGGACATATCTCAGTCCATTTCTTCTACCTTGTCATATTAAATTCCTATACGGTCTTTTTTTGCTTGTTTTACAAAAGATTATTTACTGAGAAGATAGAGTAAGAATAGAAATGACAGAAAGTTACCACCCTCTCAATCCAACATCTGGAGGCACATCTTCCCCCAGACCACTTTGAACCTTCCTTCAATGGAGAGTAGACGCAAACTTAAGATAATTTCAACAAAATATTTGCCCCAACAATTATACTTCTATTTGTATCATAGAAAACAAATGAATCTATGTGTATATGTGTAGTTATGTATGTGTTTGTCTCTCTGTCTCTCTGTTTTTCTCTCTGTGCAAGGGAGCAGGTCACTAAGATTTCAAGATTAGATGCATGAAAATAACTTATTTACTAATGGAAATGAACAACACGTAAAGGGTGTCTTCTGATTCCAAACCAATTAAAAAAGAGAGAAAGGATTCTGACCAATGAAAAATTCTTCAGTATCCCTCACTACTCATATCAAATGAATTGTTCATTTTTTAATATCTATATATTGCACATTTCCCACATGTGCCTTGATCTGGCTGAAAATATCTGCCTCATTTTAAACTCTAGCCTTTCACTTCTCTGCCAAGAAATAGGAAGCATTCTTCACCTATTGTCGTAAGTTGCTATTGGTACTGTATTGATCAGTGTTCTTCAGTATTTCAAAGTTGTTTCTTGACATTCTTGTAGTTGCTGTATAAATTATCCTCTTGATTCTGCTTATTTTACTCTGTATTTCTTCATACAAGCCTTTTCAGGTTTTTCTGAATCAATCTCTTTTATCATTTTTTATAGCACAATACTATTCCATTACATCTGTGTGAAATAATGTTATTCTCCATATGAATGGATAGCAAATTTGTTTACAGTTATACCACAAAACAAAGTGCCAATATCAGCATTTTTGTACATACGGTGCCTTGGCGACTGTCTTTACACTCTTGCTTGCATTTTGTCTAGTAGTCAGTCTCTTTGGATTTATGTTATGCACAATTTAGTGACTCCAGCGAAATACTTCATCCCTGTTGTTTTCCAGACTAAAAGAATCCACAGTTCTAACTAGTGGCACAGTGGATAGAGTGCTGTGCCTGGAATTAGGAAGACCTGAGTACAAATCTGGCTTCAGACACTTACTAGTCCTGTGACTCTGAGCAAGTCACTTAACTTCTGTTTGCCTCAGTTTATGCAATTGTGAAATAGGGATAACACTAGCAATTATCTCATAGAGTTGTTTTTGAAGACCAAATGAAATAACTCTTCCAAAAGTGCTTAATAAATCCTGTCATACTGTATATATACAGAACAATTCCCTCTATCCCTTATCCTCCCATAGCCCAACAAATAATTTTCATTTTCCACTTTGTCATCTTTGCCAGTTTTATAGATGTGAATATTAACTCACTCTTTTTAATTTGCAACTCTCCTAGAGCATCTTATTGCATAAAGTTATTAATAGTTTTTTTCTTTTAAAAATGGCCTTTTCATCTCCAAAGTGTACTTATCAATTTTGGAATGACTAGTTCTTATGTTTACATCAATCCCATATGCATTTTAGATTACTGTCCTTTATTTGAGAACTTTCTTGCAAAGATTGTTTCCCATCTAACTATAACTTCACTTGATTTTGCTAAATTTTAAAATATTTTGATCTTCAATATCCATTACTAGGCCAAGAACTTTCCCTTTATATACAGTTAAGAAAGGTTTCCTTCCCTTCTCTTCCCTTTTAGTTTTTTTTTGCTATCAACATTTTTAGTTAGGCTATGCACCTATTTGAAACTTGTGATAAATAATAGTAGGTGCTTATTTAAACCTATATGCTGCCAGGCAGCTTCCTGGGATTTCTTTCTGTATTTGTCTTGCCAAATATGGAGACCATATCAAGTAGCTCTTATCTATGGGTTTATTAAGCACAGTGTTATGTTCCATCGAATCTGAGTCTTATTATCTAATTGACTTTATGTAAAAACTTTAATATTCTCTTAAAGCCATATCTTTTTTATGAATTTTGTAGTAGTATGTAGATTTATAGTAAAACTTCAGATCTGGTAGTATAAGATATTCTTTCTTACTTTTTTCAAGTATTTCCCTTAGGATTTTTGAGCAGAGAAAGCTGAACGTATATATTATTTTGGATATTGATATTAAGTAACCCTTAAGTATTTTGATCAATAAGAAATTAAAATTGTTAATCAGTTTATACAGTATTATGCTTTTTATCATGTTAGTACAGCCCTAATTTGAACAATTAATATTGTTCCAATTGTTTGCCTTATTTTTGTGGGTATTTTTTCTTTATTCACATATTTCCTAAGTATATTTTATTGATGAACTCCAAGATTCTTTCTATGGTTTGTATTTATTATGAATTGACCTTCTTTTCGTATCTCTCCCTTATTGGTTTTGAAGGTAGAATGAAGAAAACCTGATGAAGTTAGCATGGTATTTTAATTCTGCTGTTTTATTCCCTTTTGTTCTTTCTGCAGATCAAGCCTAAGGCAAGACTATAATAATGGAAATCTAAATAGTTCCCTCAGAGAAGGTAGGAAGCCTACCATCAAAGAAGGAAAATTGCTTTTATTTGTTCATGTCACTGTGCTATGAAATAAAGTTTCTCCTATATTTGATGTATGGTAAAGACTGCATATTCACATAAAGAACTGAGGAGCTCTTTTATTTATTTTTTTTCTGCAAAAACCTAGAAATTAGTTAAATTTTATCATTCAAAGGAAGATTTCAGGATACAGTTGTTTCATTCTTTTCTTTAATACTCTTTCCTCTTTCTTTGCTCACAAAAGCTTCTTTTTTCTTTAATTGTTTTTAATTTTCAGCAGTCACTATAAGATCTTGAGTTCTAAAGTTTCTCCTCCTCCATCCACTCCCTCCTCCCTGAAATGGCATACAATTTGATGTAGGCTATACATGTACGTATTAAACAAGTTTCATATTAGTCATATTGCAAAGAAGAATTAGACTCAAAGGGAAAAACCACAAGAAAGAAGAAACAACAATAAAAAAGAGAAGAGTTTATGCTTCAATCTGCATTCAGACCACATAGATCTTTCTCTGGATGTGAATAGCATTTTCCATCATGAGTCTTTTGAAATTGTCTTAGATCTTTGCATTGCTGAAAAGAGCTAAGTCTATCAAAGTCGGTCATCACACAGTGTTTTGTTTTTTATTTTTACTGTGTCCAGTGTTCTCCTGGTTCTGTTTATTCCACTCATCATCAGCTCATGTAAGTTTTTCTAGGTTTTTCTCAAGTCTACCTGATGATCATTTTTATGGAACTATAGTATTCTATTACATTCAGTTATCACAACTTGTTCAACGATTCCCCCAATTGATGTGTATCCTCTCAATTTCCAATTCTTGGCCACCACAAAAAGAGCTGCTAAAAATATTTTTGTACATCCCTTTGGGATACACAACTAGAAGTGGTATTGCTGGGTCAAAATATACACATGGTTTATAGCCCTTTGGGAATATTTCCAAATTGCTCTCCAGAATGTTTGGATCAGTTCACGACTCCAATGCATTAGTGTTCTAACTTTTCCACATCCTCAACATTTATCATTTTCCTGTTTTGTCATGTTAGCCAATCTTTCAGTAGCTTCTTTACAAAGAATAGGGTCATCAGCAAGTAGTATACCTGTGCTCTATCTTTGAAACAGGTTCTTCTCTCCTGTACCTTTTCCTTTCTCTTATCCTTTCTTCCCCTTTAAGCACCTATTCATGGTCTTCCTAACATCCTAAAGTTTGTTTTGCTTACAACTAATCCCTCCATTAATCTCCTTCCCATCTTTGTACTCCCATTCCCTCTTGTTTGCAAATTTAGTTTGTTTTTTTTTTTTTCATCAAACTCATCTGTGTGTTCTTCCCTCCTTTGAAAGTTTAGATGAAAGTGAGGTTTGAGTAACCTCCAATCCCCTAACCTCTTCCTCATTTTCTAACTTTGTAAGATAATAAATTTACTCACCAATTTGACCATTTTCTTTCCTAAAATATCCTATTTCTTGCCTTTCCCTTTCTCATTTTCAGATCATCAACCTGTACGTGATGACTCCCATGCGATCTCTCTTATTTGAATTCTTTGATTACAGATGACATTAAGATTCTACAGGGACAATTCTTATAATCTCTTCTATTACTGTGTAAAATCCCTTATGGTTGTTTGCTTGTATCTATTTTTTAAAAATATTTCTTTCATCCCCATGTTTTTATTACAAAGTGTTTATTCATTCTGCTCAGTCCTATTTTCTTTCTTGTTCATGCTTTTCAAGTGGATAAATGATTGTAAAATTATTTTTCTGATATTTTCCAGGTTAATTGTTTTTTATATGATGTCTTCTATATTCCTGTTTTCAATATTTCAAATTTGTTTTAATATCATTGTCTCATACAATCATAAAAATTTATAATTTTATATAGTAATTTCTGAAATAAAGTAATATTTATTCAATGTTTTAAAATTCTTTAATGTCATTTATTATTATCATTATCACTAACTTCCCTTTGTTAAATTCTAATTTTTTATGGATCTATTTCTTGACCTTGATTTTTTTTTCTTCTGATAAGCACTTTTACTTTTTTAAATCTTTCTTCCAGTGCTCTCTTTTCTTTTTCAGTTCTTTTCCTCAGCATCCTCATTTTATGCATATTTTTAAATGTATTTATAATTCTTGTCTAATTTTTATAGGAATTATAATTGATCTATGGCTAAGCTATGTTTTCCATTGAGACTTTGCTAATAGGTGTTTTAGAATTATTCTCCACATCTAGATTTGTGTATTGGGCATCTCTGGTTCTTTAATAACTACATTTTTGTCTATTCTATTTATTTTGTCTATTTATGTCTATTATTCCAACCTCATATTTAGATGAGTTTGTAGGGCCAGATTCTTCGTACTTTTGATGAAAATGGTGAATCTGTTATGGTGTTGGCCAAGATTATTTAGTGTTCTACCAATAAGTTCTCTACAAATTGAGTGCTTTGTTCTTTAGAGATTATAGGGATATCTCAGGTCAGGGACAGAAACACTCTAAGTAACCTCTATGCAATCTGATCAAATCACCATTTGATTAGTACATTCCTCAGCTTTCCAGGCTCCTAAACCCCTTATATGTCTAGGCAGTATAGCAATAGACTTGCCTTTGGAGGGATCTTCTATAGATAGTTGTTGGATATGAGCTAACTTGAAGCTTCAACTAATTTAATGATAACATTCTTCTGGGCCTGGAGACTGAGTCCATAATTCCACTTTTGGGCCAAAAAAAACCATAGAGGAACTATTGAGCTAAGGGTGTTCTGAACCCACGCACTGAGGTTCTAATCTTGCCTTGGGTTTAGAATGACAGAACAGCCGAGGGTTTTGAAATAAAGGACTGAGTCTAGGATCTTGGCCCACTCCAGTTTCGTAATCCTTGATTTCACTCATCGTGGGTCAAATTAGTGATGTTGGACTGGAAAGATGGCCCACTGTCATTTTTCCTTAGATATAGTAATTATTATTCTGTTTGGGAAAAGTGGTAATCAATGTCTTACTCTCTGTCCAAGACATGTAGGCTATTGGACAAGCTCTACAGAAAGTATATCTAAAAACTTGTTAAAATATAAGCAAGAGAAACTTTACACACACTTGATCTTTTGCACTTGGATAGACAGGCTAAAATCACTGCATGATTATAGATATCTTCAAGGAGGCTCTGAAGGGCTTTGAGACTTGATTCAATCTGCACAATATCATTCCAAAAAGAACTGTCAAGAAGAATTCACTACCCAAAGTATATCATTCAATCTAGACCTAGCACTCAATATTGTCTATCACCTTCCTATCATGAATAACTTTGATGAACCTATATCTCCCCATTTTATGTCTTTCTGGATATTTATTATCAGATGATCATTGAAAGTGGATATTTCTGTTATAATTTCTTACAAAGAACCTTGAACAATGTTGATATGGGGGTGGGAGAAATCTCGTAATTTCTTGTAAACTTCTACCAAGCTGAATGTTTCACAGCCAACAAATATCCCCTAGTTAAACACAGAATGGGAAACATGGACAAAAATTAATGAGCAGTAATGAATAGGTTGTGATTTTTAATGTTGAAGTGAACTACCAAACTGATGAGCTCTCAGATCAATTGTGAATTCAGAGTATAGGGTTTTTTTTTTGTAGTTCCTGAGGTGCAGTGTGATACGCACACAACCAAATTTCACTTGTTCAAGTTTTGTGCAACAAGGAAAATTCTTGTAATAGTGCTATATATTGCACAATGTGTATATTCATTCTTGTTACAATTTAGCAAATGGACAGAAATTTTTTATATCTAACATTCTTAAAACTCTATTGTTACTGAAATATTTTCTTAATTTTCTTATAAAAAGTAATTATTCAAATTGTGTAATATTTCACTGCAGTTTATGGACATGTAGCACCTGTGAAATTCTTAGAAAGAAATTATTAGATGGGAATATGCATGTACACACATATGTACACACATATACATATATATACATACACACATATATACACACGTACACACATACACACATATACGTATATATGTATATATGTATGTGTGTGCATATATGTATATATTTCAGTATACATATAAAATTTATTAATTTTATTTTGCTATATATCTCTACCAACTTTCATCAATAAAAAGAACAAATCAATATAGTGAATATGTGAATATTTAAAAAGAAATTTTATTTTAAGATGAAATACTAAAATAAAAGTTCTAAACCATGAAAATAAGATTAATAAAATCAAAAGTAAATAAGCCATTAAATTAATAAATAAAACTAGAAATTGCTTTAAAATAATAAATCGATATTTATATACATATGGGTACATTTAAAAGTGTGCCCATATAATCATGTGCTACATTTTCCCAACCTACAGTGGTGTGTTGGACAGCTTGAACCATTACTTTTTATAAGAAAATTAAGTAAAGAAAGATAATTCAGAAACAGAATAAAATATTAACAAAGTTAGACAAAATAAATTAAATTTCTGGCAATTACTGCATGGTAACAGAAAGGAATATACACATTGTACAAAAATACACAGTATTGTTAAAAAATAACTATACTGTAGGGCATCATAATTTCCCAAAATATGAAGAAATGGAGACATATTAAACATGCCATTTAATGACAATGATGCAATAAAATTGTATTAAGCAAATGACTATGGAGAAAAAAATAAAATTAATTGTCTCAATAAATCAGTGGATCAAATAAAAAAAATCATAGAAATACTAGATAATGTCATCAACTGATAAAAATTGGATATAAACAAATCTTTTTGGGACATAGCCAAGGAAATCCTCAAGGGAAAATGTATATTTCTAAAAACTTCCGTCAATAAAAGAGAAAAAATCAACGTATTGGACATATGAATTATAAAAAATAAAAAAAATTATGAAATGAAACATCAAAATAGAAATTCTAAAATCAAAGAAGAGATTAACAGTAGCAAAAGCAAATAGGCCTTCATTAAAACTAGAAATTTCAAAAACAACAAAAAATAGATCATTAGCCAATTTTCATTTTAAAATAATAAAACAGAATTGTCAAAGATATAATTGAAGTAAGTTTTGACATTAAAGAAAAATACTTCAAGTAGAAATATGTATTTTAGGCTCCAAGGAACTCTACTCAAGATAAAAAAATACAAATAAAAAACAACCCCCCCCCAAAAAAAAATCTTGCTAGCTCTACTATAAATAAGAGATCTCAAAATAAAATATTTCAAAAATCTAGAGGTAAATGTACATCTAAGAAACACTTGCCCTGAGAAACTGAGCATAATCTTACAGGAACAAAAAGATTTTTTTTTAAAAAAGAGTCTTTAAAGAAATAGGTGGTTTTCAGACATTTCAAAAAAAAAATCAAGTGTTTGGTAGAAATTTCTAGATTTTGACACTAGAGTCAAAATAAACCTAGATATAAAAATATTTTTGCAATGTACAGGCTTTATCATGATGTGGCACTAACATTCTGGAAGAAGACAAAGAAACACATGTCTCTTTGGAAATTTTTAAAGAAACTAGAAAAATTTAATCAACAAAATGAGAGAACCTGTGGGTGGATCACTTCTTTTCTTGGAGTTTTTTTCTTTTTTTTAAAGAAGCAACAGAGAGGGTAAAATGTATACATTAGGTTCTAAAGAGATTAAAAAGGGAGGAGTTTTTTTTTTTATTTCTCTTCTTTGTAGTATGTGCCAAAAAGAGTATACAAACATGGAGGGAAAAATGAGGGGAGTAAGAATAGATGAAGCTTACTCGTTGGAAAAGGGCAAATGAATGTTGGACATAAAAACATACAGCTGGGTGTAGAAAATATCATATTCAAGAGGAAACAAGCATTCCATGGAGACCCCTTGTCAATGAAAGTATTGTCTCTATTGCTATGCTTTTCCTTATTCCAATCTACAATTGCCCACATGTGTATCTTTCCCATCTCTTCCTAATAATAATAAAACATTTATATTTTTCTTTAAGGTTCTGGGGATGATAAAGTAAGTGTCATTTTCATTTTACAGGTGAAGAAACTTCTTATAGGGGTTAACTGAGCTGGTTATAACCACATAACTAGGAGGAGCTGGCCTCATGATCTGAGCTAAAATCTGACTTTGTTCCTGCATTCCTTTTACTAACTACAATAGCTGGCATTCTTATATCTTTCTAAACTATAAAAACTCAGTCAGGACAAAGACTGTGTATCTCTCTCAGAGGCCGAACAGTGCTTGGGCCACATTAGACATTTAATAAATATTTATTTTGCAGATAAATAAATCAATGAACATAGTCTTTTCTTCATTAATATTACTTTAAATTGTGAAGAGACAAGTATTGAGCATTAGCCTATATAAAGAAAAAAAACTGACTGAAATGCTTAACTTCCCAATACTTTTCTTTCTCATTAACATAAAGAACAGTATAAACTCATTTTGGCTGTGATCATTACAGTTAATTACCTTGAAGAATGCATCATATAGATCAAATGATGAGCATTCTAACAGGAAATTACCACTTTGACAAAGTGATCATTTAGAATGAATATAAAATCTTCAATTCTCTGTCTTAAAAAACATTTCCGTAACCTGAGTTACAATTAACAAAATTTTGTTTGGTTAATTAACATTGGGAGAATGTAAGTACTGTTCTGTGTTTGCTGATAATGAATTTTCAGCTCTCTGAAAAGGAAGATCAGTTTTGTATTTTTCCCCCAATGGCGATACACTTGTTGTGGTTGTTGTTGTTGTTGCTGCTGCTGCTTCTGTTTGTTTTTAAATTTGGTTTGTTCTAAATGACATATTAATATGAATTATAAGTAATAATTTATTAAAAACCCACCACCCATCTTGAAATCCTCCATTCACAAAGCCTCAGAAACATCTGATGTGCCTTCCCAAATAGTGGAAAAGATAGCATGGTATAATGATATGAGATTTTGCCTGGAAGTCAGGTGACCTGAATGCTATTCCCAGCTATGTAATTTACCATCTTCGTGCCCTTGTGCAAATCACTTAATCTTTCTACAACTCAATTTCCTTGCTTGCAAAATGAGGGAAGTGGACTTAATCATCTCTAAGATCCCTATATATTTCTACTTCCCTAATATCTCACATAGAATCCATCCCTGCCACCTACATAGCCACTACCTTCATCTAGAACAATGATTCTTAATATTTTAGTTTTGCTTGTGTGTGTGTGTGTGTGTGTGTGTGTGTGTGTGTGTGTATGTGTGTGTGATGGGACCTTTGGTAATCAGTTAAAACCCATGGGACCCTTCTCAAAATGATGTTTTTAAATGTATAAAGTACATAGAATTACAAAAGAAGGAAATACAAGTTTATTAAGTACCTACTATATGCTTAAGAGGCATTGTGATAATTGCTTTAAAATATTAGCTTATTCGATCCTTATAATACTCCTAGGAGATAGGTACAATTATTATCCCCATTTTATAGAATAGGAAATTGAGGAAGACAAAGGTTAAGACACTTGTTGAAGATCACACAGTTAATAAATGTTTGAGTCTAGATTTATACTCATGTCTTCCTAACACTCAGGCCAGAATATCTCTATTCACTGTGTTACTTAACTTTGTTGGAGGAAACCAAAATATACTGATATATAGGGTGTTCCTAAAGTCTGGACACATAGACAAAAATGCATATTTTAAAGAAACGAATGGATGAAATTTTCAGCATTTTATTTAATTGGAATATTAACAGATAACTTCAATATGATTTCCATCATTTGTGATGCAAAGGTTGACGCGCTTTGCAAGATTCATGTGAACTCAATGCAATAACTCCACATTGCCATCAATTTTAGCACATTCACTCTTTACATGTTCAATCAAGTATGTTGCATCTGTGATTTTCATTGAGTACATCTTCTCCTTTAGCATACCCCAGAAAAACTAAGGTCTGTTAATATTCCAATTAAATAAAATGTTGTTGAAAATTTCATTCGTTGCCTATGTGTCCAGACTTTAGGGACACCCTGTACATACACGAATGTATGTTAATAACCCTTTGTTTCGACTCTCATAATATTTTGCTTTTATTATTGTAGTGGTATGCAACTGGTCTGCTACCTCAAGTCTCCTCCTTTCAATCTCTCCTCCATTCAAGTGCTAAAGTGATTTTTTTACACCACAGATCTTTTCATGTCTCCTACTCAGTAAAGTCCAGTGGCTTCCTATTGCCTCTAGGATAAAATATAAACTTCTCTGTTGGGCTCTTAAAGCACTTTATAGCTTGTCGCTGTCCCTCAAACACAGCAATCTATCTTCCATGGCCAGGTCTTTTCACTGTCTATCCTGCATGACTTGAATGCTATCTCTTTTTACCTTTACCTCATGGGATATCTAACTTTTTTAAGACATAGCTCAAGCATAACCTACACTGAGCCTTTCTTGGTCTCTTCTAACTGCTGGTGTTTTCCCTCCCTACTAACATATTTATCGTATATATTTCTGAATATATCCGTTCTATATCTGTATGCTTGTAGCATATATGTGCATGTTGTCTCCCAAGAAAGATTGTAAACTCCGTGAATTGATAAAGACTTTCATTGTTTTTGGTCTTTATATGCCCATCACCCCATACTGTGAATGATGCAGGTAGGTTTTTAATAAATTCTTCTTGATTGATTGACTCATTTATGTTGTAACTCTCTCTGATTCTTTTCAAACACTGGTGACAAAGAATTTTTAAAGGTGTGCTAAGTGTGATCTTGACTAATTCATGGCAAGACAACAGGTCAGCATGGCTACTTAGAAGGTATTTAAAGATCTAGTTCTCACTCGAGGAGAAAATCTTCTGTAGTCCCTTCGCAAAGGGCTGCTTGCCAAGCATTCATAGGGATGCCAGACTTCAGTTGACAGCTGCAGAACAAAAAAGCTGATGGAGGGCTGATTGGTGCAGCAACTCCTGCTAAGCCTCCATAATTGGATTTATAGTGTAAATGTTGGCCAGGTTCCCACAGTAGGGAACTAGCCCTATCATTCTAGCAGAATACAGATTCATTGAATCAGATTAATCAGACAGACCCACAAAGAAAGGAATATGGTAAGTGGCCTGATCTATACAAATTAGAATGAAGTCAAGTGGATCAAGAGAATTGTAACAGAACTGGCAAGTTTGCATTGCACTTGAGTTCAATTCTGAATTGTAGGTCCATTGTTATCTTTAGGGTGGGTGAGGGAATTATTATTTAAATGCATGACATGGATTTGTCTTTCTATAAATATCAAAGTTTATGAAATATTTAAAGTCTTTTTGTTGCATGAAACTAGAATTTTTTTCCAGAGTAATTTGTGGAATGGGGCAGTTTAGGGCCTGGGGTTACCTCAATTTTCTGCCCTCTGTTATCATTTCTATTGTTGCCCAACATGCCAGGCTAGTAGAAGGAATGGTTCAGATTGGGAATGTTTGTTTATTTGTATTTTTACTTTGTTTCCCAAGCTTGACCCTACTAGGGGACATAAAGATCTGTTAATGCCATTCCCTATTTCACTTATTGTTCAATTCTTATGAATCCCAAATTTACTATGTTCAAATACCTGAACAGCAGGAGCAAACAGAAAATCACTGTGGCATGTAAGGAGATTGGCAACGAGAGGGATAAGATGGAGACAGTGGCTGATAGTAGATGGTCAGTAAGGATGCTGAAAAGGGAGGTAATATGGGAAAGGGGGAGGATGAAGTGGACATGGGGGATGACAGCATAGGAGGAACACAGAAATCCATCAAGTTCACACATAGCCTATACTTGCATTACACACGTAATGCTTGGGATTAGAGTTGTCTGTGTTTCTATCTTACTTACTCAACGAAGGCCAAGATTATGTCTTGCTTAACCTAGCATCAGATCTTCCAGGACCTGGTACACCATTCTGCACACATTAAGTACTTAACGAATATCTACTAAATAAATGGATATGTGAATAAACAAATTCTTCCATTATTTGGAATGGAGAAAAAGCAAAATATGTTAAAATATTACTGAAATAAAAATAAGATTTAGAAATTAATTATAAGTGAGGATAAAGAAATCAGTGGCACCTGTTTTGATGCTCAGATTTTGACACTGGATGAACAGGACTGTATGGCTATAGTAAAAGTTGTCAGGAGGAGCAAGTTTTGGGAAAAATTATGAATATATTTTGGTTTGAGGTGCTGAAAAGACACCTCAAGATGGAAATACCAAGACTAAAGTTTGGAAATTATTATTTAATGTCTGGGGAAGAGAATAGCTTAGAGATGAATAAATAAGAATCATCTGCATAAAGATGTCTATTGGAATTCAGAGGAGAGTTAGGTCATGCATGACTCTCCCTGCCCTACCCTGCCTCAGAGGCTTACTCCTTTAATAGACACATGGTTTATTTAATGATGGATCTATTTCACTGGGAGAAAATGTGGAAAATGTAAAAGAAAGCATGATTCAAGAAAGATTCTGGGGAAAAGAAACAAACAAATCAGACTTAGTTGCTAGGAACTAGAGGAAGCCAAGTTGTCAGTTTCATAGAGCAACCCAGTAAACAACAGCAACAACAATAAACATCTCTTACAACACAGTGTACGTAGGTTAGAGACAAATAGCTGAAAATGTAGAAGTTTAGGAAAACCTTTCTGTAGACATGAAAACCATGAAAATGGAAAATATATCTATGTAATCCCACTAAATGAGACCAAGCTATGGTCAAGCTAATCATTCTATCCCTCTTAATGTTTGTTATCTCCAATGGAGAAATATATTTGTAGCCTCATAAAACTAAAACTCCTAAATGAGTTATGACTCATTTAAAGAATATTTCCACAGCCCATGGCCAATCACTTACTCTCAAACCATAGTTCTCATAGTTACATTTTTTTGCTCCATTAACAAGGCACAAAGATAATTCAAGAACTGGGGTGCCATGAATAGTCACAATTAATACTACAGATTTCCAAATCACGCAGTGAGCATTCAAATCAGAGAGTCAATTTCCAACTTTTCCATGAAGTCCTTATTGATTATTCTAGGTAACACTGCTCTCTCCCTTTCCTGACCATCCACAGTACTTATTGAATGATATAAGCAAATTATGCCAAAGCTTAAAGGGTTTAGGTAGGTAATCAATTACAACTACCTCATTTTACACATTCAAAATAATACATTTTAAGTATTTGCTTATGTTATTTTATCTTTTAATTCATCTTTTCTTATGTTGCACAGTGGGAAAAATCCATGAAAGTTGGAGTCAGAGGATATGGGTTTAAATAATTCTCGACTGTAAAATGAAAGAATTGGACAAATTACCTCTAAAGTACATTTCAGTGCTTACTCAATAGTAAATTTACAGATACTTCTAGTATTTCACTCTCTATTCTGCTTTCCACCCCCCAAAAGTGTAGATATCTTCATAAAGAGGAATAGTATCCCCAGAACACCAACTACAATCCTGAGTTCATAGTAGGCAATGAATCCTTCCTGGAGTGAATAGGGGTTAATGGCCTTATTAGTAAGAGATGCACTAATAATCAGAAAGATTTGATTTTAAATTCAAATGCTCACATTAACTATGTTATTATGGACATATTGTTTAACCTTTTCTGTCTCAGTTTCCACATATCTACAATGTAAGTAATAAGACCTCTGATACTACCTCGCAGTGTTGTTATGACTCTCAAAGGAGAAAATATATGTAAAGTATTTTGGAAAATTTCAAGCCCAATATACTCTATAAATTTTCATGTTTATATACATGTGTAATACATTAACATTTATATACCATATAAGCATATTTATTATTATTTTAATATTTATTAATTATCTATATTAAAACAATTTTAAAGCAAATATGTTCTTGCCATAGAGTTTGAGGAAATCAAAAGGAAAAGAGAAGCATCATCTAATACCATGAAGAAATGAGTAGAGTTCCAAATACCACCATAATTAGCATTTCACACTTTCTATGTAGTCACATTACTACAGATCCTGGAGGGCCTAAAGTACCTATAAAGTGTATATGTCATTCCAATGTAATACAAACTGCTCCTTGTTGGTTATGACAAAATAAAGATTATGACAAGAAGGACCTTCAGAACCTTGAAAGAAATTATATTCAGTGTAGTTTTAGAATTGTGTTTTAAAGTAATTCAAATTTGTTGAAAATGAATGATCTGTGTTTGACATAAATGGAAATACTACCAGACTGATGAACAAGAACACAATATTTTACAACTATTCTAGATACAAGTAATAGTACTAATAAATACAGTTATTTTATTCACCTAAAGGACAGGCTCCAGAACACTGAATTAAAATTATAAAAGCAGGATAACAGCTTTCTGAACTATATTAACTATCTGGACTATATTAAAAATCAAACTGATGGAGATGAATAACGATAAAGACTGATATTTTAATAGTATTTCACAGTTAGCAAACAATTTTGCATTTCTTATTCCATTTGAATCTCACTATTGCCTTGTTAGGTAGGGAGAGATTAAAGGTATTATTATCATCTCCTTTTTACTGATGATGAAATTGAGGTTTAGAGATTGTTACTCACTCATAGGTACATAGCTAGATATCACAGATGATTTTTAAAAATCTGGGGTTTTTTTTGCAGTTTTTTTCATCAGCAACTGTGTTCCAATAATTAAGGCATTTAATTCAAAGGCAAACATTTAAAAAGCACTTACTGCATAAAAGGCATTGTGCTAGGTAATTTTTCATGACATCAAATCACCAACAAACATTTATGAAGAGTGTAGAATGGTCCAGGCATTGTGCTAAGTGCTAGGGGAACACCAGCCCTACACTGGGGGTCATAATACAATGAGGAGAGAGAAATGAGGGAACTTGAAAAACGATTATATACAAATAAAACGTGTACACAATATTAAGTGAGGATAATCAGCAGGGAGCAGGCATTAGTTTTAAGGGAGATTGGGAAAGGTTTCTTGTAGAAGTTTAGATCTTAGCTGAGACTTGAAAGAATTTAGGGGAAAAATGGAAAGTGCCAATTCACTCATGTGATGCAAGGATTGAAAAGAATTTAGGGAGTCAGAGAATCAGGGTCATGGAATGGATTGAGTTCCAGATTTAGAATCAGAGGGCTTGAGTTTTAATAGATTGTGGTCTCTTTGAGAGCAAAGCTTTTGTTTATAGCCTCTCTTTGTAGCCCCAGGGATTATTACCACAATGATGCTACAGTGCTTCTCACATAATAAATAAATTTTGACCAACAAATAACAGTTCTTCCTCTTATTTGCTGGGTAACTTAGCCTATCAGATTTGAATCTTATCTTGCCAATGAGTGTCTTGGACTAAATAACCTCCAGTCTTTTTTCATTGCAAAATCTATGACTCTAGGAAACATGTAACCTACTCTCCATTCATCTACTGACTGTGTGAAGTAAGGAACATTAATCTCTCCAGATCTCAGCTTCTTCATCTGAGACTGGTACAGTTAATAAATATTTGAAAATGAATGTGTTTATTCTTTGGAAACCCTCTGAGCTCTTCCAAAGACAAGCCCTAGTGCATGAAACAGGCTTATTGTAGCCCAAAGGATACTCCAGAAGAAAATATTAAAGGTTAATTGCCATTTGCTATGCTTAAGTTAACAAAGTTGGAGGCTAACGGTCTTCTTGCTCTGTCTTTCAATCTGTATTGCTCAAAGACTTTTGCTATAAGAAACAGATCCATCCTGTCAAAAATGCCTCTGTGCTATTGTATAGCCATTAGAAATGTTCTCAATTTTTTCAACTAGTCCCATAACACAAATGCTTTTAGACATTCAATGATCTATTTCTTTAGTAAAGTCTCTTTCTATTTCAGTGCTTATGCATGAGATTGATCTAATACCCAAGGGTAAAATATCATCAGCCTTTATGGCATTTTGAGAAAGAGAGCATATGCATTTCCCCCTTTTTATGAAGCTCTTTTTACTGTTTTCTCTTAAGAACATATTATGAAAAATCCAATTTCCCTGCAGATATGTTGAACTATGGTATTTCTTGAAAACTGGCACCAACTTTCCTTCCTAATAGCTTATGTAATTTGGAGCTAAATGTGTGGGTGCTCAGTTATTTGGGAATTTTTCACATTATGATTTCAAAGGCTTATGGGGCCGTCTGAAAAAGGTGCTCACCTGTTGTTTATGTTATACCTAGTGCTCATTTAGAACTGAATAGATATTTTCAGGTATGATAACTATATGAAAATTCCTAAAGTAGTCCAACTTGCCCATGAGCACTATATTCAAGAAGTAAAAATAACACCAGAATGAACATTGTTCAAGAAGTCCAAAGAAAGTCAGCCACACACTATCTCACCCAGTCAAGAACCGCAAAAGAAGAGCACTGGAAGCCTTCAAGAGCTCAAGGAAAGGTAATGCTAGAAGAAGTGGAAATGGGATCTCAGAAAGGGGAATGGAAGTGAAAGCTAAAGTCTGTCAGATATCTCATAAATGAGGCCTGACTATATGGTAAACTTGGAGCAAGCAAACTTTGAAACAGGAGAGAATGAAGTCAATGCAAACTCCTGAAACCAAGCCTGAAACAATCAGGATCTCTGTCCTGGCCTCTCAAAGAAACAAGAGGTGACACTGCATGGAAATATGGTTAGACATTGCTTTGGAACACCCTCAGCATTACCAGGAGACCAGACAGATAAAATGACTAGATATATGCTTTGGGATCATGTCTTTAAACCCTCCTCCCCCACAAACACTGACATAAAATTTCAGTTTATCCTGACCACAGCAAGGGATGAATGTACCTCCTATCTGGGGATTTGCAAGGAGTCAGAAAAGAATCAACTTTCCTTAAGAGCATAAACTATATCTATTCAAAAGAAGAAATATGAGCTACAAAGTACCACTAAAAAAAATAAAACTCTGAATTACTAATGAGAGAAATGAAAACTAGGCCAACTTTTAGGTTCCCCTACAATATATGAGGAAAAAAGAAATAAAAAACAAGTAATGACAAGGCTGTGAAAGGAGAGACAAACTGATATATTATTGGTGAAATTATAAATCATTCCAACCATTCTGGAAAGCAATTTGGACCTATAACTCAAAAATTGCTACATTTTGTGTACTCATTGTCCCAGAGATAACATTACTAGACACATGATACAAAGACATAAAACATAGAGGAAAAGGACCCATATGTGGCATATATCCATACACACATAGACAATATGCATACATGGATATATATGTATGCACATATGTGTAAATATGTATATACATATGTGTGGATGTAGGTATCCGTGCTTTTGTAGCAAAGGATTAGATACAAAGTAAGTATATGATACTTGGTAGTTGATTAAATGCATTAAAATATATGAGTGTAATTATAAATTATTATGCCATGAGATATTATGAAAGCTAGGCAGGTAGATGGTACAGTGGATAGAGAGCCAACCCTGGAGTCAGGAAGACCTGGGTTCAAATCTAGCCTCAGATACTTACTAGCCATGTGACCCTGCACAAGTCACTTAACCCTGTTTGTCTCCATTTTCTCATTCGAAAATAATGAGCTAGAGAAGGAAATGGCAAACCACTCCACTATCTATGCCAAGAAAGCCACAATTAAGGTCACAAAGAGTCAGACACAAATGAAAATAACTAAACAACAATGACTATGAAAGAGATGGAAACAGTGAGTCCTTGGAAAATTTACATGAACTGATAAATAGTGATATGAATGGAACCAGAAAAACAATTTAAATAATGACTATAAAAAATAGCAAACTCTGATCAGTGACTGGCCATAACGTCAGAAAATATCGGTTCTTACCTGCACTCTTTATCAGAGAGATGGGAGACTATTGACAGAGAATGAGCAATATATATTAAGGTATGAAGAATGTGTGAATTTGTTTTACTTGACTATAAAATGGCTATTATTATTTGAAGTTTTTTTTTCTTAGAGTAGGAAAATTGTGGAAGGGGGCATTGTGGGAGTAATGGTAATGATGCCACACCAAAAGAAAAGATGAAAAGAAAGAATGTCAACAAAACATATCTAATGGTAATTAAGGTGAGACTTTTTGCTGTTCTTCTCTTAAGTGCCTTTAATGATTCTGGCCTTTGTTTGAACAGGGCAGATAAAGTGGGAGTATAAAATCTTGGAGTATTTCTCAGCACTGAGACAACTGGGAGTCATTGATTTGTATATGATGTGATACTGGGGATAGGGAACTTTCCCAGACCCAGCCTGGGTGATGTCAGAGCCCTCAGGGCTCCAAACTGAATATAATTGAGGAGAGCTTGGCATTTGATTTTTGGGGCACACTCATGGAAGGACTGTTG
This sequence comes from Trichosurus vulpecula, assembly GCF_011100635.1. NCBI lineage: Eukaryota > Metazoa > Chordata > Mammalia > Diprotodontia > Phalangeridae > Trichosurus > Trichosurus vulpecula. The sequence continues at coordinate 222,325,195 of NC_050575.1, read as the reverse complement.
AGACTCTGGGCAAGCTGGAAACTGCGCCCCAGCTTTGCAACCCAGAAGTTGGCACTGGTAACTATGTACTGTGATTTGAATCAGAGGAGGTCTGTCTGTTGATGTTTGTATTTGCCTTGAAGTTCAGGTGGCTGATCTTTTCCCCCTGAACTGTGAATGACATTCGCATGTTTGATTAAACTGAGATTGTTAACCTCTTAAAGTTACTTTCCTTAGTAAAGCAGATCAAAGAACCTGTGTTGGAAGCTTTTTGGGTGCTGGTTGTTGGTGGATCTTACACCTCCACAGCAACTACTAGCAAGGTTGTTACTACAACATAATAATATGTTATTGAAACATAAGAGAGTTCAGAAGAGTATACAAAGAAACAGAGAAACATTGGTACTGTTGGGTTAAATTTGATATGTGCTTTAAAAATAGGCATTATGTAATATTAACAGTTTTAAATTAAACTAATTGAGTGGAAAAGATTTGATTCTGAACATGGAATTTAATTATGCCATCATTTCTCCTGACACTAAAAATGCCCAGTGAGTAAAAAAGAAAACCTTAAGGGCATTTAAGATGGCTTGTGGGAGGGAAGAAGTAAGGGTATAAGTGTGTGATCCAGTAGATAAACTATTCCCTATCTCCTGTCAATTAAAGTTATTTTTCAAAGTACCATAATATTTTCTAAAAGGAAATAATATTGAAGATTTCTCTAAGTAGGAATACAGCTAGTAAAAACTACATTGGTACAGATTATATAGATAGATATGGGAATCATTAGAATAGAAATTATTTTTGAACTGATAGGTTCTTTATGAAAGCACCAAATAAGAATGTAGAGAAGACAATCTTAGATCACTGGGAAACATCTATGAAAAAGTTTTGGGACATGGATCATGATCTAAGAAAAAGGGGGATGAAGAGTGGCTAGACAGGAAAAGAACAAGGAAAGAGCACTGTCATGAAAACCCTGTGGAAAGAAAGCATCTAAGAGGAGTGGGTGATCAACAGAGGTAGATGATTCAGAGATGTTAAAAAATAGGAGGACCAAGGGAAGACTATCTTGGCATTATTTTTTTGTGCCCAGAGTCAATTACAATACTGCATATGTAATGTCATCAGGGAAAATTAATTAGGTTATGATCTAACTCATTCTAAATTTTGTGTTTGTATAGCAAGGGTAGGGAACCTGAAGTCTCGAGGCTACATGTGGCCCTCTAGGTCCTCAATTACAGTCCTTTGACTGAATCCAAACTTCATAGAACAAATCCTTTTATTAAACTGTGAAGTTTGTATTCAGTAGAAGGGGTGCACTTGAGGACATGGAGAGCCACATGTGGTTTTGAGGCTACAGGTTCCCCACCCCTGGACTATAAATGAAGTCTAAGAAATCATCAGCTCAATTGGATAGCATGTCAAATTTTTGTCTGATGTTTTCCTTCCATTTAGCTAAAATCTGTTTATTTTTTTTAAATAAACAATTGATATTCCATGTCCATCACCTCCTTATGTACTTTTGCACTTTTCTGGCTTATTTTATTTCTTTAACAAAAACATAGATATTTTTTGTTGTTGTTCAGTTATTTCAGTCATGTCCAACTTTTTGTGACCCCATTCAGGATACTTTTAAAAAGATACTACAGTGCTTTACCATTTCCTTTTCAGCTCATTTCATAGATAAGGAAATTGAGGCAAATAAGGTCAAGTGATTTGCCTAGGGTCACAAAATTAGTATGTGTCTGAGGTCAGATTTGAACTCATGTATTCCTGACTCTAGGCACAGGGCTCTATCCACTGTGCCACCTAGCTGTCCTACCCCAATACATTTTCTTTTATTTGATTTTTTAAATATTTTTTTCATATTTTTTCTTTTTTTAATTTTAATTTATTTAATATATATAGTTTTCAGCACTGATTTTCACAAGAGTTTGAATTATGAATTTTCTCCCCATTTCTACCCTCCTGCCCACTCCAAGAAGGCATGTATTCTGATTGCCCCATTCCGCAGTCAGGCCTCCTTTCTGTCACCCCACTCCCCTCCCATCCCGCTTTCCCTTCCTTTCTTTAGGGCAAGATAAATTTCTATGTCTTATTGCCTGCACATCTTATTTCCTAGTTGCGTGCAAAAGTTTTTTTTTGTTGTTTTTGAACATCTCTTTTTAAAACTTTGAGTTCCAAATTCTCTCCCCTCTTCCCTCCCCATGCACCCTCCCTAAGATGGCAAGCAATTCAACATAGGCCACATGTGTATCATTGTGTAACTCCCTTCCACAATACTCATGTTGTGAAAGACTAACTATATTTTGCTCCTTCCTAGCCTATCCCCCTTTGTTGAATTTTCTCCCTTGACCCTGTCCCTTTTTTAAAGTGTTTGTTTTTCATTGTCTCCTCCTCCTATCTGCCCTCCCTTCTATCATCTCCTCTTTTTATCTTCTTCCTCCTTCTTTCCTGTGGGGCAAGACACCCACTTGAGTGTGTATGGTATTCCCTCCTCAGGTGAAATCTGATGAGAGCAAGATTCACTCATTCCTCCTCACCTGCCCCCTCTTCCCTTCCTACAGAACCACTTTTCTTGCCACTTTTATGGGGGATAATTTACCCCATTCTATCTCTCCCTTTCTCCCTCTCTTGATATATTCCTCTTTTAACCCTTAATTTGATTTTATTTTTTTAGATTTCATCCCTTAATATTCAACTCACCCTGTGCCCTCTGTTTATATATGTATATGTATATATATATATATGTATATATATGCACACATGCATATATACATACATACACATGCACACGTATAATATATATATATATATATACACACACATACACATATGTATATGCATATTCCCTTCAGCTACCCTAATTCTGAGGTCTCATGAATCATTCACATCATCTTTCCATGTAGGAATGTAAATAAAACAGTTCAACATTAGTAAGTACCTTGTGATTTCTCTTTGTTGTTTACCTTTTCATGCTTCTCTTGATTCTTTTGTTTGAAAGTCAAATTTTCTATTCGTCTCTGGTCTTTTCACTGAGAAAGCTTGAAAGTCCTCTATTTTTTTGAAAATTCATATTTTCCTTTGGAGCATGATATTCAGTTTTGCTGGGTAGGTGATTCTTGATTTTAATCCAACCTCCATTGACCTCTGGAATATCATATTCTAAGCCCTTCGATTCCTTAATGTAGAAGCTGCTAGATCTTGTGTATTCTGATTGTGTTTCCACAGTACTTAAATTGTTTCTTTCTGGCTGCTTTCAGTATTTTCTCCTTGATCTGGGAGCTCTGGAACTTGGCAACAATATTCCTAGGAGTTTTCTTTTTGGGATCTTTCTGAGGATGTGATCGGTGGATTCTTTAAATTTCTATTTGACCCTCTGGATCTAGAATATCAGGGCAGTTGTCCTTGATAATTTCTTGAAAGATGATATCTAGGCTTTTTTTCTGATCATGGCTTTCAGGTAGTTCAATAATTTTTTAAATTACCTCTCCTGGATCTATTTTCCAGGGCAGTGGTTTTTCCAATGACATATTTCACATTTTCTTCCATTTTTTCATTCCTATGGTTCTGTTTTATAATATCTTGATTTCTCATGAAGTCACTAGCTTCCACTTGCTCCAATCTAATTTTAAGGTAGTATTTTCTTCAGTGGTCTTTTGGACCTCCTTTTCCATTTGACTAATTCTGCCTTTCAAGGCATTCTTCTCTTCATTGCCTTTTTGGAGCTCTTTTTGCCATTTGAGTTAGTCCATTTTTAAGGTGTTTTCTTCTTCAATATTTTTTTCAGTATTTTTTTGGGTCTCCTTTAGCAAGTCATTGACTTGTTTTTCATGGTTTTCTCACATCCTTCTCATTTCTCTTCCCAATTTTTCCTCTATTTCTCTAACTTGCTTTTCCAAATCCTTTTTGAGTTCTTCCATGGCCTGAGACCAGTTCATGTTTTTCTTGGAGGCTTTTGTTGTAGGCTCTATGACTTTGTTGACTTCTTCTGGCTGTGTATTTTGGTCTTCTTTGTCACCAAAGACAGATTCCAAAGTCTGAGACTGAATCTGGGTGCGTTTTCACTGCCTGGCCATGTTCCTAGCCAACTTACTTGACCCTTGAGTTTTTTGTCAGGATATGACTGCTTGTAGAGTAAAAAGTACTTTGTTCCAAGCTTGAGGGGATGCAGTGTTGTTTTCAGAGCTATTTCTATACAGCCAGCTCTGCCCCAGCAGCCCTCCTCTTCCCCAAGAATCACCAGCCTGGACCTGACTCAGATCTTAAGCAGGATCTGCACTCCTGCTCTGATCTGCCACTTCATTCCTTCCTCCAGGTGGGCCTAAGGCCAGAAGCAACTGCAGCTGTAGTTCTATAGCTGCACCACCCCCGCCACCACAGGGGTGGTGGCCAAACCAGGAACTCCTTCCACTCTGTCCCCCACAGCTTTTCCTACTAACCTTCTCTGTTGTCTTAGGTGTTTGTAGCTTGAGAAGTCTGGTAACTGCCACAGATCACTGATTCAGGGTGCTAGGGACTGTTCTGCCTGGGTCTGGTCTGTTTGTTCGTGCCACTGCTCACACTTGGCTCTGCTCCCCTCCTCTCCGAGCTCTGTGTGTGATAGACCTCACCCAGAGACCATCCAGGCTGTCCTATGCTGGATCCCTGCTTCCCTCAGTTGTTTTATGGGTTCTGCAGTTCTACCATTTGTTCAGAGCCACTTTTATAGGTTTTTGGAGGGACCTGGCGAGGAGCTCATACAAAGTCCCTACTTTCCAGCCGCCATCTTGGATCCACCCCTTTTATTTGACTTTTAGTATGCCTATTTTTCAAGTCAGCTAAAATTGCAAAGTACTTCATTTGTTCCTGAATTCATGTAATTGATAACATATTGAATGAAATAGTGCTAAAAATAGATTCCAATGGTACTTATCTAGAAACCTCCCTCTGAGCTGATAATGATTACTACTCATTATACCTGGTCATTCAGCCATTTTCAAACCTGGCAGTATATACCAGCTCACACTTCTCTACTTTATCTATCTTATTCACAAATATATATTGGGAATTCATACAAACTGTCAGACATTCATGTATACTATGTCATTCATGAAATCTAGGAATCTCTCTTGACTTAATAACCTAGTAATTATTAAAAACAAAAAGTAAATTGAGTATGTTTTTTTCTTGATGAACCCATTCAGATATGACTTTATTTTTGCCTACTCACAGATCATTCGTTAATATATATTCGAATTTTTCCATGAATCAAAGAAAAGGTTGCTTGCCTATACATGTAAATTCTTGCTACTCCCAATTTGGAAATGGAGGCCGCATTCAGGTGTCTCTATTACTATTGGACTTTGCCAGTTGATACTTCTTTCAGTAATCATCAATAATGACTAAACAATAAATGAAGGTACAAATGAATGAATGAATGAAAAAGCAAACATTAAGAACTTACTATATGCCAAATACTGGAGATAAAAATGAAAAATTGAAATGGTGATCTCTCCCAAAGAGCTCACATTTTATTTGGAGGACATGATAAAAAAAAAGAAAGAAAGTTCAGCAGCAAGACAAAGTTCATAGGAGAGACTAAGGATTCCTAAGTTATATAAATATGTCATATGACAATTGCCAGGGTACCTCAGGGAACAGATTCAGAACAGATGGAAGAGCCTGGAGGACTTTAGTATAGAATGGTGTTAGTATAGAGTGTTGGGGTAAATGGCAAGACCTGAATGAATGAAGTTAATGACTTCTTTCTTGTCCAAACCTTGTGGATAATCAAGTGGCAAGAAACAGCACCTCTGATAATGACAGGTCTTTTTGCTCCCTGCCCCCATTACAGATGAGTTCTTCTAAGGAACAGGAAGAACAAGGAATGTGATGGGAATGTGCACACCCCCCCCCACCCCACCCATGGTCTTTGTATGTACCTTTTATAGACTTGGTGATTTGATGCTTATGTAGTTTAAAAGATATACCCAGGGTCACCTAGCCAGTAAGTATCTGAGGCGTAATTCAAAGTCAGTATGTTCCTGACTCCCAATTCATTCTCTTTTCAGTATGCCACTGATGGGGATACTGAGCCACAGAGAGCTAAGTAACTTGTCCAAAATTACCAGGGTAGTATGAAGCAGAGCTGGGATTTGAATATAGATCCCATGTTTCCAAATGTATTGCTTTTTCCTTTGGATTCTATTTCATCTCCTATAGTAACCATAGTGCTGAAATCTACTATAGACCAAGAAGAAATGACAAAGTGTTTTAATGGAATGGGTAGAAAACATTCTGAAGATAATAAATTATATCATAATGTCAGAAAGTTTTCTTCATGATGACAGAAAGAATATGAAATTTGGAAGTTAGAGAGTTAACAGATAATGTCCTATAATTTTTTGTCCCTATGGAACATGCTATTTTTCCTTATTTATCAGCATTAGACAGTATTTATTATCTATAGAATTTAGTTTCTTCTTCTAACAGATAAATAAAAACACCATCCTTCTAGGCATCCAAATTTATAACCTCAGTCTTCTTAACTCCTCATTTTCCCTCAAATCTCATAACCTATCAGTTGCTAAGTCCAGTTAATTCTACCTCCACATCTCTGGTCATTTCCACTCTTCCCTGCCCTTATATAGTCATCACCCTATTCCAGGTCATGAATACTTTTCAGTAGGACTATTGCTATAACCTTATACTTAGTATTTATGACTCATATCTTTCTCTTCTCCAATTCATCTTCCATATAGCTACTAAACTAATATTTCTACCCTGCTTAAAAAAATCAGTGGTTTCATATTGCCCAGGGTAAATACACAAATTCTTCTGTATCTTCTCTAAATTCCTTTACAATATACTATCTAGTTCTAGTCTATCTTTCCAGGCTCATTATATATCATTTCTTTCCATCTATCTATGGTCTAAGCATATTAGCCAACTGACTCTTCTTTTTTTTTCAAATTTATTTATTTATTTTTAGTTTACCACACATGGTTCTACATAATTTTGAGTTCCAGATTTTCTCCCCTCCCTCCCCCCTCCCACCCCAAGATGGCCTGGAATCTCATATAACTACCATGTATAACTTGGCATTGAATTAATTTATACACTAGTCAAGTTGTGGAGAAGAATTACGACCAATGGAATGAATCATGAGAAAGAAGAGACATAACCAAAAAAACCAAACAAACAAAACAAACAAACAAAAAAAACCAAAAACAAAAACAAAAGAGAAGCAAAAAAGGCAAGCATGTAGTGTGCCTCAATCTGTATTCAAACTTCACAGTTCTTTCTCTGGATGAAGATAGCATTCTCCATCATGAGTCCCCTGGAGTTGTTCTTGCACCTTACATTGCTGAGAAGAGTGAAGTATGTCAGGATTGGTCTTCATATATTCCATATATCTGTGGTTGTGTACAATGTTCTCCTGGCTCTGCTCTGCTCCGCTCACTCAGCATTATGTCGTGTAGGTTTTTCCAGGTTGTTACGAAGTCCGTATCATCCCCATTTCTTATGGCACAATAGTATTCCATTACCATCATATACCACAGCTTCTTCAGCCATTCCCCAATTGATGGGCATCCGTTTGATTTCCAATTCTTGGCTACAACAAAAAGAGCTGCTATAAATATCCTTGTACATATGGGTCCTTTTCCCACTTGTGTGATTTCTTTGGGATACAACCCTAGAAGTGGTAATGCTGAGTCAAAGGGTATGAACATTTTTATAGCCCTTTGGGCATAGTTCCAAATTGCTCTCCAAAATGGCTGGATCAGCTCACAACTCCACCAGCAATGTAACAATGTTCCAATCTCCCCACATCCTTTCCAGCATTTATCATTTTCCTGTTTTGTTATTTTAGCCAATCTGACAGGAGAGATGTAGTATCTAAGAGTTGTTTTGATTTGCATTTCTCTAATCAGTAGTGATCCAGACCATTTTTTCATATGCCTATAGATAGCTTTAATTTCTTCCTCTAAAAACTGCCTCTTCATATCCTTTGACCATTTCTCAATTGGGGAATGGCTTGTGTTCCTATATATTTGGCTCAGTTCCCTGAATATTTTAGAAATGAGGCCTTTATCAGAGATACTAGTTGCAAAGATTTTCTCCCAATTTTCTGATTCCCTCCTAATTTTTGTTGCATTGGCTTTTTTGTACAAAAACATTTCAATTTGACATAATCAAAATTATCCATTTTGCATTTTGTAATGCTCTCTATCTCTTGTTGGGTCATGAATTCTTTTCTTTTCCATAAATCTGATAGGTAAACTATTCCTTGCTCTCCCAAATTACTTATAGTATCGGCCTTTACTCCTAAATCATGAACCCATTTTGACTTTATTTTGGTATATGGTGTAAGATATTGGTCTATGCCCAGTTTCTGCCCTACCATTTTCCAATTTTCCCAACAGTTTTCGTGAAATAATGAATTATTAGCCCAGAAGCTGGCCTCTTTGGGTTTATCAAAGAGTAGATTGCTAAACTTGTTGATTTCACCTACTTGTGTACCTATCCTATTCCACTGATCCACACCGCTGTTTCTTAACCAGTACCAGGCAGTTTTGATGACTGCTGCTCTGTAGTAGAGTTCAATATCTGGTATCACTGGGCCACCTTCTCTAGCATTTCTTTTCATTAATACTCTAGATATTCTAGACCTCTTGTTTTCCAGATGAATTTTGTTATTATTTTGTCCAGCTCAGTAAAATAATTTTTTGGTAGTTCGATAGGTATGGCACTGAATAGATAGATTAATTTAGGTAAAATTGTCATTTTTATTATATTAGCTCAGCCTAACCATGAGCAACTGATATTTTTCCATTTATTTAGATATGATTTTATTTGCGTGAAAAGTGTGTCGTAGTTATGTTCATATAGGCCCTGGGTTTGTCTTGGCAAATAGACTCCCAAATATTTTATAGTGTCTACAGTAACTTTCAATGGAATGTCTCTTTCTATCTCTTCCTGTTGGGCTTTGTCAGTAATGTATAGGAATGCTGAGGATTTATGTGGGTTTATTTTATATCCTGCAACTTTGCTAAAGTTGTTTACTATTTCAAGTAGTTTTTTACTTGATTCTCTAGGATTCTCTAAATAAATCATCATATCATCTGCAAAAAGTGATAATTTAGTTTCTTCTTTTCCTATTCTAATTCCTTCAATTTCTTTTTCTTCTCTTATTGCTACAGCTAACGTTTCTAGTACCAAATTGAATAATAGGGGTGATAATGGACATTCTTGTTTCGCCCCTGATCTTATTGGGAATGCATCTAGCTTATCCCCATTACAAATAATGCTTGTCCATGGTTTTAGGTAGATGCTATTTATAATTTTAAGGAAGGTTCCACTTATTCCTATGCTTTCTAGTGTTTTTAATAGGAATGGGTGTTGTACTGTGTCAAAGGCTTTTTCTGCGTCTATTTAGATGATCATATGGTTTCTGCTGGTTTTGTTGTTGATATGATCAATTATGCTACTAGTTTTACTAATATTGAACCAGCCTTGCATTCCTGGAATAAATCCTACCTGGTCGTAGTGTATTATTCTCGTGATGAGTTGCTGCAATCTTTTTGCTAATATTTTATTTAAAATTTTTGCATCAATATTCATTAGAGAAATTGGTGTATAATTTTCTTTCTGTGTTTTGACTCTACCTGGTTTGGGTATTAGTACCATATTTGTGTCATAAAAAGAATTTGGTAGGACTCCTTCTTCACTTATTTTCCCAAATAGTCTACAAAGTATTGGAATTAGTTGTTCTTTAAATGTTTGATAGAATTCACATGTAAAACCATCTGGCCCTGGAGATTTTTTCCTAGGGAGTTCATTGACGGCATGCTCAATTTCTTTTTCTGAGATGGGGTTACTAAGAAATTTCACTTCCTTTTCTGTTAGCCTGGGCAGTTTATGTTTTTGTAGATATTCATCCATATCTCTAAGGTTATCAAATTTATGGGCATACAGTTGGGCAAAATAATTCTTAATTATTGTTTTGATTTCCTCTTCATTAGAGGTGACCTCACCCTTTTCATTTTTGATATTGGCAACTTAATTTTCTTCTTTCTTTTTTTAATCAAATTGGCCAAAAGTTTATCAATTTTATTGGTTTTTTCATAAAACCAGCTCTTTGTTTTATTTATTAATTCAATAGTTTTCTTGGTTTGAATTTTATTAATCTCTCCTTTGATTTTCAGTATTTCTAATTTGGTATTTAATTGGGGGTTTTCAATTTGCTCTTTTTCTAGCTTTTTCAGCTGTATGCCCAGATCATTGATCTCCTTTTTCCCTATTTTATTCATTTAGGCATTTAGAGATATAAAACTTCCCCTAAGAACTGCTTTTGCTGCATCCCATAAGTTTTGGTATGTTGTTTCATTATTGTCATTCTCTTGAATGAAGTTATTAATTGTTTCTCTGATTTGTTCTTTGGCCCACTCATTCTTTAGAATTAAATTATTTAGTTTCCAATTAGTTTTTAGCTTATTTTTCCATGGCTCTTTATTAAAAATGATACTTATTGCATCATGATCTGAAAAGGATGCTTTGACTACTTCTGCTTTTCTGCACTGGATTGTGAGGTTTTTATGCCCTAGTACATGGTCAATTGTTGAGTATGTGCCATGTACTTTTGAGAAGAAAGTATATTCCTTTTTATCCCCATTCAGTTTTCTCCAGAGGTCTATCATATGTGCCTTTTCTAAAATTCTGTTTACCTCCTTAACTTTTTTCTTATTTATTTTGAGGTTAGATTTATCAAGTTCAGAAAGGGGAAGGTTGAGGTCTCCCAATATTATAGTTTTGCTGTCTATTTCTTCCTGTAACTCCCTTAACCTCTCCTCTAAGAATTTGTATGCCTTACCACTTGGTGCATATATGTTAAGCAATGATATTGCTTCATTGTTTATGATGCCTTTTAGCAGGATATAATGTCCTTCCTTATCTCTATTAATTAAATCTATTTTTACTTTTGCTTTGTCTGAGATTAGGATTGCTACACCTGCTTTTTTTTCTTTAGCTGAGGCCCAATATATTTTACTCCAGCCTTTTACCTTAACCCTATGTGTATCCCCCTGTTTCAGATGTGTTTCTTGTAAACAGCATATTGTAGGATTATGGTTTTTAATCCATTCTGCTATCTGCTTCTGTTTTGTGAGAATGTTCATCCCCTGCACGTTCAGGGTTATGATTTCTATCTGTGTCTTTTTCTCCATCCTAATTCCCCCTGTTTATGCTTTTATTTCTCCCTTTCCCCTTCTCCTCCTCAACAAAGTTTTGCTTTTGACTGCCGCTTTCCTCAGTTAACCCTCCCTCTTTATTCTCCTCCCTTATCTTACCGTTACCCACTTGCTACTTCTCCTCTCCCTTCTGACCACCCCCCTCCCTTTTCCCCCCTTACCCTCCCACTTCCTGTAGGACAAGTTAGATTTCTAAACTTATCAGAGTATGTTATTCCCTTCTTGAACTAGATCAGATGACAGTATAGCTCAAATACTGCTCTTCTCCCTCCCTTCTTTCCCTCTACTATTGTATGTTTTTGTGCCACTTCATTTGGTGTAATTTACCCTTTTCTAACACCTCCTTACCACTTCCCTTATAGCCCTCCCTTTATATCTCTTACTTATATTTTATATCTTTACATCAGTTAATTTATACAGGCATTCATAACCTATGTATGTCCCTTTCAATTGTCATAATAGCTGTACCATTCTCAAGACTGACTTATATATGTATATATACATGAGATGATATAATCTCACATAAAGATGTAAACAACCTGCCCTTATTGGTTAATAAGGTTTGTGGGGTTTTTCCCCCTGGTTACCTTTTTATGTCTCTCTTAAGGGGGTGATTGGTGAATTCTTTCAATGACTATTTTGCCCTCTGGTTCTAGGACTTCTGGGCAGTTGTCTTTGATAATTTCTTCGAAGATACTGTCAAGGCTCTTTTTTTCATCGTGGATTTCTGGTAGACCAATAATTCTCAAATTGTTTCTCCTGGATCTGTTTTCCAGGTCAGTTGTTTTGCCAATCAGATATTTCACATTTTTTTCTATTTTTTCATTCTTTACGTTTTGTTTTATTACTTCTTGATGCCTCATAGATTCATTAGCTTCCACTTGCTCAAGTCTAGTTTTTAATGAGTTAGTGTTTACATTTTGCTTTTGAGTCTCCTTTTCCAATTGGTTCATTTTGCCTCACAGGGTGTCATTTTCTCTCTCTAGATTCTGAATCTCCGTAGCCATTTCACCAATCTTATTCTTTAGGGACTTTTCCATTTTTTCCATGTTTTCTTTTACCTCCCTAATTTGGTTTTTAAAATCCTCCTTTAGCTCTTCCAGCAGTGCTTTTTGGGCTGGAGACCAGTTCATATTACCTTTTGAGGTATCTGATGTATCTACAGTATCGTTACTTACCTCTTGCATATTTGTATTTTGATCCTGCCTGTCTCCATAAAAAGAATCTATTGTCCTCGGTTTTTTTGTGTTCTTCTTCATGTTGGTTTGCCTTTTGCTGGCTTTACAATGAATTTCTATCTGTGGGCCTCAGGGCTTTCTGTCCAAGCTTTCTTATTCTGGGGGTTGTAAGTCTAGAATTATAACCTTCAGTTTCCTGAGGTGTGGGGGAGGGGTCTGGCTCCCTGGCGTCTCACTCCCTGTAGGTGCTCTTCAGCACTTGCTTTTCAGCAATGGTCTCAGCTCTTTGTTGTTTGAGCTGATGTCTGGCACTTCCCCTGGGGGAGCAAGGTTATGTCTGGGCTCCTGGTGTTGACCCCTGCCGACTCTGCCCCTATGGGACTAATGAACTTCTGCTATTTGACCACTGAAGCCCCACTACTTTCTGCTCAGTTCCAGCATTCTTTTTTTTTTTCCCCCGAGGGATTCTCTGGGTGGGGAGGGGAGGGATTAGAGCTGTTTACCAGGACATTAAGAACTCCCAGAAGTTCAAGAAGCCACGTTTAATACGTTTGGGCAGCAAACTTCTGGAGACGGTGTGTCATGGGTGGCGTTGCGCTGCCTCTCGTGGCTTCCACAGACTGCCATCCTGTGTTGGGAGGTCTGGGGATCTCCTCCGGTTTCGGGCGCCCAGCTTTCTCCCAGACCGTCTCCCACGTGGATTTCCCGGCCAGCTGCTTCCGCCTTGGTCTGGAGCAGCTCCGAACCGAGCACTCTCCGAGCCTACAGGTTCATGCCTCTGGCCTTTCAGACTCTCCCAGCTCGGAAATTTACCACACTCAGACTGCTTGCGGTTTCTGACTCTCTCAAATCTGCTCCAATTCACTTTTTAATAGGAATCTGACAGACCTTGTGAGAGAGCTCCTGTAAGACGCTGCCTTCATGCGGCCATCTTGGCTCCACCCCCCCCCCAACTGACTCTTCTACGTACAGGAATACAATGTTTGATCTTCTGTCTTATTTTATTTATACATACATACATATACATTCACACCATATGTATGCTCACACATATATGTACATAACAGATATCAACACATACATATGTACACATATGTAAATACATAGTTATGTTTACATGTGTAGAGAGATACATATTTGTGCATACTATATATTGAAAAAATAAAAATATACACATATATAGAAAATTACATATAACATTATATATTTAACTATATATACTATATTATAACTATATCTATATCTACTCATATATTATGGGTACGTCTACCTCAAACATGTGAAAGCTTCCCCTAGTACAATGGACAGATGAGAACAATTGGTTCCAATGATCATAAAGGCAGCTGAGGCAAGTGCTGTGGAGTGCTTAGAGCTTGGTCAGGCATCGAAGATGCCAAGATCATCCACTATATCCCAGATCATTCCTAGTTGTCCTGACTTTTGTCTTGCCACTGGACATTGATGACTGGAAAAGAGAATAAGGCTGATGACATTTTACAACCCTGCCTCAATGAAATGTAATTCAATTACAAGTAAAGACCACCTCTGTAATGTTATTGGTGCTCTTCAAAAAATTAAAGGTAAATAACAACTTTATGTCATATATACTTTATATGCATTATTATAATTATAACTATAATCATAACTATATATGCATAGATTTAAAATTGGCTAGAAGTTCATTTTTCCACCAAATATTGAAAAATATCTCTTTCTACACACATGCACACATGTGCGTGCATACACACACACACACACACACACACACACACACATGCATTCCAGGAGCCTGGTTTAGGCCTTTTGTCTCTTGCTTCTGAATAGCTATAAAAATCTGGCTGTTTTCCCAAACACTAAAAAATATTCATTAGTTTCCACAATATTTGTGTGATCTTTTTTGTCACTTAATTTTGGTGGGGGGGGGGGGGGTGGCAGAGTTAATGAAATATGATTGGCTGTGCCATTTTTTCTGTGAGACCCTGGAGGGGGGTCTTTTAATTTGGAGAAAATGTTTCTGTGAAAGAATTCCTCCCAGAAGCACATAGTTAGCTTTCACAAACCTGCTGAAAGTATTTTCCTTTTGTGGACACCTCAGAATTGTAATTTTGAGCTTTTTTCACTCACATTTTTTAAGTGAAGATGGAAATTCCACTTTTTAAGAGGTTCCCCTAATTCACAGATGATATTAAAGCAGGATCTGACCTTCTGTTCTTCCCTTTGTTAAAGATATCAATGAAATTCTCCTTGTGGAGATTTAATTCAGGCCATCAAATGACTTTTATCAAGTGCCCATCTGCTCAGTGACTGTAATAGATGCTCTCCAAAGCAAGTTAAATAGAATCTCTCTATGTCCTCTTCAGTGCTGGATCATGGAATGAAGCTTCACTAATGGATAGATGGCAGGATTTGGATTAAGAAAGACAGGGTTTAACATTCCTTCTCAAAGCTTACTGGGTAATATTGGGCAAACCACTTAACCTCTCTCAGCTGTCTCCTTACTCATCTGGAAAATAGGGATACAATCCCTATATTACTTACCACACTGGATATATTAAGAGGAATAAATAAGATAATGCTCATGAAGCACTTTAAAAACCTGAGAGTGCTAGCCAAATGTCAATGAATCAATGCAAGTTTACTAAGAAACTGCTTTGTGTTAGGTGCTGTTCTATGCACTGTGGTTACAATGACAAAAATGAAAATGGTCCTGACCTGTAGGAGCTTTTATACCATTGAGGGAAATAGGAAGTGAGTTATGATTGTTCTATTTTCAATATTTTTAAGTTCATAGTGACATTTTATTATCCCTCTTAAAGTCTTTTTTTTCATTTAGGCTTTTTATTTAAAAAAGAAAAGCATGCTACTGTTTTGTTTCCACATCAGAAAGTACAGATATCTTGAATTTCTGATTTCGACAGGCATACTGTAGAACAGTTACATCATAATCCTGCATAGGACATTTTTCTTCATATGACTTTGTCAGAGATCAGTGTGTTTAGAGACTGCCAAATAATGTGGATAAATTTTATTGCATGTCTTTTGCCATATGATTTAGTGCAAAGACATAGCTGGTTACCCCTCATTACCATGTTATTTTTTTAGTTTCATGAAGTCACCATGATAAAAGCTGACATAAACTACCTCTGACATTGACTTTTGCATCCCTTGAAGATGCTAGTGCCCCCTCAAATGCTCTTTCATTTAGTTTGTACATATTGTGCATAGGTTTATTTATGTACAATTTACACTGCTTCATCAAAATGGTAAAGGTGAAAATTTTTAAACCCACATAAATTATCAGCATTTCTATATATTGCCAACAAAACCCTACAAGAAGAGATAGTAAAAGAGACCCCATTTATAATAACTGAAGATAGCATAATATAGCTGGGAGTATATCTCTCATGACAAGCCCAGTAACTACATGAACTTAATTTTAAAACATTTTTATACAAATAAAGTTAGATTTAAATAATTAGAGAAATATTAATTTTTCATGGGTGGGCAGAGTCAATATAATGAAAATGATAATTCTACCTAATTTATTTATTCATTGCCATACCAATTAAAGTACCAACAATATTTTGTTGAACTAGGAAAAAATAACAAAATTCATTTGGAAAGGCAAAAGGTTAAGAATATCAAAGAATTTAATGAAAAAAGGTAAAAAAAAAAGGAGGGTTAGCAGTACCAGAACTTAAACTGTATTATAAGATGATGATTATCAAAACCGTCTGGTACTGGCTAAGAAAAAGAAAGGTGTATCATTGGAACAGAGTAAACATACATACGAATCCAACCTCAGACACTTGTTTTCTGATGGTGGGCAAGTAACTTCACCCTGTTTGTCTTACATTCCTCATTTACAAAATGAGCTGACGAAGGAAATAGCAAACCACTCCAGTATCTTTGCCAAAGAAAATCCCAAATGGGGTCATGAAGAGTCAGGAACAATTGGAAAATTACTGAACATAGCACACAGTAGTACAAGATTATAGTAACCTAGTGTTTTACAAATATAAAGATTTAGGGATAAGAATTCACTATTTGGCAATTTTTTTTAAGAAAACTAGAAAGTAGCTTGGAAGAAAGACTATATAGAGACTAATATCCTATACCTTTTATCAAGATAAGATCAAAGTAGATACATGACCTAGATATAAAGGGAGCTATCATAAGAAATTAGAAGGACATCAGATTTAAGGATAGTAGAAGAAATTATGAATAAACATGAGATAGTGAGCACTGTGAGATACAAAATGGATAATTTTAATTAATTAAATTTAATTTTAAAAGAGTTTTTTGTATGAATAAAACCAATGTAGCTAAGATTAGAAAGACAGCAGAAAATTGGGCAGGGGGGGAGTTATAGACAGTTTCTTGGATAAAGTCTCATGTTTCAAATATATACTTTGTCAAATTTGTAAAAATATGAGTCATTCCCCAACTGATAAATGGCCAAAGCATATAGACAGGAAGTTTTTTGATAAGAAATCAAAACTATATATAGTCATATGAAAATATGCTCTAAATCATTATTGATTAGAGAAATGGAAATTAAAACAACTTTGGGATATCATCTCATACCTGTAAGACTGGCTAAAATGATAAAAGTGGAAAATGATAAATGTTGGAGGGGATATGGAAAAACTTTACACTGTTAGTGGAACTATGGAGCAATCTAACCATTTTGGAACACATTCTGGATTATGCCCCAAAAGTTATAAAACTGTTTAGGCCCTTTGACCATTATTTGGTCTCTTTCTCAAATTGATCAAGGACAAAGAAAAAGATCCTATATGTTCTAAAATATTTATAGTCATGCTTTTTGTGGCAGTAGAGCCTTGGAACCTGAGGGGATGCCCTTCAATTGGGGAATGGTTAAACAAGTTGTAATATATGATTGTAATGGAATACTACTGTGCTGTAAGAAATGATGAGCAGGTTTATTTAAGGAAAACATAAAATACGGAAAGACTTGCATGAAACAAAGAAGAGCAAAATGAGCAGAACCAAGAGGATATTGTGTACAGTAACTGTAATATTGTCCAAACAACAACTGTAAACAACTAAGCTATTCTGAATATTATAAATATTGAAATCAAGTACAATAGGAACTATGAATGAAGATGCTATCCACCTCCAGAGAAAGAAATGATAAATAGAAGAATGTACAGTATAGTTTCACACACACAGGGACACACATCATATACACATACACACACACACACGTGTGTGTGTGTGTGTGTGTGTGTGTGTGTATGTGTGTATGTGTGTGTATGTGAGTGTTGGGGTTTCAACTCTGCCCACCCAGGGACACCAAAAACTGTTGTGGTTTCATTATGCATTGTGGTGGAACCATCTCAAAGAATTCAGAGTCAGACCTCCTCTAATCCAAGTATAGGTATTTATTGAGATTGACACCTCTCATGAAGTAGGCTAAATTCTAAGAGGAACCAGCAACTTGAGAGAAATCAAGATGGACTTTTATAGGGTAGAGATCCAATTACATAACAGAAGTTATGAATATTAAAAAGGCAGGAGGGTTTTCTTAAGGGATTAGGTAATAGGTGAGGGGTCCCAGCCTCACTGAAAATGTGCATGTGATTACCTACAATGCATACAGAAAAACCCATTGGGGGTATGTAGTACACAGGATAATAATATTATAAAAAGCCTCTCTATGTCATGAGTTTACTCTAGGTCAGTTCTTTACAATTACTGTGCAGGTGCCTACTTAGACAATGTTCCTTCTATTGTTTTGGGCTCCATATCCTGCTTGGGTATCCTGGTGGTGCTGCTTTCTGATTGCCTGAGTATTGTAGTCCTGTCTGAGATTAGATGGATGTGATTGTAGTTGAGTGTATGGACACACCTGCTGTTTCTGTGAGAAATATACATTCATGGACACACTTGTTGTTCTAGTGAGCAGTGAGGCATATATGAAGAAGTTAGTACATTGAGTGTGTGTCTGTGTGGAGGGGGTGAGTGGTGAGTAGCAGTGGGCCCGCTGTTGAGTGGGGCCTATAAGGAAGTTAGAATATTGGGGGTGGGGGCACCTTTATTAGTATTCCAGTGTGTGTGTATGTGTGTGTGTGTGTGTGTGTGTGTGTGTGTGTGTGTAATGATGGCCAAATATGGGATGGGGAGGGAGGGAGGGAGACAGTTTAGAACTTAAAAAGTACCCCAAAAAATTAAATTAAAAAGTAACTAAAAATGGACAATTTTTATAGACGAGAACTTTGATTATAACAATGATCAGTCATGATTCCAGAGGACTGGTGAGAATGTTACCCCCTTCCTGATATAGAAGTGATAAACTAATATGCACAATGAGATATATTTTGGACATGGCCAATGTGAGTATTTATTTTGTTATAGGCAAGCAAAAAATAGTCTATTTCTTATAATGGCTTATTTCCTTTCTGTCTAATTCTTCCCCAAATATTTCCACAGTCATTTAGGAGTGAGAGTTAGAGAAAATAAAAGTTTGACTTTTTAAACTGATTTAAAAAAAAATTCCTTTAATAAATCTTACTCAGCTAACTAGAGTAGAATGGTACCTTTAACTTGACTGAGATCCTAGCTCAATGGCCACATATAAAGAGTACACACATAAATGAAGGAACTGGATATAGAAGAAAGTTGCTGCTAAACAGAAATATGGCTCAAAGTTTTCCTTGGAAACACAAATAAAAACTTTGAAAGAATCAGCCTTATCACATGTCCAAAGGTAATAAGAAAAAAATTTCATTTGACATTTGGAACTCTCACATTGTAGTGTTCAAAATGTATCTCTAAAGAAAATTCTACAAATATAACTTATTTACCAGCATGCACTGTAGTGGATAAAGATATAGAAAAATTCTATGAAGAATTTCTCCAAATAAATGTAACATATTCTTTGCTACTCAAGAAGTTAATACACAGGTGGAATTGAGTGAGGATTGTGACAAATATCTTGGGAAATATAGATTAAAAATAAGGAATGAATGAAGTCAGATACTTACGGATTGCATGAAAGCCTCAGGATTCTATAGTAAGAATATTTTCTTGAAGAATGAATTGGAAAGCATTGAGCAAGATAAATATCACATAGTACCACCCAAAATAAACAAATAAAAACTTATTATAATTTAATGAATAAGAAGTGACTTAGTATTGACATAATTTTGTTTCCTGAATCAGCAGTTAGTGCAGTCAGACCACTAATATATTAATGAAAGGAATAAAATTAATAAAAGACTAAGAGAAAGAACAACAAAAATGAGGAAAACACAAATAGTGTACAATTAAAAAAACCTCAAATTCACTTAATCAAACAAGTGATTGATGATGAAATTGGAATAATAATAGAAGAAATGGCATAAACATTGACAGGAATAATTTCATAGTGAAGTTTAACAAATAGTAATGAGTCTTCAAATCGATGAAACAAAGAAGATTAAAAACTTTCATATTTGCCAAATATTTGACATTCTGACCAAGAGCAGAGCTTATATACCAAGGGAAATAGTGGTATAGAGTATATACTTTTTCATCCTATCTTGTGATACAAAAAAGTGGAAAATCATGAAGAGTAAGACACAATGAAATGGAAAGAAACAGTGAAATGTAAAAGACACTTTAAGAAAAGCTTGCAGAGAAGCCCAACAAAATCAATCTGAAAACATGTAAGGACAAAAATCTAAAGTAAAGAAAAAAAAAGCAGAAAAAAATAGTGAAAAAGATCTCCAAATCCTTACTTTTTTATCATTAAAAAGCTTAGCTACTGAAGAGATGCTTTCCCATCATAGTCCATGATGGGTTAATCCAAGATAGAAATGGGACTAAAACAAATTAATATTGAAATGATATTTTCATTATCCTAATTATATTCACTAGAGATCATACTGGAGGCATTGCTATTTTGATAGCATTGTAAGATTGATTTTCAAGAGATCTGAGGGAGGGAGGAATATCAAAGTATGGGAAAGTGTCATGGGAAAATACTTTATTAATGCCAAAGTAAGGGGACAAAAAAATCAACAATGACCAACCCATATACCTACTTTTATGTGATGCTATTGTAATTAGGGTGGGATTTATTTTGTTGTTGTGTTGTCTTCTCTTTTGGAATGCTAAGGCCATCAATTGTCTTCAATGAGTCTTGCCTTTGTTTGAATTGGGCGTGTAAAGTGGGACCCTTTTGTCTTTTGTCTTGGAGTGCTTCTCAGCACTGAGGTAATCAAGTGCCCCAGGGTCCTGAAATGTATATATAAGATCTGAGGTTGGTGTTTTATTATGGGGCTCACTCAATGGAAGAGTATCCTGTGATTTGAACAGACTTTGGGTAGCTGTTGGAGGCCCCCTCACCCCCACCCCCCACTTTGAAAACCCAGATGTTGGTGCTTGTCACTCTGGTAACTCTTTATGTATTGCTTGGACAGACAGATAGAAGCCTATCTGCTGATTTGTGTTATTTTGCTATTTATATAATTTTGGCTTGTAACTTCTGTTTGTGTTTTCTCTGAAGTTCAGGGTGCTGGCATTTCCCCCTGAAATAAGTGATTGATATATGTATGTTTAAATAAAGTAAGATTGTTAACCCCTTAAAGTTGTTTCCCTTAGAAAAGAAGATCAAAGGACCTATGCTAGTAGCCCTTCTGTATGCTGTTGTTGTTGGTCTTCACCTCCTCAGCAGCCGCTACCAACATTGTTGTTGCATATAACTATATAAAATGTTATGAAAATAGGTGACACACACATTGAAGATATCCTTGGTAAAAATTTTAGTAGGAAAAATAGAATTTTCAAGTGATAATTTCCCGTAGACCACACTATATTATTATGCAACTGACTGAAATGTACAAAATCCAACTGGAACTGCAAATATTAATTTTTAAAAATATAGCTTTTGGTAAATGAAAATATTATCTTTAAAGTTCTCTTCCAATAAAATATATCCAATACATACATCAAAACCCTTCAACTTTCCCTGAAAGATAAAACACAGATAACTATTCAATAACTATTTAAATATCAACATCAGACAAATCAATGGGAATACAATATGCTTGCAAGGCGTGTTCATTGGGGTCATGATAAAGATCCAGTACAGCATGAATGTTGAATAGGGATTGCCTGTGCATAGTGAGATCCTAGATGTTCTTACTGGTGGATGATACTATTCTGGATGCATGAAACCCAAGAGAATTGTGAGGCTTCCAATAAGAAATCTCCATGCATTTCAAAGATTTTGACTTTGATCATCCATACGGGAATAAGTAAGGAGACATGAGAAAACTGTTATCCATATTATGACATGAATTAGATCCATTTCCCTTCTGAATCACTCACTATGGAATAAGGGAGAGACAGAGACACAGAAAGAGAGAGACAAAGAGAGAGAGAGAGAAAGAGACAGACAGACAGACAGACAGATAGACATAGAGACAGAGAGAGAAAGAGACAGAGAGACAGAGACAGAGAGAGAAAGAGAGAGAGAGATAGAGAGACAGAGAGACAGAGAGACAGAGCAAAGAGCAACAGGGAAAGAGGGAGAGAGAGAGAGAGAGACAGACAGACAGACAGAGACAGAGACATACTCAGAGAAACACAGAGACAGAGAGACAAAGAGAAACACAGAGAGAGGCATAGAGACAGAGAGAGAGAGAGAGACATAGAGATGGACAGAGACAGAGAGACAGGGACAGACAAAGGAGAGAGGCAATAGATTGATTTGATATATAGTGCATATGGATAATGAATTTGGCCAAAGATGAAATGAGAGTAGAAGACAGTAGCTAGCTATTGGGAAATTTGGGAAAGCTCATTTAATGACAACTTGTCCCAAATGAAAAGTTCATTTTAAAATCAATATTATACTAGTATCATTGAATAAATGCAAGTGACTGAGCAATACAGTTTCTAAAGAATTAAAATAAGTATCAGAAGGCAAAGGATAGGCAGGTGGCAGGGGCGAGCAGGCTGCAAAAGATAACAAATGAGGAAAGAAGTACCAGAGAAAAAGATTTTATCCAAACTGTAATATTTATTTTAAAGGGGAGTAGGTTATGTATCAAGAGTAATAACAATGGGCTTTTCATTTTTAATATTTTTTTAGATTTTTCTTTATTTTTAGTTTACAACACCCAGTTCCAAAAGTTACTGAGTTCCAAATTCTCTTCCACTGCCTCCCTTCCCCGCTGCCCCCCAAGATGGCGTGGAATCTGATATATGTTGTACACATACCTTCTTATTAAACTTATTTACACAAGAGTCAAGTTGTAAAGAAGAATTATGACCAATGGAATGAATCATGAGAAAGAAGAAACAAAACCAAAAAAGAAGAGAAAAAAGAGAGAGAGAGCCAATAGTTTGTCTCAATCTGCATTCAGACTCCATAATTCTTTCTCTGGATACAGATAGATCTTTCCATAATGAATCCTTTAGAGCTGTCTTTGAACCTTGTATTGCTGAGAAAAGCCAAGTCTATCAAAGCTAGTCATCACAGAAGGAATATTCGGGGGCTGTGTACAATGTTCTCCCAGTTCTGCTCCCCTCACTTAGCATCAAAACATGTAAGTCTTTCCAGGTTATTATGAAGTCTTTATGTTCACCATTTCTTATAGCACAATAGTATTCCATTACATTCGTATACCATAACTTGATTAGCCATTCCCCAATTCATGGGCATCCTCTTGATTTCCAATTCTTTGCTACCACAAAAAGAGCTGCTACAAATATTTTTGTAGGGGGGTGGAGCCAAGATGGTGCCTGGAAAGCAGGGACTGGCCTAAAGCCCTCCCCTAGGACCCTTCAAACACCTACAAAATATGGCTCTGAACAAATATTAGAACTGAAGAACCCATCAAATAGCAGAGGGAAGCAGGGCTCCAGCCCAGCACAGCCTGGATGGTCACTGGGCAAGGTCTATCACAGCAAGCTGGGAGGGGAGCAGAGCAGAGCTAGCGTGGGCTGCGCCTGGACCAACCAGACCAGCAGCCAGGCAGAACAGGCCCTAGCACCCTGAATCAGTGAGCTGTGGAAGTTACCAGACTTCTCAATCCACAAACACCAAAGACAAGAGAGAGGGTCAGTGGGAAAAGCTGCAGGGACAGAGTGAAAGGAGTTCCCAGTTTGGCCACCACCCTGGGGGCAGCACAGGTGGTGTATCTCTGAGGATAGAACTACAGCTGCAGTTGCTTCTGGCTCCAGGCCCATCTGGTGGGAGGAATTAAGTGGCAGATCAGAGCAAGACTGCAGAGCCTGCTTAAGATCTGAGTCAAGTCTGGGTTGGCAGTTCTTGGGGGAGGAGAAGCGCTGGTGTGGCAAAGTTACTGTGTAGAAATAGCTCTGAACACAACAGCGCAACCCCTCAAGCTTGGGACAAAATACTCTCTACTCTACAAGCAATCATACCCCCATGAAAAACTCAAGGGTCAAGTACTTGGCTGGGAACATGGCCAGGCAGTGAAAATAGACTCAGATTCAGACTCAGACTTTGGAATCTGTCTTTGATGACAAACAAGACCAAAACATGCAGCCAGAAGAAGTCAACAAAGTCAAAGAGCCTACATCAAAAGCCTCCAAGAAAAACATGAACTGGTCTGATGCTATGGAAGAGCTCAAAAAAGGATTTGGAAAAGCAAGGTAGAGAAGTAGAGGAAAAATTGGGCAGAGAAATGAGAGTGATGCAGGAAAACTGGCAAAAACAAGTCAATGACTTGCTAAAGGAGACTCAAAAAAATACTGAAGAAAATAATACCTTAAAAAATAGACTAACCCAAATGGCAAAAGAGCTCCAAAAAGCAATTGAGGAGAAGAATGTCTTGAAAGGCAGAATTAGCTAAATAGAAAAGGAGGTCCAAAAGACCATGGAAGAAAATACTACCTTAAAAATTAGATTGGAGCAAGTGGAAGCTAGTGACTTTATGAGAAATCAAGATATTATAAAACAGAACCAAAAGAATAAAAAAAATGGAAGACAATGTGAAATATCTCATTGGAAAAAGTACTGACCTGGAGAATACATCCAGGAGAGATAATTTAAAAATTATTGGACTGCCTGAAAGCCATGATCAAAAAAAGAACCTAGATATCATCTTTCAAGAAATTATCAAGGAGAACTGCCCTGATATTCTAGAGCCAGAGGGACAAATAGAAATTGAAAGAATCTACTGATTGCCTCCTGAAAAAGATGCCAAACAGAAAACTCTTAGGAACATTGTTGCCAAATTCCAGAGCTCCCAGGTCAAGGAGAAAATACTTCAAGTATCCAGAAAGAAACAATTTGAATATTGTGGAAACATAATCATAATAATACAAGATCTAGCAGCTTCCACATTAAGGAATCAAAGGGATTGGAATATGATATTCCTGGGGTCAATAGAGGTAGGATTAAAACCAAGAATCATCTACACAGCAAAACTGAGTATCATGCTCCAAGGCAAAATATGGATTTTCAAAAAAGTAGAGGACTTTCAAGCTTTCTCAGTGAAAAGATCAGAGCTGAATAGAAAATTTGCCTTTGAACACAAGAATCAAGAGAAGCATGAAAAGGTAAAAAAGAAACAGACATCATAAGGGACTTACTAAAGTTGAACTGTTTTATTTACATTCCTACATGGAAAGATGATGTGTATAATTCTTGAGACCTCAGTATTAGAGTAGCTGAAGGGAATACACACACACACACACACACACACACACACACACACACACACATATTCATATATAGATAGAGGGCACAGAGTGAGTTGAATATGAAGGGATGATATATAAAAAATTAAATTAAGATTTGATAGAGGAATATATTGAGAGAAAGAGAAAGGGAGAGATAGAGTGGGGTAAATTATCTCACATAAAAGTGGCAAGAAAAAGCAGTTCTGTAGGAAAGGAAGAGGGGGCAGGGGAGGGAGAATGAGTGAATCTTGCTCTCATCAGATTTGACCTGAGGAGGGAATAGCATATGCACTCAATTGGGTATCTTATCCCACAGGAAAGAAGGAGAGAAGGGGACAAACAAGGGGTGACAGTAGAAGGGAGGGCAGACAGGGGGTGCAGGTAATCAAAAGCAACACTTTCAGAAAGGGACAGGGTCAAGGGAGAAAATTAAACAAAGGGGGATAGGATAGAAAGGAGCAAAATATATTTAGTCTTTCACAACATGAGTATTGTGGAAGTGTTTTACATAATGATACACATGTGGCCTATGTTGAATTGCTTGCCTTCTTAGGGAGAGTGGGTGGGGAGGGAAGAGGGGAGAGAATTTGGAACTTAATGTTTTAAAAGCAGATGTTCAAAAAAAAAGTTTTTGCCTGCAACTAGGAAATAAGATATACAGGCAATGGGGACATAGAAATCTATCTTGCCCTACAAGAAAGTAAGGGAAAAGGGGATGGAGGGAGTGGGGTGACAGAAGGGAGGGCTGACTGGGGAATGGGGAAATCAGATTATATGCCATGTTGGAGTGGGTGGGAGAGTAGAAATGGGGAGAAAATTTTCGACTGAAACTCTTGTGAAAATCAGTACTGAAAACTAAAAATACTAAATTAAATCAATCAATAAATAAACACTTTAAAGACAACAAAAATAAACAAACACACACAAATAAATAGGTAGATAGATAAATAAATAAATAGATTTTTTTTGCAAATAGAGGGCCCTTTCCAACTTGTCTCATCTCTTTGTGATACATCTCTAGAAGTGGCATTGCTCGGTCAAAGGGTATGCACATTTTTATAGCTCTTTGGGCATAGTTCCAAATTGCTTTCCAGAATGGCTGGATCAGTTCACAACTCTGCCAGCAATGTAATGGTGTTCCAATATTCCCACATCCTCTCCAGCATTTATCATTTTTCTCTTTTCTCATGTTAGCCAATCTGACAGGAGAGATGTGGTACCTCAAAGTAGTTTTGATTTGCATTTCTCTAATCAATAGTGATTCAGAGCATTTTTTCATATGCCTATAGAGATCTTTAATTTTTTCCTCTGAAAACTGCCTGTTCATATTGTTTGACCATTTCTCAATTGGGGAATGACTTGTATTCCTATTAATTTGGCTCAGTTCCATGTATATTTTATATATGAAGCCTTTATCAGAGTCATTGGTTGTAAAGATTTTCTTCCAATTTTCTGCTTCTCTCCTAATCTTTGTTGGCTTTGTTTATACAAAAACTTTTCAATTTAACATAATCAAAACTATCTATTTTGCATTTTGTAATGCTCTCTATCTCTTGTTGGCTCATGGATTCTTCCCTTTCCCATAAATCTGAGAGGTAAACTATCACTTGGTCTCCCGAATTTCTTCTAGTATCAGCTTTTATTACTAAATCATGAACCCACTTTGACTTTATTGTGAACACTGTGTGAGATAATCATCTATGCCCAGTTTCTGCCATACCATTTTCCAATTTTCCCAGCAGTTCTTTGTGAAATACTGAATTCTTAGCCCAGAAGCTGGATACTCTGGGTTTATCAAAAAGTAGATTGCTACAGTCTTTGGCTACCATGTCTTGTGTATCTAACCTATTCCACTGATCCATTACTCTGTTTCTTAGCCACTACCAAGCAGTTTTGATGTCTGCTGCTTTATACTACAGTTCAATATCTAGTATGGCTAGGCCACCTTCTCTAGCATTTCCCTATCATTCCCTTGATATTCTAGAACTTTTCTTCTTCTGGATTAATTTTGTTATTATTTTATCCAGCTCTGTAAAATAATTTTTGGTAGTTCGATTGATATGGCACTGAATAAGTAAATTAATTTCGGTAAAATTGTCATTTTTATTGTATTAGCTCAGTCTAACCATGAGCAACTAAGGTTTTTCCATTTATTTAGGTCTCACTTTATTTGTGTGAAAAGTGTTTCATAATTATGTTCATACAGACCTTGGGTTTGACTTGGCAGGCAGACTCCCAAATATTTTTTTGGTGTCTACAGTAACTTTAAATGGAATTTCTCTTTCTATCTCTTGCTGTTGGGTTTTGTTAGTAATATATAAGAATAATGCAGATTTATGTAAGTTTATTTTATATCCTGCAGCTTTGCTAAAGTTTTTCTTTTATAATTTCAAGTAGTTTTTTACTTGATTCTGCAAGATTTTCTAAGTAGATCATCATATCATCTACAAAGAGAGATAACTTAGTTTCTTTTTTGCCTATTCTAATTCCTTCAATTTCTTTTTCTTTTCTTATTGCTAAGGCTAATATTTCTAGTACTAAATTGAATAACAGGGGTGATAATGGACATCTTTTTCCACCCCTGATCATATTGGGAATGGATCTAGCTTATCTCCATTACTTATAATGTTTGCTGATGGTTTTAGGTAGATCATTTTGAGGAAGGCTCCATTTATTCCTATGCTTTCTAGTATTTTTAATAGGAATAGTTGTATTTTGTTAAAAGCTTTTTCTGCATCTCTTGAGAGGATCATATGGTTTCTGCTAGATTTGTTATTGATATGATCAATGGTGCTGATAGTTTCCCTAATACTGAACCAGCCTTGCATTCCTGGAATACATCCTACCTGGTCAAAGAGTGTTATTCTCATGATAAGTTGCTGCAATCTTTTTGCTAATATTTTATTTAAAATTTTTGCATCAATATTCATTAGCAAAATTGCTCTATAATTTTCTTTCTCTGTTTTGACTCTTCCTAGTTTGGGTATCAGTCCCATATTTGTGTCATAAAAAGAATTTGGTAGGACTCCTTCACTTATTTTCCTAAAAATAGTCTGTGAAGTATGGGAATTAATTGTTCTTTAAATGTTTGATAGAATTCACATGTAAAACCATCTGGCCCTGGAGATTTTTTCCTAGAGAGTTCATTGATAGCTTGCTCAATTTCTTTTTCTGAGATGGGGTTATTAAGGTATTTTACTTCCTCTTCTGTTAACCTGGGCAATTGATATTTTTGTAAATATTCATCGAGTTCCCTCAGGTTGTCACATTTATGGGCATACAATTGGGCAAAATAATTCCTAATTTTTTTTTTTTATTTTCCCCTTCATTGGAGGTGAATTCACCCTTTTCATTTTTCATATTGGTAATTGGGTTTTCTTCTTTCTTTTTTTAATCAAATCAACCAAAGGTTTGTCTATTTTATTGTTTTTTTCATAAAACCAGCTCTTAGTTTTGTTAGTTCAATAGTTTTATTGATTTCAATTTTATTAATCTCTCCTTTAGTTTTTAATATTTGTAATTTGGTATTTAATTGAACATTTTCAAAATGTTATTTTTCTATCTTTTTCTGTTGCCTCCCCAATTCATTGATCTTTTTCTCTATTTTGTTCATGTAAGCATTTAGAGATATAAAACTTCCCCTAAAACCTGCTTTTGCCGCATCCCATAAGTTTTGGTATGTTGTCTCATTATTGTCATTCTCTTGAATGAGGTTATTAATTGTTTCTATAATTTGTTTTTTGACCCACTCATTCTTTAGGAATAGATTATTTAGTTTCCAATTCATTTTCAGTTTATTTTTCCATGGTCCTTGACTACAAATAAGTTTAATTGCATAATCATCTGAAAAGGATACATTGGCTATTTCTGCCTTTCTGCATTGGATTGTGAGATTTTTATGCCCTAGTGCATGGTCAGTTTTTGAGTATGTGTCATGTACTGCTGAGAAAAAGCTACATTGCTTTTTATCTCCATTCAGTTTTCTCTAGAGGTCTATAATATCTACCATTTCTAAAATTCTATTCATCTCCTTAACTTCTTTCATTTTTAATTTGAGGTTAGATTCATCAAGTTCAGAGAGGGGGAGGTTGAAGTTTCCCACTAGCATAGTTTTGCTGTCTATTTCTTCCTGTAACTCCCTTAACTTCTCCCCTAAGAATTTATATGCTATACCATTTGGTACATATATGTTAAGTAATGACATTGATTCATTTTCTATGGTGCCTTTTAGCAGGATACAGTATCCTTCCTTATGTCTTTTAATTAGATCTATTTTTGCTTTTGCCTTGTCTGAGATTAGGATTGCTACCCCTGTTTTTTTTTTTTTACTTTAGCTGAAGCACAATATGTTTGAATCCAGCCTTTTACCTTTACCCTCTCTATATCTCCCTGTTCCAAAAATGTTTTTTGTAAACAGCATATTATAGGATTTTGTTTTTTAATCAATTCTGCTATATACCTGGGTTTTATGGGACAATTCATACCATTCACATTCACAGTTATGATTAGTATCTGTGTGTTTTTCTCCATCCTGTTTCCCCCACCCCAATGCTTTTATTTCTCCCCTCTCCATTCCACTCCTCACAAGAGTTTTGCTTTTGAGCACCATCTTCCTCAGTTTTCCTTCCCTAAGGAAACCCCTCCCTTATCTTACCCTTTTACCCTTGTTACTTTTTCCCTCCCTTCAATACATCTCCCCTTTTCTTTCCCCTTTCCCTCCCTACTACCTGTAGGACAAATATGATTTCTATACCTATCAGAGTATGTTATTACCTTCTTGAACCAAATCCAAAGAGAGTAAAGGTCAAACACTGCTTTTCTCCCTCCCTTCTTTCCCTCTATGTTTTTGTGCCTCTTCGTGTGGCATAATTTATGCTTTTCTATATCCTCCTTGCCTCTTCCCCTGGGATAATCCCTTTGCCCTCCTTATTTATTTATTTTTATCATCATATTAGTTACCTTATATTGACACCCTCAGTCTATGCATATCCATTTCAATTTTCATAACAACTGTGCCATTCTCAAGACTAACATATATAAATCAATGTAATCCTGTATAAGGATGTAAACAGTTTTCCCTTACTGAATAACATAGTTTCCCCCCCCATTTACCTTTTTTTCTTTTTTTTTAAATTTATTTAATATATTTAGTTTTCAGCATTGATTTTCACAAGAGTTTGAATTACAAATTTTCTCCCCATTTCTACCCTTCCCCCCACTCCAAGATGGTGTATATTCCGGTTGCCCCATTCCCCTGTCAGCCCTCCCTTCTGTCACCCCACTCCCCTCAAATCCCCTTTTCCCTTCTGTTCTTGTAGGGCAAAATAAATTTCTACACGCCATTGCCTATGTATCTTATTTCCTAGTTCCATACAAAAACTTTTTTTGTTTGTTTTTGAACATCTGTTTTTAAAACTTTGAATTCCAAATTCTCTCCCCTCTTCCCTTCCCACCCACCCTCCCTAAGAAGTCAAGCAATTCAGCATAGGCCACATGCGTATCATTATGTATAACCCTTCCACAATACTCATGTTGTGAAAGACTAACTATATATTGCTCCTTCCTAACCTATCCCCCTTTATTGAATTTTCTCCCTTGACCCTGTCCCTTTTCAAAAGGGTTTGTTTTTGATTACCTCCTCCCCCATCTGCCCTCCCTTCTATCATCCCCCCTTTTTTATCTTCTTCTTCCTTCTTTTCTGTGGGGTAAGATACCCAATTGAGTGTGTATGGTATTCCCTCCTCAGGTCAAATCCGATGAGAGCAAGATTCACTCATTCCCCCTCACCTGCCCCCTCTTCCCTTCCTACAGAACCGCTTTTTCTTGCCATTTGAGTTAGTCTATTTTTTAAGGTGGTGTTTTCTTCATTATTTTTTTCAGAATTTTTTTGGTTCTCCTTTAGCAAGTCACTGACTTGTTTTTCATGGTTTTCTCGCATCCTTCTCATTTCTATTCCCAATTTTTCATCTACTTCTCTAAGTTGCTTTTCCAAATCTTTTTTGAGCTCTTCCATTGCCTGAGACCAGTTAATGGTTTTCATGCAGGCTTTTGATGTAGGCTCTTTGACTTCGTTGACTTCCTCTGGCTGCATGTTTTGGTCTTCTTTATCACAAACAAAGATTCCACAGTCTGAGACTGAATCTGAGTGCATTTTCACTTCCTGGCCATGTTCCCAGCCAACTTGCTTGACCCTTGATTTTTCATCAGGGTGTGACTGCTTGAAGAGTCGGGAGTACTTTGTTCCAAGCTTGAGGGGATGCGCTGTTGTTTTCAGAGCTATTTCTACACAGCCAGCTCTGCCACACCAGCTCTCCTCCTTCCCCAAGAACTGCCAAGCAGGACCTGACACAAATCTTAAGCAGGCTCTGCACTCCTGCTCTGATCTGCCACTCAATTCCTCCCACCAGTTGGGCCTGGGGCTGGAAGCAACTGCAGCTGTAGCTCTGTAGCTGCCTAACTTCCACTGTCCCTGGGGCGGTAGCCGAACTTCGAACTCCTTCCACTCTGTCCCTGCAGCTTTTCCTACTAACTTTCTCTGTTGTCTTTCGTGTTTGTGGGTTGAGAAGTCTGGTAACTGCCACAGCTCACTGATTCCAGGTGTTAGGACTTGTTCCACCCGGCTCCTGGTCTGGTTGGTCCTGCCGCCCATGCTGGGCTCCACTCCCCTCTGCTCCCAGCTTCATGGGCAATAGACCTCACCCAGCGACCATCCAGTTTGTCCTGGGCCGGAGCCCTGCCTGCCTCTACTATTTTGGGGGTTCTACAGTTCTAAAATTTGTTCAGAGCCATTTTTTACAGGTTTTTGGAGGGACCTGGTTGGGAACTCATGCCAGTTCCTGCTTTCTGGCCGCCATCTTGGCTCTGCCCCCCTTCCCCCCCCGTTTACTTTTAATGTCTATCTTGAATTTTGTATTTGAAGATCAAATTTTCCCTTAATCTCTGACTTTTTCATCAGGAAGTTCTGGAATTCCTTTATTTCATTGAATGTCTGTCTCCTTTCCTGAAAAATTATGCTCAAATTTACTTAATAGTTGATTCTTGGTTGTAGTCCTCAGCCTTTTGGGAATATCAGATTCCAATGCCTCCTTTCTTTTATTGTAGAATGTGCGAGATCCTGCATGATCCTGACTCTGGTTCCACAATATTTGAGCTATTTCTTTCTGGCTGCTTGCAGTATTTTCTCCTTTACCTTATAATTCTGGAATTTGGCTACAATATTCCTTGAAGTTTTCAATTTGGTATCTCTTTCAGTTGGTGATCTGTGGATTCTTTTGATATCTATTTTACTCTCTGCTTCTAGGACCTGAGGAAAATTGTCCTTATGGATTTCTTGGAAGATACTGTCCAGGCTCTTTTTGTTTTCATCCCGGCATTCAGGGAGACCAATAATTTTTAGATTGTCTCTCTTGGATCAGTTGCTTTTCCAATCAGATATTTCAAGTTTTCTTCCATTTTTTTTCCTTCTTTGTTTAATTTATTTTTTATTATTTAGTATTTTTAGTTTTCAACATTGATTTCCAAAAGATTTTGAGTTACAAATTTTCTCCCTATTTCTACCCTACCCCCACCCCAAGATGACATATATTCTAATTGACCCTTTTCCCAGTCTGCACTAGCTCCTGTAACCCCTCCCCCTATCCCCTTTTCCCTTACTTTCTTGTAGGGCAAGATAGATTTCTATACCTCATGGCCTGTATATCTTATTTCTTAGTTGCATTTTAAAAACAACCTTTTTTTTGAACATGTGGTTTTTTGAGCTTTGAGTTCCAAACTCTCTCCCTTCTTCCCTCCCCAACCACCCATGTTGAGAAGTCAAGCAATTCAACATAGGCCACACATGTAACATTATGCAAAACATTTCCGTGACAGTCATGTTGTGAAAGACTAACTATATTTCCCTCCATCCTATCTTGTCCCCCTTTATTCATGTTTCTCCCTTGACCCTGTCCCTTTTCATAAGTGTTTGCTTTTGACTACCTCCTCCCCCAGTCTGCCCTCATTTCTGTCATCTAACCTCTTATCTCCTTTTCCCCTACTCTTTTGTAGGGTAAGATACTCAATTGAGTGTGTTATTCACTTGTTAAGTCAAATCCAATTAAAGCAAGATTAACACATTTCCTTTTACCTGCCCCCTTTTCTTTTCCATTATAACTGCTTTTTCTTGCTACTTTTGTGTGAGATAAATTACCTCATTCTATCTCTTCCTTTCTCCTTCTCCCAATATATTCCTCTCTCACCCCTTAATTTAATTTTATTTTTTTAGATATCATCCCTTCAAATTCAACTCACCCTGTGACTTCTGTATATATATTCCATTCAACTACCCTAATACTGAGAAAGGTCTCACGAGTTACAAACATCATCTTTCAGTAGCAAGGTGGAGGGGAGTTCACACGAGCAGCCCAACTTTCCCCGGCCCAGCCCCACTCAAAGTGTGGCAGTAGCCACAGCCTGGAAAGAAGGTGGAAGACAAAACCCAAGGATTCCGAGTCGACCATGGATCATTATGATTCCCAACAAACCGATGATTACATGTAGCCAGAAGAGGACTAGGATAGAGACTTACTCCTTGACCCTGCCTAGGAGAAACAGCAAAGAAAGACATTCACAGCATGATGCAATTCACACCTCTGAAAGGCCGGCACACAGATCGAGAACATAGAGGAGGATTTCCTGAGGCTCATGTTGCTACTGGCGGTTATTTCAGGTGAACGTTTGGCAAAGCCAGAGCCAGGCAAGATGAGGGTACACAAAATCTCCAATGTGAATAAGGCCCTGGACTTCATTTCTAGCAAAGGGGTCAAACTGATCTCCATTGGAGCAGAAGAAATTGTGGATGGGAATGTGAAAATGACTTTAGGAATGATTTGGACTATCATCGTTCACTTTACTATTCAGGATATCTCAGTGGGACAGACACTGGCAAAAAATGACCTACTGCTGCGGTGTGGGAGGAACCCAGCCCCATATAAAAATGTAAACATTCAGAACTTCCACATCAACTGGAAATATGGCCTTGGGTTCTGCGCACTGATTCACAGACACTGGCCAGAACTCACTGATTATGGGAAGCTACGGAAGGATGACCCACTGAGCAACCTAAATACAGCCTTTGATGTGGCAGAGGAGTACCTGGATATCCCAAAGATGCTGGTTGCAGAAGACATTGTTGGAACTGCCCGCCCTGATGAAAAGGCCATCATGAACCATGTTTCTAGTTTCTACCACACCTTATCAGGAGACCAAAAGGTGGAGATAGCAGCTAATCAGATCTGTAGGGTGCTGGCAGCCAACCAGGAGAGTAAACAGCTGATGGAAGACTATGAGAAGTTGGCCAGTAATATATTGGAGTGGATCCAATGCATTGTCCCATGGTTAGAGAACTGGAGGATTTTCGAGACTGCTGCCACCTGCACAAGCCCCCTCAGGTCCAGGAAAAGTGCCAGCTGGTGATCAACTTTAACACATTGCAGACCAAACTCTGACTCAGCAACATGCATGCTTTCATGCCTTCCAAGACGAAGATGGTCTTCGTTATCAATAATGCATGGGGCAGCCTGGAGCAGGCAGAGAAGGGTTAGGAGGAGTGGCAGTTGAATGCGATCCAGAGGTTGGAGTGACTGGACCATGTAGCTGAGAAGTTCTGGCAGAAAGCCTCTATCCATGAGGCCTGGACAGATAGCAAGGAGGTCATGTTGCAGCAGGACTATGAGGTAGCCACCCTTTCTGAGATCAATGCCCTGCTGAAGAAGCATGAGGCCTTTGAAAGTGACCTTGCTGCTCACCAGGCCTGAGCGGAACAGACTGCTGCACAGGAGCTGAATGAATTGGATTATTACAATTCTCCCAGTGTCGATGCTCATTGCCAAAAGATCTGTGATGGAGTGGGACAACTTGGGAGCATTAACCCAAAAGTGAGGGGGAGCTGTGGAGTGGACAGAGAAGCTACTAGAGACATAGACCAACTGTATCTGGAATATGCCAAGAGAGCTGCTCCTTTTAACAACTGGATGGAAGGGGCCATGGAAGATCTGCAGGATACCTTCATTGTGCACACCATAGAGGAGATCCAGGGATTGGCCACAGCACATGAACAATTCAAAGCCACCCTCCCTGATGCTGACAAGGAGTGACAGGCCATTCTAGGAATCTATAATGAAGTTACCAAAATTGTCCAGACATGCCATGTCAATATGGCTGGGACCAATCCCCATACAACCATCACCCCCCCAAGAGATCAATGGCAAATGGTATCATTTTTGGCAACTAGTACCACAGAGGGACCAGGCCTTGATGGAGGAACACACCCATCAGCAGCAGAATGAATGACTCCTTAAACAGTTTGCAGCCTAAGCCAATGTTATTGGGCCCTGGATCCAGGGCAAGATGGAGGAGATTGGCCGCATCTCCATTGAGATGCATGGCACCTTGGAGGACCAGCTGAATCACCTTCAACAGCATGAGAAGAGCATTGTCAATTACAAACCAAAGATTGACCAGCTGGAAGGAGACCACCAGCAGATCCAGGAGGATCTTATTTTTGACAACAAGCACACCAATTATATCATGGAGCACATCTGAATGGGCTGGGAACAGCTCCTCACCACCATTGCCAGGACCATCAATGAAGTAGAGAACCAGATCCTTACCTGAGATGCCAAAAGGATCAGCCAGGATCAGATGAATGAGTTCCATGGTTTCTTCAAACACTTTTAGTGGGATCACTCTGACATACTTGGTCCTGAGGAGTTCAAAGCCTGCCTCATCATCTTGGGTTATGATATTGGCAACAACTCCCAGGGAGAGGCAGAGTTTGCCTGAATCATGAGCATCGTAGACCCTAATCACATTGGTGTAGTGACATTCTAGGTCTTCATCTATTTCATGTCCCATAAGACAGCTGACCCAGTCACAGCTGACCAAGTCATGACTTCCTTCAAGATACTGGCTGGGGACAAGAATTATATTACCTTGGATAAACTATGCCGGGAACTCCCACCTGACCAAGTGGAATACTGCATTGCATGGATGGCCCCCTGCACTGGCCCAGATGTGATGCCTGGTGCTCAGGACTACATGTCCTTCTCCACAGCCCTGTATGGCAAAAGTGAGCTTTACCTACTTCTAGACCCCCTGCCACACAAATCTTTATTACCATACAAACCCCCAGACTCTAGCAGGGTTCTTCTTCCTGTCCAGATGCACCTTTCTTTTTGTATGCAATGCAAGCCTGCTCAGCTCGGCCCCCTTTGTTGGACTGTCCCCCATTTCCTCCTTCCTTCTCTCTTCCTCACTAAACCCTGAGGTTTTGGTGTCAACTCACAGGTTCATGTCATCCTCAGGGATGGGACAGACATTACATTGAATCTTCCCACACCCTGAAAGTGGTAACAGTTTACAAAATTATTTTCTGCAAAAAAGAAAAAATGTTTAAAAAAAAGCAAACCAAAAAACCCCACATATTTTATTACAGAAAATAAAGGTATTTTTTCTCCACTGACTGAAATGGATAAGGGGAAAATAGAACTATTTGCACCACATTTTTTGTGACATAGAAATATAAGCAAGCACAATGTGACAGTCCATCATTTTTTAAAAAATATCTTATCTGTTCCATCTTTTGTTCCCATTCCTCCAATCCCACATATTTCAGTGAGGGGAGGAAATTCTGTCAAAAGACACAACAGGTACATGTGTGTTTGCTTGAGCACTTGTTTCATGGAAATATTTTATGATATTAAAAATCTTCAGAGGTAGTAGTTTTTGGGAAGACAAATAATTTACATGGCTTCTCTTTTCATATTTCATTCCAGAAATATGACGATCAGTCTCATCACTACACAAAAATGTGTTTCTTTTTTGTTTCATTTCATTTTGTTTTAATTATTTTAAAGTTGTCTATTAAAAAAGGTCATGACAAAAAATCATCTTTTCATGTAGGAATATAAACAAAACAGTTCAACTTTAATAAGTCCCTTATGATTTCTCTTTCCTGTTTACCTTTTCTTGCTTCTCTTAATTCTGGTATTTGGAAGTCAGATTTCCTATTCAGCTCTGATCTTTTCATCAAGAATGCTTGAAAGTCCTCTATTTCATTGAAAATACACATTTTGCATTGGAGTATTATACTCAATTTTCCTGGGTAGGTGATTCTTGGATTTAATCCTATCTCCTTTAACATCCTGAATATCATATTCCAAGCTCTTTGATCCCTTGTTCTAGAAGCTTCTAGATCTAGTGTTGTCCTGATTATGTTTCCACAATACTCAAATTGTTTCTTTTTGGCTGCTTGCAATATTTTCTCCTTAACCCTGGCAACTCTAGAATTTCGCTACAATATTCCTAGGAGTTTTCCTTTTGAGATCTTTTTCAAGAGACTATTGGTGAATTCTTTCAATTTTTATTTTACCCTCTGGTTCTAGAATATTAGGGCAGTTTTCCTTGATAATTTCTTGAAAGATGATGTGTAGACTCTTTTTTTGATCATGGCTTTTAGGTAGTCCAATAATTTTTAAATTATTTCTCCTGGATGTATTCTTCAGGTCAGTGCTTTTTTTCCAATGAGGTATTTCACATGGTCTTCCATTTTTTTTTCATTCTTTTGGTTATGTTTTATAATTTCTTGATTTCTCACAAAGTCACTAGCTTTCACTTGTTCCATTCTAATTTTAAGGTGGTGTTTTGTTCAGTTGTCTTTTGAACCTCCTTTTCCCTTTGGCTAATTCTGACTTTTAAGGAGTTCTTCTCCTTATTGGCTTTTTGGACCCCTTTTGCCATTTGGGTTCGTCTATTTTTTAAGGTTTTATTTTCTTCAGAATTTTTTTTGTTCTCCTTTAGCAAGTACTGGACTTCTTTTTCATGATTTTCTTACACCATTTTCTTACACCACTCTCATTTCTCTTCCCAATTTTTCTTCTACTTGATTTTTCAAATCCTTTCTGAGCTCTTGCCTGGCCTGATACCAATTCATATATTTCTTGGAGGCTTTTGTAGTAGTATCTTTGACTTGGTTGATTTCTTCTGGCTGTATGTTCTGATCTTCTTTGTCACCAAGAAAATATTCCATAGTCTGAGTCTGGGTCCTTTTATGCTGCTTGCTCAATTTCTCACCCAATTACTTGACTTTTCAACTTTTGTTCAGGGTACAGCTGCTTTCAGAGTGGAGAGTGCTTTGTCTCAAGCTTCAGGTGTTTTGTACTATTGTTTTCAGAGATTCTTCTATTCTGAAGTGGAATGATACTCTTCTCCTAACCTGTGTTCTGTTTTGTGAGTGCAAGCATTCCTTTCTACCATGTAACTACCAGGAGGACTCCCTCTCCACAGTCACCACAAGCTCTGAAGCACCAGCACTCCTTCTCCCTGCAAGGACCACCAACCAGGACCTTGACCCAGATTCAAGCAGCACAAAGCAAGAGAACCCTGCCTGCATGCCAACAAAGCAATCTCTGCATGCCCGCTCTGATCTGCTGCTTGATTTCTCCCACCATTTTGGCCAGGGGCTCAGGAAGAAGCTGCTACTGGAGTTCTGGAAGCAGCCACTGGACCTTCCTGCTACTGGGGCCTGACTGCTCACTTCTCTCACCCAGATCTAGCAGTTTTCCCACTGACCTCTTCCATTGTCTTTGGTGTTTGTGTGTTGAGAAGTCTGGTAACCACCACAGCTCAGTGATTCAGGGCCCTGAGGCCTGCTCTGCCCCATCTACTCCTGGCCTGGTCTGTCCTGGTACAGTCCATGCTGGGCTGTGCTCCACTCCCAGCATGGTGTGATAGACCCTTCCAGCAACCATCCAGGCTGTCTTGGGCTAGAGACTTGTTTCCCTTTCTTATTTCATGGGTTCTATAGCTCTAGAATTTGTTTAGGGTTATTTTTTACAGATGTTTGGAGATGTTTGGGGGAGAGCTTAAGCAATTCCCTGTTTTCAAGCAGCCCTCTTGGCTCTACCTTATTTTTTCATTCTTTAGATTTTGCTTAACTGATTCTTGATATCTCATGGAGTCATTATCTTCTACTTGCCCAATTCTAATTTTTAAAGTACTCTTTTATTCATTTAGCTTCTGTATCTCCTTTTCCATTTGGTTAATTTTACTTTTCAATGAGAAATTCTCTCCATCTATAGTCTGAACCTTCTTAACCATTTCACCAATTTTACTTTTTAAAGATTTGTTCTCATCAGTAATTTTTTTTTTCCATTTTTTCTTTTACCTCTCTAATTTGGTTTTTAAAGTCCTCCTTGAGTTCTTCCAGGCATGCTTTTTGGGCTGAAGACCAGGTCACATTTCCTTTTGAGGTTTCAGGTGTGGGCGTCGTGTCAATGCTGTCCTCTTCTGAATTGATATTTTGATCTTCCCTGTCTCCATAATATATATCAATAGTCTTTGGCTTTCTGGTCTGTTTTTTCGTGGTGTTTGTTTGTTTTTTTTTTATCTTGGTGAAGAAGGGAGGTATGAGAGCCCTTTTCCCTGGTCAATATGGCTCCCAGAAGTTCAAGAAGGTGAGTTTCAAAGCTTTAGCCTGTGGGCTGGAGGCCTCAGGGATAGCTGCTCCTGCAGCCACAGGCTCCCACAGACTCCTGTGCTGGGATGAGAGACCTGGGGATAGCCACCACAGCTGTTACTTCCTCCCTGGGCCTGCAACTGATCCTGCATTTCATGTGCCCAGCGCTCTCCCAGAGCAGCAAACTCTCTGGGTTCCTCTGCTGTTCCCGTTTCATGTGGTCTGGTGCTGTTCTGCACACCTGGCACTCCTGCCCCCCTCAGTCTACTAATGGCTTCTAACTCTCTCAAATCTGCTCAGATTCACTTTTGTAGAGGTATCTGACAAAATTTGTGAGAGAGCTCTAGTAGTTCCCTCCTTTCACAGCACCAACTTGGCTCTGCCTCTGCTTTTCATTTTATCTTATTTCTACCACAGATTTTGTTCAAACTCAGACTATGAAGTTAAAGTTTATTGGCTATTCCATCTGTTTCTCTGTCTCTGTCTCTCTCTGTCTCTCTCTGTCTCTGTCTCCTACCTCCCTCTTTCTCCCTTTCCCTACTGTGTCACACTTGGCATGGCTCAGTGGACATGGATAGATCTGGGCTAAGTTATTTATAGTTTCAATTCATTTAGATAATTTCTTAAGACAATAAGTTGTAGAGAAGACAGAGTCCAGGCAAATCAGCATTGGTAGAAAGAGTTAGTTCATTTAAAGCTTCATATATGTGTAAAATAACAGCAACAGTTTTTTAATATACACATGAGCATGTATATATGTATGCATTAATTCATTTTTTAAATTGTATTTGTTTGTTCATTTGTTTAATTATGTGGGGGGACATAATGGGGAAAGATTTTGAGGCAGAAAACCTGCATTCAATTCTCATCTTGCATTTCTTCTTCTTGACCTCATTTTACTTCCACAGAAAGTGAGACAAATACTTGTAGGCCAAAGTTGTGGTCAGGATAAAATGAGAGTGCATATAAGGTGCTTTTCCAATATTAAAGCACTGTATAAAAGTCAGCTACTATTATAATTTATACCCTGTCTTAGTTGAATGCTTTCTATTTTCTTTGTATTGGCTTATTATTTTTGAAAATGACTAATAACAAATGATTAAGAGCTTCTCTATGCTTCTCCTCATGGGTAAATAAAAATACAATAGCAAGTTATAAGTCAAAAGAATCAGAATTAGTGTCAAGGGAAAAGATAAGGAGAAGTTCAATAAAACCCATTTCCCAGGATTTCATTCCCAGTCGTAAGTGTTGGGGTTAATAGATTGGAGACAGTATTGGATTTAATGTAATTGGACCTGGGCTCAAATCACTATTTATCCACAATGACATCGGGCAGGACATTAAACTATTTTCTCTTTTTTACAAAGGAAAAGGATGAACTAGATCACCTATGATCTTTCAGCTCCAACATTGTGATTCTGCAATCTGGTGCTTTACCATTACAATGTATATCATACGCTGTCTAATTAGAACTGAACAGTTAGGGACTAGCAAGTGCCGGAATATGTTTGCATTTATTTTTGGAGAAATAGACAAATAATAATGAAGAAAGTTCATGTAATGGATTTTAAAAAGTGTAGCAACAATGCAGGAACTTTTCAGGTATTTCTTGAGATTGGTCATTTTGGCCCAGATCTTGTACCCTTTACAATTTACTCTGATGTAATCTGTGATGAAAATGTATGTTTATATTGATGGTTATAAGATATCCCAAAATACAGTCATCAAACAAAGATCCATTAAGATTAATTATAACTAGTAAGGCAGGAGAGTGTTAGAAACATTTTCAATAAGGGGTGAAATATAAAAGGCATTTCCTTCACTTTCCACTAATTCAAAAAATACCAGTAAGCACTCAGAAGTCATCACAACACTTTCTCTAATGGAATAGTTGAGTCATAGTTTGACTCATGCAGATTTTTCCCCCCCTGCATTTCATCTTTAAGTAAATTTACTTTTAGACAAAGGGCTGTGTTTATCATGGAACTGTGAGGTTTCCACAGAACTTTTAGTATTCTTATCAATGTAAGTTTCACTGTTTCATAGTATATTGCTATGAACCCTTAAATACTCCTTAAGTACTGAGTAGATATGATAACAACTTGACTAAATTAAAGAAATTTAAAAGGAGGGACAAATCAAAGAGAAAAAACTAAGGTTACATGAGGTAACTTCTCTGTGACATAGTGAAAAACCCCATCAGTATTGCTCTTAGGTTTTATGATTAAACTATTCCAGATGGCAGGTTATTTTACTCACTCACAAGAAATGAATGAAAAAAGGTATTTTAAAATGACTGTCTATGGCTAAAACAACTTTTTTTTAAGGCAACACAGAACCTCCTCACTTTGGCCTGGCTGCTACATCAGTTGATTTTCTGGATCAAAGATGTGACACAAAACATTCACTCTTTACTGTACATTATGCAATACTGAATGATATAGAATCATTGAATAAAATAGGACTGCTATTCAGCACAAATAAAAGTAGTCAGGATTGGTTTGAGTACTGCTCACTGAGGGTATGCTGTGGAAGGCCAAGGAAGATGGCCAAAAAAGAAAGAACAAAATGAAAAATCCTATAGCTTGTTCAAGAAGTTTTACTGGCATATGTAGAATCCCTATTCTTATGTAAACTCTGGCCAGTTCTCTCATTTTATGATCCCCATCCCCCCTTCCCACATGTTCCATCTGCAATGTGTTTCCTGCTGTTGGATATCAGCCAAGGCAGAGAATAAGCCCTCTGTTTGCTTTTTACAATGTACCACTAAATTCTTTTTTATTCACAGGCCACATTCTATATTTCTTTCCTAAGCAGAGTAATGATAATTCAATGGTTTTCTTTCCTTCCCTCCACCTAGGGAGCTAGCAAGAGGGAAGTAATTTATCAGAGTGAAAATGGCATGACAGTTCTTGCCTACCTTCTCCATTGCTGTTGAGAGCACCACCATTTTAGTAGTCCCCCAGGCCCAGAACCTAGGGATCATAATTAGCTCTATCCTTTTTATACCCCACCCCTAGGCCTCAATCTATTTCACCAGTGAGTCATATGCCAGTTAGATATAACAGACCTTCACCTAGATTGACCCTCATTTCTATCTGTTCCCATCACTATTGTCTTTATCATCTCTTAGGACAAATATCATCTTTCCATGTTGGCCTGTTGACTTTGTCTTGTTCACATGCAATTTATCTTAAAGAGTCTGTCAAAATCATCTATGCTCTGCCACTTCAACCACACAGTTTATACAACAGAAACCAGTAAGCAGATGCCACTTTGTTCATGAGATTGTGCAGACAATTTGGAATCTTATTTTATTTCTGGGTTTAAAAAAATGTAAGGTTTTGTCCTTAACAGTTAAATGACCATGGATACGGAAGATAAATATCAGCAAAAAAGACAGATTGAAAGCAATGTGGCTTAAAAGTTGCAATATTAAGATGCTCCCATGTTATTAAATTACCTGGGCAAAAGAATAACTCTTCTTTATCTAATCTTATAGATTTAGGCCTGCAATTTTATTGATGTAGGGAATTCTGGTTGAGCAATTCTTCTACCAATGTAAATCAATAACTGCAATGCAATACATCATCTTACAGACTTACCTTGGGAACTGAGAGTACAAGCGACTTATTGAGCATCAAACAAATGCTATATACAATGGAGGGACTTGAACTAAGGTTTTCCTGATCCTGGACATCTCCCTACTCATATTCCAGTCTCTCTTAATTCAGCTTACGAGCAGTAACTTCTTGAGAACATAGGATTTATTGGTTTATTAAGTTTGTAGGTACTTTTGGAAAGAGATAGCTATGACAATAAAATGGAAAAAGTACAGAAAATGAAATTAGGAGCCAACGAACCAAACTATTCCTACATCGTAACCAAGACGGCATTTCACTTTTGTGTTCAAACATAAATGGGCATATTTTGGATGAAAATGACCCTGCACAGGGAATCAAATTGTTACTCATATTAGTGAAGGAATCTCATTAATGAGAAATGAAATTATTTTTCTCATGAATAATGATATCCTAATGGTATATTTAAAGAATACTTAATAAAAAGTATGGCCTTTTACTTCCAGGGCATGTGTGAGCTGATAGAGGTCACCATAGACCATTAGCATTAAAAACAATTAGATATTGAGTATAAGATAGCTCAAAGGTAAGGATATCAAGGGTTAGTGATTGAGCATGACCCTAAAGGATATTATTATCAGCTCCTTTACAATTTAAGTTAATTTTAATAGTATGCAATTTTCAAAAAAAGTGATCGTGTTAAGTTGTTTGCTCCCCATTAACCTTAGGACTTGTAGAGAAATGAACCAAACATGAATTACAAGACTTTTAGAAATAGAATTC
The DNA here is from genome assembly GCF_011100635.1 of Trichosurus vulpecula. Taxonomy (NCBI): domain Eukaryota; kingdom Metazoa; phylum Chordata; class Mammalia; order Diprotodontia; family Phalangeridae; genus Trichosurus; species Trichosurus vulpecula. Next base: position 222,281,280 of record NC_050575.1, on the reverse strand, counting down.
AAAAGCCAAAATTCTCTCCTAGGTTGTTCCAAAATTTGTATTTGTCTACCTTTAAGTTTTCAATGCTACTTATTGTTTTGGTCATCTCAAATTCTATGTGGTACTTTTCCCTTGGTGAATAAGTTTAGAGAACTCATTAATATACTTAGAATGAACAGCATTGAATGACTCCTCCAGATATTCAAGGAAAATAAACTCTTAGGGAAAGGCAGAATAGAATGAATTCACTTTATGATTAACACTTTTTTTCATTTTTCTTTACTCCCCGCCCCCAAAATTATTGTCTGAGTGCTTTAAAGTCCACCATGATTATTCTTCCTTTTTATGTACTGATAACTTGTCTCATTTCATAGCTGAATTAATAACTGTCAGGAATAAAAATAAATATAAGTAAGAAAGTAGTACATCAGGACCACTTTGGGGACTAATCCCTAGAGCAAGGAAATGTACCAACAAGCACTCTAGCATACCCATGATATCCTGCTAGCACAGGTTCTTTGATTTTCTTTTAAAGGAAAGCAACTTGAAAGGGGTCAACTGTTGTACCAGAAGGGAGCGAGACACACCACAGAGTATAAGTTTTAAGTGGAGAATTTATTAGCCGGCGGCCATTGGGGTACTGCACCACAAATCAATGGCAATGTGTTGGGGTGACAGCTTGGCTTATATAGGATATGTGGGGGTACAGGGTGGGGGGAACAGGAACAAAGGTCCTGGCTGATCAAAAGATTCAGTCAGGTTATCGTACTAGTGGGATAATCTCATTTACACTCCTTGGTGGAGTCATGGAGCCCCAGGGATATCTGCTAGAAAGGGTCTGCCAGGTTATCCTTCAGTGGGATGGTCCTATCTATTGACATTCCTTGGTGGAGTCATGGAGTCCCAGGAGGTTTGCTAAATGCCAAAGATATCTGAGTCCATTCTTTCTGGGGGTGCTTGTCAGTAGCTAGGGGTTACTCAGGGGTTCCTAATTTTCCTTGTATTACACAACAATCTTACTGTTAATTACATTCACCAGTTCAGGGGAAAGGTCAGCACCCTGGACATTAGAGAAAATACAAGCAGAGAAATTAGCACAAAGACCAACAGGGCCCTGACTACCTGAATCAAAGCAATATTGCTATATACTTTACATACACCACTGGGCCGACAGAGTCTTTACATATTAGCAGTCAGAGGGTCTGAACATGTGGCAACTCAGAGTTTCAACGAGGAAATCAAAAGATCCTTCTTATAAGTGAACCCCCCAAAACAAACTACCAACCTCAGAATATATATACATTTTGGGCTGATAGATTCACAGCCAGAAGACATCATAGCCCTGTTAAGCAGTGCCTAATTAGCTTAGTACCAAAAGGTGTTAAAGTCTTCCCACAAGCAAGCCTCCCCCCTAAGCAAGTTCTTTAAGCAAGTCCCTCCCCCAATGGGCTCTATGTGACTCAGGATCTATTACAGCTGTGATTGAACACATGTGGTCACAGAGGCCTGTTAATGGGCAGGGAAGATCTTCCTATTCCATTAACATTACCAGAAAAGATGACAATTTTTGACTCAGTTTAGCTTTGCTAAATTTTAGCAGAAGTCAATAGTCAATAAACTTTTATTATGCTCCTACTCAGCATGAAAAGAGTGCTAAAGTCAGGAGAAAGAAAGCAAGTCTTTGCTTTCAAGGAACTTACAAGACAATACATAAAAGGAAGCTGAAAAGGGGAGGAAGAATGGAAATTACCCAGAGGGTACCTGGCCCAGGGGCCTGAAGATTTAGCTGCTGTCCCAGACCTTGAAAAAGGGAGTCATTGCTCTGCCCACCAGTCCTCAAATCAAAGGGGAGTGGCAGCTGAAGAAGTGCAGTGCATCAAAGCTGAATCAGTCTCCCAGATGATGAGATTTATGAGATGAGTTTATTGGAGAAGAATCCTGATGTCCGTTTTCTACCAGCAGTCCAGCTCAAATAATAAATAAAGGTGAATATCTTGGAATGAGTATTTTGCAATGTAAAACATCATAACTTAGGACTTGGACATATGACCAATTAATATCAACTATATCAATATCCATAAAAAAGAAACTGGAATTTTTAAACACCATAACAGCTACATATGTATTGAGGCAGTGGGGCAAAGATAGAATGGGAAAGGAAAGAAAGGGACAACAAAGAACTTTGGGAGGCACTCAGTAGCATTAGAACCTGTTACAAGATTGTATATAAAGCAAAATGAAAGAAGACAGCATTTACAGCCTCAAATAAATTGTACACAGAATTTTCCTTCAACTCTTCCTATTTATCTTTTAATCAGTTAAACTAAGGGTTGTAAATACAGGCATAGACTTTGTCACAGTCTACAGACACATATAAATGGGGCTTCTTAAGTGTTATCATCATATGAAATATACATCTTTAAGCCTGGCATTTAAAGATCTTCATAATCTGTCTCCAGCGTACTTGTTAAGATTTACTGTATATTAGACCAATTCAGCTTCCTACAATTTAGTTATATCAATATGCTTTCCAATTCCTGTATACAACATTCCATGTCCCATCTCTATAACTTTACATAGAGTGTCCCCTTCATACATAGAATGCTCATCCTCCTCAATTCCCCTTCTTAGACTCTCTTCAAGGTTCAAATCTTAGTTGTTGAGGCCCTCTTTTGCTTCAAATTAGCATTAATATGACATGTTTCCATGTCATATCACATAGTAGAATGTGAGTGCCTTAAATGAAGGGACTATTTTTTATATTTACTTTGTTTGGTCTGAGTAATTGCAGCACCTCACATATTTCTCTGTACATGATAGGGAAGTCATAAATATCTGAGCATAGTGTTATTGAATACATCATCAGTGAATGAGATAACATTTAAAATTAATTTATTTCATTGACAGAATATGTTGAACTAATCTGCATATGGGGGACAACATAGAAAAATGAATATTGAAAAAGATGGAAGGAAGGGAGGAAAAGGAATTCTGTGTATGTGTGTGTGTTTGTGAGAGAGAGAGAGAGAGAGAGACAGAGGGAGAGAGAGACACAGAGAGAGAGGAACAGAGAGAGAGACAGAGGCAGAGACAGACACACAGAGAGAGAGATTACAATCTGGCACCATCACAGTGCTAAGAGTTAGGGATACAAACACAAGCAATCAAAATAGTCCCTGTCCTCAAAGAATTCGCAGAGAAAATCTAGAAAGAGGTGAAAGAATGTGCATAGTGCCATGATTTGGAAATGTTTGGGAAGTGACCTGGAAGTTTGGTTCTGGATAAGATGAATCTAAAGCTCAAATAGAAGAGCCCAAGTTCCCAGGAGCAGAGTCCAAGCTTCCATGGGAAGGAACTCCCGTATGTAGTGGCATGGTTTAGAAATATACTAAGAGCAAATGGAAATATAATTCTTGACAAAATAAGATGAAAATTCATAAATTCTGTACAGAAATATTTACAGTAAAAAGAAAGTTGAGTACCATGAGAACATTAACAGGCAGGGGGTTGGGTCAGGGAATCAAGGATGGCTTCACAGACTAGGTTGTCCATTAAAAGAGTTATTTTTTTCTCCACTTTCCATTATCTATCTTAATTTCTATATCTATCAATTGTCTACCTATCTAATTATATCATTCTATCTAACTACTTAATTACTTCTTATTGTTAATTTTGCTAGGGAGGGCTCATTATCCAACATGCCCAAATCTTTACGTGAGTTTCTTAGTAGTCTGACAAATCAAAAATTAGAAGGATGAGGAAACTTGAACCATTCTAGGTTTCTCATTCCATGTTATCTAAGGGTGATTCTGGGTCCCCCTTAATAAATGTGAAGATGGTGCTTTTGTGTTCTAAATGGGTTGGAAATGAATGACTGATAAAAGGATCCTTGCCATTTTTAAAGAAAAAAAATCAGTTATTTAGCAATACCCCTTCATTGCAAAAAAACAAAAAACAAAAAAAAAAAAAAACAAAACAAACAAAAAATCCCTGCAGCTTTCATTGTAAAGCATATAGTGTGGAATGTTTTATACCATTTTATATCATTTTTAATTTCAACTAGACCCAGGACCTGGGCTTCTTTGTTCTCTCTAAAAGTTTGCTCAGGCAATACCCTTACCTCTGTCAACAAGGCTAGATTAGACTGACTTAAGGACATTCTTACCCCTGTTAGCCATTAAAGGATGAGATCCTAACCCCAGGAGAGACTACCTCGCTTAATATTAACTGACCTTTGTCAACATTCTTTACAACCCTATTCCATTAAGGAAAATCCTCTTCTTGTATCATGGTTAAACGTAGATGGGGGTCATAAAAAAATGAGGTAACCCAGGCTTGCTGGGTCTGCTAAAATAACGTATATAAGTTTTCTCATTCCTTTGTTCAGGCAACCAGAGCTTGTGCTCTGACTCCTTGTATGTACAAGTAAGCTAGCTTAGCTATGCTTTAAGGGAAAATAATAAACAACATGGATTTTTCTATCACCTAGCTCTGTTGTTTCCTTCAACCAAATTTTCAGGTTTAACAAGAGAAATACAGATAGATAAATAGATAGGTAGATGAAGATAGATAGATGACAGTTAGATTAAAATAAATTCTCACTTGATTGCAATTCACTACAAAAACTAAGGTGCCACAGAATTCATTGCCAGCTTCAGACCTCCAATGTTAAATAGCTATTCAATTTGGGAATTTTTTGAACAATTTATATCATGACATCTACATTCAGCTGCTCATCTCACTGTTATCCAAAGTCACACATTAAAAGACAGTAGGCAGGAGGCCTATTGGAAATACAGATCATTGACATTTTTTCCATTAGAAAGATGCGGTGTTATACTCAGAATCTATTCAGTGTCCTGAATCTGAAAATATACTCTTCATCAATATTGCTTGCCAAAAAATCTAAACAAATACATGCCTAATCAGGACATTTTGTCATCTGTTTGATAAATCTTGCTCAATAGAGTGAGTTTGGAATAAAACACTGAATATACTTTGTGTCCTTTGTGAAATCACTTTTTATCAGGGTACGTAAATGAGTAGCCTTTCTGCTGAATCTTAAATGAAGGCACATCATACATATAATTACCTGGGATTCCTAAATTGAAAATGGATGATGCAAAAATAATAACCTAATATCTGGTGACAAAATATAATGAATGAATAACATCCCCAAGCATTATGTTTATAAGTTTTTCCTTTGGTTGAGCCAAATATAAAATGCTGTGGTACCAAAGAATATTTTACAGTCAAAGATATAACATCTATTCAATGTAATGGATTACTATTGTGATATAAGAAATGATGAGCAGGCAGACTTCAGAAAAACCTGGAAAAACTTATAAGAACTAGTGCTGAGTGAGGGGAGCAAAACGAGGAGAACATTTTACACAGTTACAGCTACATTGTGTGATAACTAACTTTTGTAGACTTGGTTCTTCTCGGCAATACAAGGTTCTAAGACTACTCCAAAGGTTTCATGCTGGAAAATGCTATCTATATCCAGAGAAAGAATTACAGAGTCTGTATGCAGATTGAAGCATACTATATGCTCTCTCTCTTTTTTCTTCTTTCTCATGGTTCATTGGATTGGTTATAATTGTTCTTTGCCACATGATTAACATGAAAATATGTTTAGTGTGAATGAAACGGTAAAGCCTATAACAGATTGCACATTTTCTTGAGGAGGAGAGGAGGGAGAAGGAGAAAACTTAAAACTCAAAAGCTTGTGGAGCTGAATGTTGTAAATTAAATATATATATATATATATTTATATATATATATAATATATATATATTTTTAATATACACACATATTTTTAAAATGATATGATGTATACTACATTTTGTACAGTAAATTATAATGGTGTTGCCCACTTAGATCAAACATCTCATGACTCTAATTAAGATAACACCACTGTGGCAGTTTTGCTGATTGAAAGATGATCAAAATCTTGGCACTGGAAAGTATTGTAATTAATGGTGATTTTTTTATTAGATTCTTGACACATAGATGTTGGGGGAGGTATGTATCAGGTTCCTGGTTAAGCATTAAGCATTTGTTTGCTTATAAAACACACACCGTGAAGTCTAAATGAGAAAGTAAAGCATTCAGCTGCTTGAAGTCAGCATCCCATTAAGTGGAACATTCCCCATAATTAACTATTTTCACAAATAATGATTTGTATATTATGTTACATTGAAGAAAGATTAAACGACCAACATAAGAATGATCTAAACTTATCTTCTTAGTAAGGTTTTAAACACTGAGCAATGCACTAGCTTTGCTCTTATGAAGAGGAAGAAGAGTTGGAAGCTTCGTTTTTACTTTCTTCATTAGGACCATATTTGTAGGTCCATTTTACTAGAAGAGACAAAGAATGTATAGAGATCACTAAGGAAATGAGGGATGATAAAAACTTGGTATGAAAACAATGCAGTCATTAAGTGTTCTGTATTTGTATACATCAAAGACACTTCTATAGTAGGATTTACCTCTTTTCACAAAAATCACAATTTTTTTGATAAAATCCTAAACAATAGGAATGTGCTGTCTATATTTATATCATAAGGGGAAAAGGTTCCCAGAATTTTACTTTGGGAACTATGACTTAAAATATCAAAATTATAGCATTCCCATAAGGCCTGGGATCTTATGATGATATTTAGAATTATTGTGTTTGAAGAAGAATTATGTCAATAATATTGACTCTAGATAGAAATCTGAGTTGGAAGAAGTACAGATAGATAAACGGTAAAAGTTAAATGATGTAGAGGATAATGGGGGTTTTATAGAATGGGATATTATCGTTTAGTATGTCATTGTTGTTTTTGTAATTTTGTCATGTCCAACTCTCTGTGACCTAATTGGGGTTTGCTGGACAAAGATCCTGGAGTGGTTTGCCATTTCCTTCTCCGGTTCATTTTACAGATTAGGAATGAGGCAAACAGGGTTAAGTGACTGGTCCGGCATCATGCAGCTAGTAAGTACCTGTGGGTGGATTTGAACTCATAAAGATGTGCTTCCTGATTCAAAGCCCCAGTGCTCTAATCACTCTGCCACCTTATTAGAAAAATAACTGTGAAGTGTATCAGGTACAATGAGATAAAATAAAAGTAATTTGAAAATGTATTAAAATGAGAATGAAAAGATCATAAATTTAGTGCTACAGAAATTTTAAGATGATGTCATAAGAAATATGATAAAATACCATTTCCTCAAAAGAAATATTAAATATATGGAATAGAAGATGTAATGGTATATTCCTTATTGGTTAAGAGAATACCCACACTGATGAGATTATATATTCATGTTAGGTTACATTTGACAATAAGCCAAAGGAAAATGTATGATGACATAGGGGGTTATTGTATGGTAGTAACAGAGCTACTATGGTACAGTGATGGGGATTTTGAGTACCTTCAGGTCAACTGAAGTTTCATTAGGTTAAGAAAAATTGTTGAATCCTAGAATTTTTTTTTGTAAATTTTTAACATCTTAGAATTCAAAGAAGATGTCAAAAAGGAATTGTAAATTTGTTTTTAATTTTTATGTAAAATACAGAAGTGCTAGGGAATGAAGGAATGACAGAACTATGTAAAAGTAACTATATTACTTTGGGATTCATGGAATGAATTCATGGAAATGGAAGGGAGCACTGAACACAAGATATGTGGCCTGGACTTTGGGAAATATTTCTGAATATACCGAGGAAATGTAAGTATTGTGCCATAGCTAAAAACTGTGCAAAGGACTAAAACTGAATGTTAACAAATAGCTCTCAAAAATTGATGATTTGATAGAAAAGACACTTTTCCAGATTCTTCAAATTCTACTTTAGCTATAATTATGAGTTTACATGTCTTATTTCTCTCAGAATATTAAATGATCCTTGCAGATGGAGAGAATACCTTGATAATGACTGCACAGTACTATAGATCCCTATGTAGTTTACACAGTCCTTTCCTTACGACAACCATGTGAAAAAATCCAAGCAGTGGAAATTCCACTCTAAAATGAAAAAAAATGCATCTCAAAGAGATTGAGTTTCTTAATTTACACAGTTATTAAATTTCAGAGGGAGGACTTAAACCCAGGCTGTCTGATTCCAAAACTAGGATTCTTTCCTCTATACCATTCTTTCCTCTATTCCACATGCTTCTTTAATAAATATTGATAGCAAAAATGTTTCCTACAAATAGTACATTATTTTCTGTATTAACTATGTCTGGTCATGTATCTCATATAAGGTAACCAACAACCAGAGTGTATGTATACACACATACACACATACATACATACATACTTTCACATGTGTGTATTTCTCCTCATGTAGGCTATAAAAGACATCCTCTAACTTGGTAGTATTTCTGTATCATCTTTACCCATAAATCAATGATTTAGCAAGCTTTTGTTGAGCACCTGCTATTTGCCAGGACATGTGCCATTTAGTAGGCATACAAAGAAGAAAAACAGTTTTTGCTGTGAATAAGTTTCCATTCCACCAGAGGAGACAACATTAAGGTTATCTCAAAAAAGCTTAGTGCACTTAAAGCTTAAAATTGCATGAAACATTTAGGGACAGCCTGTATATCTATATAAAGAATAAATATAAAATATGTATAATCTATTTTATGGTGGATGTGCCACTGAAATCAGTGAGATGGGTGCTAACATATTACATGCAATAGATAGTGTTTGAGCTGGATCTTAAAAGAAGTAAGGGAATCTATGAAGTAAGGTAAGAAGGAGTTCATACTAGGGATTGAGACAATGAGGCACAGATATGGAAGACTGAGTGCTTTGTGTGAGAAACAGGATGGTGACCAGTTTAACTAGATCATAGACAGTGGGGAGAGATGAATATATGACTCTTTAAAGGTAAATTGGGGTACATCCTGAAGGGTTTTAAAGTCAAATTAGAAGAAAATAGGCAAAAAGGATAAGGAAAAAGTTAAATATGAATGAAGCTTTTCTAACAAATTCCACAGTGAGGATTTAAAAGGGTGATAAGATGAAGCAATAATGAACAAAACTGATGGAGAACATTGCCAAGACCCTGAGTTAAGTTTAAGATTACATAAAAAGAGCGGGGGATGGAGGCAAGATGGCATCTGGAGAGCAGGGACTTGCCTAAAGCTCTCCCCCAGGACCCTCCAAACACCTATAGAAATGGCTCTGAACAAATTCTAGAATTGCAGAACCCATGAAATAACAAAGGGAACCAGGGCTCCAATTCAAGACAGCCTGGATGGTCGCTGGGTAAGGTCTACCGCACTGAGGTGGGAACAGAGTGAAGCAGAGCCCAGCATGGGCCATGCCAGGACCAACAAGACTGTGAGCCAGGTGCAACAGGCCCTAGTGCCCTGAATCAGTGAGCTGTGGCAGTTACCAGACTTCTCAACCCACAAACACCAAAGGCAACAGAGAAGGTTAATGGGAAAAACTGTGGGGACAAAGTTCGTGGTCAGCCACCGCCTCGGGGGTGGTGAAGTGGTACAACTCTGAGGCTGCTTACAGAGCTACAGCTGCAGTTGCTTGCAGCCCCAGACCCACATGGTGGGAGGAATTAAGTCGTGGATCAGAGTGGGAGTGCAGAGCCTGCTTAGATCTGAGTAGCGGTTGGGGTTGGTGGTTCTTGGGGGAGGAGGAGTGCTGGTGTGGTACAACATGCTGTGTAGAAATAGCTCTGAAAACAACAGTGCAGCCCCTCAAACTTGGGGCAAAGTACTCTCTACTCTACAAGCAGTCATACCCTGATGAAAAGCTTAAGGGTCAAGTAGTTGGCTGGGAACATGGCCAGACAGCGAAAATGGACTCAGATTCAGACTCAAACTTTGGAATCTTTCTTTGGTGACAAAGAAGACCAAAACATACAGCCAGAAGAAATCAACAAAGCCAAAGATCCTACATCAAAAGCCTCCAAGAAAAACAAGAACTGGTCTCAGGCCATGGGAAAGCTTGAAAAGGATTTGGAAAAGCAACTAGGAAATAAGATACGTAGGCAATGGGGCATAGAAATCTATCTTGCCCTACAAGAAAGTAAGGGAAGAGGGGATGGTGGGGAGTGGGGTGACAGAAGGGAGGGCTGCCTGGGGAATGGGGCAATCAGAATATATGCCAACTTGGAGTGGGGGGAGGGTAGAAATGGGGAGAAAATTTGTAATTCAAACTTGTGAAAATCAATGCTGAAAACTAAAAATAAATGAAAATAAAAAATTTTAAAAAAAGATTACATAAAAAGAGCAGTCAGTTGGTACTCTCATATGTTATGGTTATGGTTCAGACCAGAGATTGCTGAAAGTGGCATGATCCACATGACTAAGGTCATCCAAAGGGGGCAAATTCTGCCAGAGTTTCAGTAAAAGACAAATCCAGCTCCTCAGCATCTCAGAGCAAAGGAAAGGACCAGGCCCCTCAGGAAGAAGGGGCTGGTCACCCTGGAATTTCTGGAGGCCTAATGATAGCATGATATTTAATAGCTTCTCAGGGGTTCTCAGGTATCTAGTAAATATCAAAGTTAAATCCTAGTTGGTGACTGTGAAAAGAGAAAGATACAAATATTGGACAAAAACCATCAACAGTATTGGTCCATCAATTGTTTGAGACAAAAAACAAGGACTATGCTAGAAGCCAAAATTTACCAGGGGTGGGGAACCTGCAGCCTGTAGGCCATTTGTGGTCTTCTAGGTTCTTGGGTGCAGCCTTTTGATTGAGTCTAAGTTTTACAGAACAAATTGTTTTATTAAGATTTGTTCTGTGAAGTTTGGATTCAGGCAAAGGGCTACACTTGTGGACCTAGAGTGCCACATGTTGCCTCGAGGCTCTGCTCTCTCCTTTTGTACATTCTTTAGCCATCATCAACCATCATCTGAGGGACCAGAACTGAGGCTCCTTCTATTGGTTATGGTCTTAGCAACTCCCCTTAGGACTCTGGGGGCTTCACACCCACATAGGCTTATTCACCTAATAGATAGGGGTTTGGGCCTGGGGCTTTGCACCTAGTAAGGCTCAATCAAAGACACTTAACTAATCATTTCAAAACAGTAAGAAAGTCTCACCTTATATGATATTACACCAGGGGACAAAATTAGAAAACAAAGGTTTTTGTCTTATTTGTGGTTTTTTGTTTGTTTTTTTTATGATGGCATAATCTCAAAATGCTACTCTATCTTCTGTTGTCATCTTTGTGGTTCCTTGGATCACTATGACAACGTTTTAGATATTCAAACTGTACTTCCAGGGTACTGAATCCAAATATTTGTGTATAATTCATTTTTTATCTGTGTCTTTAAATGGGCAATCTATTTGTTTCTGGCTTTATCTTCCATTAAAGGCTTAGTCTAAGTATGTGTGGAGCAACTGCTCAGAAATTGGCCATGCATTAAACAAGCATCCTTAATGTGTTGTCAGTGGGCTAATTACTATCCAGGACAGAACAAATAAGGAAATATCTTCAGTGCCTAAATAAAATCTTGAAGGTGACATCTAGTGGACATCTATACCACTCATAGGAACAACTTTGATATAACAACAAACTGAACTAAACTAAAAAAAATTCAAAAAGACCCACATTATTCTACCCTGTGAAGTCAAGGTGAACAAAGTATTAACCTTGACCACACTCACCTCTACATTAAAGTTGGAACTGACCTAAGGAAGCTCCTTATGTAAACTTTCACTTTATAGAAAACAAGACCCTTGGTCCCAAAGAATGTAAATGACCTTCAAGAGGTCACACAGCTAGTTAGTGACCAGAGTTAAAATCAAAACTGTGGCACTCTATTTTATTTATTTCAGAAGGTTGAACTAGAAATATTAACTGGAGTTGCAAGGAACAAAATTTTATTTGAGCCTAAATAATATGTCTTTAGTTAGATATTTTAATCAGTGACTTAGGTTCCCTCTATCAACAGTGAGCCTTTGATCTACCTTAGTGGAAATATTGAGTTACATTCTAGATGTCTTCATTTCTCACGTCAGACATCTTTGCCATGTCCTGGTAACATCTTCATCCTGGAAGATCATATCTAAAATTCACACCTTGGAATACCCTCCACCTCTGAAGCCTTTCTCTCTGAATGAACATCTCCTCCTAGAGTCTCCATTGAAGGAATATGCCCGGGCAATCTATGTTTTCATTTTTCAAAGTGCTGTTTCATTTTTCTTTTATATATCGTCTTTCCTTCTTAGATATTAGTTCCTTGAGGGTAGGGACTGTCTTTCTTTTTTCTAGTTCTGTATTTTTATTCCTATTATATAACAGTGTCTGGCACATAGTAAGTGCTTGATAAATTTTTGTTGCCTGACTGATTAGATGACTATGAGTCATTACTGTCACAGAAGATGTCAACAATTGTTTTAGACATACAACAATACTAAATTTACTGAATTAAAACCCCATGTAATAATTAGATTTTATGGTTATTATAAACTATTTGAATAGTTCTATTTCTGCAGAAAAAAGAACAATTAGAAGTTGATAATGTATTGTTCTGTCCAGGATCTCAGATAGATTGAAAATAGTTTTTTTGGTTTGTTTTTTATACCATGAACCAAATAAACAAAACCTAGTCTATGGTTCAATGGCAATTTAACATGAACAGCAGGCAACAATCATTCCAGTGAGTACTCCACTGGTAGAAAAAAAAAATTTGCATAAAGCAATAAGAAGAAGATAACATTTGTGAAACAAGCTTAGTTTGATTCAGTTTAAAGGCAAGTGGAGTTAACATTCATATAATCACTCATGGATCATTTCTATCCTCCATATAAATCAATAAGAGCTACTATGGAAACTCAACCTTCAAAAGGGAAGGTGAGTAATGTCAGAAATGCACCATCATAAATATACTTAATTGTAGTGACCAACATAATTTTCTTTAGTGTAAGTATAGGCCTAAGAAGGAGAAATTTTATTTGTATTTGTGAAAAAGTAGAATAGTCCTACATATTTAAAGAAATTACTGAATAATCAGGTTAAGACTATAGCAATAAACTTTTAGAAATTAAAAGCATGTGCTTTTTGTCTTTCCACTCTGTATACGTAATTTGGAAAAATCTCCCTATGTGACCTTAATAATTTATTTAATTCTCTTGCAACTAAGCAAGGTGAATCAGAACCTGAGTTCTTTTTCATATTTGAGATATCATCTCTTAAGAAAAATCATTTTTTATAAACAAAAAGTCCTGGTACAATTGCTCATATAGGCATAAAGGTGACCCCAAGTCTATGATGGCAGACATAAGCTAGGGTACATTCCAGTATGAACAGAATCAACCAAGCTATATGCAGTTAGGGACAAAATGATCAGTTTTTAGCTATGGTGACCTATGAAATAAAAAAAACAACATAAAATGTTCTTTAATTTTTGTGGCCACCATCTCAGACTAGACAGGAAGATAACCTATGAATATAATCATGTTTATGTATGAAAATCTGTTGTTATGGATAAGATAAATAATTTCCATGAACAAAGTAACATTTTCCAAATCAAGTTAGTATATACTTTAATGCTCAGTGACATCCATAAAATGCATACACAATGGAGGATGACAATACATTGGGAAATATAGATTAAGATTAAGAAATGAAAGAGTTCAAAGACTTACAGATTACTAAGAAGGCACTCTCCTCCTACTTTGGAAAAGTGAGATTAATGCATCTAGTGTAAGAATGGAAGTGATAAAGCAGGGGGAAAACCTTTGCATCAGATTTCTCAGATAAGGATTTATTATCTGCATAATACCAACATCTATGAGAAGTATATTAGACTCGAAGCCATTAATCAATACATAGATGGTAAAATGATGTTAAGAAAGTTTTTTTATAAAGAGAGAATTCACAAACTATTAACAACTGTTAGAACCAACCCTAAAGTTTTACTTCACACTCAACAAAATGGCTTTATTTCAAAAATAGGCAAGATCAGTGTTTGAAAGGCTGAAAAAAGACAATCATGCATTGATAGTGGAGATTTAAATCCTACAACTTTTATTTGGAATCCTAAAATAAAGTAAAGTTCCCAAATCCTTTATTTCAAACATTCACTTGCTCATTATATATCCCAAGGAGGTCACTGACCAATAAAAAGTCACCAATATATTTATAGCCTCCCTTTTTAAAAATAAGTTAAGAACTGGAAACAAAGTAGATGCCAAGCACTTGAAGAATGACTAAACAAATTATGGAACACTAGTATTACGGGATATTACTGTGCACTTAAAAATAATGAACAATATGATATTGAAAAGTATAGAAAGAACGTAACCTGAGTCAGAGAAGTGGCTATAATAATGTAAAAGGAGATAGCAACAACAAAACATTCAAAATGAATTTCATACATTTATAATGGAAAAAAGAAACATGACCTCAAAAATGAGATATGAAAATACAACACTAGGTACTCCTCACAGGTGAGAGGCATAAATACAAGAGACATTATACATAATGTCAGATGATTTTGAGTTACTGAACAATTGTTTTCTGAATTACACTTCTCATTTTCTTTAAAATATATATTCTTTATGAGTTATGGCTATCTGAGAGAGGGAAGCAGGAGGAGGGATACTCAAGAAATGTCAATTAAACCAATCTTTGAAAAATATCAGTCTGTGATTGAGTTATACTTGAAGCCTAATCTGAGGCTTAGTATCTTTTGCTAAACAGATTCTCTTTTTCCTACACTGATTTTTGAGAAACCAGAGCAACCCCTATATTACAAAGTCCTCAGAGACAGCCTCTGGTGGAGAATGTAATTCATAAAGGAGAGGAAATAGTGAACATTTACAACAAAAATAGTAGAAAACAATATGAATAATTAAATATGCAAGAAAAGTAATAAATATGGAATTGTGTGAGTGTGTTTAACTTATTGTAATTGCAGTAGTTTGAGGTAAAGTAGTTTTATTAGAGGATGTGGGGTAAAGATTGAGAGATATATAGGGATTCTCAAAAATGCTTTTTTTTAACTTTGAAAATTTCATTTCAGCATTTTTTGTTTACTTTGACTTTGAGGTCTTCGCTAATATAAACCTTAACTAAAAGTCACAATTAGAAGTTTTATATATACATATACACATATATATATATATATGGAGAGAGAGAGAGAGAGAGAGAGAGAGAGAGAGAGAGAGAGAGAGAGAGAGAGAGAGAGAATGAATTTCCCTGAGTAGGTAAGCAAAAACAGAAAAGAGAAATTGAGGAATAAAAAGAGGAATTGTGTACAGTAACTGCTCTGTAAGTTGTGAAAGATAGAAATGTGGATTCATAGAAGGCAAACAATTTCTTTAAAATGGGGGAGGGGAGTTTTTAGTAGAGAAGCTGCAGTTCCTGCAGAACCATCTAATTGGTTCCTGTCCAAAGTCAACAGGAGAGGGAAGATCATAATTTAAGAGACTTAAAATTTACAGGATGTTCATAGTTTCAGATTTTATAAAATGTAAGTAGTGTCTATGCTTTGTTCTTATACATGTATGTCTATAATATTGAGTATTTCAGGGTTTTATGATTTTTAAACACTAATTAAGTTAGACCATTGAATTTTAGAGTTAGAATAGACTTGAGTTCAAATGGCATAACCCTTTCACTTTTAAAGATAAATACAGAAACCTGAAAAGTTGAAGAAACTTTCCCAAAATCACATAGTAAGTTAGTGACAAAATAATTTCTAGATCTCACCTCCCCTTACTTATGGAACAGTTCAGAGACCTTCTACAATGTATGTCACAGAGCAATAAAATGAAAATTTTAAAAATCAATTGTTCAGATAGCATTGAAAATAAATGATGATCTGAAAGATAATGGTTCCTCTATGATTCCTAATAAAGTTTTGGAGAAGGAAATAAATGAATAAATTTGTTATGGGGTTACTTAGCAACTAATCTGGCACCATTATTTACTTTTGGTTCTGTTTTAAATAGTACTAGAGCTTCATGAACTTTTATCATTTAAAAGCAGCCAAGTCAATTTGCTTAGTTTTATTTTTAATCCACCACTATCCACTTATAATTAAGTGTGCTATTTCCTGAATATTCAATATACCTTTGTTATGTGACTACAATGTGAACACCATTGAGTATAGGCACATAGAGAAATAAAAGAGTTAGAAAGATCATTTTTCTCTGCCCTCAGGGAACCTTTATTCTAATGAGAAGACAGAGGAAGAAGACAAATAGATTGCCATAACACAATGTTATTATTTTGCTTCAAAACAAAGTGCTTTGTGAGATTTGAAGATGGGGGTAGGAGCCATTGTTAATGAGAAGGGAGGAGAAGGATAAACAAGGGAAAATTTAAATGAGTTCATATTTGATTTGTGCTTTATAGAGTCAGAAGGTATAAGAAAGTGAAACAGAGGAAAGTAGTATAGTCCAGGCAGGTGAAATAGCAAATGAACATAGTTGAAAGGAAGGCAAGAAAATGTTAAAAGGACAAAAAAGTGGTTCAGTTTGGCTAGGTTATAGCACACACAGAATGAAATTAAATAAAAAATAAATAAACAAACAACCCTTAAGAAGATACATCAGAGTCAGACTGTACCAGGCCCAGAATGTTAATCAAAGGAATATGAGTATTACTCAAGAGAAATGAGGGACCACTTAAGATTTTTGAGTAGAATAGTGCTATGACAAAGTATAACTATATGGGAGGTTAGCCTGAGAAGGATAAAAAGATTTGATTTGAGGACAGAAAAAATCAGAAGAAATAATTAGGCCATATGGATTAGTAGCATGAAGGTATACAATGAGTTCCTCCCTCCTCTCCCCAAATCTTCCACCCCAACAAAATCCCCAAGTGGATTTAGAAAATGCACTGGACCAAAACTGATGGATAACTCAAAGAAAAAGTCACAGATTTTTTTAAAAACATCTTTTTTTTTAAAAAAAGGATTCCTCCTTTCCTAGACTTTGTAAGGTTTTTAGAATAAAAGAGAATTGTACTTTGTCAAAGACTTTTTCTACAGCTTTTAAGATGACAATGTGGTTTTGGATATTTAGCTTTTCACTAAGATTAAGTTGTTTTCCTGATGTTGAACCATTCTCATACCCCATATAAATTCTACTAGGGCATAATGAGCAATTATTGGATAATTTGCTATAGTATCAGAATTTTGTTTAAAATTTATTATTCAAAATTCACTTAGGATTTTGTGCTATAGTTTTTCTTTGCTTTTTAAAAACTAGTTTCCTTAACATTTTTATCTTAGTTTTATTTCATGTGTTTTGTGTGTGTGTATCTGTGTGTGTTTCTTGTAGGCAATAGATTGTAGGGTTTTGTTTTCTTAGCTGTTCATCTGTTCCTCTTTATTTTATTGGATTGTTTAATCTATTAACTTTGAAAACTCTAAGAATTACATTTATATTTTCCTCTATCTGCCTTTAATATTATATTCAAGATTTGGGTTTCTTCCCTCTTCTGCTGTTAAAAAAATACAAAAGTGAAAAACAAGTGTTAAGTCTTTTCAGTTAAGTTTAGTTCAGCAGTATCTGACCCTTCATGATTACTAAATGGGGTTTTCCTTGGCAAAGACACTAGAATATTTTGCCATTTTCCCATTTATTTTATAAATGAGGAAATTGAGGCAAATAGGGTTAAAGTGACTTGCCCAGGGTCACACTACTGGTAAGTGTCTGAGGCCATGTTTGAACTCAGGATGATGACTCATCCTCACTCCAGGCCCAGCACTCTATACCCTGTACCACATAGTTGTCTCACTGAGTTTACATCTTAACCTAATAAAATTACCCTAATCTTATGTAAGGGAACCCTGTTCCCACTCACTTTCTTCCACTCAGTCCCAATATTCCTTCCTATTTGTGATTCCATTCCCTTTGATCTTTTGCTTGTGAATTCCTTTTTTGCTTTCCTGCTTTCATCTAATTATTCTTCCCTTTTTTCTTTTAACCAGATAGCTTATCTCTTCCTCTTCTACACTTAAAATAGTTTTGTTAATTTTTTAATAAATGTATTTTGTGGCCCTTTATAAAGTTTATTTCTTTTGCTCTTTTCATTATCCATGCTCTCTGTCTTCTCTAGGCCATCATTTTCTAGTTCATGACCACTATAATTATCTTGTACCTCTCTATTCTCTCTATTCCTCATGTAATCAAAACCCTCAAGTTAGGCATTCTCAGCTCTCCTCGTTAGGAAGTTTCTACCACTGTATTGTAGAGATTACTCCACAGATTCACCTTTTCCATTATGTCTGACTCCCTGAAAAATACAAATTTTTCTAAGTGATGGAAACCACCCAATGATAGAAAGCCCCTACATGTCCTTGACTATGCACTTTCCCATTTTAATATAGTTTCTCCAAAAAGTCCATCAATTCATCTGTAGGCAGGGTGCCACAATGTTCTGTCTATATTTCCTGAGGCCCACTTCTGCACCTTCATTTCCACTTGATTTCAACCTTTGCCCATGTCTCCTTGTATACATTTAAAAAGAAGTCTCTTGGAGCAGAGCCAAGATGGTGGAATAAAAGCAGGAACTCTTGCCAGAGTTCTCCCCCAAACACCTTCAAATATCTGTAAAAAGTTATTCTAAATCAATTCTAGGGCAACGGAACCCATAAAAAGACAGAGTTAAAAAAATTTTAAACCCAATATAACCTGGAAATTCAAGAGGAAAAGTCTGTTGCACCAGGCTGAGAGAGGAGCACAGCCCAGTGCAGGCTACACCAGTAAAGATCAGGCAACAAAAAACCCAGAACAGGCCTCAGGGGACTTAATCACTGGCAACTATGGTGGTTTCCAGCCTTCTCAACACACAAATTCCAAAGATAACTTAAAAAGTCAATAGGAAAGGGTTCTCAGACCTGGCTGAGAGAGGAGCACAGTCAACCACCAGCCCCAGCACAGCCCTAGCCCC
This sequence comes from Trichosurus vulpecula, assembly GCF_011100635.1. Classification (NCBI taxonomy): domain Eukaryota; kingdom Metazoa; phylum Chordata; class Mammalia; order Diprotodontia; family Phalangeridae; genus Trichosurus; species Trichosurus vulpecula. The sequence goes on along the minus strand of NC_050575.1, from coordinate 222,262,427 downwards.
AGCAAACCAGGAACAGGCCTTGGGAGTGACTGAATCAGGAGCAGTGGTTCAGTGGGGGCAGCTGCAGTGGCAGCAGCTGTTCATGGAGCTCTCAGCCCAGGGTAAGGGTCTTGAAAAACTGGTCAGAAGGAGATTACAGGGGTCTCTTTGCTGGCACTCTGTGGGTAGGCAGGACTCTTTTGCTTTGCCCATACTTGGATGTAGGTGGCAGTGCTGGGGTGAGAAGGAACACTGGCACCACAAAGCTTGTGGCAGCAGTAAAGAGGGTACCCTTCTCACAGTTCCAGGGAAGAAAAGAGTGCTTATGATCATTCACGGACCAAAGCACAGGCCAGGATAGAAGTAAACACACCTCCTTGGATCATACTCCCTTGGAAGAACTGAAAACTTACAGGTCCCTAGAAGTAGCTCTGAAAACAGCTGCACAGAGCCCTGAAGCTTTGGACAGCGCACCCTCCATACAAGAAACAGAGCCCTACCTTGATAAAGAGTTAAACAGTTAATAAATAGGCTGGCAAGATGAGCAAACAACGGAAAAAACAAAACCCTCAGACTATAGAATATAGAATACTACTTTGGTGACAAGAAAATATACTCAGAAGACAACAAAGTCTTCAAGACAATTTTGAATTGGTGTCAGGCCATGGAAAAACTCAAAAAGGATTTTGGTAATCAGGTAAGAGAAATAGAGGAAAAATTGGGAAGAGAAATGAGAGTGATGCAAGAAAATCATGAAAACGAGTCAACAGCTTGTGAAAGAAGACCTCACAAAACGCTGAAGAAATTAACACCTTAAAAAATAGACTACATCAAATAGCAAAAGAGGCCCCAAAAGCCAATGCTCAAAAAGCAGAATTGGCCAAATAGAAAATAAAAAAGGTCCAAAAGCTCACTGAAGAAAACAATTTCTTAAAAATTAGAATGGAGAAAATGGAAGCTAATGACTCTATGAGAAATCAAGAAATTATAAAACAGAACCAAAAGAATGAAAAAAATGGAAGAAATATCTCATTGGGGGGAAAAACTGGCCTGGAAAATAGATGCAGGAGAGATAATTTAAAAATTATTGGACTACCTGAAGGCCATGGTAAAAAAGAGGACCAGAAGGGAATGTAGAAATTTAAAGAGTCCACTGATCACCTCCTGAAAGGAATCCCCAAGTGAAAACTCCCAAGAACATTATAGCCAAATTCCAGAGTTCCCAGATCATGTAGAAAATATTGAAAACAGTCAGAAAGAAACAATCCGAGTATTGTGGAAACACAATCAGGATAACACAAGATTTAATAGCTTCCTACATGGAAAGATGATATTTGTTACTTATGAGACATTTCTCATTATTAGAGTAGTTGAAGGGAATCTCTCTCTCTCTCTCTCTCTCTCCATATACATATACATGCACATATATATGTGTATAGATATAGATATATATGCATATATCTATATATACATATTCACATAGACAGAGGGTGCACAGAATAAGTTGAATATGAAGGGATGATGTCTAAAAAATAAAATTAAGGGATGAGAGAGGAATGTACTGGAAGGAGGAGAAAGGGAGAGCTAAAATGGGGTAAATTATCTCACATAAAAGTGGCAAGAAAAAGTCTTTCCAGTGGAGGGGAAGAGAAAGGACATGAGAGAGAATGAATGAACCTTACTCTCATTGGAACTGGCTTAAGGAGGGAATGATATGCACCTCTTTTGGGTATGGAAATCTATCATACCCTATAGGAAAGTAGAGGGAATGGGAATAAGAGAGGGGTGATAGAAGAGAGGGCAGATTGGGGAGGGGGTAGTCAGAGGCAAACATTTTTGAGGAGGAATAGGGTGAAAGGAATCAACATGACTATTATATGGGTGTTTTGCATGACTACACATATATAACTTATATCAAGTGCTTGCCTTCTCAATGAGGGTAGGGAGGGAGGGAGTGAATTTGGAACTAAAAGTTATGAAAATGAATGTTAAAATTTGTCTTTACATGTAACTGGGGAAAAAAAGATATGCAGGCAATGGGGTATAGAAATCTTTCTTACCCTACAGAAAATAGAAGGGGAAGGGGATCAGAAAAGGGAGGCTGGTGATAGAAGGAAGGGTAGGATAGGGCAAGGGGTAATCAGAAGCAAACTAATTTTGAGAAGGGACAGGGTGAAAGAAAAGAGAGAATAGAATAAATGGGGGTGGAGGGAAATACAGTTACCAATATTAACTGTAAAAAGAAGTCTCTTGTCTCTTTGTTGTCACTCCATTGCTGTTATTGGCTACTTCGTTCACTACCCCCTTCCCATGTCCCCAACATTTCTGTTCTCTGGAGTGTTTGCAAAGCAAATAATTTCTTCAGATCTGAATTTCTTTCTAAGGATGTTTCAAAGGCCTCTTTATTATTGAATATCCATTTTTTGCATTTATGGTTAAGCTCAGATTTGCAGAGTAAAACTTACTGGTCTGCATTCTAATCACCATTGCTCTTTGAAACACATTCCATTCCTTCTTAAGTTTTGCTCAGCCTGCACAATATTTTTATGTCATTTGAATTTCCTTTCCTTTGTATTTGAAAGTTTTTCTTCTGGTGACTTATAAACTTTTTGCTTCTGAATTGAATTGTCAAACAACCACATTGCATCTTGTTTTATGGAAGTGATCTGTGAATTCTTTCAATTAATATTTCATTTTCTCTGTTCAGAAATTTTGGGCAATTTTCTTATATTTCTTTTTTTGCATTATGGCTTTCAGAGATCTTGAGTTGGGTTCTTCCTGGAAACCTATGACTGTTAGGTTATTTCTATACATTCTGTCATTGGGATTGGCATATTTTGCTTAGATAGAGAACATATTTTATTTTAATGTTATTGGGGGCTATTTGTTTATATTTTTCTAGATTGTTCTTAAATTCTGTGTATTATTATTCATAATTAATTCTTCTCTTTTGTTTCTTTGTTGAGACTGCCCACCATAGATTCAAGGTTTTTGTTTTTTTTCCTCCCTATTCTGCCAATTATATTTGCTGTGAAGACCATGAATTCTGGTCTTAGAATTTTCATCTCTCTTTTAACCTACTCTGAAATTGTGTTGTGGTTCCACATTCTCCTAAAATTCCATGCTTTTCCTTTCAGCCATCTCCCCCATTACTCCCCTAAACAAAACCTCTGCTCCAATCAAACTGGTATACTTGTCATCATGAAACATGTCTTTTGCTTGTCTCTTTGCTCAAACCATTGCCCACTCTTAGAAGTCCCTTTTCTTCTTTCTCTTGCCACCTAAATCCTACCCATTCTTTCAAATCCAGCCTAAATTTTTCCTACTCTACAAAGACATCATTAATCACTTTCAATCAATGTGACATTATTCTTTTCTGGCATTCATCTTATCGGAATTGTCACAAATTTGTTCTTTATGACCATTTACTTATAGATATATTTTTATATGTGTATATTGTCTCCCCAATTAGGCTACAGGAAGGGATGATATTTTCTTTTCTTCTTTATATCCATGAAATGACTGTATATAATTGGAACTCAATAATTACTCTTTAAATGATTGGGTGACTCATTAGTAATTTCCAGTTAAATTGCCTGAAAAAATGATTCATAAACAAGTTCTTACATTTCCCTGCTTCAAGTCATCTAGCTCTATGGAAAATTTCCTTTATTTACATTATGGAAAATACAATAAGATAATCAATTCAATTTGTATTGAGATGGGTATTTTCAATATGTCTTTAAAACTTTTCCATGTTATGAATGTTCTGAAACCCCCATTATCTAAAAATGCAGAGACTCATTTGATTCATCCCTTCCTGTCCCCTTTGCCAAAATTGATTATTATTTCATCTTTTTCTTAAGTTATTTTACTGGTAGGATCTTGAGCATTGTTGTTCTTTATGACAAATTCTAGCATTGGAGTCATTAGTTCTCCCAATGAGAGACATGCAGTTATTGTCTTTGGCATCAAGCTTCCTAAATTTTGCTTATGTGTAAAAGAATGAGTCACTAAATAAATTAATGAGCCAAACACTACCTCTCTTGTATAAAAGCAAGCTAATGAAACACATTGTCATATATACCATGTGACAAAAATATGAACATCAAAGCAGGATAAAACAAACTAACTTGACTAGGAATCCATTAAAGATTTGTGGAATTTGATTTTAATGCCTAATTCAAAGTAATATGAGACATAAACTATATTTTCTAGACATTATAGTAATTAAACCATCTTTAATTCAAGTTATAGATGTTTGGCATGGAACCATGATAAAATTCTAAAAACTTTAGATTTGTAACCAAAACAATATTTACGTGACCCTGGACAAATATTGTCTTTTTGGGCATCAGTTTCTTCATCCTGTAAAATTAGGAGATCAGACTAGATTTTATATTGAGTAGACTTCTCATAGTCTTAATGCCTTAAAGATGTTTCACATCTTTCTTCCTCTGAGCAAATGAATTAAATTAAACTGAAAAAAAATTGGTAAAATACCCACCTACATCCCGAGAAAGAAGGAAGTATCTAATTATATTTGATGCATCAACTAAAAGCAGTAAATACTATGAGGACAAAGTAATTATATAATTATATTATACAACTTCAATGAATCTGTGATTTCATTAATGTAAATATGAGTTCCAGTAATAAAAATTGCAATCCATACACTATTTCTCATTCTAATAATAACTGGTACTCCCATAAATTTTTCACTAACCATCTATGCAGAATTCTGAGGGCTTTCTGCTAAGTCTTTTTACATTAAAAGCCTATCAATCAGCTTGTAATTTATACATCCCTGCCACTCTTCCTAGTGCTCCCTATCTAAGCTTGTCATTTCTACCTCCATAACATCTCACATCTTTTCTTTCTACTCCTGTGAACAACACCCTACTTTAGGTATTTGTGAGCTCTTAAATAATAGTATTGAAGCAGTCCCCTAACACCTCTCAGGTTCCTAATTTCTTACTTCTCCTTTCTATCCAAAGTGTTGTCAAAATTATCATCCTAAGGCACATGGCATACTCCTACCCACTTTAGGGCCCCCTTTGGCCTCTAGGTAAAAAAAAATGTAAACTTCTCAGGTTTACTTTTAAAGTGTTTCACAATATGCTTCCACCAATGTGCCTTTCTAGACTTATTAAACATTATTCTCTTCATTCTCTGTGTGCCAGAACCAAATTAAACTACTTTTACTTCATCACCTGTTTCCATAACTTTTAAGAGGCTGCCCCCATGCCAACCCTGAGCCTGTGTCTGGAATTTACTTGTTCCTCTCCGTTATGTCTTAGAATCCCTGGCTTCCTTCAAAGCCCAGTTCATATGCCACTGTACAAGATGCCTTCTTTTCCTGATTTCTCTCTTCAAATAATCATCTTTATAATCACCTGTACACATGTTCTATCTCTCTTAGCAGAATACGATTTCCTTGAAGATAATTCTATTTTTCATTTTATCATTACCCAACATAATATCTTGTACATAGTTGACACTTAGAAATGCTTCTTGACCTGAACTAGGTTAAATGATTCATTCTCCATAAACTTCACCTACAAAAAAATAATGGTCCTTGAATAGCACACCTAGTTGCTTGCTGTTATTCATGCTTTCCCCAATATACTGGGTATATTAGGATAGAAAAATGAAAGCAAAACAAAATGAAGCACTTGTTATCAAAGCTCTCAATGCCTTTTTCAAGATATCAACAATACCAGAACATCATGGTAAGACTGATTTGGGGTATTGTTGAAAGTTTGCATTTTGACATATTGAACAGCAAAGAGCATTTTGGAGTCTTGGGGCAGAGAAAGGAAAGGAAGAATAATGGTCAAAGATAGGCTAAAGATTCCATTTTATGCTCAGCCAGGAAGAAATAGTAGCAGATAAATGGTAGGGCAAAATTATGCTCAGTCTTGGAGGACATTGATTTGTATTACGATCATAGAACACAAATTCCTCTTGCCTATAATAGAGCCTAGAAATAGACTTTCACAGTCATAGACGCTCCAGTATCAGTCTTATCCTCCAAAAGAGAAGCTATCTGTTAATTGTCTTTTCTAATAAAATCTAGTGTACCCTTTTGATTGAATATTTGTATTGAAAGATTCGTAACATAAATATGAATACACATGATGTAATTTTAGAGAAAATGGAAGAACACCTGTATCTTCCTTGAGCAAAGACATGTATGTGTGTTTAGATGTATGTATTTATGATTTAGTACATCTATACGTGTATTGAAATACATATGGAAATCAATGGCTCTATTAGGGAAAAAACAACTAGAACTACTAGAATAATACTGAAGTATTAAAATAAATGAATGAAATATAAATCACCTTGTATCAAAAGCAAATTCCCTGGAAAATAAGTCAAGTTGTAATAATGTAATAATCATCAGATTACCAGGACATCATGACATCAACTTGAATGCTACCTCCAGTGATGCAGATGCCAACTCATTCATTTCTTCCTATCCTAGACAAGTGTTATCTACATCCGTAAATTTGGTGGATGGGGATCAACTGTTGCCACAATAAAAATGGAACTTTCTAGCTGCCTGACATTCTTCATTGTCCTTCTTCTTCAAAGTGTCTCATTGTTTCTATGTTAGAGCTTTCCCACACCCACCAGACTGTCCATTGTCTGATATGTAATGTTCATTTTAATGGATTCCCCCTCTCCCTCGGAAATCACACAGCTACTTTTGTGAATCCACACTTCTTCCAGAAACAAGGTGTATTTTAAAAATACCAACATGCTGTTATGTTACTTTGGGTCTAGAAGATATGGAACACAACAGTCTCCAAAGATTTTATTTATATTAGGAATTTGCACCACAGGCCTAAAGCTTAACATGGAAGCAACTGAAATAGATGACTATCCTAATCCATATCAGTGGTCTTTGGAGTTAATTAAATATCACAAAAGAATCAACTAGATCAGTCATACATAATCTAATAGATCCCTGTAACATGGCTTACTTTGGCTGAAAGAAAGCAAGTAATTTTAGAAATTCAGGAAATAGGGAGTGAGGGAAAAAGGGCAAATAAGAGTGCACGATTGTTTTTTTTTTTCAGGCTTCACATGTATGTATCTCTACTTCCTTTCCCCAAACATTGTCTCACGACAAATTTCTTACTTAGGCATTGGGGGGCAGGATAGGGAGTGGTTAGAGTGGTGTGATAGATTCAGAGTGCAAATACCTACAGATTCACTCAAAGACAGATCATATCACTCACTCAAAGACATAACCATATCATTAAACAGAGGAGATTCATACCTGAAGTACAGAGAAAATGAAAAAAAAACTCTTGGGAATCTGCAAGGATCCATGATGTAGTAATAGCAATAACTTATCCAGATTAAAATTCCTGACTTGTTTCTTGTTGTTTGTCTTTTATTTTCTAAGAGGATCAATGACATCATGGGGTCATGTCTTGCCTTGAGCATGAAATGCATTTAAGCGAGGCAGAGTTGCATAGAGTTGTCAGTCTTGCGCTCTCTTCCAGAGTCACTGAAGTCCAGTGGCTAGACAAAAGTCAGGCCTACTGGCAATGGTCCAAAATGCAGAGCATGACCTTGGCATCTTCAGTCTCTGACTAAGCTCTAAACACTCCATAGTGCCTGTTTCAGCTGCCTTCATGGTCATTGGGATAAATCATTCTCATCATCCCATTCCACCTTTATATGGTTGGGGTACACAGCCTCCTAACTCACTGATGCGTTTAAGGCCCATTGGTTATACTCAACCTGGTTTAGCCCATCTGGAACGATGGTTTATTGGGGTGTGGCTGCTATGCATGCTACAGTTTCTTGAAGTCCCAGGCAAAAGTTGAGTGAAAAAAGCAGGGAGGCCATATGATGGGCAAGTAAGCACGTGTATAGGAGATAATTAAAACCTCTTTTTATTTCACTAGATTTATTTGTGATTGGGGATTGACTGTAGGAGAGGTTGGGGCCAAGTTTGCAAACTTAAGTAACTCTGTTAAGGCCTAGCTTATATAGCAAGGTGAGTACCAAGATCAACTGTGAAATGAATAACCACCCTAATACTGATACTGACTATTGAAACACTTAGCATTGGTGTCTGAAACCTAAGACTGACGCATAAATCCAAGGAGTTGAGGATATTGTGTTACCAAAGAGACTGGAAGTTGAAAAGAAACCCCAAAGGGACATTATTTGTTCTCTAGGGATTTATTAAGCATGTCAGAGGCAGTCAGCCAGCAATTTCTCAGCCTCTTCACTCCAGTAGGAGGTAATGAATTTTAATTAGTGAAAGAAGACAGCTTTCCACTAAGGAGACGAAGTCAAAGAAAACAGGAACATCAGTGTGCATGGAAGATAATGTTAAAGTACATAACACTCCTTATTAAAGCTGAATTAATGGGCAAAGCTCTTTGGCCTCTGTTCTTCTGTAACTTGAAAAAAAAACCTCCCTTAAATGTGCTCCAGAATCACAATATCTCTATTATGAAAAATTTAAAGTGACTATTAAGGTTGCTATAGTTAGGACATGTGCCTCTACTGTTTTTTCAATGGCTACTCACAATTCTAGATTTTAAGTTATATAAAATTATCCCAAGTGACTGGGAACAGTGCTGGCCACTTTCGATTTAATTCCATGAATATTTATTAAGTCTTCACAATGTTCAAGGCACTGTGATAGGAACTGGGATACAAAGACAAAAATAAAAAAGTCCTTGCTTGAAAAGAGGTTAAATTCTACTTCAGTGATACAATGCGCATATGAATACGTAAATATGAAATGTACGCAAAAAGATAAAACTAAATTTCAAAGACCATGAATAACTGGGTAGAGAGAGAGAGACAAAAGAAATGACTCAAACGTCAGGAAAGGCTTAGTTTTTCTACAATATATTTTGTTGTTGTTGTTTAGTCATTTTCTGTCATGTCCAACTCTTTGTGACCCATTTTGGGGTTTTCTTGGCAAAAATACTGGAGTGGTTTGCCTTTCCTTCTACAGCTCATTTTCTAGATAAGGAAACTAGGACAAATAGGGTTAAGTGACTTGTCCAGTGTCACAAAGCTAGTAAGAGGCTGGATTTGAACTCATGTCTTCCTGACTCCAAACCTGGCACACTATCCACTGCTATTTTTTCGTGTTACTTTATTGGCACCTTACCTTGTGACTTCAGTGAAACTAGGGATCCTACAAAGCCAAATACTTCTTTTTTTGGAGCAGGGAAGGCAAGGCAATTGGAGTCAAGTGACTTGCCCAAGGTCACACAGCTAGTAAATGTGTCAAATGTCTGAGGCCACATTTGAACTCAGGTCCTTCTGACTCTGGGGCTGGTGCTCTATTCACTGCACCACCTAGCTGCCCCCCTACAAAGCCAAATATTTTAGAAAAACATTAATTCTGGGTGAGACAAGTTTTCCTTCTCTTCCCCACTCTTTGTTATTGTGTTAAGTTTCTACAGAAATCATCATTTAGTGCTTCGCACAGGCTGAATCCCTAACAAAATTGAACACTCCAAGAATATGTGATTTCTTCAGCATGGTGAATTCCTTCACCCAATGAAGATAAAAAATCATCAGCAAATTATTATCAACAAATTATAATAGCTGCAAAAGACTTCAGAAAGTCTCTAGTCCAACCTGACTTGTGATAATAAAGAAATAGAGGTCCAGAGGGATGAGATAACTTCCCCAAGGTAGTAAAAGTTGCAAGCATTAAGTTCCAGAGCCAGACTAAAATCTAGAAATTTTGTCTCCAAATCTAATGCTCTTTCCATATACCATGCTGTGCCCTATACATAAGTTCTACTGAGGTGCCTGAGGAATAAGTTCTAGTGAGTTTCCTGAGGAACACAGTAAACATGCATTAAATGATTTTTCCCAGGATCACACAGTAAATATAAGTTAAGACTTAAAACAAATATTCCTGAGTCCAAAGAGCATATTGATATTAACCACAATTATACAGAAATAAACACATACATACAATAAAGTATATACTCACAGATATACATAGTATGCATTCATGTGTATATATTTAAATGCCATATTATACTCAGGAATAAAGATGTAATATAACCTATATACTGTATTCGTGAATTGCACATATACATAGTATAAAGGTTTTGAAATGTTCCGTTTCCAACTCTTTCCCATTATCTCTAGATGTTTAGACAACTTGAGGAAATTGGTGATAAAAGAAAGGGAATGAATCTGATTGGCAAAGTGACAGTGAATCAAGATATTTAGCTGGAAATTTGCCATTACAAATGGGAAAGCAAAGTCACCCAGTACTGTTGTGATGAAAGGTTCATTTAATTGTTAACATCCCCCTCAAACAAATGATATGAATGATGGTTTATTTTGCAATTTTATAGACCCAACCTCACTCAGCTGATGACTAAAATAATTACAAAAAATAACATATTTTATTCTATCTGTATTTTCTAATTAACTCTATGAAGAGTGACTCATGAGTTCCTGATGAGTTTTTAGCTAGAATTAACATTTTCCTGTCAAATGAAATTTTTCTTTTAAAAAATTTCTCAATCTAATGATTCTCATATTTGGCACTCTGGAATGAATTAAACAAAATGGGGAAGTAAAATGAAGGTTGAAAAAATATCACCTGTAAGGTTAAAAGGTGAAAATCATGAGCTATTAAAGGAAGAGATTTAGGGGATATTATAATTAGGCTAAGGAAAATTTGAAATGAATAGCTATGGATTTGCAGGATACTAGGATAATAAACTGACCCTCCCCCTTATATTATGGGAATGGTGGGAATCTTTTGAAATTTCAGAATCAGTAACATACAGAAACTATCTTGGATAGGACATAGACTATGACAAATAGTTCTCCAATTTTCTCTTTTGGGCAGTGAGGTGGTACAGTGGATGGAATGTCAGATCTGGAGTCAGGAAGTCTCATCTTCCTGAGTTCAAATCTGGCTTCAGAAAATAACTAGCTGTGTATCTCTGGTCAAGTCACTTAACTCTGTTCACCTTAGTTTCCTTATCTATAAAATGAACGGGAAAAGTACAGACAAGCCACTCTAGCATCTTTGCCAAGAAAACACCAAATGGGGTCATAGATAGTTCGACACAACTGAAGGATGACTGAACAACAATTTTCTGTGTTGCAAAGTAGAGTCCATTTGGCCAACCCACTTGGTTCCAAGGATAAGAAGGGACTAGTTTGTATGGAATTATATTTCCATTTGTAACATGACTGAGGATAACTTATCTAATCTCCAGCTAGTCATATAGGGTTTTAATAATCGTGAATGTGCTGGTTTAATTCTTGCTCCATCTGGCATTTCCATTTGCCAGTCAATGACATTGGGGATTCCTGGAGCAAACCAGATCTCTGTAATTAAAACAAAACAAAAGAAACAAACACACAAAAAATCCACCTCAATACTTACCAAAAACTTTAAGGGATCCACCAAATCATTCTCATCTTCTGATGGTACTTTAGACAGAGGGGTAACTGGTGTCCTGTTTCTGAGGTGGACTGAGCACCTATGATGACATAAAAAGGACAGATCTAAATCAGATTTGCTTTAGCATCATGATGTTTATTGCATCCTGCTTTATATTTATATACTTTGAGCACTTCTTCATCATAAGGCAAGCTCTTTAGAAATTGGGAAACTTTCTTACTCATATTTGAATTCCTTCAGCACCTAGCTCATGTCTTGAATATAATATATGTTTAACAGGAAGGAAGAAAGGAAGGATGGAAAGAAGGAAAGAAGGAAAGAAGGAAGGAAGGAAGGAAGGAAGGAAGAAAGGAAAGAATGAAAGAAATCAGTGATGGTGAGGGAGGGAAGAATAAAGATAAAACAAAGAAAAGGAATCCATTCCAATTTCACCACATCTCTTCTATGATTCAACCAATTGACACTGAGATTGAGTCTACCTGCTACTAAAAGTTCAGGATGAAAACAGAAACAAAAATCTGGTAGACGTGCTCATTCTATCTAATAAAGCAAATTGTTTGTCCAGTTGACTAAAGGTTTATATTTTCATCTGGCTATTGGCTATCATGGTAGGCATAGTCTTAAGAGAAGTACTGCTGTCATTTATAACAAGACTTATACATAGGTGACATTTTAAAGTCCTAAGATGACAAAGGACATTTTTTCAAGCACAGTTGAAGAGAACCATATTATTATTATTATTTAAAGAATGAAATGGAACCAAATTGTGAAAGAGAAAAAAAATGAACCTTATTCATGTCACTAGGCAGATTAGATAGTTAAGATGGAAAGTTACAGTAGGAGCCAAAGTGATGCTGGATTTCACTATAGATAAAAGGACAATAATGCAGGCTGTATTTTTCCTACTTTTTCATGTCATTAGAGACTTCACTTATATTGATGCTGTTTTTTTCTCCCAACAATTTGTATTCTGCTTTTGTGGATATATTTTCTAAGCTTAAATGAGAAAAAAGGCAGCCTTAAAAAACCTTTTTAATGGCATATTTTAATAGATAAGAGTGGACTAAGGATAATAGGCCCTGAAGTGTTTCATGATTCCTATTATTTAGCCTGGTTCTAGCAAAGTAATTAAAATATAATGCTTTAGCCATAATGATTCGATGCTTCAAATATCAGTTAAACTCTTTAAATTTGTGGAGTTAGAACAAATATGATATGGTGAATTTTAAAAGATACCTTAGAAAATATCGATGAGTGTGAAATTAAACATGGGAAGTTTCAATGGTAAAGGTAGCAAAAAAACATAGTTATCTGAAAAGCTAAATTGAAAACTAGGATAGCATAAGGAGGTGTGATGATTCAGAGGTTAAATAGTCACTGAGAACTTAAAAACCAATTATACTTCCCAGGAGATACATTAAACACAAAATGCTGGGTGATTCAACCTCATAAATTACCAAGAGGAGCTAATTCAGAAATGAACACCTCATGGGGAAAACAGTGGAAACCAATGAAGTCATTTTGGAGTGGGAGTAATGGCATTATAGAAAGGTACAATGGTCGGCTTGATAATTGCTAGCATATGTTATTTATTCCATATTTACTCAAATAATTTTCCCCCTTTTCCTGGTCTTTTCCTCTGAAATGTAAAGATATTACTGCATATAACTATGGATATTTTTCTGCACCCAGTTTTAGCAACTTTTAACAATGTTTTCTCCCCTTGTCCTTTTTCTCATCTACAATTTTCACAAAATCTTGCAATTGTTGATAATAAAGTTAGTCAGTTAACTCTCTTTAGAGTTGTGTTTTTCAGAAATTCCAGGGTTTTCATGTTCCTACAAAACACCACATTCAATGGCTGTTTTACTGAGGTGAGAGAGATATTTTGGTGTCATAGAAAGAGTACTATTTTTGGAGTCAGGCAACTTGTGTCCCAGTCTCAGCGCTGATGCTTTCTAGTTGTGGGAAAGACATCATATCTTTCTCACCCTCAATTACCTCATCTGTTAAAAAGGAGTCATTTATACTTGATATACTTACCTCACTAGCTCGTAGGCAAAAATCAACACCCTTCTCTGCTACCATTCCCCATTCTCTCATCTCCATCCATCTCTGCCATGCCATTCCAAAAGGCCTATACAGCCTTTTCCTCCCCTTCTCTTCTCCCCTTGGAGCTGGTAGTCTATTCTTCTATCATTAATAAATGTCTCTTCATCTTTGACTTTTTTCCCTTTTATTCTTGTTCCATATTCTTATGCTCACAGATACAGGGGTCCTTTCGAAAGATTCTGTATTCTTTCTAGTGTGAACACTTTCTCTCATATATCCCCCAGAATGAACCAAGAAGAAAGAGGAGGTGACAAATAATTAGCTAGCTACCACCACTTCCAGATACTTCCCATACAGTCATTAGACCAAAGAGTCACCTGTTCAGCCTACTGAGATTCGTCCACCAATCTAGAATGAGATGGCAGTTATCTACCACGATCCTGTCAACTTTCCCTTCTTTAGATATTTCAAAATCTGGCTCACCTCTCCTTTTTTACTCCCCCACCTTCACTTTACCATTATTCTTAGGAAGTTTAATATATACATTGAGTTCTATCTCCTCAAATCCCACCAACAAAACCTTCAGTCAGGGTTGTGCTGGAAACAGTTCTAAGTAGCCTATAAATCAATTGTTTAATTTTCAGTGTGAGGATTTATACTTCAGAAATTGAAAATTACTACATAATAAAGGCCTGATTTATTGATTGGCTAGACTCGAAATGGTTATAATGTAGATTAAATTTAAAAGTATATGTGCATTTTTTCTCCATAGAGCCTGATTCTTGCACATTTACCAACACACTTCTGTTTTGCTCTATGAAACACTGGTTGAGCTCAGCAAGTATAATGGAAGGCTGAAAAGGAAAATCATCACAAGTTTTGAGGTCTGATGACTGTCAGATAATGACTGATGGTGACAATAATTAATATGTACATAGTGCTTTATGGTTTGTCAAATGCTTTATATGTATTATGTCTTTTGATTCTTACAGCACCCCTGCTTTTAGCTCACCTCAGATATGCAAAGGAATGAACATACTTTTGATTTCATCATAATTCATAAGTGTTTTAATGATTAAAAACTATGAAATTCCTCTGAGTACACTAGCTAGAAACCTGATTCTGGAATTCTGGGATGTCAAGGTACCCTCTGAACCTTTCATACTTACAAGGTGAGAGATTCCACTCTATTCATATGAAATGGAAATGAACAAATTCAAAGTCTAAGGACTGAGGACAGTTTGTTAGGTTCACACAACCTCTCTGCGAAGAAGGCCCCAAGGCCTCTCTCACATTTTCTCTTACCAGACACTGTGGATGGAGGATTCACATTATCAGTACAATCAAAAGAGCTGAGAGAGAGACATGGCTAAAGCCCACTAAAAGAGATATAGTAGAAGGCTACTAGGCCTTTTTGAGTGCATCTCCCAAAACCACACTCAAAGGGCCTCCCATTCACCAAATGGTTACCAGACTGGAAACAGTTACAAAAATATGTTTATGGTCTCTCCAAAGCACTTCCTTTTCACCTGATTATAACTCTCTGGGAAACAAGCTTTTCAGCTGCTCTGCATAGAAAGACTCTATCAGAAGTACTCTGCACATTTTACAGATTCTTATTATGTCTATATAAATGATTCCCTTCTATACTACATTTTCTCCCTCCAATATGGTCCTGTACTGTAGTTACTTTTCTGTATATTATACTGTATTATATTATATTATGTTATATTATATTATATTATATTATATTATATTATATTATATTATATTATATTATACTATATGTAAGCCCATCAGATTAGAAGCTCTTAGAAGGCAGGATCACCTCTTATTCCCCTTTGTATCTCTCCACCTCAAGAATTTCAATCACAATGATTTAAAAGTAGAGGACAATTAGAAGTAAAACTTATTGACTCATTCTAATTATATCATTTTTAGGAATAGAATTAAAATGAAATTCCATATATTCATACTTTTTAAAAATTTTTTTCTTTTAATAACTCAAATTCCCAATCTCAGGAAGACAATCTAGAAATGTACAACCTTCACTACTGTATGTCAGTATGCTGAACTTCTCCCACTACGATCTCTCCTAGCATCTTCTTTGTTAACATCATACCTTATGTCAAAGCAGATGTTTAGACAAAGGTCATTGTTCAAGGTTGTTCTAGAGCAAAGAACACTTTCTTCCTTCCTTTTTCCAGGTGTCTTTCCTCAACAGTGTGGGAAAATGAATACTACATCCCAATTGCTCTATCAATCAGCTTAAAATAAAACCTAAAAAAAAAAAGCAGGTTTTTTTTTCTGTTTCCTCTTTTTGATTGAACCTTATGCACCAATTAGAAAGTCTGTGACTAGGACCTTAGCACTCTAAACAATTTTCTCCTCAGGTATTTCAGGAATTCCATTTGATTAAATTCTACAAGACATTCTTAAATTTCCATTATATTCCAGGAATTGTGCTAGTCACAAAAAAAGCAAAATAAAACAAAAAAATATATATAGTCCCTCCTTCACAAGGAGCTTAAATTCTATTATAATAGTAAAAAGAACCAGATGAAAACATGAAAGTGCAGGGCCCCCAAAGGAAAGACTAAAGAAAAGATTACAAAAGTCATGAGATCAAAGTTTTAGAGGTAGAAGGGATTTTAGAGAAGATTTAGTACAAACTTCTCATTTTACAAATGTGGAAAATTGGGCTCAGATTGGTTAAGTGACTTACTTAAGAACACTCAGTTAATAATTGGCAAAGCCGCAGGTTGAACCAAAATATTCTGCTCTTTTCCACTATATCACACTACTGTTGTGTTATTATTGATAGATATTTCAAAGACAAAGTCTTGATGGAGTCACAGTAGGTATTTGAGAGATGTCATATCTCCCAAGATTATACCTAGGGCAATGGTGTTATGAGCCAGAACCGGTTGCTATATGCTATACAAGTATATAGAACCCCTCAATATATTGTTATTGTGCACTCAAAAAAGTTGAATAATTTTGCATAACACATTCCATCTGGGATTTTTTTCCCTCTATTTGCACCTAAATTTGTGATTTTGGTCCCCAGTGAGTGATTGATATCTTAGGCCTTTCAGGCAACTCTATGGAGTTGCCCTCCTATCCTCTATCATAGGTTCTCAAAGTGGGTGATACACCTGCCTTGGAGGTTCTGAAATGATCCAGTGGGGTAGCCTCAGGTGCTATTGGGGGTGATAAACAAAAATAAGGGGGTAGTAAAAGCATAAGGAAAGAATAGAAGAGAAGAAAATTCTGAAAAACCATTAGTACATGTTTCAACTGTTGTGTAACAATGTTAAACTCAAAATGATTACATTATTTTCCAAAGAAACACAAAAAAAATGCAAGTTATAACCAATCAGTGGTTAAGTCCCCTGACAGGTCTTAACAAACAAATGTTGGCAGGTGAACATGTTACACTTTGTCAGGAAGTACAGCATGCATTGGCAGGAATATGTGTGTGTAATGACTTATTTACAAATTCTATATGATTACAGGACTCAATATAACATGATCAATATTTAATGCAGCAAACCACACAAATTTATAATAAATTATTTTTTTTTAATGCAATTTATTTATTTAACGTATTTGGTTTTCAGCATTGATTTTCACAACATTTTGAATTACAAATTTTCTCCCCATTTCTACCCTCCCCCCCACTCCAAGATGGCTTATATTCTGGTTGCCCTGTTCCCCAGTCAGCCCTCCTCTCTATCACCCCCCTCCCCTCTCATCCCCTTTTCCCTTCCTTTCTTGTAGGGCAAGATAAATTTCTACACCCCATTGCCTGTGTATCTTATTTTTTAGTTGCATATAAAAACTTTTTTTGTTTTTGAACATCTGATTTTAAAACTTTGAGTTCCAAATTCTCTTTCCTCTTCCCTTCCCACCCACCCTCCCTAAGAAGTTGAGCAATTCAACCTAGGCCACACATGTATTATTATGTATAACCCTTCCACAATACTCATGTTGTGAAAGGCTAACTACATTTTGCTCCTTCCCAACCCATCCCGCTTTATTGAATTTTCTCCCTTGACCCTGTCCCCTTTACAAAGTGTTTGTTTTGATTACCTCCACCCCCATCTGCCCTCCCCTCCATCATCCCCCCGCCTTTTATTTTTTTTTATCTTCCTCCCTCTTCTTTCCTGTGGGGTAAGACACCCAACTGAGTATGTATGGTATTCCCCCTCAGGCCAAATCTGATGACAGCAAGATTCACTCATTCCCCCCTCACCTGTCCTCTCCCCTCCTCCCATAGAACTGCTTCCTCTTGCCACCTTTATGCGAGATAATCCACCCCATTCTATCTCTCCCTATCTCCCTCTCTCAGTATGTTACTCTCTCATCCCTTAATTTCATTTTATTTCTTTTAGATATCTTCCCTTCATCTTCAACTCACCCTGTGTCTGCTCTCTCTCTTTAACATATATATATATATATATATATATATATACACACATATAAACACATATATATATACACATACATACACATACATACATATACACATAGATATATACATACATACACATTCACTTATATATATATACATAAACATATATATACACACACACACACACACACATATATATATATATATGCATATTCCCTTCAACTACCCTAATACTGAGGTCTCATGAATCATACTCATCATCTTTCCGTGTAGGAATGTAAACAAAACAGTTCAACTTTAGTAAGTCCCTTGCAATTTCCGTTTCTTGATTACCTTTTCATGCTTCTCTTGATTCTTGTGTTTGAAAGTCAAATTTTCTATTCAGTTCTGGTCTTTTCACTGAGAAAGCTTGAAAGTCCTCTATTTTATTGAAACTCCATCTTTTGCCTTGGAACATGATACTCAGTTTTGCTGGGTAGGTGATTCTAGGTTTTAATCCTAGCTCCATTGACCTCCGGAATATCACATTCCAAGCCCTTCGATCTCTTAATGTAGACGCTGCCAGATCTTGGGTTATTCTGATTGGGTTTCCACAATACTCAAATTGTTTCTTTCTGGCTGCTTGCAATATTTTCTCCTTGATCTGGGAGCTCTGGAATTTGGCAACAATATTCCTAGGAGATTTGTTTTTGGGATCTATTTGAGGAGGCAATCGATGGATTCTTTCAATTTCTATTTTGCCCTGTGGCTCTAGAATATCAGGGCAGTTCTCCTTGATAATTTCCTGAAAGATGGTATCTAGGCTCTTTTTTTGATCATGGCTTTCAGGTAGTCCAATAATTTTTAAATTATCTCTCCTGGATCTATTTTCCAGGTCAGTGGTTTTTCCAAGGAGATATTTCACATTGTCTTCCATTTTTTCATTCCTTTGGTTCTGTTTTATAATATCCTGATTTCTCATAAAGTCACTAGCTTCCACTTGCTCCAATCTCATTTTTAAAGTAGTATTTTCTTCAGTGGTCTTTTGGACCTCCTTTTCCATTTGGTTAATTCTGCCTTTCAAGGCATTCTTCTCCTCATTGGCTTTTTGGAGCTCTTTTGCCATTTGAGTTAGTCTGTTTTTTAAGGTGTTGTTTTCTTCAGTGTATTTTTCAGTATTTTTTTGGGTCTCCTTTAGCAAGTCATTGACTTGTTTTTCATGGTTTTCTCGCATCCTTCTCATTTCTCTTCCCAATTTTTCCTCTACTTCTCTAACTTGCTTTTCCAAATCCTTTTTGAGTTCTTCTATGGCCTGGGGCCAGTTCATGTTTTTCTTGGAGGCTTTTGTTGTAGGCTCTATGACTTTGTTGTCTTCTTTAGGCTGTATGTTTTGGTCTTCTTTGTCACCAAAGAAAGAATCCAAAGTCTGAGACTGAATCTGGGCGCGTTTTCGCTGCCTGGCCATATTCCCAACCAACTAACTTGACCCTTGAGTTTTTCAGTGGGATATGACTGCTTGTAGACTTACGAGTTCTATGTCCTACGTTTGCAGGGGAGGTGCCAGCTCTGTCAGAGCCGCACTCCTCCTTCCCCAAGGACCCCCAGTCCAGACTGGGCTTAGATCTTTGGCAGGCTGTGCACCCCTGCTCTGATCCGCCACTTAATTCCTCCCACCAGGTGGGCCTGGAGCCGGAAATAACAACAGCTGTAGCTGCCCCACCTCCGCTGCCCCAGGGGCTGGAAGCCGAACCGCGAACTCCTTCTACTCCCGCAGCTTTTACCACTAACCTTCTCCGCAGTCTTTGGTGTTTGTGGGTCGAGGGGTCTGGTAACTGCCGCAGCTCACATATTTAGGGCGCTAGGGCCCCCTCCGCCCGGCTTCTGGTCTGGATCGTCCACGCCGCTCAGGCTGGGCTCTGCTCCACTCTGTTCCCAGCTCCCAGCACCCAGCTCCGTGTGGAATAGACCTCACCCAGAGACCATCCAGGCTGTCCTGGGCTGGAGCCCTGCTTCCCTCTGCAGTTCTGTGGGTTCTGCCGTTCTAGAATTGGTTCAGAGCCATTTTTATAGGTTTTTGGAGGGACTCGGGTACGGAGCTCACTCTAGTCCGTGCTTACCAGCTGCCATCTTGGCTCTGCCCCCCTATAATAAATTATTAAATGTAAGATGTGCCATTTTAAAAAAATATTTTATATATTTTTTGAAATGAAGTAAATTTCAAAAAACAAAAAAGGGTGGAAGAAGTAGATTTACAAGGGGACACTGAGTTATTTTTTTAAAGGCGGTAGTAAGCCAAATAAGTTTGGAAACTTCTGCATCTAGTTAATGAATTGTAATCATATGCTTACCATTAAAAATAAGTCAGTAGATATAATTAGCTCTGAGCAAAGGCATTTACGGAAGATATCATAGAAAATCAACATCTATCAAAATGTCCATCTAAACTTGTGTCATGTTTTCCAAGAAATACAGTCATGTGTATGGAAAAGTGGCCTTAGAGGACAATGTTAGTGAGACACATTTACAGGATACGTGTGTTAACAAATATAATTAACAACTCCTGAAGGGTATTGAAGGGACCTGGTAATCTTTTTCTTTCTCTATATAGTCTGCTGAACTTGAGCCTCCCCTCAATTTCAGCATCTTTTTCTATGTGGGTTGCTATGCTAAGCTTCATGGGTTGATTCATCTTCATAGTCTGAATCTTTTATTTGCTATTTCTTGACTTCGGTTATAGGCTGATTTTCTGGAGGTATGTATCTCTCCTCCAACTAAATGGAGTTTCTCCTATTGATTTTTGAGCTGTCTGTTCAAAATGTAGGGCTGTGGTTCACACATGCACACACACACACACACACACACACGGACACGGATACTGACACACGGAGAGAGAGAGAGAGAGAGAGAGAGAGAGAGAGAGAGAGAGAGACAGAGAGAGAGACAGAGAGACAGAGAGATCACACTAAATCTCTACTGAAGGCTGTGGATTTTGTCCTTCATTCTCAAAGAAGACCATGGCATTAGGGAGATAATGACATGACTAGAAATTGACTTTGATTTGAGTGAGGGAGGGATGTGCAAATTCACCAACCTCACTTTCTCTTCCAGAGCCAGCTGGCTCTAGTGGCCAGATATTCATCAGGATGAGTGGAGATGGCCCAGGATGCAGGGGAAAACCTGGGCCCTTTTAAGCTAAGGTCTTTCCAGGTTCTCACTTTGGGTGAGATAAGGCCCATTCAGTGAAGAGGTCTCTTTAAAAATGAGTCAAGAGATGGCCCCTTCAATAAAAAATAATAAAATTGGGAGCGGAAAACCCTCAGAGATGCTGGCCAAAAGAGAAACAGTTACTATTAACAGTCACTCCAAACCATAAGGGCCCCAAAATAACCATCAAATTGTTGTTGGGCAGGGACCTATTGTCCAATCCATGAGATCCAGAATGAATTGGGTTTAAAGCTTGGTGCTTGAGAAAGAAATCTAGCCAGTCAACCTTAAGTTAGCTAGGTAGCTTTTGGCCATCAAAATTTACCTTCCTTTGGACAGAACACCCTAAGTGAAAGACAGGAAAGGAGAGGTGAGGAGAGGGAATGGGAGGGGACAGAACAAGACAGGACTGGGGGAGCCAAATTGCCCAACTGGAACTGGACAGCTGGGTCCCCATTTATGAAGCTTGGACTGCTCACAGGTTGTGACTTGTCCTTCATTCTTGAAGAGGACAATGACATCAGGGAGATGACATGACTTGCAATTGATTTTGATTTGAGTGAGTGAGGGCCACCAGAGGCAACTCCTGGCTTGCTACTAAATTCTGAATGAATGGAGTTGCCTAAGGCTTGGCTATTAAGTCAACAAGGGCATAGCTAATTTTTTCACTTAACCGATCATCTTAATAGATCATTACATTCAACTGAATTGAAGGGGATTGCACCTCAACATCCCTCTCCCTCACATTTAGAACAAACTCTATTTTACTTGGACTAGCATTAGAAAAGGACCAATGTGATAAAGTGGAAAGAACCCACATTCTAGAGTAAGATGACTCATTCTAGAGTAAGATGATTGTGTTTCAAATTTCACATCTGACAAGTACTACTAAGGTAATCCTGAGTAAGTTTCTTAACCTTCCAGGGCCACAGTTCCCTCAGATATAAAATGAGTTGATTAGAGTAAATTACTTCCAGCTCTAAATCACTGATCCTGTGACCTAAATTCATCCTTATGAAACTCTCTGAGTGTATTTTCTCCAACCTCCATAAGAATAATTTACGCCTGAATGTTTGTAGCATCCCTTTGTCTTGAGCTGATGGGGATATGGAAGGGCTTGGCTAAGATACAATGATATTTTATATACAATTCATATTGCCCATCCTGATATATTTAAAAACAGTAATTACTAGATTACTAAAACTTTCACAGTAGGCTCTTCTTCTATCAATTATCTCATTGATTTGAGTTGATTTTTTTAGATATATTGTATATAAAAGAACACAGAATACATATACAAATCAAGAATCAGTCAGAGCAATTAGTATACTAAATAGTGCCCATCAAATACTATTGTAATGAACTTACAATGAATGGATTTTTTTGAACTGGGATTTTGTTGTATTGAATATTGCTCAAAATGAGTGAATGTATAAATCTTTCCATGAGACGGAGATTTTGATTATAATGGTGTTTTGCTGTGTTGGAATTTGACCTCACATACTATAAAAGAAATTGCACTCTTGTTCTTGCTTAAATTTTCGAGATATTATTTTTAATTTAACAAGGACACAGGATTTGCTAATGAGGTATTGCATGGTTAGTAATTTGAACTCTTACAAAGGAAAGGATACAATGATAATTAGGGCCACTGGGACAAAGACAGTAATGGTGATGTGTGTACTATCTACTGCCCTCCCTTTATTTTTTACAACTCAAGGGTCTAAATTGAATCTCTGGAAATCCAGTATTCCCATTAAAATGACTATTGTTATCTAATTGCTCACATCATTTCTTGATTTGCTCAAAGAAATGTGCTGTGTTTTCACTGTGATGTAGGAAACTGGTAATATGTTGTATCTACTCCAAATTAAATGAAGAATGTGACTTGGGTAATTTTGGTACATATTTTCACTTAACGATCCCAGTAACAAAGGTGGTTAATAGTTAAGAAAATGAGGCCTACAAGGAAAAGCTAAGGGATCTTGGATTGTTCAGTTGTGTGCAGTCAGAAGGTTAACTATAGTAGGAAGGTTTGGAGCCAGTTGCAGCACTGGTCCTAGAAGTGGGTGAAACATTGAGAGCTCTGCCTAGAGTGATTTAGGGTATGCCTACACATTTCTCCTCCTTCACTACCTTTCCATACATTCCTTTCCATTTTCAAGTTCCTCCTTTGGGTTAAAAGAGTAGCACTTAATGTTTAACAATCAACTAAAACCTATGAATGCCTTTTTAGAATGCTATTTTAAAATTCATATGGTAAAATGCATAGTCTTAAAAGGAAATCAATTATATTGAAATAAATATGTATTTTTCCATCCAGGTTCACCAACCCCCTGAAATTCATCTACTCACTTTTTGCTTGGGGGATTCTGTAGCTAGAGAATCGCTGGGTTAAAATCTCCAGAAAACTGGTACTAAAATACACGTACTGACAGAGGCAGAAGGTGAGGTAAAACTTTTCCAGTAGCTTATTATTATGAATGTGTTATTAGTTAACTTATTAACATCATAGTAGAGAACCTGAAGGATAGGACAAAACAGGCACATTTTGATATGGGAGGTTCAGAGAAGCATGGCAGCATTCTAAATTATCTTAAGGATGTAGGACTTAACAAGACTAAAATGTTCATCTCTGGAACTTTAGGATGGGGGTAGGGATGGGGTCCTGCAAGTAATGGAGGAATGAAAAGAGGGAGAAACAGGACATAATCAGTAAGGATACAAAAGAAAAATTATCTCTCTTCCACAATTTAGTCTATATTTTGCCTTCTCTGGCTGTTAGCTATGTGTATTGAAGGCAGAATAAAACTAATTCATTCCTTGAGGGAAAGTAAGTAAAAAGAGCTTACTTTGTGGAAAAGGATATTGGGGAAGATGAATGTGGGGAAGAATTCCCTATACAAATTCACCTTCACCTAAGAACAAAACCAGAGTTTTAACTAGGGCAGGCCACTAAGATTTTTCTCAAGGGTGTTGAAATTTAAAGGGAACTGAGAACACGTGCATTCCTTTTACAACACAGAAATAGCTGAGTTTAGTATTTGATTAACAAGAATAATTAAAGTAGTAGGAAGCCAATAGAAATCTGGGTCCTATACCCATCATAGCCCCTGTACCCTCATCCCTATGCATAAACATTGATAGTGTCCTTGAATAAAGTAACTTTTTGGTGTCTTAGAATCTATCTCCATCTTGCCTCATTTTAATGGTTAAAGAGCCAAAATACTTCTTATGATGATGAAAAAGATATTGTCTAAGTGATGATCTTCTTGTACAGTCTGTAGAGAAAGGAATATGCAGGACTACAGAGATCTAGGATTTAAAAGTGAACTTTGGAGTCCATAGTCCATGAGAAATTACTCTAGTTCACTACAATTGTAGATACGTGTTTCTTACTTCAACTTCTTATTGTGTTTAATGCAGAGATATAGCATAGTGTACTAAAAGTTATGAATTTAAAGCCAAAAGATGGATTCAATCCCCAGTTGTGACAAATCACTTATGTGACCTATATAAGTCACTTATATAAGTCACTTATTCTCTGACTCAGTTTTCTCGTACTAAAAATGAGTGGATTGGACTAGATGACCCTTAAAGTCTCTTTCAATTCTAATTACGATTCTGTGATACTAAGTAAGGCAAATGTTTTGACCATGAATTAGTAACATGGTTTCCTGTCATTAAGGAGAATCTGGAAAAGGAAACAGATTTGTTACTTCTTATCATTATTGTTTTAACAAACCTGATCTTTGTTTAATGTTTTGTATGTTTTTCTGATTGCAGAAGTACCACGTTGGAGCCAAGAAGCTTTTTTGAGAGGTAGGAACTAACTTCATATATCCTAGGAGCTAAACACTGAATGGGGCTCAAGACATTTTAAAAATCTCATTAATTGCACTTCAAAAATTGGAACTAGTCGCTGGGGGTTAATAGATGAGGTCCTGAGCCATGGGTTTACAGAAAGTTAAGGAGCTTGGGGATCATCCAATTCGACATCCTTATTCCACAGATGAGGAAATGATTTCCATTATTTCTACATGTTCCTTTATTGACCTCTATACTATTGAATCACATTATGTTTGCAATGTGTAATTTACACATTCCTTTGCACACATTAGATAAATAGTGTAGTTTAATGGATTGGGTACTGGATTGGAGTCAGAGAGATGTGGGTTCAAATCCCACCTCTGATACTCCCTTGCCATGTAACCTAGATCAAAACCTCTTACTTCTCTTAGCCACAGTTTATACATACATAAAATGGAGAAATTATACGTGCAGTAGCATTTGAAAACACGAAAGTTCCATAAAAGCACTTCCTCACGAACAGTTCTCTATGACATAGTTTAGGAAGGAGATCTATATGCTGAGGAGTTTTGAGAGAAGGAAAACCGGGATGGTAAAGAACTTTGAAGCTATGTCATGTGAGGATTAGTTGAAGAAATCAGTCTGATGAGGAGAATCAGGGTGGGGAAATGGCTGCAAATCTTTGAATATTTCAAGAGCTGCCATGGGAAGAGAAATTAGACATTATTGGTTTGACCTCATAGACCAAGGCTTGAAAAAGTGAATGGAAATTTCAAAAATGTAAGTTTGTTTTTAATTCTAGGAACATGTTCTTAACAATTAACCCTGTCAAATCACTATTGTTTAGAGAAATACAATTTAAAACAACTCTGAGATGCCACTGCAAACCTATCAGATTGGCTATTACAGAAAAGGAAACTGATAAATATTAAAGAATGTATAAAATTAGGGCACATACACTGTTGGTAGAGTTGTGAAATGATTCAAGCATTCTGGAGAGCAATTTGGAACTATGCCCAAAGGGCTTTAAAACTGGGCATACCCTTTGACTCAGCAATAACACTACTAATTCTGTATCCCAAAGAAATATTTTTAAAAGAAAAGGACATATATGTATAAAAATATTTATAGCAGCTTTTTTATGGTGGCAAAAAAAATTGGAAAGTAAGGGAATACCCATTAAGTGGGGAATGGCTGAACAATTTGTAGCATATGGTTGTGACGGAATACTGTTATGATATAAGAAATGACAAGTAGAATGCTTTCAGAAAAACCTGGAAAGACTTACATAAACTGATGCAAATTGAAGTTAGCAGAAGCAGGAGAACATTTTACCCAGTAGCAACAATATTGCTATTGTGAATGACTTAACTAGTCTCAGAAATACAATGATCCAACACAATTCCAAACAACTTATGTTGAAAAATGCTATCCACCTCCCAAGAAAGAACTGCTGGAGTCTGAGTACAGACTGAAGCATACTTTTATTTTTTTGGTGTTCTATTGGGAGCAGGGGTGTTCTGTGTTTTCTTTCACAACATGACTAATATGGACGTATGTTTTGTACAACTACACATGTACAATCTCCATCAACTTGCTTACCTTTTTGATGAGGAAGGAAAGGAGAAAGGGAAGGTGGGAGAGAATTTGGAATCCAAATTTTAAAAAAAAGAATGTTTAAATTGTTTTTAAATGTAATTTGGAAAAAAAGATTAAAAATAAACCCGCCCAAAATTCAATGGACTACTTCTAGGGGAAATGATTCCTCCTTAAAGATTTTAAATCACAAGATCAATGGCTACTTCTCAGATACGTAATAAGGAGAATCTATTTCAAGTACAGGTTGGAATGGATGGCTACTGAGGTCCGTAACAGTTTCAGATTCTATAATTCTGTTATGTTTTATATTGTCACTTACACATGAAAGATCACTGTTATGGCCTGATACATTAATCAATTTATTTTCTAACATGTTAAACCTACCAAGTTCCCTCCTGATAGAACCTGGAGAGATGAGCACACAGAAATTCAGAAGAATCGTTGCAATTGGCTCTTGGTTTTATAAATACTCCCCCCACTTTGAAAAGCTAAAATAGTACAATTGAGTGACCTACATAACAGATGTAACATTATTTGGGGCCTCTCAGAAGAATGGTTGATTTATAATTGGACTTTGAGAGACAGTGAGTTTTTGACTAAGTGGGAAGACAGCATAAAAATAATAGATCTGAAATGGATGTACTGTTACATATAGTTGTATTCTTCAAAAGAAATCATTGTGTTTTGAAACAGGTATGTTCTGCAAAGGTCACAGTTTTCCTAAGTATAGTATTTTGTGGGAATTATTTCTCTGAGATATATAGGACAATAGAAAACAAGGCTATATGTATATATATACATATATATATTATATATTATATAATATATATATATATAATTATAGTAGAGATCTTCATAAGTCACAAAGCAAAGTTTGACTGGATGGGAGAGATCTGATTGGAGAAACACAATCTTCATGAATAGAAAGACATCTTGGTGCCTTTTGAGATTGATAAAAATGAAACATCTCTGAAAGGACAAAGAAGTTTGCTTTTCAGAAGTTAATGTAGCTTCTGCCTAATTTTCACATCTTTCAATCAGTTATAGCTTTGGATCTGAATTGAAAGGAAACAAACCAAAAAAAAAAAACTATAGCTTTATCCCAAGGGGGAAATAAGTTAGCTTATCAGTAATTTAAGGTAGAAGATAGAAGAAGGTGCGTCTAGTCTCTGCTCAGTAAACACATTACACAACGCTATCTAGGAAAACAAAACAAACCAAAAAACCCAGCACATCCAAATAAAAACTCTCTAGATTTAGGGTCCCTAAAAGAAATGTCTGGGAAAAGCTAAAAAGTGGTCAGAGGAAACCAGAGGAAGCACGGAAAAGTGAAGAAAGACTGGCAATTTGAATGAAAAGAGGTATAGGTATGAACTTTTCCTTTGAAGTAGCTAAGTAAAAAAAAAAATTTCTCCAGTTCCAATGTATACCTGTGTTGCTTCAATTATATGTTTTCATTTCTTTCTTCTACACGTAGAACTTATATTTCCAAAACTCACTCTACTTCATCTCCCTTCAAAACAAAACAAAAACTGAGAATTCGCAAATCCTCCTACTGTTTTAGTTATGTTACATACTCACATTTATCTAAAGGATTGTTGAGTGCATACATAGGTGATTGATACCGATCCTGTGGCATGTGAGCCTGCACAGAATTTCCACTCAACTCTTCCAACAAAATAACTTAGACATTTTTTTCTTTTTAGTTTTCTCTTATATTCTCATCAAGCAAAAAAAAAATATCAAAAACAGGAAGAACAAGACCAAAAGTCACCTCATCCTTTTGTCCTGGGACAATTCATATAACCTAGCAGGGCCTCAGCGTATCTCATTTGTATAATAAAGCATTTGAACTCAATAGAATCTAAGAAGCCTTCTAACCACAAGTCTTCCCACCAGCATCTTCCTTCTGTTATCCTGCCTAATCCTAACAAAGTTCCTTGAGTTTGTTTTGTTTTTTGTCCTCTTTCTCTTTCCTTATCTCTCTCTCTGTCTCTGTCTTTCTCTCCATCTCTCTCTCCCTCTCCCTTTCCCTCTCTGTCATTTGACCAACCCTTTTCCTAGTTAGCTAAGAGTGTGATGACTAATCCTACCTATTCTGCCCATTCATCTGCCCTTCTATTTCAATGTCATTTATTTGTGATGCCCGTAACAAGAAATGTGTTCATGACATACCATTTTATACTCTTCATCCTTTTAAGAACATTCTAAGATCTATTCTTACGATTGCTAATTCTCAAGAGAAACATTGGAATGCAGTTGAAATTACTCTATAATGTGAGTCTAGGGCCTCATCTTGTCCTTTGCCTTTTCCCTTTACACTTATTGTTTTGATATGACTTCATCTCCTTTGAACCTGTGTTCAACTCTTTCTGTGACATGCTCAATTCACCCCATTCCCAATTACTTCCTTTCTACTCCCAGTGGGAATTGAACCAGAGATACAAAATCACATTTTGGAGAAATTATTTTATCCCCAAAGAGGCTTTCTGGAACACTATATTCTTACTCCCTCTTGCCTTTTGGGAATCACTTCTCAAGGCTGTAAAAACAATGTTTTTCCGTTCTTTTGGCAAGAAGTAATTCTTATGCATCCTTCTGTGATCTGCCTCTCCCCACACTCAATATTCTATCTGTACTCTTCCACTACTGTGAATGTAAGGAGAGAAATTTAAATCATTTTGTCCACTTTTCTTCTTGTATCTTGACAAGTCTTTCCCTAAGCCCCTCTGCTTGCTCTACCAAGAAAAG
The DNA here is from genome assembly GCF_011100635.1 of Trichosurus vulpecula. Taxonomy (NCBI): domain Eukaryota; kingdom Metazoa; phylum Chordata; class Mammalia; order Diprotodontia; family Phalangeridae; genus Trichosurus; species Trichosurus vulpecula. Next base: position 222,233,199 of record NC_050575.1, on the reverse strand, counting down.
TTCTTTTATATTATTCTATTATCTAAGGTATTTATTTACATTCAGATTTTTTTTCGTGAAATATTAACTTATTAGACTGCCATAGCGTTTTGATTTTTTCACACTTTTTGTTTCCTTAGAATCTTTATTGCATTATCATTCTCCTGTCCCTATTTCTTAAAAAATATTCATATTTTCAAAAAAGTAAGTCAAATGATGGAAAAAACCCTTTCCCCTTGTGAAATTGTAGGCTTTTTCATATTTATAGTGAAATAAACATTGTATTTCTTAATCTTACATTGTTATAATTTTATTATATGAACTCAAATATTAGCTTGTGATATGACATGAAAGAGACATTTTCATAAAAAAACCTAGAAGAACTTTTATCAACTTTTACAATACAAAGTAAAGTGTGTAGAATTAAGTGAATTATTTATATAATAGTAACAACATTATAAAGACAAATACTTTTGAAATATTTTAGAATTGTTATTAATGTAATGACCAATCATGATTCCAAATAACTGATGATGAGTCATATTACCCAGATCCTGATAGACATGATGGACTCTGTGAAGGATAAGACAGAAATACCCTGCTGCCTGGTCTGCCTGATGCGAATCTTACTCGACACCTGTCCATATTCTGCTAACTTAGCAAAGTAATGTTACTAAAGTAAAGCTCTGAACATGTCAAACACCCATTTACCCTGCCCCATTTTTTTCTGTTCAATGTTTATGATGCATATCCTGCTCAACTTTGGTTCCTTTTATTTCCTTTCCTTTTCTTTTATTATTTTTTTGTAAATAGTATTCTTTTCAATTACATGTAAAGATAATTTTCAACATTCATTTGTATAAGATCTTGAGTTTCAAATTTTTCTCCCTCCTTGCTTACCTCTCATCCTGCCTACCCAAGACATCAAGCAATCCAATATTGTTTATACATGTGCATTTATGTTAAACACATTTCCACTTTAGTAATGTTATGTAAGAAGATAAAGGACAAAAAGAAAAAAAAAACAGGAAAAATGTGGAAAAAGTATGCTTTGATCTGCATTCAGATTCTGTATTTCTTTTCTCTGGATATGGATGGCATTTTTTATTATGATTCTTTTGGAGTTGTCTTGGATAGTTGTATTGCTGAGAGGAGCTAAGTCTATCATAGTTGATCATTGAGCAATGTTGTTGTTACTGTATACAGTGATCTCCTGATTCTGCTCTCTTCACTCAGCATCAGTTCATTAAAGCCTTTCCAGGTTTTTCTGAAATTTTCTTGCTCTTCATTTTTTATAGCACAACAGTATTCCATTAAATTCATATACTACAACTTGCTCAGCTATTCCCCAACCGATGGGCATCTCCTCAGTTTTCAATTTTCTTTTGCCACCACAAAAGAGCTTCAATAAATATATTTTTTCATACATGTAGGTCCTTTTTTCCTATTCTATGATATCTTTGGGACATAGACCTAGTAGTATTATTGGTGAGTCAAAGGTATGCACAGTTTTATAGCCCTTTGGGTATAGTTGCAAATTGCTCTCCAAAATGGTTGGATCAGCTCACAACTCCACCAACAATGCATTAGTGTTGCAATTTTCCCACATCTCCAGAACTTATTATTTTCCTTTTCTCTCACATTAGACAATCTGATAGGTGTGGGATGGTACCTCTATTTCTTCTTGCTGAGTTTTGTTGGTAATATATAGAAATGCTTATTATTAATGTGAGTTTATTTTGGATCCCCTTACTTTGCTAAATTTGTTAATTATTTCCAGTAGTTCTTTAGTTGATTGGCTAGGATTCTCCAAGCAAACTATCATTGCATTTACAAAGAATGCTAGTATTGTTTCCTCATTGCCTATTCTAATTCCTTCAATTTCTTTTTCTTTTCTTATTGCTAAAGCTAACACTTCTAGTACAATATTGAGTAATAGTCGTGATAATGAGCATCCTTGTTTCACTCCTAATCATATTCTGAAGGCTTCTAGCTAATCCCATTACAGATAATGCTTGCTGATGGTTTTAGATAGATACTACTTATCATTTTAAGGAAAGCCCCATTTATTCCTATGCTCTCTAAAGTTTTTAGGTCCTATATTTTCTCGAAATATTTTTCTGCGTCTCTTGAGATAATCATTATTTCTGTTTTTTTTATTGATTCAGGTTTCTTTTAAAGGCATGACCTTTTCTTTTTCGAAAATATCCAGTGAATTTCTTTAATGCTTATATTCACCTTTTCAGGATCTGCTTTTTATTTTAGGGCTTGCCAAATAATCTTTATTTATCAAAATGATGAATTGCTTAATTTTCCAAACTTTATTTTGTTTCCTTTCTTTGCTTTCTTGCTGACTGCAAATGTATTCTTTGTTATAATAATGCTAAGTACTGATTATGACTTCTCTTGGTGAGCTGAACATGAGTTTTGATTCTATCTATTCAGTGAATATCTTTTCTGTCACATATATATTTAAAACTTGAATAATTCAGGCATTGTGTGCTTAAATTGGTGTGGTAACTACTTCTATCAACCTACACTTTACCCTCTCTACAAGCCAGTTTGTAGCCTTCCAGATGTGTTCTAGCTGAACTTTTTGATCACTCTACTAAATGTAATGATGATAATCTTCTGCCAAGAGAAACAAAGTTCATATCCTTATATTTGAGCTCCAAGATGTTACATTTTACTAGACCTCATTTTATTCTTCTGTAAAAGCATTCATGAAGATAGGATCACCCACATGTCACTATGAGGATTTGGGATAAAATTTTAGGGGAGACGATCAAATAGTTTGAATTGTTCCTTAAATTAAGAATCACAAAGAGCTTTTACTGATTCATGTTCCTGGATTTCTTTAACATATTCTTTGAACCAGAATGGAAAAGCTATCCATTTCTTGCAGGTTAGAATCATCTAGAAAAATCCATACAGTTGAGTATTTAAAAATGGATTATAACTTATTGTGGTCAGGTTCTGCAAGGTGATGAGCTCTGAGACAAAGGGGACTCATGATGTATGATTGTCTGCTGTGTACACACCTGAGGTAATATTTTAAATGCAAAATTGGAAGGAGAAAATAAATTCTGAAAAAAGCTAGTTATTTATGGGCAGCAATAGATAACACATTTAAATTAAAGTAATAATTTATTCTATTTTAGATGACCAAGAAAGTCTGCATCCCTGGTTATTACTATTAAGATAGAATTATAGTAAGGAAAGGAACATGGTTCAGAGCCAGATAATGATAAACATGTTAGCACGCATTGTGATGCTACATTATTAAAATCTAACCTCGGACATATTATCAAAGAAATATAATCAGATCTGAGTGCACAGTAGGTGTTCATTAAATCTACATTAATTGATTCATTTCCCCCCTCCTCCCCCCGCCACGGTCAAGAAGTTTCTAGTGTGTGGTGCTAATGAGATCATGGTATTAATCCTTGTACCAATGGGTTTGTCAACAAGATATAAGGGAAAAATAGTTTGATGAGATCTCACTTCCAAGTACCCACTACATAGTGGCCACTCCTTAGGATATGGTAAGGGGATTCAGCTTTGCCTAATAAGTCAGTGCTAGGTTAGAGAGGGATTTCACTTTTTTCCATTGCTTTCTACGTCATTCTCATAAACACTGAGTTCTAGAGTAACATAAATCACAATACTAGGCAAAAAGAAATAAACCTGTAAAAATCACATAGGATCACAGGGAAAAATTAGAAAAAAGTATTAGAGATGTTCAGAGCCATGATGCCAGTTTAGAGGCAGGAAACCAGCTAACTCTCACAATATTCCCCTCCAAACAACTTTGAAACAACATGTCGAATCAAATTCTGTAGTGGAGCTAAAAAAAAGTCAGGGCAAGACTATTTTTCCAGCACTAGACAGCTTAGGATGTTGGTGGAAGAGGTATGTGACACCTGGTTCATGGACACCTAGAGCTAATACAGGGGCAACAACAACAGTGAGTCTTGGAGGCAGCTGCAACAGTAGCAGCACCAGTTCCTGGAGCTCTAAGAAAAGAGACGGGAAGGGGATTTGATAATTGATCAGAAAGAGAATGCTGGGGATCTTGAGCTGACACTGGACTCAGGACTGACCACTGTGTCAACTCCCATATGAGGCTCTATGTTGCACTTCCTGGGCAGAGAAGAGCATTTGCACTAAGTCATAAGAAATAAGAGTCCTGGTCACCATTTTACAGTCAAGAGGAGCACTGGCACTTGCAGCTGAAAAGGAACAAGGGCCCTTCTTGGCTGAAGGCCAGATTGTAGACCAGGAGGACAGTGACCACATCTTTTGCAAGACTACACCATCTTGGAAGCACCAAAAAATACAGAGCCAAGAAACTAGTTCTGAAAACAGCATCTCAAAACACAGGAAAATTGGAAGAGTTCCTCCCCACTCACAGTTAAGCAGAGCCCAATTTTAACATAAAGTTCAAATTCAAGAAATAGACTGGAAAAATGAGCCAAAACAACAGGAAAAAAGCCAGACCATTACAAAGCTGTATGATGACAGGTAATATCAAGACACAAGTTCAGAAGAAAACAAAATTGTGAAAACAACTCAAAGCAAAGCATCAAAGAAAATGCAAACTGGAAACAAGCCCAACAAAACTCCATATAAAGCTAAAGAAGGAGATAAAAGTAAAACTGGAAAATTGGAAAAATAATAAAAAGGGGTAGAATAAAATAAGGAAAAAGAATTAACAGGTTGGTGATAGAGGCACAAAATGGTGAAGAAAATTATACCTTAAAAAACAAATTGGCCAAATTGTAAAAGAAGTACAAAAATCCACTGGAGAAAAGAACTCCTTAAAAGCAGAAATGACCAAATTGGGTGGGTGAGGGGGAGTACAAGAACTCACTGGAGAAAATAACTCCTCAAAACTTAGAAGTGGGCGTATAGAAGCTAAAATAGAAGACAATGCCAAATATCTCATCAGCAAAAGAAGTAATCTAGAAAATAGTTCAAGGAGAGATAATTTAAGAATTTTTGGACTACCTGAAAACCACGATTAAAAAAAAAAGATCTGGGGGGCAGACCTAAGATGGCAGTGTAAAAGCGGGGACTTGCTTGAGCTCTTCCCTAAATCCCTCCAAATACCTGTAAAAATGACTCTAAAAAAATTTTAGAGCTACAGAACTCACAAAATGACAGAGTGAAAAAAGTCTCCAGCCCAAGACAGCCTGGAAGACTGAGGGGAAGGGTCTATAACACAAGGCTGGGAGCAGAATGCAGATGAGACTACGCTCTGCCGGCATAGACCTGGCCATAACAGACGTGGCAGAGCAGGCCTCAGGGCATCAAATAACAGCAAGCTGTGGCAGTTTCCAGATTTCTAAATCCACAAATGCCAAAGACAACTTCAAAGGTCAGTGGGAAAACTCTGTCAGAACTGGGTGAGAGAAGAGTGTAGTCTGGCCCCAGGTGCAGGGTGGCAGAAGCAGTAGCAGCAGCAGCAGCAGCAGCAGCAGCAGGAGCAGTGGAAGCAGCTGCTTCTGGAGCTCCAGGCCCACAGACATTGAGGGGATCAAGTGGCTGATCAGAGCAGGAGTGCTTTTTTGCTGGCACTGAGGCAGGATTCTCTTGCTTTGCCCTGCTTGGATCTGGGTTACAGTTCTGGGTGGCCATCCTGGGGTGAGGAGGAGTGATGGTGTGGCAGAGCTTGTAGTGGTTGTGGATAGGGAATCCTTCTAGCATTTCCAGGGCAGAGAAGAATGCTTGAGGTCACTCACAGACCAAAGCACAGGCCAATAGAGGAGTAAACACCTCTCCTTGGATCATATCAGCTCAAAATTCAAGTAACTGTCTGAGAAAATGAGCAGTGTCAAAAAAACTCAGACTATAGAATCTTATTTTGGTGACAAAATCAAAACATACAACCAGAAGAAGAAAACAAAGTCAAAGCTCCTACATCCAAAGCCTCCAAAATATAAATTGGTCTGAGGCCATGGAAGAGATCAAAAAGGAGTTTGAAAATCAAGTAAGAGATGTAGGGGAAAAATTGAGAAAAGAATTGAGAGGGATACAAGAAAATCATGAAAAAAAAAACAAGTCAACAGCTTGCTAAGGGAGATCCAAAAATTACTGAAGAAAATAACATCTTAAAAAATAGACTAACCCAAATGGCAAAAGATTCCAAAAAGGCAATGAGGAGAAGAATGCCTTGAAAAGCAAGATTAGCCAAAGAGAAAAGGAAGTCCAAAAAATCACTGAAGATAATAATTTCTTAAAAGTTAGAATGGAACAAATGGAAGCTAATGACTTCATCAAGAAATTATAAAACAGAGCAAAAAGAATGAAAAAATAGAAGGTAATGTGAAATATCTCATTGGAAAAACAACTGACTTGGAGAATAGATCCAGGAGAGATAATTTAAAAATTATTGGACTATCTGAAAGCCATGATCCCCTCAGTTTCCAATTTGTTGCCACCACAAAAATATTTTTGTGCATGTAGGACCGTTTCCCTTTTTTGTTATCTTTTTTTTTAATTGTTGTTTTCAACATTCATTTCCACAAGGTTTTGAGTTACAGATTTTGTCCCAATCTCTACTCCTCACCCAAAACAGCATGTATTCTGATTGCCCTTTTCCTCAATCGACCCTCCCTTCTATTATCCCACTTCTCCCCAACCCTTATCACCTTCACCCTTAGTTTCTTGCAGGGCCAGATAGATTTCTATATTCCATTGCCTGTATATTTATTTCCCAGTTACATGTAAAAACAATTTGTTTTTAGAACTTTGAGTTCCTAATTCTCTCCCTTCTTCTATCCCCACCCACCCTCATTGAGAAGGCAAGCAATTCAATATAGGTTATACATGTACGATTATGCAAAACACTTCCATCTTAGATCCACCCCTGTTATATTTTAGTTTCACAGACCTATTTGGAGTATTGTTGGCTCAAAGGGTATGCACAGTTTTGTAGCCCTTTGGACATATTTCCAAATTGCTATCCAGAATGGTTGAATCGGTTCACAACTCTACCAACAACGTATTAGTGTCCCAATATTTCCACATATCTAACGTTTATTATTTTTATATTTATTATTTTTCTTTCCAGTCACATTAGCAAATCTGAAAGGTATGGGGTGATACTTCAAAAATGTTTTAATTTGCATTTCTCTAATCAGTGGTAGTTTAGAGCATTTTTTCAGGTGACTATAGATAGATTTAATTTCCTCATCTCAAAATTGCCTGTTCATATGCTTTGACCATTTATCAATAGGGAAATGACTTGTATTCTTAAAAATTTGACTCAGCTCTGTATGTATGTTAGAAATGAGACCCTTTTCAGAAACACTGGCAGTAAATAGCTTTCTGTTTCCCTTCTAAATTTGGTTGAATTGATTTTGCTTATGCACACTTTTTTTAATTCAATGTAATAAAAATCATTCATTTTGCACTTCACAATGTTCTCTTGTTTTGTCATAAATTATTCCTTTCTCCATAAATCTGACAGGTGAAGTATTCTTCACTCTCCTAATTTGATTATGGTATCAACCATTATGTCTAAATCTTGTACCCATTTTGATCTTATTTTGGCATATAGTATATGATGTTGGTCTATGCATAGTTTCTGCTATACTGTTTTCTATTTTTCCCAACAGTTTTTATTAAATAGTGCATTCTTATCCAAGAGGCTGGAGTCTTTGGATTTATAAAACAGTAGATTACTATATCATTGACTACTGCATCTTCTCTACCTAATGTATTCCACTCATCCACCACTCTATTTCTCAGCCAATACTAAATAGTTTTGTTGGTTGCTGCTTTATAATACAGCTGTAGATCTGGGATGGTTAGGCCACCTTCCCTTGCATTTCTTTTTATTAATTCCCTTAATATTCTGGACCTTATATATAAATGTAACCAGAATGGCCTTTGTTTTCTTTGAATGACTCAGCTTACCTCATTGAGCCTCTGGACACTGTGGCTTGCTCTTCTGGGGCAGGAAGCCCAAAGAGCATGCCAGGAAGCAGACAATTTCCTGTGTGATGAGTCATGGGGCTGGCTGAGGGGAGGTATTAGCTCCAGAACCCAGTCTACGCTAGGGGGAGGGGCCAAGTCAAGAACCAATCGGCCCTGGTCATTCAGGCGGTGCTTGATGATGTCAAAAACTCTATAAGAGGGGAGAGGACAGCTTGAAGCTCTCTTTCTCTTTCCTTTTCTGGTTGATGTGGGAAGCAGCAGCAAGCAAGCGTGACTCTGGGCCAGCCCTTGCACTCGGGCCGAGCCCAGATGTTGGTAACTATGAATTGTATTGGGTCTGTCTGTTGATATTTGTAATTTATTTGTATTTTGGTTTTGAGGTTCAGGGTGCTGGTTTCTTTTTCCCCAGAACTAAATGAATGTTTTGAACCTCAGGGTGCTGTTTTTTTTTCCCCTGAAGTAAGTCAATGAATCTGTATTTCGTCTGTCTCTTGATGCTTATCTGTATGCTCCCCTGAACTAACTGAATGCTAACTGAATACTGGCGTTTTCCCCTGAACTAAATGAATGTTGTCTGTATGCTAAGTGAATGCTGGATTAAAGTAAGCTGGTCAACCCCTTCACCGTGCTTTCCTTGTTTAAGCAGATAAAAAGAACCTGTGCTTTTCCAGTGTCCCGGCAGCGTCCTGGGTGCATCTTACACCCCCACAGAAGCTGCTAGCTGGGTTGTTAAAACAATAAAATAATTTTGGTAGTTTGAGTGATGTGATGCTGAATATGTAAATTAAGTTAGATAGGATTGTCATTTTTATAATATTAGCGCAGTATACCTATGAGCAACTGATCAAATAGAGGACTTTCAAGCATTCCTGATGAACAGACCAGAGCTGAATGAAAATTTCACATTCAAACAGAAGAATCAACAACAGCATGAACAGATATAAAATAGAGATATCATAAGGAACTTAAGAAGATTAAATGTATATATGCTTACACGGGAGTAAGATGCATGTACCTCATAAAAAAGTTGTCATATTAAGGTAGTTAGAAGGTCTTTACATAGGCAGAGGTGGTGGATGTTTCAGCAGCTAGGTGGCAGAGTGTATAGAGTGCTGGGCCTGGATTCAGATAGACACATTTTCCTGAGTTCAAACCTTCCCTCAGGTACTTACTAGCTGTGTGATCCTGGACAAGTCATTTAATGCTGTTTGCCTCAGTTTCCTCATCTGTAAAATGAACTGGAGAAGGAAATGGCAAACCACTTCAGTATCTTTTGAAAGAAAACCTGGAATGGGGTCATAAAGAGTCTGACATGACTGAATATGAATTTGAATTAATTATATTGGTGATCACATGAAGGTGTTATAAAGAGCGATGCTTTGGGATAAATGGAAAGGGGGAGCAAAAATAGAGAAAATTAACTCCAATAAAAGAATAGCACAAGGAAGAGGTTTAACAGTGGAAAGGAATATGGGGGAGAGTAATGGCTGTTGGTACTTGAACTTTGAAACTTAATTGAAATTGGTTCAAAGAGAAAAGAATGCATAAACACACTCAGTTGCATATGGAAATCTATTTTACTCAAAAGAGAAGTTGGACAGGAAGGGGATACGAGAAATAGGAAGATAAAATGAAAGTAGTGTTAAAGGAGGCAGTGAACAGGAGGAAACCAGACTTTGGAGGAGAAACAAAGTAAAAAGAGAGAAGGAGAAAAAAAGAAAATAGGGAAATACGCAGTTATCATAATGGTGAACATGAATGAGTTGAACTCACACATTAAACAGAAATGGATTGTAGCAAAGATGAGAAACAATAATAAGTTGTAAACAAGAAACATACTTGAAAAAGAAAGACACATATAAAGAGATAATTAGAGAAAACTATATTTTGCTAAGGAGTACAAGAGACAGTGAAATAATATCAATACTAAATATAACTACACCAAATAGTGTAGCATACAAATTCTTAAAGGAAAAGTCAAATAAATGAGAGGAAGCAACAGACAGTAAAACAATTCTAGTGATGCACCTCAAATTTCCCCCTCTCAGAAGGAGATAAATATACCTATAAAATAAATAAGAAAAAAAGTAGAATTTTAGAAAAGTTACACATGATAGACTTATGGAGAAAAAGGAATTGGATTAGAAGGAAATATGCCTTATTCTTTGCTGTACATGGAATTTTCACAAAAACCGACCGTGTCTTAGGGCATAAAACCCCAAGAAGCTAATGCAGAAAAGTTAAATGCACCCTTTTCATAGCATAATAGAAGAAAATTACTTTCACTAAAGTGTCTTAGAAGTATAGATTAAAAATGAATTGGAAACAAAATAATATTATACTAATGAATAAGTATGTCAAAGAATAAACCATAGAATCAATCAATAATTGTGTTAAATTACAAAAATGAGACAGCATGACAAATTTTGTTAGATGTAGCCAAAGTAGTTCTTAGAGGGAAATTTATATCTTTAAACACTTACATCAATAAAAAAGAGAAAAGAGATCAATGAATTGGGCATGTAATTACAAACAATAGAAAAAAAAACAACAAATAAAAAACCCTCAATTAAACACAAAAACATAAATGCTTAAAATCAAAGGAGAGATTAATAAAAGGTAGAAGTCAATAAAAAGGATACTGAAGTAAGCAAGTAAGAAAGTAAACTAGGAGCTAGTTTTATGAAAAGCCCAATGAATAAAGAATTTGGTTAATTTAATTTTAAAAAAAGAAAGAGGTAAACAAAATTAACAGTATAAAAAATGAAAAGGGTAAATACTTCAGTAATGGAGAAGAAATTAAAATAATTATTAGGACCTCTTTTCCCAATTGTATGTCAATAAAACTGACAATCTAAGTGAAATAGATGAATATTTATAAAAAATAATATGATTTGCCAGATTCACTGAACAGGGAAAGAATACTTAAATAGCCTTATATTAGAAAAAGAAATTGAATTAGCCATAAATAGGCTCTCTAAGGAAAAATCCCCCTGGACCAGATGGATTCACAACCGAATTCACCAAACTTTTAAAGGGCAATTAATTACAATATTTTCTAAACTAATAGGGAAAAATAGGTAAAGAAAGAATCATATAAAGTTCATTGTATGACAAAATGTGGTTTTGATATCTAAAGCAGGGAAAGCAAAAATGGAAAAAGAAAACTGCAACCCAATTTCTCTAATGAAGATTGATAAAATTTTAAATAAAATACTAGCAAGAAGATTACAGCAATATATCACAAAGAACATACAGTATGAGCAAATGGGATTTATGCCTGGAAGGCAAGGCAGGTTCAATATGTATACATATATACATATACATACATGTATACTTATTATACAAAAACATAAATACATATGCAAATATATTATAAATATCAGCATAATTGATCATGATTTCCCTAAGGGAAAAAAAGAAATCATATAATTATATCAATAGATACCAAAAAAAAAAACCCTTTAATAAGATATAACACCCATCCCAATTAAAAATACTAGAAATCACAGGAATAAACACAGCCTTTCTTACAATGATTATTAGTATCTATCTAAAACCAAGAACAAGCATTATCTATAACAGGGATAAACTAGAAGCCTACCAAATAAAATTAATAATTAAGCAAGGGGGAGGATTCTGGGAAGATGGCAGAGTAGATCAGAAAATTCCAAGCTCTCAAGATTTTCCCCTACAAAAGAGTTAAAATAGCATCTTAGGGTGAACAAAGTGGGGTGGAGACAAAGAAGAATAGGGGCACAACCAGGATCTTCCAAGAACAGTCTGAGAAGATCTGAAGAAGAGCCCCAGGACTGGGTTTGGTCCCAGTGAGCATTAAACACTTCCAGGCTGGGTTCAGTTTTAACAACAAGTGGCAAGCCCTGGGGTTAGTTGGTTTGAGAGGCTGCCTCAGCCCCAGCCACTGGAACTTTTTACCCCAGGATATTGAGGGGAGTCATGCATTTGAGTCCAGGAAGATTACAGGAAGCTCTTCTGATGAGGAACGCCAGACCCAGCTGTGCTGTGAGGAGCAGTGGGGGTGAGAAGGAACCAACACATGTTGGGTGACTGCAGAAGTAGTGGGTCAGAAAGGCTCTGGGTGTGGGCAGTTACAGGAGGCTGGAGGTTTGGCTTTCATTCCAGGTTAGAGGGAACTGAAGGTCTGGGGCAAGAGGCACCATTTCCCATAAACCACGGCTAGAGGTTTTTATAAAAATCAAATTATTACCACAAAAAAATGCACAGTCAAAGGAGAAAGAATCCAACCATAGAAGCCTATTACAAGAATAGAGATGACCAGGGTTCATTTTCAGAAGATGACACTGAAGTAAAGAAATCCCCAAAGAGCAACATAAAATGGTCACTTGCCCAAAACGAATTTATAGAAGATCTTTAAAAAGACTTTAAAAATCAAATGACAGAGATGGAGGAAAAACTAAAAAAAAAAAAATAATAATCCAGGAAAAACAAGAAAGTTACGAAAGGAAAGTCAACCAATTAGAGAAAGAGATCCATAATCTCAAGGAGGAAAATGACACTTTGAAAATTAGAATTGGATAAAGTGAAGCCACTGAAATTATAAGAGATCAAGATATACTTAAACAAAACAGGAATAATGAAAAAATAGAAGAGAAAGTGAAACATCTTATAAGAAAAACAACAGATTTGGAGAAAAAACTCAAGAAGAGAAAATATAAAAATAATCTGAGTAACTGAAAGTTACAATCAAAAAAAATAATCTTGATACAACAATACGAGAAATAATTAAAGAAAATTGTCCTGAAGTGTTAGAATAAGGCAGGGAAATAGAAATAGAAAAAATCCATCAAACACCACTTAAAAGAGATCCTATGAGAGAAACTCATAGAAATATCATAGTCAAATTCTGAAATCCCCAGATCAAGGATAAAATACTAAAAGCTTCAAGATTAAAACAATTTAAATATGATGGCGCCACAATTAGAATTATACAAGAACTAGCAACAGAGACATTAAAGGACTGCAGGTCTTGGAACACAATATATCAAAGAGCATAACATTCTGGGCTCTGGCCAAAAATATCATACCCTTCAAATTTCAGTATTATTTTCAATGAAAAAACAGACATTTGATAAACTCCCAGACTTTCAAGAATTTGTTAAAAAGAAAATCCTCAACTGGGTGGAGCCAATATGGCAGCTGAAAAGCAGGGACTAGCGTGAGCTCCCCACGGAGTCCCTCCAAAAACCTATAAAAAATAGCTCTGTACAAATTCTGAAGCAGGGCTTCAGATCAAGACAGCCTGGATGGTCTCTGGATGAGGTCTATACCACACGGAGCAGGGAGCAGAGTGGAGTGGAACAGAGCACAGCATGAGTGGCATGGACCAACCAGACCAGGAGCCAGGTGGAGTGTGCCCTAGCACCCTGAATCAGTGAGCTGCGACAGTTGCCAGGCTTCTCAACCCACAAACACCAAAGACAACAGAGAAAGTTGGTGGGAAAAGCTGCAGGAGTGGAAGGAGTTCATGGTTCAGCTGCCGCCCTGGGGACAGTGGAGGTGGGGCAGCTACAGAAGTAGAGATGCAGCTGCTTCTGGCCCCAGGCCCACCTGGTGGGAGGAACTAAGTGGCAGATCAGAGCAGGAATGCACAGCCTGCTGAAAATCTGAGCCTAGTCCGGGCTGGGAGTTCTTGGGGAAGGAGGAGTGCTGGTGTGGCAGAGCTGGCGCATCGCTCCAAGCGTGGAACGTAGAACTCTTTAGTCTACAAGCAGTCATACCCCACTGAAAAACTCAAAGGTTAAGTTAGTTGGTTGGGAATACGTCCAGGCAGCGAAAACACACCCAGATTCAGTCCCAGACTCTGGAATCCTTCTTTGGTGACAAAGAAGACCAAAACATTCAGTCAGAAGAACTCAACAAAGTCATAGAGCCTACAACAAAAGCCTCCAGGAAAAACACGAACTGGTCTCAGGCCATGGAAGAGCTCAAAAAGAATTTGGAAAAGCAAGTTAGAGAAGTAGAGGAAAAATTGGGAAGAGAAATGAGAAGGATGCAAGAAAACCATGAAAAACAAGTCAATGACTTGCTAATGGAGACCCAAAGAAATGCTGAAAAATACACTGAAGAAAACAACACCTTAAAAAACAGACTAACTCAAATGGCAAAAGAGCTCCAAAAAGCCAATGAGAAGAAGAATGCCTTGAAAGGCAGAATTAGCCAAATGGAAAAGGAGGTCCAAAAGACCACTGAAGAAAATACTACCTCAAAAATGAGGTTGGAGCAAGTGGAAGCTAGTGACTTGATGAGAAATCAAGATATTATAAAACAGAAACAAAGGAATGAAAAACTGGAAGACAATGTGAAATATCTCATTGGAAAAACCACTGACCTGGAAAATAGATCCAGGAGAGAGAATTTAAAAATTATTGGACTACCTGAAAGCCATGATCAAAAAAAAGCCTATATATCATCTTTCAAGAAATTATCAAGAAGAATTGCCCTGATATTCTAGAGCCACAGGGCAAAATAGAAATTGAAAGAATCCATCGATCGCCTCCTCAAATAGATCCCAAAAAGAAATCTCCTAGGAATATTGTCGCCAAATTCCAGAGCTCCCAGATCAAGGAGAAAATACAACAAGCAGCCAGAAAGAAACAATTTGAGTATTGTGGAAACATAATCAGAATAATCCAAGATCTAGCAGCTTCTACATTAAGAAATTGAAGGGCTTGGAATATGATATTCTGGAGATCAATGGAGCTAGGATTAAAACCAGGAATCACCTACCCAGCAAAACTGAGTATCATGCTCCAAGGCAAAATATGGATTTTCATAAAATAGAGGACTTTCAAGCTTTCTCAGTGAAAAGACCAGAGCTGAATAGAAAATTTGCCTTTCAAACACAAGTATCAAGAGAAGCATGAAAAGGTAATCAAGAAAAAGAAATTGCAAGGGACTTACTAAAGTTGAACTGTTTTTTTTTTTTACATTCCTACATGGAAAGATGATGTGTATGATTCATGAGACCTCAGCATTAGGGTAGCTGAAGGGAATATTCATATATATATATATATATATATGTATGTATGTATGTATGTATATATGTATGTATATGTGACTGTGTATGTATGTATATATGTATGTATATATATAATATATATACATATATATAGATAGAGAGAGAGAGAGAAAGAGAGAGAGAGAGACAGAGAGAGAGAGAGAGAGAGAGAGAGAGAGAGAGAGAGAGAGAGAGAAGGCACAGGGTGAGGTGAAAATGAAGGGAAGATATCTAAAAGAAATAAAATTAAGGGATGAGAGAGGAATATATTGAGAGAGGGAGATAGGGAGAGATAGAATGGTGAAAATTATCTCACATAAAAGTGGCAAGAAAAAGCAGTTCTGTAGAAAGGGAAGAGAAGTCAGGTGAGGGGAAATGAGTGAATCTTGCTCTCATCAGATTTGACCTGAGGAGGGAATACCATACATAGTCAATTGGGTAACTTACCCCACAGGAAAAAAGGAGGAAGAAGAAGATAAAAAAGGTGGGGATGATAGAAGGGAGGGAAGATGGGGGTGGAGGTAATCAAAAACAAACACTTTCGAAAAGTGACAGAGTCAAGGGAGGAAATTCAATAAAGGGGGATAGGTTAGGAAGGAGCAAAATATAGTGAGTCTTTCACAACATGAGTATTGTGGAAGGGTTTTACATAATGATACACATGTGGCCTATGTTGAATTGCTTGACTTCTTAGTGAGGGTGGGTGGGAAGGGAAGAGGGGAGAGAATTTGAAATTCAAAGTTTTAAAAACAGATGTTCAAAAACAAACAAAAAAAGTTTTTGTATGGAACTAGAAAATAAGATACATAGGCAATGGCGTGTAGAAATTTATTTTGCCCTACAAGAAAGAAAGGGAAATGGGGGGGGGGAGGGGAGTGGGGTGACAGAAGGGAGGGCTGACTGGGGAACAGGGCAACCAGGATATATGCCATCTTGGAGTGGGGGGGAGGGTAGAAATGGGGAGAAAATTTGTAATTCAAACTCTTGTGAAAATCAATGCTGAAAACTAAATATATTAAATAAAATTAAAAATTAAAAAATTTTAAAATTGTTAAAAAATAGTCCTCAACTTAATAGAAAACTCGACATACAAGAGCTAAGTGACACATAAGGTACATACCAAAGACTGACTATAAGCCATTTACAAGAACAGACTGCTTACCTTTTATATAACATAAAATGTAAAACGTATATCTAACATTCTCCTTAATAATTGTTGAACTAATAAGAAAGAAGGGGATGGGGGGGACAGAGCTAATATGGCAGCTGTAAAGCAGGGACTTGCATAGGGCTCTTTTGCAGGACCCTCCAAACACTGATAAAAAATGGCTCTGAACAAATTCTAGAACTCCAGAACCCATGGAATAGCAGAGGGAAGCAGGACTCCAGCCCAGGACAGCCTGGATAGTCATTGGGTAAAATCTATCACACACACAGGTGGGAGCGGAGAAGAGCAAAGCCCAGCATGGGCTGCGCCCAGACCAACCAGACTGGCAGCCAGGCGGAACAGGCCCTAGTGCCCTGAATCAGTGAGCTGTGGCAGTTACCAGACTTCTCAACCCCACAAACACCAAAGACAACAGAGAAGGTTAGTGGGAAAAGCTGCAGGGGAACAGAGTGAAAGGAGTTCATGGTTCGGCCACCACCCCCAGGCAGCAGAGGTGGTACAGGTACAAAACTACAGCTACAGTTGCTTCTGGCCCCAGGCCCACCTGGTGGGAGGAATTAAGTGGTGGATCAGAGCAAGAGTGCAGAGCCTGCTTAAGATCTTCTTTGTGGTCAGGGTTGGAGCTTCTTGGGGGATGAGGAGAGCGGGTGTGGCAGAGTTTGCTTGCTTACACACACATATACACACATATATACATATATGCATATACATATATATATGTGTGTGTGTATATATACATATATATGTGTACATATATATATGTGTGTGTATATATGTATATATACATATATATATATATATATATATATATATATAGAGAGAGAGAGAGAGAGAGAGAGAGAGAGAGAGAGAGAGACAGGGCACAGGGTGAGTCGAATATGAAGGGATTATATCTAAAAAAATCAATTTAAGGGATGAGAGAGGAATAAATTGAGAGAGGGAGAAAGGGAGAGATAGAAAGGGGTAAATTATCTTGCATGAAAGTGACAAGAAAAAGCAGTTCTGTTGAGAGGGAAGAGAAGTCAGGTGAGGTGGAATGAGTGAATCTTGCTCTCATCAGATTTGACCTGAGGAGGGAATACCATACACACTCAATTGGGTATCTTACCCCACAGGAAAGAAGGAAGAAGGAGATAAAAAGGGGGGATGATAGAAGGGAGGGCAGATAGGGGGAGGAGGTAATCAAAAGCCAACACTTTTGAAAAGGGGCAGCATCAAGGGAGAAAATTGGATAAAAGGGGATAGGATAGGAAGGAGCAAAATATAGTTAGTCTTTCACAACATGAGTTTTGTGGAAGGGTTTTGCATAATGATACACATGTTCAATTGCTTGCCTTCTTAGGGAGGGTGGGTAGAGAGGCAAGAGGGGAGAGAATTCACAACTCAAAGTTTTAAAAGAAGATGTCCAAAAAATCCAGTTTTTGAATGCAACTAGGATAGTAAGGGAAAGGGGTATGGGGCGGGGGGAGGGGGTGACAGAAGGGAGGGCTGACTGGGGAATGGGGCAATCAGAATATATGCTACCTTGGAGTGGGGGGAGGGTAGAAATGGGGAAGAAATTTGTAATTCAAACTCTTGTGAAAATTAATGCTGAAAACTAAAAATATTAAATACAAAAATAATGATTAAGGGAAAAAAAAGAAAGAGGGGGATAAACTTAACTATGATATGAATTTAAATAGTAAAACCCTTTAGAAACAGTAAAAAGAGTAACTATTTTATACAAGAGAGGTGCCAGAAGAAGAAAGCATAGAGAGGACTTGGGGGAGGAGGGCTGTCAGTTCTGATAAGCTATTTCATCAGGAATGTGTTTGAGAGGGAACACTACATATATATTTGGAAGAGTATAAAAGTCTTCTAAATTTAAAAGAAACAAAATGGTAGAGGTTTAGTGAGGGAGGAGAGGACAAGGGAGGGATTAGGACAAGGGAGGGACTTTTAGATGGGAGAATGAGGGAATAGGTAAAGGGAGTTTAAATTAATGGGAATGGTGGGATAGGGGTTGGATCCTTAGAGGGGGAAGGCAAGTAATAGGAAGGCAGGGTGGTTGGTGGAGGATGTTAGTAGGAAAGTAATAGGAAGGCAATGTTGGGGATAGAAATAAAGTAGAGGAAGCAGGAAGGATAGGAAACAAAAGATATGTACAAACATAAAAAAAACAAAGATCAGGAGTAGATTATGTTTGGGAAAGTATATGTCTCTATATGCATATATATATGTATAAGTGTATATGTATATCTCTACATGTATGTATGTATAAAGAAATATCAAAATTATATTTTAGCCTTCTGGCAGGGTGGAGGGAGGGGAAAAGAACAAAGTTAAAAAGTACACAGCAGAGAACAAAAGAAAACACAAGAAAGCAAAGATGGTCAATTCTCAACACAAGGTGTATTATTTATCATACAGGCTTTTTCAAAATGAGAATTTATTGTTACATATTTTGAATCCTCTCCTATGTTCTGCTATGCATATAACATGCCTTTTTTCTTTCTTACTTTATATTTAAGTTTCAGTATTTAAGTTTATGATATGTTTTTTTTTCTCTATTTTGTATTTGTGTTCTGGTAAAATAAAAAAAATGGAAAAAATAATGAAGCAAGGCTGTCCATTACCATAACTCTTATTTGGTATTATATCAGAAATGTTAGTTATAGCAATAAGAGAGGAAAAAGTAATGGAAAGAATAAAGAATAAGAATATATGATGGGGAAACAAAACTATGATTCTTTGCAGATAATACTGTATCAGTAAGGCAAGATTCATGGCTTTGAGGACAACCACGAGCATGTCTGTATGGTTTGAATTGAAAAGTATGAGAAATTCTCTAGGTAGATGGCAGAGGAAGTATAACATTTATTTAGACACTAGAGGATCAGTTCCCAAGACCAATAACTCCAATTCTATATAGCAGTAATTATATTCCAAAATCAGTAAGCCCACCTCAGTGTAGCAACAATGAAATTGTAACACAGTATTACAGCAAGGAACCAAATCATTCTGTAACCTTCCCCCCTGCTAGGGCCTTCCCATAAACAATCATGAATCCCATCTGTCTGCTTGCCTTCATTCTCACCCTCTCCCTCTCTGCAGCTCCCGGGTTTCCACTCCATCCTCCACTCTGCACTCTTTCTGCAGCTGTGTCGTCTCAGAGTTCTTACTTCTCCTCCTTGTTTTGGATTCCATATTCTCCCTTCTGATTTCTGAATTCTGAATTTTCAGTTTTCAATGTCTACCTTCTGGGTGTACATATTCTTTTTAGGGCCTGAGGGCTTCACACTCAATCAGTAGAAGCCTGTGGGTGTGAGGCTTAGTGCCTAGTAAGTAAAGGGAATGGGCCTGCCTACAAACCCCTAATAAGGCTTCCCTTAATTGGCCCCACCTGAGATCTATTGAGTGAGTGGGAAAGATCTTTAATCACTGATTGGCATCCCTCTGATCAGGCCCCCCTTAACTGGTCCCACCTGAAGCCTATTGAATGGGTGGGAAAGCTGTTTAATCCCATTATCACCACAAATGCTATGATATATCTCAAGATATAGAAAATAAACTAAAAAAACTTTAATAAAAAGAAATACTAGGGACCATGGCCTAGCCATACAAGATATTCAACTGTATTGTAAAGCAACAGTAATCAAACCTACTTGGTACTGGCTAAGAAACAGAGTGGTGCATCACTGGAATAGGTTAGGTACATAAAATACAGTAGTGAGTGACTATAGCAATCTACTCTTTGATAAACACAAAGATTCTAGCTTCTCAGTTAAGAATTCGCTATTTCACAAAAAAAAAAAAACTACTGGGAAAACTGGAAAACAGTATGGCAGAAACTGGGAATAGACCAATATCTTAAACTGTATACCAAGATAAATTCAAAATGGGCTCATGATTTAGAAATAAAGGCTGATACTATAAGCAATCTGGCAGAGCAAGCAATAGTTTACCTGACAGGTTTATGGGAAAGGCAAGAATTCATGACCCATCAAGATATAGACAGCATTACAAAATGCAAAATGGATAATTTTGATTATGTTACAATGAAAAGTTTTTGCATAAACAAAGCCAATTCAACAAAGATTAGGAGGGAAACAGAAAATGGGGAAAGAATCTTTAAAGCCAGTGTCTCTGAGAAAGGCCACATTTCTAAAATATACATGGAACTGAGTCAAATTTATGAGAATACAAGTCATTCCCCAATTGAGGAATAGTTAAAGGATATGAAGAGGCAGTTTTTAAAGGAAGAAATTAAATATATCTATAGTCATATGAAAAAAAAGCTCTAAATTACTATTGATTAGAGGAACGTAAATCAAAACAACTCAGGAACCACATATCTCCTGTCAGATTGGCTAACATGACAAAACAGGAAAATGATAAATGCTGGAGAGTATGTGGAAAAATTGCAACACTGTTACATTGTTGTTGCAGTTGTGAACTGATCCAGCCATTCTGGAGAGCAATTTGGAACTATGCCCAAATGGCTATAAAAATGTGCATACCCTTTGACCCAGCAAGGTGACTTGTAGAGCTGTATCCGAAATAGATCACAGAAGTAGGAAAGGGACCTGTATGTACATAAATATTTATAGCAACTCTTTTTGTGGTTGCAAAGAATTGGAAATGAAAGGATGCCTATCAATTGGGGAATGGCTAAACAAAATGTGGTATATGAATATAATGGAATACTATTGTTCTCTAAGAAATGAGGAGTGGACAGACTTCATTATATCCTGGAAAGACGTATGAACTGATGCAGAGTGAGGGGAGCAGAACCAGGAGATCATTATACATGATTACAGATACATGGTTTCTGTAAGGACTAACTTTGATAGGATTAGCTCTTCTCATCAATGCAAAGTTCAAAGACAGCTCCAGAAGACTCATTGAAAAAGCTATGCACATCCAGACAAAGAATTAAGGAGTCTGAATACAGATTGAAGCAAACTATTTGCTCTCTTTTTTTCCTTCTTTTTTGGTTTTGTTTTTTCTTTCTCATGATTCATTCCATTGGGCATATTTTTTCCCTACAACTGGACTATTATGTAAATAAATTCAGTGCAAAAGTATATGTAGAACCTCTATCAGATTACATACCATCTTGTGGGGAGAAGGGGGATGAGAGGGAGGGAGAGAAAATTTGTAACTCAGAAACTTGTGGAACTGAATGTTGTAAACTGAAAATAAAAAATAAATTTTAAAAAAACTTTAACAATGTTTCAAGTTATAAAATAAACCCACATAAAGCGTCAGCATTTCTATACATTACAAAAAACCCATCAGGAAGTAATAGAAAAGGAAATTCCATTTAAAATATCTGCAGACAATATAAAATACTTTGGGGTCTTTCGGGCAAGACAAACCTAGGGTTTATAGGTAAAGAGCTACAAAACACATTTCTAGAACTACTTCAAAAATTAGTAGGGAGAGTGGACATCTTTGATTCATTTCTGTATTCATTGCATTATTGTAGTGTATCCCTATTGCATAATATTTTCTGATTATTCCTTTTATTTCCTCTGGTTTGCTATTATTTTACATTGATCATTTTCCATTTTTTGGATTTGATTTTATGCTCTCTTCTTTTTCATCATATTAGCAAAGAGTTTATCAATTTTATTAGTTTTTTTTCAAAAAACAACTTTAAGTTTAATTTAGATTTTTTGTTTTTATATTCAATTCACTTTTTTCCTTCTAATTTTTAGTATTTCTTGTTTTACACTTTTATGTTTATTATCTAACTTTAAATATGTATTCAGTTCAATAATCCTTGTTTTTTAGTTTGTTAAAATGTGATTGTAAGAATGTGATTACTCCCCTGAAGCCTGCTTTATCTCAGGTATTTTGTTTCATTGTTTCATCATTATCAATTTCTTTTGTATTATTGACATATTTTGGGGGCAGCTAGCTGGTACAGTATATAGAGTGACAGGTCTGGAATCAAGGAGACGTGAATTAAAATCTGGTCCCAGACGCTTACTAACTGTGTGATTCTGGGAAAGCAACATAATCCTATTGGCCTCAGTGTCCTCATCTGTAAGATTAGCTGGAGGAGGAAATGGAAACCACTCCATTACCTTTACCAAGAAAATGCCAAATGGAGTGACAAAGACTCAAACTGAAATAAGTGAACAATAATAACAAATTACTTTTATTATTTATTCTTTCACCTACTTGTTATTTAAAATTTCTTTGTTAAGTTTTCATTTGTAGCTGTATATTTTGTTTTTAGCCTGTGAGACAATTTATTTTTCTATTGCATTTTGTTATCTATAGAATATATTTTCTTTGTCTTTTTGTATTTGGCTCCAATATATCTATGCCCTTGTACATGGCTATTCTTTGTAAAAGGTCTGTTTGTGCACAGAAATATGTATATTCTCATCCTGTCCTACTTAGAAGACCCCTTAAGTCTTTTACCTCTAGTTTCTTTGGAAAATGGTTCAATTCCTTTTTTCTCCCATTTTGTTTATCATTGTATTAGACTTACTGAAAATTGATAGAGGGATATTGAAGCCACTTGTCTCTATTGTATTACCCTCTATTTTTTCTGAAGGGACTAATAATTTTCTTTCATGAATTTGTGAAAATATTTTGAGCGTATAAATTTATTACTGATAT
Organism: Trichosurus vulpecula; assembly: GCF_011100635.1. Taxonomy (NCBI): domain Eukaryota; kingdom Metazoa; phylum Chordata; class Mammalia; order Diprotodontia; family Phalangeridae; genus Trichosurus; species Trichosurus vulpecula. The sequence goes on along the minus strand of NC_050575.1, from coordinate 222,210,451 downwards.
CGGTTTGCTCTCTTTGTCCTTTTCAGTATAATATAGTTTTATTGTTTATCTTTTTTCAAAGTTTTTACAGCGTTTGTTCTTGCTTTGCCTGAGAGTATAATGAAACTCCTTTTCTTGGATTCAGCTTATTAATAATACTTTTTTTTATTCTCTCATCTGTATTTTGTGCATGTCTTTGGTTTTTTAACTGTTTCTTGTCAGCCATAAGTTGTAAGGTATCATTTTCTCATTTTCTATGTCACTTTTTTATTTTATTGGATTGTTTAATTCATCAACATTAAAAGTTCTATTAGGTGTATATTTGCCTCCATCTCTCTTGAAAATTATTTTTTTCAAGATGATATTTTCAATGATATTTTCTTCTATTTTATTATAGCTACAGTATCATTTTTCTTCCATTACTTTTCTTTAGTTTATTTTGAAATGTATGGTTAAGCTCAGATTTTCCAGTCACCATAGATGGCATTTTATTTTATTTATTTTTTAATTATATTTTTATTTTTAGTTTACAACACTTAGTTTTACATGTTCTTGAGTTTCAAATTTTCTTCCCTTCTCTCCCCTCCCACTTTCCCCCCAAGACAGCATGCAGTCCAATATAGATTCTACATAAACCTTCACATTAAACTTATTTACACAATAGTCAAGTTGCAAAGAAGAATTATGACCAATGGAATGAATCATGAGAGAGAAGAAACAAAATCAAAAAAAAAAGAGGAAGAAAAAAAAAGAGAGCAAATAGTTTGCCTCAATCTGCATTCAGGATCCACAGTTCTTTTTCTGGATGTAGCTAGCTTTTTCCATCATGGGTCCTTTGGAGGTGTCTTTGAGCCTTACATTGACAGAGCCAAGTCTATCAAATTTAGTCATAAGAGAATCCATATGTCTGTGGTTGTGTATAATGTTCTCCTTGTTCTGCTCCTCTCACTCAGCATCAGAACATGTAGGTCTTTCCAGGTTATTATGAAGTCCATATCTTCCCAATTTCTTGTAGCACAATAGTATTCCCTTACTTTCATATATCACAACTTGTTCAGCCATTCCCCAGTTGATGGGCATCCCCTTGATTTCCAATTCTTTGCCAACACAAAAGAGAAGCTACAAATATTTTTACATACAGGTCCCTTTCCCACTTGTGTGATCTCTTTGGGATATAGCCCTAGAAGTGGTATTAATGGGTCAAAGGGTGTGCGCATTTTTATAGCCCTTTGGGAATAGTTCCAAATTGCTCTCCAAAATGGCTGGATCTGTTCACAACTCCACGAATAATGTATTAATGTTCCAATTTTCGCAGATAATCCCCAGCATTTATCATGTTCCTGTTTTATCATGTTAGCCAATCTGAAGTAGATATGTGGTACCTAACAGTTGTTTTGATTTGCATTTCTCTAATCAATAGTGATTTACAGCCTTTTTCCATATGCCTATAGCTATCTTTAATTTCTTCCTCTGAAAACTGCCTGTTCATATCCTTTGACCATTTCCCAATTGGGGAATGACTTGTGTTCCTACAAATTTATCTCGGTTCACTATATATTTTAGATATGAGGCCTTTATCAGAGACATTGGTTGTAAAGATTTTCTCCCTAATTCCTGCTTCCCTCATAATCTTTGTTGCATTGGCTTTGTTTATAAAAACTTTCCAGTTTAGTATAATCAAAATTACCCATTTTGCAATTTATAATGCTCTCTATCTCTTTTTGGGTAGTGAATTCTTCCCTTTCCCATAAATTTGGCAGGTCACCTATTCCTTGCTCTCCCAAATTGGTTCTAGTATCAGCCTTTATTCCTAAAGCATGTACCCATTTTGGCTTTATTTTGGTATATGGTGTAAATATGGGTCTATGCCCAGTTTTTGTCATACTATTTTCCAATTTTCCCAGCAGTTTCTGTGAAATAGTTCATTCTTAACCCAGAATCTGGATTCTTTGGGTTTATCAGAGCAGATTGCTGTATTTGGTGACTTCTGCGTCTTGCGTACCCAACCTATTCCACAGATCTACTATCTTTCTTTTGATGTAGTATTCCCAGTATCAGTTTTATATCTGAAGGAGGTGATTGACAATAAGGACATATATATATATATATATAATATATATATATACATATATATATATATGTGTGTGTGTGTGTGTGTGTGTGTGTGTGTGTGTGTGTGTGAATACAGTTACAGCTACACCCAATGATTAAGGAGTGAATGAAAAAATCATAATATTCCTAATAGACGTATATGCCTGAGTTGAAGGGATGAAGATTTTTGGAAAAAAAGAAATAACAACCAAAATTATTAGATATTTAAAAATATGACTCCCACATAAATACATCATTTTTTCAATGTAAATACATTTCATTTCAAAGTCACAGAAAGCAAGATTAATACGATGACTTCACTCCAATTAACAGTACATGATTATTACAAGTGATATGCAGAAATTAGGCAAAATTTGAGTCAGTGCATGATGAAACTCATTGTAGGATGGATCTTTGCTAGTCAAATGTAGTTATTCTAAGCTTATGCCCAGAATGAACTTTGTCATTGTACTGCTTGTTGCATCAAAATGTAAAGTGTGTAAACTTAAATAAATTAGGCACAGAAGTACACAAAGCAATTGCAGGGTCTGCTAAGGCTTCCAATAACATTTACATTGGAAAGTACAAAATAAGGAGCTTTTAGAAAACTTAAAATTAAAAATTGAAATAACTTCAAATAATTATAAACATTTGAGATATTTAACATTCATTTTAACTTTACTTTTCATATTTTCATTTTCTGACTTTTTAAGTTAAATTTTTAGCAAATGAAATGGAAAACTGCTTCAATTAATTTTATTTTCAGATAATTTCAAGGGAAATAGTGTTGTCTGTACATCTAAAAACTTTTACAGTCATTTAATTGGCCAAATAAAATCTTATTTTGAATTTCATGTAGATTAAACAACAAATATAATTAAATGTTATTTTGATTACATATATGTAATGTGTTGAAACTGATATCAAAGATATTTGTTGCTCTTTAGATGGCAGTCATCATGAAATTTTTCAATGTAACAAAAATTTGTTAATAAAAATAATATAATGTGACCCACATGTACAAAAATATTTATAGCAGCTCTTTTTGTGGTGGTCAAGAACTGGAAATTGAAGGGATGCCCATCAATTGGGAAATAGCTGAACAAGTTGTGGTGTATGAATGCAATGGAATACTGTTGTGCTACAAGAAATGAGGAGCAGACAGACTTCATAATAACCTGGAAATACTTTTATGATCCAATGCTGAGTGAGGAGAGAAGAACCAGGAGAACATAATACACAGTAACAATCACAATGTGCAATCACTGACTTTAAGAGACTTAGCTCTTCTCAGCAATGCAAGGACCTGCAAAAATTCCAAAAGACTCATGGTGGAATATGCGATCCACATCCAGAAAAAGAAATATGGAGTCTGAATAGAGATCAAAATAGACTATTTTCTTCTTTTGTTTTGTTTTATGTTTTTCTTTCTCATGGTTACTACCATTCATTCTAGTTCTTCTATATAATATGATGGATGTGAAAATATGTTTAATAACAATGTATATGTAGTCCCTATATCAAATTGAAGCCTGTCTTGGGGAGGGATGGATGAGGAAGGGGGAGAAAATTTACAACTTATGGAAATGATTGTTAAGAACTAAAAATAAATTAATTAACTTATTAAAAAATAATATACTGTAGGAGAATTCTATTTGACTCTATTATGTGATAAAAATCAATCCATGACAGAATGTAAAACTACAAGGACTAGTTTGTAATTTAAATACATTTAAATATATAAATTAGAATACAATATAAATACATTTTGTAATTTAAATATATACAATTGTGTAATTGCATAATATAAATACATTGCATACTTCTCAAGTATGTGTAATGATAACCATGAGAAAACTACACACTTCAAAATATGTAAATAAGAATTATTAATATTTATATATTAATGTGAATCATTATTTTTTTCTATTAAAAAGAAAGTTTTTTTTAAATCACATCGATATAAAAATTAGTCACAGGATATTTCTATATTATTGTGAAATATGATAACTTCTTGGTATAAATTAGTTCCTACTTTGTCTGAGATGAATAAATTTTAAATTTTCTTAGTTTTGTTCATATTATGAGAAAAAATAATTCTCCTGAAGACTTCCTATGTGATAGTCATTTTTGAAAACCTGAGTACTTGAAATAAACCAGAATAATATCCTTAAATTTGTGCCATAACTTAGAGATAAAGTGACTGAATTTTTTGAAATGAGAATTATAGATTATCCTCAAAAGTATTTTCTTAAATTTTTCAATTTGAAAATATACCTGACATAGAATCAAAGATTAAAAAAATTTTTAAAATCTGTTCTTTAAATATGTGAATGATCTATGGAAGTAGTTTTGACTTAAACTTAAAAACCTAGATACTTCTAAAAATGAACAGCTAAAAGAAGACATTCGCCATTGTAAATGACATATTTTGTCCTATCACTTCTGCAGTAGAAAAGGAAATAAACATCTTGTAACAATGAGTTGAAGAAAGAATTTAAATCTGAAGATCTCGTTGTCTTGGCTATGGTGAATAAAAAAGTTACCTGCTTTATTATACAAAATGATACAATTTTCACTACTATTGATAAAATGGTCTTTGGATAAAATTAATTGTTCAGTAGTAATCGCTACAAAAGGAAATATTGACCTTAAGTGTTGATAGAAAAAAAGGATAAATAGCAATATCATTAATGGCAATTCTTTTGGGACATATACTGTTGGAAAATAAGCATACCATCATATTAATAATGGTATTATTTTATAAGTTATCAATCAAATACTTTAATGGATTTTCTGAATAAATACCTGCATGAATTGTTGGGGTTTTTTGTATTTTTAAAAACTATTTGGGCATTGTTACAAATGAAATTACTTAATTTTATTAGAAAAAAATCCAAACCAATAGATTTTTTATGAAAATCATTTTATGAAAAGTTTTGAGATATGTCTTTTTTATAAAAAGAGTTCAGATAAACTTTGGAAGTGACTAGGTTTGTGTTTGTGTATATAATGCAACATTGCTATGGAGTAATAGATGAAAAAATGATCAAATCAGTGGAGGGAGACTTGTATGTACTAATGTGGAATGAACAAAGCAGAAAGGAAAAAAAAATATAAAAAATGATGATGATACATAACTTTTATATAGTTCTTACTATGTTCCAGGCACTGTGCTAAGAGCTTTACAATTTAGGTCATTTGATCCTCCCAACAATCCTAGGAGTTAGATGCTATTATTTTCCCCATTTTATGAGTGTGTGAACTGAGGCAAATAAAGGTTAAGTGATTTGCACAGGATCACACAGCTTATAAGTGTTTGAGGCTGGATTTGAACTCTGGTCTTTCTACAACAATAGAAATGAAAACTTAAGATAGCTATAAAGCTCACATCAAGCAAAATGTTTAACATGAGTACTGAAGATATGTCATATTCCATTTTTTGCTTTTATACTCATTGTCTTTCACATCTGGAATTGAATTTCACATTGCCCATTGTATTCTTCAAAACTATGGCCATGCAACATCTTCTTCATGAAGTCTTTTCCTGAATTACACCACCCCTCTCATTCTTTTCCTTTCTGCTTCTTCCTTACTCACCAAAAGAAACTTATTTTACATTTGCATATATTTTACATATATTTGTATTCATTTGCATGTTCTAATATTTGTATCATGTAACCTATACCATTCAATGCACATACATATTACATGTTGTTTTAAATTACATTATAATATATACATGGTTATTATCTTTCTTGATAGAAGACAATCTACTGAATATATGTGAATGGTGTTCTGTGTGTGTTATCTATTACATAGGTTGACATTTATTAAGTGCTCAATAAATGCTTGTTGATTATTTGGATCTAACTGAAAACTTACTTTCAAATTCATTGAAAAACCATAAAAGTTCTTACTACCAAAGTATTTGGTATTGTCAAATAGTACAGCATCAGAAATATATATGACTTTATTGATGAAAATAACAGTAAAGAAGATGCATGACAATCTGCCTTGCCATAGCACTCTTAGGACCATGAGACCTTTTCATTTAATCTGCGTTTGCATAATACTATATGTGCTATCTTCTCCCACTAGGATTTGAGCTCCTTAAAAGCAGAGACCAGACTGGATTATATATATATATGTGTGTGTATATATATATATATATATATATATATATACATATATATATATATGTATGTATATATATCCTCAGCATTTAGCTCAGTGTTTTACATGCAGTAAGTGCTTAACAAAAGCTTCTTATTCATTCATTCTTCATAAATGCTAAATTGGTCCCTTCTTTTAACATATAGATTAGGATACATGTACTGTTATTAATGATTTTTTTCCTATTCTTTTATTCAACTGTAATTTAGGATCCTATAATTTAAGCAGTTAAATTCTGAGTACAATGGAGTTTTGTATAGTGCATTGAAACACAATTTATCAGTTTAAGGGGGAAAAAAGAAAGAAAAAAGTCATTCCAAAAGCATTACAAAGGAAGATAATACCTCTAAAATTTCACATGGTGGTTCTAGTTTTTCCAGAGGCACTCTTTCATCTTAATAGTGTTTGATACACTAACCAAAGTAGCCCACCTCATCCCAATGTAGACTTCATCTAGTCCTACCACCTCCCCACACCAGTCAACACAATTACTTCTGAATATTATTTTCTGACTTTTGATAGGTTGTCTCCCTAAAGTTAGAATGTTCTCTCTTCTCGCCACTGCCTCTTAGTATCTATAGTTTCATTCAATACTCTGTTCAAATATGACTTCCTATATGAGTATTTCAGTTACGTCATTATTGTTCCCCCCCACAAACAGGGTTATGTACTTTTCTATATATTTTCAACTTATTTGTCTGAGTAAATGTAGATTCTCAAGTGAAAGATACTTGAGGGCAGACTTTGTTTTGATTCATGTCTTTGTACTCACTTTTACCAGATCTGGCAAAATCCTGATATATAACAAATAAAAGAATAGTTGTTGTAGAATTAAAATAAAATGAATATTTCTAGACAACACTATTATCACTCCTGTGTATTCATCAGACACTCTCCCCCAAACAAATGGTAAGATGGAATCCAATCCAATTAAACAAATATTTATTAAGCAATTATTATATTCAAGGTAGAAAAGAAGGGTGGGTAGTGAAAGGGAACAGGGTTTGGAGCCAGGATAACCTATATTCTGACATGTACTGGCTTGTGACCTTAGGCAAGTTACTTTACCTCTCCTTTCCCCACAGACAACCTACAATTGAAGAGGACATTTCCTGATCCAGGAGTTCCCAAAGAAATCACAGGTTAAATACCTTTTTCATCCCTATGCTTATATGCAAAACATCATGCTAAACTCTGGGCATTCAATTGACAACAAACCATTGTCCCAATCCTGTAGGAATTTACATATCTGTGAGTTAACTAAACCCTCAAAAATACGTATGATATTCTTATAATTGTCAAGAGGACAATTGTTTTCCATTTATGTCACTTGTTAATTCAACTATAATTAGGTCACCCAAATTTCAGCTAACAAAGCCCCTTTTACTTTAACAGCAGTTTTTACACTGGCATATATGTCACCACCAACCCTGAAATCTTAGTCTTGTAATAATAATGTTGCTAGCAGCTGTTGTGGCGGTGAAAGACCAACAACAACAGCACACAGGAGGGCCCCTAGCATGGTTCTTTGATCTGCATTTCTAAGGAAAGCAACTTTAAGGGGTTAACAATCTTACTTTAATTAAACATATATCATTCACTTAGTTCAGCGAAAAAAAAATCAGCACCCTGAACATCAGAGCAAATATAAACAGAAATTACAAATGAAATTAAATGAACACAGCAAATAACACAAACAAGTAGATAGGCTTCTAGCTGTCTGTCCAATATCTGGGTTTTCAAAGAGGGGAGAGGGGCTCCTTTGGCTACCCAGAGTCTCATCACCACACTCTTCCAATGAGTATGTCCCCCCAAAGGCAAACCACTAACCTCTGAGTTTATATACACTTCTTCAGGGTCAAAGGGCATCACAATCATGTGACTCAAACACACATGACTTAGGCCTTCTCTTGACATAAGAAGGTCATCAAAGACTCCTGATTGTATAAAGACTGCTTAGTGCTGAGAAGCACTCCAAAACAAAGAGAACAAAAAGTCCACTTTGCTTGCCATTACATTTGAAAGGCAAAATTCATCAAAGGTACTTGATCATCTCAGCATTCCAAAAAATAAAACAGTAAAAAGAGTCCCATCCTAATTACCATAACAGGCCTATACCTGTAGTATTAAGTTGAGCAAAATGCCATTAGATTATGATAATCTAAACTTATGTAACTACTAGGTCGTCAAAAAGTATTTAAAATTTTTTTTAAAGTGACCATCAGTGGAAAAACTGTATCTGATAAAGTAAACTTAGAAAAAAAAAGGAGCATACCTCAGTGAAGAAATTGACCATTCAAATATGGATTTCAAAATCTCTACACTAGGGATGGATAAGCTTTCAAACAAACTGAATGGCACTGATCCATAGAAAACATTAATCATAGCCATATACACATCCACACAGGCTTATTTGATGTGTGTATGTGTGTGTGTGTCTATGTGTCTGTGTGTTTTGGTCCTTAGCTTATATTGTCTTTTGGTCATTAGCTCTTAACCAAAAATAAATAAAATATATATTTAAATCTCCATTTGCCCTATACAATCATTCAATATACTTAATGTGGTACTTTCAGAATTGCGTTCCCTCTGTTGGCAAATATTTTTGTTGTTCAGTCATGTTTGACTCTTCACAACTCCATGGACTGTCCATGAGGTTTTCTTTGCAAAGATACTGAAGTGGTTTACCATTTCTTTCTCCAGTGGATTTAAGGAAAACAGAGGTTAAGTGATTTGGCCAGAATCACACAGCTAGGAAGTGTCTGAGGCCCTGATTGAATTCAGGTCTTCCTGGCTCCAGACCAGTTTTCTACCGACTGAGCTCTATCCATTGAGCCACCTGATTAGTAAATATTTATCCCATCTCATAATTTGAGACACACTGGGAAAACTCATGTCAAGTATTAATTCTTTAAAATTTAAGAAAAAAAACAAGATGAGAAGTAGTAAAGTATGTGTCATATTTCAGAGCTAAAACATATACAACCATACAGCAAACTTTTTTTTTCTTTTTGACTGGTGAAATATGATCTAGAGCACCACTTCTTACACTGTGAGTCACAACCCCATATGAGGTCTCATAACTGCATGTGGGGGGTTGCAAAAAATTGGCAAAAGTAAAAGATATTATGAATACGCAATGACCAAAAATTCACTCAAAATCAAATGCATATTAAACCCAAAGTGTTTTTGGCAATGCTTGCCCATACTGCATTGCAAAACTTCACTGTACCCTTAGTTCTGAATGCATGCTTCATCCTGCACATGCCATTATGCCATGCAACACCAATGAACACTGTGAAACACACCTCAGCTCAGAGTTGAGATTATTGTATGTTATGAATTGCAGTGTTTTTATTGTACATACAAAATTGTTAAATGGATTTTGGCTTGGGATTAGGACAGAATTTCAAAAAATTTCTGAAAGGGCCCTAAACATACTTCCACCATTTTTGCTATATATTTATGTGAAGTAGCATTGTCAGCATTGGTGATTATAAAATCAAAATATCTATCAACCCTTAAAAATACTGAAGATGATCTATATCCTGCAGTATCAAATATTCCAACAAGATTCAATTCTTTATGTCAAAATAAGCCAGCAAATCTATCTCATTAGTATGCAAATTATCTTTCATCTTTACTAAATGGTAAAATTATATGTATGCCAAAGAATTGTTTTAAAATAAATTGATTTATGATTTTTATCAGTAAATGTTTTATTTGTATCCCTACATACCTCGGGTCATGTAAAAATTTCTTGTGTGAAAAGGGATTGCTAGTAGAGAAAGGTTCAGAATCCTGATTCCCTATTGCATCTTGAAAAAATATATATAAATTGATCCTGGCATTCTAATCCCTTTACAATTTACCTACAACCAATCTTTCTATCCTGTTCTTGCTTTCACAAATTCATCTTTTTGGATAAACTGGTTTACTCAGCTTTAAATTCCCATCTTGCCTTTTCACAGGCTATCCTCAAAAGATAATCAGATTATCTGGGTTCACGTGTCACCTTCTATTTATTCCCTTGGTTACTTTGAACAAGTTAATCTCTTAGAAGCTCAGTTTCCTCATCTGTAAATTTAGAGATTTGCATGATGATCTGAAACTTTTTATTGATAATCCAAGAAATACGGTCCTTTTTCATCTCTTTCTGCAGCAGCTACATGGCACACTGAAGTCAGTAAGCCTCATCTTCCTGAGTTCAAATCTGGCCTCAGACACTTACTAACTGTGTGACTCTGGAGAACTCACATAACCGTGTTTGCCTTAGTTTCTCGTCTGCAAAATGAGCTATAAAAGAAAATGGCAAACTTAGCAAATTTAGCATCTTTGCCAAGAAAAGCCCAAATGGGGAAGTGATTGAAACAACCCAACAACAAGAGCAACAAAAGCAAGAAAACAATAACAACAAAACAAGCTATCACCACTACCACCACCTCCCTGTCCAAGTACCTCCCCTTCTAATTCAGGAGCCATCTCTTCCATTATGCCTTTCTTTTGACTCTCTAGCTCTCTCTCTCTCTCTCTCTCTCTCTCTCTCTCTCTCTCTCTCTCTCTCACTTTCTATTCTATTCCTTCTCTCCCCTCTTCTCTCTTTACAAAATTTCCTATAGTACTTTTCCTAGACTTATCTTTTCCACATGTATTGTATGTGGGGTTCTTGTGTATATGACTTTCCTGCATGAATAAATGTAAAACTCCTTCTCAGCAGGAATTGTGTGATATCTGTTACTGTACCTCAAAATTACTTTACACACAGTAGACAATAAGTGTTGATTTGAGTTGACTTGGTTCACTTTGGGAATTAATATTCACTGGAGTGATATTAGAATTAAATTCACTTAAACTCAGGCATCAAACCTGAGATCTATTTTCTTCTCCATTTGATTTGTCTGGCCTCCCCATTGTTGATAATCATTTCCCTTCTGGTCACCTGCTGGGACAGTTATCAGTGCTATCCACCTGGCTTCAGAATCTATTATACTCCTCACCAAATAATAATAAAATGATAACTTATATTTAACATTTTTATGCAGTTAAATTCTTTTATTTCTTTATGTCATAATAACCTTCCAACATTAGGTGGATAGATATTATTATCATAAGTAAAATAAATTTCAAAAAAAAATTAGTGACTTTCCTATGGTCACATACTTAGTAAGTTTTAGAGCCAGGATACATACCCACATAGTCAGAATGAAAAAAAATTCCCTAATCCATGAAATCATTACTATGTCCAGCTGAACTGTCCATTACCCAGAAACCTCAGAAACCACTTATGGTTTATCTTGTATTCAGACGTTCTTGTTCTGGCTATTACCAAGGAAGGTAGCATATTAGTTTCTTGAACCAGTCTGAAACTTAGGATTTTTTCATTCTGGTTTGGGGTTGGTTAGTCATTCAGGAGTAGTAATTAGATTACAGCAATTCCCATTTGCAATGATAGCTGAGCCCTTAGTACATTTCAAATGTTTATCAAATCAAGTGATTTTTTTATTTGTTCTTGTTCACCAGAGGAATTAATTGAATAATCAATGCCTCAGATGAAGAAAAAGTCTCTGTGATATGTGAATTAAGACTAATTCAAGTAGAAAAAAAGGAAATAGATATTTTATATTGATTGTGTTTACATATGCACAGTGAAATTGGACATGATAGCACAATTCAGATATTTTGACATTCATTTAAGATGACAGCTCCAGTGAAGGCTAATAGGGAGTAAAGAACAAACAAACACATTGACTAGAGAAGAAAATAATATTGTGAATGAGGAGAAATAGAAATTCTACTAATTGTGATGGAGTCAAAGGATCTAAGGAGTAGAAAAAAAGCAGACATTTCTAAAGCAAAGGAAGAGGCATTTAGTTTGATTCTAAAGATGCTAGTCAGGTGAAAATGTGTTGTCTAGTTGAGGAAAGTTGGGGAGTTGGGAAAAAAGAGCTATTAACCAAAAAAGCAAAGTCCTGAAGATCTTGCATCCAGAAAATATGGAGAAAAGGGATAATGGAGGACGAACATGTACAGAGGGTACAATGTTTGTTTTGCTGCCAATGAATTTTTGTCTATTTTGACAATGCTGAAAGTAGAGGTTGATAACCTCCTAAAAGAGGAAGTGAAGTCAAGTCAGTAAGCATTGGTTAAACACTTACTATATATTAGGCATCATGCTAAGTACTGGGATCATAAGAAAGGCAAAAGTAGGCCCTGCCCTTAAGGAGTCCAAATTCTAGTGAGGAGGACCCTATGCAAACTGTGTACAAACACAATATATGCAGTGTAGCTTGGAGATAATCTCAGAAGAATGAAACTAGTATAAAGGGGACCCAGCAGAAGTTAATATTTGACATGAATCTTAAAGGAAACCAGAGAATCCGGAAAGTAGAGACAAGGAGGGAGAGTATTCCTCAGACAAAAATCTACCACAGAAAGGGTACAGAATCAGGAGGATAGTTCTTTGCAGGGAAAAATAAGAGGTCCAGTGTTGCAGTATTATAGAATATATAGAAGGGAGTAAAGTACAATAATAAGATTAAGAATCTAATAAGGAACCAGATTCTGTAGGGCTTTAAGATCCAAAGAGAGGATTTTATGAATGATCCTGAAGGTAATAGAGAATCATGAGATTCATTGACTGGGGTGTAGTATGGTCAGACCTGGCACTTGATAAATGCTCATGGAACTGACTGATTACTTTATGGCAAAGGAATAAGTAGTCATATTTCTGGGCCCAATAAACTTACAATTGAAATTTTTAGATAGCTTATAAAAGCAGGGCAACTGGACATCAGGCAGTGGCCAGAGAATGCCACTGGTAAAGCATTTTTTTTAAACTTTCTAGAAGGTGACTTGGAAGTACACTTTAAAAAGGGAAATAAAATACTCATAATGATCACATATATTGGAAAGGGTAAAAGCAAACAAAAATAATTCATAATACAAAAAATATACCTGGCAGAATATTTTTTGGTAAGAAAAAAATTACCCAAATACTGGGAAAGAACTAAACAAATTGCAGTACACTAATCGAATAGAATAGTATTGCACCATAAGAAATTATGATTATAAAGCATTCAGAAATATTTGGAAAAAACTTAGATGAACTTCTGCGGAGTGGAATAAGTTGAATATAGAGTATACTAAAGATATATCACAGTAAAATATACATAATGACCATAGCAATGCAAATGAAATGAGCAACAGCAGCAGCAGTAAAAACCATGATGATGATCACAAAATTTATTGGATGTTATATAATTATAATGACCAAGAAGGTTATTCCTGCAAAAGAGTTGGCAAAAAAATGAAACTCTTTTCTCCATAGAGGTGCAGAAATATGAACACGGAATGCTGCAAACATATAATGTCACACTTAATATGTGTGTTGATTTTGTTATACAGTTTTCTTATTCCTCCTCCTTTTTTCTCTTCCTCTTTTTCTCCTCCTCCTCCTTCTTCTTCTGCTGCTTCTTCACCTCCCTCCTCCTTTCATTATCCTCATCTTCCTCCTCCTCGTCCTCATCCTCCTTGTCCTCCTCCTCCTCGTCCTCCTCTTCCTCGTTCTCCTCCTCCTGTTCCTCCTCCTCCTCTTTCTTCTTCTCCTTCTTCCTCTTCTTCTTCTTCTTCTTCTTCTTCTTCTTCTTCTTCTTCTTCTTCTTCTTCTTCTTCTTCTTCTTCTTCTTCTTCTTCTTCTTCTTCTTTCTTCCTTCCATCTCTACTTCTCTTCCTCCTTCCCTCTGTCTCTCCTTCCTTCTTGCCTGCCTTCCTTCCTCCCTTCCTTCTTTCCTTCCATTTTTTCATCTTTTTTGTATTGGATTATGGAAAATTCTACAAGATAGGTAGTTTTGTGGTATGGGATGATTTTCTTCCTTTTCCTTAAAATTCACTATAATTTCTTTAATTTTAATTGCTATGGATGAGTAATGTTACAAAACTTGAATTTCTGCTTTTTGATGTATGGATTCCTTCCTCTTCCCTGCTTGGAAGATTTTCTCTGCAATTGAAATTCTAGAATTTATAAACGTATTTTATGAATGAGTGAAAATTATATTTCCTCTCATTAAAGATTCTCTAGATTCCAGTGATTTGGGATCTGCCTTATGCTGCTGACAGAGTGTCACGTTGTAACAATTACTTTTATTTTTGTATTGTTTAATATAGTTTTCAGATTTTGATTTTTTGTGTTTTTCTTAGAAACCAATAATTCTTAAATTGTTTCCTTACGCTCTTTTCTCTTGGTGTGAAGGTTATAATGTTATTAATTAGTGGTCATATATTCAAAGATCCTCTTTTAAATGATTAAATTGATTTCCTGAGAGGGCAAATGACCTTCTGAAGAGAACATAGATCATTAAGTCACAGATGTAGGGGTAAATCCCAGGTATTCTGACCCCAAATGTAGAACAGTTTCAATGGCATCGTTCTTTTGTAAATATTTAAGGATATTATGCCATTTTATCATTTTTATTTATTTATCATTCTATTATCTATCCATTTATCTTTTCTTTCAGGTCTCGGCTCTATAGATATCCTTATGGAATTAATCTTCTCAGATTCTCCCTATTTATTGGTATCACCTTTAGTATAGCATTTCAAGATAGAAGTGGGAGGAATCTTGTAAATCATTTCTTCCAATGCCTTCATTTTATAAATCATGGAAGTAAAATGACTTATCCATGTCTCACAGGTAATAAGTGGTAGAATCAGGATTTAAACTCAAAACTCAGGCTGCCAAGTTGATGCATCTAATTCAGCACTCTTTCTACTTCACTACAATACTTTCATATATTTTTGAAATTCTTCCTTCAGCAATTTTATTTCTAATCCTATTCATGAGAAGGTGTGATCATGTCATCCTTCTATTCAGTAAATAACAATCAATCCCTATTACTTCAGGAATGTATATAAAATTCTCTGTTTAGTCTTTACAACTGTTCAAAACCTAATTTCTCCTTGTCTTCTCAGTCTTTTTACTCTTCATTCCCCTCTATTTTCCAATGACTCTGGCCTTCTAGTTGTTCTTTACATATTATATTCCATCTTCTAACTTTTATCCTTTTCCATGTCTGTCTTTAATTCCTGAAATGTCTTCCCTTCTCATCTCTTTGGCCTTTCCTCGTTCTCATCCAAGATAGTTCAAATTCTGATTTCTGCAAGAGGCTTCTCCTGATTCCCCTTTATGTCTAGTGCTTTTCCCCTGAGATTACCTTCTATGTTTACTGCATATATTTCTATGTACAGTATTTGCATATTGTACAACCCATTAGAATGTGAGTACCGGAGGAAAGGAGCAGTGTTAGGGTGTTGCTTCATATATTCAGTGTTTAGCACGGAATCTGGTACATACTAAGTGTTTAATATAAGTTTATTATCTGTCTTACTAAACCATTTGGGGTTTTTGTAGTATGTCCACTAAGTCTTCTAGAAGAATTATTTTTATTTCAGCTTTCCCCCCTGAAAATTCAATTTTATTTTATCTACCGTTATTAATATATTGATTTGGGACCTCTTGTCTGCTTGCATATTTCTTTGTTCTTGTTCTTAGTTTCCCCATGAGGTTTTTTTTTCCAGTGAGCATTTCCTTCTCATGTCCTACCTTTTTGCATCCTGTTTGTTTATTTAATTTGGCACATATGTCAATGCTTCAAGGTGGCACAAGAGACAAAAATTCAATGGCAACTTGATAAGGTTTGTCAAAAAAATCTGTAGGGATTTGATTTGGGTGAAACCTGTAGACAAGAAAATTTTATAGAAGGTAGATTGAATTTCTTGGACATTTGAGGTCTATTGAAAGAATATTAAACCAGTCATATTAATTTGCAACATCATGTCCATCTCTATATTGTAAGAAGTGGTAATAAAGAGGAAAAAAACCAATAATCCTAATAAGATAAGCCACATTTCATTGGTATGCAATGTCAGATATTTCTATACTTCATTTTTTACCATTTGGAATCTACCAATAATATAAACAATTAAACCTTTAGTAATAATAATAATAATAATAATAATAATAATAATAATAATAATAATAATAAATAGCATTTAGATACCACTTTGATCTTTTCAAAGTTCTTTACATGTGTTAGGTTATTTTATCTTCACAATAATCTTGGGAAATAGGTGCTATTATCACCCCCATTTTACAAATTAGGGAACTGAGGCAGAAAGAAGTTGAGCAACTATCCCAGAGTCACACACTATTAAGTGTCTGAGACTGAATTTGAACTCAGATTTCCTTGATTCCAAGTCTAGAGCTTTATTGACTGTACCACCTAGCTGCCAAATAGAAATTGAAGTTTCGTTGAAGAATTCAAATTAATAATCAAAGGATTTTAGAACTCCAAAAAGATCTTAGAAATGATCTATATCATCAACTGCTTCAGTTTCACAAACAATATAACTGAATCTTAGAGAGATCAAATGATTTGGTCAAAGTCACAAACATGATGAGTCACCGAAAAATAATTTGAACATGTCTCCTTACTCTTCATCCAAGTTCTTTCATTCCAATGGAGTGTTAACCCATGTCTTAGACACAAAAGAGTTTTTAACCAGAAGTTTAAGGTTGTATAATTTGTAATAAAGTTATAATTCTATCATTGCTTTCAATTTAGAGTTGATTCACTCACTTTATATGAATTCAGCCTAAGAAAATCCATTTCAAAATAAACTCCAAAATGTGAATGCTAAATTATGTTCCCATTGTAAACATATTGCATTTCTTCCTCTCAGTCCCTGCCTCTTTAAAAGTACTTCCTCCTCTGAAATACTACTTGATTTTTGCTTTCCAAATGTGAGCATTGATAATACATTTTTGCTATAAACATTGTTATGCAAAATTGAAGAGGTATTGAAGACAGATCTGCAATACGGCAATACTGATCTTAGAACAATAATTAATTTTTATCTGGCCAACTAACAAAATCTAGACAAATGAAAATAAAGGTTTATAGAAGCATGGACTTGAGCTTCTTTTTTCTCCCCTTCTGCACTATAAGTTATCAACATTAGAAAAAGATATGTATCACTAATAATAAAAGAAAGACCAATTATATAATCTATGGCTCACACTCACCAAATTGAGAGCAAGATAAAAGATTGAAATTGTTAAAGATGGAGGGGTTGTAGTTAGATTGGAACACTAATACAAATCTAGTGGAGCTATAAACTCATCCAACTCTTGTAGAAAACAATTCGTAATGATGCTTGTAGTGTTAATGTGATTAAAGATCTTCCCCATCCATTCAATAGGTCCTTTACTTACACCATTTACGTAATAGGTGGGAGGCCACAGGCTCACATCCTTTTGCTATTTAGGTCACAAAAAGTGTGAAACCCTCAGGGTCCTAAGGAGAGGTGCTAAGACCAGAGCCAACTGTATGTGCACTGAGTTCTGGCCAATCAGATGTTCATGAATTCAGCCAATCAGAGACCTGAGTTCTAGCCAAGCAGATACCAGCTAGGACTGTACCCAGAGCCCAGTTCTGAGAGCAGCAGAACTGAGAGCAGCAGATTTGAGAGAAGGAGAATTGAGAAGTACACATCAAGAAGACATTGAGGCAGCCAGCATCAAGAGACTGCAGACTAGAGAGTGCAGACAAGAGAGTTATGGAGATCAAAGGGCTGAGAATCCACAGCATTGAGAGACTGGAGAACTAAGAATCCAGAAAATCCAGGAGACTTCAAGGACTCTGAGAACTGCAAGTGCTTTCAGAACTGTGGGAAAGAACACAGGCAAGCATAGAGTTAGGATTTGTGAGTTATTGTTAATGGGAATGCCCTAGCAGGGGAAAGGATACAGGATGACTTGGTTCCTTGCTGTAATACGGTGTTATAATTTCCTTGTTGCTACATTGAGGTGGGCTTACTGGTTTTGGAATATAATTACTTCTATATCAAATTGGAGTCATTGGTTTTGGGATTTGATACTCTGGTTCCCAAATAAATGTTATACTTCCTCTGCTTTCTACATAGAGTTTTTTCATGTTTTATGATTCCAAACCATACAGACATGATCGTGGTCATCCTCAAGGTCATAAATCTTGCCTTATTTATAGAATGCTACAAAATAGTCAGACTCTCTGGTTCACTGATCATACTAGGCACATATCCCAAGGAGGTCATAGACTGAGCAGAAGTTCCCACAAATAACAAAAATGTTCATAGTATTTTTGGGGCAAATCTTTAACTCCCGCAACACCAGCATAAAAAAATACTCTATAAAAAAGTTTGTGACCATGGTTTGAGAGTGCAGAATAAATTGTGGTGAAGGTAATGGAATATTACTGTGGTTTAAGAATCAATAAATATGGTAAGTCAGATAAATTGAGAAAGAATTTATAAAGTGAAAATGAGCAGTTAGTAGAACTCATATAATATACACAATTACTGCAAAAAATAAAAGAACAAAAACAATAAAATACAATTCAATGACCCTTTTCTCTACATGAACAAGTCTGAGACTTTTTTTCTCTCTTTAAAGAGGTAATGGGCTATACGAACAAAATGAAGAATAGTTTGTCATGGTCAATATTTCAATGGTTTCAATGTAATTTTTTTTTTCTCTTTTAAGAAATAGTACAGTTGTGGAGAAAGAGAGTTTAGGAAATGACTTGGAAGTAATAATAATAATAATTTACCCAGAAGGACAATGATTTAAGATATTACTATGCTGAAGGACAATTATTTATCTCATTTAGCTATTTATGACAATAAATGCCAAATAAATTAGAGCATATTATAAATATATTTTAAGAATGATACTCGAAAAACAGCCTAGCTGGGGGCGGAGCCAAGATGGCAGCTGGAAAGCAGGGACTAGCATGAGATCCCGGCCGAGTCCCTCCAAAAACCTATAAAAATGGCTCTGAACCAATTCTAGAACTGCAGAACCCACAAAACAGCAGAGGGAAGCAGGGCACCAGCCCAGGACAGCCTGGATGGTCTCTGGGTGAGGTCTATCCCACATGGAGCTGGGAGCTCGGAGCTAGGAGTGGAGCAGAGCAGAGCCCAGCATGAGCAGCATGGACCAACCAGACCAGGAGCCGGGCGGAGTGGGCCCTAGCGCCCTGAATCAGTGAGCTGCGGCAGTTACCAGACTTCTCAACCCACAAACACCAAAGACAACAGAGAAGGTTAGTGGGAAAAGCTGCGGGAGTGGAAGGAGTTTGTGGTTCGGCTTCTAGCCCCGGGGGCAGCGGAGGTGGGGGCAGCTACAGCTGTTGTTACTTCCGGCTCCAGGCCCACCTGGTGGGAGGAATTAAGTGGCGGATCACAGCAGGGTGCACAGCCTGCCGAAGATCTGAGCCCAGCTTGGACTGGGGGTCCTTGGGGAAGGAGGAGTGCGGCTCTGACAGAGCTGGCACCTCCCCCCCAAACGTGGAACATAGAACTCTTTAGTCTACAAGCAGTCATACCCCGCTGAAAAACTCAAGGATCAAGTTAGTTAGTTGGGAATATGGCCAGGCAGCGAAAACACACCCAGATTCAGTCTCAGATTTTGGATTCTTTCTTTGGTGACAAAGAAGACCAAAACATACAGGCTAAAGAAGTCAAAAAAGTGCAAGAGCCTACACCAAAAGCCTCCAAGAAAAACATGAACTGGTCCCAGGCCATGGAAGAGCTCAAAAAGGATTTGGAAAAGCAAGTTAGAGAAGTAGAGGAAACATTGGGAAGAGAAATGAGAAGGATGCAAGAACACCATGAAAAACAAGTCAATGACTTGCTAAAGGAGACCCCCAAAAATACTGAAAAATACACTGAAGAAAACAACACCTTAAGAAAGAGACTAACTCAAATGGCAAAAGAGCTACAAAAAGCCAACGAAGAGAAGAATGCCTTGAAAGGCAGAATTAGCCAAATGGAAAAGGAGGTCCAAAAGACCACTGAAGAAAATACTACCTCAAAAATGAGGTTGGAGCAAGTGGAAGCTAGTGACTTTATAAGAAATCAGGATATTATAAAACAGAACCAAAGGAATGAAAAAATGGAAGACAATGTGAAATATCTCCTTGGAAAAACCACTGACCTGGAAAATAGATCCAGGAAAGATAACTTAAAAATTATTGGACTACCTGAAAGCCATGATCAAAAAAAGAGCCTAGATACCATCTTTCAAGAAATTATCAAGGAGAACTGCCCTGATATTCTAGAGCCACAGGGCAAAATAGAAATTGAAAGAATCCATCAATCACCTCCTCAAATAGATCCCCAAAAGAAATCTCCTAGGAATATTGTCACCAAATTCCAGAGCTCCCAGATCAAGGAGAAAATACAACAAGCAGCCAGGAAGAAACCATTTGAATATTGTGGAAGCACAATCCGAATAACCCAAGTTCTGGCAGCTTCTACATTAAGAGATCGAAGGGCTTGAAATGCGATATTCCAGAGGTCAATGGAGCTAGGATTAAAACCTAGAATCACCTACCCACAAAACTGAGTATCATGTTCCAAGGCAAAATATGGATTTTCAATAAAATAGAGGACTTTCAAGCTTTCTCAGTGAAAAGACCAGAACTGAATAGAAAGTTTGACTTTCAAACACAAGAATCAAGAGAAGCATGAAAAGGTAATCAAGAAACAGAAATTGCAAGGGACTTACTAAAGTTGAACTGTTTTGTTTACATTCCTACATGGAAAGATGATGTGTATGATTCATGAGACCTCAGTATTAGGGTAGTTGAAGGGAATATGCATATATATATATATATATATATATATATATATATATATATATATATATATATATACATACATATATATAGATAGATAGATAGATAGATAGATATATGGATATAGATATATATGTTTATGTATATATATATAAGTGAATGTGTATGTATGTATATATCTATGTGTATATGTATGTATGTGTATGTATGTGTATATTTATATGTATATATGTGTTTATATATATATGTAAAAGAGAGAGCAGACACAGGGTAAGTTGAAGATGAAGGGAAGATATCTAAAAGAAATAAAATGAAATTAAGGGATGAGAGAGCAACATACTGAGAGAGGGAGATAGGGAGAGATAGAATGGGGTGGATTATCTCGCATAAAGGTGGCAAGAGGAAGCAGTTCTGTGGGAGGAGGGGTGAGGGCAGGTGAGGGGGGAATGAGTGAACCTTGCTCTCATCAGATTTGTCCTGATTGGGAATACCATACATACTCAGTTGGGTATCTTACCCCACAGGAAAGAAGAGGGAGGAAATTAAAAATTTAAATAAAAGTTGGGGATGATGATGGAGGGGAGGGCAGAAGGGGGTGGAGGTAATCAAAACAAACACTTTGGAAAGGGGACAGGGTCAAGGGAGAAAATTCAATAAAGCGGGATGGGTGGGGAAGGAGCAAAATGTAGTTAGCCTTTCACAACATGAGTATTGTAGAAGGGTTATACATAATGATACATGTGTGGCCTAGGTTGAATTGCTCAACTTCTAAGGGAGGGTGGGTGGGAAGGGAAGAGGGGAGAGAATTTGGAACTCAAAATTTTAAAATCAGATGTTCAAAAACAAAAAAAAAAGTTTTTGCATGCAACTAAAAAATAAGATACACAGGCAATGGGGTGTAGAAATTTATCTTGCCCTACAAGAAATGAAGGGAAAAGGGGATGAGAGGAGAGGGGGGTTATAGAGGGGAGGGCTGACTGGGGAACAGGGAAACCAGAATATAAGCCATCTTGGAGTGTGGGGGGGAGGGTAGAAATGGGGAGAATATTTGTAATTCAAACTGTTGTGAAAATCAATGCTGAAAACCAAATATGTTAAATAAATAAATATAAATTAAATTAAAAAAATTAAAAAAAATTAGATTGGAGCAAGTGGAAGCTAGTGACTTGATGAGAAATCAAGATATTATAAAACAGAACCAAAGGAATGACAAAATGGAAGACAATGTGAAATATCTCATTGGAAAAACCACTGACCTAGAAAATAGATCCAGGAGAGATAATTTAAAAATTATTGGACTACCTGAAGGCCATGATCAAAAAAAGAGCCTAGATATCATCTTTCAAGAAATTATCAAGGAGAACTGCCCTGATATTCTAGAGCCACAGGGCAAAATAGAAATTGAAAGAATCCACCGATCCCCTCCTCAAATAGATCCCAAAAATAAATCTCCTAGGAATATTGTTGCCAAATTCCAGAGTTCCCAGATCAAGGAGAAAGTACAACAAGTAGACAGAAAGAAAGAATTTGAGTATTGTGGAAATATAATCAGAATAACCAATGATCTGGGAGCTTCTACATAAAGTGATCGAAGGGCTTGGAATACGGTATTCTGGAGGTAAATGGAGCTAGGATTAAAACCTAGAATCACCTACCCAGCAAAACTGAGTATCATGCTCCATGGCAAAATATGGATTTTCAATAAAATAGAGGACTTTCAAGCTTTCTCAGTGAAAAGTCCAGAGCTGAATAGAAATTTGACTTTCAAACACAAGAATCAAGAGAAGCATGAAAAGGTAAAAAAGAAACAGAAATTATAAGGGACTTACTAAAGTTGAACTGTTTTGTTTACATTCCTGCATAGAAAGATGATATGTATGATTTATGAGACCTCAATATCATAGTAGCTGAAAGGAATATACACACACACACACACACACACACACACACATATATATGTTTATGTATATATATACAAATATATATAAGTGAATATGCATGTATGTATATATGTATATGTGTGTGTATATATATATATATATATATATATATATATATATATATATATATATATATACACAGAGAGAGAGAGAGAGAGAGAGAGAGAGAGAGAGAGAGAGAGAGAGAGTGGACACAGGGTGAGTTGAAGATGAAGGGAAGATATCTAAAAGAAATAAAATTAAATTAAAGGATGAGAGAGGAATATATTGAGACAGGGAGATAGGGAGAGATAGAATGGGGTAAATTATCTCGCATAAAAGTGGCAAGAAAAACCAGTTCTGTAGGAAGAGAAGAGAAGGCAGGTGAGGGGCAATGAGGGAATCTTGCTCTCATGAGATTTGACCTGAAGAGGGAATACCATATATACTCAATTGCATATCTTAACCCACAGGAAAAAAGGAGGAAGAAGATAAAAAAGGGGGAATGATAGAAGGGAGGGCAGACAGGGGTGGAGGTAATCAAAAACAAACACTTTCAAAAGGGGACAGGGTCAAGGGAGAAAATTCAATAAAGGGGGATAGGTTGGGAAGGAGCAAAATATAGTTAGTCTTTCACGAGTATTGTGGAAGGGTTATACATAATGATACACATGTGGCCTGTGTTGAATTGCTTGACTTCTTAGGGTGGGTGGGTGGGAAGGGAAGAAGGGAGAGAATTTGGAACTCAAAGTTTTAAAAATAGATGTTTAAAAACAAAAAAAATGTTTTTGCATGCAACTAGAAAATAAGATACACAGACAATAGGGCATAGAAATTTATCTTGCCCTACAAGAAAGGAAGGGAAAAGGGGATGGAAGGGGAGTGGGGTGACAGAAGGGAGGGCTGAATGGTGAACAGGGCAACCAGAATATACGTCATGTTGGAGTGCGGGGGGAGGGTAGAAATGGGGAGAAAATTTGTAATTCAAATTCTTGTGAAAATCAATGCTGAAAACTAAATATGTTAAATAAATAAATTAAAAAAAATAAAAATATAAGTTAAAAAAATAAGAAAATAAAAAAGAATGACACTCATTTATTAATAAGCCACTTATTAGTCTGAAATAAAACAATATTTTTAGATCTCATAAAAGTAAGAGATTACTGCATATGCATGTACTCATTGTCTATGTTGGAGTTTGCGGGACAGTGTTTTAGAGATAAAATGAATTTTATTGACTTACTGGTATAAAAATAGTCTGATCCATATGTTAGTTAATGATGTATATGGAGGAAAGCCATCAATTATTAATCAATATACCTGAGTTCTAGTTTAGACTCTGACTGTTTCATTCTAGCGTAAGATATTTAACCTCTTTTGACTAGAATATTCTCAGGTATAAAATAGATGATTATAAAAGAGGATCTCTAAGGATTCAGCAGCTTTTAAGAGGTTGTCTTTTCACCTGTTCCTTTTCTTTCTCTTCACTTTGAACTTTGGTGGTCTAATATGTGTTCTGAACCTGAGGCTGTCTATCTCTTTTTTATGATAAAAAATAAATTTACAATTTAGGAATTGTACAAAATGATATTTTCAAGTCATATAATTCTGTTGCAAATATAGATGTCCATCAATTCCCATAATAAGGAAGAGGATTTTCAGCACAAATGTTGAAAATGTAAATTTCTGCACAAATGGGGGAAAATGAAATAGTATCTGCTATTCATATGGAGTCAGAAGAAGAATATATTGATAAAAATGTTTCTCTGCTATTCACATGTTAAACACTACATAATTGCCCTGGATGAATACAGGAAAGTAGAAATGGAGAATACTGTGGTTCTTTAGACACAAATGAGTACTGCCTTAAGAAAACCCAATGTATGAAAATATATGTATGGCTGTATGAAAATTCAAAAACAAAACCATAAGCACATAAGTTAGGAGAGGTGGTTTTATTTAAAGATGCATCATTTTTACCTACAAATTGATTCACTCTGAGTTTCCCTGAAATATTGTGTTCTCCTGTTTCTTTTAAGTGCCTGTTGCTAGGTCATTAATTACTTGGCAGACAGAGTTGGTGAGATTGTGGCAGAGAGGGACAAAACAATGTTCATTATCAATCTATGCCCAACTTATCAGAAGTGAAAATATGCATCTCAAAATCTCAATGGCAACAAAAATAAGATTTTATTTGCGCATGTAAAATTGAATACACTTCTATGAAGATACATCCAAGTTAAGAATAATTAAAATTTTAAAATCTGCTGATTGTTTATTAAGTACAAACTTCTGTGCTAGGCAATAAAGGAGATTTAGAGAAATAAATGACATCACCTTTACCCTTATGAAATTTAAGGTTCAATTAGAGAACATAAAATATATTAACAAAGAAAAAACAAGGACAAAGCATTAGTATAAATTTAAGTATAACATCCTTTTTTTAAACAGCCATTATAAGAAAAAATAAGAGAATATTTCACTTCTTTAGGTTTTTAGCAGTTCTTTTTTTTTAATTTTTAATTTTTTATCATTTATTATTTTATTTTTTAACATTGATTTCCATAAGATTTTGAGTAACAAATTTTCTCCCATTTCTACCCTCCCCCCACCCCAAGATGGCATATATTCTGATTGCCCCTTTCCCCAGTCTGCCCTCCCTTCTGTTGCCTTTATCTCCTTTCCCCTTACTTCCTTGAAGAGCTAGATAGATTTCTATACCCCATTGCCTGTATATCTTATTTCCAGCTGCATGTAAAAACAACTTTCCTTCAGTTTTAGAACTTTGAGCTGCAAATTTTCTCCCTTCTTCCCTCCCCATCCACGCTCCTTGAGAAGGCAATCAATTCAACATAGGCCACACATGTATCACTGTGGAAGGGTTATACATAAAGATACACGTGTGGCCTATGTTGAATCGCTTGACTTCTTAGGGAGGGTGGGTGGGAAGGGAAGAGGGGAGAGAATTTGGGGCTCAAAGTTTTAAAAACAGATGTTCAAAAACTAAAAAAAAAATTTTTGCATGCAACTAGAAAATAAGATACACAGACAATGGGGCATAGAAATTTATCTTGCCCTACAAGAAAGGAAGGGATAAGGGGAGGGGAGGGGAGTGGGGTGACAGAGTGGGGGAGAGGGCTGACTGGGGAACAGGGCAACCAGATTATATGTCATCTTGGAGCAGGGGGAGGGTAGAAATGGGGAGAAAATTCATAATTCAAACTCTTGTGAAAATCAATGCTGAAAACTAAATATGTTAAATAAATAAATTTAAATTAAAAAAATTAGGGGGAAGTAGATAAATTAGAAACAATAAAGCCCCAAAATGATAAATAAAACAAAAAGCTTTTTTTTTGAAAATTTAATAAATTTTAAGCTAATTTGATTATAAAGAAGGTAGAAAATTAAATTAATAATGTAGGAAATGAACAATGTGAAATCACAGCAAATCCAGAAAAAACTGAAATAATCAAACTATATTGTGCATAGTTATATGGTAACCAAACTCAGACTGTTGTGGGTTTTTAACGGTTATGAGTACTGGCAACCCCACAATAATGACACACCAGGCCCTGCCAAATGAATTTGACTCATCTCTTTACAGCCAAGAGTAAAAAGGAAAAAAACAAAGTTTATTAAAGATTCACGATGTTGGGGTAGACTCTTGGGAAGCCTGAGCATTTGTATCACTAATTCGTGAGGCTAGATCAATCTGAGCTGAGCTAGATTGAATCTGAGTGCCTTCATGGAGGCAAGGTCCATATTATATACAGAAAGATTGTGGGAGGGATCAAGGGGTGGCCAAGTAGTTTGGGGTGACTAGAGAAGGGGTTTAAGGCAGATGTTGAGGAGGAGTCTAAGGAGGATCTTGATGGGACTGGGATGACTACAGGTCAGAAGACACCAGGAAGAAAGAGAATGAGTTTTCATAGGATCAAGGGTGGGAAGTAGCCAGAGGCAGTGCGGAAATGAGAGAGATTTAGGCCTAGTGATAATGGATGGCTTATAGCCTCAGGTGAAGGCCAGATCTAGTGGGAAGATTCAAAATGGGTTCAAGGGGATTCACAAAGACTGTACCCCATCAAGACCACAGAAAAGTAGAGAAATACCTTTAGAAATATAAAATAACCAAACTAAGAGAAAACCAAAGAGAGATCTTAAATAACCTAGTTTAAGAAAAGAACTTTGACCTAGCTTTAAAGGAAATACCAAAGAGGAAGAAAAAAATTGTGGTTCTGATAGAATAACAGGAGAATTGTGTCAAATTTTTAAAGAACAGTTAGTACATATACTTCACAAATTATTTTTAAAAATTGAGAAAGTGCCCTATCAGAATCCTTTTATGAGAATAATATAATCTTAATAGCTGATCAAGAAAAGTAATAAAACACAGAAAGAAAACTATAGGACATTATTGTTAAAGAACATCAATTCACTTGAGAAAAATCTATCCAGCTACAGAAACTTATCCAAGAAATCATTCATTATGATCAAGTGGTATTTATACCCTTCCCTGGTAGACAAATTGTCAATGGATATGAACAAATTGTTTTCAAAAAGACTGCAAAGTAATCACAACCACATTTTAAAAAAATATTCTCCAAAACTCTACTAAAAAGAAAAAAAATCAAATAAAAAACTCTGAGAATTCACCTCACACTATGCAAACTGGCAAAAATGGTTGTTAAAAATTGGCGACAGAAATGGTTTTACAGTTTTTCGACCTTGTACCTACACTACCTTTGATCTTTATAACACTTTAATTAAAATTCTACCTACCAATCCTTGCTGGTCTTTGGAGTTGTAGCATCTTTAGGATCTCAAATTTTCATATTGTAACCATAATATTGCTAGCAACCGCTGTGGCTGTGTAAGACCAACAACACCAACACACAGAAGAGCTGCCAGCACAGGTTCTTTGATCTGCTTTTCTAAGGAAAGCAACCTTAAGGGTTTAACAATCTCACTTTAATCAAACATACATGTATCATTCACTTAGTTCAGGAAGAAAAGTCAGCACCCTGAACTTAAGAAAGAACACAAACAGAAATTACAAACATACATTATTTAAGCACAGAAAATAACATAAACCAGTCTATCTATACCTATACATAGTTATCAGAGAAGGAACAACATCTGGGTTCCTTCAAAGCTCAGGGCAGGGTTGGGGGCGGGGGAGCTCCAGCAGCTACCCAGAGTCTCCACAGCAACAATCTTCCAATGAGTGAGAGCCCCAAACAAAATGCTAACCTCTGAGTTTGTATACCCTTCTTAAGGGTATACAAAAGGGTGTATGCCTGGGGCTTTGCACCTAGTAAAGCTTAATCAAAGGCAATTGATTACTTTAGCATTCTAAAAGAGGAAACAGAAAACAAAGTCCCACCTTGGCTACCAATATA
Organism: Trichosurus vulpecula; assembly: GCF_011100635.1. Classification (NCBI taxonomy): domain Eukaryota; kingdom Metazoa; phylum Chordata; class Mammalia; order Diprotodontia; family Phalangeridae; genus Trichosurus; species Trichosurus vulpecula. The sequence goes on along the minus strand of NC_050575.1, from coordinate 222,182,212 downwards.
ATCTACCCATTCCAGAATCCTTGGCCTTAGAGCTAAATCTAATCTAATCTAAATGGCTATGAATCCTGGAACAAATAGAGGCATTATACTTGTGATCCCATCAGGAAACTAAAGCATAACATTTACAACAACATAACAAAACTTATCATTCAGTATCATTCCCCAAAATATTTATTTACAATACAAACATGATCCACCCCTAGATCACAGCAAGTTAAAATTTCCTCAGTCAGCACAGAGTGTCCAAGTAAAATTCTTCTGGTAGTTGTATCCTTCTCCCAACACTGCCATTGCAGGCTTCCTCCTGGCACCCTCAGGTGCCTACCTGCGTGATTTAATTAGCAAAGTCCCAAAGCAAACAAAAAAGTCCAGATAATGTTCTCTTGGGGATGTATCCTTCTCCCCACACTCCTACAGCACCTTGCTTCGAAGTCCTGAGGGGCAGCTGGGCAACAAAGCCAATAGGTTGGGGTCCTGAGGGTCCAAGGCACTTCCTCCCACCTATCATAGACAATACCCCTTTTCCCTGGGTCCCAAACAATCCAAGGAGAAGACAGCAAAAAAGCACACTCAACTCCTTGCTGCAAAGTTTCCATCTTGTCCCAGGCCTGAACTATAAGCTCATGGGTTCCTGGTCATCCAGCTCCTGCTGGCCACTCCTGACTTCTCCCAGAATCTCAATGCAGGCGGCTCCCCATTCTCTCTCTCACCTTTCCAAAGTTCTCTCACAGGCAGTCCTCTGCTCTGGCTGGGTCAGTAGGTCGGCAGCCCATCAGGTTGTTGTCTCACCCCACCAGCTGCTCCTGTCAGGTCTATACAAAGGTCTATACAAAAGAAAGATTTTGGTAGGATTCCATCACCTGTTTTCCCAAATAGTCTTTATAGTATTGGAATTAATTATCCTTTAAATGTTTTATAGAATTTGCTTATAGATCCATCTGGCCTTGGAGACTTTTTCCTAGGGAGTTCATTGATGTCTTGTTCAATTTCTTTTTCTGGAATTGGGTTACTTAAATATTTTACTTCCTCTTCTGTTAATCTGAGAAATTTATGTTTTTGTAAATATTCATCCATTTCACTAAGACTGTCAAATTTATTAGCATAGGGTTAGCCATTTTAGAAGGATCGACTAAGGTTCTGTGCTATGTTATGGGGGAAATCTCTCCTTTTTGAGTTCATGTGGTAGGTAACTGTTGCTAAAATACATTTATCACAATGCAGAAATTATAGAGGTAAAACCTAGGTTTTATTATGCTTCTACACATGTGCAGGGGGGTATGACAATAATCAGTAAACAGGGCATAGGATTTACTTACAACTTTTTAAAGAGGAAAATTGTGTCAGAGCTATAGAACTAGTTCTTTTACATATTGTAATCTCCTATATTCTTTTAGGCTATATTTTTTCCTTAGGCTATATATTTTTTTCTTATGTTAGATTGATAATTCCATGCTTTTTCAATGTCATAAAAATTGAACAAACTCAGTCAGTCAGTCACAATCTCATAGATTCCCTAAGGAAATAAACCTAGTCAACAGACTTTATAGGTAAATTAAGTCCAGTTATAGGTTAAAGTGCACTTAGAGGGTTCACAATGGGCAAATTGAGAAGAGAGATCTACATGTCATCAAGATAGTGTTTCAACAATCTGGCTAGCAGCTTCTGTGGGGGTATAAGATTCACCCACAGCCAGCACCCAGAAAGCTGCCAACAGCACAGGTTCTTTCGATCTGCTTAATTAAGGAAAGCAAGGTGAAGAGGTTGACAAGCTTACTTTTAATTCAAATATCATTCAGTTAGTTCAGGGGAAAAAACCAGCACCCTGAACTTCAAAACAAAATGCAAACAAATTTCAACGTCAACAGACTTTGTCTGATTCAATCCCAACACATAGTTACCAAAGTTCAACAAAGTCTCAACATCCGGGTTTACAAGCTGGAGGGCTCCTTAGCTACAGCTGCCCGGAGTCTCCTCATCAACACCATCTCCAGAGCCCTGCACAAATGGCTCTGTCCTCCCTTCTTATAGGGCTTCAGACATCAAACATCATCTGAATCACCAGCGCTCATGCTCTGGTGATTGGTTCTTGAATTGGCCCCTCCCCTTATGACCCTGGGAGGTTCACATCCACATGGATTATGTTAACACTCAATGGGGTTTGGGCCTGGGGCTTAGCACCTAGTAAAGCTCACTGAGATAAACTGAGTCACTCAAAGAAAAGAAAGGCCATTCTGGTTACAGATAGTCAAGAAAACAACAGTTCAGGAAAACCTGACTTTCACTGTTAGCTAGGAGAGCTAACAAATAAATAAATCCCTTTGGGGAACTCATACTCCCTTTTGACTTCTATCTTAGCAATGTTATTTTTCCCTTATCATTATTATTCTGTGAGCCAGATTTTCAGCAGGTGAGGTTAATATTAACAGATGACATCCTTTCAGTTAACCAAAATTTGTGAGAAGAATTGCCCTGATACATGAATAACAAAAATCTATAAAGGAAATTTAAAAATCCATATAACACCTATTAGCAAACAGTTCCTCAATGGAGTCATATAACTTGTGTTGGGATCCTTCTTACTGAAAATTACTGTTCTAGAATTATCTGTATTGGGGAGAAGCAATTCATTCTAATAGCCATTCAATATACCTAGAGGGAATCTAGGTATCAGTTGATCATAAAACATTCTGAAGGATGGCTAAGCAGGCAGACTCCTAACAGCTGAGATAGGGTGCAAATGTCCCAATTTTCAAAAAAAAACCATAAGAGGGTGATATAGTTTCAAATAATAGGCAGGTGACCTTGAAAAATTCAAAACCATATTAAAAAATAGTTGGTGAGCATTTGGAAAGAGAAGCAGAAATTACTATTAACTAATATTCCTCATCAAACATATATCATGCAAATCAATAAGAATTTATCAAGAACTAGGCACTATCAATATAAAGAAGCATAGTCCCTTTATTCAAGGAGCTTACACTCAATTGGAAGAGACCTGGCTATATCTTTAAGGACTGAGGAATTTTCCAAACTCTAAAAAGTAAGTACCTTCTTTACTTATCACTTCTTATTTATAGCTGCTGCCACTATGACAGTGATCACAACTGCTACTCTTATTGCTATTGTTCCAGCCAAGGTAGAAGCAGAGAAGAAATCAGAGGGTATAGAATTTTTCCAGTTGGATCATGTCACAATAAACCACAATTTCACCTAGCTTTATGAATCACAAAAATGTGTTCATTTATATCTTTATAAAGGAGAGGAGGGGAGGGAGCTGCTTGCCATTGATAACATTTAATTAAGCAAAGTTTAATTTTGCTACTTGTGAGATCTTTGGTGTCCAACTCAATTTCACAGTATTTTCTGCTTCCTGAACTCTGATTGTGATTATTTCTCATTTCCCAAAACATTCAGTGAGTGTTCAGAGCAAAGACTGAGAAGAGGTACCACAGGGATGCAGTTAGAACTCTCTCTAAATGATCCTTTAAAAAAAAAACTCTAATGTTGTGATCTGAGGTAATATATGAGGTTGGTGATTGTTATGGACCAACCCTTTTGAGTTCAATGCTGCTGCTGCTGCTCCCTGAGAAAGTGGGCTGGCCAGGTAAAGAAGCAGAGGAAGAGAGAAGAAAAATCACCAAGACTAAATCTTCATCTTTCACTTGGAGTCACTTGACAATAACAAGGGAGTGGGAAATATATATGCAAGAATAAAGAACTGATGAACCCAAGAACATAAATACCCATTAGTCAAGATGCAAATCTAATAATTGGGACAAACTGCAAAGAAACCATCAAATTCTCACCATTACTGGCAACAGGAGATTTGTGGTAGCAACAAGATTTAAAGAGAAGAAAATTCAATGATTCTGGCCAGTAGAAATTCCCCATTACCCTGGGGAGGAAGTGGTTGTTTGCTAGTAAAAGTCTGATCTAGGTATGCCTCCAGGGCTGACAGGGTATGTCTACATTGTTTGAATTTCTCAGGAAATCAACTAGATTTGATGCAGAAGATTTTCCTCTGGAGTACATAGAGCTCTGTGGTAAGTGGCTGGGACAAAAGGCATGTCCAGCTTGAGATTTCCCTTCCCCAGGGCTTTTAAATTCTCACATTGGGCTTGGTACCTTCCCCAATTGTAGAGGTTCAGTTTTCTAGTGTAGGAAAAGAATTCAGAAAGACACAGGATCATAAAATTTTGGATTTGGCACTGGAAGCAATTTTAAAAGTCATCTTATTCAGACCCCTTACTTGACAGATGCAGAAACTGAAACCCAGCAACTTTCCCAAAGTCACAGAGCTACAAAGTCTAAAAGGCAGGATTTGAATAAAAGTCTTCTGAATACAAAGTCAGCGCTCTTTCCCAAGTCTTCATCATGAAATTTACTCTAACCCTGGCATTCACACTTTACAATTACTTCTGTTCCTGTGGCCTCTCCCTTAAATTGAATGACTCCTCCCAGAACATCCATTTAAGTAGGGAGCTTAGACCACTTGATTCATCTCCAGGCTGCTCTCCTAAATTCCTCTACCATGTCTCCTGGCCTGGTCCCTTCATTGGCACTTTCATTTTGACTACTATTTCATCTTCTTTTTATGACTTACTCACCTCCCCCTGCCCCCACCTCCAACACACACACACACACACACACACACACACACACACACACACACGCACACACACACACATGAATTTAAACTCTGAGAGTAGGCTCGTCTTTCATACAATTAGTGTCATTGTTCTCATCACTTGGCACAGCCCTTAACACAAAGTATATTCTTAATAACCACATGTTCACTAACTGACAGTCTTACACCTATACTAAAATGCTTTTCAAATACCAAATCAACATAAGGAGACTGGGAATTTGAGTATGTGTGGATTAGGGAAGAAAGTTGGGGAGGACATAATAAATGAGTAATGGGAAGGTTAGGCAAGTTTTTTTCCTATTCCTCCATCCTGCCACAGGTCATTTTTTTTCCTGTAAATATGGGCTTAACATTAGGAAGAGTTGGTATGAATTTAATTCCATTCAATTAGAATTTATCATGCACTTATATGCAAGGCTCCTTGGTGTGGTCCTTCATTGAATGAACCTAAACTATTTGTCAGTTTTCCAGACTCTTATTTCTTGAGCCGATATTGATTTGGGTAGAAGTTTTCCTTGAAAGGCGAAGCATATTTCTAATGGAAAGTTTTCTGTCTACTCTAAATGATTGACTGAGAAAGTGATCTTAGGCACTTTTAATTGTGTTGCATGCCTCCTCATCTAACTTAAGCTGAAGTCATAAGGGGGAGTTTAGTTCTGAAGCATAGTTGGAAAGCAATGATTTTTCAATGAAATTTAAGTCCTTAGAATTTGCAAGTAAGCAAACATTGTAAGGAAACAGCATATCCCTTCACTTTATCCTTTATATACAAGAACAAGCCACCTGGGCCTCAATAAAAAGTTCACTACTTTAAGCATAATTAAAAGGGTTTCATTGTTCTCAATATAGCAGTTTAAATGAAACGTGAACTTTGAAAAAATAACCAGAAAATGCTTCATATTGCTTCTAAAGTGGTATAGCTGGAATGAGACTAATGAAGGGAAAGGGAACAAAAGACATTAGCTATGTTTATGCTAAGGAAAGTTATACTCAAACAAAACATGACTATTTATTAAGATTTTTTAAAATTTTTGTTCATTAACCCTACCATAGACTCTATGGTATGGTAAAACAAAGTTTTTACTTTTGTGACCCTTTTTCACTGGAGAAATTTTTACTTGACCCTGGGTATATAGGTATATAAAATATGTATACAAACCAAACATTTACTGATAATAAATAATAAAGAAATTAATTTTAAAACAATTCTTTACATATAATTTTACCATCTATTAAATATGAAAACAAATTTGCATACTAATGAGATGGATGTTCTTGTTTATTTTTAAATAAAGAACTAAATCTTGGCAGAATCTTTAATACTGCAGAAAATCAAGCATCTTCAACATTTTTCAGAGTTGATCAATATTTTGATTTTATAATTATAAATGCTGTGTTCAGAACCAAGGCTGCAGTGAAGTCATGTGAAGCAACATGGGCAATCCCTACCAGAAACACCTCAGATTCATTACGGCTTTGATTTTGAATTTTGGTCATTGAGCATTAAGAAAACTGTATTGCCAAATTGTTTACAACCCCTTCACATTCAGTTATGTGACCTCATATAGGGTCAAAACCCACAGTTTAAGAAGTGTTGCAGATGATAATAGAGATGTAGAGCCAGAGGGACTTTAGAAGCCATCTAATTCAACCCCCTAATTGCATGGAGAAAGAAACCAAGGCTCTGGGAGATTGTGACTTGTCTGAGCCTACCTATGTTTCATGGGTGGAATTTGAACTCAAGTACACTGTCTCTCTAGCCAGTGGGACTCTCTAGTCACTGTTGTTTGTGTGTGTTTGTGTGTGTGTGTGTGTGTGTGTGTGTGTGTGTGTGTGTGCATATATATGTGTATGTACTGTCGACCTGAAAGTTTGGTTATAGGAGGCAACAGGCTAGGTGATATATAAATTCATATAGTTTATTCCCTTGAAGCTAGCAGATACATGATCATGGAATCCGAAGCAAGCTTCTAATTGATTGGAAGAAAAAGGACAAGGTTTAAGTAACAAATTCCAACTCCAGTTTATGATCTCCATATCAAAGAAAGGAAGTTCTTAGGTAAACAAGACAATTGACAAGGTAGGGTCCCTTAGGGATTATCATCACAAGGTGCAAATGTCTCTAGAACATCAAGACAAGAGAAATCTCACTGTTCTGGCTGCAGACATTCTGTCACCAGCAGGAAAGACACCCTTTGTCAATCTTATCTGATCTTTGAAGTTCCTGACACAGAAAGGGGGATTTTTAGAATAGAGCAAAAGCAGTTTGGAGGCTTTGGATATTATTGGGGTTCAAATAATCTGAGAGGATTGACATTTCCTCCTTTTGGTCAAAGGTGAATGAAAGCAACACCTGTAGACCAAGAAAGGTAATGACTCTTCTTCAGGGAATGGGAAAGGATGTTCTAAAAAAAATTTTTCTTTTGCTGACCAGGAAGACCAACTAATCTCTGTGAGTGAAGTGTGCCCCTCAGACAGAGGGAAAACAACCATGGACAGCATTATTTTGTTCACTAAGGTGGTGGAATATTTGTGGGCCAAAGTCAGTCCTAGTCGGACCCCTTACTAGGTTACTACAGGAGAAAACAATAATGCAATTGTCCCTTTAAGATTCAAAAGTCTCTTCCCATACAGCTGTCTGGCAGGGTACATTATCAATGAAATCCTCTGGTCCTTGGTATTTGTTCCAGCCATCTCCAGCACAGCATCTCAGCATCTTCTTCTTCTTCTTCTTCTTGTCTTCTTGTAGGAACCAGCTTTCTTTCCATTCTCCTACAAAAGTTATCTTAACACAATTTTAAGTTACCATTTCTAATCCTAATACCCTGATTCTTTTTTACGAATTCAAAATTAGAGCCATGACCAATTGTCATGTTTCAGAAATTCACATCAAAACCTAGTTTCTTATACTTTAACCCATTATTAATTTCCCCACCAGGAGAATGAGATTTCACTAAGGAATTAACAACAGGCTCCAGTACATACATAAATACATTAAATAACCAATTTTTAACACAGTACATGTAAAATCTTAACCTTTTAGTCATGCCATGTTTCTTTGATGTCATTTACAAAATAAACCACAAGCCATTCTTCTTTTAACATTACTCATTGTAACAAAGCTTTAGACAGGCATGATATTAAAAAATAATAAATTAACAAAATAATATTCTCACAAGTCCTTTACCTAATTGTCTCCATATCAAGAATTAAAGGACCCTAACTTATACGTGACCCTATACAAGGCCCTTATAAACTACCCTAACTTATACAGGAACACTAGTTCCAGTCCTATGGTAACCTAAAATGTTCCATAATCGATTATTTAATAGATTTGTTACTATACTTACAAAAACCTTCTGATTATAGAAATTTGCCACTAAGACATTAGGGACTTATGGTAATGGGACCATATTTTCCCCAGTTTCCTGTCGACTCCAGGCAGAAGTTACGTCAAACTGCAAGCTGCGTTGAGCTAGGCTTAAAGTCTGCCAGGTTTCAGTTAAGAAGTCAAGAGAGTCCCACCTCAGCATATGCAGAAGTTGCTCTCTCAACCCTCCCATGAAATCATACCTGCAGTTCATGCTGCATGCTGTCCCCACTCCCCCACCCCCACCCCACAGGGCTCAGGGCATCTTGGATCAGCCTTCCTTGATATTCACACCTGGAGTTAGACTCAGAAAAACATTCAGCTAACAGTCCCATTACCTCTTTGAATAGCAACTTCCAATAGTCAGTTTAAGATATGACTATAATCTCACATTGCTAAACAAACATCTTTAAAGCTAGCTCTAAATAGCTTGCATGCATTTCCTCCCTTATTCATAAAATCTTCCCATTAAGATCATAAGTTATTGCTCTAACACATTTGCATCAGTTTCTCCTCATTTTTCTATTCTTGTCTAACTATGCCTGATCTGAAAGAATGTGATATTCTTCAAGGATTGAAGCATATAAATATGATAGTTTAACTTTGAACTTTACATTTTAGACCATGGAATGAGTTCAGATAAGTCACATTATTCAACACAGTGTGTCAGGTTAATGGTCTCATCCTTAATGGCCACAGACAGAGGAAAAAATGCTCTTAAGTCAGCCTGATCTGGCCTTGTTGACATATGAAGTGGCATTCTCTGAGTAAACTCAGAGAACAAAGAAGCTTAGGTCCAGTCTCTTCTTCTAGTTGATGATTAGTTCAGGCTGTGGCCCTTATTGAAGTCACTAATTTGATAGTAAATGATTATTATCCCCAAATTGAAAATGTCTCTAATTTAATTCCAGCAATAAATTACACCATTTGTATTAATACCCAATTTATCTTATAGCACTTTGAAACATTTAAGGACCTTATTCCTCATAGATACAAAACAACTTTAAATCCCAGCCTTAGTCTATGGGATAATGATCTAACCCTACATTTGTATCTTTATTTCACAGACTTCTTTCCCCTTTGTCCAAATTATTCCCATTAATATTTAGAAAGAATATTATCTTTCATATGACTATACAAAAGTACCAATTTACCCTATCATTTGATTATTCCCAGATAATTCTTAGTTAATATAACTTAGTACAGTCTCTTAAATTTGGGTTTCCATTTTTGAAACCTCAGAGAATTTCAGTTTATATTTATCATCTGCTGTTTGTATCCTTACCTAAATCTTATACCTGGTATAAGAATCTTTTGAAATGTGAAGGTCCAACCATAAAATGAGCTCATCTACTTTTAAAAATTATCAGACAAATACCTTAATAAAGGAGAAATAATTTTACTTTTACCACCATCTTATACAATTTTTGTGCAAAAATCCAAATTTAAGATCTATTTACCAAAACATAATAAATTTTAGAATTTGATCATTTGCATCTGTATACAATTCTATAGAGGAATCAATCTGATCCTGTTACTTTTCTCAAAATTTTGCTTTCCTATTTAATTAGACATCTATCACATTACATCTTTATCTTATCACTTTGTCTAATTATTTCCTCCTTTTGGAGGATGTTATCTGTATATTATTTTTATTTGGCCATGAACACAGGTCAAAATTGTAAGATATTCATTCTTGTATCCCAATATAGTAACTCAGAGATCTTCCAATATCCATCTTAATAGATTTAGCACTGTGCTTACAAATCTTCTTGATAGTGTAAATTTGCTATGAAAGAAAAAGAGGGACAATATCATATATCTTATCATAAGGAAAGAACTTCCTTACCTCTGTTTGATTCCAGGCATGAGTCATATCTGATTGACTTTATGATACCTATACCTATAATCAGAGCTTAAAACAATAGTAAATTGTAGTCCCATAAAATCTTAAATAGCAAAGAAATATGGACTGTTATCCTTCAGATAGGACCATCCCAAATTTTATTGAGCACCAATTCAAATCAGGTTACATAGCTTTTCTGTCTTCTAAAGTGCTTTCTCAAATCCTCTCAAAATAACAACTATGTGGGAGACAGGAGGGACTTGGATAACTCCCATTTGTCCCCAAACCTTCTTATCTGCCTTAAACAAAAGAGGTTCCTGACTTTGATCTCACTACTGAATAGAAACACATCTTTGTTTCTCAATCTTATTTATTCTTCCCCAATTACTCATTCTGGAAGAAAGAAACACTTCAGGAATTGAATCTTATATATATGATGAGTTCAAACACCAAATTCAACTCTTGCTTAGGCCATGGAATGATGACAAATTTGGAGGAGGCCTTCTAAAAATCACACAAGAGATTTTTTTCAAAACATCCCTTCTAAAAGTATTTCCCTTTCTGAAAACACAGTTTAACCTTTATACTGATGTTAAGAGGAATAATCGCTAAACTTTTCTGAAGAACATTAGTTGGAAAGTTTTAAAATGATAGACAGCTCTTTCTTCTTCCTTAAAGCAAAAACCTTTAAACATTGTAATTCATTAAAACTAAGTTGATATAAAAATCCTTATTCCCAAATTAATGTATAGAATTCCTAGAAATCATGAAGTCCCTTAGTCAAAAAAGGTGTTTAATGAGGGGGACACTTAGTTTTTATAAGTCAAGGAAAACATTCCCAGTTAAATTAGCCTTATCACAATAGCAAAGTTTACCAGGACTTTAAAAACTTACTTGATAGTAATTCCTCTACACAGAAGATTTTACACAAGATTGATAAGACTTCATGACTAGGTGGTTGCAAAAATCCTTGTTTCAGTTAACAACCTCAATTTCTTAATTAAGTACAATTCTTAACCCAACAACATCTAAATTTTAAGAGGAATTGGTTTTCTAACAATGTGGGTAATGCAATATTAACCAAGTTGCACAATACAAGAAAATTTAGAAATATAAGCACACCACAAGCAATTATCATGTATTTAAAACTTGGACCATAACTTGGTTGGATGATCAAATCAAATCTGGATTCATAATCACTAATGGTAACATTTTAATTTCTAAGGCCCAATACTCTTAGCATTGTAAAAGGAAAGATTACAACGTGTCCTGAATTGACAGAAATTACAAGAGGAGATCCCAAACAGGGCCTTTATATAAATACTTGACTTATAGCAAATAACAATTTTAAGTGAACTTCCTTTTAAATAAAGACAAAACTTGGAAGTTTGTAATTTCTTAAGTTATCAGCTTTTTAACCCATTAATCATTTTCCTCAGACAACAAAATTCTAATAACATTTAGACTATAGAAATGTAATAATGCCCTAAACATTATTATGTATGTAAAATTTGAAACTACTCATTATCAAATTTGGTAAATGCATTTCTAAATCACTTTGCACAGAGAAACATTCATCTCATCATTAATATGTTGAAGCTATAACTTTAAACCATCACATGTAGTCTCATAATAGACAAGATTTCACATGGAAAATCTATTCTCATAGTAAATATCAGTATTATTATTATTTGTTATAACCAAATGTAAGTTTCAAATTATCAAATTTTCACCACATCCCTTTAAAAACCCAATTCACATATATCAAAATCAGAATAAAATTGCTGTAATATTCTTTTCTACCACACAATGGTCTTCTCAAATTTTACAATTTAAGAGAATTTTAGAAATACAATATAATTTTAGAAATACAGAAACAATAAACTTCAGATGGCATCAGTTGCATTTCCAGATCATCACATATAGAAATTATTCAACTTATTGCTTGTGGTATTATAAACCACTTCAAAAGTTAACAATTACATCTAAAAAAATGTAGTTTCCAACATATACCACTCATGATGTTAAGCATTTTGAAATCATTATATCATTTTGATCCCAGAACAACAACCATTATTATTTTCCCTTTACAAATCAGGAAACAGGAAAACAGAGATATAATACAGTTTTGCAACTGGAACAGAGAAGTATGAAGTTTACCTAGAGCAGAAGGTGTTATCTCAGTGGTGACAATTCTTGGAGGCAGGGCTTAGGGAATACTAGCCACAGGCCTGATCTATCCACCTTTCCCTTCCTGCACAACTGCAGAATTTACTGAGCCTAGGGTGGTTTGTAGCTGCTGGGACAGGGTGGGCAAAAAATGTATAGGACCTGGGTGACATTTCTAAGCTTTGCCAAAAAGGATGGACTATAAAGTGCCCAGGGGAACAAAACTACTGCCAACCTCCGAGTTGCTGAGCCTCCCCTCCTTTTGCCAGGTGGGGAAAGGTGATTTAAGTTTTCCCTACAATTCTCCAACATTCTCATCTCGTAACCTGATTTGGGGAAGAGAGATTAACAAGAACTCTTACGGCTGTTTAAAATTCCCACACTGAGACATCCTCTTAACTGCAGGGAGGGAGTGGGGAATGAGTGATCAGCATTGGGAGGAGGTGTTTTAGCACAAGTGAGCTCCTGGAGTGATCTACAGTCTCAGGACCTCTGGCAATTCCAACTAATCAGTTTCCAAACTTTTTGATGGTTAACCCCAGAATCTACTAAAATGTTCTTTAGATCTGTTTCCCTTGTAATTCCAGGTTAGCCAGACCAAAAATTACAAGGAAAAGAGTCTTTGTTTCCCTAGCTGCAGCCTTTGAAATCTCTGGCTGCCTGCATTCCAAATTTGACAAAGTAATAGACTCATTTCACAGCACATACACTCACAGATACTGACAGACAAATTGACAATTAACACGATGAATACAAACTGAGCTCACAATTTAACAATAGAGAGGGAATTAGAGGCTTATAAGAAACTACTCATCATGAATTGGCTATTATTATTCTGAGGAAAGGGGGTTTGGGGGAATTTGCCAGGATCTAAGATCTGATGGGGATCGATCCTTCAACCTTTGCTTGGAGCACCTCTATGGTCTTAGGGGGAGCCTTGGCGTCCCTGATTTTTCTGACTCTCCATATCCTACACCCAGAGTGTAGCTGTCCTTCTCAAAAACAGAGCCCTTAAAGGAAGGGGGAAGGGGAAGAGGGAAGAAGACTAGGGCAGGTAAGGGAAGGTGAGGGAGTAAAGACAGAGCGCATTTATCCTCCCCCGAATCAGAGCCTTTAAGGGAAAGGAGGCAGGAAAAGGGCAGAAGGAGTGGAGGAACAGCTAGGGATGGAGTCATTGGAAAAGAGGGGAGAGTGAGTTGGAGAGAATTAACCAATACTGGGGGAGTATCCTTAGTGATGAATTAGGACATTTCCAGCTAACTGCCATTAATTAAGTTGCTACTGTGTACAAAGTACTGTGTATATCTTTTAGAAGATACAAAAATAGATAAAACATTGACCCTGTCTACAAGGAGCTCACAATATAATGCCACGTGACCTGGCTAGTGGCAGGCTAATATATTTTAAAGGTTAGTGCCATTGATGTGACCCTTCATTGCTAAAAATCTTCATGTTATGCATTCAGAGCAGGTATCAGTCTAAATTAATAAATTCACTTATCTAAAGACAGTGCCTACATATAGAGAAAATGAAATTCATTTGTGGATGAAGTTCTTGCTCAAAAGTAATTGTGCATCCCCCATGTAATAAATTTGAGATATTCCAGTAGATTGGTAAGGACTTTCAAAAATATTTAAAAAACAGAATAATCCTGAAAATTATTCTGAATTCTCCTTTCAGTTCTACATTTGTCATATACATAGTTAAATACACATAGTCAGCAACAGCAAAATTTTATCAAGTTGAATGAGTCAAAAATATAGAACTGATTTCTATTTTTCTCTTATTTCAATCCAGAATATCCTTCTATGGGAAACAAGAGATTTTCTTCATTGACCTACATGAACATATTTCCACATATGCCCTCACTTTCATACTCTTCCTTTTACTAGTCTAGCCAAAACAATTTGCAGTTGTAGTAAATGAGAAAGGTAAGGGTATCAAAATACATGAAGACTTTATTCCTAATAAATTAGAATGTTATAATGTAGTGGTTGTGAAAATATTCTATGAAATGTCAAGTGATGGCTTAACCTGTTTTCTTTTCCTTTCTAAAATATAAAGGTGGTAGAGTTTTTCTTCCTTCCTTCCTTCCTTCCTTCCTTCCTTCCTTCCTTCCTTCCTTCCTTCCTTCCTTCCTTCCTTCCTTCCCTTCTTTCTTCTTTCCTTCCTTTCTTTCCTAAACAGAGAACCTAATTTTGCTTTGGGGGAAGAAAGAGAAGGACAAAAGGCAAAGTTATTCTTTAAATATACTCTACGTATGGTAAAGAGAGAACTACTACCATATAAAATTTTGGCATACACTGCCAGAGAGTTGAGTGAAATCTCCACATGTGATATAGAATTGAGTGTCAGGGACATAGGAACCCAGAAGAGACCATATATCATAATTCTTCTTTATCTCCCCTGTAGAGCAGGGGTGTCAAAGACACAATCCACAATTTATATGAGCTATAATACTCCTGAGATTACAGACAACCAGATTATAAGTTAATTTGGAAATAGTAAACAAAGCTAAAAATATAATAGAACGTAGATGATATGTGTTTTTTAGGTCAATATGGGGCCCACAGGGATCTTTATTCATTGATTTTGTCACCCAGTGTTTATTTGAGTTTAACACCACTGGTGTATGTATATAAAAAAGTAAACATATAAACAAATATATACATAATATTTTTATTTATATATACAAACATATATATTTACATACATGTATATTTGTATTTATAAGTATATTTGTATATTGCATTTATATATAGATATACACTTACATATATATGCTATATGTAGATATGTAGGCAGAAAGAAATATATACAAATATATTACATGTATAATGGAGAAAGAGAGAGAGACAGAGAGAGAGAGAGAGAGAGAGAGAGAGAGAGAGAGAGAGAGAGAGCCCATGAGTCTTCATTTCCCCCATGTATAATCTTGGACTGGTTTAGAAAGCTATTAAAGCCAGCCCTAGTAGGGTTGGGGAGGTAAGTTCCAACAGAAGCCCATCATTGAATAAGCAGAGCACTAGATGCTCTATTAAATTTATTTTTCAGATCATATCTATCTCTCCCTATCTTTTGTACCCCCAAAAGGGGATGTTTTACCATTTCGCCTTCCTTTTGGAGATTGGAATTGTAAGGGAGGACCATCTCTGAGAGGACAATCTCATGCAAACTTGATTCAGCCCATAGTACATGGAGAACACCTCTTGGGGTCTGATCTTTGTCATTAAAAGTTCCCATAGTCTTTCTGGTTGCAAATACTGTGGAGGAAATAAGTTTGGGGTACCGATGCCACCACACATATCTCTTTCCATCAAGTTGGTGAATATTTACTCTTCTCTAAATTCATGCCTCTCTCTTCTACTTTCTTCTTCTAGTACAACCCCATTTATCTAGATGCACAGTATCTATTTGGTGATGTACATTCTGGGGTTTTTGTGCCTTAGAAAGTGTGGCTAGCATCCTAAGATGGAATACATCATGGAAGGCATAAAAATAACTTAAAGAAGATTTATGCTTCTGTTTGGCAAGGGTGATTTAGTATATTAGGAGGAATAAATTGATTCTAATGTCTTGAGGCCCTTTCTAGGAGTGTGGACTACTAGAACAGGAAAGTAGATTTATGCAAATGCTTGCTGACATCATGTTTGTATAAGCTAGAAATATTTCTCACTGTATTATGTTACAGTACATGACACCTCACCAGAAAGGTAGATGTATCTGGTCAAGGGCACTGCTGGGAGCCACGGCATAGCAATTTTCTATCATTTGCAAAACAACCATTGTTAGCATTCCAGTTATATGAACATACATGCTTGCTTTTTTTTCAGGCCAGATAACTTTTCTCTCTGCTGACAACTGGACAAGATAGAAAATGGAATTTTCTCCTGGTAGGGAATATGGTACACCAGAAAGAATGATTGATTTGGATGCAGAGGACCTAGATTCAAATACAAACACACTGGTATCTAAAGCAAGTCATTTAGTCTTGCTAGGCTTTGATTTCTTCATATATACAATGAAGAAGTTTGTGCATATGACCTCTAAAATCTCTTCAATCATTAATCAATATCCTGTTTTAAGGGACCAAATTATTATTACCACCAAGACACAAAATAATATTTGTACATTCAAAACTAGAGACTTATGTAGAAATAAGTGTAGTATATAGAAACAATAAAAAAGACATTTCTATTAGAAATAATATAAAGTAGGAGAACAAATCATATGGCCTGATAAAGTCCCTGTGAAAGAGACAACAGAAATATCTGGCTATTATACAGCTTTCCTTAAGAGTTAATAACAAAACAAACTCCCCCCCAAAAAAATAGTTATTAACTATCTGACTGTGGGTAAGGCATGACATCCGACTGTTCCTTATTTTCCATTGCTATCAAGTTAGGGTAGTACATGATTTATGGTGTGTAAATTAAATTATGTCTTCCGAGGTCTTAAAAATTTATTCTATTCTTTCTTACTCCCATTTCATTCCCCATATTACCTCCTGCAAAACTTTTTTTCATTCTTTCTCCACCTGTACAGTATTCAAGCTTGCTTCCACTTTGAACATTTATGTTAAGTGACCTATATTCTACCTCATGAAGAAAATTAGACATCTTTTGAAGATTAATTTATTTTTAGTTTTCAACATTCATTTACACAAGATTTTGAGTTAAAAATTTTCTCTCCCTCTCTACCCTCCCCTCACCCCAAAGTGGCATTTAATCTGATTGCCCCTTTCCCCAGTCTGTCCTCCCTTCTATCATCCCACTCCCCCCAATCGTTTTTCTCCTTACTTTCTTGTAGGGCAAAATAAATTTCTATACCCCATTGCCTGTGTATCTTATTTCCCAGTTGCATGTAAAAATAGTTCTTAAAATTTGTTTTTTAGAACTTTGATTTCCAAATTCTCTGCCTTCTTCCTTCCCTACCCAACCTCCTTGAGAAGGCAAGCAATTCAATATAGGTTATAAATGTATCATTGTGCAAAACACTTCCATAATAGTCACGTTGTGAAAGACTAACTATATGCCCCTCTATCCTATCCTATGCCCCATTTACTCTATTTTCTCTTTTGACCCTGTCACTTTTCAGAAATGTTTGCTTCTGACTACCCCCTTCCCCAATCTGTCCTCTCTTCTATTATTCCCCCCATCCTCTTCTCCCCTACTGTCCTGTAGGGTAAGATACCCAACTGAGTGTGCATATTATGCCCTCCTTAAACCAAATCCAATGAGAGTAAGGTTGATTCATTCCTTTTCACCTCCCCTCTCTTCCCTTCCATTATAACAACTTTTTCTTGCCTCTTTTATGTGAGATAATTTACCCCATTCTATCTCTCCCTTTGTCCTCCCAATATATTCCTCTCTCACCCCTGTATTTTATAATTTAGAGTATTATTTTAGATTATTATTATTTAGATTATTTAGATTTTATTATTTTAGATTATTTTTTAGATATCATCACTTCATATTCAACTCACCCTGTATCCTCTGTGTGTATACACACACACACACACACACACACACACACACACACACATATATATATATATATATATGCATTTACACATATATGTATATATGTATGTATATTACCTTCAACTATCTTAATACTGAGAAAGGTTTCATGAGTTACAAATATCATCTTTCTGTGTAGGAATGTAAACAGTTCAACTTTAATAAATCCCTTATGATTTCTCTTTCCTGTTTACCTTTTCATGCTTCTCTTGATTGTTGTATCTGAAAGTAAAATTTTCTATTCATCTCTGGACTTTACATCAACAATGCTTGAAAGTCCTCCACTTCATTGATAATCAATTTTTTTCCCCTGAAGTATTATACTCAGTTTTTCTGGGTAGGTGATTCTTAGTTTTAATCTTAGCTCCTTTGACCTCTGGAATATCGTATTCCAAGTCCTTCAGTTCCTTAATGTAACAGGTGCTAAATCGTGTGTTATCCTGACTGTATTTCCACAGTATTCAAATTGTTTTGTTCTAGCTGCTTGTCATATTTTCTCATTGATCTTGTAACTGGAATTTGGCTACAATATTCCTAGGGAGTTTTCCTTTTGGAATCATTTTCAAGAGGTGATCAGTGGATTTTTTCAATTTCTATTTTACCCTCTGGTTCTAGAATATCAGGGCAATTTTCCTTAATAATTAAAATATATTGAGGGGGATATAGTTCCCTGTTTTGTGCCCTACCTGGTGTAAATAATCCGAATGTCACTGAATCAGCCTTCTTATTTTTTCTATATCTTTCAAAAAATTTATAAAGATGGGGAAAACCGCCATGATGTTAAAAAAAGACAACTTGTAAGGTAGATTTTTGTTATAGTCATGTTTGCTCATGAATTTTTTTCTTTTATCTATTATGCATTTTTCCATGATTTTTAATTTGCTTCTGATATGATCTTTTACATATAGATCACATATTTCATCCATACTGCTGTGCAATGGTCCAAGCAATTTTTGTCAAACAGTGAGTCATTTTGTCTTTATCTGTTTTTTTTAATTTATTGAATATTAGATTATTAGATATTTTTGCTGTTGCACTGATAAATCTCTTTATTTTTTTAACCGAAACCATTTTTTAAAGAAGTCACTGCTTTGTAATATAGTTTGATATCTGGCATCACTAGGTCCCCTTTAAACATACCTAACAAAGCTAAGTTTAAAAGTGCAACAATTAACTGAAAAAAAATCTTTGCAGCAAGTTTCTCTAATATTGTTTGCCATTACAGCATATAAATAGAGACATGAAAAATAACTATATTGTACACATGCAAAGTGGTAGTAACCTGAAAGTGTGTATAATTTAAAAATACAATGAATCAATTAGATTTAAAAGAAAAAGAGGGAGAGACATTGACAGTAAAAATATCCAGGGCTATTTTTAATTTTTTTTTAATTTTAACAGAACACAAATACAGAATAGAGAAAAGAAACAATAAAATATCATAAACTTAAATATTGAAACTTAAATACAAAGTAAGAAAGGAAAAAAAACATGTCATGTCCATTGCAAAACATAAGAGAGGATTCAAAATATGTAACAATAAATTTTCATTTGAAGAAAGCCTGTATGATAAATAATCCACCTTGTGTTGAGAATTGTCCAACTTTTCTTTGCTTCCTTGTGTTTTCTTTTGTTCTCTTTTTAACTTTGTTCTTTTTCCCCTTCCCTCCAACCCCCCAGAAGGCTTCAATATAGTTTAGATATGTTTCACAATACATACATATACATGCAGATATATACATACACTTATACATACATACATGGGTATATAGACGTATACTTTCTCAAACATACTCTACTCCTGATCTTTGTTTTTATGTTTGTACATATCTCTTGTTTCCTATCCCTCCTGCCTCCTCTACTTTACTTCTACCTACTATATAGTTTTTCTAATACTTGAATAATCCCCTCTTCCATCCTATTACTTGCCAACCCCCCTCCTCCATCAACTACCCTGCCCTCCTATAACTTGCCTTCCCCCCTCCAAGAATCCCTTCCCTATCCTCCCATTCCCATTAATCTAAAGACCCTTTGCCTATTTCCACATTCTCCCCTCTAAAAATCCCTGCCTTGTCCTAATCCCACCCTTGTACTCTCCCCCCTCACTACACCCCTACCATTTTATTTTTTCTAAATTTAACAGACTTTTATAGTCTTCTAAATATATAAGTATTGTTCCCTCTTAAGCCCATTCCCAATGAAAGTAGGTTACCAGAACTACCAGCCCTCCTCCACCATCTAAATACTCTGTCTCCTTTTCTTCATCTTGTACCACTTTTGTATAAAATAGTTACTCATTTTAGCTATTTCTAAATGGTTTTATTTTTTAAATCCATATCATAGGTTTATCCCTCTCTTTCTTATGAGCTCAACAATTATCAACAAGAATCTTAGACATACATTTTAAATTTTATGTTATCAAAAAAGCAAAGTCTGTCCTTATGAATCCTTTATAGTCAGTCTTTGATATGTACCTTATGTTTCTCTTGGTCTTTCTATGTCAAATCTTCTATTAAGTTGAGGATTTTTTTTAAAAGTCTTGAAGGTCTGAGGGTTTGTCAAATGCCCATTTTTTTTCATTCAAGATAATACTTAAATTTAAAGGGTATGATATTTTCGGCTGGAGCTCCAGGTCTTTTGCTCCTGGATATATTGTGTTTCAAGACCTGTGGTCCTTTAATGTCTCTGCTAATAGGTCTTGTGTAATTCTAATTGTGCCACCACCATATTTAAAATGTTTTAATCATGATGCTTTTAATATTTTATCCTTGAGCTGAGGGTTTTGGAGTTTGACTATGATATTCCTATGAGTTTTCTTCATAGGATCTCTTTTAAGTGGTGTTCGATGGCTTTTTTTATTTCTACTTCCCTGCCTTGTTTTAATGCATCAGAACAATTTTCTTTAATTATTTCTTATATTATTGTATCAAGATTCTTTTGTTGTTGTTGTTTTTGATTTATTTAATTTATTTAATATTTTTAGTTTTCAGCATTGATTTTCACAAGAGTTTGAATTACAAATTTTCTCCCCATTTCTACCCTTTCCCTCACTCCAAGATGACATATATTCTGGTTGCCCCATTCCCCAGTCAGTCACCCCTTCTGTCACTACACTCCCCCCATCCCCTTTTCCCTTACTTTCTTGTAGGGCAAGAACAATTTCTATGCCCCATTACCTGTATAACTTATTTCATATTTGCATGCAAAAACTTTTTGCGAACATCTGTTTTTAAAACTTTGAGTTGCAAATTCTCTCCCCTCTTCCCTCCCCACCCACCCACCCTAAGAAGGCAAAAAATTCAACATAACATAGGCCACATGTGTATCATTATGTAGAACCCTTCCACAATACTCATGTTGTGAAAAATGAACTATATTTTGTTCCTTCCTATCCTATCCTCCTTTATTCAATTTTCTCCCTTGACTCTGTCCCTACTCAAAAGTGTTTCCTTTTGATTACCTCCTCCCCCATCTGCCCTCCCTTCTATCATCTCCCCTTTTTTATCTCCTTCCTCTTTCTTTCCTGTGGGGTAAGATACTCAATTGAGTGTGTATGTTATTCCCTCCTCAGGTCAAATCTGGTGAGAGTAAGATTCACTCATTCCCCTTCACATGCCCCCTCTTCCCTTCCTACAGAACTGCTTTTTCTTGCCACTTTTATGTGAGAAAATTTACCCCATTCTATTTCTCCCTTTCTCCCTCTCACAATATATTCCTCTGTCATCCCTTAATTTGAGTTTTCTAGATATAATCCCTGCATACTCAACTCATCCTGTGCCCTCTGTCTACAAATTATATATATATATATATATGTATATATGTATATATATATATATATATATATATATTTACCTTTTTATGCTTCTCTTGATTCTTGTGTTTGAAAGTCAAATATTCTATTATTCAGCTCTGGTATTTTGACTGAGAAAGCTGGAAAGTCCTCTATTTTATTGAAAATCCATATTTTGCTTGGAGCCTGATGCTCAGTTTTGCTGTGTAGGTGATTCTTGGTTTTAATCCTAGCTCCATTGACCTCCGAAATATCATATTCCAAGCCCTTCGATGCCTTAATGTAGAAGCTGCTAGATCTTGTATTATTCTGATTATGTTTCCACAATACTCAAATTGTTTCTTTCTGGCTGCTTGCAATATTTTCTCCTTGATCTGGGAGCTCTGGAATTTGGTGACAATATTCCTAGGAGTTTTCTTTTTGGGATCTTTTTCAGGGGGCTACTGGTGGATTCTTTCAATTTCTATTTTACCCTGTGGCTCTAGTATATCAGGGCAGTTCTCCTTGATAATTTCTTGAAAGATGATATCTAGGCTTTTTTTTTTGATCATGGATTTCAGGTAGTCCAATAATTTTTAAATTATCTTTCCTGGATCTATTTTCTAGGTCAGTGGTTTTTCCAATGAGATATTTCACATCGTCTTCCATTGTTTTTCATTCCTTTGGTTCTGTTTTATAATATCTTGATTTCTCATCAAGTCACTAGCTTCCACTTGCTCCAATCTCATTTTTAAGGTAGTATTTTCTCCAGTGGTCTTTTGGACTTCCTTTTCCATTTGGCTAATTCTGCCTTTCAAGGCATTCTTCTCCTCATTGGCTTTTGGGAGCTCTTTTTCCATTTGAGTTGGTCTATTTTTAAGGTGTTATTTTTTCAGTATTTTGGGGGGTCTCCTTTAGCAAGTCATTGACTTCTTTTTCATGGTTTTGTACATCACTCATTTCTCTTACTAATTTTCCTCTACTTCTCTAACTTGCTTTTCCCAATCCTTTTTGAGCTCTTCCATGGCCTGAGGAAAGTTCATGTTTTTTTTTTTTCCTTTTGGAGGCTTTTGATGTAGGCTCTTTGACTTTGTTGACTTCTTCTGGTTGTATGTTTTGGTCTTCTTTGTCACCAAAGAAAGATTCGAAAGTCTAAGTCTGAATCTGAGTCCATTTTCACTGCCTGGACATATTCCTAGCCAACATCCTTGACCCTTGAGTTTTTCATGGGGTGTGACTGGTTGTAGAGTATAGAGTACTTTGTTCCAAGCTTGAGGGGCTGCGCTGTTGTTTTCAGAGCTATTTCTACACAGCCAGCTCTGCCACACCAGAGCTCCTCCTCCTCCAAGAATCACCAACCTGGACTGGGACTCAGATCTGAGCAGGCTCTGCACTCTTGCTCTGATCTGCCACTTAATTCCTCCTACCAGATGTACCTGGGGGCACAAGCAACTGCAGCTGTAGTTCTGTAAGCAGCCTCAGAGTTGCATCATCTCCACTGTCCCTGGGGAGATGACTGATCACGAACTCCTTTCACTCTGTCTCAGCAGCTTTTCCCAGTAACCTTCTCTGTCGTCTTTGGTGTTTGTGGGTTAAGAAGTCTGGTAACTGCCACAGCTCACTGATTCAGGGAGCTAGGGTCTGTTCCACCCATCTCCTGGTCTGGTGGGTCCAAGCATGGCTCACACTGGGCTCTGCTCCTCTCCGTTCCCAGTTCCATGCAATAGACCTTACCCCACGACCATCCAGGCTGTCCTGGACTGGAGCCTTGCTTGCTTCTGCTATTTTGTGGGTTCTGCTGTTCTAGAATTTCTTCAGAGCCATTTTATAGGTGTTTGGAGGGACCTGGTGGTGGGACCTCACAGAAGTTCCTGCTTTCCAGCCACCATCTTGGCTGTGCTCCCCAAGATTCTGTTTTTTTTATCATAACTTCCAGTTAGTACAATAATTTTTATATTTTCTCTTCTTGATCTATTCTCCAAGTCTGTTGTTTTTCTTATAAGATGTTTCATTTTGTCTTCTATTTTTTCATTATTCATGTTTTGTTTAATTATTTCTTGGTCTCTTATCATTTCACTGGCTTCCCTTTGCCTAATTCTAATTTTCAAGGTATCATTTTCCCCCTTTTATAATTGGTTGACTTTCTTTTCATAACCTTCTTTTTCTTTTTAGTTTTTCCTCCATTTCTGTCATTTGATTTTTAAAGTCTTTTTTAAGATTTCTATAAATTCTATTTGGGCAAGTGACCATTTGATGTTGCTTTTTGGGGGTTTCTTTACTTCAGTATCCTCCTCTGAGGATGAACCCCAGTTATCTCTATTCCCATAATATGTTTCTGTGTTTGGATTCTTTTTCCTTTCCTGTGCATTTTTTTTTTGTGTGGTAGTAACTTGATTTTTGTAATCCCCTCTAGCCCTGGTGTAGCCTCTTGCCCCAGATCTTCAGTCCTCCCTTTTAGCCTGGAACCAAACTCATTCCTCCCACCTCCTGTAAGTTCTGACAACCAGGGGCTTTCTGCCCCACTGCTTCTTCACTCACCAGCAGGCATGTGCTGGTCCCGGCACAGCTGGGTCTGGCATTCCTCATTAGCATTTCTTCCTGGTCTCAAACTCATGACTCCCCTCACTATGCAGGGGTGAAAAGTTGCAGTGACAGGTTTTTCTTCAGCTCCTCTCTAACTGTACCAGGAAGATCCTGGTTGTGCCCCTATTCTTCTTTGTCTCCACCCACACTTTTTTCACCCTAAGATACTATTTTAACATTTTTGTGGGGAAAAATCTTGAGACCTTGGAATTTTCTGACCTACTCCTCCATCTTCCCAGAATTCACTCCAGGGCTATTTTTTTGTGGGTCAAAAATTTCTGTAGGGAGATGGCTCTCTGAATTAACAAGAAGTCTTAAAAACTTTCAATATGATATCCTTGCCCTTTCCAAGCCTTTTACCCAATGCATTTGACATTGATTTTAAGCAATAACAGATTATCTTCCCATATACACATTAGAATATTTGTTTACAACCTCACTGTTATCCAGATGCTACCAAAAACTTCTTTGACACACTTAATTTTGGGGAAACAAAAGAAAAAAAACATAGTAAATATGTTGATTCTTCATCCATCCCTGTTTTCCAAGTTTTATCTCTATGTTAAGTCAGATCACCAGCAAACGAAGTATCTGATCCATATCATCTCATTCCAGCATATGGAGGCCTTCACTGCATTATGATTTAATGCTACGTCCTTTGCTTGTATAGAGGGCAGATTCAAGAAGCAGTCATTGAGTAGCATGCCTCTATCTTCTGTAGAATCATAGAAAAAACATTGTTTTTTTGCAACTTAATGTCCTTTGTATGAAAACCCATATAATAAATTCCTCCCTGACTTTAGCTCTAGGGAGATAAATATTATCTCTGCAGATGAATGTGTGCACTTCCTCTTGTCAACAAGCAAATGAAAAAATTTCTAGACAACGTAGCATGTTTCCCCTTTTGTCTTTGATGCTGGAAAAGTTCAGTATCAGTGCTACTTATAATTCCAACTTATCTTCCTCATTGCTATTATTTTATATTGTTCCTTGATATGGTTTGAGAGCTATTACTAATTATAATAGGAATATATATCCAATACTGGACCCTTACTACCTCATTTTCTACTTTCAGAAGGAAGGGTGTTTCCAGAAGTTTCTAAAGGATTAGAAAAACATGATCTCCCACTTAGTGTCTCTAAATTAGGGGCCACAGGTTGATAACCTATGATAATTTTCATAATTTCTTGATTACTTCAGAAAAATTCTTCTGGATTCAAGAGAGATAGTTAAGTAGGAATTATGATGTTGTTTCAGTTTTTTTAAGTAGGGAGTCTTTTCTGTCCCACAGAAAATGGGTGCAATGGGAGAATGTTTCCCATGGGTTAGAGTGAGGAAAAAAATCTCAGAAAAGGGAGTCACCATTAGAAAAAAGGACAAAGGGTAATAGCATCAGTGAAAAATTTGTTACTTCAATGGTTCATGAGATGAAATTTGGGCTCTGTAGTTCAACTTGTACCCCCGGGACAAAGGTGATTAGATTAGATGATTTTTAAGCTCTCTACCAGCTCTGAATTCTCTTATTAATGATGATAGATTGCCATGGTCAAATAATTCGTGACTTAGTCACCTATGTACTAATAAGGAATCTTTCTTTACTTAACTAGGCTAATCCTG
Organism: Trichosurus vulpecula; assembly: GCF_011100635.1. Lineage (NCBI taxonomy): Eukaryota > Metazoa > Chordata > Mammalia > Diprotodontia > Phalangeridae > Trichosurus > Trichosurus vulpecula. The sequence continues at coordinate 222,156,688 of NC_050575.1, read as the reverse complement.
GGCAATGGACAGATTCTGTCATTGGGGAATGCTCAAAGTCTTTTTAATTTAGAAAATTTCAGTACAATTTATCAAAAGTTTACTAAGCACCTACTCTGTGCTGAATCCTTTGCTAGGAATTGGAGGTGGAGGTAGGGACTGGACATCTGTTTTCATGGGTATAAAGGAATCTTTTATAAGAGAAATCATTTTAGCTTTAAAGATTAACACCTTTACTGCAGGTGGGGAGTTAGATGGTGCAGTAGATAGAGTGCCAGGCCTGGAGTCAGGAAAGCCTGAGTTTAATTTGGTCTCAGACATTTTACCTGTGTGACCCTGGGCAAGTCACCTAACCCTGTTTGTCTCAATTTCCTCATCTGTAAAGTGGGCTAAAGAAGGAAATGGCAAACCAATCCAGTATCTTTGCCAAGAAAATCTCAAATGGGGTCATGGAGAGTCAAACATGAGTGAACAACAACTACTACCAACAAACCTTTTTTGAAACTTACAGTCCTAAAAAGTTGCCTAGAAGACGTAGAGGTTAAGTGATTTGCCCAGGGTCACACAATTAATATGTGTCAGAGATAGGTTTGGTTCTAGGAATTTCTTGCTTGAAGATCAGATCTCTATTATGCCACATTGCCTCTCCTTGTGTGGAATGAAAAGAAAAGAAACAAACAAAGTATTTCTTCTATCAAGTGGCTTATGCTCTACGAAACTAATAAGACTTTTACATGATAAGTACATATACTCTAATAGGGAAAAAAACAGAGCACTAAAAACCAGAGAGATTGAGAAAGGCTTCCCATATAAGGTGGCACCTGAGAAAAGATTTGAAGGAAGTCAAGATTGAGGGAAGCAGAAGAAAATTGGTGAGAGATGGACTATTGAGTTGAAGAAACCAAAGGAAGGCAGCTTAGCTGAAATAGTGTGTGAAGAGGAGTATTATGAAACAAATCTGGAAAGGTAGGCAGAAACCAAACTGAAAAATGTTAAATGTCAAAAACAAGAGTATATAAGTTTGTACTTGACCCTACTGGCAATAGAAAGCCAGTGAATTTTCTTTAGCTAAGAAATAACTGATCAGTCTTGTGATTTAGAAAGATTAATTCTTGAGAACCCAGAATTATCTCAAGAACATTATGAATAATCAGAGTTTATTGGACTTAAGTAAAGGGTACTACACTTGTATTAATGAAGCCTAAGGTTGCTTTATTCTACTTATGACAGTCATATACTTTGAATATGAATTATTTTTTTAGTTTAATGAAAAGCAAAATCAGCCTTTTATTAAAGTAGAAACAGAAGTATTAAAGATATTAATAGCATCCAATAATGTCTTCAACTTGAAAAAGCCAATCCCATAGGCCCTGTGGTTTAGGGTTTCAAAATGTTTAAATATGCCACATTTTCATTTATGTTGAAGTTGTACAAGCACATGTATAACTTTCAACATTAGTGCAGAGCCTGACAGGATACAGAAATAAATCATTTTTTTCCTTCTGTTTCTAAGAACTTTTACTCAACAAAATGGTTAGTCACTCAAACTAAGATCTTAATATATATCAAAAAAATACAGGCAATAGAGCCCATCTTACTAGGACATACAGTATTAAGCTGGACAAAATTGTAAGAGGACAAAATCTAGTGGTCTATTAATTCCCTCAAAAACAGAATGTTTCAATCCTGTATCAGAATAAAATACACTGTACTAAAATATGAATTTTTATGGCATCTTTTAATCACTCCTATTTACAATTCAGAACTCCTGCTAAGCACAGTAGTTTAACTTTGGTACCCATTTTATGAGAATGTGTATGTCTAAAAGTATTCTTGGTTTCATAGAAGCTTAGGCTCATTCACAGTAAGTCAGATATCGTGATTTCAAAAATTGAGTCCCCCTTCAGCACTATAGGTAACTATAAAGGAAAAATCATGTGAATTTTAATCATCTGATTTGGAGAGTTTCTGCTTAACATGCTATGGGAGTTCCCAGGTATCACTGTCACCTGGTTCTTCTTCATCCTCTTCCTGATCATCTATTATCTCATCATTATCTTCATTCTCCTCAAACAGCTCTATTCTTGACTCAGATCTTCTTTTTCTTTTTGAAAACCACTTTGACCTGCTCATAACCTGTATGTTATTTGGCAACAAGTTCATCAAGCTCTTGTTCATTAGGAAATTTGTGCTTCATGTAATAAGCCTTAAGAATTATAGTTCCAGTTTTAAATTTTATGAGTGATGGTCGTCAGTCCCAATTATTTATCCTTTTGCTTCCTTTTGGCTGCCCATTGACATCGTCTCCTTCCTCTTCCCTTTGGTCTTTCTCTCCTCCTTCTTCTAAAGGAAGCCTGCCCATTGTACTATTTAAACTGACACACTGACAGTAATAGTACCATTTTAAATTCCCATTTTTCCACACATATTGTGTTCTCTCCAAACCAACCAACAATATCTCCTCACCCAGCTTGTCATAGTCTTCTGGTGATTGCCACTGTTTTTGAACAAATGCACTTTTAAATATGTACAAGAGCTCTGGTGATTTTTTACACATTTTGTTGATGGTGGTCACTGACTTAGGTGCTGCAGATTCATCTTGAGGAAAAGTTTCTCTAACTTCTTCTTTGGAACTTTCTGCATGGTTTTCAATCTATTTCTGTTTCTCTTCCTTTGAAACCTTGGATTCCTTTATCTCTGTAAACCAGGCATCGCTTTCTCTCCTGGTAAGTTTAGTTTGTGCTCTTAACCTGTTCAATTGTTCATCAGTAAGTACAGGGTTATTGAATAAACTTGCCTGCAGGATGCACAGCTGTTCTGAAGTTTTCTCTATAAATTTTTGCAGAATAAATCAGGGAAAGAATGCCCTGGCTGTTCAGGCTGTGGAGCAACAACTGTTGGGGATTCTGCATTCTTGTCACTAGAGTCTATAAGCATAGGACTATAAGCTTCACTGTTGGAATGGATACACTGATTACTCTAGAAATTTCTCTGATTACACCTTGTGTCATTAAGCCACTTTCTAATCTTGCCTTTAGTCAGCCCCATTATTTTTATAAGGCTGATTTCTTCTGAGTCATGAGGAAACTGATTTTTAAGGTAGCTAACTTTTAATTCTGCCACCTGTTCTTTTGTCTTTTTTGCCCAGATACCAAATGAATCAGGATTCACCCATGCAGTTGCATGCTTGATTAACTGAGGAGTTGGAGCTGGGACTGGGGCTGGAGTTGCAGCTGCTGGCTTTGTTTCTGCAACAGGCTGAGCATTGTACACCTGACTTTTCAGCATATGAGATTGATTTGGAACTCCTCCAACTGTCAAAGCTATGGGTGTCATTAATGGCAATTGGTTAGTGCCTGCTACTTGTGTAAGGACCAAACATAGCTGACCAACTATTTGGCACGTCTGTAAAATGGAAGGTAAACAATTACTAACTGCTGAAGTGTGTGTAGTAATCACTGTCATCATTTGAATTGTTTTGTATTGAATTGTTTTCTCCTTACCACCTCCACTTTTTCTGGAATCCAACTAACACAGTGTTTCAGGCATTTGGCTGAAAAACCATATCTTGATGTCTTCTCCATACATTTTGCTTGAGGAGGTAGAATTGTAATTTCAGACACTGTTGAAAAAGGGAAATTTTGTAGGTGTTGAGCAAAAGAGGATTGTTATCCAAAGCAGCATTATAGGTGGGAATCCCTTTAAAAGGGATTAAAACTTTAAGAATCAAGTTAGAACTATACTGAGCTGATACTACTGCTGTTATCGCCTGTGCTAACTTAGGTTGAAGAACTGCTTCTGGCTTAACTACTGTGGTATTTGGATGTATGCTATTTACAAAAAAGTACCTATATTAGACACAGATGATAATGTAGTTGGATTTTTTATTGCTTCTTCATGACTTGGTTTAGTTTCATTCTCTTTCTCTTCTGGAATGTCTTCAGAGTTATAGAAAACTGCAATCCCATCATTCTCTACTTTATTTTTTATCATTTTCCTTATAGGAGTTTTGCTTATAGGAATCCCTGATAAGAGTGTTTCCATAGATTGTATCTGATTTTGATTCTTCTCTTTTAAAAAACTACCATCAAAAGTGAGATCATTAATTGTTTACTCAAAGATCGATTATTTCTTTTCACCAAAGTCAGCTTAAAACTCTCTTCTCCAGGATGATATTTCAAATTATGCTCAGAAAGTACATCATATATTTTAGTAAGAAAATTGCATTCAACACAAATATAGGATGAATTTAATACTATATTACCGTGCTCTGAATCTATATGAAAGGTAAACATGTTAAGATCTGGCATTTGAAAAGTACAGAATTTGCATACATAACCTCTTTAGGTTTTTTTTTAATTTTGTTGATTGTCAGAATCTACAATTTCTTGAACATCTTCATCACTTGAGATACTTTCTGCTGCTGCATTTTCTATTGGTTTAAATATCAGGGGCCCTTCATCCAAGTCTGATATCAATTATAGGTCTGGATCACCTGGCAAGGACCATGCAAAGTATTTTTCTTTTACTTGCCATTCTATTTCTGTGGGTAAAATCTCAACTGTGATTAGAAAGCAAGGAAGATCAAACTCCTTTACTTATCTTCATTTGAAAAAAAAGGCTTTTGGTTCTCTAAGTCCATCCTATTTGTAACTTTTCATAGTGCAATTAAGACAAGAGCTTATAGTTGGTAGTCGCAAAGCTGAGTTGCTGAAACTTTTGAAGCAAGCATCCGGTCTCCATATTTTTTTCCAGTATTCTATCCTTCAAAGAAGTAGGGAATGCCTTCCAGTTATAGAAGTTTAGCTCAAGCCATTACTAACTACAAACTCCATGTACCTTTTCCTGTGAATTCTGAATCCAGAACCATTCTTCAGGCCAGATCCAAACCTCACACACTCCTGGGGCCTGGACAGCCCTGGCACTCCTGTGGTCCCTGAAGGGAGGTGCACAAGGAAGGAGTGAGCACTGAGTTCATGGTTCTGGGGCTCTCATATAGATAATTCTTAAGATTAATCTAATTGTACAGTTGTTTGAAACTTAAATGTAAATTCAATAACGAAGGCCTTGTCTCCTCCCCACACCCCACTTTTCAACAGACTTGTAACTTCATTTATATAATAAGACCCCACTGATAAATATCTCTCCAAAAATGCAGATTAATAAGTCAGTCAACAAGTATTTATTAAACACCAGCCACGGGCTTGGTGCTATGCTAATACGAGTAGAAAAAAAATGCAGTGCCTGCCCTTGACATGCTTACACTCTACTGGGTGGGGGGGAACAACACATAAATGGAAACCAAAAGGTGGAGGTAGAGATACTTTTCCTGGGGATGTGGTATTAAAAGTGTGGAAAATAGCTTGGAAAGGTATGAAGACAAAGTCAGACTGGGTACCTTCTTTAATTGTAGATTTTTTTTTGTGAGAAGACATCCAATCAAAAGGAGAGGCTGCAGTAGCAGTGTTCCTGGAATAGATTAAGGACTGTTCTGCAACTACAACATGGAGTACTGGATAAAGAACCTGCTACATTTAAGAATAAGTTCTAGACCTGTGAGACCATCACTATGGAGAACTCCCTGTGTACAAACTTTATCCAGCAATGGAGTCTGGTACCCTTCTGTAGCTTATTTTTTTAAACATTATTTATTTAATATTTTTAGCTTTCAGCATTAATTTTCACAAGAGTTTGAATTACAAATTTTCTCCCCATTTCTACCCTCCCCTCAACTCCAAGATGGAATATATTCTGATTGCCCCATTCCCCAGTCAGCCTTCCTGTCACCCAACTCCCCCTCATCCCCTTTTCCCTTACTTTCTTGTAGGGCAAGATAGATGTTTATGCCCCATTGCCTGTATATCTTATTTCCTTGTTGCATGCAAAAACTTGTTTTGAACATCTTCTTTTAAAACTTTGGGTTCCAAATTCTCTCCTCTTGTAACTTACAGTAATAGAGAGCTGTATGGGGACTTTATCCATACTGATTATACCACAAATCCAGACCTTATTCCTGATTCCTAATCAGTTCTCAATACACTGCAGAATGCTATAAATTAGTCCTTTCAAATTTCATTGTGTTGTTGTCAAACCACTGTTTCAGAGTATTGAGAATTTTTAAAATCATAATTTGTTATGCAGTCTTTTAGCTTGAAAATTTGTATTATCAGTGGATTTGATAAGGTTTGCTTCTGTTTCTTTGTTTTCATAATAGATTAAGAGCTGGAAGGTCCTTATAGGTCATCTAGGCCTGCCTTAACTCTAAAGATGAATTGGTCTGGCCATGTTTTTTTTTTTTTCCTGAAACCAAGATTTCATCATTTGTTGTAGCACAATAGTCTTCCATCACAATCATATGCTACAACTTGTTCAGCTTTTCCCCAATTGATGGGCATTCATTTAATTTCCACTTCTTTGCCATCAGAAAAAGAGCTGCTATAAATATTTTTGTACATATACTTCCTTTTCCCTTTTCTTTGATCTCTTTGGGATACAGATCTATAGTGGCATTGCTGGGTAAAAGGATACACACAGTTTTGTTTTTTTGGAGAAGCAAAGTAAATTTATTTTACAAACCTTGCAAGATTTGGGCACACCTCCATAATGGAGGAGGCGAGGTAAAAGGAAACACTGCCTTAATTTATACACTTAATGAAAAGATTCCTGCCCACCTCTATCCCTTCTCACCATTGATGCACACAGTTTGATAGCTCTTTGGGCATAGTTCCAAATTGTTTTTGTAGAATGGTTGGACCAGTTTGTACTCTAGTAGCAGATTTTTGGTGTATCTATTTTTCTGTCATCCCCTCCAGAATTTGTCCTATCTGATAGGTGTGAAGTCTTACTTTTGAGTTGCTTTAATTTAGATTTCTCTAATCAATAGTGTTTTAGAGCATTTTTTCATATGATAATAGATTCCTTTGATTTCTTCTCAAAACTGTCTCATTATAACCTTTGACTATTTGGAGAATTGTTCTTATTTTTATAAATTGGACTCAATTCTATACTCGCCTTTATCTTAAATGCCTATTTATTTGTATCTATTCTCATTGGTATTCATTCCTTAAAAAAGGAAAAGAGATGTTAATAAACCTTTATTTGTATAGTTCTGCTTTTTTTGTCTTTGTATCCCCATAATTTAGCACATCACTCACATAGCAGTCACCCAATAGATGCTTATTGGTTGATTTAACATTCTTTTTTTTTCCCAGGCCTTAGCTGTTCCTTGTATTTCATACTGTTCTCTGTATTGTTAGGGATCCCTGACCAGCAAGGATCCCAATCTCAGTACGCAATGATGAGGCGAGAGTCAGTGAAGATGCAACTCTGATTTATTGGGAGACATTATCCATTTATATAGGCTTTTGCACTACCTAAGCAGAAGCAGGTGTTCAAGGGGTAAGGGGATGACAGCATGGGAAGATCGATATCTGGTGGGAAGAATCTGGATTGTAGTAAACTATGATTCCTACAAGTGTATGGGAAAAACTAGGGCTGTAGTAAGGTAGTTTTCATGGGAGTATGGGAACAAAGGGGGGTGCTGTCCTACAGTATCTATGGAGGCATGGGAAGGCTCAGGTATGTAGCCAGCTGATATCAGAGCTATATGAGCTATGTGAGGCACGGGGCAGGATGCCCTTGTAAAGTATCAAAGATGTTCCAGTAAGTAAAGTATCAAAGCATTGTTGTGTTAGGCACTGGTTCAAGAGCATTAGGTAGTGGCCAGCTGTGTTCCTCCTACTGGGCTTGTGAGTCCCTGGTGAATGGACTCTGCCTGCATGAGAAAGGATGGCTACGAGAGCGGGAGGGGGGCTGTTAGGGACGGAAGTCCTTCCTCCAGGCACGCTGCCATTCCAACTCCTACTCAGCCTGTCTGATTTTACCCAGGAAACAGGCCAAGTGCTAGGGTCCAAGCAGCCCCGCGGTTGGCACCAACTCCCTACACTGTATAGAACTTTTTGTTGGCCTTAGCATTTTTCACAAGCTTTATCTCTTCCTAAGATTTAACCTCCCTGACACTTATAGTTTCTTTCACTTGTTTTCATGTTATCTTGTTTCTACCTTTTCTATGGATTAATTTTATAGAAGAAAACTATACATCCAACTAAGTATGTTATCCTATAACTCATATTTCTTAATAATTTCCTATAAGCACATATTATCATTAAATGTCTTGATAAATGACAATCTCTTGACCATACAAATATTTAAATAAAATAAAATAGCTAACTTGTTTTTTTCCTGAACCCAAAATAGCTTTTAAGGATTACTACATTCTTATGCATCAGTTTTATAAAAGGGACATACACAGAGAGCATCCTATGTAGCCATACTTTTTCTTTTTATTCAGAAGTCACAGTCATTTCCTCATATTTGCAATTGATTTGTGATTGTGATGGCACAAATCTGTGGTTTTTGTTTGTTTGTTTTGCTTTTTAGATCTTTCCATACCTCTTGATTGACCATGGAATCACAGGTACTTTTTCTTTTAACTGTTGGAAACCTAATGGGAGCTTTATTCCCTCCTGCATCTTTACTTCCACTGCATTACTATATAGTACTCTTAGAAAAATAAATGGTATAAAATGTAAAAAGATAAATGAATACATTAACAAGAAAGTGAATATGTGTGTATATATATATATATACATATATATATATATATATATATATATATATATATAAAGAGAGAGAGAGAGAGAGAGAGAGAGAGAGAGAGAGAGAGAGAGAGAATAGATAGATACAGTAGCAAAGTGTATTACAAAATAAGATGGACCAAATAGCAAGAATCAGGGATTTGAGTCCAGCTCTTCCATTTGCTAGGTATGTGAACTTCATTCTCTCTAACTTCACATCTCTAAGCCTCAGTCTTCTTATCTGCAATATATGACTAATAATATAGTTGAAACTACAAAGTTGTTTGCTTTTTTAGAAAGCATTTGATAAATATTAAAACACCAAATTACACAAGTGTACACTTGCCTAAAATACTGTTTTATGGCAAACTCATACAGGGCAAGGGCTCATGCAGTGGTCAGAAGAAGCAATATAAGGACACTCTCAAGATGTCTATTAAGAATTGGAACTGATTGTGTTACGTGGGAGACATTGGTACAGGACCTCTCATCATGGCATGCCACCATCAGAGAAGGGGCTGTACTCCATGAGCAAAGCAGAATTGAAATAGCTCCAAAAACATGAGATGCACAAGTTTAGAGAACCCATTTTGCAAGTTCACATGGACTGTTTGTGCCCAACCCATGGTGGAAGATTCTGAGCTTGTATTGGTCAGATCAGCCACAGTTGGACACATTGCAACTTGACTCTAACATAATGATGTCATTTTGGTTCTCTTCAAGTATGAAGACAAAAAACAAACCAACCAATCAACCAACAAACCAACCAAAGCACCAAATTAATAGGCATTGGTAGTAATATACTGAGATTTGAAGAGTCAATTAAACTCCCTGGACCTAAGTTCCAACAACTATAATGTAAATCAGTTCAACTACATGATTACTAGATTCTTTCCAAGTTAGAAGAAATTCTATGATTTTGTTATTGAATATATAATAACTTAGTATTTGACTGACCTGAGGGCTCTTAATAGCTCTTATTCATGGAAAAAAAACTGAATTAGGGTTGATAAAAATATGTTACTTTAGGAAAGGGTTAGGTTTATCTTTTTGAAAGGAATGAATAAATGCATAATATGTGATAGCACTGGGAATAATTTACAGTTTAATTGTTCGTCCCTCTCCAATCCATCTCCTACATCGTTGTCAAACTAATATATCTAAAACAAGATATAAATATTACATACATACACATATTCTCAATAATCTCTAAAGACTCCCCTTTACCTATAGGATAAAATATAAAATCATCAGGTTCATATTTGAATCCATATACAACTGTTTTCTTTTTCCATTCTTGTATTACTCATCTTCATTCATTTTTGATTGTTTCTAAGTGTCTTGATAGCTGCTCTCTCTACAAGATATTTTATTTCTTTCCTCTGTAGTTTTACTAAAGTGGAACCCTATGTCTGAAATCAAGTTTTTTCCTCATTTATACCTTCTGGAATATTAGCTTCCCCCAAAACATCACTGAGTCATTTGCCCAAAAGAGGCAGCAAGGTGCAACAGTCGATAGACCACTGGGCTTTTAATTAGGAGGAACTGATTTTAAATTGGGGCTCAGATACTAAATACATGTCTGCCTCAGTTTCCTTATGTGTAAAGTAGGAATCATAATAGTACCTACTTTCCAGGATTATTGTGAAGATCCAATGAGATATTATTTTTGAAGCACATAGCACAATGCCTGGGACATAGTAGGCTTTGGCATTTAATAACTGTCTTTTTTTCCATTTTTCCTTCCTTTTTCATTTGATAAAAGGCTAAAGAATATAAATAGGTGGTTTTCAAAGAAGAAATTCAAGTTATTAACAGCCAAAATTAAAAAAAAAAAGTTCCAAATCACTAAGAATTAGAGAAATGGAAGTGGGCTCTTTCATTTTTGTTTTGTGTTTCCAGAATTTAATATAGTACCTCAAACATAGCAGTTATTTAATAAATGCTATTTGAATTGAATTTGTTTGATTGATTGCCATTTTCTGAATGTCATATATAACAATACCTTTAATCTCCTCTCTTTTCTCTATAATTGTTTCTACTAGCAATGATAAACCATCATTAAAATTCTTATATTTGTATTTTATTTCTTCTATATTTTCAAAATATTTCATTTTCAAAATTTGTTTACTTCATGTGCACTCCCATGAGTAGTTGAATTCCTTCCATTTGAAGTATGGAATAATCATACAAATAAAAATTCTTTGACTTGTATAAGGTGGAACAGTCATACGCCACTGGCATATTTCAAATCAGAACTCAAGATTCTGGATGTGACTTACAATTGGTGTGTTGTTAGCAAGATGTACCCACTCATTTTGATAGATAATAAGAATTTATATGTTGTTCTTTGGTATTTGATACATCATGTGGTAGAAAATTGGTCCATTTGGTAATATATATACATACATACATATAATATATATATATATATATATATATACATATACATATACATATACATATAATTTCCTGACAACAATCCAATTACACAAGGTACCCTGGAAGAAAAAATTTCAAAATACATTGGATTGTGGATACTGTTCTTTTTTTTATTTTTTTGGAGGGAGGAAGGCAAGGCAGTTGGGGTTATGTGACTTGCCCAAGGTCACACAGCTACTTGTCCGGTGCCTGAGGCCAGGTTTGAACTGAGATTCTCCTGACTCCAGGGATGGTGCTGTATTTATTGCTCCACCTAGCTGCCCCATAGACACTGTTCTTAAATGAAATAGTAACAGAGTGAAATAAACAAGGAAATCTCATGAATTGATAATTTTTTTTCTTACTAGAATAGATATTTTCAGGTAAACTACAATGTTAAATATTTCAGAAAGGATGATGGTTTCATATTAGTGGGCAAATCTGATGTTCACAACAACAAATGACACATAGAAAATCAAAAATAATATTTTGGACTTTAGAAAATAATGGCTGAGTAGATGCAGATTAAATTCCTGACCAGTAGCCTTTTTAAAATTTTTTTTTAAATTTTTATTTATTTATTTAATATTTTTAGTTTTCAGCATTAATTTTCACAAGAGTTTGCATTACAAATTTTCTCCCCATTTCTACCCTCTCCCCTACTCCAAGATGGCGTATATTCTGATTGCCCTGTTCCCCAGTCAGCCCTCCCTTCTGTCACCCTACTCCCCCCTACTCCCTTTTCCCTTCCTTTCTTGTAGGGCAAGATAGATGTTTATGCCCCATTGCCTGTACATCTTATTTCCTAGTTGCATGCAAAAACTTTTTTTAACATCTTATTTTAAAACTTTGAGTTCCAAATTCTCTTCCCTCTTCCCTCCCCACCCACCCTCCCTAAGAAGGCAAGCAATTCAACATAGGCCACATGTGTATCATTATGTGAAACCCTTCCACAATACTTATGTTGTGAAAGACTAACTATATTTTACTCCTTCCTATCCTATCCCCCTTTATCCAATTTTCTCCCTTGCCCCTGTCCCTTTTCAAAAGTGTTTGTTATTGATTATCTCCTCCCCTCTTTTCTATCATCCCCCCTTTTTATCTCCTTCCTCCTTCCTGTGGGGTAAGATACCCAGTTCGGTGTCTATGTTATTCCCTCCTCAGGTCAAATCCAATGAGAGCAAGATTCACTCATTCCCCCTCACCTGCCCCCTTTTCCCTCCCAACAGAATTGCTTTTTCTTTCCACTTCTATGTGAGATAATTTACCCCACTCTATCTCTCCCTTTCTCCCTCTCTCAATATATGACTCTCTCATCCCTTAATTTGATTTAATTTTTTTTTGATATCATCCCTTCATATTCAACTCACCCTGTGCCCTCTGTCTATATATATACATATATATATATACACACACATATATACATATATATGTATATGTATGTATGTATGTATATATATATACACACACATATATACATGTATATTCCCTTCAGCTACTGAGGTCTCATGAATTATACACATCATCTTTCCATGTAGGAATGTAAACAAAATGGTTCAACTTTAGTAAGTCCCTTGTGATTTCTCTTTCTTGTTTACCTTTTCATGCTTCTCTTGATTCTTGTGTTTGAAAGTCAAATTTTCTATTCAGCTGTGGTCCTTTCACTGAGAAAGCTTGAAAGTCCTCTATTTTATTGAAAATCCATATTTTGCCATGGATGATCAGTGACCTTAATAAAGTTGAATATTAGTTCTAGAAAGTAACCTCAAAGTTCATTTAGTCAAACCCTCCCACCTTGCAGATGAACAAACTAAAACAAAAAAGGTTAAGTCATTTACCTAACAGTGGTAGGGAACCTACAACCTTGAGGCCACATGTGGCCCTCTAGTTCCTCAAATGTGATCCCTTTTGAAGTTTGGATTCAGTCAAAAGACTGCACTTGAGGACCTAGAGAGCCACATGTGACCTTGAGGCCATAGGTTCCCCACCTGTGATGGGCAATACAACTAATTCAGCAAAGTGTAGATTAGACCATACAGATACCACTTATCTTTCTACTATACTAAATTTCCAAGAAAAAAATATCTAAAGTTCAGTGAAGCTGAGTCATTAATATGAAGCAAATATACTTGAGTTCATCCTATCATTCTAAAATAGAAAAGATGAAATCTTCTATCTTCTGTTATCAAAATGGGACTGATTCCTTAAACTATCATCAATCATCAACTTAAATACTGGTAGCTTTCCCTGTGGAGTTGGCCAATCAATCTTGGATCCTTTCTTTCCTTTCCTCCCTGTTAGAAAGGAGCAGAGCTAAATACTGCCTAGATCTTTCATATCTCCTCTCTGGGGTTGAATCTTTTCTCTGGTTCTCTCTCTCTCCCTCTCTCTCTCTCTCTCTCTCTCTCTCTCTCTCTCTCTCTCTGTCTCCTCTGTTTCAATCTGTCTCTCTCAATCTTTTTATATCAATTCCTCTTCTCTTTCATTTTCTCTTTTCTCTCACTCTTCTTCTCCTTTTTCATCTCCCTCTCCTTATAATTAACCTGATATTCTTATATAACAATTAGCTTGCTTTTTAGCCTAGACCATTATAACCAAACAAAAATAATTACCTTGAAATCCTCTTGGTCCCTTTTGATGGTGTCTGTATCTGACGAAATATAATTAGCACAATCACAACAGATTGGAGTCCTCATTTATGAAAATTTCTAAGAATAAGAGAGTAGCTTGCTTTTTCCCTTCTTCATTTTAGACTTTAGTTTATCCCTAGCTGACCATTGATCTCATTATCTTTGTTGTAAAAGTCAGGATATTTGAAAGATTTAGGTTAAAAAAAGGAAGTGAAGTAATTAAAGAATCAGTTACTATTTCTTTTCTGATAGCTCATTAATTTTTGGACAGGGCTGTGGACACTATCTTCCCTTTGCCTGGGCTGTTCTTCTCTGAAAGTCTATTCCTTCTGCTAGATACATGTTTTAAAGAACAAGTCTCTCTCTCTCTCTCTCTCTCTTCATATATATATATATATATGTATGTATCTGTGTTTTTATACTTACAAGAACATGCAGAGACTTCCTCTGGAATGGTGGGCAGATGAAAACAATTTGGTGAAACAGCAAGAAAGTGGCTGACAGAGATACTGTGGACTGCTTAGAGCTTGATTGGACATCAAAGACGTCAAGGTCATTTACTGTATCCCCAGTTATCACTAGCTGTCTTGACTTTCATCCTACCACTGGAATTTGATGACTTTGGGAAAGTGAGTGAAGCTAACAACTTTGTACAACTGAACCTCACTTAAATCCATATCAGGTGCAAGTCAAAACTTCACCCTAGGATGTCACTGGTCCTCTTAGAAAATGAAGGATAAATTTGTGTGCATATGGTATATATACATATATGTATAGACACACACATATATACAAACATACACAGAAACACACATATACAATATCACTGATATCTGTATCTCTATTACATATAATAAAATATGTATATATTAATATGCTATAAGTATTTGTGGTGTGTATATATGTGTACATATGCACACAAACATATACATATATATATATATATAAATACACGCACATATATATACATATATATGTATAATATAAATCTATATCTCTATTGCAAGTAAATTGGATTTCAGTGAGGGAAGGCTATGCAAAGTCACCAGCCTCACTTTCTCCTCCAAAGCTGTCTGGGTTCAGTGGCCAGAATTTAAGCTGGGAAGGGAAGATTCTCAAGGTTTTTGGCCAAAAAAGAAACAATTTCTGTTTACATTCATTCTGAGCCATCAGGTCCAAACATTAAGCATTATGTCATACTTGGGTAGGGGCCTGTTGTTGGCTAATCAATGAGAGCCTTAGTTAATTGGGTTTAAAGCATGATCTTTAATAAAGAGATCTAGCCAGTAAACTGCAAGATATTTGAGTAACTTTCAGACTTCAAAATTTACCTTCCTTTGGGCAGAGCACCGTCAGGTAAGGACACGATATCCCATGTAGATTTATTTAATCCAATTTATTTATCTTTATCTTTACTATATATAATACAAATATGTATACCTGTACGTGTGTATATTATATATGTATACATACATATATACACACACATATACATACACATATGTATGTGTGTGTGTATAAACTTTGACGGTGATTCTTTAATAGCTGGCATGTTAGGTGGAACTATTTGAAGTGACAGAAGCTCAGCTTTGAAGTAAGCTAGGGATTCTAAAAGACAGAGATGGGAAGGGAGTACATTTTAGGTATAGGGAAGAGCTTCTCAAAGGTACGAACCTGGGAAATGCAATGTGCTGTTTGAGAAATAGCAGGAAAGTCACTTTGGCTGGATTGTAGTTTGTGTAAAGACAAGTAATACACAATCATCCTAGAAAAGCAGACTGGGCCCAGATTGTGAAAAGTTGTAAATGCTAACAAGAGAATTGTCTAGTACATCTTAATGCCAATAGTGAGACAGTGAAGCTTTTTGAGCAGGTGAGTGACATGATCAGGACTGTGCTATAGGAATAATAATACTTTCCTATCAATTTCACAGGGTTGCTGTAGGATAAGCACTTTGTAAATCTAAATGTGGTATATAATTGTGACCTATTCTTTCTTCCCTTTGAAATCAGGTCTTTCTTTTTCTTCAATGACCCTTTTCTTTATCTGATTTGCTCCTTTCTCTTTTTCCTTTTGGAACATCTCCTTTGTTTCTCCTCTCCTCTTTGAAAGGAATATGCATATATGTATATGTGTCTTTATATGTATATCATATCGTTATAGGTATATAGATAGATGAGCGTGTGTCTACACATACACAGACACACACACACACACACACACACACACGCATACATGTAAACTCACTTTGTTTCTTTCTTGAGTGATTACACTGTTTATCAGTCCCCTTAATGGTATTCTCCCTTGGGTGCAGGTTCAAACTAAGAAAAGAAAAATTGCTTAAGCAAATTAACAGACCAATCAACCTCTTCAATGTCATATACATTGTTACCCTCACATTGGAGCTGCCAAGAAGGCATTTTGTCTCATGATTTGTACTACAGTATACAGATTCAATCAATCAACAAGTATTTATTGAAAATCTACTATGTACCAGGGACTATGGTAGGAATTTGCAATTCAAGAACAAAGAATTAAACAAGAAACTTCGCAGTGTGGGCCAAAATACAGGCTGATGATGACGATGATGATGATGATGTAGTGCTTTGAACTTTGAAAATACAAATATTTCTCATTTTATACTTACAACAAGTCTGGGAGGTAGATGCTATTATTATCTATATTTTAAAGATGAAGATACTGTGGCAGATTTACCTGGTATGCCACAGTTTGTAAATGTCTATGGCTATATTTCAATTCAGGTCTTCCTGAGACCAGAGCAGCTAGGTGGCTCAGTGGGTAGAGCTCTGGGCCTGGAGTCAGCAAGACCTATCTTCCTGAGCTCTAATCTGGCTTCAGATAGTAATAGCTGTGTGATCCTGGGCAAGTCTCTTACACCTGTTTGCCTCAGTTTCTCATCTGTTAAAATGAGCTGGAGAAGAAAATGGCAAATGACTCCAAAATTTTTGCCAAAAAAAATCCGCAAGGGGTCATGAAGAGCTGGACATGGCTGAAACAACTGAAAAACAACAACTTCCTGAGAATAGGTCCAGCACTATTCACTACATCACTTAGTTGCTTCTGATATAATACATGTGTACCCTTGTAAGTTGTATGTACCCACCTAGGTTATATAACTTCTGGAATCAATTGACAGAATCTGATATTTGGGCCACTTCTGAGGGGAAAAGAAATAATTGTAGCTGAGGGGTAAAGGGGTAGCAAGTAAGCACAGGAGCCCTGCAAATCTAGGTGCTTTCCCCCCATCTCTTAGATGCATCACAGAACAAAATTATGCCCGTCTTCCCTCGAAAGGTGGTCTAGGGTTGTGATTGGTTCAAAGCAAAAATCACTTTCTAGACATTATAATTTAATAGAAGGTAGATTATACTCACCAGTTTAACTCCACAATAAATGATGATTACCCTAATATCATTGCAAATAGTGAATAGTGAGTAAACAAATCCATTTATCCAAGAAAAGAGAGTAGAATTTGGAGAAGTTCTACGGATTAGAATATACCAAAAACTATAATAGTCTGAATGTTTCCTTTAGACTGGGGCTGGCTAAGATTGTGCCTCAAGCAAAATGATTCCTATTCTTGCCCAAGAAGAATTTGTCCAAATTATCTGGTTGAGGAATCTGAAAATGAGAGACATGTTGATAATCCAGTTTGTTTCACATGTCTGCACATTTCAAAGGCTTTTTCTCTCTCCATGTTTCTGGAGTTTGTCCCAAAGAGACATCCAAGACAACCCAAATTAGTATATTTGGAATTACTTGTGTTTTCTCAAAGAAAGAAGGTTTTCCCCTCCCAAATTCTTACACCAACTCTACTGCTTACCAAGACCAACTATACACTGTCAGCATTTTATCCATTAATTTATCCGTAGTAATTACTGAACAGCAGCGTGCAAAATGCTGCAGTTTTGAAAACAAGGCTAGGTAGATAAATAGATAGATTGGAAATCACATGGCTAGATCTACCCCTCAAGAATATTACATTGTCAGCAGTATTTAAGATGGACTCTAAATTGGGAAAGCCTAGAGATAGGGAGAAAAATCAGGATACTGTTGCAACAATCTAGGCCAGAAGGGTGATAAAGGTCTAAACTAAGGTAGGAGACGTGTGAGTGGGAAGGAGGAGCCAGATTGTGAGAGTTTTTGTGGAAATAGAAAAGGCAAGATATCGAAGATGAGGGAGAATGAGGACTTGAAGATAATTCCAAGGTTACAAACCTAAGAGGCTGGAATATTGATGATGTATTCAACTGAAATAGTGACTTCTGGAAAAGTGGAGCTTTGGGGTTGCAAGAGTGTTGGGGAAGACATTATGTTCAATTTGTTGACAAAGCAAATTTCATATGTCTCTGAACATCCAAACTTCTGTAGATTCAATCATGAAATGTTTCTTAAAGAAATAAAGAACAACTTAAATAGCTAGAAGAATATTCAGTGCTCATGGCTGGAGCATGCCAACATAGCATTTTAATAAAGAGGTAAATGGGAGGCTATTTTGCCCAAGATCACACCAGTTAGTGACAAAATCAGGATCTGAACCCAGGTCCTCCAAATTCAGTGCTCTTTCCATGGTACTATTATACTTTATTCCTTCCTTTGACATATATCTTAATTCTTTGACATGCCTAATCCCTTTTCTTGAATTCTTTGCTTCTTCTATTATTCCCTGTTTCTAATGCATTTATCTCCTCTTACCATCAACTACCTCCTTAACATTTAACTGTAAACTTTTATAAATACATCCCCCAGCAGTTTCCCCCCCCCCCAAGCTTTTTGTTAACTCTTGTACTTCCACCATTTTTATTCTTCCCTTCTTAGACACAGCTGTATTTAGGTTCATCGTTGGTCACACCTCAGCATCTTGTAAAATGATTTCCTTTCTTCATTGCTCTACAGAAACTCCTTTCTTTAACAAACTAAAACCCTTAATATCTTTTATATTTTATTCAGACTTCATCCATCTGCATCTTTCTCTAACAATCTTTCATTCTCAGAATTAGAAATTTAGAGCTGGAAAGAACCCCAGAGGCCACAAAATTAAATTCATTCATTTTATTTATGAGGACACTCAGACTGAGATAGATCAGGTAACTTACCCAGGGTCATACAGATTTTCTCTTCTATTGACTTTGATGAAATCATATTCATCTGACTTTTCCCCTCTCCTTTTAAATTGTCCCCCATCTCCTTTACTATCTTATTTTTTCAAGGCCTCAAAGATGATATTTGCTAAAATAATCTGACTTTGACTCTATTCTTTCTGTATACCCTTTCCCTTTTCAATTTTACTAATGACATAGTGTTACCTATACCCTTTAGGAATTTGTCTCCTAGATCAATCAATCTCTCCACTCATGATATCTCTCTTGAGTACCAGTCTATTTCCAAATTTTCAAATGTCTATGGAATGTCTGTACTTGGATGCCTCTAGCAGCACTTGAAACTAATCAAGTTCAAAATATAATTTATCAACCTTTTACATAAATCTGAATCTGCCTCTGGCTTGCTAATTGGTAGCCTCTGGCTAATGATATTACAAGTCATCCACATTTGAAACCACCGTATTATCTTTGACTTTCTCATTCACTTCACATATCCCATCAGTTAA
The DNA here is from genome assembly GCF_011100635.1 of Trichosurus vulpecula. Taxonomy (NCBI): domain Eukaryota; kingdom Metazoa; phylum Chordata; class Mammalia; order Diprotodontia; family Phalangeridae; genus Trichosurus; species Trichosurus vulpecula. The sequence continues at coordinate 222,137,393 of NC_050575.1, read as the reverse complement.
TATGTCATCAGAACCTACTAATTTTCTTTTTAACATTTGTTTCACATATGTTCTTACTTTCTTTCCCACTGTCAACAAAATATGTCCATATTACCACTCATTTAGACCCTCAGACTATGATAATAACCTTCTCTTCTCTGTCTCTTTATATCTGTCTGTCGGTTTATCTCTCCATCTCTCTCTCTCTCTCTCTCTTCTCTCTCTCTCTCTCTCTCTCTCTCTCTCTCTCTCTCTCTCTCTCCATGTTTCTAGTCCTCTGGAAAACTAGTTGATGGTGGCATCAATTAGAGTTCTTAAGATTTTCTATTTTTTTAATTTTCCCTTTTTTATTTTTTACAAATTTCTCTTTTTATATTGTATGCAATTGTTCTCATTCCACTCAATTCATTCTGCACCATTTCAGACAATGCAGGATTCTCTAAAACAATCTTTTTCATCATTTGTTATGGTGTGATAATATCCCTATATGCTAATTTACAATAATTTGTTAAGCCACTCTCCAGCTATTGAACACCCCACTTAGATTCTAGTGTGTTTTTTTTTAAATCTTTTCTTCGGGATCATAAATTTTGTCTTGTTTGCATCTACTCCCCTCCTTTAACACCCAAGTATTATCCTCCATCTTTTTTTCCTGTTGAGTTTGATATTTTATACAATAAGTTGTATATGTGCATTCAACTCCCCTCTTGTCCATTTCTGGCGACTGTTCATCCTTCCCCTCCTGTTGGTTGTATGCTCATCTCACACACCATAATTAAGAAAAAAATAGCAAGTTGTGAATCAGTTTTTCCTCCTTCCTGTATTCATCTTATCTGCCCTTATCTTTCCCCTCTCAAACACTCAGAAGTGGACCAGTTCATTCTCAGGTCCCTAGATTTTTTTTTGTTGTTGGCTGGTTGTTATATAAATCCCTTAATATAATTGAAGGATATTATTTATCGGCAAGTTTGATCTTTATTCTCCATTAATTAAAATGTTAACACTGTTATTATACAGTATCATTCAATTGTTAAAACAAACCTGCCTTTCTAGGTTTCTCTTGACTTTTGTTTTTCTCTTTTGAAGTTTCTACTCTACTTTAGTATTTTCTTCAGAAATAATTGAAAGTTCTCTATTCAATTAAAGATTCATTTCTCTTGCCTCAACATCCACACACTCACCACACTTAGGACTATATTGAACTTTGAGGGTCTGGTTATTTATGCCTGCAATTCTCTATCTCTTGATTTTTGTAAATTTATATTCAAAAATGTCCTCTTTTTGTGATAGAAGCAAGGATATGGTGGCATCAGCTCTAGTTGGATCTAAGACATAATTGTTAAATGTTCAGTATGAACATTTCCATCTTGAAAATTTGAAAATGCTGCAAAGTTGAGATGATGTACTACATTGTTGATTTCTAGAATTAAGAAATTGCTAATAATGCAGATTAAACATAAGTTTTTCAGTTTGTCATATATACATTTTTTCCCTGATAACCTGCTGCCAAACATTTATGTTATGCCCTTGAATCAAGTATACCAAGTCTTATGTGATATTGTCTATAGTTCTTTGGTACTTGAACTGTTTTATTACATATAGCTGATATATGTTCTATGTGTATATGCACAAACTACACACATGCTCACAAATACACACATACACATATTGACTAATAAAATTCTGGGACATTGCTTTAGATTTTCATTTTAAAATGCTATTCTTTCTATCTTCATTTTGTACTCAAATTCTAATAGATCTGTGTAGTTTTCCTTCACAATTTCCTTGAAATATAATGTCTAGTCTAAATTTTAAATTGTGATTTGCAAGGTGTTCTATGATTTCTAAAGTTTTCTCCTTGATCCAATTTCCAGGTCAGAATACACATAGATATAAACATACACATATACATACATAAACATACACATAAACATATATATATATATATACACACATGTGTATATATATATATACATACATGAGATATCCCATTTTCCTATTTTTTCAATTTTTTGGTATTGTTCTATTATTTCTTACAGTGTAGTGGAGTGATTAATTTATCTTTGGTTTATTCTATCCATCCATCCATCCATTCATGCACCCATTCGTCCATCCATCCATCTGTCCATCCATCCATCTATCTATCTATCTACATCCATATCTATATATCTTATAGAGATATGTGTCATCTCTTAATATTCAAATAAATCCCTATCTCTGTAACAATACATTTCACCTCTGCAGTTATCCACTTGTCATTCAGAAGAAAGAAAGTATGTTGTAATAGTAGTTCCCATGTATGAGTGGTATTATTGCATGATTTGAGTCCCTGGATATTGTTTTCATTTTTTTTACCATTGTAAGCATTATTTATATTTTTCCTCTAGATTCTTTCTTTTTCCATGTTTCTTTGCTTTTTCCCCATAGTTTCTAAAAGTATGACAATATATAATTATATTCAAATGGCAGTTTGTTCAGCCATTCCCTAATTGGTAATTCCTGCTTTATTTCCAGTTTGATTTGCTTTATTTTTGTTACTACAAAAATTATAAATACAATTATTTATGTAAAAATATGTACATTGTCTTGGAGTGTACATTCAGTAGTGAGATCATTGAGTCCAAGGTTGTGAAGAATCAATTCAGTCTTCTCAAATAATTGCAGATTGTCTTTCAGAATTCACAGCTCCAACAACAGTTGATTAGTGTGCTTGTCTTTTCACATCATTTTCAATAATGAATATTTCCACATTTTATTATTTCATACTGAGCAGTTTTCTGGATATGAGCTTGTCATTCAACACTGCTTAAATGTGTATTTTTATTACTAGATATTTGGATTTTTTCTATTACGGTTAGTGGTAGTTTACTTTAAATATTAAAATAAACCTATTCGTATGCTTTGATTACTTATTTATTGAGGAAGGGATCTTACTCATGCACCTTTGTTAATTCTCTATGCTTGACTGTAACACTTTTTACCATAGACGTAATGAAACAATAACTTTCCCCCAATCACACATTTTCTTTTTCTTTCTTCCTCTGCCATTTCTTTTACATTGTAAAAATTTTGAAATATTATAAAAACAAAATAGCCTATTCTTTTCTGGTGTGATTTATTTGATTCCTTGCTTTGTTTAAATTTGTATCCCAATTACAGTTATGAAAAATGCCTCCATGGAGGGAGGGGGAAGGAGCACCAAGATGGCTAAATGAAAGCAGGGACTCAGCTGAGCTCTCTCACAAACACCTTCAGATTCCTCTAAAGGGTCAATATAAACAAATTATAGAGTGGCAGAATCCACAGAGCAACAGTGTGTGGCAGATTGCCTGTCTAGGACCAGAAGATGAATGCAGTCTAGCTAGTGGGCTGCACCAGCATGGACTCGACCATGGTAAGGCTGAAGCAGACCCCCAGCTGACTGAATTGCTGGCAGCAGCGGTGATTCCCAGACCTCTTGGGCACAGGAGGGGGCCTGTTGGGGACTGGGTGAGAGAGAAGCACAGTCCTGTTCAGGGCCTGCAGAAGCCACAGCAGCTACTCCAGGGGCTATCAGGCCACAGACTGTATGCTTAAAAGTCACCTACTTAAACCTCTAGGCACCAAGATGGCAGAATAAACACTGAGTTGCTTTCACCCTCCCTTGTTGACCTTGGAAAACCCAGAGACTATTGCCCCAGGGAAAAATCCTGGAATAGTGGAGCAAGCAGAAAAATGGCAGGCTTTTAGTTCTAGCCCCAGAGGGTAGGGGATTAAAGCTGCCTCTTAATCTGATGAAAGGCAAACAGCATAAGCAAGAATAATAAAAGAAATCAATGACCATAGAGAACTATTTTGGAAACAAGGAAGATAAAAACACAAATTCAGGAGAGAACAACATGGTCAATATACTCACATCTGAAATCTCAAAGGGAAATATGAACTGGTCTCAGGCCCAAAAAGCCTTCTTGGAAAAGCTCAAGAAGGCTTTTAAAAGTCAAATTAGAGAAGTAGAAGAAAAATTTAAGAATACAATTGACAAAATATGAAAAAAAGCACAGTGAAGAAAACAATTCCTTAAAAAGTACAATTGGTCAAATGGAAACAAAGGAGGTACAAAAGCTAACTGAAGAAAACAATTGGTTAAAAATTAGATTTGGGTAACTGAAAGCTGATGACTCTATGAAACATCAAGAATCAATCAAAGAAAATTGAAAGAATGATAGAAGAAAATGTAAAATTCCACATTGGAAGAACAACTGACCTGGAAAATAGATCCAGGAGAGACAACTTAAGGATTATTGGTCTAACTGAGAACCATGATGAAAAAAAGAGCCTGGACAGCATCTTTCAAGAAATCATCAAAAAAGCTGCCTTGAGGTACTAGAACCACAGGGTAAAATAGTCATTGAAAGAATGCACTGATCACCTCTACAAAGAGATTCCAAATTGAAAATGCCAAGGAACACAGTAGCCAAATTCTGGAATTATTAGATCAAGGAGAATATTCTGCAAGTAGCCAGAAAGAAACAATTCAAATATCATGGAACACAGTCAGGATTACACAGGATCTTGCAGCTTCTATATTAAAAGATTGGAGGGCTTGGAATAAGATGTTCTGTAAGGCAAAGGAGCTTGGATTACAACCAAGGATCAACTACCCAGCAAAATTAAGCATAATCTTTCAGGGGAAGAGATTCAATGAAATAGTGGACTTCCAGGCTTTGCTGATGAAAAACATCAGAGTTTGATGGAAAATTTGATCTTCAAATTCAAGACTCAAAAGAGGCATAAAAAGGCAAACAGGAAGGGGGAGAAAAAATGTTATTCAATAAGAACAAACTGTTTACATCCCTCCATGGGAAGGTGATACTTACAACTATTAAGGTCTATATCTTTATTACATCATAAAGAAGGGAAATATATAGACAGAGTGTGTTTAAATTGATTTTAATGTGTTGATAAAAAAACCTAATTAAGGGCTAAAAATTGTAATGGGAGAAGAAAAAAGGAGGAGGTAGAAAAGGGTAAATTACATCACATGAATAGGCACAAAGACATCTTATGGTAGAGGGAAAGGAGTGTGATGAGAATTATTTCAACTGTATTCTCATCAGATTTGGCTCAAGGAGGAAATAAGATACTCAGGTATAGAAATCTAACTTACCCAATAGGCAGTTAGAGAGGAAAGGGGAAAGAAAAAGGAGGGAGGGATAGAAGGGAGAGAAGAAGTAGTAAGGGAAAAGGGGAAGAACAGGGAGGGGTACTGATTGAAGGGAGGGCAGATTGTGGGGGGAGGCAGTCAAAAGCAAAAATCTAGTGAAGAGGGAAAGAAAAGAGAAAGAAAAGCATAAATGGGTGGAGAGATAGGATGGAGAAAAAGACACAAATAGTAATCATAACTCTAAATGGGAAAGGGATATAACAGAAGCAGATAGCAAAATAGATTAAAAATCATAATCCTACAATATTTTTTTACAAGAAACACATTTGAAACATAGGGATACACACAGGACAAAAGTAAAAGGCTAGAGTACAATATATAATGCTTCAGCTGAAGTAAAAAGTATATCAGTTGTAGCAATCCTAATATCAGGCAGAGCAAAACCAAAACCTATCTAATTAAAAGGGATTAGGAAGGAAAGTATATCCTGCTAAAAGGTACTATAAAGAATGAAGAAATATCATCACTAAACATATATGCACCAAGTGATATAGCATCCAAATTCTTAAAGGAGAAGTTTAAGGGACTTGCAGGAAGAGGCTGTCAGCCAAACTATACTAGCTGGGGACCTCAACCTCCCTCTCTCTGAACTTGATAAATCTTACCACAAAATAAACATGAAAGAAGTTAAGGAGATCAGTAGAATTTCATAAAAGTTAGATATGGTAGACATCTGGAGAAAATTGAATGGGGATAGAAAGGAATATACCTTTTTCTTGGTGGCACAGGGTACCTACACAAAAATGACCGTGTTTTAGACGTAAAAATCTCACAATCCAATGCAGAAAGGCAGAAATATTAAATGCATCCTTTTCAGATCATGATGCAATAAAAATTATATATAATAAAAGGCCATGGAAAGATAGTCTAAAATCAGTTGGAAACTAAATAATCTAATCCTAAAGAATGAGTGGGTCAAACAACAAATCATAGAGGCAATCAATAACTTTATCTAAGAGAATGACAATAATGAGAAACATACCAAAAGTTATGGGATGTAGCAAAAGCAGTTCTTAGAGGAAGTTTTATATCTCTGAATGCTTACATGAATAGAATGGAGAAAGAGGAATTCAGTGAATTGGGCATGCACCTAAGTAAGCTAGAAAAAGAACAAATTAAAAATCCCCAATGAAATATCAAATTAAAAATACTGAAAACCAAAGGAGAGATTGATAAAATCAAAATTAAGAAAACTTATTAAACTAATAAATAAAATTAAAAGCTGGTTTTATGGAAAAACAATAAAATTGATAAAACTTTGGTTAATTTGATTAAAAAAGAAAGAAAAAAAACCAAATTGTGAGTAACAAAAATGAAAAGAGTAAATTCACAACTAATGAAGAGGAAATTAAAACAATTGTCAGTCACTATTTTGCCCAATTTTATGCCCATAAATTTGACAGTCTTAGTGAAATGGATGAATATTTACAAAAATATAAATTGTTCAGATTAACAAAAGAGGAAATAAAATAATTAAATAACCCCATATCAGAAAAAGAAATTGAACAAGCCATCAATGAACTCCCTAGGAAAAATATCTCCAGGGCCAGATGGATTTAGAAGTGATTTCTATCAGATATTTAAAGAACAATTAATTCTAATACTATATAGACTATTTATGAAAATAGGCAGAGAAGGAGTACCACCAATTCTTTTTATGACACAAATATTGTACTGATACTTAAGCCAGCAAGAGTCAAAACAGAAAGAAAACTATAGACCAATTTCCCTAGTGAATATAGATCTAAAAATTTTAAATAAAACGTTAGCAAAAAGATTACAGCAACTTATCACTAGCATAATACACTATGACCAGGTGGGATTTATTCCAGGAATGCAAGGCTGGTTCAATATTAGGAAAACTATCAGCATAATTGATCATATCAGCAACAAAACTCACAGAAAGCATATGATTATCTCAATAGATGCAGAAAAAGCTTTTGACAAAAATACAATACCCATTCCTAATAAAACACTAGAAAGCATAGGGATAAATGGAGCCTTCCTTAAAATGATAAGTAGCATCTACCTAAAACCACCAGCAAGTATTATTTGTAATGGGGATAAGCTAGAAGAATTTCCAATAAGATGTGGGGTGAAAGAATGATGCCCATTATCTCCCCTGTTATTCAAATTGGTAATAGAAATGTTAGTATTAAGAATAAGATAAGAAAAAAGAAATTGAAGGAGTTAGAATAGGCAAAGAAGAAACTAAATTATCACTCTTTGCAGATGATATCATGATATATTTACAGAATTCTAGAGAATCAAGTAAAAAAATCTACTGGAAATAATAAATAACTTTATCAAAGTTGCAGGATATAAAATAAACCCACATAAATCCTTGGAACTCCTATATGGTATTTAAAAAACCCAACAGCAAGAGATAGAAACAGAAATTCCATTTAAAGTTACTGTAGATATTATAAAATATTTGAGAGTCTACTTGCCAAGACAAACCCAGGAATTATATGAACACAATTATGGAACACTTTTTCACACAAATAAAATCAGATCTAAACAAATGGGAAAAAAGTTGCTTGTGGGTAGGCTGAGCTAATATAATAAGAATGATAATTTTACCTAAATTAATTTACTTATTTAGTGTCATACCAATCAAATTGCCAAAAAAAATATTTTAGAGAGCTAGACAAATAGTAACAAAATTCATCTGGAAGAAAAAAATATCCAGAATATCATGGGAATTAATGAAAAGAAATGCTAGGGAAAGTAGCCTAGCCATACCAGATATTAAACTGTAATATAAAGCAGCCATCATCAAAACTACTTGTTACTGGCTAAGAAATAGAGTGGTGGATCAGTGGAATAGGTTAGGTACACAAGACACAGTAGTCAATGACTTTAGTAATCTACTGTTTGATAAAACCAAGGACTCTAGCTTCTGGGATAAGAATTTGCTGTTTGGCAAAAACTGCTGGGAAAACTGGAAAATAGTATGTTAGAGGCTGGGCATAGATCAATATTTTACTCCACATACCAAAATAAAGTCAAAATGGGTTCACAATTTAGATATAAAGGCTGATACAATAAGCAATCTGGGAGAGCAAGGAATAGTTCACTTGTCAGATTTATGGAGAACGGAAGAATTATGACCAAACAAGTGATAGAGAATATTACAGAATGCAAAATGGATGAATGTGATTAAATTAAATTGAAAAAAATTTGTACAAAGTCAATGACACCAAGATTAGGAGGGAAGTAGAGAACTGGGAATAACCAGTGTCTCTGATAAAGGTCTCATTCCTAAAATATAGAGAGAACTGAGTCAAATTTATAAGAACACAAGTCATTCCCCAATTGATAAAATGTCAAAGGATACGAACAGGCAGTTTTCAGAAGAAGAAATTAAAGATATCTATAGGCATATGAAAAAATGCTCTAAATCACTATTGATTAGAGAAATTCAAATCATAACAACACTTAGGTACCACATCACACCTGTCAGATTGGCTAACATAACAAAACAGGAAAGTGATAAATGCTGGAGAAGATGAGGGAAAATTGGAACAATAATTCATCTTTGGTGGAGTTGTGAATTGATGCAGCCATTCTGGAGAACAATTTGGAACTATGTCCAAAGGGCCATAAAAATGTTAATACCATTTGACCCAGCAATACCACTTCTAGGGCTATATCCCAATAAGATCACACAAATAGGAAAAGGACCCCCATGAACAAAAATATTTATAGCAGATCTTTTTGTGATGGCAAAGAATTGAAAATTGAGGGGATACCTATCAATTGGGGAATGGCTGAACAAGTTGTGGTATATGAATGTAATGGTATGCTATTGTGCTATAAGAAATGATGAGCAGATGGACTTTAGAAAACCTGGAAAGACTTATATGAAATGATGGTGAGTGAGGGGAGGAGAACCAAGCAAACATTGTTCACAATGACAGACACATTGTGTGATGACTAAGTGATAGACTTAGCTCTTCTCAGCAATTCAAGGTTCTAAGTCAACTCCAAAAGAGTCATGATGGAAAATGCTTTCCACATCCAAAGAATTATGGAGTCTGAATGCAGACTGAAGCAAACTTCAATGTCTTTTTTGATGTGTTTCCTCTTTCTCAGGGTTCATTCCATAGGTTATAATTCTTCTTTGCAACATGACTAATGTGAAAATATTTTTAATGTAAATGTATATGTGGAGCCTACATGGGATTGCATTCCATCTTAGGGAGGGGCAGAGGAGAAAGAGGGGGAGAAAATTTGGAATTCAAAATTCGTGGAACTGAATGCTGTAAACTAAAAATAAAGTAATTTTAAAAAAGTGTCTCCTTCCATGTCCCCTTTCTTTCCCAAATTTTTCCTATCCCTTCCCCTTTTCTCCTTTCCCTTTCCCCTTTGCCTTTTCCCTTTCCCATTTTCCCCTATCCCTATTACTATGGTATGCTTTGTTTTGATTATTTCTAAGTTATGCCTGTTTAATGTCATCTGTTCCACTGAAATACTTTTGAATTTTAAGAAATTCTGAAAGTGTTGAAGACTGAATCCTTTTAATAAAAAGTAGGGTTTTTTTTGGGGGGGGTGGGTAGGTCATACAGAAAGCACTGAATCTGTTATTTCATCAGTGTGCTACAATGCTCATGTGGGAACTACCTTGCTCAGTTCAGGAAGAAAAAAATGTTTCCAGAAAAATGTATATTGATTTCAATTTTAGACATCTTGAGTCTGTCATGCCTATGGATAGCCAATTTTCAGCATTCAGTAAACATTTGCAAATTCATACTTAGAGTTCATTAATGAAACTGGTGGAGGATACATAAATTTGGGAGTTTTCATAAAGATGGTAGTGAAACTCATGGGAGCAGATGAGATCATTGAAATGGAGAAATTATAGAGGGGAACGTATCTTCAACACTTGTGGACTTCTCATCCTGGAACATACCTCTTCTCTTTCAGCCCTCTTCTCCCATTTTTAAGGACCTCTAAGAAACTGCATTTGAGGAAGAACCAAGGCCAGCCATCCTTCCTATCTCTGAAACCTCTACTGATTCTCCAGAATTCATAACAATGCATCAGCTATATTTTCATTTTGGAAGTTATTTTTACATTTCTATCTGTCCCATCTGAAAATATCCTTTTATTCCCATGTCTCTTTTCTCTCGTGGAATCTCTATTTTGAGGAAGGGTACAAGCAACCTATCTTTCAATTCTCTGCCAAATCTGCTTCTAGCTCTCAATTCTGATACCATGAGACCATGTGGCTACCTCTCTGTATTGGTAATTAAGGTGGGACATTTTTACTGTTTTCCCTGTTGGAGCACTGAAATAATCAAGTGCCATTGTTTATTTGATTAAATCCGGGAGTCTTTGATTACCTGCTTAAGAAAGCCTAGTACACGTAGGTTTGAGTGACATGGTTGTGATGCCTGAAGAAGTGTCACATGGTTTTGAGTCTCATGGTTGTGATGCCCTCTGACCTTGAACAGGATTTATAAACTCAGAGGTTAACATTTTGTTTGTGGGCTCTCACTCACTGGAAGAGTGTCATGTGATTTGACTAGATGAGACTCTGGGAAGCTGTTGTTAAGAACGCTGAAGCTTGAAAACCCAGATGGTGGTGCTTTCCTGACAACAATGTACTGAGATGTTGAATAGAAAGCTAGAAGCCTGTCTACTGGTTTGTGTTATTTGATCTGTTGATATTTTCTGTTCGTAATTTCTGTTTGTATTTGCTCTCAAATTCAGGGTGCTGGCTTTCCCCCTGGAATTAAGTGAATGGTATATGTATGTTTGGTTAAAGTGAGATTGTAAACCCCTTAAAGTTGCTTTCTTTAGAAAAGCAGATCAAAGAAGCTTTGCTGATAACCTTCCTGTATGCTGGTGTTATTGGTCTTACACAGCCACAGCAGCTGCTGGCAACATTCTTGTTATACCCTCTTGACCCCCTGCTTTTTAGTTCCTTTTGATGCATCTTCTTCCATTAGATTGTAAGCTTCTTGAGGGCAGGGACCGTCTCTTTTCTTATATCTGTATCTTTTTCATTTAGTATAAAGCCTGGCATGTAGAAAATATTTAACAAGTGTTTATTGACATGCTTACTTAAGAAGAAATTTCAGGACAGAGCTTAGGGAACATTACCTCCTATTTAGGGGCTATCTATCTATTAATCTATCTACCTATCTATCTATTTGTGGATGTATATATGTGTGTGTATATGTATATGTGTAAATGCACACATGTATGTATATGTATATAAATGTGTATATGTATATGCACATGTATTTCTATGTCTATATTTATATATCTATATATGTATATGTAGATACATAACAACATATTTATATGTTTATCTATCTACCTATCTATCTACATGAAAGGAGACTGAGAAACTGAGAAGGTAGGCAGGAATAGAACTAAGGGATCACTCACATAAAAATCCAGAGAAGAGAGATTATCTAGCAGTAGAAAGTGATAAACATTGTTAATTGCACCTGAAAGGTTATAAACTGGGAGAAAAAAGGCAATCAGATTTGGCATTTAAGAAATTATTGGTAACTCAGGTGAAGGATGAGGTAAGAAATCATCATGCATGAGATTGGAAAGTGAAGACACTGAGTTGCAGCAGATTTTTTTAAGCAGTTTGTCTATTAGAGTGAGAAAAGATACAAGATGATAGATAACTTGAGATATATCAAGTATGTGTACCCTTCAATAGGTTTTTAAGAAGGAGAGGTTATAGGCAAAGTTATAAAGGTTATTGGACCCAATGCGTAGAATACTGGGCCTGGAATCAAGAATCCCTAGATTTAAATCCAGTCTCAAATGTCTTGGCTGTGTGACCCTGGGCAAGTCACTTAGCCTTTTTTGGTCTCAGTTTCTTCAACTGTAAAACAGGGATAATAATGGCACCCATTTGACAGGATTATTTTGAGAATTAAATGAGATCATCTTTGTGAAGGAGTTAGAACTTAGCTGAAGGGCACATAGTAGGCATTTAATAAATGCTCGTTCCTCTGTAGCTTAAAGAGGATGGGGTTAATTGAAGATGAAATATGATATAAAAGATAATCAAGGGAAGGAATCAAAAGTACATGTAGATGGATTTGACCTTTATAAGAAGCGAGGGCACTTCTTTATGAGAGATTGTGATAAAAGATAAGAGAATGAGGGAAGCTATCAAGGGGTTTTGAAATGTAGTGAAAGGAAGAAGAGCGGGCTCCCAGAGAATGACTGAATGATCTCTGTTTTCTTAATAAAGTATTAGGCACCCCAGCAACAACAGCCCTGAATAGAAAAAAAAAGAAAAAAAAACTGTTTGAAGGACTTAAGAACTCTGATCAATGCAATTACCAATCAGGACTCCAGAGGGTTGACAATAAAACACATTATCCACCTCTTGAAAGAGAGGTGATGGATTCAATGTACAGAATGAGATATGTATTTTGGACATGGCTGTCACATGATTTGTTTTACTTTTTCTATATTTATTGTTACAGAGACTGTGTTCTTTCTTTTGTTATTAGAAAGAGAGAATTCAGGGGATATAGTAATAAAAGTAAAAAAAAATAACAGAGGCCTGTTAAGGAAGTTTTGTTTTTTAATACACAGAAGAAAACAGAAGGAAGTTCTGAAAGAAATAAAACATAAGCTAATCTCTTTAAAAGTACACATATAGTTCAGTATATGATGTTATTGAGGGGAGAAGTCAGGGCAGCTGGGGTTAAGTGACTTGCCCAAGGTCACACAGCTAGTAAGTGTGTCAAGTGTCTGAGGCCAGATGATCTCAGGTCCTCCTGACTCCAGGACCACTACTCTACTCATTGCCCCATCTAGCTGCTCCAATGTATATGATTTTTAAATGTAATCTATACCTAAGAGAGATTTGTGGTTTCACATAAAATATCCTTTTATTACATTATATATGGAAATGTTCTCTTTCTTTTTGGTGTTTGTTTCATTCAAGGTGGAAAGAGTTGAAATATGAACATAAGCTGAGAGGGACTGGGGAGCAGATGGTATGGAAGAGGTGGGAAGAGAATATTTTGAAAGTTTCTGTTGGAAAAGGGATAGGAAATCAATTTGGAAGTTACAAAATTGACTCTATTGTGAGAGCCTAGTTGAGATGATACAAGACGATTACAAAGTAGATCTCATCCATAAAGGAGTATTGCTTGATTTTTCCCAGTTCTACACTACAGCAGGAATGGAGGATGCACAAAGTAAGAACAATCTATGTTTGGGGTTTGGCAAGTCTTGTGTTCTGAAAGTATGTGCATGGGGAGATAGGGTTGAGCAGAGGATTCATGCACCTATTGGAGAACGTATATGGGAATGGATTCATAAAGTAGTGATTAAGAAGGGAAGAAATTAAAACTAGTAGTAGTTGCTTTGGAGGGTACTGATGAATAAAAAAGATTAGAAATCCCAGTGAAGATGAATACATTGGAGATGGGTAGGGCTTTGGGATAGGTAGAAAAATTAGAATTTATGATTCCCTATTGTGATTACCTCATTGAAATGAAATACTCATAGGAGAGAGATAGCAAGATCAAAGTTGTGACCATCCCTATGTTTGGCTGAAAAGTGGAGTAGTAGATTGTGCAATTTGAGGGGATTGAGGAAAGAGAATATTAGCGTATTTGAGAGTGGATTGATACATGTTGCATATATTCGTGGTGCGGCTGTTAATTTTATTTGCATATATTTGATTCTTGGGTAAAGATCATCCCAGCTAGTCGATTTTTCAATGGATAGAGTACTAGACATGGAGTGAGACAAACCTAAATTGTGATCTGTTCTCACATATTCTGATCCTATAGCCCTTTGCAAGTCACTGAACCATTTCCAGTCTCAATTTCCTCATCCATAAAAGGAAATGATAAAACACCCACCTCAAGACATTATGAGAATAAAATAAGATAGCACATAAAATAGTTTGCAAAACAAAGCACTATATGAAAACTAGCTCTTATTGTTGTTGTTGTTCATTAAATGAATAGTTGTAATTTTCTAGGGTGGGTAGGTGGTACAGTGGATAGAGTGTATGGCCTGGAGTAAGCAATACCTGATTTCAAATCCAGCCACAGATACTTACTACTTGTGTAATTCTGGGCAAGTCACTTAACCCAGTTTCCCTCTGTGCATCGTAAAAATGAATTGGAGAAAGAAATGACAAATCACTCCAGTATCTTTGCTGAGAAAACCCTAAATGAAGTCAGGAAGAGTTAGATACAACTGAAATAACTAAACAATAACAAATTTTCTAAGAAATACGTAACTGTTTTTATCACTCTTCTACCACAAATTTGGTAGAGCTAAGGAAGCATAAAAGACTACTGTTTTGTATTGTTTTCCTGGGTCATCAAGTCCATATAATTCATCTTCTGAGGGTAGGTTTGCTTGGCGTAAGTCTCTATGTCCCTAAATATTCAGGTATTTTGGCAATAGAGAAGCTCTATCCCTGGTGCCATACTGATAGCTTCTTCTAGTTTAACAAAACTTATCAGCAGAGTTTGTGTCCCAGTGTCATAGTCTTTAGAAATCCAGTTTCACCTTAATAAAGCAATGGAACATTAGGGAAGGACTTTCTGAAGGGAATATGAATGGTAGACTCCTAGAACTGTAGTGTTTTACTTTGTTTTACTTGAAAGTGAATACTAGAGAGCCTTTTAAACTTATGTTCAACATGATTATTATTAGCATATTATAAATGTAGTGTATGAATAGATTATATATATTTTAGGACTATAATATTAAGCCTAAGATAGATGCCCCTAGAAATACTTTACAGCCTGATAAGATCATGAAATTTGATCTGGAAGCAATTTTAGAGGCCTATATTCCAATCCTCTCATTCAAGATGAGACTTGCAGCTTAGAGCGGTTAGTGTTTTATTCAGGGTCACATAAATGAGTGTCTGAGGTAATATTTGAACCAGGTCTTACTGACTTCAGGTTAAGTTCCCTTTCCACCCTGTCATACTATGTGTGAAATCACACTTTTACATACTGGAATAAAAGAAATCTATATTAGTACCTCTCTCTTCCTAAATCCCCTAGTGCCCCTGATAATATCATGGTCTTCAATCCTTCCAGTAACCAGCAGTGTGCTATTTTGTTTGTCCTGCTCTGAAAAGTGAGCCTGCTCTTGCTAGCAATCTGTACTTTTTTATCTTGGTGAAAATTCAGTCCTTCTCCCTTCACAACTGTCAGAAAAGTTCCCAGAATTCTTTATCAGAAAAATGAAATAATTCCACTGGAACCAGTTCTTCAACAAAGGAATCATCTTGAGGGCTCTATAGCATGGCAGGGGTGGGGGGGGACGGGGAAGATATTTCCCATGTAGCAGTTCAGCTGAATTTTATCTCCCATATCAGCCCCTTCAGATTTACAGTGATTCATTTCCATCAAGGTTAATTGGACAACACATTCAGAAAACTGTTCATAAACCAAAGTGTCAACTGCTCTGATAGTAAAGGCAGAATGGAAAGTCATTTATTTTTTTTAATTGGCACCCTCCAGTGAAAGGGGGGAAAATCAATTAACATATTATCCTAATTATCAGAAACACAAAGGAATAGCCTTAAGTGAAATGCTGTGGATAAATGCTGTAGAACCTCAATGAATCAATACTGCCCCATCATATCATTTGATTTTTTTCAGGGAATGGGAGATATTTAGGGAACACTTGGTTACCTGGAAATCAAAAGGAATATGGTAGTAAACTGAAAAGGTGGATGCTTTCAAATAACATACACATCTATATTTTGACACATTAATTCTTTGCATCTATGCATAACCTTGTTGCAGGCTCCATTCAAACACTGTATTAATTGCCTATTACTAAATCCATAGTGATTCTGAATAATATACCTGCTAAAGCAGATATTCATCTCAGTTGTAAATATTTTTGCTCCTTTGCACAATTGTAGACTATTCTGGTATAAGTGTAGAGAAAAGTCCCTCCTTGTGACTCCAAAAACAAGGACAATTTTAAAAATCTGTTCCAAAGCAATTAAGTTAATAACTTCCTTTTTTCATAACATGTCTAAAATATTCATTGCAGTTTTTAATCCAATGCAACTAATTCAATATATTTTAACAGACTGATTATTTTCTGTAAACCCCAATTCATCCTCAATTGCTGGGTCCACAAAGAGGCATAATATGTGGCCCTTGACTTTGAATAGCTTAACAAAAAAAGAGTATACAAGTAAAATGAAAATTTATCTACAATGCACATGGGATGGATACAGGAAATACATCATTCAATAACTATCAAAGAACCTTGAAATATATTTAATACTAGATTCATCAGCATCCATTTTTTTCTTTAATAAAAATAACTTTAACAAGTCTGTATTTCACCTTACTAATGAAAAAATAATGCATTTATTTATTCATTCATTTGTTTGTTTATTAACTTATTTGTTTATTTATATTTTTTATTTTTATTGTATTTATTTTTAAAATAAACTAATTTTTCTTTATTTTTGAAGACAAAATAATAATTTATAAAAAGACTTCCTCTGTTATCTTCCCTATATGTATCAATAACAGCACAAATGTGGTTTATTTTGGCCAATCAAAAAGTATTAAGAGCATATTATGTACTTAAAACTACACTAAACAGAATGAGGGATTAAAAACATACAAGCCAAAAGAAATGTTTTTCAGTGGGTCAGTCTTAATCAAAACCTTAGGCGTAGCTCATAAACTTTCTGTGCATATGCATGCATGTTGGATGAGAGTTAGATATCAATTCTTTAAAACCATGAAAGTAGGAAAAGATGTGCATGGTCAATGCAAGCATGTGTCTACATACATATTCACATGAAATAGTTAAGGTAATTCATCTCTATTAGAACTACTATCGATAAATCAACTATAATTGATTAAGTGCTAACCATGTGCCAGACTTTGCTGCAGGAGCTGAAGAAACAAAGACAAAGGTAAGGATAACACCTCCTCTCAAGGGGATCACTTAGTCCATGACCCCACCAACTATACTTACGCAGTCCAGCTATTGCTGTTACTTCCAACACATTTCTCCAGGCTAGATTTTATCCCATACTTGTGCTAGTATGCTTATCTTAAACATGACATTTACCTAAGGAGGCTCCATAAAGAGGTACATCTCCTGGGACTAGGAGATGAAAACTTTTAAAGGTACTATCTAATTTCCTCAATAGCATAATTGAATGCATATTCCCTAGAGTAGAGGCAGAAGAGAAGAGGCAATAATGCTGAATTTAGAATCACTAGACTCGAGTCTAAAGCCCAGTTCTACCACTGACTTGTTTTAGCCTGGGCAAATAACTTAACTTCTTTGAACCCCACTTTCCTTACTTGTGCAATTAAAGGGTTAGATTAGTTGACTTCTGAGTTTACTTTACATCATTGGATCTATGGATCTATCACCTCAGTTGATTAACTTTGTAGATTTTAAAATACTATAGGTCAGTTATTATTTGGTTTTTTGGGGGAGAAACCAGTACAATTCCCTAGGTTTGAGGATGTAGCAGTGATGATGTTTGGATGATAATGTAATATAGGTTGGGTGGGGTGAATGACCATACAACTACTTTCTGTAGTAGATATTCCTCATGGTCATGTGCACTGCTGGAGTATGTTGATTACCCTTAAGATAACCAATTAGGTTAAGATATCATGGCAATTAAAGGTAGCATGGCATGGTGAAAATAGGCTAGTCCTGGAATCATGGGACCTTAGTGTCCCAGGTCATGTCAATTTTTCTTTCTGGACCTCAGTTAAAAAAGACATTGAGAGTAATGACCACTAAGGTCTCATGTGGCTTAGTATCTATGGTCCTTACCTCAAGAAAATTGGTCTCCACAAAACTGCAAAAAATTCATCACCACTTATGGCATAGTGTATTTATTATTGTAAGTATTAGTAAGTTCCTACATGTTGATACTGTGGGAATATGGCATATGTAAATGAGTGATATCTAGGAAGACTTTATAAAGCAAGTGACTGTGCAATCATCACATGTCTAGGGATAGCCTAATGGCTACAGGTAAAAGTTTCACTGTTTGGTCATAGAATAGAGGTCAAGGGACACATGAGCCATGGCCCCTCCATTTGTAAACTGTAGTCACAGAGCAGAAACAGTTAGAAATAGAAAAGATATCTTATTGCTATAAATAAGCAGGTAATTCCTTATATATTAAATGGCTTAGCCAATCATTATAGTGAGCGATAATAGCAAGCAGATCTGTTTTCCAGTTAAGTTGAGGGAGATGTAAGGCCAATAATACCTGCACACAGGAGGGCTAGCACAGGTTCTTTGATCTGCTTTTCTAAGGAAAGCAATTTTAAGAGGTTTACAATCTCATTTTAATCAAATATGTATATATCATTCAGTTAGTTCAGTCAGCACCCTGAGCTCAAAAGCAGAAATTATATAAACAGAGCAAATAACACAAATCAATAGACAGGCTCCTGTCTGGCCATAGCAATATATACATAGTTACCAGAGAGAGAAGTATCTACCTGTGGGTTTCGAAGCCAGAGGACTTCTTAATGGCTACCCAGAATCTCCACACAAATACTATTCCAATGAGTGAGCCCCCAAGCAAAATGCTAACCTCAAAATATATATACACTTCTTCAGGGTCAGAGGGCATCACAACCATGTTACCCAAACCCATGTGACCTATAACTTCCTATGATTTAACCAGGTCACCAAAGACTCTTGATTCAATCAAAGACTCTTGACTGAAATAAAGGCAAGACTTGAAAGCACTTGATTTCCATTGCGCTGAGAAGTACTCCAAAACAAAAAGAGCAAAAAGTCTCATCCTACTTGCCACTACAGGAGGTTCTTGAAACTAATCAATTATCATGGGTCTTGAAATTTAGGAACCTTATTTCTAATGCTGCCAATCAAGGTCTGAACAGTATGCAATCAATACATGGATGTATTGGACTTCGCTGGGGACATGTGGAATGAAGAAATTAGGTGGAACTGCTGAGGTAGGATAGGAATATGTGAATATCCCAAAGGAGGTCTTATAGAGATCTCTTGATAGTGGAGTAAAGCAGCAGATAAGTGTAGTAGGGAAAAAGAGGTAGAAGATCCAGGTAGGCACATGGTAGATGGCAGATGTAATTTATTGTAAGTTTGCGAGTATTCTTAGGAGCAAGAAAAGTATGGTACTAAGTTAATATTGGGGCAGCAAGTAGGCAGAGGTCTAGATTAGAAGATCAATATCAGGGAAATATTCCACAAAGCTGAAGGGACTAAGTTATAGAAGCTTCAGTTTATCAAGAGCATTTTCAGGAAATATGGCAGAAGAGGTTTGGTTCCAGGTCCTGGAATGAGACTCGACCTATAAGCAAGGGTCATATAGGTTCACTTGTGCTGGCTGAAAAAAATAGAGAGGATGAAGGTAAATATTAGACATCATAAGGGATATAAGGAGGTGGACCATTGAGAAACTATGCGGTAGGGGATCCTTGGAAGCAAGGAGATAGCTTAAAGATACTGAGAGAGAAAAGACAGTACCAGAACAGAAAAAATGGCATCAAAAGAGAACCAGAAGAGAATAGGTCTCCTATTTCATCAAGTGTCAATCAATAAGTATTTACCAAATGTCTATTATATTCCAGGAATTGTTAGACGTGGATGATTATAAAAACAAAAATGAACACTCAAGGAAATAGAGACAAACAAAAGTCTAAATACAGTGACAGATATAAAATGGCCTGTAAGAGGAAGGGTAAGGCTAGTTTGGCGAGATTTCAAAGGGCTAAAGGGGAGTAATATATAACAAGGTTGGAAAGGCAGGTTAGAGCTTAGTTGTGCCAGACTTTAAAAATCAGAGCAGTTTATATGTGATTCTAAAAGCAACTCTGCGTGCAGCTTTCTGTTTCAAGTGTGTCTCTTCTTGACACCACATTGTCAGACTATGGTTTCTGATCTGGTATTTGCATCTGTGTTATGGGTGAACTCATAATACTCATATTCAGAGTTACGACTACAAACTATATATTGCCTTCAACCATGTTTTCTTCTGTCTCTTCCTCTCTCTGTTTTATATCCTGTCCCTCCTCAAAAGTTTATTTTGCTTCTAACCACTGCCTCCCCTAATCCATTCTCCCTTTTATTATACTCTCACCCCTTTCTCTTATCCTGTTCCCCTCCCATTTGTCTATTTAGTAAGTTACATTTCTATATACAACAGAGTGTGCATATATATTTTCCCTCTTTGAACCAATTCATCTGAGAGTGGGGTACAAGCAATGCCCACCCCAACATTTTATCCTCCATTGTAAAAGCTATTCTTTGCATGTCTCTTTCATGAGATAATGGTCCCTTTCTACCTGTCCTTCCCCACTTCTACCAGTGTATCTTTCTTTCTCTCTACATTTTGTTTTGTCGATAATTCCAACATAATTAAATCACATTCATGTCCCCTGTGCATGTAAACTACTTTTACCCACTTTAATAATGATAAAATTATTTTTCTCCCGCTAATAGGTTCTTAATTTTATTATTTTTTTAAATTTTATCATTCTTATTTAATATTTTAGTATTCAACATTGATTTCCAAAAGATTTTGAGTTACAAATTTTCTTCCCATTTCTATCCTCCTCCCCCATTCCAAGATGCCATATATTCTGATTGCCTCATTCCCCAGTCAACCCTCCCATCTTTCACCCCACTCCCTTGCCATGCCCTTTCCCCTTACTTTCTTGCAGGGCAGGATAGATTTCTATGCCCCATTCCCTATATACCTTGTTTCCCAGCTGTATGCAAAAAACAACTTTTTTAAGCATCTGCTTTTAAAACTTTGCGTTCTAAATTCACTCCCCTCTTCCCTCCCCACTACCCACCCTAGGAAGGCAAGCAATTCAACTCAGATCACACATGTATCATTATGTAAAACACTTCCAAAATGCTCATGTTGTGAAAGGCTAACTATATTTCCTTCCATTCAATCCTGTCCCCTGTTATTCAATTTTCCCTTGACCCTGTCCCTTTTCAAATGTGTTTCCTTTTGATTGCCTCCTCCCCCTACCTGCGCTCCCTTTTATCATCCACACTTTTTTATCCCCTTCCCTTTACTTTTCAAGGGAGTAAGATACCCAATTGAGTGTGTATGTTATTCCCTCCTCAAGTTGAATCCAAGGAGAGTAAGATTCACTCATTCCCCCTCACCTGCTCCCTCTTCCCTTCCAACAGAACTGCCTTTTCTTGCCACTTTTATGTGAGATTATTTACCCCATTCTATCCCTCCCTTTCTCCTTCTCTCAATATATTCCTCTCACCACTTAAATTTATTTCATTTTTTTTTAGATATCATCCCTTCATATTCAACTCATCCTATGCCCACTGTCTATATTCCCTTCAACTCCCCCAATAATGAGAAAGATCTCATGAACTACATGCATCATCTTGCCATGTAGGAATGTAAACATAACAGTTCTACTTTAGTAAGCCCCTTATTAATTATCTTTCTCATTTACCTTTTCATGTTTCTCTTGATTCTTGTATTTGAAGGTCAAATTTTCTATTCAGCTCTGGTCTTTTCATTGAGGAAGCTTGAAAGTCCTCTATTTTATTGAAAATCCATATTTTTCCTTGGAGCTTTATACTCAATTTTGCTGGGTAGGTGATTCTTGGTTTTAATCCTAGCTCCTTTGACCTCTGGAATATCATATTCCAAGCCCTTCGATCCCTTAATGTAGAAGCTGGTAGGTCTTGTATTATTCTGATTGTGTTTCCATAATATTCCAATTGTTTCTTTCTGGATGCTTGCCTTATTTTCTCCTTGACCTGGGAACTCTGGAATTTGGTGACAATATTCGTAGGAATTTTCTTTTTGGGATCTTTTTCAGGAGGCAATTGGTGGACTCTTTCAATTTCTATTTTACCCTCTGGCTCTAGAATGTCAGGGCAATTCTCCTTGATAATTTCGTGAAAGATGATATCTAGGCTCTTTTTTTTGATCATGGCTTTCAGGTAGTCCAATAATTTTTAAATTATCTGTCCTGGATACATTTTCCAGGTCAGTGGTTTTTCCAATGAGATATTTCACATTGTCTTCCATTTTTTTGTTCCTTTGGTTCTGTTTTCTAATATCTTAATTTCTCATAAAGTCACTAGCTTCCACTTGCTCCAATCTAATTTTTCAGGTAGTATTTTCTTCAGTGGTCTTTTGGACCTCCTTTTCCATTTGGCTAATTCTACCTTTCAAGAGCATTTCTGGCTCTTTCCAGCTCTTTTGACATGTGTGTTAATCTGTTCTTTAAATATTTTTCTTTGGTATTTTTTGAATCTCCTTTTTTTGGTGTCTCCTTTAGCAAGTTGTTGACGTGTTTTTCATGGCTTTCTTGTGTCACTCTCATTCTTGCCCCAATTTTTCCTCTACATCTCTTGCTTGCTTTTTTCACTTCCTGTTCACCTTCTCAGCCAACTACTTGACCCTTAAGCTTTTTGTCAGGATATGACTGCTTGTGGAGTAGAGATTTCTTTGTCCCAAGCTTTAGGGTCTAAGCATTGCTGTTTTCAGATCTACTTCTATTCCACTATCATCCCAGGTTCTGTCACAGTAGAGGTTCCTCCTCCCCCAAGAACTGCCAACCAGGACTGCAATACAGATCCAAGCAGGGCACAGCAAGAGAATCTGCCTTTGTGCCCACAAAGCTCTCCTTGCACTCCTGCTCTGATCTGCTGCGAAGACTCCTCCCATTGTGTGAGCCAGGGACTCAGGAAGCAGCTGACACTGCAGCTATGGAAGCAGTCTCAGGCATTTCCTGCTGCTGCCACCACCACCACTACACCACTTCTGCTACCCCCAGGGCTGGTGATCAGACTGCTCTGAACTCGAGTCCACAGTTTCCCTCTAACCTGTTATTTGGTGTTTTGGGGTTGAGCCTCAGCTCACTGATTTATGGCCCCAAGGCTTGTTCTGGCTTGCTGATTCTGGATCTGCTCTGTCCTGGTGCAGCCCATGCTGGGCTGTACTCCACTCCCATGTGATAGATCCTTCCTGATGACCATCCAGGCTCTTCTGGTCTGGAGACCTGTTTCCCTCTGGTATTTTGTGTGTTCCGCAGCTCTAGAATTTCATCAAGGCCATTTTTACAGGAGTTTGGAGGGATTTGGAGGAGAGCTTCAGCAAGTCCCTGCTTGCCAGCTGCCATCTTGGCTCCACCCCAATGATAAAATCCTTACCAGTTACTTGTATTATCTTCCCATAGAGGAATATAAACAGTTTAATCATACTGAGATCCTTATGGTTACTAATCCACATTTATGTTGTTATGTTTTTCTTGGTTCTTTTTTTGAATGTAACATTTTTTATATATAGCTTTGGTCTTCCTATGAGGAATGCTTAGAAGTCCTTTATTTCATTAAATATCTATTTTCCCCCTGAAGGAATATATTCAGTTTTCTAGGTAGGTTATCCTTGGTTGTAATCCCATTTTGCCATCCATAATGTCATTTCCCAAGATGTCCATTTATTTTGCATGGGAGACACTAAATCATGTGTGATCTTGACTGTGACCCCACACCATTTGAATTATTCATTTTTGCCTGGTTGGAATATTTTCTTTTGACTAGGGAGCTCTGGAATTTGGCTATATTCCTAGGAGTTTTCATTTTGAGATCTCTTTCATGTGGAAATTGGTAGATTCTTTAAATTTCTGTTTTTCCCTCTGAATCTAAGATATAGGGCCTCTTTTCCTTAACAATTTCTTTTTTAAAAATTATTATTTATTTATTGAATATATTTTTAGTGTTTATCATTGATTTCCACAAGGATTTGAATTACAAATTTTATCCCCATTTCTACCCTCCCCTCCACTCCAAGATGTCATATATTCTGCTTGCCCCATTCCCCAGTCAGCCCTCTCTTCTGTCACCCCACTCCCCACCCCAATCCCCATTTACCTTACCTTCTTGTAGGGCAAGATAGATTTCTATGCCCCATCACCTGTGTATCTTATTTCCTGGTTGCATGCAAAAACTTTTTTTTGGAACCTCTGCTTTTAAAACTCTGAGTTCCAAATTCGCTCCCCACTTCCCTCCCCACCCACCTTCCCTAAGAAAGCAAGCAATTCAACATAGGCCACATGTGTATCATTATGCAAAACCCTTCCACAATACTCATGTTGTGAAAGACTAACTATATTTCCCTCCCTCCTATCCTGTGCCCCTTTATTCAATTTTCTCCCTTGACTCTGTCCCTTTTCAAATGTGTTTGCATTTTATTATCTCCTCCCCCATCTGCTCTCCCTTTTATTGTACTCCTTTTTTATCTTCTTCCTCCTTCTTTCCTGTGGGGCAAGATACATAATTGAGTGTGTATGTTATTCCCTCCTCACGTCAAATTCGATGAGAGCAAGATTCACTCCTTCCCCCTCACCTGCCCCCACTTGCCTTCCAACAGAACTGCCTTTTCTTGTCACTTTTATGTGAGATAATTTATCCCTTTCTATCTCTCCCTTTCTCCCTCTCTCAATATATTCCTCTCTCATCCCTTAATTTGATTTTACTTTTTAGTTATCATCCCTTCATATTCAACTCACCTTGTGCTCTCTCTCTCTCTCTCTCTCTCTTTATATATATATGTATGTATATATCTATATCTGTATCTATCTATCTATATCTATATCTATATCTATATCTATATCTATATCTATTCCCTTCAGCTCACCTAATACTGAGGTCTCATGAATTACATCTTTCCATGTAGGAATGTAAACAAAACAGTTCAACTTTAGTAAGTCCCTTAGGAATTCTCTTTCTTGCTTACCTTTTTCATGCTTCTCTTGATTCTTTTGTTTGAAAGTTAAATTTTCCCTTCAATTCTGGTCTTTTCACTGAGAAAGCTTGAAAGTCCTCTATTTTTTTGAAAGTCCATATTTTGCCTTGTAGCATGATACTCAGTTTTGCTGGGTAGGTGATTTTTGGTTTTAATCCTAGCTCCATTGACCTCCGGAATATTACATTCCAAGCCCTTCGATCCCTTAATGTAGAAGCTGCTAGATCTTGTATTATATTGATTGTGCTTCCACAATACTCAACTTGTTTCTTTCTGACTGCTTGCAGTATTTTCTCCTTGATCTGGGAACTTTAGAATTTGGTCACAATATTCCTAGGAGTTTTCTTTTAGGGATCATTTTGAGGAGGTGATCTGTGGATTATTTCAATTTTTAATTTGTCCTCCAGCTCTAGAATATCAGGGCAGTTCTCCTTGATAATTTCATGAAAGATGATATCTAGGCTCTTTTTTTAATCATGGCTTTCAGGTAGTTCAATAATTTTTAAATTATCTCTCCTGAATTTATTTTCCAGGTCAGTGGTTTTTCCAATGAGATATTTCACATTGTCTTCCATTTTTTTGTTCATTTGGTTCTGTTTTCTAATATCTTAATTTCTCATAAAGTCGCTAGCTTCCACTTGCTCCAATCTAATTTTTCAGGTAGTATTTTCTTCAGTGGTCTTTTGGACCTCCTTTACCATTTGGCTAATTCTGCCTTTCAAGGCATCCTTCTCCTCATTGGCTTTTTGGAGCTCTTTCGCCATTTGAGTTAGTCTATTTTTTAAGGTGTTGCTTTCTTCAGTATTTATTTCCATACTTTTGGGGTCTCCTTTAGCAAATCATTGACTTGTTTTTCATGGTTTTCTCGCATCATTCTCATTTCTTGTCCCAATTTTTCCTCTACTTCTCTAACTTGCTTTTCCAAGTCCTTTTGGAGCTCCTCCCTGGCCTGAGACCAGTTCGTGTTTTTCTTTGAGACTTTTGATGTAGGCTTTTTGACTGTGTTGACTTTTTCTTGGTCTATGTTTTGGTCTTCTTTGTCACCAAAGAAGGATTTCAGAGTCTGAGACTGAATCTGGGTGCGTCTTTGCTGCCTGGCCATATTCCCAGCCAACTTACTTGACTCTTGAATTTTTCAGCAAGGTATGACTGCTTGTAGAGTAAAGATTACTTTGCTCCAAGCTTAAGGAGATACGCCATTGATTTCAGAGCTATTTCTATACAGCCAGCTCTGCCACACCAGCACTCCTCCTTCCTCAAGAACCACTAACCTGGACCTGATGCAAATCTTAAGCAGGCTTTGCACTCCTGCTCTGATCTTCCACTTAATTCCTCCCAACAGGTGGGCCTTGGGCCAGAAGCAACTGCAGCTCTTGTTCTGTAGCTGCACCTTCCCCCACTGCTTCTGGGGAGGTGGCTGAACTGCGAACTCTTTTCGCTCTGTCCCCCACAGCTTTTCCCACTAAGCTTCTCTGTTGTCTTTGATGTTTGTGGGTTGAGAAGTCCGGTAACTGCCACTCCTCGCTGATTCAGGATACTAGGGCTTGTTCCATCTGGCTCCTTTTCTGGCTGGTCCTGCTGCCACCCCTGCTGGGCTCCACCCCCCTCCGCTACATGCACGATAGACCTCATCAAGTGACTCTTCAGGCTATGTTGGGCTGGATCCTTGCTTCTCTCTGCTATTTTGTAGGTTCTGCAGTTCTAGAATTTGGTCAGAGCCATTTTTATAGGTTTTTGGAGGGACCTGGCATGGAGCTCATGCAAGTCCCTGCTTTCCAGCTGCCATCTTGACTCCATCCCACCCAGATGTCTCGACAATATCTTTAAATATAAAATCTATGCTTTTTCTTTCATCATGAGTTTCAGGTAATTCAAAAATTCTTAAACTATTCCTCCTCAATCCTCCACCCCAAACCAGTTTTTTTTTCCTAATGAGGTATTTCACATTTTCTTCTATTTTTTTCATTCTTTTGATTTGTATTATTGTTTCTTGATGTCTCACAGAGTGATTAACTTCCACGTGCCCAATTCTAATTTTTAAGGAATTCTTTCTTTCATTGAGCTTTTGGACCTCTTTTTCCATTTTGGCCAATTTTCCTTTTTAATGAGTTGTTTTCTTTAGTGAAGTTTTGTACCTTATTTTCTATTTGGATAATTCTACTTTTTACAGAGTTCTTTTCAATAGATTTTTTGTTTTTCTTTTACCATTTGCCCAATGCTGTTTTTTAATATTTTATTGTATTCAGCGTATTTATGCCTCTTCTATGAATATGTTAATTTTCTTCTCACAATTTTCTTGTATCACTCTTATTTCTTTTCACACTTATACTTCTACTAGTCCTATCTCATTTTCTAATTCTTCCAGGAATTCTTGTTTTATTTCAGTCCAATTAGTACCATTCATTGAGGTTTTTTTTTGGTATCTGTTATCACATTATTTTCTTCTGAGTTTGTTTTGGCCTTCCCTACCACTATGAAGACTTTTTATAATCAAATTCTTTTTGTTGTTGTTGTTGTTGTTGTTGCTTGCTCATTTTGCCAGTCTTTTTTTTACATTGAATTTTATGTTAAAGTTGGATTCTGCTCACTTTGAAGACAAGAGTCACTGTCACAATCTTTAGGTCTTTTTGTGCTGCTGTTTTTAGATCTAGTTTTGGGGTTTACAAGTTTTTGTTCCTAAGGTGGTGTAATGCTGGGAGAGGTGTGATCACTGCTTTCCTGATTCCCTGAATCCACAGGTGTTAGTGCTCTTCTGTGCTTTGAAACAGAAATCAGGGCCTCTCATCCCTTGTGACTGACCAGAAGCACTTTTCTCTACCCTGGAACTATGATCATGAACTGTATATGGGCAATAGAGTTGCCAATCAGTGCCAGCTATAACCATTGCCAGCAAAATGTCTCCTATAGTCTCTTTCTGACCATTTGTATGATCCTCTTACTTCATCTGGGCTGAGAGGTCCCAAAGCTTCCGCTGCAAGTGCCAGAACCATGGCCGTCACTGAACTCCAGAAAGACCTTAACCACAGAAACACAAATGTATTTTTCTCACCTCTTAAATTTTCTTAGCTTGGCAAAATATCTCACCCTGTCCTTTTGTTGACTCTGCAGCTCTAAAATTTTGTTTGAAGCATTGTTTTAAAATAATTTGTAAAGAGAATATTGAAAGAGTTCCTGTGGGTGGCTGCTCCTAATGTGCCATCTTGGCTCCACCTCAGGGATAGGCACTATTGTTGACTTTAATGGACTTTCCTGTTCTTTTAATTAGGGTTTCAACATGAACATTCTTAGGAGCTCATATCTAGAAGAGTTATTTACTCATCATTTGCACACATTACATGTATATATATACAGACATATGTACATATATACATTTACATGTGTTTATATGTGTTTGTGTATATACATGTAACTATTGTATGCAGACACATGTTTTGATATATTTGGATGCATAGATTCATAAGACAGTGAGATGGATAAAAATTTTTTCTCTAAAGAACTAAGTTCTAGTGTCATTGCTATCATGTAACTCGTGTGTGATAAAATACCTATATCTGTCCATCTACCTACATACAGGGTATCCAAAAGATGTATGTGTGTACCTATACATATATACATACGCACACACATGCATATACCTTCACACATATATCTCACAGTAGGAAAAAGAATGGCTTTAAAGACCCGAAGAACGGGCTTTAAGTCTTTTCTGTGATATAGACTGGTTGTAGGACCATATGAAAGTCAAACTTTAATGCTCTAAACAACTTTCCAGAAGTATAACTGCCAAAGTGCATGGTACAGAGTGTTTCACATAAGAACTTCTCCATATTGATGAAATCTTAAGTTCAGTCTATATTTTTACATATATAGCTATATTTAAATCCATTTCTTTTTTTTAAATCTGTATATATAATCTTACTGGTATTAGGAGTTCTGTTGTGAAGAAACTTTCTTTTAATAATGTAGATTATATTAAGAATTGTTCTACAATGCAATGTCTTAGAGAGTTGTCTAGGGCACTGAAAAGTGACTTCCCTGAGATCACATAGAAAAAGCACTAAGGCATAGAGCAGGAAAGATATTTACCCATGATCAAACAGCTAGTTAAGTGAAAGACAGAGAATTAGATTTCATCTCTTCTGACACCAGCAGTGTTTAACCTTTCCATAAAAATATGTTTCTTTGAAGTTTTAGTCTACGTTTTTATATCATTCCATCAACAAGTGTTTGTTAAGCACTTATTATATGACAGATATTGATAGGCATTGGAAAGTTAAAGAAAAAACGCAACATTACTTAACTTGAAAGAGCTTACATTCCATCAAAGAGACAACACACACATATCTAAATAGATGCAAAAATATGCAAAATAAATGCATGATACAATAAAACTACTTCCTCCACCTACAAAAGTAGTGGCACAATCCAACTTATAAGTCCTATTTTGCACAGTTGAGAAACTACTGTGATTTATAAGTTAATTTTATTTAGAAAAAAGAAATGAGGGGGCAGAGACAAGATGGTGGAGAAAAAGCAGGGACTTGCTTGAGCTCTCCCCCAAACCCCTCGAAATAGCTGTAAAAATGACTGTAAACAAATTCTAGAACTATGGAACCCACAAGATGACAGAGTGGAACAATTCTCCAGCCCAAGACTACCTGGAAGACAGACAGGAAGGGTCTATTGCACCAGGTTGGGAGCAGAGCATAGTCTAGCATGGGCTGTGCTAGCACAGACAGGGCCAGAGCAGGCTTCAGGGAATTGAATCACTGGCAACTGTGGCAATTTCCAGACTTTTCAACCCCAAAACAACAAAGACAAAGTAGAAGGTGCCTAGAAGTATCTCTGACAACAGCAGTGCAAAACCCTTGAAACTTGGGACAGAGAAATCTCCACTCTGGAAGCAGAATACTCACTTGACAAAGAAGCTCAAAAGTCAATTAATTGTCTAGGAAGATGAGCAAACAGTGTAAAAAAATCTGACCATAGAGTCTTCTTTGTTGACAAAGAAGATCAAAATATACAACCAGAAGAAAACAACAAAGTTAAAGATTTTACATCCAAAGCCTCCAAGAAAAATATGAATTGTTTGCAGGTCATGGAAGGGCTCAAAAAGGATTTTGAAAATCATGTAAGAGAAGTAGAAGAAAAATTAAGAAGAGAAATGAGAGTGATGTAAGAAAATCATGAAAAACAAGTCAACAGCTTGTTAAAGGAGACACCAAAATACTGAATAAAATAAGAACTTAACAAAATAGACTAACTCAAATGGCAAAAGAGGTCCAAAAAGCCAGTGAGGAGAAGAATACCTTAAAAAACAGAATTGGCCAAATGGAGAAAGAGGTCAAAAAGCTCACTGAAATAAATCTTTAAAAATTAGAATGGAGCAATTGGAAGCTAATGACTTTATGAGAAACAATAAATTATAAAACAGAGCCAAAAGAATGGAAAAATGGAAGACAATGTGAAATATCTCATTGGGAAACCACTGATCTGGAAAACAGATCCAGGAGAGATAATTTAAAAATTATTGGACTACCTGAAAGCCATGATCAAAAAAAGAGCCTAGACATCATCTTTCAAGAAATTGTCAAGGGAAAAGTGCCTTGATATTCTAGAAGCAAAAGGGAAAATAGAAATTGAAAGAATACACTGATACCTTCTTGAAAATGATCCCAAAAGGAAAATTCCTAGGAATATTGTAGCCAAATTCCAGAGTTCCCAGGTCAAGGAAAAAATATTGCAAGCAGCCAGAAACAAACAATTCTAGTATTGTGGAAACACAATCAGTATAATACAAGACCTAGCAGCTTCTCCACTAAAGGAACAAAAGGCTTGGAATATGATATTCCAGAGGTCAAAGGAGCTAGGATTAAAACCAACAATAACCTACCCAGGAAAACTGAGTATAATAATTCAGGGGAAAAATGGAATTTCAATGAAATAGAGAACTTTCGAGCATTCTTGATGAAAAGACCAGAGCTGAACAGAAAATTTAACTTTCATATACAAGAATCAAGAGAAGCATGAATTGGTAAACAGGAAAAAGAAACAATAAGGCACATATTAAAGTTGAGCTCTTTAAATTCCTACATGGAAAGATGGTACTTGTAACTCATGAGACCTTTCTCAGTGTTGGGGTATTTTAAAGGGATGTATATAGGTATATATCTATATCTATATCTATATCTATATATATAGACAGAGGGCACAGAATGAGTTGGATATGAAGGAATGATATCTAAAAAATATTAAATTAAGGAGTAAGATAGGAATATGTTGGGAGAAGGAGAAAGGGAGGGATAGAATAAAGTAAATTATCTTACATAAACTATGCAAGAAAAAGTTGTTACAATGGAGGGGAAGAGGGGAGAGATGAAAGGGAAAGAGTCAAACTTACTCTCATCAGATTTGGATTAAAAAGGGAATAACATTCACATTCAGTTGTGTATCTTGCCTTATGGGAAGTAGGAGGTAAGTTGATAAGAGTGGGGGAGATGATAGAAGAAAGTGCAGTTTGGGGGAGGGAATAGTCAGAAGCAAACACTTTTGGAAAGGGACAGGGTCAAAGGGGAAAATGGAATAAATGGGGGGTGGGATAAGGTAGAGGGAAATATAGTCTTTCACAATATGACTATTATGGAACTGTTTCGCATGACTGCACACATATAACCTTCTCAATGAGGGTGGGTGGGGATGGAAGAAAGGAGAGTATCTGGAACTCAAAGGTTTAAAAACAAATGTTAAAAATTGTTTTTATATGCAACTGGGAAATGAGATATGTAGGCAATGGGGTATAGAAATCTATCTTGCTCTACAGGAAAGTAAGGGGAAAGGCGATAAAAGAGGGAGGTGATGGAAGGGAGGGCAGAGTAGGGAAGGGGTGATCAGAGTGCATGCCATCTTTTGGTGGGGGGTAGGGGGGAGACTAGGAAAAATTGGAACTCAAAATCTTGTGGAAATGAATGATGAAAACTAAAAATAAATTAATTATTTTTTAAAAAGTAATGAAAATAATTATGGGATAATGATAAATTTACTATTTATCTTTTATAAGCCTCATATCTACTTACAGTCATAGCTTCAGTCCTTAAAAGGGCTTTGTGATGCACTCACCAAGATAATTTCTATTTTTACCTTGCCCTTTTTAAAGATCATATAGCAGATGTTATTCTATTATAAATATGGGAAAAATGAAACAAAAGAAAAAAAAACCTTTGGAGAGCTCAGAGATATTACTAGGGCTTCCTTTGGAGTCCATGAAACCATTGGAAGTGGACATGAATTGCAGTTGCTACTTTCCACTGTTAGAAACTATAGCTTGGTTGAAACACTTTGGGATGAGTGAAACATCTGAAACTGTTTGCATCATTGAGGCCAAACCATCAAAACATCAGTGTGCTTCATTATGTATCTAAATAGCAACAAAATGGTATTTTTACTGGCAGTTCTAGATTTCTTCTCTACACTACTTCAGATCATACCTCTTAATGTATCTGTACAGTTTCTAAACAAGTAGGAGCTTGTTCACTAAGTGCCAAATGTCAAAACTAAGAGTATCACCCCTGTTTTATGCTAAACATTTTTGTGACTTTAATTAGTTGTACTTATATCTGTGATTGGTAAAGTTCATGAGCTTCATTTTGCTTCTGAGGATATATTAATTCATATTGATTCCTCCTGCTTTCTTTCTTTTTGTTTGTTTCTTTTAATTTATTGTATTTTTAATTTATTTGATTAAAACATGTATTTCCATAACATATACAATAAAAAAGATTATTGCATATGAAACTGCAAATCTACTATGCAAAACTTTCAATTCCTTCCAAATATAAAACAAAATTATCATGTACATTTTTTTTCTTCCCCTTCCATCCTACAGATGGGTACCATTGTACACAAATAGGGGTGTGTGTGCATGTGTGTGTGTGTATGTGTGTGTGTATGTGTGTGTGTGTGCTTATGCAAAATTATTGTATATATACTTCTTTTAATCAGTTCTTTCTCTGGATGCAGATAATATCTTTAGTCATATGTTCTTCATAATTAATTCAGGTATTTATAATAGAAAAAAATAACTTATTCACTCAAAGTCCTTCTTAAAACCTTGCTATTACTGTATGAAATGTTCTTCTGGTTCTGCACATTTCACTCTTCATTGTTCCTCATGAGTCTTTCCATGCTTTTCTAAAATAATAGAGCTCATCATTTTTATAGCACAGTAGTATTCTATCACAAACATGTGCCATA
Organism: Trichosurus vulpecula; assembly: GCF_011100635.1. NCBI lineage: Eukaryota > Metazoa > Chordata > Mammalia > Diprotodontia > Phalangeridae > Trichosurus > Trichosurus vulpecula. Next base: position 222,104,190 of record NC_050575.1, on the reverse strand, counting down.
ACTTGTTCAGCCATTCCCTAATAGATAGGTATTCCTGTAATTTCCAGTTCCTTGCCACCACAAAGAGAGCTGCAAAAAACATTTCAGAACATGTAAGTTATTTTCCTTCCCTCTCCCCCAATCATTTTTTGAAAGAGACCAAGTAGTGGTATTGCTGGGTCAGAGAGTATAGACAGTTCAATGACTCTTTAGGTGTTCTTCCAGATTGTTCACCAAAATGGTTGGAACTTTTCACAATTCTACCAACAATGAATTAGTGTCCCAATTTGCCACATCCTCTCCAACATTTGTTACTTTCCCCTTCTATTATTTTAGCCAATCTGGCAGGTATAAAATATCTCAAGGTTGTTTTCATCTGCATTTCTTTAATCAATGATGATTTAGAAAACTTTTTTCATATGACTATAAATTGTTTTGATTTTTTCATTGGATAACTGCATATTCATATCCTTTAACTATTTATCAATTGGGCAATAATTCATATTTTTATGTATTTGACAAAGTTTATTAGATATGAGATATCTGATAAATTGTTTACAACCCCCCTCCATTTTCTACTTTCCTTCTGATCTCAATTATATTTGTAGAAAAATATTTTAATTTAATATATTTGAAATTATCCATTTTACACATCATGCTGCATTCTATATCTTCTTTATCATAACTTGTTTTCTTATCCATAAGTCTGATAAGTAATATGTTCCATGTTCTAACTTTCTGTTAAAATCTCTCTTTGTGTCTACATCAAGTATCCATTTTGACCTCTTCTCAGTAAATGATGTGACATATTGGTCCATTTCATTTCTGCCATCCTGCTTTCCAGTTTTCTCAACATTTTTTTTTACCAAATAATGAATTCTTATTACAAAATCTTGTCTTTACACTTGTCAAACACAAGATTATTATATTCACCGGCAGCTCTGAATTTTATGTCTACTCTATTCCATTGAACTAGTTTTCTATTTCTTAGCCAATACCAGATAGATTTGATAATTACTTCCTTGTATTGCTAAACCTCTTTACTTTACATTTTCCCCTTATTTCTTTTTATATTCTTGACATTTTTTCAAATGAATTTTGTTATTATTTTTGTAATTATGTGAAATATTTTTGGTAATTTAATTGGGATGGCATTGAATATATAAATGAGTTTGGGTGCAAATTGTAATTTTTATTATATTGGCCTTGCCTACACATGTATAATTAATACTTGTACAAATATTTACATCTTGTTGATATGTATAAAAAGTTTTTTTAATGATTTTGTTTATATAGTTCCAAATTTGTTTTGACAGGTGTACTCTTAAGAATTACATACTGTATAGACTTATTTTAAATAAGGTATTTTTTACTATCTTTTTGCTGTTTTGATTGTGATATATGGAAATGCTGATGATTTATGTGAATTTACTTTGTATCCTGTTACTTTGTTAAAATTACTAATTTTTTTCAACTAACTTTTTAACTGAGTCTTTGGGATTTCTCAAGAATATCATCATACGGTCTTCAAAAAGAGATAGCTTTATTACCTCATTTCCTATTCTGATTCCTTCAATGTCTTTGTCTTCCATTATTCTTATTGCTAGCATTACCAATACCATGCTGAATAATATTGGTGACAGTGGGCAGTTTTGTTTCACACCTGATCTTACTGGGAAGGCTTTTAGTTTATTCCCGTAACAAATAATGCTTGCTGGTGGTTTTGGATGAAAGCCTTTTTATTAATACAAGAAAAAAATCAATTCATTCCATTGTTTTCAAATGTTTTATTAGAAATGAATGTTGAACTTTATCAAAAACTTTTTCTGCATCTATTGATATAATCATATGACTTTTTAAACTTTTATTATTGAAGTAATCAATTATGTTAATAGTTCTCTTTATGTTAAACCATCCCTGAATTCTTGGTGTAAAACCCACTTGATCATAATGTATAATCTTTGTAATATATTGTTGTAATTTCTAGCTAATATTTTATTTAGGATTTTTGCATCCTGGTCTACAATTTTCTTTCTCTGTTTTTTCTTTTCTTGTTTTCATCATCATATTTGTTTCAGAAAAGGAGTTTGGTAGAATCCCATCCTTACCTATTATTCCAAATAATCTATTTAATATTAATAATATCTAAAAGCTAGAGAGAAGCAGATTGTAAATTAACAATCTAAGGAGTGTATATTTAGGCTAGTAGAAGACAGTAGCCACCAACCCAGTTTCCCCAGTGACTGCAGTGTCTTCATACTGTTCATCAGAAGATGATCAGAGTATATTCTCTTTACCACCACCCTCCACCTTAAATTCACCCAAGTCGTCATTTGGTGGCTTTCCTCAGGTTCCATATTGACCTAGAGGTATGATATGGGAAATGTTTAAAAAATTTCTAAAATATGAGAATCTCTCATCTTTGCCCTGAGCTGCAACTTCTTAGGAGTGACTTGCTTCATAGGACAGCCATTTTTTTTTTGCTTTTTTTTTAAAACCCATGTGATTCACAGAAACATAATAAGGCAACTATACCTATATCTATATCTATCTGTATCTATCTATCTATCTATCTATCTATCTATCTATCTATCTATCTATCTACCTATCTACTACAGCAAGCTATACTTCTGATGGTCTTTCCCTCTACCTATGTCTTACCAGGATATGAGAACAAAAATCAGGGTAAGAATTGCATTTTCAGAATTACTGAGATTGTCTCAGCAGGAGCTCAGGAAAACTTGCAGAGACTGGAATTGTCTCCTTGATGTTAGCGTGGTTGAGTAGTTTCATTGTCATGTCTAATCCTGTTCATTTCTTTAAGCTTACTCCTTTTAGAAGTCAACACATCTCTGTGTGATCATTCCAAGCTCATCCTTTATTCTACCTCTTTTGGGCAGCAATGACAGGGCTATTAAAGTGTCTCATAGCTCCAAGACCAAGTTGTCCCACCTCTACTCCTTAGAAGCCTTGCCAGTCCTAGGATAATGGATATGTAACAGGGGATGATCAATGAGAGACCAGTTTTCAAGAGCATGTTCATTGTACTGATGAAATCCCCCACTTGGAGGTTTTATAAGCCTAATTCTGGAAAAGCTTGACAAAAAGCCTTTCTCTCGAATTCAGAATATATAAAGGAATGCTATGACTGTTTTTTGTCTGGTTCATGTATTTGTATAGGGATAATTTGTGTCTCATCCCTGGGCTGGAAATGGACATGCACACAAAGGGCTCTAATGATGATTTTTGTTATTTTCTTCCCTGTTTTCATCGGAGTAAAGAAGAACAATTGTTGTGGATCTTTGAGCTGTCCACAAAGAGCTTCCATGAAGCCAACAAGCACATGGTTTCTTGGGCAAGCTTCTGTGTGAAATGAGATGAGTTCCTATTTTGTGCCTTTAATACTTGGCTTCTACAAGTGATTTATAGTAGATTAAAGAAACTCAAATAGTGGTCCAATTGAAAAGCCTTAGAAAAATAAACACAAACCTCAGAGATAGCTCCAGACTCTGAGGGGAGAATAGAGACATGCTCAGAGAACCTGACTTTACAGTGAGAACATGAGTTAAGATAACAACCATCAGGCTCTATAACTAGGTGCCATCTATATGAGGATCGTACTTGCCAGTGTTGATAGGATTTGGGATGAAGATCCCCAGACCTCACCTGGGGTGCAGAATGAAAGTCTTGAAACAGACCTGTATCTGGATCCTCTTTTCTTTATATGGTAGAACTAGCTTAAAAAGAAAGACTGGAATTACATTCTCTGGATAAAACCTGGGAGCACAATCTGGGAAAAAATAACTCATATGCCATCAGGCAATATCTTATCTTACTTTATCAGACCTCAGGTTTTATATACCAGTCTCAAACTTATCCACATGTGGTGATCATAACTCCTTCATGTCATTTCCCCAAACCTCACAAATAGAGAAGAATGAGCAAAGACAAATTTTAATTATTCAAGGAGAAACTAAAGGAAATGGAATTATAAAGAAGACAACACCATCTCTGTCTAGTACCATAAAATGGTCTGTGAAATCAAATTAAGAATTCAGACTTCCTGAGTTCTATGTTACAAATGGATCCAGTGCCTCCCTCAAGTTAAGCTATAAACTCAGCATTTTTCCATTATAGCTCATCATAATAATACATGAGGGAGCAAAGCCACCTGATAAGTATACTTAACCCAAGAAACATATTAAAAACTAAGATCTTTTCTGTTTCTTACAAACTACAAAGGATTCACTCAATTTGAAATCTCTAACCAACACTAAACTACCAATATGATCTTCCTAAAGCTCAGCTCAAACTATACCATACATATGCCATTACATCCTCAATAAACTCCATTGGCCCCCTATTAAGGGATAAAGTGCTGGGCCTGCAGTCAAGAAGAGCTGAATGAAAATCCAGTTTTAGAGACTTACTGGCTGTGTGTCCCTGAGTAAGCCACTTAACCTTTGTTTGCCTTAGTTTCTTCTGAAATGAGTATCATAATAGCACCTACCTCCTAGGGTTGTTGGAAATATCAAATAAGATGACATTTGTAAAAATCTTATTACAGAGCCTGATATCTACTAGATGTTATATAAATGTTAACTGTTTATGGTTATGATTTTTGTTATTACCTTAAAGATCAGATATAAACTCCTCTGCTTTGCATTTTAATCCCTTCACAACTTACTCCATTTTTACATTTCCAAAAATCTTAAACTTATTCTCTTCAATGTATTGTGCAATCTAGCTACACCAAACCTACTTATTCCTCATTCCCTACATCCCTAAATCCATTCCTTAGCACTTACTATCTCCTATGCCTGGATTACTCTCCATCTATATTTTATTTCTTAGTTTCTCTGGCTTCCTTCTAGATTTAGTTCAAAACTTAACTTCTGTCAGAGGCCTTTTGCATTTGTCCCTGATGTTCGTTCATTACCTCTGTCCTTACATTTACATATGCTATGTATATATCATGTATATATCTTATATGTATATATTTACTATAAATATATAAACTACATATGCACACATATGTGTGTGTGTATATACATATACATATATATGCATATGCACACATATATATGTATAGGAACCTGGAGTGCTGTAAGTTTATATGATTTCCTCAAGTCACACAGATAGTAAATGACAAGATCAGGATTTGAGTGTAGGTCACCTGATTCCACATTTGGTCTTCTTTCCACTACATCACAATGCCTCTTAAAAAACAAAACAAAACAACCTTAGAACATTGCTTGGAACACTGAGAATCTAAGTGACTTGTTTATGTTCATACAGCTCAGATATTTTAGAGGCAACACTTGAAACTGGGTCTCATTGATTCCAATCCCATTTACTTACCCATTATACCCCACTGCTTCTCATGCCTAAAGATAAGGCCAAAATTATGTACTTAAAAATATTTGCCAGAATGAGGAGTGATGAACAAAATTAGAAGAACTTATAGGGACAATTGGAGAAAAAATCAATGACTTTCCTTCCAATTTTCATATGTTTTAATCTGTCTTCCTTCTTATACTGAATTTAAAAATGATCCAGACCAGAGGTAAAGGGATAACGTAGACCTCAATGAGCAATCTCACTTGCATGATTATCCCTTTATCACTTAAGTAGGAATTCAAAGTGAGTTTATGTGAATAGCAATCTGGGGGATCTTTAAGTATAAACTCTATTTGTCCCCAAGCTCATTTTTATTTATGAAGTATATCATCAAAATGTCTATTATTCTGGCATTCATGCAAATTCTGTAGGTAGTTTCTAATTTCTAGTCTTATGTTTCAGTGTTAGGACTCATCATTTATGTGAGATGCAATGTGGTGAAAATAGCAGTAGTTGTAGCCTAGATTCTACTTCCATTTCTACCTTCAATTGGGTTTATGAACTTAGAAAAGTCATATAACATTTTTCAGCCTCAATTCAAAAACTCTCAAAATAAATAATTTTAATTAGATAATATCTTAGATCCCATTCAGCTCCTTACAGAATTCTTGGAATCCTCCTAGGGGAGGCAAGGATAAGGATTAGTCGTGGGTCTCCATTTCTATCAACAAATGAGTATTATAACTTAACATATTTGTTAAATGTGAAATGCTGAATGACTCCTTTCCAAGTTCCACCTACCTTTACCCCTGTCATTCCCTCCTAATATATGCACTGTTCCCTCGATTTACCCCTCAGCTGAAATTTAATGATTTAACACAAAAAAAAATCAACACTCATTTCCTTTCATTACCACTGCCTCCCAATCAATTGACTAAATATAAATGAATTGTCAGTTAGTCAAAAAAGTTAATATATTCATTGAGTTTCTATTGAATCCTATATGTAGTAGTAGATACTACTAGGTGAATATATAGGAACTAAAAATAATGAACTACCATTTATATATAGCTTTGAATTTGCTAAGTACATTATTGTATACTTTACCTTAATTTATGCTCAAAATGGTCCTGAATATATCATAACCCAATTTTACATATAAAAAAATGAGGCAGAAAGATGTTAAGAAAATTGCTCAACTATTACATGAGGTAGATCTGCAACTTATATATTCTTGATTTCAGGGCCAGGGCATGCTACCCTATATTACTATTTCCACTACTTCCCTTAATAGAAGTCATAGTCCCCATCTTTGAAGGAGACAAGGCCTAGCTAAAAGGCTTGATTACAGGGGGAATCATGATTTGAGTCTGTCTCTTACTTCTTTCTAGAGCTGGGTATGTCATTCTTGCACTCTCTCAAAATGCTGCTTTTGACTGTTTTGCCCCAATGAACTTCTGATCTACACTTTCAAGTCCTAACATTGGAATTTATAGTGCTAATAATCTGAGTAGAGAACATTAAACAGGCCAAATTTTCAATTATTATTTCTTAACAAAGCTATTTGACCTGTCTGAATGAATCCATGTAAAGATTCAGTAATTCCAAAGCAAGGGGGAGTTTGGAGGCGAGAATGATGAAATAAAATTATAACTCAGAAGAAGAAATAGTAGAATCATGGGGGAAATGAGAATCAACTAGCCATGAGCCTGAGAACTTACTAGCATGGAACAAAATATGAATAATCTTGGAGATTTTCAAGGTTTAATGAGTATCTTCTCTAACTTTTAAAAAGACCTGCTTTTGAAAGGCTTAAAACTGAGTTAAAAGGATAAGTTTGAAAAGCAGAGGATAAATCAGCATCTTTACATATAAAAGATAGTCTCTTGCTTTAGTAACTGGCTAGTTTAATTAAAATATAAAAAAATTTTGGAAAAGAAAGAATAGAATGGAGGAGAAATTAAATCCGAGTTCCTCCTAATGGGTAATTTTCTGATAAGTGAAAAAAGGACTTCTGTACACCCTCAGATACAAAGACAATACTTTTTTGGCAAGAATTAGACAGGTTCATTAAGGCTAAGGAAAAAAAAAATATAAAAACAAACTGGAATGGATTCAGAAAAGAATAATTCTCATGTCAAAAGGTCCAGAAAAATATTTCACATGTAGTTCATTTAACGGACTTTAGAATGTTTACTGTAGAGAAGAGAAGAGTCAGGGGAGACATGATTCCTCTCATAAAATAGTTAAAGGGAAGGCTTGCTGAAAAGATTTCCTTTGTTTTACTTGTCTTTAGAGGTGAGAACTATGAGCCATTTTGAATGGTAATTTCATGGAAGTAGATTTTGGTTTGATAAAAGGAAACATTTTCTATCAATTAGCACTATGCAAAAGTGGAATAAACAGTAAGTGGTGTGTTGTCTAACTTTGCAGGTCCTTAAGAGAAGGGTGCATATCTACATCCAGAGAAAGAACTGTGGAGTCTGAATGCAGATCAAAGCATACTATTTTCTATTGTTTTGTTTTGTTTTTTTTTCTCATAGTTCCTCCCATTCACTCTAATTCTTCTATACAACACAACTAATGGGAAGATACATTTAATAAGAATGTCTATGTGGAGCCTATATCAGATTTCATGCCCTCTGGGGGAGGGGAGGGAGGCAGAGAAAATTTGAAACTTTGGAAGTGAATGTTGAAAATTAAAAATAAAATAATTTAAAAAAGAGAAGGGTGGATAACAAATTTTGGGACATATAGTTGTTGTGTTTGTCCATCATTCTCAAAGAGGACCATGACATCAGGGAAATGATGACATGACCTGCAGTTGACTTTGATTTGAGGGAGGGTGGGCTGTGCAAAGTCACCAGCCTCACTTTTTCCTCCAGGGCCATCTGGGTCCAGCCGCCTGATATTCACCAGCATAACTTGAGATGGCCCAGGATGCATTGGGAGACCCTGGCCCTTTTAGCTTAAGGTCCTTTCAGGTGCAAACGGTGAGTGAGGTAATGCTCACTTAGTGAATAACCCTCTTTAAGAAGTTAATCAAGGGATGGCAACTTTAATAAAAAAAAAATCAGACTGGGAGGGGAAGACACTCAGGCTTCCTAGACAAAAGAGAAATAGATACTATTTAGTATTTACATTTGCTCTGTGTGAGGAAGGCAGAGACCTATTTTCCAATCTATGAGCTCCAGAATGAGGTGGATTTAAGACTTGGTTTTTTTTGGAAGAAATATAGCCAGTAAACTCAAAGTAAAGGAGGCATGGAAATGTATGTACTTGGAGGGGGGAGGGGAATAGAAATGAGGAAGGGAGTAGAGGGGAGGAAGGGAAAGGGGAGGAGAAGAGAGGAGAAGGGAGAAAAATGGAGGAGAAAGGAGGAGAGGCTACTCACAGGTTGTGTTTGACCTTCGTTCTGGAAGAGGACCAAGACATCAGGGAAATGATATGACTTGCAGTTGACTTTGATTTCAGTGAGGGACAATGGTGTAAGGCCACCAGCCTCACTTTCTCCTCTGATATATGGTGTAGCTTGTACTCGATAGTTACTGAGATACCTTTCAACCATAAAACTCTTTAATTCTGTAATATAGAATATGAAATATAGATTCTTATTCCATGTTGATGAATCATGTAGTTTTCATTGACACCACAACTCAATAGGCCAAAAATCTGATAGAACTAATTTCATGCTGCTATGGAGGAAAACAAACAAACAAACAACCCCCCCCCAAAAAAAAAAACCATACATTTCAGAGTAACAGGACTTAGATTCAAATTCTACCTCTGATACTTTCTACCTCTGTGACATAAGGGAAGTCAGTTAATGCCAGTAGGCCACAGCTTCTTCATTTGAAAAATAAAACAGCTGATCTAGATGACCTTCAAGCTCACATATCTAGGTCTATGATTTACAATTAAGACTATATCCTTGGTCCTTCCTTCCCCACCTCCACTTGTAAGTGACTTCCCTATAAAATGATATTCCAGTACATTCCCTTTACACTGTGTGTGTGTGTGTGTGTGTTTGTGTGTGTGTGTGTGTGTGTTTGTGTGATGACTAACTCATTTTGACAATCTGGTCTTTGGTTCTTCAACATTTCCATTAATTTGTGTGACCTCATTGATGAGAATACTCATTCATTTTTTGTACTGAACACAATTAACTGGTGTATTCTCATCCCATGGAATTCTTATCTCTATTCTCCCCAAGGTCCTTCACAGATGATTTACCCAACTTGACTGAAACCACCTTCTGTATTTTTTACATGCATTATGTGACATGATATTTCTCATTGCATTTGGTGGTACATAACGAAGCTTACTCTGCCAATTCATTTGTTTGCATCTGCAAGGAGACAACATGAATCTATTTATTGAAACCTCTTTTGCTTTCCCACTGATTTTACTTAGCATAAGTATATAAATGCCATTTGGTTTGATTCTTTCAATGAATAAATCCATCAGTCAACGAAGATATATTAAGCACCTAGCACATAGCTATCACTGGACCTGTGAATCCAAGGACAGCCATAATTCAGTTCCTGCTCTCAAGAACCACATCATTAATCAATTGTTAAGTTTTTATTTAGCACCAACTAAGGGCTAGGCACTTGGCCTTGAATATCAGAGAATTTTATATTTGGTCACATTGTAACTTATATTCTATCTAAATAATACTTTCCCTTGGTCATATTAAAATTACCTTTAACTAAGTTAATGTCTATAAAATGTGTTATCTTTGGTATCTGCTATTCCATTTTCAACCACTTCACCACCATCACTGCAAAAATGGCAGGGATTGGGGCAGCTGGGTGGTACAGTGAGTCGAGCACCAGCCCTGGAGTCAGGAAGACCTGAGTTCAAATCCGACCTCAGACACTTGACACATGTACTAGCTGTGTGACCTTGGGCAAGTCACTTAACCCCAATTGCCCTGTCCAAAAAAAAAAACAAAAAAGAGTAAAAAGACATGCTCACTTCACCAGCAGATATACTAAAATTGGAACAATTCAGAGAAGATTAACATGGCCCCTACACAAGGATTACATGCAAATTCATGAAGCATTCCATATTTTTTATACTACCTTAAGAAGTAGATTGGAGCAAGTGGAAGCTAGTGACTTTATGAGAAATCAAGATATTAGAAAACAGAACCAAAGGAATGAAAACAATGTGAAATATCTAATTGGAAAAACTGCTGACCTGGAAAATAGATCCAGGAGAGACAATTTAAAAATTATTCGACTATCTGAAAGCCATGATCAAAAAAAGAGCCTAGACACAATCTTTCAAGAAACTATCAAGGAAAATTGCCCTGATATTCTAGAGCCAGAGGGTAAAATAGAAATTGAAAGAATTCACCGATTACGTCCTGAAAAAGATCCCCAAAAGAAAACTCCTAAGAATATTGTTGCCAAATTCCAGAATTCCCAGGTCAGGGAGAAAATACCGCAAGCAGCCAGAAAGAAACAATTAGAGTACTGTGGAAACATAATCAGGATAATACAAAATCTAGCAGATTTCACGTTAAGGGATCAAAGGGCTTGGAATACGATATTCCTGAGGTCAAAGGATTGGGATTGAAACCAAGAATCCCCTACCCAGCAAAGCTGAGTGTATTACCGCAAAGCAAAATATGGATTTTCAATAAAATAGAGGACTTTCAAGCTTTATCAATGAAAACAGCAGAGCTGAATAGAAAATTTGACTTTCAAACACAAGAATCAAGAGAAGCAAGAAAAGGTAAGCAAGAAAGAGAAATAATAGTGGACTTACTAAAGTTGAACTGTTTTGCTTACATTCCTACATGGAAAGATGATGTGTGTATTTCATGAGACCTTTCTCAGTATTAGGGTAGTTGAAGGGAATATACATATATATATAGACAGAGGGCACAAGATGAGTTGAATATGAAGGGATGATATCTAAAAAATATAAAATAAAATTAAGGGATGAGAGAAGAATATATTGAGAGAGGGAGAAAGGAAAAGATGGAATTGGGTAAATTATCTCACACAAAAGTGGCAAGAAAAAGCAGTTCTGTAGGAAGGGAAGAGGGGGCACGTGAGGGGGAATGAGTGAATCTTGCTCTCATCAGATTTAACTTGAGGAGGGAATACCATACACACTCAGTTGGGTATTGCCCCACACGAAAGTAGGGGGAAGGGGATAAAAAAGGGGGACAATAGAAGGGCGGGCAGATGGGGAAGAGGTAATCAAAAGCAAACACTTTTGAAAGGGGGCAGGGTTAAGGGAGAAAATTGAATAAAGGGGGACAGGATAGGAAGGAGCCAAATATGGTTAGTCTTTCACAACATGAGTATTGTGGAAGGGTTTTGCACAATGATACACATGTGACTTTTGTTGAATTGCTTCGCTTATTAGGGAGGGTGGGTGGGAAAGGAAGAGGGGAGAGAATTTGGAACTCAAAGTTTTAAAAGCAGATGCTCAAAAAAGGTTATTTTTGCATGCAACAGGGAAATAAGATATACAGGCAATGGGTCATAGAAATCTCTCCTGCCCTACAAGAAAGTAAGTGAAAAGGGATAGGGGGAGCAGAAGGGGGTGTAGTGAAAGGGCAGGCTGACTGGGGACCAGGACAATTAGAATATATGCCATCTTGGAGTGGGGTGGGGGGAGGGTAGAAATGGCTAGAAAACCTGTAACTCAAACTCTTGTGGAAATAAATGCGGAAAACTAAAAAATATCAAATAAAAATTCTTTAAAAAATTAAAAAAATAAAAAATTTAGATGTGAAAAAAATGGCAGGGAGCTATACAGAATGGACAGATTTTTTAGAATATTTCATTTCATAGATTGCCATGCCAGAGTAGACATCACCCACCAGCCTAATTACTTATGATGAAACTCTCCATACTTAGCTAGCTTGGTACTCAGATGGCAGTCAGTTGTGCCCCAAAATAGGTGCTTAACAAATGTTGATGACATCCATCTCAGAATTTCCTAGCATTAAAGCCTCCTCTTGCCATGTATAAAATCTTTTATAAAAGCTACTTATCCAAAGCTTGCCGCGTTCCCCCTAGGCCTCTTCCTGGGCCGGGGGTCGCGGGCAGTCCTCCCCGGGGGACCTCTTCTGCTCCTACACCGAGCCTTCGGTCGTCACCGGCCGGCCTGGCCTCCACCCAGACCGGAATTCACCAGACAGAACGCCAGAGGATCTCGCTCACGGTCTTTATTGGTACATCTTCCACGGCGACTGCTCGACTCTGACTCTCTTCCCCTATCCCCGTACATTATATATCCTATTGCAGCCAATCCAGTGGCGAGAGCTATAACATTGCCTTATATGGACGGGCTTCATCCTAAGCCGGCACCGCCCAGCGATATACCCGGAAAAGCGTTATACCCGGAAAGCTGTAGTCCCTGCCCCACCCTCCACCCAGCCCTAAGCGGCGTCCCACCCCCACCCAAATCCCAACAATTCACCCCTTAAACTAAAATTAAAAGGAAGAAGGGGAAACATAGGGCAGTGCTCACAAAGCGGAATCAAGATCCAACCAACCTGAGGGGTCCTCCCCCACACCTACGGCCCGCAGGGCGCGGTAACCAACCCGCTGGCAGCGAGAAAGCAGGGAGATGCGGGCGCAAAGAACGCGGACCGCAATAAGCAGGGCGAGGAAGGCCGCCGCAGCAGCCAGGTAGGGCCACCACCGCAGTCGGCGCAAAGGAGCCATTCCAGCAAGGGGAGAGGTAACATTCAACCTTTGAACAGTTGAGAAGGGGGTCGGAGAGAGATGCGTTGATGAGGAGCCAGAAGAAAGGGGGTTGGACGCAAACGTCCTGGGGGGGAACAGTCTGAGGAGTCAAGGTCCAATTTTTTAGTAGGCGCCGCCACCAGGATATCATCCATATAATGAAGAAGGAGAGCTGAAGGGTGGTCCCGACGGACCGGTTCCAGCACCCCGTCCACATGTCTCTGGCACAGCGTAGGGCTGTTGGCCATTCCCTGCGGGAGAACCTTGAACTCCAACCGCCTGTGGGGACGAGAAACATTAGTAGATGGCAGAGAGAACGCAAACTTGGGGGTGTCTTTCGGGTGGAGGGGAATGGAGAAAAAGCAGTCCTTTATGTCCACCACGGCCAAAGGCCATCCAGCCGGAATGGCCGTGGGAGAAGGAAGCCCGGGCTGGAGCTTCCCCATTGGTAACATAATACGGTTGATGGCCCGCAAGTCCACCAGGAGTCTCCAGCGGCCTTTTCCACCGCGTTTTTTACTTTTGCAACGGGAGGGGCCTCTGGTCTACCCACACTGGCGTGGTAGATGTCCAAGTGATTCGGGGTGTGGGGGTGCCCGTGTCACGATCAGTGGCCCTCAAGAGTTTAAAGTATCCGGGCCGGACAAGGTAACCTCGAGCTGTGCAAGGATGTCACGACCCCATAGTGCATAGGTGAGACCGGGAACGCACAAAGGGCTAAACTGGCCCTCAAGCGCGTCCCGTCTCCAAGTCATAGGCCTGGCGGCCTCCCATGCCTCCACTACTCCTCCCACTCCCTTTACTGGCTTGCCAGCTCGTCGGCGTGGAATTTGAGGAGGCCACTGGTTGCGGGGCAGCGCGGAGCGATCGGCTCCCGTGTCTACGAGACCCCGCACTGGCTGTCCCTCCACCAGGAGGATCATCATGGGGCGGTCCATTGTGATCTTCTCCATCCAAAGGCAAGAATCAGCCTCTGTGTCCTGGAACGGCACTGCCTGAGCGAGGACCTCACCTGGAAAAATATCAACTAGAATAGGGTGTGGGTTAACTACCAGTAACGGGTCACCGGGGGCCAGCACCTGGGTGGGAACGGTATAGCGGGACTGAAAAGGGTTCCCCGTGGCCAGGAGCACTCCTGCTGGCCCTTGGACCGGGATTTCTATTGCCCCCCACGAGGGAAGGGTGGTTGAGTCTCGGGCCGTAAGGACTGGACCCGGGGGGGGCGAGTTGCCCGCTTTCTCGGCCCCCCGTGCTCGTTTCCCGACTCCTGGGTGGGGTTCCTTTGGTCGGAGCAGCAAAATTTCGCCATATGGCCAGGCTTTCCGCAGCGGAAGCAATTTGGGGTGCCTCGTCCCGACCCGCAGCTTTGTGGACACTGGGCCCGAAAGTGACCCAGCTGACCACATTTAAAGCACCGACGGTCGGATCCGGAGTCCCGGGAGACCGCGAGGCGGTTCAAAGCCTCTACCAGGGCGTCATTTCTCGCGGCCTCCTCTTTCAAGCGATCCCTCCGGTCCCGTTCTATGGCCGTCGCCAAGACTTCCATGGGACAGGGAGGAGCGAGGGACATCACCTTTTCTATCATTTGGTCCGGGGTGGCGTCGGGGGGCAAGGCCGCCAGAGCTGTCTTCGCCTCCCCCCGGAACCCCTCTCGGAGGATCTGCTTAATGATGAGTTCCCGGCCCGGCCCTGCAAACGTGCTGTCCACGTATCTCCGCACTCGCGTGGCAAACTCAAGTGCGCTCTCCCCTGGCTTCTGGCGCATATCGGCCAGGCCAGCTGGGGTTCCTGCAGAGGTACGCCCCAGCCTTTGCCATGCCTGTTGATGCACTACCCGCACATCCTCCAGCTCCTGGTTACTAAAAGTGGCCTGTACCCGGGGATCACTGTATTGTCCCCGGCCCAACAACAGGTCTACCCGCCCCGGGGGCCCCCCGGTGCGCGCTTGGAGCGCTCTAGCCTCCGATTCTTTGATAGCCTGGAACGCCGTGTAGTCCACAGGGCTCAGGACCCCCAACGCGAGGTCATCGAAATCACGCGGGGTCCAGACTGTGGAGACAGTCATATTAGAAAGAAGGCGCTGTGCCAACGGGGAAGCGGGGCCATTCTCCTGCACCGCCTGCTTAAATTCCCTAATGGTCTTCAGCGGCAGGGGCTGAAAAACTCGGGTACCATTATCCAGAAATAATGGAAATGCCTCAGAGATTTCTGAGTCCACCACCTCTCCGGACCGCATAGCTTCGCGGATCGCGCGAGGTATCAGAGGAAGGTACCCGCCTGATCTATCCCCCGGGCTGAGCCGCTCATAGCGGCTTTCGCTTTCGCCGTCAGAGTGGGGAAAAGAGGAAGTAGATCTGCGTTCCTGTTCTGGAGGGCGGGGCAGTGGGCGGCCCTCTGGCACACCACCCCTCCCTCGCGCCTCCCCTTCCCCGCAGGAGGGAATCGCCCGCGACTCCTCCCTCGGCCGGAAACCGGCGCCATCTTTGCTGGGTGCGCCCATCGCTCCAAAAAGTCGAACTGCGCCTGAAGCGTGGTAGCAGTTCTCCGAGACTAGTCTTTTCGTCTCTAAAAGGGGCCATTGTCCTGTATGTTCCGCCTGAGGCCGCTCATTTCCCGCCTCCTGCATATCCTCCCAAGGGTACAACGGGGGAGCAGAGGCCGCGGGCCTTGGCCCAGTTACCACCACCTCAGTCAGATCAGTCTCTCCTCCCGGGCCCCCACCGAGCGGCCGGGTCTCCGTCTGAGTCTCTGCCGTGCTGGTGTCCGGAGGAGGCCTGGGGTCGAGCAACCCCTTAATGGCGGCCATCAAGCCAAAGTCCTCCGGAAGAAGAAAACCCGGGCACTGTTTTTGATAAGACAGCATTTGCTGCTGTAAGACCGGAAAACGGTCCGGCTGAAACCCCGAGTGTATGAGCCACGGAGCCACCACCAGCAACTTTTCCACGAGCCGCTTTAGCTGCTCCGTGGAGGCGGACAACCCCCGTTTAGACAAAGCAGTTCTGACCTGTAAAGTTAATAAGTCCCGATCCTCTGGCCGCAGCAAAGGGAGGCTGCGCGCTTGCCCCATCTCCGGGCCTTTCCCCCGTTACCTGCACGGAGAAGCTGTCTGGTCCGCCCTAGTCGGGCTAGTCCCCCCTATCACCGGGGCTCTTCCGGAACTCTGCAACGGTCCAGCCGTCCTAGGCCGGTCCCTGTTCGGGCGCCAACCTGCCGCGTTCCCCCTAGGCCTCTTCCTGGGCCGGGGGTCGCGGGCAGTCCTCCCCGGGGGACCTCTTCTGCTCCTACACCGAGCCTTCGGTCGTCACCGGCCGGCCTGGCCTCCACCCAGACCGGAATTCACCAGACAGAACGCCAGAGGATCTCGCTCACGGTCTTTATTGGTACATCTTCCACGGCGACTGCTCGACTCTGACTCTCTTCCCCTATCCCCGTACATTATATATCCTATTGCAGCCAATCCAGTGGCGAGAGCTATAACATTGCCTTATATGGACGGGCTTCATCCTAAGCCGGCACCGCCCAGCGATATACCCGGAAAAGCGTTATACCCGGAAAGCTGTAGTCCCTGCCCCACCCTCCACCCAGCCCTAAGCGGCGTCCCACCCCCACCCAAATCCCAACAAAAGCTGTCTAAGTATTAGCTTATAACTTTATGCAAAGTATACAAATTTATGACAATCCTCAGGGAATTAGTATATCTATCAAAATGTCTCAAATTTTATGATCCAAACTAGGTACAGTTATATACCATATTAGTCTAGCTGTGCATTGTTTCCTAAATATGGAATTTAAAGAACATTTTACATAAAAATAGAAATTCTGCCACAAAAGAACTTTTGGTAGTTTGAGTTCAATGAAATATCCTTTTAAAGTATTAGGGATATTGGGAAGATGGGTAAATTAATCAGGACTGAGAAAGCACTCCTTTTTCCCCATGATGTATAAAGACAATATATTGAACTACCTACTTATTTTGGTAAGCTAGGAATACAATAATGGTACTATTTTGCCTCATGGAGATTTAAAGAGCTTGAATTCTCATATATCGGAGACCAATGGCTCTGTTTAATCTTTTAATAATTTATTTGAACCTGAGGTGTAGGTAACTGTTTCCATTACAACAAACATTTGTTTTTATGTTTTCCTTAGGTTAGCATATTGTCCTGCTTTGGAAACAAAAATGTCTTGCTTCTATTTGCATTTTGTGTAGAAAGTTCTAATAAATATAAGTACATATTTACTCATAGTCTCTTTATACCCTGTTTTCTTTTTAATTTCGCAGAATTTCAGAGTTGCAAGGGACATCAGAGTCTATTTTTTTTCTGTGCCCAGAGTAGGTGCAAGGAATTTCACAATCATGGAGAACAGGGAACATTAGTGTTGTTCAATTAAAAATAATTGAGTGGGTTTAATGATTTTATAAACAATGAAAAAGGCACTCTGAATCTATTCATGTACACATAACTTTGTTTTCACAAAGTTTCCAAATGGTCAGAAATGAGAATGTGATATGAACATTTTACCCCCATTTCAATAAAGCATATTACAAAGCTTTGCATGCTATTCTTGCAGATACAACAGAGAGATGTTATTTAGGTTAGGTAGATTCAAAACTCATTCATTCAATGACAAGACTCCAATTCTAATCATTAACATATTTAATGCCTGTACCCATTACCAGAAATGCTCTCCCACCTCTGCTCTATCTACTGACATCACTGGCTTCCTTTAAGTTTCCAACTAAATTCCCACCTTCTACAAGGAAATTTTCCAACGCTTCTTAACCTCAGTTCCTTCTCTCTGTTAGTTATCTCCTATTTATCATGTGTGTGAATGTTTTTGAGTGTGTGTGTCACACACACAGATTATATGAGCATCAAGAGCTGGCACTGTCTTTTGCCTTTTTTTATACCTGGTACTTAGCACAATGCCCATCACAAAGATTAGATATTTAATTGATTGATTGATTAAATTTGGTGGTTAGTTTGTGCAAGGGAGAGTGCTGGACCTGGAGCCAGGAAGAACTGAGTTAAATCTTGCCTTGGGAACTTGTGACCCTGGAAAAATCACTAAACTTCTCTCAGCTTCAGCTTCCTCATCTGTAAAATAGAGTTAATAGTACCACCTTCCAATGTTGTTATGAGGATAAAATGAAATTATAATTATAAAGGTTATTTAAATCTTAAATTACTATACAAATGATAGATATTATTTCTTCCTTAATATACCCCTGGAATCTGCTTAGACATGAGATATTTGACATTTAGATCAATTACTTGTATAAAGGTAAGAGTGATCTTATAATATTTTCAGGTGCCAAGAAAAGATGGGAGGAGGAGCTAGTATATTAGATGACATGGTAATGATTTAAAAAAAATAAAAACAAAGATTAAAAAAAGATCTCAGAAGCCTAGATCACTGTACTGAATCTGATAAGATGAAATTGAATAGGGATAAAATGCAAAATCTTATATTTAGATTCAAAAGCCAAATGCCATAGTTCCAAGAAAGCATGGATAAATAACAGTTTCTCTGGAAAAGATCTTGGTGTTTGAATTAATTGCAGACTCAGTATAAGTCAACAATGTGTTATAGTGTCCTGGAATAAAGTCAATAGCCCTCTTCTCTGTCCTGCTCATAGCCTATCTAGAGTACTATGTTTCCTGCTGGTAATGTATTTAAGAAGGGAACTGATAAATTGTCAAGTATGCAGAGGAGACTATCCATTATTCAATTCAATTCAACAGATATTCCTTATGTGCTAAGCACTGTCCTAGGTGATGAGGATCCAAATAGAGAAAAAAAATAGCAATAGTGGTGCTCAAGAAGTTTACATTTCTTTAGGGAGAAAGTGAAAGGCCTTGAGTTCCTGACATATAAGAAATATTTGAAGAAATAAGCATTTTTAGCCTGGAGAAGAAAAAGTTTATGGGGAACATCAGAGCAACTTTATTAATATTTCAAGGGTTGAGATATGAGGAAGAGAGATTAGACATGTTCTTTTGCCCTCAGAAAACAGAAGCAAGAAAACAGATGGAAGTTTCAAAGACACAAATTTGGGCTCGATTGAAGAAGGACAACATCTAAACTGAACTATAGCAAAGTGGAATGGGTTGCCACAAGAGAACAATGGATTTTGCCATAAATTAGATCTCTAAGCAAAGGCTAGAAAAATGCTTGTCAGGTATATTGTAGAGGTGATAGTTTTTCAGATTCAAATTGGACCAAATGGCCTCTGGGATCCTTTCCAAGTCTTACATTCTATGATTCTTTCATTTTATACAACAATAACAAGAAAATGTTCACTACAGTGACACTACTTTGCCTTTGTACTTTGCTTTAACTTATGCAAGTTTCTTGAGTATTCATCATCTCATTTTTAAATTCACAATAATGCTGATATGTCAATATATCTCTGGAAAGAAAGGTATGTGAAACATTCCATGTGATAGTCTATTTTCCTCTTCCAAAAATCAATAAATACTAGTGGCAATACCCCAGATCAGTGCTCTGTTACTAGCCTTCAATCCTCACTCCAGGGAGGTGAATGATTAAGCTATGATTCTCAGAAACTGGAGTAGGTAAGACCTCCTAATCAGGGCTTCTTTAAAGGCTTTGATATTCTTTGAATATACACTAGTTCCTTGTGGATACTTTGTATTTAGAAAATTCATTATCTGAAGAAGATGCTGGTATCTGGCAGTAAAGACGTTCCCCTAGTGTGCTCCTTAAGCCAGGGAGAACCTGTCCTTCATTCCAAGATACCTGAAGGCAAAATTGTTGCAAAAGACCTGGAACACAGTAAATGCTTGTTTCCTTAATTTCATCCCACCTGAAATCACTTTGTAATTATCTTCTCTTCCTTTACATTTATTTATCCATGCATAGGCAATTTCTTTACATTAGAAAATAAGCTCTTTGAGGGCAGAGGCTAATGCATCTTTCCCAAGCTCCCAGGACAGCACCTGATATTTAGTAAGCAGTTAGTAGATGTTTTTTGAGTTAAATTAAAAATACTATCTTGAAAAAAACCAGATATTTGAGCAGTAGAGCAGAGAAAGAATTGTGTTCTAATTAGTGATGGGTAGCCACTGAAATTTTTTGATCAGGATAATGACATGGTTAAACTTTGTGTCCTAAGAATGTTATTTTTAAAGCTCGTCATAGGGTGAGTTAGCAAGAAGAAATGAAGAAGAGAAACTATTTAGTATCTATTAAAGTAGTCCAAGTAAAAAGGTGATGAGGGGCTCAATTAAGTTTGCAGTTTTGTGAGCATAGGAAAAAAGATAGATGTGAAAAACAACACAGAAATAAAATCAACATGACTTAGTAAGTGGTTGAATTTAATGAGCATGTGAGAGAGAAGAGTCAAGGGGTAACTGAGGTTGTAGATATTCAGCTGGGAATGTGTTTATATAATATTTTAAAGTTTCCCCATGAGTATCAGGGATCTAGTGACAGGGACAGCTCAGTTTCTTCACTCTCCACCTCAAGGTCAGTACATGTTAGCTGATCTGATATGATTATGATATCTCTATAAATTAAAATGTTGAGGGGCTGACAAACAGGCTTAACACTAGGAACTAGGATGTATAAAAAAACTGTCTTCATTTTTCTTAACTGTGTAATTCATGAGTAGAGAGTTGAAAATAGACAAGCATCAGTTACTCTTGGACCTTGCTGACATCTGTATTTTTCTGACCAAACCAGTTATCAGAAACAGTTGATACAAATGCAGAAGGCACCTGGGATGTTCCAGGTCTCTTCCAAGAAGGTAGTGACTGTGGACAGTGATAGTGATAAAGTTCACAGCCATCCTAGTAGAAAAAATGCAGGTTCCCAGTAATTTTTGATACCAACTAGGCTACATCAAGGAAGTACCACTTCAAGTCAGTGAAGATTGGAGTGTTAGTGGGAATGTTAAGTTTGCCAGGCTCTCTATTAAAATTTTTTTTATTAGCTTTCAGCTTTCCTTCTAATCTTGGTTGTATTGGCTCTGGTTTTACAAAAACTTTTTAATTTAATTTAACCAAAATTATCCATTTGCATTTCATAATATTCTCTATCTCTTGTTTGGTCATAAATTCTTCCCTTCTCCATAGGTATGAGAGGTAAACTATTCTTTGCTCTCCTAATTTCCTTTTTTCTAAATCATGTACCCATTTTGACTTTATATTGCTATAGGGTGTGAGACTTTGGTTTGTGGCTAGTTTCTGTGATACTATTTTCCAGTTTTCCTAGCAGTTTTTGTTAAATAGTTAGTTTCAGTTTATCAAAGTATAGATTATTATAGTCATTGGCTACTGTGTCTTGTGTACCTAACCAATTCCACTGATTTACCGCTCTATTGCTTAGCCAATACAAAATAGTTTCAATGATTGCCACTTTGTAATATAGGTTCAGTTCTGATATGGCCAGTCCACCTATCTTAGCTTTTATTTTTCATTAATTCCCTTGATATTCTTGACCTTTTGTTCTTACAGATGAAGTTTATTATTTTTTTCTAGCTCTTTAAAATATTTTTGGTAGTTTCATTCTGAGGTTAGCATTTTGCTTTGGGGGCTCACTCATTGGAAGAGTGTTCCTGTGAGTTGACCAGATAAGATTCTGTGTAGCCAATACACAGCTGGGGGGGGGACTTCTGGAAAACCCAGATGTTGGTGCTTCTTTCTCTGGTAACTATGTATGTATTGCTATGGACATATGATTAGAAGCCCTGTCTGCTGATTTGTGTTATTTGCTCTATTTATATAATTTCTGCTTTTAATTTCTGTTTGTTTTCTCTGAAGTCCAGGGTGCTAACGTTTTCCCCTGAACTAAGTGAATTTTGTGTGTGTGTGTGTGTGTGTGTGTGTGTGTGTGTGTGTGTGTGTAATTAAAATGGGAATGTAAACCCCTTAAAGTTGCTTTCCTTAGAAAAGCAGATCAAAGAATCTGTGCTAGCAGCCCTCCTGTGTGCTGGTGTTGTTTGTCTTAAACCTCCACAGCAACTGCTAGCAGCATTCTTGTCACAGTGTCATGAAAAATGAATTTGGTAGCACTCCTTCTTTTCCTATTTTTCCAAAAAGTTAATGCAGTATTGGAATTAATTGGAATTACAGTATTCATTCTTTAAATGTTTGGTAGAATTCACTTGTAAATCCATGTGGTCTTGGAGATTTTTTCTTAGGGAGATCATTGATGGCTTGTTCAATTTCTTTTTTTCTAAAATGAGGTTAAATATTTTATTTCCTCTACTGTTAATCTCAGCAATTTATATGTTTTGTAAATATTCATACACTTCACTTAGATTGTCAGATTTATTGGACAAAATAGCTTAATTACTGCTTTTGTTTCCTTTTCATTGTTGGTGACTTCACCCTTTGCATTTTTGATATTGGTTATTTGGCTTTCTTCTTTCTTATTTTAAAAATCAAATTAACCAAATGTTTATCACTTTTTTCCATAAAACCAGTTCTTAATTTTATTCATTAGTTCAATAGTTTTCCTCCTTTTAATTTTCTCAATCTGTCCTTTGATTTTCAAAATTCATAAATTAGTATATAAAGAAAGAATTTTTTACTTATTCTTTTTCTAGGTTTCTTACTTACATGTCCAGTGCATTGATCTCTTCTTTCTCTATTTTATTCATGTAAGCATTTAGAGATATAAAATTTCCCTTAAGGACTACTTTTCCTGCATCCCATACATTTTGGAATGTTGTTTCATTATTGTTGTTTGATGAAATTATGGATTATTTCTATTATTTGTTTTTTGATCCATTCATTCTTTAGGATTAGATTATTTAGTTTCCAATTATTCTTTAGTCTATCTTCCATTGCCCTATATTACACTTAATTTTTATTGCACCATGATCTGAAAAGGATGCATTTCATATGTTTGCCTTTCTGCATTTGATTGTATTGTTATGCCCTAATATAAGGTCATTTGTGTGTGTGTGTGTGTGTGTGTGTGTGTGTGTGCCATGTTCCATGTACTGCAGAGAAAAAGGTGTATTCCTTTCTATCCTCATTTAATTTTCTCCAGAAGTCTGCCATATTTACTTTTTTCTAAAATTCTATTTATGTCCTCATAACGACAATGCACCTTGCTGCTACTATGGCTGTGTAAGGCCAATAACACTAGCATGCAGGAGGGCTGCTAGCGCAGGTTCCTTGATCTGATTTTCTAAGGAAAGGATCTTTAAGGGTTTTACAATCTTATTTTAATTAAATATACATAAAACATTCACTTAATTGAGGGGAAAAATCAGCACCTGAAACTTCAGAGAAAACACAAACAGAAATAACAAGAAAAAATTATATAAACAGATCAAAACAACACAAATCGGCAGACAGGCTTTTAGCTGTCTGTCCAAGACATTACATACATAGTTACTAGGGAGAGAAGCACCAACATCTTGGTTTTGCAAAGCCAGGGGGCTCTTTAATGGCTACCCAGAGTATCCACACAAACACTCTTCCTGTGAGTAAGCCCTTGAGCAAAACCTGTCCTCCTGCACTTCTGAGAGTTCTGGCTGAATGGCTACCCTCAGAGTATGTATAACTTTTTTCAGGGCCCAAGGGCTTCACACCTGTCCAGGACTATCCACCTCTTGTGACCTAATTAGCCAAAGGGCATGGGCCTTCCTAAAAACAAAAGCAAGACTCAATCAAAGGCACTTGATTGTTTTAGTGCTGAGAAGTACTCCAAAATAAAAGACAACAAAAAGTCCCACTTTCATTGCCTTTAGAGTCTTTAACTTCTTTTTTGTTTATTTTTGTGGTTAGATTTAGTTCTCTAACTCACTTAACTTCTCTAAGAGTTTGGATGCTATGCCACTTGGCCTATATATGTTTAATGCTGGTGTTACTTCATCATCTATGGTATCTTTAATATGATGTAGTTTCCTTTCTTATCTCTTTTTTTTGTTTTGTTTTGTTTTTTTAATTTATTTAACATATTTAGTTTTCAGCATTGATTTTCACAACAGTTTGAATTACAAATTTTCTCCCCATTTCTACCCTCCTGCCCACTCCAAGATGGTGTATATTCTGGTTGCCCTGTTCACCAGTCAGCACTCCCCTCTGTCACCCCATTCCCTCCCTTCCCCTTTTCCCTTCCTTTCTTGTAGGGCAAGATAAATGTCTACACCCCATTGTCTATGTATCTTATTTTCTAGTTGCATGCGAAAACATTTTTGTTTGTTTTTAAACATCTCATTCACATTCAGAGTTATGATTATTAAATGTGTATTTCCCTCCATACTCTTTCCACCCATTTATATTTTTCTCTCTCCTTTCACCCTGTCACTCCGCACCAGTGTTTTGCTTCTGACCACCACCTTCTTCAATCTGCCCTCTCTTTTATCAGCTTCCCCCTTCCTTTTCTTTCCGATTTTCCCTCCTGCTTCTGTAGCAGGTAATATATATTTCTATACCCACCTGAGTGTGTATGTTATTCCCTTTTTTAGCCAAATCTAATAAAAGTAATTTTTAAATAATTCACACTCTCTCCTTTCCTTCCCTCTACTCCAATAGGTCTTTTGAGCCTTTTAATGTGATGTAATTTACTCTATTCTGCCTCCCCCTTTCATCCTCTCCAAGTACAATTCTTTTTTTCACCCCTTAAAATTTTATATCATCACATCAAAGTCAACTTATACCCACACCCTCTCTCTACATAGACACCTTCTTACTGCCCTAATAAAGATACAGTTCTGAAGAGTTCAAGTATCATATTCCTGTGCAGGGATGTAAACAGTTCAATCTTATGGAGTAATATTTTTTTCTTTCCTGTTTACCTTTTTGTGGTTCTCTTGAGTCTTGTATTTGAAGATTGACTTTTCTGTTCAGCTCTGTTTTTTTTTTTAACTCAGGAATGGTTGAAAGTCTCCTATTTCACTGAATGTCCATCTTTTCCCCTGAAAGATTATGCTCCATGTTTTGGGTAGTTGATTCTTGGTTTCAATCCAAGATTGAAGGTGCTAAAGGTAGAAGGTGCTAAATCTTGTGTAATCCTGACTGTGGCTCCATGATATTTGAATTGTTTCTTTCTGGCTGCTTTCAGTATTTTCTCCTTGACTTGACATTCTGGAATTTGGCTACAATATTCCTTGGAGTTTTCATTTTTCAGACTATTTCAGGAGATGATCAGCCTATTCTTTCAATTACTCTTCTACCCTCTGGTTCTAGGATAGCAGGGCAGTTTATCTTGACAGTTACTTGAAAGATGATGTCTAGGATCTTTTTTTTTGTCCTGGCTTTTCAGGCCAGTTGTTTTTCCAATGAAATATTTTACATTTATGTCTATATTTTTTATTACATTTATGTCTATATTTTTTATTTTCTTTTTTTGTTTGTTTTTTTTTCAGAGGGAGGAAAGCAGGACAATTGGGGTTAAGTGACTTGCCCAAGGTCACACAGCTAGTAAATGTATCATGTGTCTGAGGTCAGATTTGAGCTCAGGTTCTCTCAAATCCAGGGCTGGTGCTCTACTCACTGCACCACCTAGCTGCCCCATATTTTTCTATTTTTTGTTCATTTTGTTTTAGTGATTCTTGATGTCTCAGAGTCATTAGCTTCCACTTGCCCAATTCTATTTTTAAGGAATTACTTTATTCACTTAGCTTTTGTACTTTCTTTTCCATTTGGCCAATTCTACTTTTTATTTTTTTTATTTTTTTTTAAAGGTGTTTTATTTATTTTTAGTTTACCACACACGGTTCTACATAGTTTTGAGTTCCAGTTTTTCTCCCCTCCCTCCCCCCTCCCTGCCCAAGACGGCATGAAGTCTCATATAACTGTCATGTATAACTTCGCATTGAATTAATTTATGCTCTAGTCAAGTCGTGGAGAAGAATTTTGACCAATGTAATTAATAATGATAAATAAGAAACATAACAAAAAAAAAAAAAAAACAAAACAAACAAGAAAAAAAAACCCCAAAAACAAAAACAAAAGAGAAGCAGAAAAGGCGAGCATGTAGTGTGCCTCAATCTGTATTCAAACTTCGCAGTTCTTTCTCTGAATGAAGATAGCATTCTCCATCGTGAGTCCCCTGGAATTGTCCTTGCCCCTTTAGGTTGCTGAAAGAAGCACAGTATGTCAGGGTTGGTCCTCACAGAATCCACATATCTGTGGCTGTGCACAACGTTCTCCTGGCTCTGCTCCGCTCACTCAGCATTATGTCGTGTAGGTTTTTCCAGGTTGTTATGAAGTCTGCATCATCCCCATTTCTTATGGCACAATAGTATTCCATCACCTTCATATACCACAGCTTGTTCAGCCATTCCCCAATTGATGGGCATCCCTTTGCTTTCCAATTCTTGGCTACCACAAAGAGAGCTGCTATAAATGTTCTTGTACATATGGGTCCTTTTCCCGCTTGCATGATTTCTTTGGGATACAACCCTAGAAGTGGTATTACTGGGTCAAAGGGTATGAACATTTCTATAGCCATTTGGGCATAGTTCCACACCGCCCTCCAAAATGGCTGGATCAGCTCACAACTCCACCAGCAATGCAACAATGTTCCAATTTCCCCACATCCTTTCCAGCATTTATCATTCTCCTGATTTGTTATTTTAGCCAATCTCACAGGAGAGATGTGGTATCTAAGAGTTGTTCTGATTTGCATTTCTCTAATCAGCAGCGATCCAGAGCATTTTTCCATATGCCTGTAGATAGCTTTAATTTCTTCCTCTGAAAACTGCCTGTTCATATCCTTTGACCATTTCTCAATTGGGGAATGGCTTGTATTCCTATATATTTGGCTCAGCTCCCTGTATATTTTAGAGATGAGGCCTTTATCAGAGATACTAGTTGCAAAGATTTTCTCCCAATTTTCTGCTTCCCTCCTAATTCTTGTTGCATTGGCTTTTTTTGTACAAAAACATTTCAATTTGACATAATCAAAATTATCCATTTTGCATTTTGTAATGCTCTCTATCTCTTGTTGGGTCATGAATTCTTTACTTTTCCACAAATCTGATAAGTAAACTATTCCTTGCTTTCCCAAATTACTTAGAGTATCAACTTTTACTCCTAAATCATGAACCCATTTTGACTTTATTTTGGTATATGGTGTAAGATATTGGAGGGGAATAAAGAGGGAGGGTTAACTGAGGAAAGCGGCGGTCAAAAGCAAAACTTTGTTGGGGAGGAGAAGGGGAAAGGGAGAAATAAAAGCATAAACAGGGGGAATTAGGATGGAGAAAAAGACACAGATAGAAATCATAACCCTGAACGTGCAGGGGATGAACATTCTCACAAAACAGAAGCAGATAGCAGAATGGATTAAAAACCATAATCCTACAATATGCTGTTTACAAGAAACGCATCTGAAACAGGGGGATACACATAGGGTTAAGGTAAAAGGCTGGAGTAAAATATATTGTGCCTCAGCTAAAGTAAAAAAGCAGGTGTAGCAATCCTAATCTCAGACAAAGCAAAAGTAAAGATAGATCTAATTAGAAGAGATAAGGAAGGACATTATATCCTGCTAAAAGGCACCATAAACAATGAAGCAATATCATTGCTTAACATATATGCACCAAGTGGTAAGGCATACAAATTCTTAGAGGAGAGGTTAAGGGAGTTACAGGAAGAAATAGACAGCAAAACTATAATATTGGGAGACCTCAACCTCCCCCTTTCTGAACTTGATAAATCTAACCTCAAAATAAATAAGAAAAAAGTTAAGGAGGTAAACAGAATTTTAGAAAAGGCACATATGATAGACTTCTGGAGAAAACTGAACGGGGATAAAAAGGAATATACTTTCTTCTCAAAAGTACATGGCACATACTCAAAAATTGACCATGTACTAGGGCATAAAAACCTCACAATCCAGTGCAGAAAAGCAGAAGTAGTCAATGCATCCTTTTCAGATCATGATGCAATAAGAATCATTTTTAATAAAGTACCATGGAAAAATAAGCTAAAAACTAATTGGAAACTAAATAATTTAATTCTAAAGAGTGAGTGGGCCAAAGATCAAATCAGAGAAACAATTAATAATTTCATTCAAGAGAATGACAATAATGAAACAACATACCAAAACTTATGGGATGCAGCAAAAGCAGTTCTTAGGGGAAGTTTTATATCTCTAAATGCCTACATGAATAAAATAGCGAAAGAGGAGATCAATGATCTGGGCAGACAGCTGAAAAAGCTAGAAAAAGAGCAAATTGAAAACCCCCAATTAAATACCAAATTAGAAATACTGAAAATCAAAGGAGAGATTAATAAAATTGAAACCAAGAAAACTATTGAATTAATAAATAAAACAAAGAGCTGGTTTTATGAAAAAACCAATAAAATTGACAAACCTTTGGCCAGTTTGATTAAAAACAATTCTACTTTTTAAAGAGTAGTTTTCTTTGGTGCATTTTTCCCCCACTTGGCCAATTGTATTTTTTAAGGAATTATTTTTTTTGATCTTTTTTTGTCCTTTGTCTTCCAAGCTTTTGACTCTCTCTTGGATACCTCTCATTTCTTTTCTCAATTTTTCTTCTACTTCTCTTATTTGACTTGTGACATTCTTTTGAACTTTTACAACAAGGCTTTTTGAGCTACTAATTCATATTGCCCTTTGAGGTTTCACATGTTGGCATTTTGACAATGTTGTCCTCTTCTGAGTTTGTGGTTTGATCTTTCATGTTGTCATAGTAACTTTTTATGGTCAAGGCTCTTTTCCTTTTTTCTTGCTCATTTTTTGCCTATTTTGTGGCTTTCAAAGTTGAGCTCTCCTCCTGGGGAACAGGGGCGCTGTTCCAAAGCTTCTTTTGGTGGTGGCTATGGCTCTGGTCACTGGCTATATGAGCTGTGGCCTCAGGTCCTGGTGGCTTTTTTTACTGAGGTGGGGTGGCCCAGACTTTTTGCACCTGTTGTTGCCTGCATTCTGCAGCTGGCAATTTGCCTTCTGCACTGAGGCTGGAGGCTGTGCAACTGGCCTGCTGTGCCACTAGTCTGCTGAACCAGGACCAAGGGGCCTAAGTTATTGATATATGCTGTGGTTAAAAGCTTTCTCATGGCTTGCCCAGGCACTGCCTTCATTGGGCTGTGTTCCCCTTTTACCTAAGTGAGACAGAACTTTCCTGAAAGTTGTTCTGTTATCTTAAGCTGGCAAATTTTTTCACTCCATCTTTTTGTAGCTTCTAGGTTTTTGTAGGTTGCTCCAGAATCCATTTAGAGGCTTGATTTAATGTTGTTTCCAATAGAAACTGGGGAAAGTTCAGAAAAATTCCTGGCTTCTCTCTTCCATCTTGGCTCTAACCCTCTCCAATATTATTTTCTTTGGCATCATCTAGCTATATAACCTTACATATCATTTCATTTTTCTACTTCAATTTCTGCATTTGTAAAATGATCAGGTTGATTTAAATAATCTCTAAGGGACATCTCACCTCTAAAATTCCATTTTATTCTCTCTCAATTAATTTAACTCAACAAATATTGTCTGTCTACAATACATGAGGTCCTACCCCTTTGCCCTTCTCCAGCCTTCATGAACATGTGTTATTTTTCAACAATTATATTTTAGAATATTGGGCAACAGCATGTGATAATTATACCAGGCTGGCCAAAGTGCTTTCTCCTGTCACAAATACAGAAATTACATCTGAATTTTAATCTGCACTTGTTAGTAGGTATGTTCAGTCCCTATTTATGTACATCAATTCCCTGAGTTAATGTTAGCTTTTGGACCATAAAGATAAAAAAGTCACAATCTTTGTTTTAAGAAGCTCAAAATTTTGTGGGGAGATATATAAAGAAAACCAAGTAGTAACAATTAAAACTTAAGTTACAATATGAGAAGTGCATGGGTAAGGTACAAGTTCAAAGTGATTTGATAGATTTGAGCAGGAAGGATACACATAGCTTTTGTTTGGGACAGAATCAGAGGAATCAGGAAAGATTTAATGAAGTATAAAATGTTATGAGACAGTATAAATAAGGAAGCAGTTCTAGATCAAGGCAATTATGAAAGGTTTTATTGAGAAGATAAACTTTAGATAACTTTGAGGAACAAGTGGAAAGTTGTTAGGTGGAGATAAAGCAATTAGCAATAATCTAACTGAAACCTTCCTTCATGATAGGAAAGACCAAGAATGACATAATGGCATGGTAGACCTCATACCTGCAATGCAGGTTTTCCCTACATGCAAGACGTAGACTCTCAGGCTTCCTAGCAAGATTTAGTTTATGCTTCACCTCCAAGGAAATGTTCTTTATACTCATAGTTGTCAGATTACTCTCGCTCCTTCAATAATAATGTTTGTATAAGTAAGCATGTGTATATAAACATATCGAATATGTATCCACATACAAGTACTTATGCATATGTATTGTTGGTGGTGGTGTTTCTCACCAGTAACAACAAATTGGACATGCAATAATGTCTAACTCTTTGTGGCCCTGTGAACTTTGTCCATGAGGTTTTCTTGACAAAACCACTGGTGCAGTTTGCCATTTCCTTTTCCTATGTGCCCCAAGTTTACAGATGAGGAACTGAGACAAACAAGAGTTAAGTGACTTATCCAGGGCACAAAGCTAGTAAATGTCTGAAGCCAGATTTGAACTCAAATTTTCATGAGTCCAGGACCAGTGCTCTATCAATTGCACTACCTAGCTACTTCAAAAGAGGTATAGTTTTCAGGAAAAGAGAAGAAATATTACAACTATCCTCTGTCTTTATCAATTTCATCTGGAATATTGGGTTCAGTGCTAGAAACAGCAGTTAAACAAGTACATGAATAATCTGCAGCGTACAGAGTGGGACAACAGGGATGGAGAAGGCTCTTGAATTTATATCATATGATATCCTGTTGAAGGAATTGTGCATCTTTAATTTGGAAGTCACTAAGAGGAAACAAAAAATATAGCTGTCTATGGATTTGAAGGACTTTTTAGTGTGGATAGAGATTAGATTTTTTTTTCTTTCTGGCCCCAAAGTGCAGAACAGTGAATAATGGGTGGAAATGGCAAAGAGACAAATTTAGGTTTGATATAAGGGAAAAACAAAACAAAACAACAAATAAATCCTCCTTAATTGTTATAGCTGGCCTAAAATGGAGTGGTTTGTCAAATATAAAGATGCATTTATTCCCATTGGAGGTCTTTAGAGAATATTATAGTGGATATTGCATTAGGTGCGTGGGTTGGACGGGATGACCACCAAGGTCCTTGTAATCTCAAAATTCAGTGATACGGCTATTTATTTTTGCTTAGAATTGACTCTACTGAGGGTTGAATTTAGCACTTTCTTTCCTTCTGTCCAACTGATTTTTGGATATTTATTTATTAACATCATACAACAAGAGATTTTTTTTTTTTGCAATCAAGCAGCATAATCCATTATGATTGGTGCACAAGGGAGGAGACCTTTGCTGCCACTTAGTCCAGGTTATTGTCAAATGGGAAGGTGGGAAATGACACATTTACACATCATTTCCTTCTGGATCACATGACTCTTGTGTACTTTGTTGTGCTCTTGATTTCATGATGAGCATCATTAATGGAATGATTCTAAAGGTAGGATGTGGAGGATGAGGGAAATTAATGCAGGAAAAAAGTGTCACTATTCAACATGAATGTTTATGCCAGGCTGTTGAGACCAAATGCTGTTGTTAGAGATGTTTGAGTAGTTGTCAAATCAATTGTACTTTCTCTCCAAATAACCCATGGCCCAACTGACAGAGACAGAATACTAGGATGGATTGATAATTGGTCAGACTCAGCATGACATTTCTTATGCCCCTATGAGAATTAATTGGAAGTTTCAATAGCTTCAACTAATGAGTATTTTATCAGTCAGGCAGGTAGTTTGTGGGAAAAGCAATCAAACAAACAAAACAAACAAAAAACCCTCCTGCATTATTGAATAGTATTTGTGAATTTTAAGTAGAGCTACTTCATGCAGGGGTCAACTAAGTGGCTCAGTGGATAAAGTGCTGGACTTTAGTCAAGAAGACTCATCTTCCTGAGTTAAAATCTAGCCTCAGACATTTTCCAGCTTTGTGGCCTTGGGCAAGTCACTTAACTTTGTTTGTTTCAGTTTCCCCATCTATAAGATAAGCTGCAGAAGCAAATGGTAAATAATTCCAGTATTTTTGCCAAGAAAATTTCAGATAAAGAATTGAAATGACTGAACAACAGTAAAAACTTCATATTAAGATATATTGTGTACCCAAATGTATTAACTGATTATAATAGATAGTGGTAATAAGGCTCATGCAATGCTCTTTGCTCCCTATGAAACCTAAAAAAAGCATATTGATTCAGTTAATAAATAATTACTAAGAACCTACTAGTGTAATCACTCTGCTAAGCATTAGGGATACAAAGAAGGGGGAAAATGATGGAATCCCTATTTAACATTTTTTTTTAATCAACAAGGAATAAGATGGAACTGGAACTTTAAGGGCAAAGCAAAGATTCAAAGTGATCTAGAAAAATTTGAGGAGAGAGAGATAAATTTGGCTGCCATGAAAGGAGAAAGGAAAGTCTCATGGAAAGTGTAATACCTTAAACAAATAAAAGGTGTTCAACAGGGGTAGATCAGGGAAGAGTGTTTACCAGCCACAAAGCAGAACCTGCAAAAATGCATAGGGGCGGAAGACTGAAAGGTAATATTGAGGAATACTTAGTATCAAACTCAATATATTTTCTCTAAAATCCACCCTCCTCCCAACTTCTTCATTTCTGTACAGGGGCACCATCATGCTTCTAGTCCATCTACTTCTCAACTTCCCTCTCCATCACCACCCTACCTCAACATCCAATCATGTATCATTGGGGAAATTCTTTTATGACATATCTCTTGCATGTGCACTGTATTCTGTAGTGACATAGTCACCATCTTAATATATCCCCTCATCACTTTTTATTAAAATAGTATTCCTGCTTTTAGTGTCTCATTTTCCTAGTCTATTTTCTACATTGATGCCATAATAATATCTTTAATCATTGGTCATCTTGCCTCTGCTGTGATCAGAAGTTTCAGTGGCTCTTTATTTCCCCTAAAAGAAAAAGTGCGTTGGAATTTAATATCCTTTGCAATCTGGCTCTAGTCTATCTTCCTAGACCTTTCAGATTATTTCTGAACACTTCATTCCATTATGTCATGAAACAGGCCTACATGGCACAGTGAAAAAAGTACTTTATCTTTAGTTTGAATATATGAGATTGAATCTTGTTTCTGCCCCAGGCTACCTGTAGGACATTGGGCATGTCTCTAAATCTGTAGGCCTAATGTTCCTTATTAATAAAATGAAGAAATTGAACTTGATGTCTACTGAGATCCTTTCTAGCTCAAAATTTTGGTACCATGGACTCAATGCTTTTGCTAGGTGGGACTGGATGAATGTCACGTATGCTATAAGAAGGAGTCATCTTGTCATTTAGTGTTGCTTAACCATCATTTTTTTTGCACAATAGGCACACTCATTTAGAGTGAGGAATTTTTTTTTCCCTAACAATAACTATACCGTGAAAATAAGAGGCATTGTTAAAGTTTATTAAAATAAGTTAATAGTACAAGTTGAAAATACACATTTTTAGTGTTTGATTTAAAGTATAAGAATATCCAATTGTTGTTTTTGATTATTAATAGTGCCAACCTGAACAACTTTAATTTGAATAATGAAACATTTATTAATAGTTTACTATATGACAAGCATTGTGCTAAGCTCTGGGAATACAAACAGGGAAAATAAAAACAGTCCCTGTCTTTCTGGAGTCTAATGGAGGAAGCACAGACAAGGAAGGTAGAAAGCAGAGGGTAGGGGTGTGCAAGCACATTTTGTTTAATGGCATTTAAACAAAGCATAGCTACAGATGGAAAGTAGAGTGAGCTCAAAGTCCAAATTCTGCCCTTTAAAAAGGAAAGCTTTGGGAAGAGTGTAGTACTCCACCCTATAGCCCACCAATCATAGGGGAGGGGAGACTGAGGGAGTCTTGAATAACTCAGGCTGAGTTAGCAGCACGGAGATGAGATTTGAAGCGATTATCCAGTCCTAGAAGGGGCATTTTGTTGCATGGATTTGAAATCAATAAGAGCTGCAGATGCAAAATGGAGTTATTATTAATAATGTCAACATGAGCATGTCATTTCTATCATGTTACCATTTAGAAAAATGAGTAAAAACACCTCCTTCCAGAGCATTCGTTCTCAGACGTTTTTTTTTTAAAGTACTGCTCTTGGTGTGAGGTATTCTGGCAAAGTATGGGAGAGTGGTGAGCTTCTCCCATGTATGGAATTATAAATTCCTTACAATTCCTAGGACATTTAGTGAAAAATCTTGGTTGTGTGGGGGCAAACCTTTGGAGATCTACTACCTTTAAGATACCCAGGGAAGAGAAAAAAAGTGACTTTGTTAAGAAACAAATTGGACTGCATGAAATAAAAATCTCTAATAATTTTAAGATGCTATCAGTATAAGCAATATCAAAATATTAGAAAGGCAAATTTATCCTTTCTTAATTATAGTATGAAGGTGGAGTGAGGGAGGGAAGTATAGACTATCTTTACAGAGAGCTGGCAGGATTAACATTTATTTGGCTTGTTGTATTTTGCCCATGTATTTAAACAAAAGAAGGAAAGCATAATTAAAAAAATCACTACATTGCAACACTGGACAACTCCATGGAACAAAATGCCCCCACAAACTCCCACTCCCTGCTTTCCAGCTTCTTTGTGAAATGATAGAGACTTTAGTTGATGGCTTCATGGTTTTGGTTGAAGGAAATGGAGAACCTCACACTTGCCTAAAACTATTTGACTACGATCACCATGAACAAAGTAGAAGACAAATTCATTATTAATGCCTTTGGAATTATGAACAACCCATTCAAAAGAATATTGGAAATCAAATTTTATTATCTATTTGCAAGTAGCTATGTAAGTTAATAGCATCTGTAACTAAATATATTTAGTGGATAGTAACATGAATAAGGTATTCAATCAGACAAGAAACAAATTTTTTGTCTGGGTTGGCTTTTCTTCTGGAAAGATGAGAAGGGAAGGGAAAGGAAAGTAAGGAGAATGGATAGAGGAAAAGGACAGAAAGGGAGATAACAAGCACTTATTAAGCACCTATTAGGTGCTAATTGCTCCATAGATAGCATCTCATATGATCTTATTTGCTTTAGGGTTTCCTCACTATCACATTTGGTCTTTCATGTGAATCTAATGTACTTGGTCCTGTTGTACCTCACAACAGGCTGTACCTGGTACTAGCATATTTACTCTCTTCAATTCTTTCAGGCATGATACCCTAAAATCAGCAGGTAGCTACACAACTGAAACAGAGTCAAGACAGGACCTGACATGTTTCTTGCTTCCAGCTGTCTTTCTTAGTTTAGAAACAAAATACCTAAAAATGTTCAACAGCTATCTCATATCAAAGGAAGAACTATGGTAGGATTATCAGCTTTTATATCAAAACACAAAAGCAGTTAGCTGAAGGGGGACAGAAACAAAGAAAAGTTGAAGGGTGGTGTGAAATGTAAGGGAAAAAGGGAAAATGAAGGAATAATAAGAAAGGAAGGTATCCCTCAGTGTTCCTCCATAGCTTTTAGATGTAGTTCATACCTGTGTAGGCAATGGAGGTGGGGCTAATCCTTATTGTAAAGGAGACACAGGTATTTTCTGGTTTCATATTCACTTTCTTTTTTCTAACATCCCTTTAACCTTTTCCAGGTTCTGCCTACTCAGAATGTCCACTGAATTTATGCTTTCCCTTGCCTTCTTATATTGCACTTCATGTCCAAATATTTCCCCAAAGTTGCCTCTCACAAACAGTATTCCTATTATCCTATGCACCATTCTCTAAATGCAATGGTTTCTGATGGCCCAGTGGATACAATTCTGGGCCTGCAGTCAGGAAGACCTGAATTCAAATTTGGCTTCAAATACTAAGTAGCTGGGTGATCCTTCCCAAGTCACTTAACCTTGTTTGCCTTAGTTTCCTTATTTGTAAAATGATCTGGAGTAGGAAAAGGCAAACTCTTGCAGTATCTTTACCAAGAAAACCCCAAGGGGGATTGCAGAGATTCAGGCAAAACTGAATAACAACAACAATGGTGTCATTTTGGAGTCAGCTAGAGTGCTCAGTGGATAGAGTTCTGGGCCTGGAGTAAAAAATTATGAATTCAAATCAGGCCTCAGACACTTACTAGCTGTGTGACTCTGGGCAAGTCATTTACCCTCTGTTTGCCTTTATAAACTGAACAACGATATGGAAAACCATTCCAGCATCTTTGCCCAGAAAACCCCATAGATAGTATATTTTACAGGGTCATGAAGAATCAAACATGACTGAGCAACAACAATAACAACAACACGAGAATACCTGGAACTACTTTTAGGGATACGGGTAGGGCTTTTTAATGGATGTATGCCATTGTAATGATTATGTTAGTCAAAGAAAATTCTTAGTATCATCTGGGGCATTTACTTTTGTGGGAAAAAGGAACATAGAGTTTTAGGTTGGAGGCTCAACTCAATTTAACAAACATTACTTAAGTATTCAATGTATGCCAGAATCTGTTCTATTTGATTGGGTCATATAGACAGAAATGAGTATGTGATTTCCCTCAAGGAGCTTCCAAGCCATTGGGGATTGAGAGGTGAGAAGATACAACCTTAAAACTTGAGTAAAAATATAAAAATATAAAATGTTATTAAATGTAAAAGAGTGTTAATAACTGGGGTATGCATGTCTGTAAGGACTTCAGGTAGGAGATGACAATTGAGTTATGACGTAAGTCAGAGATTCTAAGAGTCAGAGGTGAGAATGGAGTATATTCCAAATCTGACTGACCACTTAGACAAAATCTTGGAGACAGGAGATGGAATGACAAACATATAGAACAGCTAAATAGGCCAGTTTGATTAAAAAAGTGTGTACATGAAGGGTACTTTATAATTGATTATATGTAGCCCTTGTTATGCATAAATGTGCTATCTGTTATCATTGAGAATATGCTAGGCTTAGAGTATCAGCTCTGCCTTTACTAGATGTGTAGGCTTGGACTAGTCATATAGCCTATTTGATTCCATTTTTCCATTTGTAGACTGGCATTGCAAATGATTTCAAAACTGAATTTATAAGACAGTTGTGAAGCTTAAATGAGAAAAATTAAATAATTCTCTCAAAGGAGAAAAAGATAAATGTGTGTAGATATGTGTACATATATACATAACTAGCATATATTTATATGTATATCTATAAATACACCCATCTTCACATATATACCACTTGCTAGATAGCATATACACATAAATTATGATTCCTATTATGTACTTCATTGCCTGAAGGCATCTGTAATCTCATTGATACAGATGTTCCCTGTATGGATTATAACACATGACCCATCTTATTCTATGCAATTCTTGTCCAAGCTTTCTAAAAACAGATGTTACATCTACTCAATGCACTAGCGGTCGATTTATGGTTATTTTATTTCTTCACCACTACTAATATAATTCTCAAACTTTTCACCGTATTGTTCAATGACTGGCCTACTTCATTTACTTGTCATGCATTTCTTTCATGATACTCGCCACCTTTCACAAACTTGTCATCATTGGTAATATTCTGATACTTTGTCATAGCTACTATGGGTTTCCATTAAAAACACATGCAGATGAGATTCTTCTATAGTGATGGAATTCCATGATTGGCAGCAAGGCAGCATAAAGAAAAGAATACATTCATATTCTCAAATGGAACCATGATCTCATTAATTCAGAAGTTCCCTCCAATGATGCAGATTGCAACTTATCCATACCTTTCCATCTTGTGTGATTCCTCCATATGTTCTCATAACTTCTTTACTAGAATGCTTTTGTATCTTTTTCTGACATAACAAGGACTCTAATAGAGTTATCAGCTTTCCTTCCTCATATTCCTTGCTCTCACCATACGACCCCTCCAAGTATAGTTTCTGGGTGATATCTTTCACTTCCATTTTTCTTTGAATTTCCTCATTGTTATATTCTGCAGCTTGTTCACACTCAACTCTCAGCCTATACTCAGTAAGATAATACTTTTTAATTTTTCAGAGATTGATGTATTACATGTTTAGCTATACTGCAGGGAA
This sequence comes from Trichosurus vulpecula, assembly GCF_011100635.1. NCBI lineage: Eukaryota > Metazoa > Chordata > Mammalia > Diprotodontia > Phalangeridae > Trichosurus > Trichosurus vulpecula. Next base: position 222,066,065 of record NC_050575.1, on the reverse strand, counting down.
AAAATAGTATTACTATGAAAAACAGATTTTGGAACCAGCATAAAAAAGGGACAAACACCTTGAAATCTAAAACAAAACAACAACAACAACAAAGCACCTTTGGATTTCCCAAAAGTGATCAAGGCAGATTCCTTCTCTTATTCAACTATGTAAAAACACAGTATGGTAAAGTGCTAAAATAGGGAAAACTTGAATTCTAATCCTGTTTAAGGTATATATTTGCTTTGTGATGAAGAACAAGTAAAAAACTCTCAGTGTCCCTAATTAACAATTAAAGACTGTAACTCCTTCAGAGCGGTTTCTACCATTCATCAGTGAAGATATTTTCTACATTGAAATCTTCCTAAAAATCACAGGTATAAGCATAAAGGAAAAAAAATAAATTCTGAACCTACCTTATGATCTATTAAAATGATTTATTGAGGAACTTATTGGGAGGTTGACTATATTTGCTATATTGGAAAAATCACTATATTTGGAGTTAGAGAGCACCTACATTCAAATTCTGGTTTGGTAACTTGTTACCTATGAGAAATAAAATTTTGGTGGAAAATTCAACTTCTCTGGGTCTTAGTCCATCACCAGTAAAATCTAGAATAATTTCTATTCTGCCTGTACGACTGTGATGCTATTAATTTAATGGATTATCTGCATTATTTGTGTAATAGCATGCTGTAATCCAGAAAGACACATTTCATTCATTTTAGTTTACAAGTTTTAAAAATTAATTTGCTGATATCTTTTGTTTTTTACATCACCAAAATACTACCCAGTACTTTTCCTGCTTCCTTCACAGAGGCATAGCATATAAGACATTATAATTTTTTTTTTAAAAAATGAAGAAAAAGAAGAAGAAACAAAATCAATCTGATCAATATATCAAAAAAGTCCGAAAATACATGAAATGTATATAGGCATGGGCTTCCATCACTGCATACAAGTGAGATGACTATCTTATATATCTCTATTTGGGGTCCACATTTGAATTGTGAAATTCAGTACCATTCTTTTTATTGTTTTGGAATTGTTCTTTCCATTTCTATAGTCAATGTATATATTGTCTTCATGGTTCTCTTTTCTTCACTCCGCATCAGACAATTAACTATTTCAGTTTTTTCACTGTATTGATCATTCTCTTCATTTCTTAAAGCACAATAATATCCCATTGTCTATCTATCTATCTATCTATCTATCTATCTATCTATCTATACATATCTATCTATCACAATGTGTTTAGTCATTGTCTAATAAATCGGTATTGGCATGGTTATGAATTTTTTGCAATTTTGAAAAATGCTGCTATAAAGTTTTTGGTGAATATGGGACTTCTTTCTTATCAATGACCTCTTTGGGCTAAGAGCCTAGTGGTGGAATTTTTGGGTCAAATTGTACACATATTTTAGTCACTTTATTCACATAGTTCCATATTCTTTTCCAAAATGGCATACTGATTCATATGTCTATTAACAATGCATTTGGCTTATCTTCTTACTCCTCCTCCCACCTTGAATATTCCCATTTTTGTAATCTTTACCAATTTTCTTAGTGTGAGAAAAAATTTCAGGTTTGTTTTGATTTGCATTTTTTTATTTTAGGGGTTTGTAACATTTTCCCATGTGGTTATTATTAGTTTGCGGTAGTTCTTTTGAGAATTAGTGGTTTGTATCCTTTAAACACATATCTGTTTGGAATGTATTTTGGTATACACCAACATATACACAAAATCAGTCTTTCTGCCTGAGTCTCTGCCTACACATACACATAGACATATATACACATACATATGCATGCATGTATCAATTCCTTCATAATAGTGGGAGAATATAAATACTTCTCCATGGTAGAAATTTTCCTACGACCTTGGTTGTATGATTCATTGATACCCCCTGCCTTCCTCATGGTAATTTTCACTGATTTGCCATGAAATCTATGTGGGTTCATGCCTGAACTTCAGCAGCCCCCAAGAGATCTTATTTCTAATCTCCTGAGTAAGGATGCTACCCATGGAGACACAACATTCCCTCAGAGGTAGTGGTCTCTCTAAACACCAAATGTCTACAGATTTCACTGACTTAAGTCACTCATCTCATGTTAAAGAATATCTTTCTCCTCCTCTCAAAGTATTAATCAGTGGCAACCCTTACTACTACTGAATTGAGATTTCTCCCTTGGTTTCTTTTTATTTCAATCCTTTCATTTGTTACCTCAGTTATGCTCCTATAGTCCTCTTCTTCCTGAGAGATAATTTCCCTTCATTGTTTGCCATTGAACTTGTCATAATATTTCACAATTCACCTCTACATATTTTCTCTTTACTGTTCCCCTTCATTACGTGTTCCCCTTCTTGCATTTTGCACTTCAGTCTCATAAACTGCAAGTATTCACTTCATGGGAAGGGTGTTGTGAGATTAAATCAGTGATGCATTGGTAAATGTTTAACCACCTGATCTCCCCATAAAGATTATACATGTGGCAGACTTTTAAGATTAATTCACACTATTAAAATTATCTCCATCATTTTCTTAAGTATAGAAATCAACGAAACACTAAAGCATGTTTTGATTTGTAGTATTTACTGACATGGAGGTGTAAATGATAAAAATAAAAATGTAAGTCAGCTCTCTGGAGTTGGTCTGAGCTGGGTCTAGTACATAACTGGGTTTGGTTCATGATGTTTCAGGTCTATTTCAATTCTTCTCTTTAAGCTCTTCTCTTTCACTTTTCTCCTTGTATATATTAAGAAAGAACTTAACAATTCTTCTGTTTTACGTGGTTCTTTTAAACCCATAGGTGGCTTTCTCTTTATATTTTTTTTCTGTACTTTTGTTTTCCTTTATGGGGGTAATTTACTCCATTATTAGTACCTTCCTTGTTTGCTATATTTGTTTATATTTCTTGTATTTCCATTGTTTAGTGTGCTTGAAAAGCAAATAATTTGCTCATGTATTTTTTAACGCTAAAAATGCTTCTCTCTTTCTAAATTCCCATTTTATTTTCATTCCTCATTGGACTCATGTTTTCAGGGTTGATTTTTGAATCTTGAACACCTTTGATCTTCAGAAGACATTATGATTTTCCCTTCTGCAGTTTTTGGTATGGGAAGAGTAATTGTGTGTGTTTTTCAGGGTTACTTGCTGAATTTGTTATCTTTGAAATAATTACCTTTCTCTACTATGAGTTTAAATTTGTGGCATAAATCTTAGAAATTAATTGACTAAAAAATTAATATATTCATTTATGTATTTATTCATGATTAACGAATATTTGCTTTTTTTTTCACTTAGAAACAGTCCTTTGATTGACTGTTTTCTCATTCAAAACTTCTGGGCAGCTTTCTTGTATTATTTTTGTATTTTTAACCTGTCATACATTTCTGAGAGAACCATGATCCCTAAGTTACCTCTTCACAGCCTGGTTTCAACAACAATATGTTTTGTTTGTATGGACAACATGTTTTCTTTTCATGTTATTGCTTTTTGCTTCACTTTTTCCCAATTGATTTTTGATGCTCTGCATTTGTATTCCCAATTAGTTGTATTCTCTTTTTTCTTCAGAGACAATAACCACCGTGGATTTAAGTTTGTTTTTTTTCTGTACTGCCAGTTATTTCTGTCATGCAGGCTATAAATTCTGCTTTCATGACTCTTATTTCTCTCTTGAACTATGGGAGCTGGTAGGCAGAGGATGCTGATTAAGCAATTTGGAATTAAGCATCTCCCTTCTCTGTAATCAATTCATTAGGCTTATTAGGGTTCTTGTTTTCTTAGACTGTGGGGACAGCTGTAATGCTTTACTTCCTGACCATAATTCTTAGATAGAAAAGCTCTGGGATATCCTGAGGATCAGAGAAAATCTTTAGTTCTCTATCTTGTTGTTCACATAAGAAGATACATTTTTCATCCATTTTAGTTCATTGCTGGCTAGAACTAAGTATTGATTATCGTACACCTCATTTAGAAGGCCCTCTAATGTACCACAATTTAATAGAAGTAACACATAGCATTCATAAACAAGAATTAATGTATAAGAAAACAAAACAAAATACAACAAAACATTGTCTCCTTTTTGTAGTATAAGGAAGTGCAAAAATGTTGATAGTGATTGGGGAATGAGTAAACAAACTGTCGTACATGTATATAATTCTTGTGATTCTGTTGTGTGGATATTCTTGAGTCATGATGAATTTTGATGATGAAATATTGAGAGAAGCATAGGAGGGCTTATAAAGACAGATAAAGAATAGAAGAAGGAGAATCAGAAAAATATACACAATCATTGAAATCCTGTCAATGTAGAGAAAATCAACAAGGAAACAAATACTGAACATTGCATGACTAAAATAATCATGCTTGTCTTTGAAAAGTGAGAACAGAAAGTATACTTCCCTGTTATCTTTGCAGAGGAGGGGGAATATGAGTTTTAAAAACATAAATAATATATGAATTGGTTTAAAAGTAGATTGGTTTTGCTGAATTGCTTTTTCCCCCTTATTTTTTTTTCTTTGCAACAATGGAAGGGTTGTTAACTGTGGGGACTGATATGTTTGGAAATTAAGGTAACACAAAGACAAAAACTGTATAATATTTAAATATGTAACATGCAATATAATAAATATGCTTTCTCAAGTCAGGGATCTTTTTTTATTTGGAATTTCCACAGAAATCTTGATGAACATCTTTGGTCATTATATGTCTTTCCATCTATTAGATCATTTATCTCCAATCATCTTAAAATTTTGACTTTAATTTTCTTAACATAAATAAAAATAAAATAGCCAATTCTTGATAAATTGTAGAACAGAAATTAGATGCATATGCATGAAATGACAACTTGATTTTCAAGTTTATTACAAGTTAAACCTGGAATTCTTACACCCATCTTCCATTTTTTTTGTTTAGATGCTCAATTTATCATTGCACAGTTTTCTTCTTGCTTATGTCTCTCATGGATTTCCTGTGATATTAATACAATGGCAACTTTTTTTGAGGTGAGTCTATTTTTAATGAAAGAACTTTTTTACTCTACAAAGTTAAAAAGATTTGTAATCAAGAGCCAACAAATAGAGTGGGATCTTATATTCTATATATTTTTCTGTCAATTCTTTGTGAAGATGTACTTTCCCTTTGAAAATCATTTCTGAAAGTCCAACTTTTTCTTCCTCAGATTTTCAACAAGGACACTCTCAAAAGTGACAAGGGCAATGTTTCTAAAGATTTTATAGAGATGAAAAAAATAGATGTATGGATTAGAATTGTTCTGATTTCTGTTTAGTCATGTTCATTTTTGTTAATAATAGTCTCTGTGGTGTTTTGGTTTTTGAAAAATATCCTCCTATTTGAAGACCATGGTCTTCTTGACAATTAGTTTTTTATTGCTTTAAAATTATTTTACTTATTCTGTCAGGTATGGTATGGCCTCCCTTTTCAACTTAACACAATTAACTTCTGTGCTACTTTGTCAGATCAAGTACAAAGAGATAGTGAATTCCATATAAGTTTTAACATGATCCTTGCTGATGAAGATAGAGCTCCATAAAAATTATGGCAGTTTTCTTTTCACATCTAATTGCTGTTTCCTTTCAAGTTTTACTTATGCATACATACATACACACATGCATACATACATATGTATATACTTCTCTGTATACATATACATACATACACATGCACATATATATGTATATGTGTGTGTGTGTGTGTGGTTATCTGATTCAAATTTTTCTTGCAGCAAACTATTTCCTCTTTTTTCTGTTTTAATGAGTCAGTGCTTCTATTCTTTATTTATCTTGCTTCATAACACTTTACAAAAGACATTGTGTAGACATCATTGCTCTCCTCAGTTATCTCATCTTTTCCCTAGCAAAGAACATGCATGGCACAGCGGAAAGAATCTTGCATGTAGTTAGAGGATACAAGTTTGAATAACATTTCTGCTCTTTACTCCTTCTGTGAACTTGAACAAGTCACTTAACCTCATGGGTTTCAGTTTCTACATCTGTGAAATGAAGACGCTGGGCTTGGGAACCTCTTGGCATATAAGCTGCAATTACTTTTATCATAGTCTGGTTTATTTTGTAAGCACTACCACACTAGATAATCAAGTGTCCCAATGAAATTATGTTTTTGTTTCCATAATCATACAACAAAATGAGCTCCTTTATTCGTCTTTCCAAGGAGAATCTTTGAGATCTTTATAGTCAGCTTCTACTTCTTCATGTCTCCTAGTTTCATTTATAGCGATGATGTCCATATGTATGTCACCCATTATGTCCAGTAAGTATATTTCTTCAATGGTTGCTGGAGAAAAATCACACAATCACAGTAACAACATTTAAATGGGTATTTGTAAGGGGCTCAAAGATAGTGTGATCCTTGCCCTCTGCCCCACTTTTTTCTTTCTTTTTTATTGTTAAAATAATTTTTTAAAATGACCTTTTTTAACTTTTATGTTACAGTCATTTCCTGCTATTTCTCCCTGACCCAGACTTGAATCATTTTCTATAGGAAAAATAGTTAACAGTAAACAAAGGGCCTGCAATTCACAATGTATATAACATATCCCATCCTTTCAGCTTCATTTTTTTAATCAAGTCTTCTGTAAGACTGAAATTTATTTCATATTCACATCTATTTCATAGGAGCTTTCTATATTTAGCTATGTTGTCATTCAGTTATGTGTGACTTTTTTTCTTGGCAAAGACACTGGAATGGCTTGCCATTTCCTTCTCCAGATCATTTTACAGATGAGAAAACTGAGGTAAACAGGGTTAAGTGACTTGCCCATTGTCTCACAGTTAGTAAGCCTCTGAGGCTGGATTTGAACTCAAGAAAACATCTTCCTGACCCCAGACCTGTCACTCTGTCCACTGTGCCACCTAGTTGCCATATTTAATCAAAATAGCAGCTGTGTCAAATTTGAACTTAGGAAGATGAGTTTTCTTGACTCCAAGCCTAGCCCCTGTATCCACTATACCACCTAGCTGCCCCACATATGCTTGTCTTTAACCAGCCAATCAGGCAGTAGATACCGTTCATTGTCATAACTCGTGCCAGTTAGTTCTTTGCTCACATAAACTTTGATAATCAAAGGTCAACTCCAAGTTCCTGTGTTGTTATTGCTACTACTGCTACTGCTGCTTGCTACTACTACTACTGTTACTACTAATACAACTCTATTGATACTACTATAACTACTACAGCTATTGCTGCTGATGCTTCTATTGTTACTATTACTACTGCTACACCAATACAACTCTTATTGCTTCTGCTTCTGCTACTGCTACTGCTACTACTGCTACTACCACTACTACTACTACCACTACTACTACTACTACTACTAGTACTACTACTACTATTAGTACTGTTATTGCTACTGCTAGTAGTTCTATCACTATTGCTACTGCTGCTGCTGCTACTACTACTACTACTACTACTACCAGTACTGTTATTGCTACTGCTAGTAGTTCTATCACTATTGCTACTACTATGACTACTACTACTACTACTACTACTAGTACTGTTATCACTACTGCTAGTAGTTCTATAACTATTGCTACTGCTACTACTAGTACAACTACTCAACTACTACTGTTGAATAGGCTATGGATCTGTAAAACTGCAGAGAATATTCACTATCACTGAATTATTTGTTCAATACATAGACAATAACTTATGTCAATCCACCAGGCTGACGAGAAAAGAGAGGAATGTGACTGACACTCCTATATTCTGGGCATGAGTTGATTTCTTTTCAAATCCCTTTTTTATACTTATCAAATGGATGACTCTGGTATGTCTATTAAACTTTCTGAGTCTCAGTTTCTTCATTTGTAAAACAGGAATAACCAGACCTGAAGTACCTCCATTTTTGGATTGTTTTCAGCCTCAAATGAGAAATAAAGTGCTTTATATTATTTAATATATATACATATACATAGATATAACATTATAATAACTATTATTATTGACAATTTTAACCAAATGCAAATTACTCAATTTACTTTTACTTTCTTGGACACAGTAACTGTAATATACTTTTTACCTTAGGCTATAATCTAGGGGCCTGGTATTGTATCTATTTTATAAAATCTAAATATGATACAATAGGGAAGGCAGCAACATAGACAGAGAGACAGTCAGTGAGTTAATATTATCTGAGTTTTTGCCCCTCTCTGACACCTCCTGGATGTGTGAACCTGGGTAACTTTACTTCGTTTAGTGTCTTAGTGCTTCCAGACAATGCTCTGGGTTTATAAACCATAGAGTAGTAATGGAACTACATTGTTATATGGAATTCCATAAGTTGGAGTTCTCAATAATGTTGATCATCAGGCCAGACCAAAAGTACAGCATGCAAAGACAATTGCTTCAGTTTTTCTACTAATAACAATAGCCAACATTTATATAAGTATTTACTCTGTGCCAATCATTCTAAGTGCTTTACAATGATTACCAAGTTTGTCCTCATAACACCTCTTTAAGGTAGGTCTTAGTAATTTGCTAACTTTACAGATGAGGAAATGGGGCAAACAGGGTTAAGTGTCTTGTCCAGGGTCATACAACTGGTAAATATTTGAGGCAGGATTTGAACTCATATCTTTCCTGACTCTGGGTGATCTATCCACTGTATCATCTAGATACCTCAAATTAATGATCATATCTAAAACATCTGCTAAGGTTAACATACATGTTTTTAAAGCCCAAATCAGTGATGCTCTCTTCTCATGTTACAAAAGACAATATTCTATCACCTATGTTGGAGGAGGGGATTAATTGTTTCATGAGTTTGTGACATTCAGAGAATCATAGTGCATATCCATGTTTTTTAATAAGAAAGCATTCTATGGGTGCAGAATCCATCATTTTGCCGACTGCCAGGTGGTAGAAAGCTCTAGGTTTGGGGACAGAGAGGAGCTTCAAAGATGTATACAGGCTGCTAGCTTTTAATAGCACACATTGGTATATTCATCCTCCAGCAATGATAGGAAACCTGACAATAAATGAGATACATGACTTTTTGAACGAACCTGTCGAAAAGGAATTTGTGTGTAGGCACACACATACATATATGTGTTTATACACACACATATATGTGTATGTGGGTATATATGTATATGTGTTTATGTGTGTGTATAATTTGCCCTTGTGCTCAGAGAAGATTGGAGAGAAACTCACACACTCATTTAGATCTTAGCGATAAAAAAAATGTAGCTGTTAGCCTTGAATCAATTTAGGATGAATCACATTCTCAACTGCTTTCATAAAATGTAAATTAGTTCACAAATTACCAAAACAATGAGGTATAACTATGAAGAGGGCACCCCAACCAAGGTTAAGCCTAAAGCTGCTTCTTGAAAACAAAAAGGAAAAGATCATGTGTATATATCTAGCTAATTCCTAAGCCTCCCTAGCTATCATCAGTTTATTATACAGTATGATACTTTTCACAAATATACACTTAAACAATTACAGACAGTGAGATACAAACAATGAATATCATTCTCCAGCCTCTCAGGATTGAGATCAGACCCAGGTAAAGGACATGTGTGAAGATGAGCAAGAAATGACCGTTCTCCCTACTTCTCTCTCCTTTATCCCTTTCTTCTTTTACCTCTCAGATCAAAAGCTAGTATTCTTCACTAAGGCTGAGGACCACAAATCAGCCTGGAGTAAGGGACAGAAAGTGAAGTGGGAGGTGGGGTGGATTACGGAATGGAGGCAGAGGGAAATGACCCAGAGGGAGGAGAGAAAGAACTCAGAGGAAATTGCTGAAGAGGCAGAGGAGAAAGCAGGATTGTGCAAAGAACTACATAACTCACCCCCAAACTTCAAGTAGGTGCTCATCTTTTTTGTTTTTATGTCACTGAAGGCTGTAAGAACTCTTGAAATTTGGTACTCTGGGGAAAATCTCCAATTCCTCTAGTTATAGTTCTGTTACCTCTCCTACTTTCCCTTTCTTCTTGACTCCTTTTTCTCTTTCCTGTCCCTCTGCTCCATTCTCATGTTCTGTCACCCCCATGTAAGGCCTTAAGGTGATATTTACACCCTTGAAACTCATTTACAGATTGAGTAAGACAGAGGATGTCTTGCATCTTGATTCCTAACCCTGAAATCCCTTTCCTGAGCAGCTCTTTATAATTTTATCAGTTGGAAGTTTCCAAAGAATAATTACCCCAGGGAACATTGAACTGCTAGTTTCAATTCAACCATTATCTGATAGAGCTGGTGCCTGATGCCCTAATCCCAGATTTCAACAGAAAATATGGAGTCAGCATTGTTAACCATGTGGAAGCAAAATCAGCATAGATAAACAATGATTCCAAATGCAAGGGAAAATGATGAAGTCTTTTAAAATCAATTAAAATATCTTAGCAATCACTAAAAAGATTTTTATGGAGGAATTAAGCAAAATCATATTTATCTATTCCATCTTTTCCTCCATTACTAAAGTCATTGCACTAATTTAGACAATCAGACATTCCAAGTTCTCCATCCCTCTTGGGATACTAAAATACTATTACTGAAAAAAGAGAAATATGTATAATTCACATATATCAAGAATCTTTTTTAGCTTTGCTTCACCCCTTCTCATAGAATTTATAATCCTTTGGCAATGATAGGATAAAAATGGTACCCATGAACAAAGAATGATGGTGGGGGGGGCAGGGTAGATGCAGTAATGGGGAATGCATAGAAATTTCATTCTGGGACCTTTGAGCCTTACCATTATGCAAATCATGGGATACCATAAATGATTTAGAATTCTAAGGAAAGTATTGTTCCCATGGGAATGGTCAACTGCCCCCTGAGTTCTTTAATCATCATGATGGTATGTTCTTGAACTCAATCAGAGTGAATGATTATTCAGTAAGTCTATACCATTTCACAACAAATTCCCTGCAATGCAAAAAACACCCTCACTGCCTCCAATGACCACATTTTAGCAACCCTATGCATTCTCAAATTATATGCAGGCAAGAAGCTCTTTATAAAGAAATTTATCATGAATTATATTTTAAAGATTGTAGAAGTTTGGAGTTGGTAATTTTGCTTTAATGAAGCTTCTTTACTACTTTCACTCTTTCTTATTAAAAAACAGGAGAACACAGTCCACAGCTTCCCTGCTATTGTCTCATGAAGGTATGTACAGGTGTGCCACCTTATACTTAACAAACTCAAATTAAGGAAATTCTTCATTTTTTCTGCCTGTTTGGACTTCATTCACATCTACAATAGCACAGTTCGAGAAGCTGGCATTTCTACGTCTGTATATCATGCCTCTCCACTAAAAGAACTTGGCTGATGGGTTGTTTGGGAGGTAAGGCCAAAGAGGTTGTGAAACAATTTTGTTGCTCATGTTGTGACACTGATAAAGCTACTATATCAACATAGAGGTAAAAAGAGAGATGGAGTCATGCTTTATTCATGCATCACATCTATACAATTTGAATTTACTATTCACAAAATAGCATTGTTCTTCAGTGGACAGGGAAAGCAAACATTTATGCTCATATATTTCACTAACAGCCAAGGAGAACTTTTAAATTGGTGACCATAGCTTTTAATATTAATAGAGTAATTGAATATTTAATAGCTGATTTTCAGGGGACAATTCCAATGAAAATGGTGCCAATCAGCTAGACTCAGGGAGATTTTTTTTAAATGGGAAAGTTTGGATTGCTATTTTATCCTGATGACTTCACCAAAGAAGGATTGTTTAGATTGAGCAATGAATTTTTTTTTTGATTCACAGAATTGATTGTTGTTGTTGTCATTAAAGTGATGACAAATAAATAGAAAAATAGCTGACATTTACTGTACGTAGCACTTTGAGGTTTGCAAAAGCCTTTAAATTTATTATCTTATTGAATCTTTATCACAAATCTATGAGGTGTTATTATCCCCATTAAAAAAAAAAAACAGGAAACTGTGGCACAGAAAGTTTATGTAATTTCCGGCAGAATATTCAAAAGGTGTGATGCAAAACCATGCACCTTATGATTCTACATGGTTTTGTTCAGTAGACAGCCTAGAGCCCACAACTTCACATTCTAGAATGACAGCCTTAGGAGCAAGTCCCCTCCTCATTTCATCCTGGATCTGGATAGAAAGTGACAAAGACCTGGAAGTGGGTAGTGAGTGATACAGTTGACAATTGGCACCTATTCCTGCATTCCACCTAAGCCTAGGCTTGTCTCTAGCTGATTTGTGATCTATAATTCTCTTCTTGACTTTGTTCACAGCCCCCAACTAGGCAAGAATGTTTCATGCACCTTTACCTAGATAGAACCCATTACCAATGCCTTCATACCTGTTTGTCTATATCCCTTTTCCAACTTGTGCTTGAAAGAAAAAAAATAAACAAACAACTCACTGATTTTTCCCCCTTAATTTCCTGATCTGAGATCAGTCTGATACACTTTTGTAATTGCTGCTATCTTGTTTGGTTAACCAACCCAAACAAGAACAGATGACAATAGCTTAGTAATCACACCTGCCAAATCTTTTAGTAACAGAAAAAAAAAATGTTTCAATTGATATTGACTTGAGCACATCCAAGACAATTAGGGGCTTTCTTAAGTGGTGCAGTAGATAGAACCTGTAACTGTGAAATGAGGATGAGGATAGTACCTACTTCGAAGGGTTGTTGTGAGGAGCAAATAAGATAATATTCACAAAGCAATTGGCTATCACATAGTAGATGCCTGCACTCTTTCTCTCTCCCTCTCATTTTTTTTTTCCATTTGCTTTCTTTGTGCCCTCATTAGTTCCCACTGGTTTAATTATCACATCTATGATGATGACATTTGTGTATATGCATACATACATATACACACATATGTGTATATATATACTCATATATATATGTATATATGTACACATACATATTTGCCAATTTGTCAGTTCAAATTGGATGTCCAAGGCATACTTAAACTCAAACTTCTTTAAAATTGAATGAATCATCCTCTTTCCACCCCTCACTTGTAAACCTGTCTCTTTTCCTAACTTCCCCCCTTATGTCAAAGATACCATCATTCTTCAAGTCTACCAGGCTCATAAACTTGGCATTATTATCAACACTTTATGCTCCTTGATCCCACATATTCAATTAGTAATTAGATGTTGCTGTTTTTGCCTCTTTTCATTCAACTCTTTCTCTCTACTCACAGCACTTCTACCTGAATTTAGGCCCTCAAACTTCATGCTTGGATTTTTGCAATAGCTTTTTACTGGTTTTCCTGACTCAAGACTCTCCCCACATCAGTTCATTCTCTACACTGTTACTAAAATGTTTTTTTTTTCCTTCAGTAAAGATATGAAGTACTCAGTATATTCTCATAGTTTCCTATTGCTTCTAACAGGACATATAAATTTTGTTTAGCCTCTAAATCCCTTCATAAAGCTTTCTCAACTTATCTATCCAGAATCACTGTATATTCTTTCCGTTCTCTACTCTGTGATCCAGTCATATTAGTCTCATTTCCCATATGACCCTCCATAGCCATATTCATAACTCTGTACTCAGTCCCATATGTGTGGAATGTTCTCTCACAACAGAAAATGTCTCTATTCTCGCAAGATATAGCTTAATCATCATCTTCCACATCAAGCCTTTTCTTATTCCTCTAACTACTAGTGCCCTTCCTTTCAAATTATCCAACATTAAATTATTTAGAGTTCATTTTTATTCATGCTCTTTTATTTATTCTGTATATGTTTATATAGGGGCAGCTAGGAGTCACAGCAGATAGAGCACCAGCCCTGGAGTCAGGAGAACCTGAGTTCAAATTTGATCTTACTTACTAGCCATGTGTCCCTGGGCAGGTCACTTAAAACTATTTGCCCCAGTTCCTTATCTATAAACTAAGCTGGAGAAGAAAATGGCAAACTGCTCTCATGTCATTGCCAAGAAAATCCCAAATGGGGTCATGTACAGTTGGACATGATTGAAATGACATAGCAACAACAACAAAATGTTTGTATGTGTTCTTCTTGTCTGCTCAGTTAAATTTTAACTTCCTGGTGAAGTGGGCTTGCCTCATTGATTTTATTTGTATCTCTATTTTCAAAAGCAAGAGTCTGGCAGCTGGTAGGTACTTAATAAATGCTAGTGGTTTAATTGATTGATATGAGACAAAGACCTTCAGAAAGTAAAAGAACAGGAAACAATATTACGTTTTGAGGCCCATGCAGGTATGTTGGGTAGGTGAGAGTTGTAATTAGCAATATTCCTGAAACAGAGAGGAAATGCTTACACTGTGACTCTTTGCTTAATCCAATTAAATGGAGATTTTCTTTGGATTAAGTAAGGATTTCAAAGATAACCCTTGCTGGCCATTAAGCATTTATTGTGCTCTAAATGTGTTTTTTTTTTTTTTCTGTTGAGGGTTGCCAAACAAAAGTGGAAATGAGTAACCATTACAACAATTTTGAAATTTATACCAGTAAATATTAAAATAAAAGTAGTATACTTGGCCATTTATTCAATTTGATCATTTCCATGTGTTCTGCAGGAAAATGGGATGCTGTTCAAAACTTTTGTAGCATATTTATTATTTCTGGATAGATTTTCATATATTTTCTATCTAAAAAGCTGTTATTTATTTTTTAATGATTTGGTTGCTTCAGCAATGAAATCCATTCTTGTTCCATATGAACAGTTTTAATATTTTCGGATGGTTTGGTTTTATGCCTTTACCTAAAAATATTGATACTTTTGGGTCCCTGAATTTATTTCTGGACATTATTTCTTAGTTTCATAATATTTAATGATTCTAGACCTAATCTCATTGAGTTGGACATATACTGCTTACATCTATTTGAGGTAGAATTGCTCAGGAAACAATAAAAGCCCCTCCCCCATCTTTTTAAAAAAATATCCAAAGGATGATTCAGAACTAACCCAAGCTAGTTTTTTGACTTCAGAATCATACCAAAATTGTGTTTATTATGCAGCCTCTGATTAGAACCTATCTCCCTTTCCACTTTTTCTCCTAACTGCAAGTGTTGCCCAGAAATCAGTTCCTGTCTAACAAGATAACCTCCCCTAAAATATATTTTCATATATTGACCCAAAATATTGCAGAATCCTTATGGCTCTGAATTTTACTACCATCAATCAATGAGAGAATACAAATGGTAACAAACTCAGAGCATATAAATTATGCTATTATAGAGATAAATCATTATTCAACTGAAAACCATGGACTAAAATGATAATGCCATAATGAATCTGCTACAAATGAATCAATAAACATTTATTAAGCTCCTGCTCTGGAGCTAGGTGGCACAACAGATAGAGTGCTGGGCCTGGAGTCAGAATGTTCCTCTTGCTGAGTTCAAATCTGGCCTCAAACAGTTTCTAGCTATGTGATCATGGGCAAGTCTTTTAACCCTATTTGCCTCAGTTTCCTCATCTGTAAAATGAGCTGGAGAAGGAAATGGCAAACTACTTAAAATGGGTTTATGAATAGTCAGACATATCTGAAATAACTGAATGACAAGCTCCTATTATGTGTAAGGCACCTTACTAAGTGCTAGGGATACAGAAAGAGTCAAAAGACAGTCCCTGCACTCACAGAGTTTATAATCTATTAGAGATAATCAATAGATAAACATTTATTAAGCATCTGCTATGTTCCAGGCACTGTTCTACATGGTAGTGATAGAGAAAGAGGCAAAAGACAGTCTTTGCCTTCAAGTAGCTTACACTCTAATAAGGGACACAACATGGAAACAAATAAATACAAATCAAGCTATGAATAATAATAAACAGAAGGAAAATACTAGAATTAAGAAGGCTTGGGGGAGGCTTCAAGTAAAAGACACGATTTTAGTTGGAACCTAAAGGGAGCTAGTAAAGTTAGTACATGTTGCTGAGAAGGGAGAATATTTCAGAAATATAAGGCATCCAGAGGGATGGGTTGTCTTTTTTTTTGTGGAACAACCAGGAGGCCAGTGTCACCAAAAGGAATAGTATACACTAGATAGTGGGGAGTAAGGTATAAGGAGACTAGAAAGGTTGGGGGTTGGGGATAGCTTGCGAAGGGCTTTGAATGCTAAATAAAGAACATTTTGTATTGTACCATGTATGAAGGCAATTAGTTTTATCAACACATTTATTATTCCTTGTTACTTTATTTTTTTCTGTTTATTGGTCTTTATTTTAGGATAGAATCATTCCAGAACACAGAAAAATACAGTGTGATGGCTGTGCAAATACAATATATAATCTTATTAGATTTTTAAATAGATTGAATGGTAAATTATTTCCCATTATTTAAAATCCAATTAAAATGTCCACTCTTCTTTAAAGCTATCCCCATTTTCCGCTTCTGCATCTGGTAATGGTTTTTCAATATTCTTTATTACTTTAAAAAAATTATCTGCTATAGGTTCCATTGCTAGATCAAATAGCTGTAGTGGTAAGAGAATAAATTGACTGGAGTCACTGATCATGAACTAGAGGTAAAGGTTTTTGAGAAAGTTTACATACTTTAAGAAGGAGAGATATGAATAATTTAAGGGTATCATAGGAAAATGAAGAAAGACTATATTGAGAAGGATAATTAAAACCACCAAGAGAAGATACTGATATGACTACATCCTGAATATTTATCAAAGACAATCTTTTTTTCCTTACATGACTTTTAATTTAGTTTGTATACTTTTTAAGAATAGGGCCTTATCTTTTATCTGTTTTAAATTTTATTTTTATCTCTCTAAGAAAGGTTAGATGGATACATTGTAGAGAGTAGACACTAGAGACAGGAAGACCTACCTCTGCTACATATTGGTAGATGACTGTATGAGTCACTTAATTTCTCAGTTCTGCCAAGCAGCATCCATTTCTCTAAGGCCATGAATTACAGAAAATTAACAATTTTCTTTGCTGGAGAAAGTTCTTCATTGTAAGGTTCCCGCACTAATGAAAACATAGCACTTATTTTTTTAAAAAAATACTGCCAAAGAGTTTGCATTCAGCAAATACTTAAGAAACATTCATTGAATGACATGAATGGATGAGATATGATAACCACGAGGTTACTTGTATAAATGAAGACTCAGGTAATATAAAACAGTTTGACTCTACTTAGCTGGGTCAAAAGTGTGGCCCTTCACCTTTCAATAGGGAAAGCTGTGTCTAGGAGTCAGGGATGTTGCCCTAAGCTAGAAAGACTGTATAGAACTTGGATTTAAAGGATCCTTGTGCTAGGAAATAAAATCTCTCCTAGAAATAGGGTTACCTTGCACACAACAGTGTAACAGCAGTTGCTCAGAAATGTTCCCAAGAATGTTTCCTTAACCCTTGTGTCCCACTTCAGGAAGTTTGTGTAGCATCTGAAAGGGCCCTGTGTGTCAATCAGAATGAAGATAAATCACATGTGGACAATGGAGTGTGGTCAGCAATCTAATATCATAGGTGATGAATAAAGATGATTTAAATTGGATTTTATTCTTTTGCGACCAAAGGATTTTTATTTTAATAGAATCAGATAAAAATCTTTATTTATGAGCTTGAGAAACAAACATTTTGCAAAATAATTTGTTTTCTTTAAGTACAATAGTACAGGCCATGTTCTATGATATAGGAATTGCTTTGCATGTGGATTCTATCAAATATTCTAGTAATACAATAATAATATCTTATGTACTATTTAAGAATAATTAAATGCTTCTGGGGCTATATACCAAAGAGATAAGACAAGTCAGAAAGGGACCCGTATGTACAAAAGTATTTATAGCAGCTCTTTTTGTGGTGGCAAAGAACTGGAAATCAAGAGGATGCCCATCAATTGGGGAATGGATAAACAAATGGTAGAATATCAATATTATGGAATACTACTGTGCTATAAGAAATGAGGAACAGATGGACTTCATTACAATCTGCAATGACTTATATGAACTGATATTGAGTGAGGTGAGCAGAACCAGGAGATCAATGTACATGATTACAGACACACAGTATCTGTAAGGACTAACTTTGATAGACTTGACTCCTCTCATCAAGGCAAGGTTCAAAAACAGCCTCAAAAGACTTGTGATGGAAAAAGCTATGCACATCGAGAGAAAGAATTATGGAGTCTGAATGCAGATGGTTGCTCTCTTTTGTTTCCTTCTTTTCTGGTTTTGTTTCTCCTTTCTCATGATTGATTCCATTGGTTAGAATTCTTCTTTACAACTGGACTATTGTGTAAATAAGTTCAATGTGAAGGTAAATATAGATACTACATTGGATTACATGCTGTATTGGGGGAGAGGGGGGAGGAGAGGGAGGGAGAGAAATTTTAGAACCCCAAAACTTGTGCAACCGAATGTTGTAAACTAAAACTAAAAATAATAATAAAAATACTTTAGAAATACCCTCTGATTAATCCTTACATTGTTATTTTAAGAATTAATTTGATGCATTCTTATACAATTATTATCTAGAACTGAATTTACATGCTCTTCATAAAGAAAAGACCTCTAATGCCCTCTAGTATAGCAGACAATCATGACATTACAATGTGCATACCCATAGTTCAGAATTCATTATTGTTTCTACTCACATTTGTTTACTCAAGGGTCCCTCAGTTTCCTTAAACAATCCTTTCAATGACTCAGCTCTTTCAAACCTTACTACTTGGGTATTAGTGAGGTCAAGTGACTGGTTCATATTCACACAGTAAGTATTGATCCGAGGCAGGATTTGAACGTAGGTTTTACTAATTGCAAGAGTAACATTCAATTCATTACACCATCCACTGGCTTTAGGTTTTATTCTTTTCCTTGGGACAAATAAATCCAGCCATTGTCAATATTTGCTCTCATGTGTTATGTCCTTCCTCTTCCCTTCCCTTTTACTGTAATTTTTCATCTCCTCTCAATTGCTTTCCAACAGTTAACGCTGTATTTTATTTTTTCCTATCACATCATACAGAGGTTGTCAGGAAGGTCCTGTATTTCCTGACCTCGAGCCTCGGGCAGGCTAATCAGAATATGAAAAATGGCTATGGGCAGCTGAATTTCTTGCCTTTTCCAGAAGAGAGCATATTATGATAAAGCTGCAGAGCTTTATCATATTATTACCTCCTGGGGCTTTGCATGGATAGAAGGCTATTTACAACTCTTGTGCAGACACATCACTGCCATGCTATCCTGCAGTGTCCAGGCTGACCTCCTAAGGGACTAGATCCCTGTGGAAAGAGCTATAACTATGAGTGTTCATGCCTGGGGCAAAGATCACGAACTATTAGAGGATAAGCAGAATGAAAAGGATATCCAGTTAAGGAGGGAAAAGGAGCAGGGGGAGCATGAGCAGAGTTGGCACTGCCCTATGGATAGAAGTACAGATATTAGAACCTCAGCCTCTGTCAGTGGAAATTCTAGTTTACCAGGCTTACACAGCATCTGGCCGGCAGGCCTCTTTCTGCCTGCCAAATGATTTCAGGTGGCCTGCAAAAAAAGTAGTGTTGGCCCTTCAAAATCTTCTGTTTGTCACATGATTCCCAGCAACCAACCACTGTTAGTCTGTCTTTAGTCTAACCTATCTGGCCCAAACAATCTTAGCCTATTTTAATTTTGGCCCCTGCATACTGCCATGTTGTGCAGGTCTGTAGTATAATTTGACACTGCTAATGGGAAAGCATTTAGGCAGACAGCTAACAGTCAAAATTAAATTTGGAATCCGCTAGTTTTAAAATTTTAACTAATTAATTTTGGTCACCTGATGTTATGTTACATTTTTTTATTTTTTTTCATTTTACAATTTATTGAGCATATAATGTATGTGAGATGAAGAGCTCTAGAGTATAGTCAGTAGAGATCTGGCTTCCAAATCTGGAAGACCTAGGTTCAATACTTACCTTTAACACATGATGTTTGTGTGGCCCTGTGCAAGTCACATTTAACCTCTTAATTATCTAGGCAACTTTCTAAGACTATAAATTGCTGGGTAGGTGATAATCTACATTAGTGAATAGAATTCCCTTGCTACAGTGGTCCCTGTATCAATGAAATCACAGGTGCAGTTAAAAAATGGAAAAAAGAGGTATGGAGTCAAGATGGCAGATTAAAAGCAGAGACTTGTTGAGCTCTCCCACCAAACCCCTCCAATTACCTGTAAAAAAATGGTTCTAAAAATTCTAGAACAGTACAATCCACAAAACGACAGAGTGAAACAAACTTCTAGCCCAAGGCAACCTCAAAGGTTGACAGGAAATGTCTGTTGCAGCAGTCTGAGAGAAGAGCACAGTTGAGCACGAGCCATATTTCCATAGACCAGGGCCTAGAAAACCTGGAGCAGGGTCCAGGGCACTGAATCATTGGCAGCTGTGGCACTTTCCATACTTAAGAGCCTAGAAATTTTAAAGACAACTTAGAAGGTCAGTAGGAAAGGTCTAACAGATCTGGGTGAGAGAGGAGCCTGGTCTGGGACCCAGCCTCAGAGCAGCAACAGTGGCTGATTCCAGAGCTCTTGGCTCACAAACAGTGTGTGGATCAAGCAGCTGATGAGAAGGGGATTGCAGGGATCTCTTTCCTGGTGTTGAGGCAGGATCCTCTTGCTTTGCCTTTGCTTCAATCTGGGTCAAACCCCTGGGTGGTCATCCTAGGGCAAGGAGGAGTGCTAGCATGGTGGAGCTTGTGGTGGTGGTGGAGGAAGAATCCTCCTCAGAGTTCCAAGGCAGAAAATGGTACTTGTTATCACTCACAGATCTGAGCAAAGGCCAGGAAAAGAGTAAACCCCTCTTCTTTGAACTTACCACCTTAGAAGAACTGAAAATTTACAGGTTCCTAAAAATATCTCTGAAAGCAGCTGCATGAAACCCCTGAAGCTCGGACAGTACATCCTCTACACTGGAAGCAGAGTCCTACCTTAACAAAAAGCTAGAAAGTCAAGTAACTGACTGGGAAAGGTAGCAAACAATGGAAAAATCAGATTATAGACTCTTACCTTGGTGACAACCTGAGGAACACAGCAAAGTCAAATCTCCTACATCCAAAGCCTACAAAATATATGATTTGGTCACAGACCATGAAAGAACTCAAAAAGGATTTTGAAAATCAAGTAAGAGAGGTAGAGGAATAATTAGGAAGAGAAATAAGAATGCTGCAAGAACACCATGAAAAACAAGTCAACACCTTGACAAAGGATATCCCAAAAATGCTGAAGAAAATAGCACCTTAAAAAATAGACTAATCCAAATGGTAAAAGAGATCCAAAAAGCCAATGAGGAGAAGAATGCCCTAAAAAGCAGAATTGGCCAAATGTTTCAAAAAGGAGATCCAAAAGCTCACTGAAGAAAATAATTCCTTAAAAACTAGAATGGAGCAAATGGAAGCTAATGACTTAAATTACAAAACAAAACCAGAAGGATGAAAAAAATGGAAGACAATGTTAAATATATCATTTGAAAAACTACTGACCTGGAAAATAGATCCACAGAGGATATTTAAAAATTATTCAACTACCCTACCTCAAAGCTGTGATGCAAAAAAATGCTTAGATAACATCATCATTCAAGAAATTATCAAGGAAAACTGCCCTGATATTCTAGAATCACAGTGTAAAATAGAAATTGAAAGAATGTACTGATCACCTCCTGAAAGATGTTCCCAAAAAGGAAAACTTCTAGGAATATTGGAACCAAATTCCATAATTTGCACATCAAGGAAATATTATTGCAAGCAGACAGAAAGAAACAATTCAAGTATTATGGAAACACAACCAGGATAACACAAGATTTAGCAGCTTCTACATTAAGAAATTGGAGGGAGGTCAAAGGAGCTAGGATTAAAAGAAAGAGCTAGAATTAAAACCAAGACTCCCTTACCCAGAAAAACTGAGTATAATTCTTCAAGGGAAAAATTGGCATTCAGTGAAATAGAGGACTTTCAAGCATTCTTGTTGAAAAGACCAGAGCTGAATAGAAAATTTTACTTTCAAATATAGGAATCAAGAGAAGCATGAAAAGGTAAACAGGAAAGAGAAACTATAAGGGATTTATTAAAGTTAAACTGTTTATATTGCTACTTGGAAAGATGATATTTGTAACTCATGAGACCTTTTTGAGTATTGGGGTAGTTGCAGGGAATATATGTGTGTCTGTGTGTATGTATATGTGTGTGTATATATGTATATATGTATGTATATGTATATGTGTATACATATATATATATATATATATATATATATACATATATATATACATGAGAGAGAGAGAGACAGAGAGAGAGGGAGAGAGAGAGAGAGAGAGAGAGAGAGAGAGAGAGAGAGAGAGAGACAGAGACAGAGAGAGTGCGAGAGCACAGGGTGAGTTGAAAATGAAGGGATGATATCTAAAAATAAAATTAAGGGCTGAAGGAGGAATGTACTGGAAGAAGGAGAAAGGGAAACATAGAATGGGACAAATTATCTCACATAAAAGTGGCAAAAAAGCTTTTTACAATGGAGGGGAAGGGGGGAGGTGAGAGGGAATAAGTAAACCTTACTCTCATTGGATTTGGCTTAAGGAGGGAATAACATACACAATCAATTGGGCATGAACATCCATGTTACCCTACATGAAAGTAGGGTGGAAAGAGATAAGAAGTGGGGGTATTATAGAAGGGAGGGCAAAAGAGAAGAGGGGGTAATAAGAAGCAAACACTTTTGAGCAGGGACAGGGTCAAAAGAGAGAATAGAATAAATGGAGGGCAGGATAGGATTGAGGGAAATGTAGTTAGTCTTTCACAACATCACTGTTATGGAAGTGTTTTGAATGACTACACACATATAACCTATATTGAATTGCTTGCCTTCTCAATGAGGGTGGGTGGGGTGGGAGGAAGGGAGAGAATCTGGAACTCAAAGTTTTAAAAAACAATGTAAAAAATTGTTTTTACATGCAACTGGGAAATAAGATATACAGGCAATGGGGTATAGAAATTTATCTTGCTATATAGGAAAATAGAAGGGAAAGGGATAAGAGAAGTGGGGGCAGTGAGAGAATCAAGGGCAGATTGGGGGAAGGGTAATCAGAATGCATGCCATCCTGGGGTGTGGAGAGAGGAGAGATGGAGAGAAATGTTGGAACTCAAAATTTTGTGGAAGTGAATGTTGAAAACTAAAAAATAATTAATAAAAGGAAAAAAATAAACCAAAAAAAACAGACATTGGACATACAAGAAAAAAAACCTGATTTTCCCTACCCAGAAACTGTCATCCTCATGGAGATCAACCAATATGTACACAGATAATGTAATGAATGCAATGTTATCAGGAGCCACAAACAACTGGATAGTGTACAAAGGAAGTTTGACATGTTGAATGTGAGATAAAATATATGCTATTCATGGAGTCAGAGGTGAGCAATAGGCAACTAGAGATGGGGGACTATTGTTCAGTAGAGAAACTAAAGTTGAATATGTGAATTGGAGAATCATCTGCAAAAAGATGGTAATTTTACTCATGGCAGCTGATGAGATAAATAAAAGAAACAAAAGCCAAAAATGGGTACAGGAAGAAAAGAAGAGCCAGGACAGAACCTTGGGACGCTCCAAGTTCAGGAATGTAGTATAAATAAAAATCCAGAAAAGGACATTTAAAAATATCAGTCATATAGAAAATAATAAAACCAGTAAAAACAGTTTCATTAAGTCTCAGTAAGGAAATAGCATTCCAGAAGAGGGGATGTCAGATTCAATAAGGATAGGGACTGAGCAAAAGTGTTTCATTTGGCTTTCTCACTTGACCTTCAAGAAACCACCTAAGCAGGTGATAGTAATCCTCACACACACACAAAACAAACAAAAAAAGAATAGGCAGTGAGATATAATGGATAGTATATTGAACTTCTACTCAGGAAGATGAAAGTATAAGTCCTGCCTAGTTTAGTTACGAGTTGTGTGGTCCTCAGAAAACCACTGATGTTTTCTTAGTCTCTGATTCCTCTTCTGTAGATTGATAATGACTATATCAATTACCTCGCAGAGTTGTCATGAAGGTCAAATGAAAGAATATATGTAGATTGCTTTACAAACATTAAATCCCAGGAAACTTCCCTCTTTCTCTATCTCTACCAGAGGCTAGTTTACGAGGTCACAGACTACACAGGTCTGTAGGTGAATCTATGAGCATAGACACTTCCATGCTCTGTGAATCACTTGTGAGAAACATTCTTAAAATATTTGACAAAACTGTACTATTCAAATGGTATAGGGGTGGGGGTGAAGGTATCTTTTTCTTCCTTTCTTTGCGGGGTGGGGGTAGGGCTGTTAAATGGCTATCTGCATGCCTAATTTTTCTTCATATTGGTACTGTTCACTTAGGATCCAAAAATGCCAAACAAACCTTGCCCAGTGGCTTTCATCAGATACAATTTCAGTAGTCAGGATAAAAAGGACAGTTTCTATTTGATTCATTATAAAGCAAGGAGAAAGCTGAAGAAGGCTCTCTCTCTCTCTGTCTTTCTGTCTGTCTCTCTGATTTCTCTCTCTGTCTCTCTCTCTCTCACTCCTCTCTGTATCTGTCTCTTTCTCTCTGTTTCTCTCTCTCTCTGTCTCTGTCTGTCTGTTCTCTCTCTCTCTCTCTCTCTCTCTCTCTCTCTCTCCCTCTCTCTCTTTCTCTCTCTCTGTTGAGGTGTGAGTGAAGCTGGTGGTGATCTGGGTAAAACTGATTTGAGAATGTTTACATATGAAAAAAAAATTACATTTTATGAGAACTAATTCTAAGAGCAATCCCTCAGCAGATAGGAAGGATCATTTGTGCCACCAATTTTAGTGTCAATATAGAGGAGGACAGTTTCCAAGCAAGCATTTGTGATTTTTTACACACCCACACACTCACACATGTGCACACATGTGCACACACACACACATATGCATATATATGTATATTTTTATTGACCCCCTCCTTTTTTTAACAGTGGTAACCTCATCTTTTGTGGCAGGCAGCTAATTTCCACTACCCCTTGTCCCATGGTACCAAGACTGCTTTGCAAGGAGAAAGGAAGAGGGAGTGTTTCGTAACTGTTTTCAAAGAAAATTCAATTATTATAAAATAGGAGTGAGTTGCCCTAAAATGTGATTACAATGAAGATTTTTCCTCCAGATGGGATGGCTAAGAGGGGAAAAATGCGAAAAGAAAAAAAAACCAGAATGATGGTTTTCCGTCATGGTTTGAGAGCACAGAATAAACTGGTTAAAATGCATGATTGATCCCAGGGTATCAGTAGAAGCGCTTAGCAAAAGGGCTGAGGGCTAAAGTGCCTATAAAGCATTCCCTAGTAAAGGCAATGATAGCTATAGTAAAATAAAATCGGCTGGTAGCCAAGGTGAAGATTTACAGCAACTTCTCAAACAATATAATAGCAAAAAGAGTGGGAAGGGCTTCCCCCCACCTTTTCTAAAGGATACTCCAACAGCCTACAATTCTTCCTTATGTTATTTTGAGAATAAATCTTTTCCAGTTCTTATATGTACCACTTCCTCATTATAAGTGTGTAGCATTATAACTTGAGATAATCAAGAACCCTGAAGGCATAACACTTTTCAAAGTTTTCAGATCAGCTTTGTGAATGTATAGTCCTCTTAAATGTCATTCATGCCGCATTTCCATTGGGACATCAATTATTTACATGGTGCTTGTTATGCTAGTGTGTTTTGCAGAGAAAGAATGATTTTTTGGAGGGGGCAGGTTGCAATGGGAGGCAATAAACAGGAAAAAAAGTATTCTCTGAAAGAATATGGCAAAGCATGGAGTAAAGAGTAAAGAAAATGGGAAAGACGACTTTGACTTATCCAGATAGGTAGTTCTAGTTTGGGATTACAGAATAAAAGATCATTTTGAGTTGGAGAGGACCACAATAATCGTGTGTGTGTGTGTGTGTGTGTGTGTGTGTGTGTGTGTAAGCACTCAGCATAGGGTCTGGAATATAGTAGGTGCTATATAAATGCTTGTTGTTGTTGTTATCTATCAACTAATCACTAATCAATCAATACATTTGTGCAGAGGAAGAAAACAAGTTCCTGCAGAGATTAAGTGGAACAGCCAATAACACAGAATGGGTTAATAATGACACTTAGAACTTGAACCTAGGCCTTCTACCTGGCCGCTGCTATAATTCGGATACACAAAACCCAGCGCTAATACTGATGAAAAATAGATTGTAACTCTCAAGACCCTCTCAGCTTTGTCTATCACCTTGTAAAAGCTATCAAAATTCCATTATAAGCTTTGTATCTTTCAGGCCTTTCTGCTTGTTGTCTTTAAATATTTAACATTGAATATAAATATTTGAGTATTTAATATAGGTAGCTGATCTCTGAAAAATGCCTGATAGTATCACTATCACCAGGTGTCTTCATTTTATGCTTTGTATGATGCAGCCAATTTAACAATGTACAAGACTTTCCAATTTTAGAGTTCCTTAGGGTAGTCAGGCTAAGAATTAGACAGATGCCAAAAGTGTTCATGAAGAAAAAATGTCATCCTGACATATTACACTAAATGCCTCAACTTATGGGTAATTACATTCCTTTATCGTTCTTCTGATTTGGCAAGGTTTTACTTAGGTTTGTCAGGGTGCCACAGGCTACTTTAAGTGTAGCGAGGATGGCCTGTAAAAGGGGCGTGGAGTACAAGGTAGGTGGAACTGAAATGAGATAGTTGAGGGCTAAGTCAAATTCAATGTCACTCCTGATCATGTAGCCCAGAAATAGCAGTATTGATCTAGGTTGAACAAAGGTAGCCAAGGTCTAGGTATCCAGGGAATTCTGCTGGGATCAAGCAAAGTTTACATTTCAGGCTTACAGGACCTACTTGTTTAGGAAAACATAAAAAGGACAAATGCTTTATTTGTACCTGTGCATTATTTATTTATACTATTACATACCTGCACATATCATGGCTAAGAGAGCTTCTGTACTTTTAGGCAAACTTCCCTTAGCAAGCTAGTGAGTTAAATATGATACTTCTTTGAATTTTTTTTCTTATACATCATTTTTCTCTCAATAGATAAACCATAGATTGATGTATTTTTTAATTCACTTGGCTATCTATAAATATATTAAAAGTGATTATTACCAGAAATAGGGAGTTATTTTTTTAAAATGTTAACACACTCTTCTAGACTAGCAGAAAAAAATAGATGAGACAATTGCCAGATATTCAATTTTTCTAGATTTGAAAATATTGTATTCAAATTAATTCACATATGCTTGTTTTACTGCCAGAGGTTTGCTTTTTAACATTTTATTTCCTGCTTTCTGCCTGTTAAGATATTTTGAAGGAAGGGAACATGCTTAGATTGAAGAAAACTCAGGGAAAATGATAGCTATCTTCAGGAATTTTAAGAGTTGTCAATGTTGAGGAGAGATTAGGCTTGTTCTATTCAGCTCCAGAGGGAAGGACCATGAGCAGTATGTAGAATTTGTGGAAAGGCTCATTTAGATGGTGTCAGAAAAAATCTTCCTTAACAATTAGAACTACACAAAACTGAACTTGACTGCCTCAAGACGTGCTGTGTGGGTCCTGCAATCATTGAAACTCTTCAGGAAAGGCTGGATTACTACTAATAAGGTATGTTAAATTGGGTTTATTTGATTTATGAGATGGACTTAGTAGCCACTGAGATTTCTTCCAACTCTAAATCTCTGATTTTATGATCCTTAAACTTCCTTTCTTTACACAATTATCCACAATGGATAGTGGTATAAACAAGTAAAATTATAATAAATAGAAAACAGAGATAGATATATAAATAAGTATATGCATATTATATGGTTACAAAATGTATCTTAATTCAAGATTTTAATACTACTCACAAAATTCACTTCTCTAATAGCTAGTTAAAAAAAAAACAGCGGGACCTTCATGGTTCTGATCTAATCAAAAACAAAGCTTTAAGAAGAACATCAAATTAGAAGCAATAGGACAACTGAAACTTCAGAGGATTCAGGTTAAAAATGCCCCCAAGCTATTTCTATATTTAAACAGTGTGCCTGACATAAACATCATTAAAGACAAGCAAAAAGGTTACTGTTATGTTGATAGATGTAAGACATCCAAATATAAACTATTTAAACATCACAGAAGTCAGAGTTTGTAAACCCTTCCAAATTACATATTTAAGATATAAATATTGTGTGTGTGTGTGTGTGTGTGTGTGTGCTCTTCAAAAATAGGCTGAGAATCAACTGTATGGCATAATTTGTTGGTGATAGAATATGATTAAACCTATCTGGACAAATGTAAAGTCAGTTTCCAGTCATGTGATTAATTTCAGCTATAAGTAGTAGTCCACTGCTTTCATTTATTATGCTTATGTACCACAGAGAGAAAACTATGAAATGTTGGCAACTGTACTAGTCTCTTCTTAGAACATTTTTGGCCCTCTGGGTACCCTCAGGCATTTCTGGAACATAGAGAAGAAAGAACCTAGCATCTATGTATTTGGTGAAAATTTACCTCACGTCAGCAGAGGGACTATGGATTTTGGTAAATTACCGTAGGGATAAGGAAAGAATATTTTGATGAATTTTGGGGAAAAAGTGACAATATTTGGTGGCATCTTTAACGTGGTAACAAATTAGAGAAAGAGCAAAATAAGAACTTATTTTCACATTCATTATATTATTTAAGAAAGTCTTAAGATTTTTATTTTCTATTTTTTTACCATCAAAGGTACTTCTTTTAATAGGAATAAAGCATACTCTTATAAAAATCAAGAATATATTTTTCTGGTGAAAATTTAGCTCATAGAATTCTAGCAAATAAGACTTCTAGATAATCTCGTTTTTATCATTTTTTTTTCTCACGCAGAATTCAGAGGTAGTTTGAAAACAGGTCAGTACACTTAGTGTGCATCCTTTTCATTTAAA
Source organism: Trichosurus vulpecula (assembly GCF_011100635.1). Classification (NCBI taxonomy): domain Eukaryota; kingdom Metazoa; phylum Chordata; class Mammalia; order Diprotodontia; family Phalangeridae; genus Trichosurus; species Trichosurus vulpecula. The sequence goes on along the minus strand of NC_050575.1, from coordinate 222,037,224 downwards.
AAATATTCCCCTTTTCTATTTGCTTTTAATTTAGCATAACTTTCCTATTCCATTCCTTAATGTCTCCTTGGAAATAGAATGATTCAAGAAGTGCTTTGTAGAATATTTTATAAAAATTTATCGATAAGTTCTTGCCTAACAAAACATAAAAATGCAAAACCAAGCAGATATACATAGAACTACCTATAGATTCATTTGCTTTTAGTTCCAGCATGAGATAGATTAATAAAATGACATGGCTTTGGGGAATTTTATTTTCTCTACTGTGCCTTCTGGCTTCATGATTGGCTGTCTGCTCTCTACCAAAATTAAGGAAGAAGAAGGTGAAGGACGAGGAAGAGAATGAGGAGGTGCAGAAGAATAAGACCTTACTGGAGCACAGTTTCAATGAATCATAGAATTTTAAGAGCTGAAAGAGACAAAAACATCATATATTCTATTTTTATTATATTAGATTGAGGAAACTGGCATCTGGAGAGTTGAAAAGCTATGCCCAATGTCACACAGCTATTGATAGTGTTAGTACTAGAGGTCATATTTCCTGATATCCAGTTCATTGGGTTTTTTCCTTCCTTTTCTTCTTTCCTTCCTTCCTTCCTTCCTTCCTTCCTTCCTTCCTTCCTTCCTTCCTTCCTTCCTTCCTTCCTTCCTTCCTTTCTCTTTCACACTAATGTACTGCTTTTTGTAGATTACTAAAATTTGACTAATTGAATAAATGAGTAGTTACTAAAATCGATTGCCTTCTTCATCCCCACCTCTAGAAATGATCCCCAAAACAACCATCACATTTGCATTCAAATAAAGAAGTCAATGCAGAAACTCATAGGATAGGCAAACATTTTGTTAGACATAGGTGCATGCAAGAGCCATCTTTGAGTATGATACCTCAGATTAATGATGTGTTATGCACCTGGTAGATTTTTCAGAGTTCCATAGATGTACTACATTCTCAATTTTTGATTCCTTCTGGATCAGGTAGTCATTACAAGTGACTTACAGTGAATTAGAATTGCTCAGCTATTGATTCTAGGGAGTTACAATTGGACTAATAGAGATATAACCTCAACACTGAGATCCCTTAGTTTTTTGACTTCTGCAACTTACCGACTGATCTTTTGTCTTAGACCACTGAGTGTCTTTACTTCTGCAAGTAGCATGGTGGGGAATAAAGTGAGAGGTAGGAAGAAGCTAGATTGTGAAGGCCATGTACCACTAAATAGAGGATTTTGTATTTGATCTATCTTGGAGACAATAAGGAGCCAAGAGATTTTATTGAGTAGGAGAAAGGCATGTAACAGACCAACCTCCATATCACCTCTGCACCAAAAGGAAAAAAAAAATCAAAAGTGTGGTATGATTTTTTGTGGTACTGAAAATAGATCATAGAGAAAACTGAATTTCTTCTTATTTGCTCAGGTGATAATGGGGGGCTAGCTGGCAAGTGCAGATGAATACTAAATAATGATTATAGATGAATACATATGTGTGTATGTATTTGAATTTATTATTTTGCAACATGTTTTTCTTTCTTCTTTCTAGAATGTAAGCTCCTTGAGAGCAAGCATTTGTTTTTGCAGGAGTTGGAGGGAGGAAGAGGGAGGCATTGTTTCTCCAGTTCCTAGCCCAGTGAATATCATGAGGCACAGAGAATACAATGAGGAACTTAATAATGCTTGTTGATGATGTTGACTCTTTATAAGAGAAGTAGATGAGAAGTGCCCTCGACCTGGGGCAGCTAGGTGGCACAGTGAGTAAAGCACTGGCCCTGGAGTCAGGAGGACCTGAGTTCAAATTTGACCTCAGATACTTGATACACTAGCTGTGTGACCTTGGGCAAGTCATTTAACCCCAATTCCCTGCCATCCCCCCTCTCAAAAAAAAAATTAAAAAAAGAAGTGCCCCCAACCTGATTATTCCAATCCACCAAGATGTTACCCTTCTCTGAACTATATGTATCAAGGACTGGTTAGAGACGTTAAGAGTATACGAGGAAAAAAACAGATCACACCTATATTCAAATTCATTATATTAAATACCCCCCTTGTCAGCCAATACATTTCTCTGAAGGATGATTTATTTTACAAAACATCTTATGTTATATAGTAAAATTCTAATAAATACTGTATGTGGGGGTGGGTGATTAGAAGAATTATGGTTACTTGAGTACCCCAATACAATTTATAGATTGACTTGCCTAAAAATTTAAGAGACTCTTTTGTAGATTATAATGGTGTCAGCCATTCAGTCAACAAACATTTATTAATTACTTACTAAATGCAAGATACTGTGTTATGAACTCAAGGTTTGAAGAAAGGCTGAACTATCCTCCCTACCCTCAATAAGCACTCATTTTAAAGCAGGAGAGAAAATTCAAAACAATGTACCTACAAAATAATATAATACAATGGAAAAATATAATACAGTGGTAAAAATATATAAAATATAATACAAAAAATATAATACAATGGAAAGAAAACTCAGAAAGCAGGTGTGCCAGATTTTTCCAAGCTGTGTTTATTCATGAAAAGTAAGCCAAGTAAGACTGAACATTGGTAGAGACAATAGACTTGGCCTTGGATGTGAATTAATTAAGTAACTTTATCCTTCTCATTCCCAATGGCAAAGACGGAGTTTGAAAACAGGAAATATTTTGGACAGGAGTTGTTTAAGGACTACCTGTTGAGCATGATCTTGTCTATGGACAAGTATTTCCTATCTTTGCTTCTGTCTCCAGCAGGGTGAATCAAGCTAAGAGGAAAGAAATCCTTTCTTCCCTGTCCCCAAACACGGTAGAATCTCAAAGGCAGAACATACAATAATAAAAGATATAAGCCAAAGGAGAGGGCAGGTGGTAGGGCAGGAAGAGGGTGGGGAGGGGGAGAGATACAAAAATGTTGCTCCTTTCAAAACTATGTAGATGAGGAGGAAACTTGAATTCCCTGGATGATATACTTCTGGAGTCTAGTTTTCTAGATGGGAAGCTAGATTTCGGGGTCGCACTAACTTTGAATATTGGCTTATGGATAAATTCTAACACAAGAATTCTGGAGTGGCCATGATCCAAATATTGGATCTACTACAGAGAGAAGGTTTCCTGATGGGCTGTCTTCTTGGGTCTTATATAGAATCCTACTCAGATCACAAACCTCCTGAGGACTCAAGCTGAGCCAGAAGCCAGAAGTGGTGGAGATAATATAAATAATGTAATAATATAAAGATAATATAAAATCATTGACCAGCAACAAACTGTGGAATAATGCCCAACAAAAACTGCAAGGGAGACAATGAAGAAAACAGTACCCTCGAAGCCTTAAAGCAACAGAGGCATGAATTTCCCCTCCTTGAACAGCTTTGGTCACATGTATTCCCTACATGTACTGTTATTCAGTTGTTTAAATCAAGTCTGACTCTCCATGATCCCATTTGGGCTTGTCTTAACAAAGACACTGGGGTGATTTGCCATTTCCTTCTCCAACTCATTTTTTTTAGAATAGTATCTTATTTTTTCCCTGGTTATATGTCAAGAAAATGTTTAGCATTCATTTTTATAATATTTTGAGTTCTAAGTTTTTCTCCCTTGCTCTCTCCCCTCCCCACTTCTGAAAATGGTAGACAGGTTGATATAGTTCATGTGTGCGCTATTATGTAAAAATATTTCCATATAAGTCACAGTTATGAAAGAAGAAACATCAAAAGAAAAAGAAAACTATGAGAAAATAGAAAATGAAAAAAATATGTTTTGATCTACATTCAAAGTCTATCAGTTCCTCATCTGAATATGGATAGTATTTTCCTTTATGAATCATTTTTAATTGTCTTGGATCACTGAACTGATGAAAAGAGCTGAGTCATTCATAGTTGATCATCACACAATATTGCTGTTATTGTGTACAATGTTCTGGTTCTGCTCATTTCATTTTGCATAAGTTCATACAAGTCTTTCCAGTTTTTTTTTCTGAAATCTGCCTGTTCATCATTTCTTATTGCACAATAGTATTCTATTACATGTAGCACAGATTGTTCGGCCATTCCCCAACTTATGGGCATCCCCTCAAATTCTAATATTTTGCCTCCATGGGAAAAAACCTGTTAAAATATTTTTGCATATGTAAGTCCCTTTTCCCTTTTTTATTATCTCTTCAGGATATAGATCTAGTAATGGTATTGCTGGACCAAAGGGTATGGACATTTTGGTTGCCCTTTGGGCTTATTCCAAATAGTTGTCCAGAAGGGTTGGATCAGTTCACAACCCAACCAACAGTACATTAGTGTCCCAATTTTCCTTCATCCTCTCCAACACTGATCATTTTCCTTTTTTGTCAGATTAGCCAATCTGACAAATAATATAACCAAAATTGTCAATTTTACATGTAATACTCTCTATCTCATTTGCTTCCCCACCCATTTTGCCACTTAGCTGCCCTCCCTATGTAAGCCTATCAGTATGGTTCTCTACTGGTGACTTCTTTGAGACTCCTTCTTGTGACCTCTCTATGTATGGCCTCTCATCTCACCATTGACACTAGTTGCCTTTATAGGAGAGTATGCCAAGGTTTATGGGAAAAGGATCGCATTCCTATTTTCTTTATTATTCTGTGATGAGGCTTAGAGGAGCACTTTCATTTCATAGGGTTAAATTCTGATGTGTAAGAATTAAGGGAGGGGCAACTGGGTGACAGAGTGAGTGGAGCACCAGGCCTGTAGTCAGGAGCACCTGAGTTCAAATCTGGCCTCAGATGCTTGACACACTTACTAGCTGTGTAACCATGGGCAAGTCATTTAACCCCAATTTCCCTGCCTTCCCCCCTCAAAAAAAAAAAGAATTGAGGGATGCTCACACAGCTCAACCCTTCTGTTTCTCTCTTTTTAACTGAAAAACATGCTTGTTCTATTTAAAGTCATATGTAATTGTGTTGCATTGTCCTATTGGTGTTTAGTTTTATTTCTCATCATTCTTGTTTGGACTTTTGTCCAGCTTAATCAATGGTAGGCTATGGTTCTGTGCCAGAAATTTTTCTCTGAGCCGCTTTAGTCCCAAAGGCTGCCTCTTAAACCTAGAACTAAATGAATTTATTTGTTCTAATCCAGACCAGCTATATCCCCATTCCACCCCTTTAATATCTGTTATTACCCAAATGTTCACATTCCCAAGAGTAAGAGCACAAAAGTATTTCTTTTCAACCTATTAGGAAAAAATGAATCAGAACAGAAAAGAGGCAGTAGATAGAATATTCAATAGAAGAAGGAAGCTGATTAGTGGAAGGATATCTATTAGAGTCAGTGAGGTTCTGGTTGAAAAAAATCAAGAAAGTACTTTCTGCTGAAATGTCAACTGTGGACAGTGTATTAATATTTTCCTCAGAATCTGAAATTTTGGAGGAAGAAGAAGTATTGTTAGTGGGCATCTTATCCAAACCAAGTTCATTTTACAACACATAGGATCACCATCTATGGGCACCAACTGTTCCTGGCATCTTTTTGAATGAAAATACTGGGGAAGGTCAACACATTCATTTTCTCTCCCTCAAGATGTAGAATATTTTGATTCCTTTTGAACTCCATGCCTCTTTTTTGCCTTCCACCTTCTCCCTATCTTAATGTTCTAAAAATCCCAGTCACCTAACCCCTGGCTCCAAAAATTTCTCTTTTAACCATCTTATGTTTTGCATCCTTGGATTCCTGAGCTTCTCAACCTAAAGAAATGTGGGTCTTGTCATCTTCCTTACTTATGTAGCCTAAGGACTTCTGACCCTTTCTATATATCCTGCAGTGGAAATTGATTTTATTTCCCCAACACACTCCCAACTGGAATGTGGCCCATTGAGAAGAGTGATATTCTGTAGAGTTCCATTTATATCCTCACCATGTACCACAGTTCTATAAATATAGTAAAGGCTTAATAAATGCTCATTCATTCATTCACTCATTGATTCATTCATTGATAATACAAGGGTTAAAATGTCACTTTAGTAAAGGCCTTTGCTTTGAGGTAATTGTGTTTTGTATCTGTTTCAAGGTAAGCATATCAATAGAAGCATGTGAGTTATAATTTTTAGGAGTGTAGAACAATGGAGTACCTTGTACCTGGAGTAAGTCATCCTCAGTAGAACTGATGTGTAACTGTGATTCACATCTAACCCAGTGAGGTATTACATATATAAATAATGTCAATTCCATATATTTAGTTCCTTGCAATCTAGGCAGGTAGGGGCATTCCCTATACTTATGAAATTCTAAGTTTAGATGACCCTCATCTCTGCATTAGCATATAATTGTATACTCTACTTCATTATTCATGAGTTATAGGAATATAACATGAATAATTAATACATTGCTGTTTATGTGGTGCACTACAATTTGCAAAGCACTCAAGAGCTTTATTACATTTTATCTTCACATCAACTCTGTAAAATATGTAGTATAAGATTTAATTTCCTCATTTCATAGTTTAATAAACTAAGGTTCAGGGAAGAAAAAATGAACTTTGCCCTTCAGATTCTAAGATCTTAGGGTACTTTGTATATTCCACAGCTCCATGTGATAAGTAGGTTTGAATGATTTATAATAGAAATTACAAGTAGCAGTTTTGTTGTGAGATAATGTGGAAAAGAAAAAAAAATAAAAATGGAATAAGGCTTCATACAATAGTATGACAAAAATAAAATAATACAGTAGGGCATGAGCTGATGACTAAATAAAGTCTCTAACCTAACATAATAGATTTCTCTTTCATCAATTGTTTTTCTCTTTTGCTATAAATGTAGGGCAAGATGCAATCTTAGGGGTGATCTAGTCCAACACAACTCTTTTTATGAATGAGGAAACTGAGGGTGAGAGAGTGAATTGCCCAGGACCACACAGGAAATAAATGTCTGATCCAGTTTTCACTCAGATATTCTGAACTCCAAACCCACAACACTCTCCATTGCACATCTGATCTGCAAAACTTGATTGTACTTGTAGACACATTTTTTTCCAGTGGCCAGCACCAAGACCACCCTTATGTGTTCTAACAACAGTAGGATAAGTCCTGATGTCAAGGTTATATGGATATGATTCATTGGGACTCTTTAGTAATATAGCCCTGTGAATTCTTGTACTGGTATGTCATTCACTGAACTCTATATATGTACCCAGTGTACAGTGCTTAATAAATATAGTATGTTTGATAAATATTTGGTAAATTGAATTTAACTGTGTCAAATTTCTTCAGTGTAATGCATATGTAGCCTTTGATGGATATTCTATGTATTTTAGATGATGAAGATGCCAGTTTTAAAAGGTAGATCACTGTGTATGGCAGGTAATATGAATGTGCAGGGAAATATAAGTGGTGATTAATTTCTGACCTATAAAGCAGGATCAGAATGTTTACTTGAAGCTGGTATTCAGAGGAAAAGGTACAGTTGGAAACCCATGGATAGGCTGTATTCTGAAGATAACCAATGGGTGCAAGGGATTTCAAGTATGTGAGAGGAGAGAATTTTTTTTTTAATTTCATGTGAGTATGTATGTGTGGAATTTGAGTCAGAATTTATCCTAAGCAAAATAAATTTCAAGTCCCTAACTACATAGTTACCCCTACCTTCCCCACACTATGATGTATTTCAAAAAATCCTTTTTATGTTAAGATATAATGGGATCAGCCACCTAAGCAACCAAACATGCTTAATTGTACATAGTTTCACTCATAAGCATAAAATCAATAAAAAGGATTAAAATCACAGTATAATTAAACATTATCATTCAGTTGTCCTCACCATTTTTCCAAATCTAAGCCACCTATAAATAGGTTATATTTATGCTCCAAACCTCAGAATTTTAGGAAAGACGTATTTGAGTTTTATGACCCGTTACTCTCAGTGGAAACAATTATCCACCATGTGGAAATTATTCAGTCAGATAACTAACATTTAATAAGTACTGACTATGCACCAGGCAAAGAAGTAAATAGTGGGGATGCAAAGAAATATAAAAAGACAGCTTGTGCTTGGAGCTTAAAGTCTGATGGGTGAGGTGACATGCAAACAGTTTGTACACACACACAAACATGCACACATATATGTATCCATGCACACACACATATATGTATATACACACTTGTTTATATAGATGTATGCACACAGTTGTATATATACACGTGTACATGCATATGATAACTCTTATTTCCAATTCATACGTGTGTATACACACATATACATAAAAATAAATTGGAAATATTTATTTGAATGTTAACTGAAAAAAAAATTCTCTGTCTCTGTTTCTCTATCTCCATCTCTCTTCCTCTGTCTCTCTGACTGTCTGTTTCTCTCTCTCTCTCTCTCTCTCTCTCTCTCTCTCTCTCTCTCTCTCCTTCTCTCTCTGTCTCTCTGTATGTATGTATATATATATATATATATGTATATACTCAATTAGCATTGCAATAAATATTTCCAATTTATTACACAGAGATAGTTTTGTAATGCCTATACTCTTCAGCCTCTTCTATGGCTATAATACACTTAATGTATTGTACTTGTAGAAAGTCATTGGTTCTGAGTTCATTGTCACTCATCAAGATAAAAAGAAGTGCCAAGTGCAATTATGCCATGGATATTTATAGATATCACCAAATTTGTCTTTCTTCATAATCAGAGACTGAGATATTGGACTCTATATTTATTTTTCTTTTCACTTGCTAGCTTTGGCATCATAATGCCACAACATTTAGGAAATATTTTGTAGAATCCCTACTGAAAAGTCTAATTGACCATTAACACAACACTTTGATAAGCTATAGCTACTCCCTTCAAAGAATTTCATCAAGTCTCAGAGTCAGAAGGTATTGAAGAGGCCATATAGTACAACCAATAACTTAAAAAGAAAAGATTTTTTTCCCCCCAAAATAATAATCATCCAGCCTTTAAAGGTTTGAATATCTCCAGTGCAGGACACCTACCACTTCCTAAGGCAGCCTATTCTAATATTAGTTATCTATGAGCTTACAACCAAATAGAGTAATTTCTACCCTTACTTCAGTTTGTCTATGTGATTTGTCAGCATTTAATGAAAAGACCAACAAATGAAAATTCAAGGATTTGGCTTCAGGCCTTGTTAATGTAACATACTATGTATCTTGTAAGAAGTTTATCCTCATCTCTTTGTCATTTGATTTGGACTAAAAAAATCATTTTACTGCCTTGTTTATAGGGGCAACACAAATGAAGGAAGAATGAGTGAGTGACTGAGTGAGTCCTAGGACACTTTTTAAAAAATTCTCAATGATTTAAAAGGAACAGAGCACAACAAAGTTAATTTTGATGGGAACTATTGCAGTTACTAATATTGAGTACTACAAATGTTCACATATTTGCACAGTGTTTTTTGAAAAATCACAAGACCATCACAGGGTGGAATAACTGAGATATATGAAACAATTGGAGAAATAAAAAAAAACAATACGTACCCCAGCAAACTTAAAAGGGATGGAAGTCCATGTGGAACAGAAGAAAGGGATGAAATGCAACATTAACTGTCAAATGGAATATAGGCTCTGACTTTGCTGTCTAGCAGCACACTTTACATTCCAGAGGTGAACTAGTCAAAAATGGATAAATTACACTCTTCACATAATCTATAGTGACTATTACAGAGAACTCAGGAAAAGTCATATAACATTCTGAAATATATTTAGCAGATGAGAAAAAATGATATACTAAAGGCATCAATTGGACTGCAAGTTGAGGGTGAGGTGGCATAAAACATTAGTTTGGAACTCGATGCACCGAAAACACCAAATTAAACATGATAATGAACAAATCAGAGGACCATGCCTTCTCAAAAAACAGCTCACACATTTTTCACTGGGAGAAATAATATATCAATGTGTGACTGAATTACAGTGATGCTTGAATTCTGAAATATGACAGATTATCCAATAAAGCAGACAAATACACGGGATGTCAGATAAGTTAAGGGAAATACTTTCTCCTGTTTAAAATAAATGGCAACACTGGTAACATTATGCAAGTATTTAAGACTTAGAAAATTATGGAGTGCTTTATTAAAAGGATGGCTTGTGAAAACTTAGAAAAGAAAGCAGTAATCACTATAAACCAGCATATATTCACTAAGAATAAAAAAAAGTCTTTTAATTTTTTGTGAGTTATACAATTAAGAGTGTGAAATTCAAAGAGAAGTAGTGTGTCTGGATTTCATCAAGAAATTTGGAAAATTTCTTACCATAGCTTGGATTTTAATAGACAGAGGTATGAGTTGGTCTTAATGTTAGGAGGCTTTAGAATTGTTTGAAAGACCAAATCCTTATAACAGGGGTTGATATCAACTAACAGGGAGATCTTTAATGGAAAGCCACAAGGCTCTGACTTTGGCCTTATTTTTGCAAATTTAAAAATCAATAACTATTATAAGGCAGAGACAGAATATATGTTAAATTTGCAAATTAGCAAGGAGATATAGCTAATGTGCATATATCAGAACTGATATGAAAAATTTCAGGCTAGAATTTAGATTACCCAAAAATTACGTGTACTTTATTAATTCCAGACCTGTAAATTTTAAATTTAAGGTATTTAATTGCATCAATCTGGATGGTCATTTAAGTTTGGCTTTACACATGTAAGTAGGAAGTAGAAAGAAAAGAATTATAACCTGAACCAAAAAAATACATTTCTCTTAATTTTCTGAATAGTTCAGTTCTTATGTTATAAAGAATAGAACATTAGACTGGGGTGAGGGAAACTTCAAGTTTTCTCTCTGACACATAGTAATTAGGCATCTGAGGCAAGGCACATAATTTCTTAAATCACTAGATAGTTTTCTAACATTCTGAGTAACAGAAGTCGAAGATACTTCCATGCTAAGTTTTACTTACATGGTTGAAATCATGTTTCCAAACTCCTTCCTCATAAAAAAAATGCAAGAACAGAGCAAGGAGGGGGGGGGTAATTAAATGCTTCATTACTATTATGTCTGGATAATTTACTCAATGTTATACTTTGAAGCTGAGGGCAAAATGTGTAAGCTAAAATTAAATAATACCTTTTATTTTTATAACATTGTTGTGGTTTTATGAGCCACTCTGGTGAATTACACTAAAATAACAGGTGAAGAAAATTAAGGATGTCCCTCTACAAACTACCAAATCAAGCACTTTCAGGTTTCTACTCTATGTGATAATAAAGCACATCTAGAATATCGTTATCAGTTCTACGCACCAATATTGAGAAAACTATCAACATGCTATTCACCCTCAAAAAGTAAAATAAAATAAAAACTCCTTATTCTAATTAGATATTCATATTTGAGGACAGTTTATTCATTGAGGATTAATGTAAAAATACAGTGAAACATTAAGGAGTATAAAATGCAAAAAAAAAAACCCTTTATAATAGGATTAAAAAGGATACAATTCCTGAGTAAATCCTAATAAAACTCTACTCCTTCTTACAGCAATATTCACCACAGGAACTAGTATTGTTAGATCAGAAAGGTGTGCCTGAAAGGCAATGGGAATTTCTCTAAAACCTCTGACCCAAATAGTCCAGAAGCTGGGTCTTTTTTTGTCTTAGGGGAACTAGGAGGTCAAATGACTTCTCTGCTCCTTTAAATGGCCAACCCATGAAACAGATATTGCTACCAACCTGCTGTTCTAAAATGTCATTGTCCTATGGATATCATCCTGAATGTTTGCAGCTTATGCTAAGTGAGTGCAAGTTTTAACAGATCCTTACATGTGTGAAAGATTTGGGGCATTTACCAAATGTTGGACTATTCTTTTCAAAGGACCAATACATATTTTTCTAAGGAGAACTATCACTGGAGGAAGAGCCAACAACAGTGATAATGACTAAAAATCTTTGAAGTGTAGAAAGGTAAGGGATTGGTCAGGGAAATTCCTTAGTCAACTTGATAAGTTTATAAGACCATGAGTCACTTTGAGGAACTTTTGCAACTACCACTTCTTATAGAGCGTGGACTTGGTTATTGAATGAACCACATTAAGAGAGAAAACCACCTCCTAATTAAGTTTCAGCAACTAGAGCTATCCCACCTTTGGGGTAGCCCATAAAAATGAGTCAAAAGATTTACCTGGACACTTCTGAGCTCCTTTTTGCTTTGTCTTCAAGATACTTAGAGAAAGGAGCTAAGAACAGACTTGAGTCCTGAAAGCAGGAAAAGCCTTTCATATACCTAAGCCCTCCCATATGAATTGGTAATGAATGCCTAAGGGCAGAGAAGCATGTGGGAGCTGTGTGTGCCACCCCATGACTTTCTGAGTAGAAGCCAGAGGCTAGAGACCTAATTCTTGATTTTGAAGGTGGCCTTTTATACACTCTGAAACTGTCTGACTCTGTTAATCTTCCTTCTATTGCTCTTAGTTCTATCCTCTTTGAACTAAGCAATACTACTTCTATAAGAAAGACCTTCAAATATTTGAGAAGACCAAGCACATACCACATAAGTCTTCTCTTCCACAAGCTAAATATTCCTATTCCCTTCAGACAAACAGTTATCAGATATGATGTATAGACCCTTATTAATAAAATAAAAATACATATGCAAGCCACTGGGCTAAGGGGGTAGAGTAGGGTGGACAGGACAGATGGTCATAACATAGTTTCTATTCCCAAGGATCATAATCTAGAACTAGAAAAAAGTTAGGAGATTATCAAGTCCAACTGTTGTGGTTTAGGGGTTCTGGGAACCCCAAAATCTGAGGGTGCAGGGAGGTCTGTCTTGAAAGAATTTGACCACTTAAGCCTATTTTCAGTCAAGGTAGCAAGGTTTATTGTTACACCAGTAGAAGTGTATCACTAATAGGAGTAGCAGAGTTCCTAGTGAGTCTGCAAATTTGATGAGGATGGGACTGATATTTTCATACATAAAAAAGACTAAGAAGATTTGGATGGGATTAAGGAGTGGTAAATAGCCTGGAGTGGGGAAGGAAGGGAAGAGGGCTTAGGTGAAACCATGAAAAGATCTAGATGGTTTTAAGTGGTATCACATAAGCTAATTAAGTAATGAAGGTGGGCTGTGGTGGGCCAGTTGCCTTAGGTAGAGGCATCAGTGATCTGGGCTGCTGAAATATATGGGAAAATTCAGGGACTGGCTTGCTTCCAGAGACACAGTCCTTTCTTTTAGGGATCCAGGTCCCATAACCCCATCACAGCCCTCTTTTTACTCTGGAGAAACTAAGTATCAGGGAGTTTAAGTGGCTTGCCTAAAGCCACATAGGAACTAAGGGTCAGAAGTAAAATTTCTACAAGGTCCACTGATTTCAGAGGCAATATTATTTTCCATTGTAGCATATTGCCAACCTGCTGTTTATAATCTAATGGAGAGGGGATGGGAATAGGAATAATTTCAGAAAGTTTTATATTACAGTGGAGAATTATATAAATGTAAAGATTAATTCTGAGCAAAATTATTTGAGAAATGAGAGTAGATATCAGTTTGACATAGGATGGGAATTTTTAGGGAAGGCTTTGTAAAAGAGAGTAGATGAGTTGGCTTAGAAGGAAATGATGGACTTCAATTTTAATCAAGAGGCTAGTGGGGAGAGGGAAGGAATGTGCAAGACCATTCTAGACATAGGAGATAAGAATAAATTCTCAAAGACTAGGAAGAGAAGAATATAAAAGGGGATAGAAAAGTAGTGTTATTTGGATGGAACATAGGATACATGGAGGTTATAGTGCAGTTTAATGATGGGCAGGCAGTTGGGAGTCAGATTTTGGAAGATCTTATATATTGCAGTCATATATTTAAACTTTATTTAGTTGACAGGAGCGAGTTTAGTGATCACAATGGTGCCTTAAGGACAATTCCTAAGCCAAGCACATACAGTGGAAATTGGAGCGGGGGTATATTAAAGGCAAAACATACAAAGAAACAAAAAAAAAATAGATAAACTATTCCAGAAGGAGGGATGAAGACTTGAAATAGAGTAAGACAGTGGGAGAGGAAAAGTCAGATGCAAGAGATTATAGAGTCATCATAATATCATTATTTAGAGTTAGAGGTGATCTCAAAGATTATGTTGTCCAATTTAATTTCAAAGATGAGCAAATGAGGCCAAGAGCAATTAAACTATTTTACCAAGGTCATATAGGAGCAGAAAGAAGATTCAAATCAGTCTTCTGACTCAAACCAACACATTCTAGTACATAATGTCACCCCTAATATTTGTTCAATAAATATATTTTTTAATTGAAGAGTGATATCAATCCATCAATATACCAGGCTATGGCTTTGGTTATTCAAACATTTCTCATTCCATGCCACATTTTCTATTTTGGCATTATTAAAAATGTCCAGCAAACATGTAATATTTTACAGTCTTTTCCATAGGTCTAATATAATCCTTAATAATATATATAAAGGAAACAATTGAAAAAAATATTAAACTATTGTAAGGCAAATACAAGAAGAAGCTCATGACTGCATGATACAACTGAATATATAGAAAAGGCAGTTATTTCATTTTAGATAAATTAGTAGCTAATTTATGTGATTCTTGATCAATTTATGAACCAGTAGAGAATTATGGAGTTGCTGATACATGCAAAGATATCATAAGAAATGCAAAGAAGTACAAGACATACTCTCTCTACTCAAGGAACTTCAAATCTAGCTCAGCAGAAAATATAGGCACATATAAATGCAGAAAAGAATCCAAAGCTGCGTGTATCTCCTTTGAGTATCAAGGATGGCTTGTGAGAAGAGGAAGCTCAGCCAATACATCATGGTAATTTTAAGGCTGATTATCTACTAGGGTCTAAGCCAGTCAATGACAGTCCAGAGATGCTGATTCAGCTGCCCAGAAAGTAGGAAGATTTGGGTGATGTCTTTGAAAAACTGAAGACTAAAACTATGCAACCTTCTTTACTGTATGACTGCTTCATATGCCTCATGCATAGAAGTACATTTTGTATATGTTTCTTTTCAGGTCCAGGATTTTGCATCCTGACCCACACATTCACTCATAGTAGAGGACATCAAACCAGGGTAGACCAGAAGCAGCCTGTTTGAAGTACTGATCTTAGTGAACCATTTATTCTATCTTCTTTTATTTTGAATTCTGCTTATCTATCTATCTTCATGGCGTGTCCCCATTCACTCACTTCTTTCTTTCTTAACCTCTTA
This sequence comes from Trichosurus vulpecula, assembly GCF_011100635.1. Taxonomy (NCBI): domain Eukaryota; kingdom Metazoa; phylum Chordata; class Mammalia; order Diprotodontia; family Phalangeridae; genus Trichosurus; species Trichosurus vulpecula. The sequence goes on along the minus strand of NC_050575.1, from coordinate 222,022,077 downwards.
GATGTTGGGCCATTTATTCATGCTTGGATATATAATATCTTCATGTCCTTTTTTGTATTAGGCAGCCTCTCACCATCATTTCCTATCTTCATAAATCTGAAATATCTGTCAATCTCCTCCAGCTTGGCTAGCCACTGAGTCTTGACCTCACCTCATAGAACTTAGCAATGGACACACATGCCTTGGCATGACATACTAAAAGTTACAGTGATATGATCTAGAGTTTAACATATAGATGTACTGCAGTCATATATTTTCTGGTTAATGTGTTGACCATTATATTTAGGTATGAAGGTAATATTATTGACCAACTATTGGTAGAACTTGCAATTTGATGTCTTCCCTCTGTCCCCCCAGCCCAAATGATACCAAAAACAATTGTTAATAATTGCATGGTGCTTTAAAGTTCACAAAACATTTTACATATATTATTTGGGATGGTGTATGCTGACCCATCTGCGTTGTCTCATTAGGTTTCCCTTATGATCAATGACATTTTCATGAGTAGATACCCTCAGGTCTGGATTTAGATTGGAGCAAAGAGAAACTAACTGCCCCACGAAAGGATCGAATTTAGAAGACCAGAAGGCTGAAAGATTGAATCTTGTCATAAGCTATGTTCTCTAATGAATTAAGCAAACCTACCACTTCTGTTATGGTAGGCTTTGTCCAACAGGTTTGAACCCCAATCACATGTTAGTGCAGTCATCTGCAATAATACATGGCCTGCTGGAGGCAGATTCTCTATTTGTCTAGAATAGTGCTCTACTCTCTCTTTAGGTTAGGGTCTCATAATGTGTGTGTGTATGTGTGTGTGTGTGTGTGTGTGTGTGTGTGTGCATTTGTGTGTGTGTGTTTGGTTGTATGTGAATGTATATGTGTCTGATGGCAATCTAGAGAAGCTTGTTGATCCTTTCTCAAAAGAATATTTATTTTTAAATGTATAAAATAAAATACATATGAATACAAAGAGAACAATTACATTGAAATACAATTATAAAAACATGTATTTTTAAAAGTTCATAGACCCTGGGTAAGAACTGAATCAGTAAGGCAAGTGTCACAGTATTATTGATGGTAACCATGAATATGCCTGTATAGTTCTGTATCTCAGAATATAAGCCACTCTTCATATAGAAGGCAGAAAATGTAAAACATTTATTCAGACACCAGAGTATAAGGTCCCCAAACCAATAACTCCAATTCCACATAGCAGCAATTATATCCCCAAACCAGTGAATTCATTTCATTATATCAGCAAGGAAATTAAAACATAATATTGAAGCAGGGAGCTAAGCTATCCTGTAACCTTCCCCTCTTGTGGGGTCTTCCTAGCTCTCTGCTTGCCTGTGTCATCTCCTCCCACAGATCTAAGGGCTTTCGGTTCTGAGTGCTTGTGGTTCTCCCAGTCCTTGCAATTCTTCCAGCTCTGACAGTTCTCTCTCTGAATTAAGGGCTATCCTCAGGGCATATATACCCTTTTTTTAGGGCCCAAGGGATTCACACCTCTCCTGACCAATTAGCAAAGGGTGTTGGCCTGGGGCTTCACACATAGTTAGCAAAAGGGTGTGGGCCTTCCCATAAACTAGCCTCCCCTTATCAAGCTTCCCTTAAGTAGCTCCACTTGAGGACTATTAAGAGGATTAATGGCAGGGGAAGACCTTTAGTCACATTAACACCACCAGATCCTGTGCTTTAAAACAGGTGGAGAGTATAGATGCTTGTTTAACTGACCTCATCTGCTCTATATTTCCCTGGTGTTCTGCTTTGCTCTATTTGTCTTTCCTGGTATGACCTTTCTTCTGAATTATGATCCAAACATTTAATTTTTTTTTCTTTCAATCTGGGTTACCTCCTCATGTATACTTGTTTGTTTCCTGCTTGTCTTGTACCAAGGACTACATTTTCTACCTGGTTCTTGTTTTTTGCTAAGTAGCTTGATTCTTGTATCTGACCATGAACCCCCTACTGAAGCCCTGTTCACCTTTCCTTACTATTTTCATACATGTTCTCCATATTACATTTTATTTTCCTGGTTTTCCATCCTGATCCCAGCCATCCAGCCATGGCCAAAAATGGAATCTAGTACTCCTTATGTTCTCTGAGATGAAAGTGATTTTGATTAAAATATATATATATATATATATATATATATATATATATATATATATATATATATATATATATATATTTGATTGAGACAAGCAATGAATAAAAACTATTGTCTCATTTGTTGTTTTCTGTATTCCCTTCCCCTCAACAGGTGATTAAGAGACGAACCTATTACAACTGGAAATAGTGCTATATCTATGTGTGTCTTCCTATTCACAATGATTACCATTTCAAACATATATTTCAAAACTCATTTATTCCTTTATCTATGCAGAGTGCTTCACTTTCATTCCCCACCCCACCCCCATTTTCAATTCACAGTTAATATGGGTCAAGAACCTAGCATTTAATGATAAATGATGGTGGAAATGGCCTCTCTGAACCACGAGAACTTAATAGGAAAAACCTACAGCTCTCTCTGCTTTGTTTGCTGAGGTCTGAATCATTGGCAAAGAGCTCAGGGCATGTATATTACAATTATTACAGATAGATTTTTCCAGTACAAAGCCAGCTCATGTTTATACGTATTAATATGGACCATCTTAACTTTCAGGAACTTTAAATGAGAAAGGTAGAGCTCCTGAAGAAAGCAATGAATCACTCAAGCTGAACTTTAACACCCGTTCAACATCTAATTAGTTGAATTAGAGCCACTTTGCAAGAGAGTTAATCAATTCTCTAGCTTTAGCTGCCCCAATGGTTCTGAAATTTGCTGATGTTATCATTACTTTGGAAGGAGACACACTGTTCGAATTTTAATAAGTGCATTTCTAGGCGGCCTTTAGCTGCTAACCAGAAGCAAGGATAACAAAATAGAGTCTATAAATTAAGCCTTTCTTAAGGCAGAAATTTTTCATCATTTTGTTGTCAGCCTTTCCAGGGTAAGAACTGTGTCTCATATCTCCTTGTATTCCAAGGAGAGCGGCCTGCTCTTATGTGGCTATGCATTCAGGAAATGATTTTTGATAGGAGTGACAATTGTATCATTTGCCGATACTAACTTTACATATAATGGAATAGGTACTTGCCTATGTAATGTGAGGCTCACAGAAGAGATCCATTTTCTCCCAATATATTTCCTCCATGAAACTTTTCATGATGCTTAAAATGTACAGAAATCAATCAACAAATCTTTCTTGTACCTACATTGACTTATACACAAAAGAAAAAAGTGAAACATTCCTTGCCCTCAAGAAACTTATATTTTAATGCAGAAAGCAACATGCACAGGGCCTCATAAAGAAGGTGATACTTAAGATGATTCTTGAATAAAACTAAATATTCTAAGAGGCAGAGATGAGGAGGGAAAGTATGCCATGGGTTGGTTGGGGAGGTGAGGGAAACAACCTGTAAAAATGGACAGAGACGAAATATAGGAGATGAGAAATGGAGATGTAATCTGTGTGATGAACAACAATGAGAGAAATAGGACTGTTCTGTAGAGTAAATGGAGAGGTCTTACTCAATAAGTTTGTAAAAGTAGGAGAAGATCAAGTTGCAAAGAATCTGTTCTTTGTTTTAGGCTTTGAATGTCCCCATTAAAATGCATATGCTATCCATGAAATCAAAGAATTAAGACATTTTCATCTATGAATAACTTATAGGATAATATGATCATAGACTTAGAACTAAATGAGATTTTAGAGGTTATTTTCTCATTTTAATTTTTAAAAATTTTATTTATGGAATAAAACAAACATCTCCATAGCACAGTTTAATAAAAAAAAGATGATTGCACATGAAACAGCAAATCTATTATGTACATCTTCTAGTTCCTTTTAAATATAGAATAAAGATATCATATACATTTATTTTTGATTTTCCCCTTTTTCCTTCCCTTCCCCCCTCCCTAGAAATGTCTATTATTAGAGACAAATAGGTGTATGCGTGTATGTGTGTATGTGTGTGTGCATGGGTGCATCATATAAACACATACATGCATATCTATATTAGTAAAATTATTCTATAAACATCTCTATTCATCAGTTCTTTGGATGCAGATGGCATATTTCTTCATTTCCTTTAATTTGTGTATTTATAATAGTCAAAATAACTTATTCACTCAAAGCCATTCTGTAAAAAATATTACTGTTACTGCATGGAATGTCCTCGTACTCTTCACTATTTCATGCAATTCTTTCCATGTTTTTCTAAGATCATTGAATTCATCATTTTTCTTACACCAAAATAGTATTCCATCACAATGATATACCTCAATTTGTTCAGCCATTCCCCAATTGAAGGGCATCTCTGCAGTTTCCAGTTCTTTGTCACCACAAAGAGAGCTACTGTAAACATTTTAGAACATATATGTTCTTTTTCTTTTTTTTCTTTTTTCCTAATCATCTTTGAAAATGGATCTAGTAATGGTATTGCTGGGTCAAAGGGGGTAGGCAGCTTAATAACTCTTTGGGCATAATTTCAAATTGCTCTGCAAAAAAATTGTTCACCAGTTCACCAGTTCCCCCAACAATGAATTAGTGTCCCAATTTTTCCACATCTGTTCCATCATTTGTCATTTTCCCCTTCAATCATATTAGCTAATCTGGTAGGTTCAAAATGAAATCTCAAGGTGGTTTTAATTTGCATTTCTCTAATCAATAATGATGTACAGATTTTTTTTATTACTATAAATTGTTTTTGATTTCTTCTTTGAGAAACTACCTACTCCTATCCTTTGATGATTTGTCAATCTGGGAATGACTCATATTCTTATAGATTTGACAAAGTTTTTTTAAATATTAAAGATATGGGGCAGCTAGGTGGCGCAGTGAGTACAGCACTGGCCCTGGAGTCAGGAGGACCTGAGTTCAAATCCGACCTCAGACACTTGACACACTTACTAGCTGTGTGACCTTGGGCAAGTCACTTTACCCCAATTGCCCTACAAAAAAAAACAAAAAAAAAACAAAACAAAACAAAAATATTAAAGATATGAGACCTTTAACTGAGAAATTTTCTATAAAAAATTTCCCCCAATTTTCTGCCTTCCTTCTGGTCTTGGCTAAATTTACTTTTATTTCTACAAAAAACTTTTTAAATTTAGTGAAATCAAAATTATCATCATTACATCCAACTTTGCTCTCTATCTCTTGTTTATTCATAAATTGTTTGCCTATCCATATATCTGATTGGTAATATGTTTCATGTTATTCTAATTTTCTAATTATATCCATTTTAACCATAACTTTGAGATCATAACTACCCCTACCTTTTTGCATCAGCTAAAGCATAATAAATTCTACTCTAACCTTCCATTTTAATTATGTATGTATCTCTCATTCCTAAAATGCATTTCTTGTAAACAACATTTTGTTGGATTCTGATTTTTCAGAGCTATTTCTACACAGCAAGCTTGCCACACCAGCGCTCCTCCTCTCCCAGGAACCGCCAACTCCGACCTCCAATCAGATGTTAAGCAGGCTCTGCACTCCTGCTCTGATCCGCCACTTCGTTCCTCCCACCAGGTGGCCCTGGGTCTGAAACACCTGGAGCTGTAGTTCTGTAGTTGCACCACCTCCACTGCCCCTGGGGCGGTGGCTGAATGGTGAACTCCTTTCACTCTGTCCCCACAGTTTTTTTCCCACTAACCTTCTCTGTTGTCTTTGGTGTTTGTGGGTTTAGAAGTCTTGTAAATGCCACAGCTCACTGATTCAGGGTACTAGGACCTGTTCTGCCTGGCTCCTAGTCTGGTTGGTCTGGGAGCAGCCCATGCTGGGCTCTGCTCTGCTCCCAGCTCCGTGTTATAGATCTTACTCAGCGACCATCCAGGCTGTCCTGGGCTGGAGCCCTCCATCTCTCTGCTATTCCATGGGTTCTGCAGTTCTAGAATTTGTTCAGAGCCATTTTTATGGGTATTTGGAGAGTCCTGGGGCAGAGCCCTAGGCAAGTCCGTGTTTTCCAGCCACCATCTTTGCTCCACCCCCTTGGATTCTGACTTTTAGTAGAGGTCATCTACTCTTTAAAATTTTTCAAATGTAACTGCTGAGATTTAGTGACTTGCCCAAGGAAACACAAGTAGAAAGTGGCAATGGCAGGATTTGAACCCAACTGCTCTGAATACAAATCTAATGTTTTGTTTACTGTATCATACGCAACCTTTGAGTGACATAGTTTATTAGATGACTTTATAGTTAAATGTTTTAACTAGTCATTTCATATGTTGCAAGAGGCAGAGAAGTGTTTAAAGCACCATTTTCTCTGTAAGACTAGTCATTTTATATAGTATAAGACCCTAGCCATCCTAGAGAATGTGTGGACTAGGTGCCCATGGTATGTTGCAAATTGTTCTAAAATGAAAAAGGTAGAATAACTATGAATGTTGAAAGACTTTCTGCAAAAAAGTTAAAATTACATTAATAATTAAATTAAAAATGAAATGAATAAAAAAATGAAGATGAAAATAAAGATTATAGTATTGTTGAAGAGGCAATGAACTAGAAGTATGGGAATGATGGTTGTAGCCCTGACCGTGCTTACTGACTGAGCAAGTCATTTGGCATATCTGAACTTCCATTTACTCATCTATACCATTTTCTGCCTTTCTCATGCCACTCTGTTGAAGACCAAATTATCTATCTTATATAAATGTGCTTTCTAAACTTTTCTTAGTTTATTGCTTTTGCAATGATGCCTGGCCATATGGGTTCCTACAAGTGCAGTGTAAGGGGAAATAATTATCTTTTTCTTTTTTTAACTTTTATTATCATTTTATTATACTTTATATTAAATTTATATGTTGTATATAATAATATAATAAATATTATTATCATTTTATTATAGTTTCTATAGGGAATTCTGTTTGTTGGTATGTCTGTGTGTGCTTCTTTCCCAATATAAAGAAAACATGCTGGATATATTTAGTCCTTGCCACAGTATAACAAGTCTATTACGCTGCTGCAGTCTGTTACACTATGTTTTTCTCAATGCAATATCAGTTGCATTAGCTTTCTTAGCAGATATCACCATACTGGGTTTGTTGTGTGATTAAAACCTCAACAGTTTTCAGAGAGCTGTCTTAGAACTATGTTTCCCCAAATTGTCTATTTATTTATTTTTAATTTAGGAAATAAAATAAGCATTTCCATAAGATAGTACAGTAAAAAAGATGATTTCACATGAAACTGCAAATCAACTATTCACAACTTACTATTCCTTTCAAATATACAACAAAACTTTAATGTAAATATTTTTGCATTTGTTTTCTCCCCCCCCCATTCTAGAGATAGCCAGCATTAGGCACAATAGGTATACACACATACATGTATGTAGACACATATATACATACATATATGTTCATATGACTTTATACATGTACACACGTATGTAAAATTATTCCATATATACTTCTATTTATAAGTTCTTTCTCTGGATGCAGATAGTGTCTTCATAAGTCCTTTATAGTTAATTTGAGTATTTGCAATAGACAGCATAACACTCACTCAAAATTGTTCTTGTTTTTTTTTTCTAAAATATAAGATATTATAATTATTCCTATTAAAATGTATATTGACAGTAAGAAGATATCATAGTGGAGTTAGCTGGCCTTGAAACTAGAATTTCCTGAATTCAGGTCCCTTCTCCATCTTATCCTGGCACTATGATGCTAATTAAATTCCACACAGTGCTCTCAACTACTAAGATTATAAGTTACAGAGGAATTCCTCCACTGGCTTTATCAGAGGGTGGTTCTTGTCTTTCTTTTTTTTAATTAAGATTTTTTATTTTTAGTTTACAACACTCAGTTCTGCATGGTTTTGAGTTCCAGATTTTCTTCTCCCCCTTCCCCACATCCTTTCCCAAGATGGCATTGAATCTGATATATCTTCTACACATAATTTCACATTGAACTTATTTACACAATAGTCAAGTTGTAAAGAACAATTATGACCAATGGAATGAATCATGAGAAAGAAGAAACAAAACCAAAAAAAAAAGAGAGGAAAAAAAAAAAAGAAAAAGAGAAAAGGAGAACCATTTGCCTCAAACTATATTCAGACTCCATAGTTCTTTCTCTGGATGTAGATAGCTCTCTCCTTCATGAGTCCTTTGGAAATGTATTTGAACCTTATATTGCTGAGAAGAGTGAAGTCTATCAAGGTTAGTCATCACAGAATCCATGTATCTGTGATTGTGTATTATGTTCTCCTAGTTTTGCTTTGCTCACTCAGCATTATATCGTGTAGGTTTTTCCAGGTTATTAAGAAGTCTGTATCTTCCACATTTCTTATAACACAATAGTATTCCATTACATTCATATACCACAACTTGTTCAGCCATTCCCCAATTGATGGGCATCCTCTTGATTTCCAATTCTTTGCCATTACAAAAAGATCCCCTATAAATAATTTTATACATTTGGGTCCTTTTCTCACTTGTGAGATCTCTTTGGGATACAATACTAGAAGTGGTATTTCTGGATCAAAGGGTATGAACATTTTTATAGCTCTTTGGGCATAGTTCCAAATTGCACTCCAGAGTTACTGGATCAGTTCACAACGCCACTAGCAATATAACATTGTTCCAATTTTCCCACATCCTCTCCAGCATTTATCATTTTCCTGTTTTGTCATTTTAGCCAACCTGACAGGAGAGATGTGGTACCTAAGAGTTGTTCTGATTTGCATTTCTCTGATCAGTAGTGATTTTGAGCATTTTTTCATATGTCTATAGATATCTTTAATTTCTTCCACTGAAAACTGCTTGTTCATATCCTTTAACCATTTCTCAATTGCCAATAAAATTTGGCTCACTTCCCTGCAAATTTTAAAGATGAGGCCTTTATCAGAGACACTGATTGTAAAGATTTTCTCCCAATTTTCTTCTTCCCTCCTAATCTTTGTTGCATTGGCTTTGTTTATATAAAAACTTTTAAATTTAACATAATCAAAATCATCCCTTTTGCATTTTGCAATGCTCTCTATCTCCTGTTGTATCATGCATTCTTTGCTTTTCAATAAATCTGATAAGTAAACTATTCTTGCTCTCCCAAATTGCTTATATTATGAGCCTTTATTCCTAAATCATGAGCCCATCTTGACTTTATTTTGATATGTGGTGTAAGATGTTGGTTTATGCCCAGTTTCTGCCCTGCCATTTTCTAATTTCCCCAGCAGTTTTTGAGAAATAGTGAATTCTTAGCCTAGAAACCGAATTCTTTTGGTTTATCAAAGAGTAGATTGCTTTAGTCATTGACTATTTCATCTTGTGTAACTAACCTATTCCACTGATCCTTGACTCTCTTTCTTAGCCAGTACCAGGTAGTTTTGATGATTTCTGCTTTATAGTACAGTTTAATATCTGGTATGGCTAGGCCACATTCCCTAGCATTACTTTCCATTAATTCCCTGGATATCATCCTAGACCTCTTGTTCTTCCAGATGAATTTTGTTATTATTTTATCCAGATCTGTAAAATAATTTTTGATAGTTCTATGGCTATGGCACTGAATAAATAAATTATTTTAGCTAAAATTGTCATTTTTATAATTTTAGCTCAGCCTAACCATGAGCAACTGATATTTTTCCATTTATTTAGATCTGACTTTATTTGCATGAAAAGTGTTTCATTATCATGTGCATATAAGCTCTGGGTTTGTTTTGGCAGATAGACTCCCAAATATTTTATAATGTCTACAGTAACTGAATGGAATTTCTCTTTCTATCTCTTGCTATTGGGCTTTGTTAGTAATGTATAGGAAAGCCAAGGATTTATGTGGGTTTATTTTATATCCTGCAACTTTGTTAAAGTTGTTTATTATTTCAAGTAGTTTTTTTACTTGATTCTGTAGGATTCTCCAAGTATATCATCATATCATCTGCAAAAAGTGATAATTTAGTTTCTTCTTTGCCTTTTTAAAATTCCTTCAATTTCTTTTTCTTCCCTTATTGCAAAAGCTAACATTTCTAGTACCAAATTGAATAATAGGGGTGGTAATGGTCATCCTTGTTTCACCTGTGATCTTACTGGGAAAAAATTTGGCAGGACTCCTTTTTCACCTATTTTCCCAAATAGTCTATTATAAAGTATAGGAAGTAATTGTTCTTTAAATGTTTGATAGAATTCACATGTAAAACCATTTGGCCCTGGAGATTTTTTCCTAGGGAGTTCATTGATGGCTTGCTCAATTTCCTTTACTGAGATGGGGTTATTTAGAAATTTTACTTCCTCTTCTGTTAACCTGGGAATTTATGTTTTTGTAGATATTCATCCATATCTCTAAGGTCAAATTCGTGGGCATACAGTTGGGCAAAATAATTCCTAATTATTGTTTTGATTTCCTCTTCATTAGAGGTGATCTCACCCTTTTCATTTTTGAAACTGGTAATTTGATTTTCTTCTTGCTTTTTTTTAATCAAATTGACCAAAGGTTTATCAATTTTATTGATTTTTTATTAAAACCAGCTCTTTGTTTTATTTATTAATTCAATAGTTTTCTTGGTTTCAATTTTATTAATCTCTCCTTTGATTTTAAGTATTTCTAATTTGGTATTTAATTGGGGGTTTTCAATTTGCTCTTTTTCTGGCTTTTTCAGCTGTATGCCCAAATCATCGATCTCCTATTTCCCTATTTTATTCACGTAAGCATTTAGAGATATAAAACTTCCCCTAAGAACTGCTTTTGCTGCATCCCATAAGTTTTGGTATGTTGTCTCATTATTGTCATTCTCTTGAATGAAGTTATTAATTGTTTCTCTAATTTGTTCTTTGGCCCACTTATTCTTTAGAATTAGATTATTTAGTTTCCAATTAATTTTTAGCTTATTTTTCCATGGTTCTTTGTTACAAATATTTCTTATTGCATCATGATCTGAAAAGTATGCTTTGACTACTTCTGCCTTTCTGCACTGGATTGTGAGGTTTTTATGCCCTAGTACATGGTCAATTTTTGAGTATGTGCCATGTACTTTTGAGAAGAAAGTATATTCCTTTTTATCCCTATTCAGTTTTCTCCAGAGGTCTATCATATGTGCCTTTTCTAAAATTCTGTTTACCTCCTTAACTTCTTTCTTATTTATTTTGAGGTTAGATTTATCAAGTTCAGAAAGGGGAAGGTTGAGGTCTCCCAGTACTATAGTTTTGGTGTCTATTTCTTCCTGTAACTCCCTTAACCTCTCCTCTAAGAATTTGTATGCCATACCACTCGGTGCATATATGTTAAACAATAATATTGCTTCATTGTTTATGGTTCCTTTTAGCAGGATATAATGTCCTTCCTTATCTCTTTTAATTAAATCTATCTTTACTCTTGCTTTGTCTGAGATTAGGATTGCTACACCTGCTTTTTTTACTTTAGCTGAGGCACAATATATTTCACTCCAGGCTTTTACCTTTACCCTATGTGTATCCCCCTGTTTCAAATGTGTTTCTTGTAAACAGCATATTGTAGGATTATGGTTTTTAATCCATTTTGCTATCTGCTTCTGTTTTATGGGAGAGTTCATCCCATTCACATTCACAGTTATGATTTCTATCTGTGTCTTTTTCTCCATCCTATTTCCCCCTATTTATGCTTTTGTTTCTCCCTTTCCCCTTCCACTCCTCAACAAAGTTTTGCTTTTGACCACCGCCTTCCTCAGTTTACCCTCCCTCTTTATTCCCCTCCCTTATCTTGCCATTTCCCACTTGCTACTTCTCCCCTCCCTTCTGACCACCCCCCTCCCTTTTTTCCCCCTTTCCCCTCCTACTTCCTGTAGGACAAGTTAGATTTCTATACTTATCAGGGTATGTTGTTCCCTTCTTGAACCAGATCAGATGACAGTAATGCTCAAATACTGCTCTTCTCCCTCCCTTCTTTCCCTCTACTAAAATGTGTTTTTGTTCCTCTTCATGTGATGTAATTTACCCTTTTCTATTAGGTCCTTAGCTCTTCTCCCAGAACCATCCCTTTATATCTCTTAATTATATTTTTTATCATTATATCAGTTATTTTATGCTGATAGCCATAGTCTATGAATATCCCTTTCAATTGTCCTAATAAGTGTACTATTCTCAAGATTGACACATAAACATGTATATATATATATAAACACACAAAACAAAATAATCCTATATACGGATATAACTAATTAGCCTGATTGAGTAGGGGTCCCCCCCCCCATTTACCTTTTTATGTTTTTCTTGAGTTTTGTATTTGGAGATCAAATTTTCCATTGATCTCTGGCCTTTTCATCAGGAAGGTCTGGAATTCCTTTATTTCATTGAATGTCCATCTCCTTGCCTGGAAAATTATGCTCAATTTTTCTGGTTAGTTGATCCTTGGTTGTAGTTCAAGCTCCTTTGTCTTTCAGGATGTCATATTTCAATTTCTCCTGTCATTAATTTAAGAAGCTGAAAGATCCTGCATGATCCTGATTGTAGTTCCATGATATTTGAATTGTTTCTCTCTTGCTGCTTGCAGTATTTTCTACTTGACCTTGTAGTTCTGGAATTTGCCTATAATGTTCCTGGAGTTTTCAATTTGGGACCATTTTCATGGGGTGATTGATGGATTCTTTTTTCGATGACAATTTTACCCTCTGGTTCTAGGACCTCTGGGCAATTTTCCTTAAGGATTTCATAGAATTGTTAGATTGTCTCTCCTGGATGTATTTTCCAGGTTACTTTATCTTCCAATCAGATATTTCAAATTTTCTTCTATTTTTTCATTCTCTAAATCTTGTTTGACTGATTCTTAGAGTCATTAGCTTGTAATTGCCCAATTCTGATTTTTAATGTTTTGTTTTCTTCCTTTATCTTCTCTATCTCCTTCTACATTTGATTGATTTTACTTTTCAATGAGACCTTTTTTCTGTTTATATTCTGATTTTCCTTAACCATTTCACTGATTTTGCTTTTGAAAAATTTGTTTTCCTCAGTGAATTTTTTTCCATTTTTTCTTTTACCTCCCTAATTTGGTTTTTAAAGTCCTCCTTGAGTTCTTCCAGGAATGCTTTTCGGTTTGGAGACCAGTTCACTTTCCCTTTTGACGTTTCAGATGTGGGTATATTGTCCATGCTGTCCTCTTCTGAAATGGCATTTTGATCTTCCCTGTCTCCATATTATGAATCAGTGGTCTTTGGCTTTTTAGTGTATTTTTTCATGGTGTTTTTTCCCTCCTGGCTTCTAAAGTGGATCTCTGTTTCTGAGGATTCAGGGGCTCTGTCCCAAGTTTCTGGTATGGAATCTGTGGGCCTGCTCACTGGCTTTATGTTCTATGGCCTCTGGTTTCATGAGATGTGGAAGAGGGGTGGTCTGGCTGCTGGGAGTCTCCTCTTCCCCAGGACTGTTCTACAGCATGGGTGGTCTCAGCTCCTGTCTGTGCTGGTGTCTACCGCTTCCCCTGGCTGTGCAAAGCCACATCTGGTGTCCTGGTGTTGTTAGTTAGCTGCCCCCCGCCCCTGGGGTTCAGCTACTCTCATTCTGCTAAGGTGGGTCTTGTTGGGACACCTCTCTTCCTGAACTGATCTCTTTCTGCCACCACAGGAATGGCCCTCTCCCCCTCTTCTCTCACAATTGAAGCCCCCATGTTGGCTCCTCTGTTTCTCCTGAGGTATTATTCTCTGGATTTATTCAAGGGAGGGATAAGAGACATTTTACTTAGACATCATGGCTCCCAGAAGTTCAAGAATGTGAATTTCAAACCTTTAGACTGTGGGTTGGAGGCCTTGGTACTAACTGCTCCCACAGTCACAGACTCTGAGATACAACAGACTCCCAACCTTGGCTAAGAGCTCTGGGGCCTCAATCATGGCAGGCCGTAGCTGGTACTTCTGTCCTGGGCCTGTTCCTGCTCCAGCATTTTGCTAACCTAGCCCTCTCCCAGACCCATGCACTGGCTGGATTCCTCTGCTATTCCTGTTTGGTTTGGTCTGTTGCCCAAACCCCTCAGTCTACTAGTGGCTTCTAACAATCTCAAATCTGCTCAGATTCACTTTTTTAGATGTATCTGACAGAATTTGTGAGAGTTCCAGTAGTTCCTTCATTTCACAGCGCCACCTAAGAATTATTTTTTCCTTCCCTGGAAGAGAATTAAGGACTCTTGAGAGCATAGTACTTTGAGGTAGGTAAGGGGATTTTGAATGGAATGTTAGCTAGATTATGGTAGTAGCAAAAAAAGGTGATTGAGCTTAAAGACACCAATTTTAGTGGTAGCAAGGAGAGAACGCAATTTTTTTGAAAGAGGGCATGAGATTTGTTCAAAGAGGAGGACCAGGATTGCAGTAGCAGCAGTAGCAACCTCACCCTCTATATACACTCTCTCCCATTCACTTAAGGAGCTGAGAACCCAAAAAAGAATCAATGGTTCAGGGCAAAAGAGAAAATGAAAAAAGAGATTGAAAAGACATAGTAAAAAGAAGGCTATTGTTTCCCACATACAGTCATTTAAGACAGCAGAAAACATTGGCTCAAGTCATTGGTTGCACTCAATTTTTTCAGGATTGAAGAAAGTTGCAAAAAAGGACTGAAATTGACCAAATACTTCCACATATCCATGTTTGTTCACTTACACATATTTTAATTAATCTCATTTTTTCTCTTAAATGTAGGTTAATGTATCCAGACTTTTATGTGAAACAAAAAAGTAGCCAGGGATTGGTTAGATATAAATAGAAATTTAAATTAATGCACAGAGCCAAACCTTAGCCTAAATAGTAGGGATTTATTTTCTCTTTTTTTTTTATAAATTTCTTTATTTATTTTTAGTTTACCACACACGATTCTACATAGTTTTGAGTTCCAGTTTTTCTCCCCTCCCTCCCCCCTCCCTCCCCAAGACAGCATGAAGTCTCATATAACTGTCATGTATAACTTTGCATTGAATTAATTTATGCACTAGTCAAGTCGTGGAGAAGAATTTTGACCAATGGAATGAATCATGAGAAAGAAGAAACAGAACCAAAAAAAAAAACAAAAACCCCAAAAACAAAAACAAAAGAGAAGCAGAAAAGGCGAGCATGTAGTGTGCCTCAGTCTATATTCAAACTTTGCAGTTCTTTGTCTCGATGAAGATAGCATTCTCCATCGTGAGTCCCCTGGAGTTGTCCTTGCCCCTTAGGTTGCTGAGAAAAGCGCAGTATGTCAGGGTTGGTCCTCACGGAATCCATATATCTGTGGCTGTGCACAACTCCTGGCTCTGCTCCGCTCACTCAGCATTATGTCGTGTAGGTTTTTCCAGGTTGTTATGAAGTCTGCATCATCCCCATTTCTTATGGCACAATAGTATTCCATCACCTTCATATACCACAGCTTGTTCAGCCATTCCCCAATTGATGGGCATCCCTTTGATTTCCAATTCTTGGCCACCACAAAGAGAGCTGCTATAAATATTCTTGTACATATGGGTCCTTTCCCCGCTTGCGTGATTTCTTTGGGATACAACCCTAGAAGTGGTATTGCTGGGTCAAAGGGTATGAACATTTCTATAGCCCTTTGGGCATAGTTCCAAACCGCCCTCCAAAATGGCTGGATCAGCTCACAACTTCACCAGCAATGCAACAATGTTCCAATTTCCCCACATCCTTTCCAGCATTTATCATTCTCCTGATTTGTTATTTTAGCCAATCTGACAGGAGAGATGTGGTATCTAAGAGTTGTTTTGATTTGCATTTCTCTAATCAGCAGCGATCCAGAGCATTTTTCCATATGCCTGTAGATAGCTTTAATTTCTTCTTCTGAAAACTGCCTGTTCATATCCTTTGACCATTTCTCAATTGGGGAATGGCTTGTATTCCTATATATTTGGCTCAGCTCCCTGTATATTTTAGAGATGAGGCCTTTATCAGAGATACTAGTTGCAAAGATTGTCTCCCAATTTTCTGCTTCCCTCCTAATTCTTGTTGCATTGGCTTTTTTTGTACAAAAACATTTCAATTTGACATAATCAAAATTATCCATTTTGCATTTTGTAATGCTCTCTATCTCTTGTTGGGTCATGAATTCTTTACTTTTCCACAAATCTGATAAGTAAACTATTCCTTGCTTTCCCAAATTACTTAGAGTATCAACTTTCACTCCTAAATCTTGAACCCATTTTGACTTTATTTTGGTATATGGTGTAAGATATTGGTCTATGCCCAGTTTTTGCCCTACAATTTTCCAATTTTCCCAACAGTTTTTGTGAAATAGTGAATTATTAGCAAAGAAACTGGCCTCTTTGGGTTTATCAAAGAGTAGATTGCCAAACTTGTTGATTTCACCTACTTGTGTACCTATCCTATTCCACTGATCCACACCCCTGTTTCTTAACCAGTACCAGGCAGTTTTGATGACTGCTGCTGTGTAGTACAGTTTAATATCTGGTGTGGCTAAGCCACCATCTCTAGCATGTCTTTTCATTAATATCCTAGATACTCTAGACCTCTTGTTTTTCCAAATGAATTTTGTTATTATTTTGTCCAGCTCAGTAAAAAAATTTTTTGGTAGTTCGATTGGTATGGCACTGAATAGATAGATTAATTTAGGTAGAATTGTCATTTTTATTATATTAGCTCGGCCTAACCATGAGCAACTGATATTTCTCCATTTACTTAGATCTGATTTTATTCGCGTGAAAAGTGTTTCATAGTTATGTTCATATAGGCCCTGGGTTTGTCTTGGCAAATAGACTCCCAAATATTTTATAGTGCCTTCAGTAACTTTGAATGGGATTTCTCTTTCTATCTCTTCCTGTTGGGCTTTGTCAGTAATGTATAGGAATGCTGAGGATTTATGTGGGTTTATTTTATATCCTGCAACTTTGCTAAAGTTGTTTATTATTTCAAGTAGTTTTTTACTTGATTCTCTAGGATTCTCTAGAAAAATCATCATATCATCTGCAAAAAGTGATAATTTAGTTTCTTCTTTTCCTATTCTAATTCCTTCAATTTCTTTTTCTTCTCTTATTGCTACAGCTAATGTTTCTAGTACCAAATTGAATAATAGGGGTGATAATGGACATCCTTGTTTCACCCCTGATCTTATTGGGAATGCATCTAGTTTATCCCCATTACAAATAATGCTTGTTGATGGTTTTAGGTAGATGCTATTTATAATTTTGAGGAAGGTTCCACTTATTCCTATGCTTTCTAGTGTTTTTAATAGGAATGGGTGTTGTACTTTGTCAAAGGCTTTTTCTGCATGTATTGAGATGATCATATGGTTTCTACTAGTTTTGTTGTTGATATGGTCAATTATGCTAATAGTTTTCCTAATATTGAACCAGCCTTGCATTCCTGGAATAAATCCTACCTGGTCATAGTGTATTATTCTCGTAATGAGTTGCTGCAGTCTTTTTGCTAATATTTTATTTAAAATTTTTGCATCAATATTCACTAGAGAAATTAGTCTATAATTTTCTTTCTCTGTTTTAACTCTACCTGGTTTGGGTATTAGTACCATATTTGTGTCATAAAAAGAATTTGGTAGGACTCCTTCTTCACCTATTTTCCCAAATAGTCTACCAAGTATTGGAATTAGTTGTTCTTTAAATGTTTGATAGAATTCACATGTAAAACCATCTGGGCCTGGAGATTTTTTCCTAGGGAGTTCGTTGATGGCCTGCTCAATTTCTTTTTCTGATATGGGGTCATTAAGAAATTTCACTTCCTTCTCTGTTAGTCTGGGCAGTTTATGTTTCTGTAGATATTCATCCATATCTCTAAGGTTGTCAAATTTATGGGCATACAGTTGGGCAAAATAATTCCTAATTATTGTTTTGATTTCCTCTTCATTAGAGGTGACCTCACCCTTTTCATTTTTGATACTAGTAATTTGATTTTCTTCTTTCTTTTTTTTAATCAAATTGGCCAAAGGTTTGTCAATTTTATTGGTTTTTTCATAAAACCAGCTCTTTGTTTTATTTATTAATTCAATAGTTTTCTTGGTTTCAATTTTATTAATCTCTCCTTTGATTTTCAGTATTTCTAATTTGGTATTTAATTGGGGGTTTTCAATTTGCTCTTTTTCTAGCTTTTTCAGCTGTATGCCCAGATCATTGATCTCCTCTTTCCCTATTTTATTCATGTAGGCATTTAGAGATATAAAGCTTCCCCTAAGAACTGCTTTTGCTGCATCCCATAAGTTTTGGTATGTTGTTTCATTACTGTCATTCTCTTGAATGAAATTATTAATTGTTTCTCTGATTTGATCTTTGGCCCACTCACTCTTTAGAATTAAATTATTTAGTTTCCAATTAGTTTTTAGCTTATTTTTCTATGCTACTTTATTAAAAATGATTCTTATTGCATCATGATCTGAAAAGGATGCATTGACTACTTCTGCTTTTCTGCACTGGATTGTGAGGTTTTTATGCCCTAGTACATGGTCAATTTTTGAGTATGTGCCATGTACTTTTGAGAAGAAAGTATATTCCTTTTTATCCCCATTCAGTTTTCTCCAGAGGTCTATCATATGTGCCTTTTCTAAAATTCTGTTTACCTCCTTCACTTTTTTCTTATTTATTTTGTGGTTAGATTTATCAAGTTCAGAAAGGGGGAAGTTGAGGTCTCCCAATATTATAGTTTTGCTGTCTATTTCTTCCTGTAACTCCCTTAACCTCTCCTCTAAGAATCTGTATGCCTTACCACTTGGTGCATTGATATTGCTTCATTGTTTATGGTGCCTTTTAGCAGGATATAATGTCCTTCCTTATCTCTTTTAATTAGATCTATCTTTACTTTTGCTTTGTCTGAGATTAGGATTGCTACACCTGCTTTTTTTACTTTAGCTGAGGCACAATATATTTTACTCCAGCCTTTTACCTTAACCCTATGTGTATCCCCCTGTTTCAGATGCGTTTCTTGTAAACAGCATATTGTAGGATTATGGTTTTTAATCCATTCTGCTATCTGCTTCTGTTTTGTGAGAATGTTCATCCCCTGCACGTTCAGGGTTATGATTTCTATCTGTGTCTTTTTCTCCATCCTAATTCCCCCTGTTTATGCTTTTATTTCTCCCTTTCCCCTTCTCCGCCTCAACAAAGTTTTGCTTTTGACCGCCGCTTTCCTCAGTTAACCCTCCCTCTTTATTCCCCTCCCTTATCTTACCGTTACCCACTTGCTACTTCTCCTCTTCCTTCTGCCCTCCCCCCTCCCTTTTTCCCCCCTTGCCCTCACACTTCCCATAGGACAAGTTAGATTTCTAAACTTATCAGAGTATGTTATTCCCTTCTTGAACTAGATCAGATGACAGTAAAGCTCAAATAGTGCTCTTCTCCCTCCCTTCTTTCCCTCTACTATAATATGTTTTTTTGCCCATTCCTTTGGTGTAATTTACCCTTTTCTACTACCTCCTTACCACTTCCCTCATAGCCCTCCCTTTATATCTCTTATTTATGTTTTATATCTTTACATCAGTTAATTTATACAGGTATTCACATCCTATGTATATCCCTTTCATTTGTCAGAATAGTTGTACCATTTACAAGAATGACTTATATATGTATATGTATATGTATATATATATATATATATTTATATATATATATATATATATATACATAAAAAAACATACATAAGATGATATAATCCTACATAAAGATGTAAAAAACCTAACCTTATAGGTTAATGGGTTTGTGAGGTTTTCCCCCTGGTTACCTTTTTATGTCTCTCTTGAGTTTTGTATTTGGAGATCAAATTTTCCATTGAGTTCTGGCCTTTTCATCAGGAAGGTCTGGAATTCCCTTATTTCATTGAATGTCCATCGCCTTGCCTGGAAAATTATGCTTAGTTTTGCTGGGTAGTTGATCCTTGATTGTAGTCCCAGCTCCTTTGCCCTTCGGAATATCATATTCCAATTTCTCCTATCTTTTAATGTGGAAGCTGAGAGATCCTGCGTGATCCTGACTGTAGTTCCACGATATTTGAATTGCTTCTTTTTGGCTGCTTGCAGTATTTTCTGCTTGAGTTTATAGCTCTGAAATTTGGCTATAATATTTCTTGGTGTTTTCAGTTTGGGATCTCTTTCAGGGGGTGATCGGTGAATTCTTTCAATGACTATTTTGCCCTCTGGTTCTAGGACCTCTGGGCAGTTGTCTTTGATAATTTCTTCGAAGATACTGACAGGGCTCCTTTTTTCATCGTGGATTTCTGGTAGACCAATAACTCTCAAATTGTCTCTCCTGGATCTATTTTCCAGGTCAGTTGTTTTGCCAATCAGATATTTCACATTTTTTTCTATTTTTTCATTCTTTACATTTTGTTTTATTACTTCTTGATGCCTCATAGATTCATTAGCTTCCACTTGCTCAAGTCTAATTTTAAATAAGTTAGTGTTTACATTTTGCTTTTGAGCGGATTTATTTTTTCTAACTAAGGGTATGGAGTAATTATGTATTACTAACAATTCATTTGATATAGACTCCATAAAGCAGTGGAGGAGGTGAACATGTGGACCTCAGGGGCCATTATACTTCTCTTATTCTAAAGAGATGAGCTAATTGTTTTGACTAGGTTTAGCAGAGAAGATTACTAGAGATAAATGGGTTAGGGAAAAAAGTCATGCACTAAGTGGTCAATGGTACACTCCATCACAATACCAGAACCATTCACGTTACAAATGGGAACTTCATCTGGGATAGGACTTTTTTTTTCCTTCTATTTGAAAGTTGGAAGGCAACTAGGTAAAACCTGGTTTTGTTATTGTTTTTCTGCTTCCTCTTTTATCATTATTTTTGTTTTGAACTTAAATGGCAAATATAATTGATATTTCCATATATATTTAAGATCAGAACAAATACATATACATATGAATAGAAAAAAGCTTACACCTGAAACTGTAAATTTCTATTATGTACAACTTGCTTTTCTTTTTTATACACGTAATATCTTCAAACCACAACTTTCAAAGATATCCAAATTGTGCCTTTTTTCTGGCTTTCCTTCTCTTGTTTAAATTTTTAAAATTTCTCAATATCTTTCTCTTCTTTCCTTTTTGTTTTTTGGTGGGGAAGGGACAGAGGTACTCCATTGGTGTTTTTTTTTTCAACCTCTTCACCACCACCTGAATACACACATTAAAAAAATGAAAGAAAAAGCTTTGTAAAAATATCTTTTCCAGTAAAGTAAATTCCCACATTGTCTATGTCTTAAAACATATATTTTAGAATTTGTAACTCAAAATTCAAAAAGAAAGACAAGAATATCAAAATTGTTTTTACTTGTCATTGGGGAAATTAATATTAAATTTAAAAAATGAATAAAATAAAAGATAGTATTGCAAAGAAAAACAACAATAAAATGTATCTTTTGTTCTATACCATGAGTCCACCTCTCTATCAAAACATGTATAGCTGTCTTCATGACTGTTCCTTAAAATAATGGTTGGTTACTGCATTCATTGATTTTAAAGTCTTCCATCATTTCCTGTTTCATAATATTATTCTTTTTGAATCAATTGTTCTTTAATTAGAGAGGGAGCTGGTGGTACAGTGGATTAATCACTGGCTTGGAGTCAGGGAGGATTGATGAAAACCAATTTCATACATTTACTAGATGTGTGACCCTGGGGAAATCACTTTACTTCTGTTTGCCTCAGTTCCCTCAACTACAAAATGGGAATAATAATAGCACCTACCTAGCAGGGTTGTTGTATGGACCAGAGAAAATATTTGAAAAAGTAATTAGCACAGTGCCTGGATCATAATAGGCACTACATAAATGCTTATTCACATTCTTTCTCTTCCCTAAGCCCACTTCTGGTTCTCCTCAATTCAGTTCATTAATTCTCAGAGGTCTTTCCACGTCCTTGTGACACTACTCATTTCATCTTATCATAGATATTTGATATTTGGTTTATCCGTTCCCAATAAATGGACACTTTCTTCATTTAAAATTCTTTGCTACTAAATAAAAAGCTGCTATAGTTTTGTATGAGTGCATGTTTTTCTTCTTTCTTTGATATCCTTGGGACATAGACATAGTAATGGCATAATACAGTCAGTTTATGCATAGCTTAATGACCAGACATGGTTAAAATTGCTTTCCAGAAATGCTGATATTGAGTGCTTTAATTTTAACTGGAAGACTTGGATTACTACAGTTTCCTTTTTGGGCCTTTCAAGGAAGTGACTAGTGGAGTCTTTCTATTTTCAATTTTCATATGAGATTTTAAAGATCTGTTCATTTTTGATTTGTGGTTTTATTTTTAAACGTGTCATCCAAATGTTTTTTAACAGTCATTTTCAGGTGGCATAATCATTCTTAGATTATCTCTTCTTAGCTTGGTTTCCAGTTTAGTTTACTTTTTAAATTATATATGCATCATATTTTATCTTATTTTTAAAGTTAATTGATAGTGATTTAGTATTTCTTTTTATCTCATTGAATTGTTTTTGGGCTATTTTAATTTCAAAGATTTAGCCCTGTCTTTGACTTTATGGAGATTTGGCCCTTGTGTTCAATATGTATCTAGTCCTGTCTCTTATAATATCTTGATTTCTCATAAAGTCATTAGCTTCCACTTGCTCCAATCTAATTTTTAAAGTAGTATTTTCTTCAGTGGTCTTTTGGACCTCCTTTTCCATTTGGCTAATTCTGCCTTTCAAGGCATTCTTCTCCTCATTGGCTTTTTGGAGCTCTTTTGCCATTTGAGTTAGTCTATTTTTTAAGGTGTTGTTTTCTTCAGTATATTTTTCAGTATTTTTTTGGGTCTCCTTTAGCAAGTCATTAGCTTGTTTTTCATGGTTTTCTTGCATGCTTCTCATTTCTCTTCCCAATTTTTCCTCTACTTCTCTAACTTGCTTTTCCAAATCCTTTTTGAGCTCTTCCATGGCCTGAGACCAGTTCATGTTTTTCTTGGAGGCTTTTGTTGTAGGCTCTTTGACTTTGTTAACTTCGTTGCCTTCTTCTGGCTGAATGTTTTGGTCATCTTTGTCACCAAAGAAGGATTCCAGAGTCTGAGACTGAATCTGGGTGTGTTTTTGCTGCCTGGCCATATTCCCAAGCAACTAACTTGACCCTTGAGTTTTTCAGTGGGGTATGACTGCTTGTAGACTAAAGAGTTCTATGTTCCATGCTTGGGGCGATGCGCCAGCTCTGCCACACCAGCACTCCTACTTCCCCATCTTCAGTAGGCTGTGCACTCCTGCTCTGATCCTGTTTTAACAACCCAGCCAGCAGCTTCTGTGGGGGCATAAGTTCCACCCCCACAGCCAGCACTTAGGAGGCTGCTGGCACCCAGGAAGCTGCCGGGATGCCAGGAAAGCACAGGTTCTTTTTATCTACTTAAACAAGGAAAGCACCGTGAAGGGGTTGACCAGCTTACTTTAATCCAGCATTCAGTTAGCATACAGACAACATTCATTTAGTTCAGGGGAAAAATGCCAGCATTCAGTTAGCATTCAGTTAGTTCAGGGGAGCAAAGAGACAAACATCAAGAGACATACTTCAGGGGAAAAAAAAAAGCACCCTGAGGTTCAGAAAATTCATTTAGTTCAGGGGAAACAAACCAGCACCCTGAACCTCAAAATCAAAATACAAACAAATTACAAATATCAACAGACAGACCCAATACAATTCATAGTTACCAACATCTGGGCTCGGCCCAAGAGCAAGGGCTGGCCCAGAGTCATGCTTGCTTGCAGCTGCTCCCACACCAACCGGAAAAGGAAAGAGAACTCTTCAAGCTGTCCTCTCCCCTCTTATAGAGTTTTTGACATCATCAAGGGCCTCCCAAATGACCAGAGCTGATTGGTTCTTGAGCTGTCTCCTCCCCCAGCGTAGACCAGGTTAACACCCAATAGGGCATGGCTCTGGAGTTAACACCTCCCCTCAGCCAGCCCCATGACTCATCACACAGGAATTTCTCTGATTCCTGGCATGGTCGCTGGGCTTCCTGCCCCGGAAGAGCAAGCCACAGCGTCCAACGAGGCTCAGTGAGGTAATCTGAGTCATTCAAAGAAAACAAAGGCCATTCTGGTTACAGATCTACCACTTAATTCCTCCCACCAGGTAGGCCTGGGGCTGGAAGCAACTGTAGCTGTACTTCTATAGCTGCCCCACCTCTGCTGCCCCTGGGACGGTAGCTGAACTGAACTCCTTCCACTCCAGCAGCTTTCCCCACTAACCTTCTCTGTTGTCTTTGGTGTTTGTGGGTTGAGAAGTCTTGTAACTGCTGCAGCTCAGTGATTCAGGGTGCTAGAAGATGCTTTGCCTGGCTCCTGGTCTGGTTTATCCATGCTGCTCATGCTGGGCTCTGTTCCGCTCCGCTCTGCTCTGCTCCCAGCTCCATGCAGGATAGACCTCACACAGAGACCATCCAGGCTGTCCTGGGCTGGAGCCCTGCTTCCCTCTGCTGTTTTGTGGGTTCTGCAGTACTAGAATTCATTCAGAGCCATTTTTATAAGTTTTTGGAGGGACTCAGTGGGCAGCTCACACTAGTCCCTGCTTTTCAGCCACCATCTTGGCTCTGCCCCCTCCTAAAGTAGTATTTTAAGAAGGATAAAATTAGATATTTTACAGTAAAACTAATATTCAAGTGGACAGGTAGCTAATGAAGAAATAGTGTGTTCTTATTCTGGGAATGATTACTAATCTTTCCAAGCTGTGATGGACTTGTGACTTTTTGTTGGTTTGTTGTATATTTGTTTTATGATAGGTGTTTATCATTAAAACAAAACAACATAAAAACTTCTTTACTTGTTTTTTATCATTTTAGCCACCTCAAATTTATTTCCTTTATTTTGTTATGAAGTGTCTAAAGCATGTGGTCTACACATGACCCTTCTTATGCACATATTTCCTTTTCTGCTGTATGCATTCTGGCTTATGGCTGCACCATTGCAATCAAGATACCTCATCCTCCTTTGACAATGGCCACCCACCTTATTGCTAAATTCAATTATTTTTCCTCAGTCCTCATTCTATTTATCTCCTACATTTGGAATGGATGAACAACTCTTTTTTCTGAAAATTCTCTCTCCTCTTTGTTTCTTCTGTTGGCCTCCATGTCCCTGAATCTTGAGTGTAGAGAAGAATCATAAGTGAAAAACAGGGGCTGAAGTTCTGCAAACAAATACTGGTGACCCATTATTAGGAATGTTATAGAGTGAATTGTGTCAACATTATAGGCTTAAAGACTTCTAAAGGCCTTTCCAGTTTAGGGATTCTCAGACCCTATCAGTCTTCCCTCCCCTACTCCTTTTCCAGTCCCCATTCTATTCCAACTCACCAATGAATAGTATCCCCCATAATTCTGTCTATAGCCTTGCAATCTTTATCTCTATGATTTCAGAAAATTTATTTGTCTCTCATGGCTTTGACTACCACATTTCTGCTGATGTACCTCAAATTTATATCTCAAGCCTTTCTTCTCACTTACATTCCAATATCATATGTCTATTACAATCTTTATCCCATAATGCATTCAGACACAGTCAAGATGGCTGGTGTCTTGTCCCTGTTTTATCCATCACTACTGTGGGACATTAAACAAAGCAAATAACCTCTCTTTGACTCAGGGGTGCTCCCAAAATGAAATAGCTGAATGAGACATGTTAACTTATTTCTAACTGTAGTGGAGGTATTTGAGCAAAAGCAATTTTCTAACTTGTTGATATTTCGCATTAATGACTCTTTTTGCAGATGAATTATAGTTGGTAGTTGGTCAAATATTTTTTTTTATGTTGAAATTCTTAAATTTGGTGATATAACTCATTTCCGGGTGGTATTTTCTCACAAATGTATCCATTTTTCAATCTATGCCAAAATGAACTACTAAAAATACTACTTTCATCTTCAACAAGCTCCTATTTAGAGTAAATTATATTTCAATATATTGGTTACTGTTACTGAGCTCTTTTCTCTTCCTTTTTCATTCTTTTCACAAGGAATAAAGAAAAGAAAATTAAAATAGCAATAAAAATAAAAAGGTATGGTTTTTAAATGACAAGGAAATAAAAAAGAAACTTAGGAACTGTTTTGCCAAATTGTAGACCTGTGAAAGAGCAAGTTTTAGTAAAATGGATTAATATTTAGGAAAGAACACCTCGGATAAATAAGAACTAGAGAATTTATGTAATATAATCTTAGAAAAAATATAAAAAAAAATAAGTGAGCTCAAAAAGTGGTGGCTGTGGGGATACACACAGGACCTGATAGATTTACAAAGGAAATTTTATCAAATATTTAATAAAAAATTACAATATTACATAAACTATTTTCAAAAATGGAGAATGAAAGATCATACCAAATTCCTTCCCTAATTTAAATATGAATTGATATATACACCATATGTAAATATGGGGCAGCTATGTGGCCCAATGGTCTGGACTTAGGAAGACCTGAGTTTAAATCTGGCCTCAGGAACTTACTAGCTATGTGACCCTGTGCAAGTAAATTAACCTCTGTTTCAGTTTCTTCAACAGTAAAATGGGGATAATTGTAGTAACTACCTCTCAGGGCTTCTGTGAATATTATATGGTATAAAAATCATATAAATTATAAAGTAATTAGCTCATAGGAGGCACTATATAAATGTTAGCTACTTTTGTTATCATTTTGTGGAGAGAAATGGAAGAAAGAAAACTACGGATTAATGTCCCTAACAAATATTGACGTGAAACTAATGAATAGAATATCAAACAAAATGATTGAGAAAAATATTTAAGGTTTATATTTGCAAAATAAATTATGAACCTAAAAGTCTTTATTAAAGAAAAAATAAGGAAGGATTCTGGGAAGATGGCAGAGTAGTTCAGAAAATTTCAAGCTCTCAATATTTTCCTCCACAAAAGAGATAAAATAGTGCCTCTGGGCAAAATAGAGCATTAAAAACAAATAAGAGTAGGGGCAGAACTGGGGTCCTCTTGGGAATATCAGAGAAGTCCAGAAGAAAAATCTGAGGACTAGATTTCCTCCCTGTGAAGAGTAAACAGCTCCAGGCTAGGGTCCACATTAACAATAAGTGGCAAGCTGCTTAAAAAAAAGCTGCAAGCCCTGGGGCTAGTTGGGTTGGGAGGCTGCCTCAGCTGCCATAGGAACTTTTACCCCAGGGACAGTGGTGGGAGTTGGGGGTCTGACCTGGGGAAGATCTAGGGGACTTCAGCTGACAAGGAATTCTATGCCCAGTTGTTCTGTGAAGAGCAGGTGGGATGGTGGGGGGCATGAGAAAGAACCAGCCCCCACCCCATGAGTGCAGAAGCAGGAGGGCAGGGATGCTGCTGACTGTGGGCTTACAGGAAGCTCCAGGAATTGACTTAAGTTCGAGGTCACAGGGGAGAAACAAAGAGGGTCACTGGCCAGAGGTATCATCCCCCATACCCCAGGACTAGAAGCGATTGTAAAAATTACATTTTTACCAAAAAAAATGAACATGCAAAGCAGAAAGAATCCAACCATAGAGAGATACTATGGGAATAGAGAATACAGGGTTTGCCTTCATAGGAGGGTAATAAAACAAAGAAACCTTCTTCTGTCCAAAAGAGTAATGTTAAATGGTCACTTGCCCAAAAAGAACTCATTGAAGAACTTATAAAAGACTTTAAATATCAAATGAGAGAACCTGAGGAAAAATTAAAAAGAAAAATAAGAATAATACAAGAAAAACAAGAAGATTATGACAAGAAAGTCAACCAATTAGAAAAGGAAATCCAGAATCTTAAGGAATAACAACAAAGATTGAACTAAAATCATTGAAATGATAACCTGTAAAGTAGCAAGATATTAAAAGAAAACCACAAAATTATTCACCTTCTAAATTTTACCAACAAAAGCTCTCATTAAAAGAAATGCAGGATGTATAAAATATTCCAAAGCTAACTTATCAAGACATATGTAAGACTTAGAGGAATACAACTAAACAATCTTTACTGAAATGAAATTAAACTTGAATCAATGGGAAGATATTAATTACTCATTGTTGGATCAGGCCAATGTAAAAAAAAATTGCAAATCATCCTAAATATATTCAGTATCATAAGAATTAAAATACCACAGCCAGAAATAAATCATAATAAAATACATCTGCAAGACAAAAAAGAATCAATGGTATCAAGGGAAACAACGGGAAAAAGTGGGAAGAATAGAGCCATAGCAGTATCAGATTGTCATGTATACTACAAATCGATTATCATCAAAACTGGTATTTTTTTAAAGAAAGAACAGTAAAGTTAATCATATGGCATATTGATAGTATGTGATCCAGAAGCAAAAGAATATAGTATCACATTTTTCTAGAGACCCAAAGGCTGTAAGTCCTAGGATGAAGACACATTCTTGAAATGAAACTAAAAAAAATGTTTTGAAAAGTTTTCAATCAATCTGACAGAAATGTAGTTTAGAATAACATAAAAGAAAGGAAGTTGTAAATGGGTGCATTAAAGAGGTATTAGGCTATATAATAAACAACTTAGAAGAATGGGAAAAATGCTTTTCACAGCTATGGATAACAAGGAGGTTTTTTTTTTAACTAAGGAAGGAACAGATAAGATCCCTGGAGGTAAAATGGAAAATCTTTATTAGATAGCAGTGAAAAGTTTTGACACAAATAAAATCAATTTAGTTAAAATTAGAAGAAAAAGTCAGATAAAAATATCTTTAGTGTTTTTTATTAAGTTCTGTTATCCAAGATAGATAGAAAATTAATTCAGACACATAAGATCCATTCTGCCATTGGTAGATGGTCAAAGATATGAACAAACAGTTTTCTGGAGAAGTAAGTTATCAATAACATTAGGGGGAAAATATCCGAATTGTTAATAAGATGAATGTAAATTAAAAACAAACATATTTTACTGTCAAACCCATCATATTAGCAAGGATAATCCCCCCAAAAGTAAATTGAGAAATGTTGGAATAGATATAAGGGTACGAGGACCCTAACATGCTGTTTGTATAGGCAGGAATTGGTACATTCATCTTAGAAAACAATTAGAAACTATACCCACAAGGTTAGGAAACCATATTTATCTTTTGACCCAATAGTACCACTTTGGGAGATATAATCCCAAAGAACAATAGAAAAGAGAAAAAAGGACCCACCTGTAGAATACATGTTCATAACTGCACTTTTGCTTGTACTAAAGAACTAGAAATAAAGCGCTTGTCTATATATATTGAGAAATAGATCGACAAATTATAGTATATGAATGTGATAGGATATTGTTGTGACATAATTAATGCTAATAAAGATAGATTTAGAAAAGCTTGAGATCAATATGAAATCATGAGATGTAAAACAAGCAGAGCTGAGAAAATGAATTGTATCTTTACTACAATATTATAAACAAAAAGGAACTTTGAAAGAATTCTGGTGAATGCAATGACTAACCCCAACTCCAGAAGTACAGTGATGAATGAATATGCTGAATTTCGTCTATTAAAAAACAAATTATATGTAATGAGATTCATCCTCTTCTTTGTATATTTTAATTTCATGTTTTTTTTCAAGTTCATAATAGCAAAAAAAGAAAAGAAAAAGAAAAAAAAGAAAAGAAGTTTTTAGGTAGCACTGAACTGACCTTTTAGGTATCATTTCCTGATTTGCTACAAACTTTCAGTTGAATTTCTCTAGTCAATCTAATTCTATTTTAAAATCCTAGCTACACACAAGTGGGCAATTATTTGTCTTTGTAATTTACACAATTTCATGTACTCAGTTCTGTTGGCAAAGAAACAAAAATATCTACTGGAAATTTGTTGATTGGCATCATGTATAGATAATGGCTTTAGATAGGGCAGCCAAATTGGATAAGCAAATGAGAAGGGAAAAAAATGTAATTTGCATATTTCTAGTTTATTGTCAGACAAATTTTGACTCCAGATTGAAAATGTCCTGATGGAGTTTGGCAGTCTTGGGTAGTGATCAAGGGTTCATTTGACATCATGAGACCTGAGTTTGAATCCTGCCTCAGGCACTCACTTAGCTATTAGTTCATAGACAAGTAACATTGCCTGTCTGATTACTAATTTCCTTATTTGTCAAATGAGGATGATGATATTTTCAATGTCTAACCTAAGGAGTTGTGGTTATTACACAATAACTTTTATCATAATCTACTAACCCGTTGTCCCATTCTTTATCTTTTGTATATTTGGATACTTAACTATTTATATACCTATACTTAGACCAAATTTGTCAAGAAAAGAGAAACAAATTTGGTTTAAGAACATGCCCAAATAACAACAACAAGAGGATTGTAGGATTCTACAAATATTGACTCATTTTTCCTCTGCAACGTCCACAGAAGTATGGTGTGTTATAATCTTCATTTTATAGGTGAGTAAAATGGTGTCGATGATTGAGTTACTTGTCAGGTTCACATAGTGAATGTCTGAGGCCAGGTTAGAATTTCTCTTTCTGATTAGATAGATCCAAAACTATATCCACTGTACTACCTAATAACAGATTTTTCACATTTTTTTCCTTTTTGCTTTGAGTAGTAAGGGAGTTAGTTATAACCTCAGTTGCTAACCAACAGTTATTACGCATTCTCATGAAAAAATATGGTATAAAGTTTATATTTCTAGGCTTGGAATCAGGAAGAACTGGGTTCCAATCACTCTTCCTACATAAAATCCCAGAGCTTTCTTGTTTTCACACATTACTATGTATAAGAATAGTTTTATACCACTAGTAATACTATGTATTTCTATGTGTAAGAATAGTTTCATGCCACTAGTATGAGAGCTGGGAGGGTATTTCCAAGAAAGAAAACACAGAACATGCTGAATAACCCAGACTCTTCATTTTGCTTCCCACTCCCCAATATTTACCACCATTTGCTAGTGTCTTATTTCTCTTTCTCCTTTAAGTAATATAATCATTAATAAAGTAAGGATTTACTTTTTTAAAAATTCAATGTTCTATGCTTTCAGGTAAATTCAGGTAAATTTCCATAGGTTTGCTAAAATTGTTCATAATTAGCTTGAACTGTTCTCAATGTGTAACTGTCTAGTAAATATATTATCACATAGGTTCCTGGCGAGCAACATGTTAGGGCCATCCAAGAGGATATCCAAGGGCCCAACAGGGGCCAGGATCAAGAATTAAGATAATCAAAAAGATACTGGAAGATGATGAAAGCCGGAGAATCATACTGTGCCAGATTACAGAAGAGAGGTAGGGACAAGCAGATAATATGTCAATGTCATTAAGCAGGCTCAGGCTCAAACATATAGGAAACAAATCAGAATGGCATGAAATAACAACTACAGGAAAATGTAGATTATATGGGCCCACAGATGTTGATTTTAGAATTGTCAGAGGCCTCTAGTAAATGTTGCTCTTGATCAAGGGAAAGACAAATATGGTAGAACTATCACGCAAGGATTTAAGGAGACTTCTTTAGCAATCTTTTCAAGTAGAAGGCCATATTCTAATTCCAGAGGTATCAGACTCAAAGCCTGCAAAATTTGTAAGTGTGGTCCAAAAAAGATTAATATGTAATTAGGGAATGTTTGAATAAATAAACAAATATAGATTAAAAAAGCATAGATAATGTTAATTTGTGTTTTTAAAGGCCCTACATAGACTCAAAGAAAAATAATTGAATTTAGCACCACTGGAGATATTCAATCCATAGGATAAAAGAAGACCAACAATTTTAATGCAGAATTTAAAAAAAAAGATTTAGAATGCTTCTTCTGTATGCTGTCAAAACTCAGTCAAAAATAAATTCATTGCAGAAAAATAAGGCATCTTTTATGAAAAAATAAAGGATCATTTATTGAGCATTTCCTACACCAAAGGTTTGTTTATCACACTTAATATTTTTATACTTTCTAATCTAATATTTTGAAATTGTATAGACCCAGTTTCTGTAATATAATAGATTTACTCCTGAAGAATGAATAACAATCATGTAGCATTTCTCAGAATACTCTCAGTGGAAATGAAGTGCCTAAACCAAAGAACCATCCTGAGCTACCTGAGTGTAAGGGCAAGCAAAATGGGACTTTTTGTTGTATTTTGTTTTGGAGTGCTTCTCAGCACTAAGCAATCAAATGCCTTTGAGTCTTGCCTTTGTTTCAATCAAGAATCTTTGATTGAATTGGGAGTCTTTGATGACCTGCTTAAGTTATAGAAAGGCTCAGGTCACATGGGTTTGAGTCTCATGGTTGTGATTCCCTCTTACCCTGAAGATGTTTATATATATTCTGAGGTTAGCATTTTGTATGGGGGTTCACTCTTCCATGTGATTTGACCATATGAGATTCTGAGTAGCCATTAAAGAGCTCCCTGGCTTTGAAAAACCCAGATGTTGCTGCTTTACCCTCTGGTAACTATGTATGTAATGTTTAGCATTGACAGCTAGAAACCCATCTGCTGACCTGTGTTATTTTGCTATGTTTATATAATTTCTGCTTGTAATTTCTGTTCGTGTTTCTCTGAAGTTTAGAGTACAGACTTTTCCCCCTGAACTAAGTGAATGGTGAATCTATTTTTAATGAAAGTGAAATTGTAAACCCTTTAAAGTTTCTTTCCTTAGAAAAGCAGATCAAAGAGCCTGTGCTAGCAGCCCTCCTGTGTGCTGGTGTTATTGGTCTTACACAGCCACAGTAACAGTAAGTAATTTTGTTGTTACACTGAGGAAATGGCAGGGTACTATAGTGCAGAGGATCCAAGGTCCCCACCAAATGTTCCATCGTGACCTAGCAGTGCACCACTCCAGTAAGAAATAAGAAGAATCACCTCTGGCCTTTGCCATTCGTTGCAGGAATCCACCTGGAGTCCTGAGGAGATCCTGGGATAGAGAAGCTACTGCATACCAAAATCCAAGCCCAGGAGACACCATATAAGTAGCACTGGAAACTTCAAACTAGTCTACTATTCTCTGTCTAAATCTGGTAGTGGACTGCATCCTATGGACTGACTCCTTTCCCAAGACTGGAAGCTTTAAGGGTCTAGCACAGAATTCTCTGAATAAATACAGAAGTACTTAACCTTGGCTCTCTCTCCCAGAAGCTGGTGGCTGTGGGAGTAGCTAGAGAAAGCAACTATAGAGAGATTCAGGCAAACTCAGGAGGTCACTCACTGCCTGAACATATTAGGACCTGAGCCTAGCCAAACAATGACTAAAGTCACTTGGAGTCTTTCCTTATAACCACAACTGTCCAGCCAGAGAAAGAAACTTCAGTTGTTCACAGCAGGTGTAGCTAGACCTATTGTTGGCCCAACTCTAGCTACAAAAGTTAGGCAGTTAGGCAAAATAAAGGGAGCTCTTTTGTCAGAGGGGTCTGGGACATCACCCTGTGTAGACTCTGCCTTCCCTGCTCCTGTGTGCAAGGACTACTCCTGTGCTGGTTTCCCACCACAAATCTTAGGAACTATTTGGTTTGTAACAACAATGCTGCTAGCAGCTGCTGTGGAGATGAAAGACCAACAATAAGACCAACAACACCAGCACACAGGAGGGCTGCTAGCACAGGACCTTTGCTCTGTTTTTTTAAAGAAAGCAACTTTAAGGGGTTTACAGTCTCACTTTAAACATACATATATCATTCACTTAGTTCAGGGGAAAAAGTCAGTACCCCAAACTTCAGAGAAAACACAAACAGAAATTACAAGCAGAAATTATGTAAACAGGGCAAATGACAAAAATCAGCAGACAGGGCTTCTTCTGTCCATAGCAACACATACACACATAGCTACCAGAGAGATTTCTCCAACTTCTGGGTTTTCAAAGCCGGGGGCTCCTTTATGACTACCCAGATTCTCATCTGGTCAATTCACACAACAACCTTCCAGTGAGTGAACCCAAAGCAAAATGCTAACCTCAGAGTATATATACACTTTTTCAGAATCAGAAGATGTCACAACCTTGCAACTCAAACCCATGTGACCTAAGCCCATGATCTAAACAGGTCATGAAAGATGCCCAATTCAATCATAGACTCTTGATTGAAACAAAGACAAGACTCAAAGGCACTTGATGGCTTTAGTGCTGAGGAGAGCTACACAACAAAAAAGGCACACTTGACTTGCCATTAGAGAAGGGAAAAAAATAACTAGGGAAAATCTTTGTGCTGCGTTTCTCTGATATGGATATCATTTCCAAGATATAAAATAAACTAATTTAAATTTATAAGACAAAAACTCATATCCCAATAGATAGATGTCTAAAAGGATATGGTCAAAATGTATAGATGTGACTCTCCACTTTATGCCCACTCTTCCATCATTACTGCAGGATTGGAAGGGGGCTGCATACGGCAGTACATGTTTTTTTTTTCTTTCATGGTTGCCATGACTAAAAAGAAAAAAAATCATCAAGCATTGAGACTTTTTGTGAAAAACATTTCCATTCTTAGGTGGTTTGATCCTTAGAAAGCATATTTAGTCGATTCTCAGGACCATACTTGAAACTCTCCCAGAATATTATAACCTGCCAAACTGGAATAGCCTTCAAAAAACCATAGTCAATGCTGTGCCAAGCTAATACATTGGTGAATGTCTTAGAAGAGATCACTAATTTGGGAATGGAGTAGGACTGGGAGCTGGGGGGAATTAGGAATATCTACTGTGTGTTTACATATTATTATATCTTCAACTTCTTTGAAGGCATGAACAGCCTTAATTTTGGCTCTATATCCTATGCCTCACACAATAGTAAGCAGTTTGTAAATCTTCACTGAATAATCAATTGATTGAATGTCAAAAATAGGGAAGATCCATTTCCTGCTCTTGAGAAGCTGACAGTATAGTTGGAGATAAGACATATTCCTCAATGGGAAAAATGAAAACAAAAAACCAAACAAAACAAAAAAAACAACAAAACAAAACTAACATACTGTTCAAGCAATTCAAAAGTAACAATCCAAATGACACACAAGGGCTAAGGAAGAAACAAGAGAATGATAAATACATACTGGTATAACTATAATAGAAGGACAAGGGCAAACTGTTAGAAAGGAAATCAAGGAGGCAAAGCAGGTGCATAAGAGGATAAAGTTTTAGGATTTTCATGATCCAGGCCCATGAGTGTCTTGAATGATAGGCCGAGGGATTCCAGCTTGACTCAATAAGGCACTGTAAGACACTGGGGACATAATCAGAGCAGCAGCAGAATAAACATAACTTTTAAAATAAATTATTCTGGCAGCTGTAACTGCTCCCCTGCCTCACATCTCTCCCCTCTTCTATTCATTCTCCATTATTCGTATTATTTTGAGCCATGCATCCCAGAAAATCCTGAGGAAGCAATCTTGTTAGTCCTTGCTCGGAGGTGAAGGGGAAGGGAGGTAGAAATGAGAATACTCCTTTTTTAAGTATTCAGCTAGGTTTGGCCCACCTTCTTTGTCCACCTATTTTGTCCACACAGCTGCCAAAATGATTTTCCTACAGGGCAGATCTGACTATAACCTTCTCCTACTCACTAAACTCTAAAACACTTATAACCTTGAGGATCAAATATGAATTCTTGTTTTTGGCATTTACCACCTTTTGAAATTTCACCCCAACCTACCTTTCCAGCCTTGTTATATTTTAATTCACATACTCTTTGGTCTAACTGGCTTTCTGTGTGTTCCTCAGTATGGTCCAAATTTACCTTTCTCTGTGCCTTTTCTACTGGCTGTTTATCCATCTCCTTCTACCAAGTTGGAAAGTGGGTGTTTCATGTTTCTATCTCTTAGAATTACTAGTTTCTTTCAAAGCCAAGGCCAAGGGTCACCTCCGATGAGTGACCTTCTCCCTCTCATATTGTCTTCATCTGAATATAAGGTCCTTGAGAATAAAAACTGTCTCATTTTTGTCTTTGGTATTCTCAGAAACTATCACAGTGATGCCTGGCAAGTAAAAGTCATGTAATGAATTTGTGTTGATTGATTGATTACATAGGGCTAGAGCATATAGAGTTAGATAATAACAACATTGCTTGCAGAGGAAGGGAAATAATACTCCCAGCTGAATCCCAGACCACTGTCCATAAAGGAACCCCTGAACAGTAAAAATATCTTACCTTTATGGAATGTTGTAAAAGATATTTCCCTTGCAACAAACCTATGAGGACCATTTTAAAGATGTGAAAATTTAAGTTAGAAATATTGAATGACTTATGTAAAGCAACACATTTAGCACATGACAGATTCAGGGTTTTGAATGTGTTGGATGCATTTGATTGTTTTGTTATTTTTATTGGTCTCATTTCCATTATATCCTTGCTATACATAAATAGACCAGATTTGCTGGTCTTCATTCCTCAACTGCCAACAAATAGCAGTGCTTTGGGGTTTGGAAGTTCAATTGTATTCTTCTCCATTTTAGAATTTAGAATACATTATCCAAATTTTCTTCCAGCTGATTCTTTATTAATTGGATTCATTTAGGAGAAACTTCATAAAACAAAAAGAAACTAGTCCTTTTCATGAACTGAAAAAGAAGTGGCTATAATTTCTAAAAGAGAAATGATAATTGAAAAAAACCACACAGGCTAAATTAAACTTGTTAAGAATTAGAATAACACTTTCCAAGTTCTTTTATTTTTGTTTCACTACTAAGATCCAGAAGTAGAATTTATAGTTGTAATAAAAAGATGTATAGCTTTCATCTGGCTTGGGATAAAAAAATGTAGAGGGAGAAAAATGAGTGTTTAAAAATATTTTAAAGGACTATGAGGCTAATTATTTTCTACCTCCAAGTTCAAAGGAGTTTTAAAATGACCTTAGATTTGAGGAAGAAAGTATCTCTTGTTTCAATGTCTGGTCTTTCTGGGCATTATAGCTTTGGTAATTAATGGAAAACTTTGTTTCTGGGTTTCAAAAGTGAGATTTATATCTATCTGATCTATCTATCTATCTATCTATCTATCTATCTATCTATCTATCATCTATCTATCTACCTACCTACCCAAAGAGACACATACACACTGTCTCTCCCATTGGTCTCATATGGAGTCTATCCACTTACCTAAGTTTTCTCATCTTTAAAATTCTGTGGATGAAATAAATGACATCTAAAGTCTCTTCCACATCTAAATCTAAAATCCTATAGTCTTATGTCATTTTCTTTAATGGAGCACAGGTACAACATTTTTCTTCTGAATCTTCATTGTTGAATAGCTTTTAAGGGGCATTCATTAAATTTTGACAGTGTCAAAAATACTTATAATATACAATGTCAATATGATCTTACAACAGAAGATTTTGCCTATTACAGGCAATTTTAGCAAACTCATTAAGCACATTTACAATTATTGAATAATGATCTAATTGCTCCACTGCTTTGAGTCAATTGAAGAAGGAGGCTTTTATGTATTTGTCATGATTTCCATGAAAACTGTATGACTGATCTTTCTAAACATGATTAACAATAACTAACATTTATGTGTCATTTTAAATATCACAATATATTTTATTTTCATTATTCACTTGGGCCTTACAGATATACTCTGAAGTTGTTTCTATTGGTTTTCCCTTTTATTTATTTTTTATGAAGAAACTGAGGTTCAGAGAGATTAGGGAACTTGTCAATCCAATAACTCCAACAAACATTTATTGAACCCGTAATATGTGTCAGGTTTTTTTTTTATTTTTAATATTATATTTCAGATAGAAGCCATCCATTATGATGGTCTCAATTAAGGAGTATATGTTTTTCTTTTTTTTCCCTTTTTTAAAATTTATTTAATATATTTAGTTTTCAGCATTGATTTTCACAAGAGTTTGAATTACAAATTTTCTCCCATTTTCGACCCTCCCCCCCACTCCAAGATGACATATGTTCTGGTTGCCCTGTTCCCCATTCAGCCCTCCCTTCTGTCACCCCACTCCCCTCCCATCCCCTTTTCCCTTCATTTCTTGTAGGGCAAGATAAATTTCTATGCCCCATTGCCTGTGTATCTTATTTCCTAGTTGCATGCAAAAACTTTTTTTATTGTTTTTGAACATCTATTTTTAAAACTTTGAGTTCCAAATTCTCTCCCCTCTTCCCTCCCCACCTACCCTCCCTAAGAAGACAAGCAATTCAACACAGGCCACATGCATATCATTATGTAAAACCCTTCCACAATACTCATGTTTTCCTCCTTCCTCACCTATCCCCCTTTATTGAATTTTCTCCCTTGACCTTGTCCCTTTTTGAAAGTGTTTGTTTTTGATTACCTCCTGCCCCCGTCTGCCCTCCCTTCTATCTTCCCCCCTTTTTTACCTTCTTCCTCCTTCTTTCCTGTGGGCTAAGATACCCATTTGAGTGTGTATGGTATTCCCTCCTCAGGTCACATCCAATGAGAGCAAGATTTACTCATTCCCCCTCACCTGCCCCCTCTTCCCTTCCTACAGAACCACTTTTTCTTGCCACTTTTATGCAAGATAATTTACCCCATTCTATCTCTCCTTTTCTCCCTCTCTCAATACATTCCTCTCTTATCCCTTAAATTGATTTTATTTTTTTAGATATCATCCCTTCATATTCAACTCACCCTGTGCCCTTTGTGTGTGTATATATATGTATATACATATATACACACATATATATGTATATATACACATATATACACACACACATATATGTATATATATATACCTACACATATACATACATAGACACACACATATGTATATATATATATATATATATATATATATATATATATATATATGTATACACATATATACATATGCATATTCCTTTCATCTGCTATGATATTGAGGTCTCATGAATCATACACATCATCTTTCTATGAAGGAATGTAAACAAAACAGTTCAACTTTAGTAAGTCCCTTATGATTTCTCTTTGTTTACCTTTTCATGCTTCTCTTGATTCTTGTGTTTGAAAGTCAGCTTTTCTATTCAGCTCTGGCTTTTCCCTGAGAAAGCTTGAAAGTTCTCTATTTTATTGAAAGTCCATATTTTGCCTCGGAGCATGATACTCAGTTGTGCTGGGTAGGTGAATCTTGGTTTTAATCCTAGCTCCATTGACCTCCAGAATATTGTATTCCAAGCCCTTCGGTCCCTTAATGTGGAAGCTGCCAGATCCTGTGTTATCCTGTTTGTTTTTCCACAATATTCAAATTGTTTCTTTCTGGCTGCTTACAGTATTTTCTCCTTGACCTGGGAGCTCTGGAATTTGGCGACAATGTTCCTAGGAGTTTTCTTTTTGGGATCTATTTGGGGAGGCGATCAGTGGATTCTTTCGATTTCTATATTACCCTCTAGTTCTAGAATATCAGGGCAATTCTCCTTGATAATTTCTTGAAAGATGCTATCTAGGCTCTTTTTTTGATCATGGCTTTCAGGTAGTCCAACAATTTTAAAATTATCTCTCCTGGATTTATTTTCCAGGTCAGTGGTTTTTCCAATGAGATATTTGACATTGTCTTCCATTTTTTCATTCCTTTGGTTCTGTTTTATAATATCTTGATTTCTCATCAAGTCACTAGCTTCCACTTGCTCCAATCTCATTTTTAATGTAGTATTTTCTTCAGTGGTCTTTTCACCTCCTTTTCCATTTGGCTAATTCTGCCTTTCAAGGCATTCTTCTCCTCATTGGCTTTTTGGAGCTCTTTTGCCATTTGAGTTAGTCTATTTTTTAAAGTGTTGTTTTCTTCAATAATTTTTTCACTATTTTTTTGGTTCTCCTTTAGCAAATCATTGACTTGTTTTTCATGGTTTTTTCACATCCTTCTCATTTCTCTTCCCAATTTTTCCTCTACTTCTCTAACTTGCTTTTCCAAATCCTTTTTGAGCTCTTCCATGGCCTGAGACCAGTTCATGTTTTTTCCTGGAGGCTTTTGGTGTAACCTCTTGCAGTTTGTTGACTTCTTCAGGCTGTATGTTTTGGTCCTTGTCACCAAAGAAAGATTACAAAGTGTGAGACTGAATCTGGGTGTGTTTTCGCTGCCTGGCCATGTTCCCAGCCAACTTACTTGACCCTTGAGTTTTTCATCAGGGTATGACTGCTTGTAGAGCAAGGAGTACTTTGTTCCAAGCTTGAGGGGATGTGCCATTGATTTCAGAGCTATTTTTATACAGCCAGCTCTGCCACACCAGCCCTCCTCCTTCCTCAAGAACCACCAACCCGGACCTGACACAAATCTTAAGCAGGCTCTGCACTCCTGCTCTGATCTGCCACTTAATTCCTCCCACCACATGGGCCTGGGGCTGGAAGTAACTGAAGCTGTAGTTCTGTAGCTGCACCTCCCCCGCTGCCCCTGGGGCAGTGTCTGAACCACGAACTCTGTCCCCCGCAGCTTTTTGTGGGTTGAGAAGTCTGGTAACTGCCACAGCTCACTGATTCAGGGTGCTAGGGCCTGTTCTGCCAGGCTCCTGGTCTGGCTGGTCCTGCTGCCTCCCATGCTGAGCTCCACTCCCCTCCACTCTGTGCATGATAGACCACATCCAGTGACCATCCAGGCTGTCCTGGGCTGGATCCCTGCTTCCCTCTTCTATTTTGTGGGTTCTGCAGTTCTAGAATTTATTCAGAGCCATTTTTATAGGTTTTTGGAGGGATGTGGTGGGGAGCTCACGCAAGCCGTGCTTCTCAGCCTGTGTCAGGCTTTTTGCTGAGCACTGGGGATATAATTAGTAAAAAATAAAAAAAGAAAGGCAGGCCCTGCCCTCAAATGCTTACAATCTAATAGGACGTCACAACAAAGAAAACAAGTCATGAAAATGGAAAGTGGGGGAGATGACAGGGGGTATTTTGTATTAGGGGCATTTTATTCTGGGAAGATAAAACCAGGCAGAGTAGCAGGTGCAAGCTCAACTGAGCTGAAAGTTGAGGTCCTGCCTTCTCTAAAGGAAGATATTGAAAATAGTTTGGTATTTATATTAAGAAGGCAGAATTTATGATTTCAAAGAGAATCTCATATGTGCCTAAAAGGTCCAGAACCGCAAGATATAAGGAATTCTCTAGGCAGAAGGCAGGAGAACTAAAGCATGTATTTACACTCCACAATAACAAGCCCACAAACCAGCGTCCCCATTTTGATATTTTCATCAAAAGCTTCCAGGCCCAATAAGTCCGCCTTATAAGGGTAACCAGAAGGCCACAGAGAAGCGAGATGGTATAAGGCAAAATCGTATACATGCTTCCCCTCTATGGTAAGAAGATTACCCACTAGCCTCTAGTCAGCTCTGCTACCGGCAGCTCAGCTTCAGCTGTAGGTGTCTCTGGCTCCAACTGGAAAAGGAAAGGAGGATCTTCAAGCTGTCCTCTCCCCTCTTATAGAGTTTTTGACATCATCAAGCACCGCCTGAACGACCAGGGCCGATTGGTTCTTGACTTGGCCCCTCCCCCAGCGTAGACCACGTTAACACACCTCCCCTCAGCCAGTGCCACAACTCATCACGCAGGAAGCTCTGGTCCTGCCCCGGAAGAGCAAGCCCCAGCGTCCAGGGAAGCTCAACGAGGCGGGCTGAGTCATTCAAAGAAAACAAAGTCCATTCTGGCTACAGTATTCCATCCTCCATTTCTCTAATCAGAGGGTAGCTTGATGTCCTTGTCAAGAAAAGCTTTGGTTAGGAGCATGATGATGAGATTAGAAGTGATGAGCTCATCCTTGACTATCAGCTAGCAAATGCCTGAGTCAGAATTTAAATATCTTGATTATAGTTCTAGGGTTCCATGAATTATGTCATATTTTCTCTCAATGAAATTCATTTCATAAAGACTATTGTTGGGTTTCTAAGCTTTTATGATAAGATTAAAAAAATTGTGGTGGGTGCACACTTGTTACCTCCCTGTCTTACATCACCACAAGTAGCTTACTGTAGGAATGATCACAATTGTGACTTGAATCTTGAATATGAGCACAGTAGTCATCTGTGGAAATCTATCTTGATGTCTAGTACTTTGAGGTCTGGGTATTCCATGTCCTGTGAAATGATGCTATTAATCACTGACACCTTGGTTTTTGAATCACAACCACAGACCAACATTCCTAGGTAGAGAAAAAGTCAAGCTCTTGAGCAGAAATCAATGTGACACGCAGCTTAGAGTCAGAGCATACTACTAGAAGAGTCATCAATAATCTTTTTGTCTTCTTTTTTTTTAGAAAATAATAGAATGCAGTAAACAGGTCTGGCCCGCTTTCCTTACAGGCATCGCAAGGGGTGGGATGTCTTGGGGCAGGCCTATTTGGCTAACTCTCAATAAACTTTATCTTTTCCCTTGGCTGAGAAAGCTTGAGTCAAATTCTTTCAGCAGGACCCAGTGTGTAGGTACTTTGGGGTGTCGAGCATCTCTCACTCCAACCCCTCATCATTTATGGTTCCCTGACCGGGAATTGAACCCGGGCCATGGCAGTGAGAGCGCCAAATCCTAACCACTAGAGAAACTATGGTATCTATGTGTAACTAGATACACATATTTAATTTAAATTAATATTAAATTAATTAATATGAGAATTAAGCCATTGGTTTATGGCCACCAAATTAACCATTTGTTAATTAATGGCTCTGAGGCCCATCTTAGAAAGCAATATCCATGAAAGTGTAATATCAATTAAGTTGGGGGTCTTTGATTGAGTCTTATTAGGTGCTAAGCCCCAGGCCAAACTCCTGTCTATTAGGTGCTATGCCTATGTGGGTGTGAAGCCCTCAGGGGCCTAAAGGGAGTTGCTAAGACCAAAGTCAATAGTAAGAGCCTAAGTTCTGGTCACTCAGATGACATTTGGTGATGGCTAAAGAGTGCATAAAAAGAGAACAGAGCTATTTGCTTAGGGCTCTCACTCTTGGCAGTTTGCTGATGTGGAAACTCTGGGCAGCTGTAGTTAAGAGCCCTCCAGCTTGTAAACCTGGATGTTCGGACTTTGTTAAACTCTGCTAAGTATGCATTGAGATTTGAATCAGACAAGGTCTGTCTGTTGATGTTTGTAATTTGTTTGTACTTACTGTGAAGCTCAGGGTGCTGGTTTTTCCCCCAGAGCTGAGTGAATGATATTTGTATGTTGGATTAAAGCAAGATTGTTAACCCCTTAGTAAAGCAGATCAAAAAAACCTGGGCTTGCAGCATTCTGTGTGATGGTTGTTATTGGTTTTACACAGGCACAGTAGCTGCTAGCTGAATTGTTTTAACAAAAAGTAACATTAATTGTGATTTTGTATTGCCAAAAATAATGGACAGAAAATATTTTTGTTTATCATGTTATATTGTCAAATAACATTTAGAGAGAATCGTGTATCAGCTGTGGCTCCACTATATTAAAGAAAATAATCCTGGATACAACTCTATTCCAATCAAATTCATTATAGTGTGGTAAATAG
Organism: Trichosurus vulpecula; assembly: GCF_011100635.1. NCBI lineage: Eukaryota > Metazoa > Chordata > Mammalia > Diprotodontia > Phalangeridae > Trichosurus > Trichosurus vulpecula. The sequence goes on along the minus strand of NC_050575.1, from coordinate 221,978,868 downwards.
GCCCACATGTGAGAGTTGGCTATAACTTAATGAGGAAATTTAAAGAACAGCAATTATGTTATAGGAATGGAAGTTGGAGTTATATTATGATGAGGTCAAGGGATGACAGAGTGCTCCAATGCTTCTTTCACAATGTTGGGAGGAAGAGAAGGATACCTCCAGTTCATTGCTTTCGACTCCCTTTATCAAAATTTTAGGTAGGACACAAGTAAGAATGCCATAGGATTGTTGGGCATGGATAGGTTCCAATCTGCATCATTGCATGTATGTGCAGGATACTCACTTATAGTTCACAATAATTGGTCCCTTTTTAGTATCCACTATGCCATTCTCATCACAGCAGTTTAAATGTATTATTAATTTTTCCAACCAACTACCAAACAAACTTGACATATTTATAGAATGCAAACAGTTAAGCCCATACCAAGGCCCTCTTTAACCTTTCTTATTCCTCTGACTACATTAGAATTTTTATGCACTTCTCATATAGTAGGGTAACTCAAAACCAAATACTACATGGAAATAAATGAGCATAGAAGACTGATGAGGATGGAGATGTACAGTTGGTTCTTATGACAGTTGACAGTGACTAAACTTACTTTAAATTTCTGTCCATGATAGGTCATGTTTGACAACTTGGTCTTATGTCATTTCATGTACCTTTATTTTCCTAAAGAACGATAGTACCGTTAACTTAAATCAGAATCCCTGTAATTATGAATTGTAGATTGTTAACTAAAATATTTTCTTTTATGATTGTTGTTTGCTGATCCTCCATACTCATCCATATACTAGTCCTATCTCTCTAGATCCTTTCTGACAGTTCAATGTGTGCTCCTTCAGGGTAAAGAATCATTAACTTTTGTCTCTGTAGCCCCAACAGGAAGAACAGAGCATGGTAAATAATAAATTCTTAATATAGTCTTGTTAAATTGAATTGAAATTAATTGAATTGATCACATGGCTAAGGCTGAAGTACTCATATTGAATAACAAACAAATTAAACAAACCCCAATCAATATTTTAAAAATATACTTTCTGCTTCAAATACTTAAATTTTAGACAATTTGAATGAGATCCTAAACTAAAGTCCCAATTCAATATATGGAGGTGAAACTGCTACATCAAGGCTGAGCTGGTGAAACACAAATTATGTCATCTAGGTCATATAGTGGATATAGTGCTAGACCTGTAGTTAGGAAAATATGGGTTCAAATTCTGCCTCAAATGCTTACTGGCTGTGAAACTCTGGCCAAGTCCCTTAACCTCAACCTATTTACATTTCCTCATCAATCAAAATAGTAATAGAACCTTTCTCCCAGAATTGTTGTGAGGATCAAATGGGATATTTGTAAAGCATTGCTAAATGTATTAGATCATGAGCTCTTCTAGGGTAGGGGTTGTCTCTTACTTTTCTTTTTATACCTTGCTCCAACATAGTGCCTGACACATAGCTGGTGCTTAAGATATGTTTATTGACTGGCTGACAAGCTCCATCAAGTAATCACCAGCTGGAAAGTCTTTTATTATGGGCTTGGGGAAGGACTACCATCATTTTATCAAGAAATTAGCCTAAGTAAATCATGACCAAATTATCATCAATTTCATTGCAGAGTAATGAATTTAAGGCTGGAAAAACAAATTCAAAGACCATCGATTGGTGTTAGATGAATTTGCTGCAAATGCATTGGTGAAAGCTCATAGATCTAGAGCCAAAAAAGGACCTCAGAAGCCATCTTAGAGTGGCTTCTCATTTTATACATAAGTGACCTCAAGCCAAAGGACATTGAAATGAATTGCCTGAAGTCTTACAGGCATTGAGCATTAGAGGTATGGTATGAAACCAGGATCACTCATTCTAGAGCCAATTCCCATTTCACTGGATCATGAAGGAATAAGACACACTTATAGAATTAGGGATTCTTGAAGTATGGAAAGGAAAGAGATGTTTTTTCATGTGGATGCCAGACAAATGGGATAGGTGCACAATTGTACCAAGAGGAAGAATTCATAGGTCTTCAGAGTACCCTTCAGAATACTGTTTTTGACCCACTTCTCCAACTTCAAATAATCTTCACCAGTTAAAAGAGCAAATTGCTAGAGGCAATGTTTGACACTCTTCTTCTCTCCATTCCTGTTTGGCCTTCTCACTGGAATGAGTGCTGGAATTTCAGGACATTCAACAAAACATAACATGTAAGATGTACATAACACATATAAGGATATTTTTCCTTCCTTCCTTTTTTCAGAGGGTTGGGATGACAGATACTAAATACTACAGAAATCTTCAATTATTTAGTTTTATAGAAGGATTTTTTGTTTCTTTTTTCTTTGTTATAAGGAATGGTTCTTTGGGAGAGGGTGGAATACTATGAGAACTGTAGGTGATTTGAAATAGTACATAAAAATATTTAAAAAGAAAATGATTGCTTTTATAATATAGACACCCAAATTAATTATATTTCTACCATGTAAAAAGTAAAAGATTAAAAGATATGCAATAAAATTTCTTAATATTAAATGTAAATATCGGCATGATATAGCATTTAGAATTCATGTCTGTATAAGGGGATAAAAGAACTGACTGGAGAAAAGTTTTGATGTTCCTCATTTTTTATGTATTATTAAAGTTGTTATAACCATCTTTGTATCTGGAGGACCAAACAGTAGAGTTTTCCTAGGAAAGGAATTAAAAGTTGGCTGTTTTTGGGGGGGCGGAGCCAAGATGGCAGCTGGTAAGCAGGGAATAGCATGAGCTCCATACCGAGTCCCTCCAAAAACCTATAAAAAATGGCTCTGAACCAATTCTAGAATGGCAGAACTCACAAAACAGCAGAGGGAAGCAGGGCTCCAGGCCAGGACAGCCTGGATGGTCTCTGAGTGAGGTCTATCCTACACGGAGCTGTTAGCTGGGAGCTGAGAGCTGGGAACAGAGTGGAGCATAGCCCAGCCTGAGGGGCGTGGACCAGCAAGACCAGCAACCGGGCAGAGCATGCCCTAGTGCCCTGAATCAGTGAGCTGTGGCAGTTACGAGACTTCTCAACCCACAAACACCAAAGACTTCGGAGAAGGTTAGTGGGAAAAGCTGCGGGAGTGGAAGAAGTTTGTGGTTTGGCTTTCAGCCCCGGGGGTAGCAGAGGTGGGGTAGCTATGGCTGTTGCTGCTTCCGGCTCCAGGCCCACCTGGTGGGAGGAATTAAGTGGTGGATCAGAGCAGGGGTGCACAGCCTGCTAAAGATCTAAGCCCAGTTGGGGTTGGGGGTTCTTGGGGAAGGAGAAGTGCTGGTGTGGCAGAGCTGGCACCTCCCCCCCAAACGTGGAACATAGAACTCTGTAGTCTACAAGCAGTCATACCCCACTGAAAAACTCAAAGGTCAAGTTAGTTGCCTGAGAATATGGCCAGGCAGCGAAAACGCACCGAGATTCAGTCTCAGACTTTGCATTCTTTCTTTGCTGACAAAGAATACCAAAACATACAGCCTAAAGAAGTCAATAAAGTGCAAGAGCCTACACCAAAAGCCTCCAAGAAAAACATGAATTGGTCCCAGGCCATGGAAGAGCTCAAAAAGGATTTGGAAAAGCAAGTTAGAGAAGTAGAGGAAAAATTGGGAGGAGAAATGAGAAGCATGTGAGAAAACCATGAAAAACAAGTCAATGACTTGCTAATGGAGACCCAAAAAATACTGAAAAATACACTGAAGAAAACAACACCTTAAAAAACAGACTAACTCAAATGGCAAAAGTGCTCCAAAAAGCCAATGAGGAGAAGAATGCCTTGCAAGGCAGAATTAGCCAAATGGAAAAGGAGGTCCAAAAGACCACTGAAGAAAATACTACCTTAAAAATGAGATTGGAGCAAGTGGAAGCTAGTGACTTGATGAGAAATCAAGATATTATAAAACAGAACCAAAGGAATGAAAAAATGGAAGACAATGTGAAATATCTCATTGGAAAAACCACTGACCTGGAAAATAGATCCAGGAGAGAGAATTTAAAAATTATTGGACTACCTGAAAGCCATGGTCAAAAAAAGAGCCTAGATATCATCTTTCAAGAAATTATCAAGGAGAACTGCCCTGATATTCTAGAGCCACAGGGCAAAATAGAAATTGAAAGAATCCACCGATTGCCTCCTCAAATAGATCCCAAAAAGAAATCTCCTAGGAATATTGTCACCAAATTCCAGAGCTCCCAGATCAAGGAGAAAATACTGCAAGCAGCTAGAAAGAAACAATTTGAGTATTGTGGAAACCCAATCAGAATAACCCAAGATCTGGCAGCCTCTACATTAAGAGATCGAAGGGCTTGGAATACGATATTCCAGAGGTCAATGGAGCTAGGATTAAAACCAAGAATCACTTACCCAGCAAAACTGAGTATCATGCTCCAAGGCAAAATATGGATTTTCAATAAAATAGAGGACTTTCAAGCTTTCTCAGTGAAAAGACCAGAACTGAATAGAAAATTTGACTTTCAAACACAAGAATCAAGAGAAGCATGAAAAGGTAATCAAGAAAAAGAACAAGAAAAAGAAATTGCAAGGGACTCACTAAAGGTGAACTGTTTTGTTGACATTCCTACATGGAAAGATGATGTGTATGATTCATGAGACCTCAGTATTAGGGCAGCTGAAGGCAATATGCATACATATATGTTTATGTATATATATATATATATATATATATATATATATATATATATATGTGGATGTGTATGTATGTATATATCTATGTGTGTGTGTGTGTATATATATATATATATATATATATATATATATATATATATATATGTATATGTATATTGAAAGAGAGAGAGAGAGAGAGAGAGAGCGGACACAGGGTGAGTTGAAGATGAAGGGAAGATATCTAAAAGAAATAAAATCAAATTAAGGGATGAGAGAGGAACATACTGAGAGAGGGAGATAAGGAGAGATAGAATGGGGTGGATTATCTCACATAAAGGAGGCAAGAGCAAGCAGTTCTGTGGGAGGAGGAGAGAGGGTGGATGAGGGGGAAAATGAGTGAACATTGCTCTCATCAGATTTTGCATAAGGAGGGAATACCATACATACCCAATTGGGAATCTTAACCCACAGGAAAGAAGAGGGAAGAAGATAAAAATAAATGGAGGGGATGATGGAGGGGAGGGCTGATGGGGGTGGAGGTAGTCAAAAACAAACACTTTTGAAAGGGGACAGGGTCAAGGGAGAAAATTCAATAAAGGGTGATGGGTTGGGAAGGAGCAAAATATAGGTAGTCTTTCACAACATGAGTATTGTGGAAGGGTTATACATAATAATACACATGTGGCCTATGTTGAATTGCTTGACTTGTTAGGGAGGGTGGGTGGGAAGGGAAGAGGGGAGAGAATTTGGAACTCAAAGTTTTAAAAACAGATGTTCAAAAACAACAAAAATGTTTTTGCATGCAACTAGAAAATAAGATACACAGACAATGGGGTGTAGAAATTTATCTTGCCCTACAAGAAAGGAAGGGAAAAGGGGATGGGAGGGGAGTGGGGTTACAGAGGGGATCGCTGACTGGGGAACAGGGCAACCAGAATATACGCCATCTTGGAGTGGGGGGGAGGGTAGAAATGGGGAGAAAATTTGTAATTCAAACTCTTGTGAAAATCAATGCTGAAAACTAAATATGTTAAATAAATTAAAAAAATAAAATTAAATTAAAATAAATTTAAAAAAATATGTTGGTTGTTTTTTTTTTTTTTTCTGGAAGGTTTTTTTTCTTCTTTTTTCATCAAACCACACTCATACTTAATTGATGTTGGACTCCTGAAGCTCTGTTTTCCAATCAGGGTGTGGAACCCCTTCTCAATTCTCCACAAATACTCTTGTCCCTTTTGCCTCGGACTAGAGCAGAAAGAGTCAAAAGTTTATTACAGGGAGGATTAACACTCCATTCCTTTAAGCCCATTAATATGCCATGTACTGTAAGGTGCCCATCTGTTTCTTGATTTATGAACTAATTGTACAAATATTGGCATGGGGATGGGAATCATCCAATTGATACTAACATGGACTTAAGTTCTACAGCTGTTCAGAAACCTTTAAAACCTTAATCTATAACTATGTGGTCACAATTACTTGGAAATTATTATGAAATAAATAATGCAGCAAAATCAATGGCATATATTTCATCCTCATGCAGAATATGTTAATGTGTGTATATGCATATAAAAAGAGTAGGGAAGGAAGGAAGGAAAGAAAGAAAAAAAGAAAGAAAGAAAGAAGAAAGAAGAAAGAAAGAAGAAAGATAAACTTATATTTTGCCAATAATTACTCATAGAACATGTCAGTATCTCTGAATGAATGTTCTAAACTTGTCAGCAGGTGCTTTCTGAATGCTTAAATGAACAATGTCCCATGAGTGCTTGCTGAGTCTTTTGGAAGACAACCAATAACAACAGCAGTGAGGAAAATTAACTGCTACGATGCCTTGTGCTGATGTTCACTAATATTTAAACCTCAGCATTTTCCATTTTTCTTCTATGCCAAAGACAATTTCACAGTTCACATCTTTCCGAGTAACTAACATTATATGTCTGTGTATATATATATATATGTATATATATATAGTGTGTATGTATGTATATATATATACATATGTGTGTATGTCTATATATTATATATACACATATGTATATCTATATATCTATATCTCTATCTATCGATATATATATATATATATGTATCCCTGTGATTCACTAAGATTGTATTGATTCAAACCTGCAACAGATAACTGTGTTTTAGCAAGTGAAATGATCCATCCATTAAAATCTAAGGAACAAAATATTAGCACTTGAAATTCATGCTGCATTAATATTTCAAGAGAACTTTAATTTTGTGGGTATGGATATTACTTCAACCAATGTATACTGCAGCTAATCTGTTACTAATTTTCTGAGGCTGAAAAACTTGTGGCCGTGCTGATCCCTTGCTTATGGGCCTTTCCCAACAGCAAAAGGCTAGTCCTCAGGTGGTAACCATGTGCTCTTGCAGAAGGTCTAAATTTCATACATTGGCATAATTTTAATTATACTGCACATGTCCTGAAGTGACTGAACTTTCTTTTTTTCATCATTTATTTTTCTTTGTAAGAAAGTTTTTTTTAAGCATGCAAACATTTTTTATAAGATGCACACAAAAGCCGTTCACACAAAAATTTGTAACAGGAATGTTAAATGTGTCCGAAACAAAATTCTGTCTGTTGGGCAACACCTTAAGATTATTGACCAAGAAAGATATCCAATAAAACATATCTGATTTTTTAATTTGGAAAAAAAATTTGAAATATTTAATTCAAGCATTTCTTGCTAATATGATGCTATGGAATGGAGAGTATTTCAGAGGGAGAAGAAAAAAAAAGTTAAATTCCACCAAAAGAAATAAATGGGATTTTATTAAATGGCTTTATTTAATCCTGACATTTTGAGGATGGTACTTGTCAGAACAACCCCCCAAAAGTGAGTCCTTCATCTTTGGAGAAATGATTTATTTTCTTCCCCAGGTGGCACATTCTTCTAAGTCCTCATTTAAGAAAAAAAAATACATTTTAATGCTTGGCTTAGCACTTAAGAGCTTTACAGCTTATGAAACAGTCATAAAAAGGACAAATCTTAGACTTTGTGACATCTAGATATTCATCTTTCCCACTGAGTTATGATTCATTTCTCCTTCCTTGTCATCCTACTTACTCACTGGGAGCATTTGTAGCCACTAGCTTGATGAGGCTGTGGTAAAAAATCAAAGCTATTCATAAACATACTAGATGTAGCTAATGATTTTTTTTGAAATACATCAATTCATCAAGCACACAAAAAACCACATATTACATACCTATCACAGTGCAAGGTGATAAAGATACTCAGACAAGTTTACTTACACATATGTATGTGTCTATACAGATACATACATACATACATACATACATACGTGTATGGAGGCAGCCAGTAGCCTAGTAGATAGAGCACTGGGTCTGGAGTCAGGAAGACCTTAGATCAATTGCAGCCTCAGATACTTCCTAGCTCCATGACCCAGGGCAAGTCACTTAAGGTCTGATTACCTAAAAAAAGGACCCAATGGACCAACTGGAAAAAACAAATGGCAAACCACTCCAGTATCTTTGCCAAGAAAACCCCAAAGGATTCAACATGATTGAAAAGATTGAACAATAGCAAAATATATGTATTTATATACACATACAATGATAAGTGTATAGAGTGTAATTTGTAGGGGGAGCACTAACAACTGTGTTTTTCAGGAAAGAACTCATGGTAAATTTGATTTTGACATGAACTTTGAAGGACTAACAATTACAAGATGCTGAAGAGAGGAGACATAGCACCCAAAAGGCATCTAATACCTAGAAAAGGATGCAGGTGTGTGGGACCTGTGGGGCAGTATGGTTTACAAAATAGAAACCTGGCCTCAGAGTAAGAAAAATCAGATCACCTTAGGCCAGCCATTTAACCTCTTTCAGTTCCAACAAACACTCTAATTTATAAATATAGGAAGTTGCCATTCTGGATTGGCATAGGAAGTTCCTCAATGGGAGCTCCTCATGCCTCTATACTGCTGGTATATTTAAATATATAACTGTGTGGATATAATTATGTATATGCATGTGTATGTTTATATGCTTACAAAATATTATATGCATCTACATATATGCACATATGTATGTATATACATATACACATGTGCATGTATGATATTTTTGTCCAATCTTAAGAGGGTAAACTGGTGCACCAACAGTTGTGTTTTGATTTGTTCATTCACATAGCGGTTATGTATCAGAGACTGAACTTGAACCCAAGTTTTCCTTATGGGGAGGATTGACCTCTGCTCAGGACTGCTTTAGGAGGTGGTGGGTTTCCCAGCACTATAGATATTCAAGGGAAAAGCCTCCACTTGTCAGTGGATTAGAAAAAATTCTCATGTTCAGATGTGGATCAGAATAGATGCTCATTCATGTCCCTTCAAATTCTGAGATTTTGTGATTCAGTGTTCAATTACATCTATTTTCATATTAATAAGGTCAACTTTCACCCACCTGCAGTATGATACAATGGGAAAGGGCATTGGTTTTAAAGTCGGAGAACCTGTGTTCAAATCCCGACTCTGAAATTTACTACCTATGTGACTTTGGGTAAGTCAGTTAATATTTCTAATTCTCAGTTTTATCTTCTGGGGTGGAGGGGGAGATACTTGGATTAGACCTAGAAATAGGGTATGGATAATTCAAAATAACAAATAACCAAAATGTTATTTATGTGATTTTTCCATTTAACAAATATTTTAGTTTCTGATAACAGCAGCAAATGTAGTGGTTAGAGAGCTGACCATAAGGTCAGGATGACAAGGGTTCAAATTCTTTCTCTGAAACATATTCTCTGTGTAATGCGGCAATGCATATTAAACCTTTAGTTCTACAGGCAACTCTCTGAGATGATAAGTTGTAGGTGAAGAGTCAATGTGTTTTGGCAGAGGGAGCTTCCTCCTCAAAGATAACAGGTCCTCAAACATAATGGACAAAATTGCAAGTTTAATCCAAAAACAAGCAAATATTAAAATGAATGTGTTTTACTGGAGCACCAGAAGAAGGAAATACAGAAATCTTTTGAATGTCAGAAGGAAGCCATTTGGATGTTGGTTGGTTGGTTTGTTTGTTTTCTGTAAATAAACATGCCTAGGTAATCAAAACTTGATTCTATTTGCCTCAGTTCTCCAGCTGTTTAAGCCCAAAGGATTCATAGAATCATTAAACCTAGGAGCTGGAAGAAACCTTAGAAATTTTCAGTAATAATGATAGCCCTGATTAAAAATTAACAGATCTCACATATCACATAATTATCATAAATCTATTCTGTTACAAAAATTAAAAGAGCTGAGTTCTTATGATGACCTCCTACTGGGATCAACAAAGTTCTAAGGAAAGGACTGGAGTTGCTAAAAACGTGGCTCTATGACGGTTCACAGTATAATGGACAGAGAGTAGTTCCATTCATTTGTAGATCTGAGTAATATTTAACTTAAAAAAAAGCAAAAGAGAAAAACCAAATAAAACACGTGCATGGAGGCCCTGCCAAAGAACTGAAATGACAGGAAAAGCTTCTGTCTTGAAGCCACGTAGATCTTCAGGGTATTACAATCATTAAAGTGTTTCCAGGAAATCCATAAGAAATCAATTTTGGAACTTGCAGAGGGAGTCCACGATCATTGTACAAGCGGAAGAGAATATGTGAGTGAAGATACAAATTGATGGCATAAAAATCAACTCATTTTGACTTCATTGTTGGTGTGCAGAGCCCTGCTCAATGGGGCCAAGTTGATCAAAACAGAACTTCTCATTATAGAAGAAAAAGGCTATTACTACATAGTGTTGTTCATATTACTTTAATCTGTGACCCAAACACTGCCTTTTCCTCCAGTTTTCCTTCTTAAACTGGCCTCACGAATGTGGCACAAAAAACTTAACTTATTGTAGTTTTGTCATTAATGTACTATGTGGCCTCCATCTGACTCATTGCTGATGGCCAAGCAACAAAATACCTAAGTGGAATAGCTCCAGGAAAGGATTCCTCCTCTAAATGATGAAATTGAGCTATTGCTTGCCATGGTGGTACATACTAGGTCCACATTTTGGAGGGAGAAACATCTAGGGAATCATGAAAAAATCAGCTCTATGAAGCAACATGGCCTCAGTTAAAGCTCAATTTTTAAGCTGTGATCACTTTCTTTTCTAAGAAAAAAGAGATTATATTAAAGGTTAAATTCATATCTTGTTATAAATGTTAATCACATACACACACAAACACAAGACCATGCGTTAATAGTTATTAGTAGTGCTTTTTTTATGAAACACTCTGTCTTCCCTCCAGGCATACTTCTAAAGAATTCAATTGCTTTTATTTTTTCAGCTGCTCAAATTAGTTGATGAGGTTCAGTGCTATTCCATAGGAATAAATATGTGAAAGTTGTAATGATACCCTCCTCCCAATTATCCCTTAGTAAAGTTAAAAATTTCAGCCTCTTTATATACTCAGAGTTATGCCAGAGGAAAGCTAAAAGATGGAGACAAAAATGTTCAATCTAATTCAAATCTATTTTTTCTCACCGATTGTAAAACAAATAAAAATAGATTAAAAAAAATAAACTGGTCTCCTCAGTGGAGCCAGAGAGATACAACTCAGTGCTTCTGAATGAGTTGAATCTTCTGTGTCCATTGTCACTTATCCTCCAGAGAGCTATCACTATACCACTTGGGAATGGGCAATAAGTAAGAATGTGGATGATTTATATAATCATAGATCTAGAAGAGACATTGGAGACCACCTAGAATAATGAAGCCTCTCATTTTACAAATGGCGAAACTTAGGCCCAGGGAGATAAATAATTCTATGTAAAGTCACATAGCAAGTAAGAATCTGAAGTAGGATTTGAACCCACTTCTGATTCTAGAGATACCGGATTTCTTTTCCTTGTGCCATCCTGCAATTTATTATATTCCAGGCACTTCGGTAGACTTTGTGAATACCAATGAGTTCCTGGTAATGTCAAATTTTGTATGTGACAAAAATCAAATCAACATGAATTTGAACACCATTGCTAGACTTTTGCACACTGATAAGAGAGACAGTATTATGTTGTCCTGTTAATCATTTGTAATCTATTAGTATACATTGCCATCGTGCTTTCCAAATTTGAGAGGATAAAGATGTATATGATGCTTACCTCATAGTCTTAAGAACAAATAATATATTAAAAACAAAATGCTTTGGGATGATTAGGTCATTACATAAACATATAAACATCAAGGTACTTTATTATTATTTTATAATTATAATTATTATTATCCAATTCACCAAAGCAGATATATATATATATATATATATATATATATATATATATATATATATATATATTTAAGAATTTCAAATACTTTCATAAGACAGAGGGCCAGGAAAGTTAGATTTTTAGCATAACAGATGCAGTCCTTTAAGTTGAGAATTATCCTCTGTGAGTGACACTATTTTATAGTGTAAGCATAACACAATGCTTAACCTATTGACTCACTAGCCCATTAATATGAGCTAAATCATCAACATTTTCTCTTCTTTGACAGCCAAGAATGGGGCATTATAAAAGCCTTGATTACCTGAAGCATGGTTGTAGTGAAGAAAAGAGTGGAAAGAAGGGGAAGACAGGGAAACATCAAAGACAGACTTATTCCACTTGACAATTTTACCTGAGGCTAGCCCTAATAAGGACTACCTCTCCTATTTTTCCATGTGTAACAGATACCTTTTCTTCCTGAATTCTACCTAGATCCTTTTCTCCATTAGCCTTGTATGTCTGAGAAGCCATACTCCAATCTCATAGCTTATACATAATCATTTTATAGACAAGACTAAGAAAAAGAAAGTGGTGTGGGGGAATGGGTGATCCCAAGAGAGTTAATGACAAGTCCTTCAATCCTAAAATAATCATTAGAACCATGCTTCTAATGGATGTTCTGCTTTTGTAAAGTAGTATAAATGAAACTTAGTTTTATGACTATATCCTAATAATTATTTAGGTTTTAGGAATGGTTTTATTTTTGAAACCAAAAAGTACATTAACACAGAAAGACTACTGGAAGTGATATGAGAAAATCTGCTTTCCATTCCTGATTATGCCAAGTAACGATTGCATGACCTTTGGCAAGTCAATTCTGTTCTCATTCAACTTCCTAAGTTACAAAATGGAGATTGAAAAAAACATTCTTTTTTTCAATCTTCTTTGCAGTCAAGGCTTACCCCAGAGATTGTGGGATCCTGTTTATATAAACAATTTGAATAATGAATGCATTACAAAATTAATGGGCCCATGTGATGTATTTTGATTGATCAACAAAGATTTAGAATCATTAGCTTAAAACATTCACCTTTTCATAAGAAGCATTGTAAATTAAAACACTGAACCACACGGACCTAAATAATTGTCTAAATTTGGATGCTTCTAGTAGTCTAACAGGCCACTTATGTTATAATTCTGTGAAGTCTTTTTGTTTACTGGAGATTAGAGGATGATTCCTTTACCCACCGAAACTCCTGGTTCTTCAAAATACTATTCTAAAGATATTCAGAAAACTACTGACTTCATTCCTCTGTTTTGCAGACCCTCAACTTGGCAAAAATTTTATTGCTTCATTTTCAGAAAGTGTATTCAACACCATTCAATAGTAAATACTCAGAAGTTAGAATATAATGAAACACCCCATTATGACTCCCAAATAACACACATTCCAAGAAAAACTGAAAATATTGCCTTCTTATAATTGTGTCAAGGAATAAAACAACTGAATAAAACCTTTTTCATAAATAACAACTCTGTTTAGATATATTTCTAGCAGAAACAAAATGGCCTTTCAAAGAAGAAAGTGGTTTTTTTTTTAATTTTCAGGAAATAGATAATTTAAAAGATATTTTTTTGCTATGTCTTCCACTAAAGTTTAAATTTTGGTTGTATTTTTTTTTCTTTTTCATATTTTTATTATTTAATATTTTTAGTTTTCAAATTGATTTCCACAAGATTTTGAGTTACAACTTTTCTCCCCATTTCTGTCCCCCCACTCCAAGATGGCATATATTCCACTTGTCCCATTCCCCAGTCTGCCCTCCCTTCTGTCAACCCACCCCCCCCAATTCCCTTTCAGGGCAAGATAGATTGCTATACCCCATTGCCCATATATCTTATTTCCCAGTTGCATATTAAAAAAAACAACTTTTTTTGAGCATTTGCTTTTAGAATTTTGAGTACCAAATTCTCTCCCTTCTTCCCTTCCCACCCACCCTACCTAGGAAGGCAAGCAATTCAACATAGGCCACACATGTATCATTATGTAAAACACTTCCACAATACTCATGTAGTGAAAGAGTAACTACATTTCCCCCAATCCTATCCTGTCCCCCTTTATTCAATTTTCCCCCTTGACCCTGTTCCTTTTCAAAAGTGTTTGCTTTTGATTACCTCCTCCCCCAATTTGCCCTCCCTTCTATCATCCCACCTCTCTTATCCCCTTCCCCCTACTTTCCTGAGGGGTAAGATCCCCAATACAGTGTGTATGTTATTCCCTCCTTACATCAAATCCAATGAGAGCAAGATTAATTCATTCCTTTTCACCTGCTCCCTCCTCCATTCCAGTAGAACTGCTTTTTCTTGCCAATTTTATGTGAGATAATTTACCCCATTCTATCTCTCCTTTTCTCCTTCTCCCAATATATTTCTCTATCACCCCTTAATTTTATTTTTTTAGATATCATTCCTTCATATTCAACTCATCCTGTGCCCTCTGTCTATATATATGTATATTCCCTTCAACTGTCCTAATGCTGAGAAAAGTCTCATGAATTACAAATATCATCTTTCCATATAGTAATTTAAACAAAATGGTTCAACTTTAGTAAGTCCCTTATGATTTCTCTTTTTGTCAGGGTATGACTGCTTTTAGAGTAGAGAGTACTTTGTCCCAAGCCTTAGGGGCCTGGTGCTGCTGTTTTCAGAGCTACTTCTATTCCATATTCATCACAAGGTCTGCTACACCAGTGCTCCTCCTCCCCCAAGAACCATCAACCAGGACTGTGACCCAGAGCCAAGCAGGGCGAAGCAAGAAAATCCTGCCTCTGAGCCAGCAAAGCAATCCTTGCATCTCTACTTTTATCTGCCATTAGATTCCTCCCATTGTGTGGGACAGGGACTCTAAGCAGCCACAGCTGGACCTCTGGAAGCAGCCACAGGAACTTCCTTTTGCTGCTGCCATGCCATGGCTGCTGTGCCACCTCCCCCACCCCTAGTGCCGGGGTCAAACCATACACCTCTCTCACCCAGATCTAGTAGTTTTTCCGCTAACCTGCTCCCTTGTCTTTGGTGTTTGTAGGCTGAGAAGTCTGGTAAGTGCCACAGATCAGTAATTCGAGACCCTAAGGCCTGCTCGCCCTGATTCCTGGTCTGGTCAGTCCTGGCATGGCCCACGCTGGGCTGAGCTCCTCTCCCAGCATGGTAGACCCTTCCCAGTGACCATCCAGTCCCTCTTGGTCTGGAGACTTGTTTCCCTCTAATATTTAATGGGTTCTGTAGCTCTAGAATTTGTTCAGAGCCATTTTTTACAGGTGTTTGGAGGTATTTGGGGGAGCACTTAAGGGAGTCCCTGTTTTCCAGTTGCCATCTTGGCTCTGCCCTGCTGTTGTAAACTATTTTTTGTTGTCTTGGCAGTACAAGTAAACCAGAGCATGTAAAGTTATTCTGTCTTTATATTACATATTGCCCAGCTTTTTAAAACCTCAGACATAATAACTTCTTTTAATTAAAATAGCAATATGTTAAATATGCAAAGTATAAGTAATAATTTAAATGAAACAAAGTGGAACTTATATTTCAATTATTGATACAAATAATATTTTCAAATAAAAATATATTATACTCTCTTTTCTGCCGTATTGTTTTTAACAGTTTAAACATGTAATGCAAAAAGTACAAAATTAAAATTATCTGACCTATACACAAACTATTCAAACTATTCAGACTGTTATGTAATGTAATGTGAGAAGATACCATAATACACAATATGGCAAGCTAGTATGTATGAGCACTTTGAGGCCAATAACAATATTCCATCTGCCCCTACCTTAAGACAGGATAATATTTAGCATGTTTATTAGTTACATTTATAATGTTAATGACTGAAACACAAATTTGAAGAGATAGTGCATTATATGAATTATTGAGAATATAATTATACTACTCATACTTTTTAAGATATTCAGTGTAAGACTTATTAGAAATTCTAAGATGTAAACAAAAGACATCAGAAGGAGTTAATTGCTTAGAATATAAGAAGTATGCTACTAGTATTTTTAACATTTTTAAACATTTTTAAACATTTTTAAACAATGTTTTACTGAAAGCCAAAATAGTTTTATACCAATGATAAATAAAACAAAATATTTTTTTTAAATTTTCCAACTTTATCTTGCATTTAAAGTGTGTATGGGTATATATATTGTGTTAGCTTCACAATCCAATATATTAGTACAGTGGTATATGCCCGTAGGTACAAAGAATTTTTTTTTTTTAGTTCATAGCATTACACTGTCACAATAGCTTGGAGAACACTGGACTTGGGTTCAAAGAGTCTAAATGATTTGACCATAATCCCATATCTAACACATGTCAGGGGTTAATCTAGGTGGTGCAGTGGAAAGAGTGATCAGCTTGCAGTCAGGTGCCCTTCCATCATAACTGGGTATACCCTTTTTCCTCCTCAGATCTGATTCAAGCTTGGTGTTATGACTTTCATAGTTCCTCAGGAATGTAGTGTTTTTCATTAATACAGAAATGTTTCCATTTGTTGAGATATTCTTTCTACCTTGCTAGGCTTATCTATCCATTGTGGCTAACTCATATTTTTCAATCTCCCAGTTTGCTCCCAAAATTTCACATACCTCCCCTGATCCCATTTTCCACAGATAGCTCAGGAGCCATATGATCACTTTTTCTTTGATGCCCATGGTTTCCGGGAAGGGCTGTGTACTATAGAGTTAGTTGTACACGATTCTTTCTGGAGAATTTACTTATATGTGTATATGACTGATTTATTTCTTGTCTCTTTTTTCCTTCCATAATAGAATATGAAATAAGGATATATTTGCTTACCTAAGTTGTTTACTGGTGTCATGGAATATACCCTACCTAAAATACAAAAGAAGAAGGATATTGTAATAATGGTGAGGTTCTGTAAATGTCCCTATTCACATATGACATTGTAATCCTCAGAATATGACAATACCTCCCTAATGAAATCCATAATCATATGATTCCAATGGGCTTGGCCATATGCATTGAGAAATAAGAGAGAAATAGGTACATATTGTCCAAATCATGCTATAAAGTTGAATGAAAAGCTTAATGAGTAGGTTAATCATGATTTGTTCCATAGATAGGTGATGCAGATGGATAATGAGCTAGTCATAGAATTGTATTGGTAAAGGAGAATCAGATGGGAGATGATGTACGACTCTTAATAATTCCAAGTTTTTTGTTTTTTTAACCACAAAAGTCTATTAATTTTAACATGAGTGTTCTTCATTTGATGTTAGGCACCTAAGAATACTGGAATATTACAGCAGTATCAAATCAGATAGGTGAGATAACCAGGGACAAATCTTAGCCTCTGTTAAACTGCAGAGTTTGCTGGCTCTATATAGAAAAGAGAATTGCTGTTCAGTGTGGAGACATTTTAGCTGAATAACCTTTGATATTTCTCTATCCCTGTGCTCTCCCGCTATGGATTGTAACAAACAAAGAGACTCTTTTGCATTGTAAAAGAAAAGAGCCATAAAATTAGTGATATGCATTACAACAGTCTATATTCTTTTTTTTCTAAGGCATGGATAAGAATCAAGAAGTCATTGAATTTTAGTATAGTAGGTCATCAAGGGATCAATATGCTTTACTGGCAGCATAAAACCCAATAGAATTGAGCAGTATGGTGGGTGGGAGTGGCAATGTATTTTCTGTATATGTCAATATGTTGATCCAATATGTTTTCTGTATGGTAATATGTTGATCCAAATAGTCTTATGAGCATGGGACCATAAGATCATAGATATAGAATTTTAAGGGAGCTCAAAAGTCATTGAATACACCACCCAAACTTAAGGAAATGGAAGCCTCCAGAGGTGAAATGATTTGCCCAAAGTTACACAAGTAAAAAGCATACAATGTGGGATTTAAATCCAGGTCCTCTGAATCCAGAACCAGTACTTGTTACATTATATTGAATCATAAAATGTTAGATGTGGAGCAGATATTAAAGTTTTTCTAGTTTAACTTCTAGCAATATTCCCTTTTCCCTTAAAATGTACTCCTTCTCCCAGCCAGACATTACCTACTATAGTTGAGAAAATGAAAGGCCTGAGACTTAAGTGATTTGCCCAGGGTCATGCAGTACACTTTTCATTTATAATTATATTTTATAGCTCAATCTGCTTTTCTATCTACAATATACCACCAAAGAAAGCAAGGAAATAAAGAATAAATTTTAAGGGGATGAGGTTGGGATTTACCTGTGAAAGAAAAATTAAAAAGAAAATTCTGGGAGTATGATCTCTTCTCTTCCAGAATATTTGCAAATTTTCCCCCTCTGTCAGTGCTGGGTTGTGGAAGTTTTGACTGTATTTCATTGTACCTGAACACAAGAGCAAGTCTGAAACTTGCAAGTTGAGCATGTTGGCCCCAGTGATAGAAATAGATGAGGTTTGCGTATTGATCTTAGAGAAATAGCAATTTTCTCAAGAGAAGGAAGTCATAGAATTCTAACAGCCATAAAGTACTGAAAATCTTTTTACAACTGCTTCTATTGTTGTCTAAATTGATTTAATAGAATCCTGTCAAATCAATTCATTCTCTTAACTCTTAGGCGGTATCAACCCATCTGTACTTAATTTGAATTGTTGGTGAACCATGATATCTGGCAATTCTAATGTACCATATTGTTTGATACATTATCCATAAGCCCAGCAACCTGAGGAAAATGAGTGCTTTGACAAAAGAGCTTGTGTACCAGCGAGCTCCTTAAATTGAAAGTCATAGAACAATGAGTCGGTATTTGCAGGCAAACTAAATGCATAGCAATATATCAATGCAAGGGTAATCTTACACATTTAAGTACATAAAAGACAGAAACAGCAGCGACTAAGGCTCATGGAGCAATTGCTCCCATTCAACATATTGCCTTTCAGCATTTATTTAGCGCATAAGCAATAATCCTTAGCATTACACTTGGAACAGTCTGTGGTTGTGTTCTCTATAATGTTTCACCTTATTCTCCTCGTCTGAATATTCATTTGAATTCTCTGACCTGTGAAGTGGAGACATCAGATATCCTAAACATGGAGATAGGTTTCCTCTGCTGATTTCTCCTGGAATGGGAGGTTTGATATACAGTTGCTCGAGAGAGTGATGGACAGGGAGTGATCGTATCTGTTTGATTTTATAAAAATGTTTTGGTTATCCCTCACAAACCACAACCAATATAATAAGTTGGCAAACACTTTAATTCTTTCCTTTTAAATCTGGTGTCTGATGTTTTACTTCTATCAAAGTTTATATTTTCTTTTAAATTTTATGCATGAACTTCAGAGAGGTAATTTAGTTCAATTCAATCATATAAGTGTCTACTATGTATAAGTCAAGGTGCAAGATACTGAAAAACCAAAGACAAGATCATAAGAATTCCTGCCCTCAAGGACCTTGCATTCTTTTGGTGAGAAAAATACTCTAAAAAAATCAAAAATATATACAAATTAATTTCATTAATTATCCAGGTCATGGGGGTAGGGATGGGATTGTCAATTGTCTCATGTAGGAGATAATAGCAGGTGAGACTTGAAAGAAATTCAAAGGTGGATTTGAGGAGAGAGGGCATCATAATCATGTTTGGTTTTTTTTAAGGCAATTAATCAACAAGGTTTACTAAGTATCTACCATGTGTTAGACACTATTCTAAGTGCTTGTGACACATTCACAAAAAAAAGTCTCTTTCATAAAATGCTTGCAGCCTAGCTAGAAGAGATAATACATACACATGTAGTATGGACATATTGCATATGTGTGTATATTCATGCATTTATATATACACATATGTGTATGATATGTATGTGTTTATATATATATATGTATATACATAAATATATATACACACTTATGTATACTTTTACTAGATTTCTAGAGGAAGAGACTAGTAACATGAAGTTCCTAGAAAATCAAGTACAGGATGTGGTTTGAACTAAGATTTTAAGGAAACTAGGGATTTGGGGGTCAGAAGTAATGAGGGAATAAATTTGAAGTGCAAGAGAGAGTCAGGTAAAAATCAAGGAGAAAAAGAAAAGAAAAACTGGGCATGGAGCAGAACAAAATACAATAATGATGGAAAGGTATGTGAAGGCTGG
Source organism: Trichosurus vulpecula (assembly GCF_011100635.1). Taxonomy (NCBI): domain Eukaryota; kingdom Metazoa; phylum Chordata; class Mammalia; order Diprotodontia; family Phalangeridae; genus Trichosurus; species Trichosurus vulpecula. Next base: position 221,958,862 of record NC_050575.1, on the reverse strand, counting down.
TTTATTAAGAGCTTTAAAGGAAAAAAAATAATATGATAATGGGACAATTATATTTGTTAACAGTGACAGATAAATGTTTAAATTGGGTCCTTATGAAAATCAAGCTGGCAGGGGCATTAAGTCTATATGAAAAAAAAGAGATATTTGAGGCAAAGAGACCATTTAGGAGACAATAGGAATTGGGCAGGTGAGAGCTGAGGAACACCTGATGGCTGTATTATCAGAGAGAATGGAAAGGATGTGAGAGATGTTGTCAAGGTTAACATCACAAAATTTGGTAACTGAATGAATATATGGAGTTCATGAAGCACTTGAAATAATCCCAATATTGTAAACAGGATAAATGGAAAAAATGATGGTACCCTCTAAAAACACTGTATTTGAGGGGAAAATAAAATAAGTTCAAATGTTAATTATTTTTCTGGGTTATCCATCTCAAAATGTCCATTAGAGATTTGGAGTTGTGGGATTAAGGGAGACAGACTGGCTCAATATTTGATACACAGTAACCTCTTAATAAATGTGTATTGATCAATTGTTTGAAATTATATGTAGGGTGGCTGGTAAGCATGGAATAGTGAGCTCTGTACTGAGTCCCTCCAAAAACCTATAAAAATGGTTCTGAACCAATTCTAGAACGGCAGAACCCACAGAACAGCAGAGGGAAGCAGGGCCCCAGCCCAGGACAGCCTGGATGGTCTCTGGGTGAGGTCTATTCCACACGGAGCTGGGAGCTGGGAGCTGGGAGCTGGGAGCTGGGAACGGAGTGGAGCAGAGCCCAGCCTGAGTGGCGTGGAACAACCAAAATTGGAGTCAGGCAGATGGGGCCCCTAGCACCCTGATTATGTGAGCTGCGGCAGATACCAGACCCCTCAAACCACAAAGAACAAAGACTGTGGAGAAGGTTAGTGGGAAAAGCTGCGAGAGTGGAAGGAGTTCACAGTTCGGCTTCCAGCCCCGGGGGCAGCACAGGTGGGGCAGCTACAGTTGCTGCTGCTTCTGGCCCCAGGCCCACCTGGTGGGAGGAATTAAGTGGCGGATCAGAGCAGGAGTGCACAGCCTGTTGAAGATCTAAGCCCAGCCCATGCTGGGGGTTCTTGGGGAAGGAGTAGTGCTGGTGTGACAGAGCTGGCACCTCCCCCCCAAACATGGAACATAGAACTCATTAGTCTACAAGCAGTCATACCCCACTGAAAAACTCAAGGGTCAAGTTAGTCAGTTGGGAATATGGCAAGGCAGCGAAAGCACACCCAGATTCAGTCTCAGACTTTGGATTCTTTCTTTGGTGACAAAGAAGACCAAAACATACAGCCTAAAGAAGACAACAAAGTCATAGAGCCTACAACAAAAGCCTCCAAGAAAAACATGAGCTGGTACCAGGCCATGGAAGAGCTCAAAAAGGATTTGGAAAAAGCAAGTTAGAGAAGTAGAGGAAAAATTGGGAAGAGAAATGAGAAGGATGCGAGAAAACCATGAAAAATAAGTCAATGACTTGCTAAAGGAGACCCCCCAAAATACTGAAAAATACACTGAAGAAAACAACACCTTAAAAAACAGACTAACTCAAATGGCAAAAGAGCTCCAAAAAGCCAATGAGGAGAAGAATGCCTTGAAAGGCAGAATTAGCCAAATGGAAAAGGAGGTCCAAAAGACCACTGAAGAAAATACTACCTTAAAAATGAGATTGGAGCAAGTGGAAGCTAGTGACTTTATGAGAAATCAGGATATTATAAAACAGAACCAAAGGAATGAAAAAATGGAAGACAATGTGAAATATCTCCTTGGAAAAACCACTGACCTGGAAAATAGATCCAGGAGAGATAATTTAAAAATTATTGGACTACCTGAAAGCCATGATCAAAAAAAGAGCCTAGATACCATCTTTCAAGAGGAGAACTGCCCTGATATTCTAGAGCCACAGGGCAAAATAGAAATTGAAAGAATCCATCGATTGCCTCCTCACATAGATCCCAAAAAGAAATCGCCTAGGAATATTGTTGCCAAATTCCAGAGCTCCCAGATCAAGGAGAAAATACTGCAAGCAGCCAGAAAGAAACAATTTGAGTATTATGGAAACCCAATCAGAATAACCCAAGATCTGGCAGCTTCTACATTAAGAGATCGAAGGGCTTGGAATGCGATATTCCGGAGGTCAATGGAGCTAGGATTGAAACCTAGAATCACCTACCCAGCAAAACTGAGTATCATGTTCCAAGGCAAAATATGGATTTTCAATAAAATAGAGGACTTTTAAGCTTTCTCAGTGAAAAGACCAGAACTGAATAGAGAATTTGACTTTCAAACACAAGAATCAAGAGAAGCATGAAAAGGTAATCAAGAAACAGAAATTGCAAGGGACTTAGTAAATTTGAACTGTTTTGTTTACATTCCTACATGGAAAGATGATGTGTATGATTCATGAGACCTCAGTATTAGGGTAGCTGAAGGGAATATGCATATATATATATATATATATATATATATATATGTTTATGTATATATATATAAGTGAATGTGTATGTATGTATATATCTATGTTTATATGTATGTATGTGTATGTATGTATATATATATATATATATATATATATATGTGTGTGTGTGTGTATATATATGTAAAAGAGAGAGAGCAGACACAGGGTGAGTTGAAGATGAAGGGAAGATATCTAAAAGAAATGAAATGAAATTAAGGGATGAGAGAGCAACATACTGAGAGAGGGAGATAGGGAGAGATAGAATGGGGTGGATTATCTCGCATAAAGGTGGCAAGAGGAAGAAGTTCTGTGGGAGGAGGGGAGAGGGCAGGTGAGGGGGGAATGAGTGAACCTTGCTCTCATCAGATTTGGCCTGAGGAGGGAATACCATACATACTCAATTGGGTATCTTAACCCACAGGAAAGAAGAGGGAAGAAGATAAAAAAAATAAAAGGGGGGGGATGATGGAGGGAAGGGCAGATGGGGGTGGAGGTAATCAAAACAAACACTTTGGAAAGGGGACAAGGTCAAGGGAGAAAATTCTATAAAGCGGGATGGGTTGGGAAGGAACAAAATGTAGTTAGTCTTACACAACGTGAGTATTGTGGAAGGCTTATACATAATGATACACGTGTGGCCTAGGTTGAATTGCTCGACTTCTTAGGGAGGGTGGGTGGGAAGGGAAGAGGGAAGAGAATTTGGAACTCAAAGTTTTAAAAACAGATGTTCAAAAACAAAAAGAAAAAGTTTTTGCATGCAACTAAAAAATAAGATACACAGGCAATGGGGCGTAGAAATTTATCTTGCCCTACAAGAAAAGAAGTGAAAAGGGGATGAGAGGGGAGGGGGTGATAGAGGGGAGGGCTGACTGGGGAACAGGGCAACCAGAATATATGCCATCTTGGAGTGGGGGGGAGGGTAGAAATGGGGAGAAAATTTGTAATTCAAACTGTTTGTGAAAATCAATGCTGAAAACCTAATATGTTAATTAAATAAATAAATTTAAATTAATATAAAAAAAAGAAATTATAGGTAGAGATAATTAAGCAAGAGCAAATAAGATAATCAATGAATGAATATATTTAAAGCATGGATTCACTGGGAATACAAGAGAGATGATATTTTTTGTCCTAAGGGTGTTTCATCCAAATTTTTGGTAATGTTTTTTTTCAGTTGTGCACTCACATTTGTGGCCCTTTTTGAATATTTTCTTGGCAAAAATACTGAAATGATTTTTGCCATTTTCTTCTCCAGATCATTTGAAAGATTAGGAAACTGGGGAAAACAGGGGTGAGTGACTTGCCCACAGTCCCACAGCCAGGACATGTGTTACCAATGGTTTGAACTTATGAAGATGTCTTCTGTCCTCTAGGGCCAACACTTTATCCACTGGGCTACCCAGGTACCCTTCATTCTGATAGGAGAAAACAGCAGATCTAAGAGAGTGCCTGGGGAGGGATGTTTTTGTTTGCCAGTTATAGCAGAGTAGATTGACCAATTTTTCCATGCGTAATGGGGGAGCTGCTTTGATTATGATTCAAGAATTGTAAGTTAAATGAGGGTGTGGAGGGTATGCCTGAGGGACAGGGCAGTTGGTAGGGGACAGAGATATGGCATGAAATGAAATCAGCTATACCTATTGTGGGTGACTGAGGTAACCACAAAGAACACCATCAAACAACCAGGTGGAGAACTTAAGGAAATAAAAGTTTAAATCCTTCAGCACTTGGTTTCTGGTCTGGCCTTTGGCAAGAAGGTTTGTTGGGAGTGAAAGAGTAGAGTATTGTGTTAGGAACAGAAAGTAGAGGGCCAGGCCATGGAGAACATTCACACTTATGGGGATAGGAAGTGTTAATGATTATCCTGCAAAGGAGAATGAGAAGGAAGGGCCATAGAAGTAAAAGAAGAAATAAGAGAGAGTAGTGTTGTAAAAATGCAAAGCTAAGAGAGCATCCAGGAGAAAAGGCAAGAGAAAAGCATGCTCCAAAAAAAACAAAACAAAACAAAACAAAGAAATAAAACAAAATAATCAGTTTTGCTGATGATGAGTAAACATAAAGGCAACATTTAAATGCTTACTACGTGAAAAGCTCTGTCCTCAGTGTTGGGGATACAAGTACAAGCCAGAAGTAAGAGCAGTCCCTGATCTCAAGAAACATATATTCTATTGAATGGAGAGATAACAAAAAAGGTGGTGGGGTGAGGAGGTGACTTGCATGCTGCAGCATGGTCTAGAAGTGATGCCCAGATTAAGGCAAGAGAAGATGAAAAATAAGTTGCAGGGAGTCACTTCACCAAGTGCTACCCTTGTTCACCTTCCCACAGCCCCCCAAAATCTAGTAGCTTCCTGTTTCTTTTACCTCTTCAGAGAAAGAATGATTCTATTTACATACTTAGTTGTTTAAAACTGATAATGTTTCCAACTTGTCTATGAAATGGTCTTAAAGAGCTGCCTGAGCTAAGAGTTGAGCAAATTGCTGATGGTCAGAGATAATAGATGTAAAGGGGAATTTAAACCTGGGTCATTCTGACTCAAGATCCAGGACTCATCTACTAAGCCCAGTTGCTAAGTTTTATTGATTCGAGGTTCAAGTCTCCTTTTTCTTTATCCTAAAAAAAAATCAGTGTGCCATTGAAATCTAGCACAAATGGCCTAATTCTTTTTGATCTTACATGAAATTAAATCTATCACCACATCTTCTTAATGGTTGTCCCTTTAGCCAGGATCAACTTCTTACCTCCACCTCTTAGAATCTTTTTCTATTCCTTTGAACCCCACCTCAAATGTCTTTCAATACTTCCCCTTCCAATTATGACCCTCCTGCAAAACAAACAACTAGAATCTATTTTATGTAAATTTTGAGTGTGTAATAATATATGGGAAATTTGGAAATATAGGCTGCAGTTAAATTATAAAGGGTTTTGAAATTTTAAAAAAAGAATTAATATTTTAACTTAGAAGTAAGAGAGAGCCACTGTCCCCAGGGAAGTGGTAGACTTACACCTTAGACATGTTGCTTTGGCACTTGTATAGAGAATGAATTTAAAATGGAGAAAATAGGGTGCTGAGCTAAGATGGTGGCCAGAAAGCAGGAACTTGCATAAGCTCTCCCCCAAATCCCCCCATACACCAGTAGAAAATGGTTCTGAACAAATTCTAGAGCTGTGGAACCCACAAAAGAGCAGAGGGAAACTGGTCTCCAGCCCAGGAGAGCCTGGATGGTCGCAGCGAAGGGTCTATCACATGGTGCTGAGAGCGGAGGGCAGCCGGGCATGGGCTGTGATGAAACAGACCAGACCCAGAATCAGCCTGGCTAGAACAGGCCTTGGGTCCATGAAACAGTGAGCTGTGGCAGTTACCAGACTTCTTAACCCATAAACACCAAAGAGCAGGTTAGGTGGAAACTGCTAGATCGGATTAGAGAGCGGTCTGGTCACCAGCCCTGGGGGTGGCAGACGTGGTGTAGTGGTGGTGGTGGTGGCAGCAGCAAGAAACTCCTGAGGATGCTTCCAGAGCTACAGCATCAGCTGCTTGCTGAGTACCTGGCTCACATGGTGGGAGGATTCTAGCAGCAGATCAGAGTGGGAGTGCAAGGAGTGCTTTGTGGGCACAATGGCAGATTCTCTTGCTGTGCACCACTTGGATCTGTATTGTGGTCCTGGTTGGTGGTTCCTGAGGGAGGAGGAGCACTGCTGTGATGGAGCCTGGGGTGACAGTGGAGTAGACGTAGCTCTGAAAGCAGCAGTGCTTAGACCCTAAAGCTTGGGACAAAGTAATCTCTACTCTAAAAGCAGTCATATCCTGACAAAAAGCTCAAGGGTCGAGCAGTTGGCTGGGAGCATGAACAGGCAGTGAAATCGAGAAATGAGAGTGATGAAAGAAAACCATGAAAAACAAGTCAACATCTTGCTAAAGGAGACCCAAAAAAATAATGAAGAAAATAACACCTTAAAGAACAGAATAACCCAAATGTCAAAAGAGCTCCAAAAAGCCAATGAGGTGAAGAAAGCCTTGGAAAGCAGAATTAGCCAAATGGAAAAGGAGGCCAAAAGACCACTGAAGAAAATACCACTTTAAAAATTAGATTGGAGCAAGTGGAAACTAGTGACTTTAGGAGAAATCAAGATATTATGAAACAGAACCAAAGGAATGAAAAAAATGGAAGACAATGTGAAATATCTCATTGGAAAAACAACTGACCTGGAAAATAGATCCAGGAGAGATCATTTAAAATTATTGGACTACCTGAAAGTCATGATCAAAAAAAAAAAAGCCTAGACATCATCTTTCAAGAAATTATCAAGGAAAAGTGCCCTGATATTCTAGAGCCAGAGGGTGAAATAAAAACTGAGAGAATCCACTGATCACCTCTTCACAAAGATGCCAAAAAGAAAACTCCTAGGAATATTGTTGCCAAATTCCAGAATTCCCAGGTCTAGCAGAAAATATTGCAAGCAGCCAGAAAGAAACAATTTGAATATTGTGGAAACACAATCAGGAAAACACAAGATCTAGCTTGTACCTTAAGGGTACAAAGGTCTTGGAATACGATATTCCAGAGGTCAAAGGAGCTAGGATTAAACCCAAGAAACACCTACCCAGCACAATTGATTATAATGCTTCAAGGCAAAATATGGATTTTCAATAAAATAGAAGACTTTCAAGCTTTCTCAATGAAAAGACCAGAGCTGAATAGAATATTTGGCTTTCAAATACAAGAGTCCAGAGAAGCATGAAAAAGTAAACAAGAAAGAGAATTCATAAGGGACTTACTAAAGTTGAACAGTTATGTTTACATTCCTACATGCAAAGATGGTGTGTGTAATTCATGAGGCCTTGATTCATGACCCCCTCAGATTGATTATTCATAGGTACAATGGATAATTTCATTATTGTTAATTAAATACAGAACTCAAGAAGCCTTAATTATCTGTTCAACTGAATTCTATAATATTTTATGACATTTTTTTTCCTTATTTTTTTTGGACTCATCTTCCCTGATTGAAATTTGAGTCATATTCTTAAAACTCTGGTAGATAGTCAGATTTTCCAGCCTTGTCTTGTGATCTAGGTCTTTCAAAGTCAAACAGAAGTTGTTATCAGTTTCTCAATACCTCAAACCAGAGGAAATTTAAGTGTAAAAATACACATCAATATAATTTATCAATTATTATATTGGACTAATCAGCAGACTCATTGGGGAAAAATTGACTAAATACTTGAGTTTAAACCTCAGATAAGTAAGTCATTTCACCATTGGTCTCTATCTCAACCTTTATCACCCTTTCCCCCCACCCCTTTTGCCTCTCTCAAGTACAGGTAGCTTCCCTTTTGCCAATCCCTTGTTTCCTGACTGTTTTAAGATTCTTAATTCATTCAAATTCACAGCCCAGCCCCCACCCTTCCACCAAATCTCAATAAGAACAATCAAACAGAAATACAAATTGAAAACAGAAATCACTGAGGGAAACCATACAAGGTAAATAGCAAGCAATTCAATTAAATAAAAGGACTTGTGACCCAGACTCCTAGAAGATTGCTTTAACCCACTGTGACCTGATAATACTCCATTAGACTTACATATAAATGCCCTGAGTCCCTGCTTCCCCAACATGGCTAGGAAAAAAAATAACCAAAGGTTTTTTTCTTGTTTTAATTGAAATATTTTTTTTTTCAAATGAAATCTGCCCTTTCATCCTCCAATGTCCCTGTGCCAGACCCCCTCTTCCACCATTGAGAAACAACATTAGTTATTATGTAAATTATTCTAATGGTTTTGCCTACTTCACTTTGCATCATTTCATACAAGTCTTCCAACGTTTCTCTGGAATCATCCTCGTTAACATTTCTTATAATACAATAATATTTCATTACATACATATACTGTAACTTGTCTCACCAATCCCCAATTGATAGTCACTCTTCAGTTCCCAGTTATTTACCTTAAAAACAGAGCTTCTTTAAATAGGTTTGTGCATATGGATAAGTATGTGAGTATGTGTGTATTGGCAGCATAGACCTGGTAATCATATTGCTGGTCAAAAGGAGGGGAAAGGCATAAGCATTTATACAGCACTCACTACAGACCAGACACTGTGCTATATGTTGTTTGTTGTTGTTGTTGTGTTTTGTTTTTAACAAATGCCTCATTTGTGCCCCACAGAAACCTTATGAGGTAGGTACTATTCATATCCTCATTTCAGAGGTAAGGATATTGAGGCAAAGGAAGGTTAAATGACTTGCCCATGGTCATGTAGCTAGTAAGTACCTGAATCTTCATTTGAACTCAGGTTTTCCTGACACCAGGACCACCATTCAATCCACTATGCCACTAACTGCCTCCAAGGGGTATTCACTAATAGCTTTTGGGCCATAATTCCAAATTACTTTCCAGAATTTGTAGACTGGTTCACAGCTCAACCAATACTGCATTAATATACCTGCTTTACCACAACCCCACCAGAGTTGCTCTTTTTCCACTTTTATTAACAGTTTTACCAATCTTAGGGAATGAAGTAGAAATTCAGATTTGTTTAATTTTAATATTTACTAGTGATTTAGCTATTTTTCCCCCATGGGTATCATGTACTTCTGTTTCTTCTTCTGAAAACTACCTCTTAATGACTTTTGGCCACATTTGAATTGTAGATTGGCTCATACTGATAAATTCTCAACAGTTTCTTATATATCTAAGAAATGATACAGCTACAAAGGAAACCTATGACAAATATTTTCCCCATTTACCTGTTTTGTCTAATTAGGTCATAAGAAGTTTGAAGCCCCAGACCCATAATTTTTTGCTAATTAGTTCAAGATAGGTGTGAAGCTCTTGGGCCCTAAATTGTAAATTGGGTCAATGCACTCTCACTAAGCCCAGAAGTAGGGCTTATTAGCCTTGATACAGTTTGGGGAAGAGAACAAAGACTACAAAGTCTTGGCTACAAAGTCTTAAATATCATAGATGATGGAAAATGAATATGATTGGATAGAAGAGAGGAATACAGGACTAGCAACAGCCCCTCCTTCTAGCTTGTTAATATAGAAAGTTCATTGGTGGTATCTACCTGCATTGTTAGTTAGGGTCATAGTGATGACAATTCATACTTTCCTGAAGGACAGCTAGTGATGCAGAGATATCAAACTTCCAGTTATGATGATGCACCTTGCAAGGCTTATTAGCAAGATAAAAGGTCTCCCTTAATTGTACCTGGGCAGTAAGAAGCATAGAGACAATATACTTCTTTGACTTAAAGTGATTTATGGGCCAACTTAGCATAAAAAAGAAAGGTAACTTCTGAACTTAACACAGAGACAAAAAACATGGCTCAGGCAATTTTTACAACATATTGGGGATGATACAGAAGAAAATCAATTACAAAATGGAATCAGAATCAATTTGATTTTTACATATTCCTATGGGTGCATGCGTGCATGTGTGTGTGTGTGTGTGTGTGTGTGTGTGTGTGTGTGTGTGTGTGTTTAATTGGAAGGAGTGATGTATCTTGTAAAAATTTTTCTGCATCTACTGAAAAAAATCACATAATTATCATTCTTGTTATTAAAATGGTCAATTAAGTTTAAATTTTTCTTAATAACAAAACAATCTTAATTTCCCACTAATAAATTTAACCTGGCCACAGTGTGTGTGGGTGTGTGTTCATGTGTATGTGGAGTTTTATTTAAAATTTCTTCCTCAATATCCAATACTGATATTGGTCTATGGTTTTCTTTCTGTATTGTGTCAATGTGGCTTAGGCACTGAAACTATATTTGTCTTACAGAATGAATTTGTAGGAATGTTTCTTTTTTTCTTTTCAAACAGTTTATATGATACTGAAATTAATGTTGCTTACTTAGAAGTCACTTGTAAATTGATTAAATCTTGGGTTTCCTCTCCCCCATTGGGAGTTGATTTATGGCCTGTTCAATTTCTTTTTCTACATTTAGATTATTTAAATCTTCTATTTAGTGAGGTCCTTACCTTGATCAGGTGCATTTTTATAAATATCTATTTATTTTATTTATAATACTATCAGATTTGTTGATGTATAATTGGGTGAAATAGTTTATCAATTTATTTTTTCTTTATTGTGCGTGGACTCATCTTTTCCCTTTTTTAATACTGGTAATTTAGTTTGTTTATTTCATTGGATTAAAAAAAAGTAAACAAGAAAAAATAGAGAAAAAAGAAAAGTTTGTTATTCAATAATGCAAAACTGTTTACATTCCTAATCTTGAGAATTGTATATTTATTATGGCATTTAAAAAGGATATACATGGTTAGAAGGTATGGGTATAAATTAAATGATGTGATGATAAAAGAAATACCTAACTAAGAGATTGTAATGGGAAAAGAGGAAAGGAAGAGGCAGAAAAAGAGTAAATTACATCATATGAGAAGGCACATAAACATATTATGGCAGATGGAAAGAAAGGAGGGAGATGAGCATTGTTTCAGCTTCACCCATTGGATTGGATTCAAAAAGGGAATAATATACTCTGTTAAGTAGAGAAATTGAACTTGCCCTACAGGCAGTAGGAGGGGAAAGGGGAAAACAAAGGGTGTGGCTGGGGGTTAGAAGGGAGGGAAGAAGTAACAAGGAAAAAGGGTAAGTTAAGGGAGGGGAGCTGATAGGAAGGCAAAATTGAGGGAGGTGGTAGTCAAAAGCAAAACTCTTTTGAGGGGGGAAGAAAGAAATAAAAGCATAAATGGGTGGGGGGAAATAGGATGGTGAGAAAGACCCAGATAGTAATCATAATGGTGAATTGTGAATGGAATGAACTCTCCTATAAAACAGAGACTGACAGCAGAATGGATTAAAAACCATAACTGTACAACATGTTGTTTAATAGAAACACATTTGAAGCAGGGGCAAAGGAAAAAACTGGAGTAGATAATGTTATGCTTCACCTGAAGTAAAAAAAAAAAATCAGGGATATCAATCCTAATCTCAGACGAAGCAAAAGCAAAGATAGATCTAATTAAAAGATAAGGAAGGAAACTATATCCTGCCAAAACACACCATAGACAATGAAGTGAAATCATTACTTAACATATATGCACCAAGTGGTTTAGCATCCATATTCTTAGAGGAGAAGTTAAGGGAGTTACAGGAAGAAATAGACAGTAAACCTGTACTAGAGGGGTACCTCAACTTCCTCCTTTCTGAACTTGATAAATCCAGCCTCAAAATAAAAAAGAAAAAAGTTAAGGAGGTGAATAGAATTTTAGGAAAGGTAGATATGATAGACCTCTGGAGAAAACTTAATGGGGCTAGAAGGGAATGTACAATTTTCTCAGTGATATATGCAAATACACAATAATTGACCATTTACTAGGGCATAAAAACCTCAAAATCCAGTGCAGAAAGGCAGAAATAGGCAATGCATCCTTTTCAAATCATGATGTAATAAAAATTATATATAATAAAGGGCCATGGAAAGATAGACTAAAATTTAATTGGAAACTAAAGGATCTAATCCTAAAGAATGAGGGGGTCAAACAACAAATCATAGAAATGATCAATAACTTCATTCAAGAGAATGATAATAATGAGACAATGTACCAAAACTTATGGGATACAGTGAAAGTGGTTCTTAGGGGAAATTTTATATTTCTAATGCTTACATGAATAAAATAGAGAAAAAAGGTTATCAATGAATTGGGCATGCAACTGAAAAAGCTAGAAAAACAACAAATTGAAAATCCCCAATTAAACAAAATATTAGAAAGACTGAAAACCAAAGGAGAGTTTAATAAAATTGAAATTAAGAAGACTATTGAACTGATAAATAAAACTAAGAGTGGGTATTAAGAAAAAAAAAACAATAAAATTGATAAATCTTTGGTCAATTTGCTTTAAAAAAAAAGAAAGAAGAAAACCAAATTAACCGTATCAAAAATGAAAAGGGTGAATTCACCTCCAATGAAGAGGAAATTAAAACAATAATTAGGGATCATTTTGCCCAATTGTATGCCCATAAACATGACAATCTTAGGGAAATACATGAATATTTACAAAAATAAAAGTTGCCCAGATAAACAGAAAAGGAGGTAAAATATTTAAATAACTCCATCTCGGAAAAAAAAAAATTGAAAATGCCATCAGTGAATTCCCTAGGAAAAGAATCTCCAGGGTTAGATGGATTTCCAAGTGAATTCTATCAAACATTTAAAGGATAATTAATTCCCATACTATATATACTGGTAAAATAGGCAAAGAAAGAGTCCTACTAAATTCTTTTTATGACACAAATATGTTACTGATATGTAAACTGGGAAGAGTCAAAACAGGGAAAGAAAATTATAGACCAATTTCCATGATGAATATAGATGCAAAAATTTTAAATAAAATATTAGCCAAAAGATTACAACAACTTATCATGGGAATAATACACTATGACCAGTTAGGATTTGTTCTAGGAATGCAAGGCTAGTTCAATATTAGGAAAACTATCAGCATAATTGATCATATCAATAGCAAAATTAGTAGAAACTATATGATCATCTCAATAGATGTAGAAAAAGCTTTTGACCAAATACTATACCCATTATTATTAAAAACATGAGAAAGCACAGGAATAAATGGAGTCTCCCTTAAAATGATAGGCAGCATCTACATAAAACCATCAGCAATCATTATATGCTACATGCATTTAGAATAATATCAGGGGTGAAGCAAAGATGTCCATTATCATCACTTTTATTCAATATTGTACTAGAAATGTTAGCATTAGCAATAAGAGAAGAAAGAAATTAAGGAATTAGATAGGCAAAGAACAAACTAAGTTGTCACTCTTTGCAGGTGATATGATAATATACTTAGAGAATCCTAGACAATCAAGTAAAAAACTGCTTGAAATAATAAATAATTTTAGCAAAGTTGCAGGATATAAAATAAACCCACATAAATATTAATAATGAAGCCCAAGAGCAAGAGAGAGAAAGAGAAATTCCATTTAAAATTACTGTAGACATTATCAAATATTTGGAAGTCTACCTGCCAAAACAAACTGAGGATCTATATGAACACAATTACAAAACACTTTTCACACAAATAAAGTCAGACCTTAATAATTGGAAAAAACATCAGTTGCTCATGGTTGGACTAAGCTAATATATTAAAAATTAAAACTTTACCTACTTTAATTTGCTTGTTGAGTGCCATACCAGTTAAACTACCAAAATTATTTTATAGAGCTAGAAAAAAATAACAAGCAAATTCATCTGGAAGAACAAAAGGTCCAGAATATCAAGGGAATTAATGAAAAAGAAAAAGTAGGGAAGTTGGCCTTGCCATACCAGATATTAAACTGTATTATAAAGCAGCAGTCATTAAAACTATTTGGTACTGGCTAGGAAAAAGAGTGGTGGATGAGTGCCATACTTTAGGCACACAAGATACAGCAGTCAATGATTATCATACTCTACTGCTGGATAAACCCAAAGACTCCAGGTTCTGGGATAAAAACTGACTATTTGACAAAAAGTGCTGGGAAAACTGGAAAGTAGTATGGCAGAAACTGGGCATAGACAAATATCTCACACCATATATGAAAATAAATTCAAAATGGGTTCATGATTTAGGAATAAAGACTGATACTATAAGCATTATGGGAAAGCAATGAATAGTTTATCTGTCAGATTTATTGAGAAGGGAAGAATTTATGAACAAACAAGAGATAGAGAGCATTATGAAAGGCAAAATGGATAATTTTCATTATGTTAAATTGAAAAGTTTTTGTGCAAACAAAGCCAATGCAACCAAAAAGGGGAGGGAAGTACAAAACTGGGAAAGAATTTTTACAACCTGTGTCTCTGACAAAGGCCTCATCTCTAAAATATACAGGGAACTGAGTCAAATTTATAAGAATGCAAGTCATTTCCCAGTTGATAAATGGTCAAAGGATATAAACAGGCAATTTTCAGAGGAAGAAATTAAACATATCTACAATCATATGAAAAAAATGCTCTAAATCACTATTAATTACAGAAATGTAAATTAAAACAACTCTCAGGTACCATATCTCTCCTGTCAGATTGCCTAACATGTCACTGCAGGAAAACAATAAATGCTGGAGAAGATAGAGGAAAATTGGAACATTAATACATTGTTGGTGGAGTTGTAAACTGATCCAACCATTCTGGAGAGGAATTTGGAACTATGGCCAAACAGCTACAAAATGTGCTTACCTTTTGACCCAGCAATACCACTTCTAGGGATGTATCCCAAAGAGATCATACAAGTGGGAAAAAGTGCAGTCCATACAAAAATATTTATAGAAGCTCTTTTTGTGGTGGCAAAAAACTGGAAATAAAGGAGATATTCATTAATTTGGGAAATGCTAAACAAATTTTGGTATATGAATGTAATGGAATACTGTTGTGCTAGAAGAAATGAGGAGTAGGTGGACTTCATAAAAACCTTGAGAGACTTACATGATCTGATGATGAATGAAGGGAGCAGAACCAGGAGAATATTGTGCACAACCACAGACACTTTGCTTCTGTGATGACTAACTTTCATAGACTTGGATATTCTCAACAATTCATGGTTCTTAGACAGCTCCAAAAGACTGATGATGGAAAAGGCTATCCACATCCAAAGAAGGAATTATGGAATTTGAATGTGGGTTGAAGTAAACTATTTGCTCTCTCTCTCTCTTTCATTTCATTTTATTTTATTTTTAGTTTTGTTATATTTTTCTCATGGTTCATTTCATTAGTTATAATTCTTCTTTAAAACCTTATTATTGGGAAAAGAAGTTTAATGTGAAAGTGTATGTAGAACCTATATCAGATTACATGATGTCTTGGGTGGGTGGGGAGGGGAGAGAGGGATTGGGGGGAAATTTGGAACTCAAAAACTTGTGGAACTGAATGTTGTAAACTAAAAAAAAAAAAATTAAAAGAATAAAAATCATTACCCAAATGATAAATAGACAAAGGATATGAATAGGCAGTTTTCAGAGGAAGAAATTAAAGATATCTATAGTCATATGAAAAAAGTGCTAAATTAATATTGTTTTTGAATGTCTGTTTTTAAAACTTTGAGTTCCAAATTCTCTCCCCTCTTCCCTCCCCACCCACCTTCCCTAAGAAGGCAAGCAATTCAACATAGGGCACATACATATCATTATGTAAAACCCTTCCACTATACTCATGTTGTGAAAGATTAACTATGTTTTGCTCCTTCCTAACCTATCCCCCTTTATTGAATTTTCTCCCTTGACCCTGTCCCTTTTCGAAAGTGTTTGTTTTTGATTACCTCCTCCCCCCATCTGCCTTCCCTTCTATCATCCCCCCTTTTTTATCTTCTTCCTCCTTCTTTCCTGTGGGGTAAGATACCCAATTGAGTGTGCATGGTATTCCCTCCTCAGGTCAAATTCGATGAGAGCAAGATTTGCTCATTCCTCCTCACCTGCCCCCTCTTCCCTTCCTAGAGAACCGCTTTTTCTTGCCACTTTTATGTGAGATAATTTACCCCATTCTGTCTCTCCCTTTCTACCTCTCTCAATATATTCCTCTCTTATCCCTTAATTTGATTTTATTTTTTTAGATATCATCCCTTCATATTCAACTCACCCTGTACCCTCTGTCTCTCTATATATATGTATATTCCCTTCAACTACCCTAATACGTAGGTCTCATAAATTATGCACATCATCTTTCCATGTAGGAATGTAAACAAAACAGTTCCGCTTTAGTAAGTCCCTTATGATTTCTCTTTCTTGTTTGCCTTTTCGTGCTTCTCTTGATTCTTGTGTTTGAAAGTCAAATTTTCTATTCAGCTCTGGCCTTTTCACTGAAAAAGCTTGCAAGTCCTCTATTTTGTTGAAAATCCATATTTTGCCTTGAAGTATGATACTCAATTTTGCTGGGTAGGTGATTCTTGGTTTTAATCCTGGCTCCATTGACCTCTGGAATATTGTATTCCAAGCCCTTCAGTCCCTTAATGTGGAAGCTGCCAGATTCTGTGTTATCCTGATTGTTTTTCCACATTACTCAAATTGTTTCTTTCTGGCTGCTTGCAATATTTTCTCCTAGACCTGGGAGCTCTGGAATTTGGCAACAATGTTCCTAGGAGTTTTCTTTTTGGGATCTATTTGAGGAGGCAATTGGTGGATTCTTTCAATTTGTATTTTACCCTCTGGCTCTAGAATATCAGGGCAGTTCTCCTTGATAATTTTTTGAAAGATCATATCTAGGCTCTTTTTGTGATCATGGCTATCAGGTAGTCCAATAATTTTTAAATTATCTCTCCTGGATCTATTTTCTAGGTCACTGGTTTTTCCAATGAAATATTTGACATTGTCTTCCATTTTTTCATTCCTTTGGTTCTGTTTTATAATATCTTAATTTCTCATAAAGTCACTAGCTTCCACTTGTTCCAATCTCGTTTTTAAGATAGTATTTTCTTCAGTGGTCTTTTGGACCTCCTTTTCCATTTGGCTAATTCTGCCTTTCAAGGCATTCTTCTCCTCATTGGCTTTTTGGAGCTCTTTTGCTGTTTGAGTTAGTCTATTTTTTAAAGTGTTGTTTTCTTCAATATTTTTTTCAGTATTTTTTTTTGGTCTCCCTTAGCAAGTCATTGACTTGTTTTTCATGGTTTTCTCACATCCTTCTCATTTCTCTTCCTAGTTTTTCCTCTACTTCTCTAACTTGCTTTTCCAAATCCTTTTTGAGCTCTTCCATGGCCTGGGACCAGTTCATGTTTTTCTTGGAGGCTTTTGGTGTAGGCTCTTTAACTTTCTTGAATTCTTTAGGTTGTATGTTTTGGTCTTCTTTGTCACCAAAAAAAGATTCCAAAGTCTGAGACTGAATCTGAGTGTGTTTTTACTGCCTGGCAATGTTCCCAGCCAACTTACTTGACCCTTGAATTTTTCATCTGGGTATGACTTCTTGTAGAGCAAAGAGTATTTTGTTCCAAGCTTGAGGGGATATGCTGTTGATTTCAGAGCTATTTCTATACAGCCAGCTCTGCCACACCAGCCCTCGTCCTTCTTCAAGAACCACCAACCCAGACCTGATGCAAATCTTAAGCAGGCTCTGCACTCCTGTTCTGATCTGCCACTTAATTCCTCCCACCACATGGGGCTGGGGCCGGAAGTAACTGTAGCTGTAGTTCTGTAGCTGCATCTCCCCCGCTGCCCCTGGGGCAGTGGCCGAACCATGATATCTGTCCCCCGCAGCTTTTCCCACTAACCTTCTCTGTTGTCTTTGGTGTTTGTGGTTTAAGAAGTCTGGTAACCGCCACAGCTCACTGATTCAGGGCACTAGGGCCTGTTCCAGCCTGCTGCTGGTCTGGTTGGTCCTGCTGCCACCCACGCTGAGCTCCACTCCCCTCCCCTCTGCTCTGCGTGATCATCCAGTGACCATCCAGGCTGTCCTGAGCTAGATCCCTGCATCCCTCTGCTATTTTGTGGGTTATGCAGTTCTAGAATTTTTTCAGAGCCATTTTTTATAGTTTTTTGGAGGGACCTGGTGGAGAGCTCATGCAAGTCCCTGCTTTTCAGTCACCATCTTGGCTCTACCCCCGGAAGTCTGCTAAATTAGTATTGATTAGAGAAATGCAAATCAAAACAACTCTTAGGTACCACATCTCTCCTGTCAGATTGGCTAACCTGACATAACAGGAAAATTATAAATGCTGGAAGGATGTGGGAAAATTGGAAAACTAATGCATTGTTGGTGTAATTTTGAACTGATCCAAAGTTTCTATAGAGCAATTTTGCCCAAACTTTGCCCAAAGGGCTATAAAAAGGTGCCTACCATTTGACCCAGCAATACCAATTCCAGGGCTTCATCCTAAAGAATTCATACAAGTGGGAAAATGACCCATATCTTCAAAAATATTTATAGCAGCTCTTTTTATGGTGGCAAAGAATTGGAATTCAAGGGGATGCCCATCAATTGGCAAATGGCTAAACGAGTTGTGGTATATGAAGGTAATATAATACTATTGTGCTATAAGAAATGAGGAGCAGATGGACTGCATAATAACCTGGAAAGACTTACATGATCTGATGCTGAGTGAGGGGAGGGAGCAGAACCAGGAGAACATTATACATGATTACAGACACGCAGTATTTCTGATGACTTACTTTGATAGACTTGGCTCTTCTTAGTAGTGCAAGGTTCTAATACAACTCCAAAGGACTCATGATGGAAAGAGTGCTTAACATCTAGAGAAAGAATTATGGAGTCTTAATGCAGATTGAAACAAGTTATTTGCTCTGGTTTTTGTTTGTTTTTGTTTTGTTTCTTCTTTCTTGTGGTTCATTCCATTGGTTATAGTTCTTCTTTATAATTTGACTATTGTGAAAATATGTTTAGTGTAAAGTTATATGTAGAATCTATACTGGATTGCATGAAGTCTTGGGTGGGGAGGGGGTAAGAGAGGGAAAGGGAGACAATTTGAAAGTAAAAAAGTTGAGGGACTGAATGTTGTAAACAAAAACTAAAAATAAATTTATTAAAAAGTTGCTAATTTTATTTATAAATCCATTTTTCTTTCAATTTTCTTATTCTCCTTTTTACTTTTCTGGATTTACATTTGGTTTTTTAATTAACTGAGACCTCACTCTGCTCCTGGAATCAGAAACACATAGTTACTCTGCTTCTGAGCTTGTTTCTCATTCAATACACAGCCTCTATCTTTTGACAGCTCTTCACCCTGGAACACCATACCTATCCTCGATTCACACATAATGTGTGACCTAGTTAAACAGGAGTGATTATAAGGTAGTGAATGACAGGACTGTTAATTGGCACATATCCTGTATTCTGCGCAGGGTCAAAGTTCTATTATATGTGTTTGGGGTCTCTTTTTGTCTGGGTGCTGTGTATGTTGTCTTGGTCCTCTTTAAATTCGTGTGAACTGGCTATGACAGTGAAACATAAGCCCTATCAGGTTCTACCAAAATGAACAAAAAGTGTAAGGTCTAAGTAGCACTTTTGAAGGACCAGGCTAGATAAACACGAAGAGACATCAACTGCAGGCCTATCATTTGAATACCCTTTGACAATGGAATATACAAGATTGCCCTTAATCCTATGTGTTAACATTCCATTTGTGAAGTAGAAATTTTAAAATAGAAGAAAATGGAACAGAAAAAGTATCATCAAAATGAATGCTAACATTGGTAATTCACAGCAGGAACATTTAATTACTTACAGATAGTAAAAAAGGTGTTAGGTTTACAAGTGGTTGGGTAATAGCTATAAATGTGCACAGAATGTTTCTTTAGAGTTGTGCACTCAAATAATATTTAAAAACATTAACAATGAAACATTTATAAAATTCCCATTATTAAGAGTATTATACTTATTAATTAAAAAAAAACTAAAGAAGCAAACTATATGGCACTTCTTAAAATCAGCAGCTAAATTTTTAAAAATACCATTTTTTCAAAGGTCTCCCTTTAATCAAACACTTTGCTGAACCCTGAAGACTAGAACAATTTATCAATTTTAATGTATAGTCTCATAAAGCATTTTTTCCAACTTGATGCTATTTCCCTACTTCCATATTTTTCCATGGAATTTAAGGGTTAGAATTTAAATATTAGTGACAAGATCCATATCTCTTAACATTTAATTAATTCAATTGTTGATTTGCTCATTTGTCTATCTATCCTTCCATCTATCTCTCTATCTACCTATCTATCTATCTATGTATCTATGATAGTTTGGTAGTTTTCATTACCAAGACCAGAGTTCCAGAATCATATATTATGAAGTAAGATATGTAAAACAAAATGACCAGAGGAGACAGGATGTGTCACAGTATAGTGAGTTCCTAACCTTGAAGAGCTTGCCTTTGGAAGGAGTAGAAGTGTTCTGGTATAAAGAAGGTGAAAGGGAAATGGTACTTTTGCCCCTGTCAGGAACACAAATTAGAACTGAGCATGTGAAGCATTATCAAGGTATGGTTCTAGAAGACTGTCAAAGGTGGGGCAGGGGGGTTGTTTGTCATTCTTTGAGGTGAAAACTGGTGCAGGAGCTTTCATTGATCAGATTCTGAAGAATACGGCCTCTTTCAACAAATGACCAGTGATCTTTTCCTTAAGCAATCCCAGAAGCAAAGCTGAGTGCACCACTGAGAAATGTTACCATCTTACAGAGGGGCAAGGGATATTTGCCAGCAGGAATCCTTTCAACAAAATAACCCTGGAAGATGGCAGGAAATTTTCCCCTGTGCAAGGAAACAATGCAGTAGTGCTGGGTGTCACTGCCTGTGGAATCTGACACATCCCTGATGAGATCTTTCTCCTTACAACTGAGCACATTGCCCAGGAGGTCTCTGATTGCATCTCATCCAAGAGTGGCTCTACCCACCACTCTGCATCACTGGAATGTATCTGTGGGAATTGCAGTCAATTTCCTCCACTATGCTTATAAACACAGCCTGACCTCATGGTACCCAGAGCCTAGGGACAAGGAGACCTTTGTGAGGTATCTGGTCCATGCTCCAGAATATGACTCATTTGTGCTGGATAGCTACACATGGTCCAAGGAAGGAGCAGAAATACAAGAGATCTGAGGACATCTCCATGGAACATATTGGAGAGTTTGGGTACTCCTGTCCCCCTTTGAGTGAAACCATACTCAGGTTTGGAACACTGACAATATAAATGGATCCCCAAAATGAAAAAAAAGATGGGGTGGGGGTAGCTAGATGATGCAGTGGGTAGAATATGGGCCCTAGAGTCAGGAAGACAAGTCCAATGTGGCCTCAGATACTTACCATGATGTCACCTTGGGCAATTCACTTAACCTTTATTACCTCCCCCCAAAACCAAACCAAACCAACCAAACAAACAAAAAACTGGGGGCAGCAGCTTCAATGAGGAGCCAGCCTTGTAAGGGAAATGGCTACTCTATTGCAGGCAGCAGCCTTAGACTTACCCTGGAAGTGTGTGCTCATCTGCCGCTGCCCCTGATGGTCTACAGATTTTTCTTTCTTCCTGGGATACATCCATAACCAAAGATGACAGGAAATGAGCCCCAGGGCCAGAATTCTTTCGTGTTACAAAAAGCCATTATAGTTGTCAGTGGTGGTTGGGAAACCTACTTTGAATCTGCAGTTCATGTGGGATAAGTTTTGGGAAACTGTGAGCCAACCAAAGCTGACAGCTACTAGAAGAAGGTAGTCCTGGATGGAGAAGAGGTCCAGATCAACATTCTTGACACTGTTGGGATCTGGGACTATTCGACCATCAGGGACAACTACTTCCAAAGTGGGGAGGACTTTATGTACATCTTCTCTGTAAGAGAGCAGCAATTTTTTGCAGCAATTACTGACTTCAGGGAGCAGATTTTAAGAGTCAAGGATGGTGAGAATGTCCGTTTCTAGTTGGTAACAAATCAGGGTTGGAAAATAAAAGACAAATTTTTATAGAAGATGCAAAAACAAAACAAAATAAAACAAAACCAAAGCCAATCAATAGAATGTCAACTATGTAGAGACCTAAACCAAAATACATGTTAATGTTGAAAAAATATATGCTATATATATATAATTTAATGAAGGAAATTTTACCCCACAAGATGGAAGACAGCAAAGAAAAAAATAAAAAGAAGAGGAAAAGCTTGGGGAAGTGGATAAGAGAGAGATGAAGCATTTTATAAACTAGGCCCAAACTTCTTCCTTATCTTGACCACAGTAATAAATTTAATTATTTTACATTGTCATTAGGATGCAACATATCAAAGAGAGGTATGAGGATGAGTATTTTCATAAAGTGTTAACACCTTTCACAATTGGGGGAAGAGGTTAAAGCTTGAATTTAACTCTCATCTGAATTGGCTCAGAGGTAAAAACTACCTATCTATCTATCTATCTGTCTGTCTATCATCTCTATATATAGATCTATATCTAGATAAGTGTTCAGAAGTATACTTACATATACATCTATAGATCTAGGTATATATCTTTACAGATATAGATCAATAGATTTATCTACATTGATAGAACAATAGACCTATATCAATAGATCATCAATTGATAGATTGATTTAGATGGATGGATAGATACTCAATTAGAGATAGAAATTTATCTTACCCAAAAGGGAAGAAGGAGAGGAAGTAGATAACAGAAAAAATGGGTGATAAAAGGGAAAGTATAAAGAAAGGCAGTGATCAGAAGCAAAATATACTTTAGAAGTATAGGACAGAAAGAGAGAAGGATAAACAGAAGAGGATTGTGTAGAGGGAATCACACACTTAGTAATCATTACTGCAGCTACGAATGGAATGAATTCACTCATAAAATAGCAGACAGTAGAACAGATTAGAAACCAGAAGCCAACAGTATGATGTTTTCAAGAGTTCCACCATTGTGTACTGTAATAATTGGACCATAAGTATTGATTGTGAGATGAGCAAGAGTGAAGCAGTTGGTGATCTGATACTGGACCATTACTATTCTATGGAGCTCCTTAACCTTTGACTTGGTATGCCTCCATGTAATCCAGGATCCCTACCTCATGTTGCATAGATGCCTAGGGATTTAAATATCATGGTTGTTTACTCATGTGATTTGTCTCCTGTGTTCCTTTAGAAGAGGGGTCTTACAAAATATTAGTTGAAGGAATTGGGGATATTTACCTTGTAGAAGAGAAGCCTCAGAGGAACATGATAGGTGTTCTGACATAATTAAAGGGCTGACATGTGGAGAAGGGATTTGACTTGTTTTGTTTGCTACCACAGCAAAATTCATGAGTAAGGATGGAAGCTAAAAAGAGACAATTTAGTAGTGATTGCATGGAAAAACAAAAATAATAGCAAATGCAAAATAGTAGCAAAAATAAATAAAACTATCACAACAACCACCACAACAAAATAAATGAATAAAAGCCTCTTAACAGTAAAAGCTAGAATTATTAATCTTTTTTATGTTATGGGTCTTTTCCAAAGTCTGGTGAAATCTGTGGTTCCCGTATCAGAATAATATTTTTAAATATATAAAGTGAAATAGATTATGTTATAAAGGCAGCCAATTACATTGAAATCTATATGTAGGTTGAAAAAAATAACAGCTGAGGTCCATTTTCAATTTCAAATCTCTTGATTCCTTGATTCTGCACTTTCAGAATATCACTCGTTATGAATTTCCAGGAGTGTGAGAAGAGAAAAAACTAAGATAGAATGATGTTATTTTAGAGGAAAATGCCAGTGGCAAAACTCTTTTTTCTCAAACTTCAATTACATGCTTTATGTACTTGCCCTAAGGCATGCCACTTCCCCAAGAGCAATAAGGAAAGTAATCATTATAATGGTTATGTTCATCAATATCAGTAATATTTATGTAATGCTTTAAAGTTAGCAAAATATTTTAAATAGGAGGTAATTCTTAAGATTTTGCTTAATAAACTAATGCATTCTCAGAAATTCTGGGTCATTGAAAATTCAAGATTGCCTATAGATGAAAGATGCCTTGGGCTATACGGGGCTCCTAATTATCTTATTATGTCATTAAATATTCTATAAAATTACAGATAAGCAGTCAGTTGTATAGATGAAAGAGAAGCTATGATAAACCATGGAAAATTTGTTAGTTATTTTATGGAATAAAGCATATCAGAAACCATACAAAATGTAAATATATGTGTGTGTGTATATATATATATATACACACACACACATATGTGTGTGTATGTGTGTGTGTATACCTATTATATATATACCTATTTTATATATATATATACATATATATCTATTACATAGATATATATGTGTATGTGTGTGTCTGTGTGTCTGTGTGTCTATGTGTGTGTGTGTGTGCACATATACATATATATCATAACTACCACCTATTTTGACTAATACAATAGTTTGCCTGAGAAGCTTTTAAAATAAACAACCAAACTAAAAATGTAATAAATGTGATCTCTTTGGAGAGAGAATAAAGTATCTTTAAGTGGCTTGAAATAATTGAAAAAAAGGTCAAAGAATGAGCAACAACTACAGATTAGAAAATTAATTCAGAGATGGATTTATCTACCATATTAAGACAATTACTTCTACATATCTGGAATCATTAACTTTGATATTATTTTGATTCTATCTCTCCAGTCTCTAAGGTTTATCTAACACATTTCTTTACCTTTGAAAATGATCAAGGAGGAAAATATTGGCAGTGAACTTGTCCTTCTCAAATAATGATTTAATTATTGCAAAATCTTTATGATTACCCCGATGAGATTTGTTATTAAGAATGTATAAACAGAATATAATCTCTGACTCCTAAGAAAGAAGTGCCTATAATTCAAAGCCTATTTATTTCAAACTCCTTACTACTATCCCAAAAGATCATAGTGGCATTTATATAATGCTTTAAGGTTTGTAAAGGAATTTTCACTCACATACACATACATCATAACTATACATATATGTATTTTCATATATATGTGTCTACATATACCTTTATCTTTATATCTACATCTTTAGCTGGAATTAGATTTGTTATATGTAATCACAGACTAACCTTGGTCCTTACACAAACCCTATGAGGTAGGTGATATTATGATCCTCATTTCATAAATGAGGAAAAAAAACCATAAAGCTGGGACAGATTGTCACTTGCTCAGGGCAGCTAGCTAGTTGAAACAGAATTAAAATTCATGTCTTTGAGCTTCCAAATTCAGATCTCTATGACCTCTAGATGCCTCTGTCAACTCATCAAGTCAATTTATCAAATTAGATAAACTTGAGAGAGTGAAGAGTTAATAGGCCCTTATTCAATGTGGTAAGTGCTAGGAATATAAGTACAAAAAGAAAGTCCTTGTCTAGAGCTCATATTCTAAGAAAGGTAATAATACACATAAAAGGGGATTATAATGAGATGGGGAGGGGAAGGAAGGTAGAGAAAGACAGATGAGGATGGGAGAGGATGGTAGAAAAAAAAATAGAACTTTTATTAGTTCATCCTAGAATACAATGAAGACATGGGTTTCTCCTTAAAATGGATATTCTAGTAGGAACTAGCCAATCAGGGGAAATTATCAAAACAGGAAGAGCACTTCCAGTGTGAAAAGGCCAAGGCTATAGTGAGCTTCCAGAGAAGAGAGATCTCTGGGACATTGTAGAGAAAGTCTAGAGGAATTAGTAGTACAGCCTGAAGAGGAATAAAAAGAGCACAAACTTCATCATTAGAAGCTCTGGCTTCAGGTAATTGGGTTTTTTTGGTAAAAACATCTCATAAAGTAAGAGGTGAAGGTATCTGAAGAGAGTCTAAATAAGTGAATTCACAGATTATTTACAGCATCAAAGTATGTCTTATGAAGTACATATTTCTTTAGAATAAGTTTTTTTTATTGCTCTCTAATTCCCCATTCCTGTCCTCATGGAAAACTCCAGAATTCAATGTGGGTCTCCTTTCAGCTCTGTAAAAACACAACATTTATAGAAAAGATTGCCTTCTAAGGTGATGCATTGTTTCCAAATACAATAAAATTATATGCATATGGTCAAAGGTGTTATGGAAGGGAATCGAAATGTGAGGAGTTCATGGGTCAATTTGGTGAATTCTGCTTTTCAAGGCACTCTTCTCCTCATGAGATTTTTGGACCTCTTTTGCCATTTGCCTTAGTATATTTTTAAAGGTGTTCTTTTCTTCAGCATTTTTGGGTCTACTTTAGTAAGCTGTTGACTTGTTTTTCATGCTTTTCTTTCTTCAGTCTTTTTTGGGTCACTTTTAGCAAGTTGTTGACTCATTTTTCATGATTTTGTTGCATCATTCTCATTTATCTTTCTAATTTTTTCTCCATTTATGTCACTTGATTTTCTTAATTCTTTTTGAGCTCTTCCATGGACTGAGACCAATTCATATTTTTCTTGGAGGCTTTTGATGTAGCATCTTTGACTTTGTTGACTTCTTCTGGCTGTACGTTTTGATCTTCTTTGTAACCAAATTAAGATTCTATAGTCTTAGCCCTTTTATCCTGTCTGCTCATTTTCCCAGACAATTACTTGATGTTTGATCTCTTTGTCAGGGTATGACTGCTTCCAGAGTGGAGAGTGCACTGTCCCATTCTTCAGGGTATTGCACTGCTGTTTTCAGAGCTACTTCTATTCTGAAGTGGTATGATACTCCTCTCCTGGCCTGTGCTCTGGTCTGTGAGTGCAAGCACTTCTTTCTGCTGCATAACTACCAGGAGGACTCCCTCTCAATAGATACCCCAAGCTCTGCCACCCCAGCCCTCCTCCTCCCCCAAGGACCACCAACTAAGACTGCAACCCAGATTCAAGCAGGGAAAAACTAGAGAATTCTGCTTCAGTGCCAGGAAATAGATCCCTGCACTCTTGCTCTGATCAGCTGGTTGATTCACCCCACCATCTGTGGGCCTGGAGCTCCAGAACCAGCCGCCACTGCTGCTGCTGCCACCACTGCATCCACATTCTCTGCCCCAGGGCTGAGGCTGAACCATGCCCTTTCCTCACCCATGCCCAACAGTTTTCCCACTGACCTTACACATTGTCTTTGGCATTTGTGAGTTGAGAAGTCTGTAAACTGCCACAGCTCAGCGATTCAGGGAGCTGAGGCCTGTCCTCCTGGTCTGCTCTGGTCTGGTCTGTCCTTGTGTGGCCCACTCTGTTCTGTGCTCAGCTTCCAACACAGTGTGATAGACCATTCCCAGTGACCATCCAGATGGTATTGCACCGGAGACTTCTATCACTCTGTCATTTTGTGGGCTTTGTAGCTCTAGAATTTTTTTAAGGTCATTTTTACAGGGGGGTTTGGGGAGAGCTCAAGGGAGTCCCTATTTTCACATGAACATCTTGGCTCCACCCCCTACCTTTTCATGATTTTATTGCATCACACCCATTTCTCTTCTAAATTTTTTCTCTATTTTTTCTTACTTGATTTTTAAAATCCTTTTTGAGGTCTTCTACGCCCTGAGTTTATGTCATCTTTTTTTTTGGAGCCTTTGCATGTAGGATCCTTGACCTTGTTGTTTTCCTCTGGCTGTATGCCTTGATCTCCCCTGTCAGTATGTGTGTAAGAAAACATCTTTTTACCAAAAATGTAACCTTCAATAGTATTATTCTTTTCCCCCTGTTTGCTCATTTTCCCTGCCAATTATTTCACTTTCGAGCCTTTTGTTAATTGGAGGGTGTACTGTCCTAAGTTTCAGATGTTTTGTGCAGCTGTTTTCAGAGATATCTCTAGGGACCTGTTAATTTTCAGCTCCTCCATAATGCTATGATCAAAAGAGAGGTGTTTACTCCTCTCCTGGCCTGTGCTTTTATCTGTGAGCAGCCACAAGTACCCTTTTCTGCCCTGCAACTGTGAGGAGGGTTCCCTTTCCATAGCCATCACCAACTTTGCCATGCCAGCGTTCCTCCTCACCCCAAGACTACCATCCAGGACTGTAACCCAGATCAGCAGGTCAGTTCTTCCACCATCTGTAGGCCAAGAGATCCAGAAGCAGCTATGTCTGTTGCAGTGGCTATTGACCTGGGGATGGGTCTGGGGCTGTGGCCAGACCATGCTGCTCTCTCACCTAGTTGAGAGAGCTTTCCCACTGACCTTTGAATCTGTTTTTGGGCTTTATGGGTTAACAGTCTGGAAACCACTGCAGCTGCCACTGATCCAGCGCACTGAGGCCTGCTCCAGTCCTGTCTGTGCTGGCACAGCCCAGGCTGGGCTGCACTCCCCCCAGCATGGTGCAATAGACCTTTCCTTTCAGCCTTCCAAATTGTTTTGGGCTGGAAATCTGCTTCACTCTGTCATTTTGTGGCTTCTGTTGCTCTAGAATTTGTTTAGAGTCTTTTTTTACAGGTATTTCAAGTGGTTTTGGGGGAGAGTTCAATCAGGTCCTTGCTTCTACTCTGCCATCTTGGTTCTCTCCCCCACCCCTGATGATTTCTGTAGGCAATGATACTCATTAAATTGTGGTCAAAATCTCCTGCTAAGTGGGAATATTACAGTGCCAATGAATTACTCCAAAGGGTGAAAAACAATCTTACCATGTAGAATTCAATAGCTATTTTTTTGGACATTTTAGGACATGCAAGCTTAAGATTTAAATGCAAAAGTTTTTTCCAGTGATTTTATTTTAACTTCATTTTAACTGGATAAATTTGATTTTTCTTTTTCAAAATACTAAAATTTCTATTATACTGGCAAATTTTTATACTGGGTGTAGGGCTTTACTCTCAAACACCTATTTACAAGTTTACTTTGAGATTTATATGAATGTGACATAGTGAAAAGGCAGACAGAAAAGTCAATGTAATGTTGAATATAAGTCCATGTCATATGAGGAAAGGTTGAGTAAACTGGAGAAAGACCTGAGAAAAGAAGATAGAAGAGTGTGTCTGTGTGTGGGGGGGCAGGAAGATATGTTGGTATCTTTAAGTATTTTAGGGCTGTCATGAAGAAGAGGGATAAGATTTACTAGGATCCAGAGGATGGGAACAGAAGGAGAAGTTGCAAATAAGTGAATTTAGATGACATCAGGAGGGAAAATTTCCCAAGAAATAGAGTTCTGTAAATTAGAATGGATTTCATTAGGATACACTAGGTTACCTCTTATTTAAGACCTTCATGAAAAGGCTAGATGAATATTTGCCAGGTATGTTAGTAAAGATGCCTTCTTGTGTGTGGGTTGGATTAGATTGCTACTGAGGTCAGATACCACTCTAAAAATTCTGTGATACTCTATAGAATTTAGGAATTTCCTTGAGAATACACAGAGCCCTTCAGAGATTAATGTAAGCTTTCCTTTTCAGGCTACGTACTCTTACCTACTGGGGAAATTGACCTATTTGTTTTACTCTGTGCATGACTTTTAAGTTCCCATTTCTATGCCTTTACATTTGTCATATTCCTCATGCCTCAAATACTGCCCCTCTTCATTTCCCCCCACCCTGGATATCTTATATTCCATTAAGTCTCAATTCAAAGACCATTTATAAGAGGCATTTCTTGGTTCCTTAAATAGTGCCTTCCTTTCCCACCATTCCTTTGAATATGCTTTTATATTTTCTTATTTGTAAATAACCCAAATGGAATGCAAACTTCTTGTGGGTAGCTTTTTTTTAAATTCCAGTTAAAAGTATAGTATCTCATGCATAGTAAGGTTAATAAATGTTAGTGATTGATAAATTAATAATACATTGATTCTAAAGTGTCAATTAGGTCATTGAAAAGCTAAATGACTTGCCCAGGGTAAATATCTAGTATGTCAGAGCTGGGACATAAACACAGATATTTCCAGCCCTGAATTTTATGTTACAGTGATTCTTTGCTTTGCATATGAGTGCTAATTATTTTTTTAATTGAAATAAAAGCCTGATATTTATTGACAGCTCAATAAGTTAATTACATTGCCAAAGTAGTGGAGAGAAATTCTACATGTTATTTGTATGTATTCCATAACAATTTTTCAGTTTCTAATAGAGCAAATATCCCAGTTTTAGCCCTGTCTTCTCCCTGTATAGACATGTTATCAGAATGCAGCAGGTTTTTTTTTCCTGAAACAAATATGCTTAATTATGTCATCTTCCTTAAGTGATGACATATTGAATGTAATCATTATGCCTTAATTCAAATTCATTTATTTAAATACCAAAATGACATTTAATTTAAATATTTCAAAGCATATGCAAAAGTTACTGCAAATATGAGGGTATAGTTTAAAAAAAGAAAAATCTGTTTTGGTCATGTGGAGATGAGACCCTTAAATTAAGCTGAGTCTCAGAATTTAAGATCAATAACATTGGAGAAAAGATTGGCATAAACACTTTCATAAATTAGTTAAAAGCATGAGAGATAACACAGCATAGTGTTAAGAGAGCTGGCCTGAAGAGTCAAGTGGAAGACCTGCATTTATATTAGAATTCTGACATACACTATTGTGATTCTGGAAAAGGAATTGAGCCCCTCATTGCCTTCACTTGCTTCTCTAATATTATGAATTACTCAGATGTTGAGGATCTGCTTTGAAAGAGAGAATTTCCTCATAGTGAAATTACAAGACTAAAACAATATTAAAATTGTTAGTGGATTAATAAATAAAGTGACTTATAAATCGCAAAGTAAATGGTGAAATATAGGCTTCTTAGATTTTCAAGACTTCTCCATTTGCTGGGAGTGACTGGGGAAATGCCTGAGGAATTGATAACTACTTTACATTGAAACTTTCTGAAGCTAGGAAAAGGGCTTTTGGCTATTAACATAGGCCTAACTTTGCCTAGGTGAATGAGGAGATTTGAGTCTCCCTAGTATCCTCACTGTCTTCATTTAGCAAGGTGGATAGGATACTAAGGTCCTTACAACTGGGACTGTGAAAACCCAAGTTCTGCTCCTGGATTGAACACTTCAGTAATCATGAGAATGCAACTTATATTTATTCTGTTGAACTGACCTATTTTTTTTCATCTATGAAATAAGGGTCTAAATTAGGGATCGTGAAACTGTTTGAAAACCAAAGACCATATTCTATTTTTTTTTGTTTCTTGTAGCTAAGAATTATGGGTTTTTTTTGCAATTTTAAATACAAGAAAATATTTTATAAAGTTGTGAAAAAAACTTTTTAGCTCATGGACCAAACAAAAACAAGTAACAACTACAATTTGATGACTTCTAGAGATATTATTTAAAAATACCTCCAATATTATTATGTAAGCATGTGGCTGATCTGACCCATATCTCACCATAAGTTGCATTTAGTTTCTTTGCTGCTAAGTTTATTCAGATGCTTAAAGGATATTTAAACTGGCACTATCTCTAATGTTATTTCATTACTTACAGAAGATTTAATAACACTTGCTTGCATGCCTCTGAACACTGCCTTGATTCCATTAAAGGTCAGGCCAACCCACTCTAAAATGGGATTATTTTCACTTGGAATAAAACTCTTTTCACCGCAAAGTATGAGTATTCACTGATAGCTGTTAACAAATTTAAACTATATGTAAATTGAGATTGTTTCTTAAATTCTATCCCTAGTTTGACGAGTTCCTCCCCTTTATAAACAGAAGCACAAACACAAGCTCTCTTTTTCACCTTATACTTATCATGCCAAGGAAAGGGATCTCATGTCACTTTCATTATTGAGGCCAATTTATAGGTGACAGTTCAAGTATGTAAAGCCCAAAACTTCAATCATCTCCAATTGCCATTGCTACTGAACATTATTGTGTGAGTGAATAGATTAATGTTAACAGTTCAGAATCGGAATAAACCGCTCATATTGGTAAAATTTTATGCTTTCAAGTATACTGGTGACAGTTTTCATGGATGAGTACCTTATTAGAAACTCCGAGTAAATGTGTAAGACAAGCAGTGATTATCTCAATTTCTTTCCTGGAGGCTGAGTAGATTGAACCTTTGACTAAATCAGTGTGAGGAACTCTTCGCATAATATCTCCTTCCACAAAGGCTGAACAGTAACCATCTTGTGTTATAGTCCTGGAGTTTTCAGGGATAATGAGAATTCTAGTGACTTTCCTAGTGTCACAGAGTCATGAGGTGTAAGAGGTTAAATTTGGATCTTCCTGAGTTGAAGTAGGTATATGTTGTGTATAGCAGGTACATAATTAATGTGTACTGAATTGATTTAGAATTGGATGAAGTTTTTTTTTTACGTTCGTGGAGAAGCTTATTTCATTGAAAGCGCAATGTAGTTTCCAAAATAAAATCCATCTTGCTCTTGCACTTTTATTCAATTCTCTTCTCAAACCACTGTCCATCTGTATATGTCCAAGATGAAAAATCGGTAGTTATGACCTATATTATGTTCACTGTTTGAATTGTTAGGCTATATCCTTTTAAGTGGTTGTCACTACCATTTAGAAGGTTTTGATCATTCTAGGCTTTCTAATTAGAATGATGATATCTAAAAACAGAAGTATCAATAGAACAATCTGTAGGTAGTTAGTGCATGGAAGTAATCTTTGTTTCCTCAAGACTAGGTCTATGTACTAAATGTTCTGGAAGTTCTTACCATGCTACAAAGTTTGGGAAAAAAACACCTGGCAAAAGACTGATTGTGCTTTCAAATATTCACTCTACCTAAACACAAAGAGGCTCATCATCACAAATTGGCTGGCACTTAGCAATGAACTCTTAATCCATAGCAACCCAAAAAAGAATGAAAAGTATAAAGTGGCTACCAGTCCTGTATGACTGGTACATTAATAGAGTAGAACAAAGGGGATCATAAAATGTTAATAATCCTTTCTTTAATTGCACTATATGTTCTCTACTTCTAACAAAATGTAACTTTGTTGAGGGCAGAGATTGTTTTATTTCCCCCCTTTTTCTCTATTATCTAGCATGATGCCACAGCTTAATAAATGCTTTATGATTGATTGTGTATCAATAAACAAAAACATAGGAGAAATGATAGCATAAATTTCATGTGACATTTGCACATTTTACATTTCAGTACTCATAAGTATTTACAAAAAGATCTCCTTACAAACAATTCGACCTTATGCCCCATCATCATCTTTTGAATAGGATAAAGATGTTGAGGAATTATTTGCAGGACTCCATCAATACTCTCAAAGCAAGTCAACATATTTTTGATAGGTTGTAACCAAAGTAAACAACAGAAAATTGGAAGATGATGAAAATAAATATTTACTTTTACCTAATATATTGTTTAACATGTATAGACCATTACACTTTCCCATCATGATTACTGATTAGCAAAGTAAAATAGAAAGAGGCCTTGCTCAGGAATGAGTAACTCACATTCAAATTCTACATCTAACATTATCTGTCTTACTTTACTCTTGTTATATAACTTCTGTGGAACACCTTTTCTTCACCTCTAAATTCATGATGGACTTGAATTAAATAGCTTCTAAGGTACCTTCCAAGTTTAAATCCTGGGAAATATGGTTCAGAAGCGACATAATGCAAGACTTCACAGAAGCCTAATGCCTATAGCTCATGAGTACTTAAGAAAGGAATTAGAAGGTCCTTGATATGGCAACACCAAATAAAAACATGAAAAATGAAATTGGTTTATTTTTACCAGAAATAAAATTATTTGTTACTAATGTGGGCACATTTTGGAATCAGCTATCTGTGTATTTTAACATAATTTTTAGCAGGTTTTCTAGTAACTAAGAAGCAATGATATTGAGCCATAAACATCAACTCATTAAATCCCTCTGATCAAGCAAACTCATGCACAGAATGGATAATCCAATAAAAGTCTGTAGTCATGGGCTGAGAATTTTTTCTCTGTGTATAGATCTATTACCCATAGGAGATCAATCAGTCATTTAACTTCATTAAGACTATACATTAATTAATTAAGCTGATTTTCTTTTAAAATTATTTTCCAAGTAGTAATTATTTTCTTTTTTCTAAACACTTCATGCATCATCTATGCTTTTTTCCAAGTTGAATTTTCTTTGCAAAATGAAGTTAGCCTGTAGTCTGACATATCATTTTGTGACAAGATAAGCTTCATAAAGGCACACATGATAACACCTGACAGTTTTTCCATTCCATGACTACTTAATATTTTAAATGGCCCATTAGAATTTTGCTGATTGACAACATATCCCTTTGTTCATTGGTTTGAACATTCTCTATACAGCAATATTTCACCTTTAGGAAGTTTTGAGAGAAGTGATTTCTTAGTGGAAAATGAAACACTTTCACTCCAAGTGATATTATTAACAGTGCTTGAAATGCATTTGTAATGCTGAAAAGCACATTTCTTCTCATTCCAAAGTTATTGCCCATCATTATGATTAATTGGTTAAGAACATCAATACAACTTTAGTGTTTCCAAGACTCCTACTGAAGTGACTTACATTATTCAGGACAACCATCTTATATTAGTATCTATAGTCAATGATCCTCAAGCAAAGTCTGGATGACCACTTTATTAATTGGGAATTATTTTTCAAGTATGGGATGGAATCAATCATGTATTTTTTTCTGATGAGGATTTTGTTAATCTGAGAATCTACTCAAGCATGGAGGGTCATTGCAGTTCATCTTAAAAATAAATTCACAGAGATTTATTGATATGATATACAGAGGATACATGCTTACTTTTTTAAATTACAAACTATTCTAGGCTAGCATCACTTGCATTTAAAATAATAATTTTTATATACATACATGCATATGTATATATAGATATATGTGCACGTATGTATTCACACTTTTCTTACCTCTGAAAAACTACCAATCCTTCAAAATCAAATTGGTCCCAATTGTCATAAATGAAAGACATAGTGATTACTATTGCTATAAGATTAAAAGTGTATGAGGTAAAAGACCTTAATTTAGTTCTAGCTTTGGAACAAATTAAGTATTTAACCTCAGGTTACTCATAGGGCTTTTCTAAGCCTTGTTTTATATGTAACGTTAGGGTATTGTATTGAATGTTTTCTGAAATCTAAGACTGTAATTATATAAGAGGTTATAGCTGAATTTAGGTATTAATGTATCATGTTATTGAAGGATTCTCTATCATGATGGATTTGTCCCCCAAAATAACAGCAACACTATTCAGTGTTTCTATTTTATATTTTCTGCAAGGTAGAAAGGGAATTCCCTTTATGCCATTTCCCATATGTATCTGTCCTTGTGAGAAACAATTTTAATTCACTTTTCCCTTACACAATCTTTAGATTTGATTATATTTTAAACTAATATGAATGTGGAGGTCACCAGGGACATCCAAGGCATATATTCAACTTAATAATGAGTGAGAATGAATATACCATATGATGAGCCATAGGTAAGTCCCATTTTATAGGTGAATTCTATGGCGTGCTACTACATATTCATGATAAGATTTAGTGATATTTGTAGACTAAACTGTGCAAAAATATCAACTCCAGTAGTCTGTCTTAGGGGCTTGAAATTATCATAGTACATCATCACTGTGAGATAAGACATTAGGTTATAGAAAGCTACTACAAACATTGAGTAATGTAAACTTAGAAAGGAACACATTAATTCATTACTATCTGTAACAACAGTTTGACTAGCAGCTTCTGTTGAGGTACAAGAGCCAGTAAGACCAGCAAGGAGAGCTGCCATCACAGGTTCTTTGATCTGTTTTAGTAAGGAAAATAACTGTAAGGGGTTAACAATATCACTTTATTCAAACATACATATATAACTTACTTAGTTCAGGAGGAAAAGCCAGCAACCTGAACTTCAGAGCAAATGCAAACAAATTATAAACATGCATTATAAACAGACCAAATATAAACCAACCACTGCGTTAGCAAAGCCCGGGGTGGGGTGGGGGTGGGGTAGTTAGAATGGCTTGCCTAGAGTCATATGCCACTCTTCCATTGAGTAAGAGCCCCTAGGAAAAACACCAACTTCTGAGTTTATATATCCTGTTCAGGGTCAAAGGGCATCACAACATGCTACTCAAACCCACACGACCAAAAAGTGTCACAAACATGTGACTCAAACCAGTGTAATCTAGGCTTTCCCTTGAGGCAAGCAAGTCATCAAAGACTCCCAATCTAATCAAAGAAACCAATTCCACACTCATCAAGGGCACTTGATTAAATAACTGCTAAAAGAGAAAGCAGTGAAAGAAAGTCCCATCTTAATTACTGATATAATATCTTAGCAGAAGTCAACTTTCTCAGATTGGTTAGCAGTCATTTAGAAAGAAATAGAGAATTGGCTCTCCCAAACAAACTGTTAAAATTAAGATGAAAGAAATACAGTCCTTGGGCCCTGCTGAGAAATGCAGGGCTGTTGCACAATTACATATGGCTGAAAGATAGAGAAGGGGACAGTGAAGGATAAACAAGAATTCCAGTGGGAACACTCAAAATGAAATTTTGCTACAAAATTTGTGATACAGACTTACCTGATCACTACAGGAAATCTAAACATTCTTCTCCACATCATCCTGAGAGCCATTTCCCTCTGCCATTCTCAAACATTGCCCCCTATTTTAGGGTCATTGCCTTTCTACTAGATGTAAGATGCTGCACCTAGGGTTTTGTACTATGATAGGTGTGTTTCCGTTAGCTTTCCTTGAATTGGGCTATTGCACAAATCTCTAACAATAACCAAACCATGCTACCAGGCTGTACAATCTCCCTCTCCATTCTACTTCTAGTTCTCTTTTATGTGTTGTCTTCTCCCAAATAGAATGTTACTTCCTGGTGGATAGGGTCTGTCTTACTTGGTTTTATTTATATCCCTACGGTTTAGCACAGTGCTTAGCATATAGGAAGTGCTTAATAAATGAGGTTTCATTCACTCATTCAAACATTCATTCATTTATCCCAGAACTTTTCTCAAACTTTGGTGAATGGATTTCAGTATGTATTAGGCAAACTGAAACAAACTCTAAGTTTAAAATAGACAGGGAATAATATCCTAAATCACAACTGGCAGCTGATTTTCTCATTTTATTTAAAGTGCTTAGTTTGATTTTGCTACTGCATAGCATTGTTAGTAGAAGTCCTTTGATATGTCTTGAAGGTACCTTTGAAGCACCATTGGCCACATAAAAGCTAATTTTAGATATGCTAAAGACCTTGATTATGTATAGCATATTAGACTTCGAAAAACATTTTCTGTGTTATCTCATTTTATCCTCAAAATGAGATGAAACAAGAAATAAAAATACTATTAATTAAAACTATTTTGCAGATCTGGAAGCTAAGGCAATACAGGTTAAGTGACTTAGCCAAATCTCTGTATTTCATGTATTCTTACATATGTAAACATCATTTTCCGTGTAGGATATGGGTTTCTTGTGGACAAGAGTTATCTCATTTTTGTTGTTGTATCTAAAATGACAAACAAAATTCCAGGCACAAAGTAAGTACTTAAGAGATGCTTCTTATTGATTTATTGAAGTTTCAGGTGTAGAATTCAACTCTCTTCTGATTCTGGGTCTAGCATTCTTTCCAATATACTTAACTATCAATTAAAATGAAGATAAGTTTGAAAATTAAACTAAACATTTCTGATTTGGTTTGATGAAGGAGTTTAGAAATCTTTGAACAGGTTACAAATATGTATGTGTGTGTATATATATATATATATATATATATATATATATATGTATATATATATAATATACACACGTGTATACATATGCATATACACACATATAATCATGCACATATAATATATACATATATGCATATACATTTATACATATGTACACATATACACATATGCATACATGTGCATACATGTGCATATGTGTGTATATATACACATGTATGTACACACATGCATATACTATATACACATATACATACACATACACATGTATACATCTATCATATATAGATATAGATGCAGATATGTAATATTATATATCACAGCTCTAGCAACACCAATTTCTAGTCTATGATTAACAAGTTAAGAGTAAAACACTGCCCAAGGAAGAAGACCAACCCTAAAGCCTTAGGGATAAGGGATGATGACATACTACCTGAACTCATTCTAGATTGATTTTAGTACATTTTTCAAAAAAAATTTCAGTTTCAAATTCCTCCCTTTCTTTATCCCTTACCACATCCATTGAGGAAGCAAGGGATGCAGAGTCTACGAGAAGTATGAAGTTATTCAAAACATTTCTATATTAGCAATGTTCACACACATACATGCACAAAAAGAAAAATATGCTTCAATGTACACTTCAGTTTGAGGATAGAATTTTCACTATGTGTCCTTTGGAATTGTGGATCATTATATTGGTCAGATTTACCAAGTCTTTGATAGTTGATTATTCTTTACAATATTACTTCTACTATTCCCTTGGTTCCCCTCATTTTATTTTCTATCACTTCACATAAGTGTTCTCAGGTTTTCACGAACTTATAACCTTCATCATGTCTTACAGCATACTAGTATTCCATCACATTCCAATGTCATAATTTGTTCAACCATCTTCAATTTATGGGCTTCCCCTTATTTTCCAATTCTTTGCCACCACAAAATGAACTTTAATAAATATTTGTGTATGTTTGGGTGCCTTCCCTCACTATGTTCCTGCTATTATGCTTGTCATTTTGGATGTAAAAACAAAAAGGAGTGTTACATTTGGAAATTAATATAAACTAAGGGACAATTATCTGATCATGATCAATTTATTAAATAGGCCATCAGTAACCAATACATTGGGCCAATGGCTTCTCTCAGAGACTCTGAAGTAGTGCCTTAATATAGTTTTGGGAAGAACATGAGAAAAAAGAACAAGAAGCATGAAATATTATTATTGGTTACAGAACTCAAAACATAATAGATTACATACAATTGAATGAAAGTTAGGAATGCAAGCCTGACAATAGACCCACTTTCCATTTTATTGCTGTGGAAGACTCACTGGCAGAATCTACCTGAATGGAAAATAATCCATATTGTCTTAAAGGACAGCCAACATTGCATAGATAAGACAGTAACTCATGTCCATCTTCATCTTGCAAGGCTTATTTGAGAGATAACAGGTCTCCTTTAATTGTACTTGGGCAATAAGATGTGTAGAGACAATATATTTCTTTGAAGGACAACTAAGCTCAGAGGGGAAAGCTAAATTTCTGAACTTAACTCAGAGACAAAGAAATATGGGTTAGGCAGTTTTACAACATATTGGGGGGTGATATAGAATAGAATCAGCTTTAAAATGGGATCACAGTCAACGTGATTTTCTGAGGAGACATTTTCTTTAAAGGATCAACCCTATTCTATCTGGGAAAATTATATGTACATATATAAGGTTATTAGAAATATTCAGACTTCACCAAATCACATAACTTCTCTGTGCCTTAACTTCCTGAACTCTTTGACAATATAGATCTAGTAGTGGTATTGTTGGATGTAAGGGCCTGTATAATTTTACAATATTTGGTGTATTCTCAAATTGTTCTCTAGGGTAGTTGGATTAATTCACAGTTCAACCAAAAGGTATTATAGTACCTATTTTCCATATCTCCTCCAACATTCTTCTCCTCATTGGCTTTTTGGATATCTTTTGTCATTTGGCCTAGTCTGTTTTTTAAAGTGTTATTTTCTTCATTATTTTGTGTCTCCTTTAAGAAGCTGTTGACTCATTTTTTTCATAATTTTCTTTTATCAGTCTTATTTTCTCTTCCCAATTTGTCCTCTCTCTCTCTTACTTGATTTTCAAAATAATTTTTGAGCTCTTCCATGACCTGAGACCAATTCATATTTTTCTTGGTGGCATTGGATATAGAAACTTTGACTTTGTTATCTTCTTGAGTGTGTGTTTTGATCTTCCCTGTTACCAAAGTAACTTTCTATGGTCACAGTCCCCCCATTATTTGTTCATTTTCCCAGCCTACTACTTCACTTATAACTCATTGTTAAAGTAGAGCTCTGCTTCTAGTGAGGAGGGTCCACTATACCAAGCTTCAGAGGTTTTGTGTAGCTGTTTTCGGAGATACTTCTAGTGACCTGAAAATTTTCAGGTCTTTCAAGGTGGCTTGATCTAACTAGATGTGTTTATCACTGCCCCAGAATTGTGAGGATGGTCCTCCTTTCACTGTGGCTACAAGCTCTGCTATGCTAATTATCCTCCTTGACCTGGAAGTGGCACCCAAGACTGTGACCTGGTTCCAAGTGTGGGTAAAGCAACAGAGTCCTAGCTCAATGTTGCAAAAAGACCTGTGTAAGCTCCTTCTGACCAGTTGTTTGACCCCCTTACTACCTGTGGAATGAGAGCTCCAGAAGTAGCCACTGCTACTGCTTCTGATTCAATCACTCCCAAGGCCTGCTCCTGGTTTGCTGTGGCCAGGGTATCCCTACAAGGGATACAGTTAATAAAGTAATCAGGCCTAAATTTGGAATTTTGATTATTATATATTAAAGAAACTGAGATTGGCCATTGAAGCAGCCAAATGAACTATTGGTTTGCTGGGATACCCTGTCTAAATGGTCACACCTTCCACTCATTAGATGGCTCATT
The DNA here is from genome assembly GCF_011100635.1 of Trichosurus vulpecula. Lineage (NCBI taxonomy): Eukaryota > Metazoa > Chordata > Mammalia > Diprotodontia > Phalangeridae > Trichosurus > Trichosurus vulpecula. The sequence continues at coordinate 221,918,473 of NC_050575.1, read as the reverse complement.
CCTACTTGTCAAATTAAAGTTTTGGATTGCTTTTAGAAAATTGTGTGCACTGCCTTTTGAATAAACTTTCAGTGGGAGATAAGTGGTCTTATCAGCCAAAGGAAAAAGAATGCATTTTTTTCTTAGGAATTTTCAAAAACTTTAAAAAGGAAAATCTCAATCTCTGCCCCCCCCTCCTCTCTCTCTCTCTCTCTCTCTCTCTCTCTCTCTCTCTCTCTCTCTCTCTCTTACTTCTTTCTGACTCTGGCCAAACTGGAAGAACAGACAATACTCAGTTAAGAAGAGAGGGAATCTTGGTTCCTAGTCTGTATAAATTTACAGTATTATGAACTAGATATTAAAATTTATGACTAAATAGTAATATCTTTATGGTAAATTTCCAAATTATGGTAATTGCTAAATATTTTAGATTTTGAAAGTGTGAAGATTAAGATTAAGTTCATACAATTTCTCTCCTGTTTCCTGGAGGTCAATAGAAGAACAAGATTTTAAGTAGACTTGAAGTTAGTTTGAAATGATTCAACAGAATTTAATTTTTTTAAATTATTTTCTATTTTTATTTTACAATACTCAATTACAAAAGTTTTTGAGTTCTAAATTTTCTCTCCCTCCCTCCCCCCACAAGATGGCATGTTATTTGATATAGGTTCTACATATGCCTTGGCATTAAACTTATTTACACAATAGTCAAGTTGGAAAGAAGAATTATAATCAATAGAATGGATCATGAGAAAGAGGAAACAAAACCAAAAAGAAGGAATTTTTCTTAAAAGATAGCAAATGTTTTGCCTCAATCTGCATTCAGACTCGGTAATTCTTTCTCTGCATGTGGAAAGCTTTTTCCACCATGAGTCTGGAGCTGTCTTTGAAGCTTATATTGCTGACAAAAGCCAGGTCTGTGAAAGTTAGTCATCACAGATGCCATGTGTGTGTAATCATGTAGAATGTTTTCCTGGTTCTGTACCCTTCACCCAGTATCAGATCATGTAAGGCTTTCCAGGTTAGTCTGAAGTCTGTCTGCTCCTCATTTCTTTAAAAAAAAATTAAATAATTAATTTATTTTTAATTTTTTTTTTATTTTTAGTTTACAACACTCAGATCCACAAGTTTTTGTTATCTAAATTTTCTCTCCCTCATTCTCCTCCCCCTTCCTTCCAAGATAGCATGTGATCCAATATGGGTTCTACATATACCTTCATATTGAAATTATTTACATAATAGTCAAGTTGTAAAGAAGAATTATAACCAATGGAATGAATCATGAGAATGAAGAAATGAAACCCAAGAAGAAGGAAAAAAGAAAAAAGAGAGAGAGAAAATAGTTTCCCTCAATCTGCATTTAGACTCCATAATTCTTTCTCTGGATATGCATAGCTTTCTCCATCATGAGTCTTTTGGAGCTGTCTTTGAGCCTTACGTTAATGAGAAGAGCCAAGTCTATAAAAGTTAGTCCTTACAGATACCATGTGTCTTTAATTGTGTATATTGTTCTTCTAGTTCTGCTTCACTTGCTCAGCATCAGTTCATATAAGTCTTTCAGGTTATAGTGAAGTCCATCTGCTCCTCATTTCTTACAGAACAATACTATTCCATTACATTTATATACCCCAATTTGTTTAGCCATTCCCCAGTTGATGGACATCCCCTTGATTTCTAATATTTGCCAACACAAAAAGAGCAGCTATAAATAGGGATACAGCCCTAGAAGTAGTATTGATGGGTCAAAGGGTATGTATATTTTTATAACCCTTTGGGCATAGTTCCCAATTGCTCTCCAGAATGGCTGGATCATTTCACAACTCCACCAACAATGTAACAATGTTCTAATTTTCCCACATCCTTTCTGGCATTTATGATTTTCCTATTTTGTCATGTTAGTCAATCTGACAGGAGAGATGTGCTACCTAAGACTTGTTTTGATTTGGATTTCTCTAATCAATAGTGATTTAGACCATTTTCCATATGACTATAGATATCCTTAATTTCGTCCGCTGAAAACTACCTGTCCATATCCTTTGACCATTTCTAAATTGGGGAATGACTTGTATTCCTATAAATTAAACTCAGTTCCCTATATATTTTAGAGATGAGGCCTTTATCAGAAGTACTGGTTGTAAAAATAATCTCCCAATTTTGTGCTTTCCACATAAGTTTTGTTGCATTGGCTTTGTTTGTACAAAAACTTTTCAATTTTATGTAATCAAAATTATCCATTTTGCATTTTGTAGCACTCTCTATTTCTTATTGGCTCATGAATTCTTCTCTTCTAGACAAATCTGACAGGTAAACTATTCCTTGCTCTCCCAAATTGCTTACAGTATCAACCATTATTCCTAAATCATGAACCCATTTTGACTTTATTTTGGTATACTATGTAAGATATTGGTCTATGCCCAGTTTCTGCCATACTATTTTTCCCAGAAGTTTCTGTGAAAGAGTGAATTCTTAACCCAGACACTGGAATCTTTGGGTTTATCAAAGAGTAAATTGCTACAATTGTTGACTACTGCATCTTGTGATCCTAGCATATTCCTCTGATCCATGACTCTATTTCTTAACCAGTACCAAGCAGTTTTGATGACTGCTACTTTATAATACAGTATAATTTCTGGTTTGGCTAGGCCAACTTCCCTAGCATTTCTTTTCATTAATTCCCTTGATATTCTTGACCTTTTGTTCTTTCAGATGAATTTTGTAACTATTTTATCCAGCTCTGTAAAATAATTTTTGGTAGTTTGCTTTGTATGGAATTGAATAAGCAAATTAATTTAGGTAAAATTGTCATTTTTATTATATTAACTCATCCTAACCATGAGCAACTGATTTTTTCCCATTTATTTAGAAGTGACTTTTTTTGTGTGAAAAGTGTTTTGTAATTTGTTCATATAGGTCCTGGGTTTGTTTTGTCAAGTAGGCTCCCAAATATTTTATAATGTCTACAGTAACTTTAAATAGAATTTATATTTCTATCTCTTACTGTTGGGCTTTGTTAGTAATACATGGGAATGTCATGTATACTTTATATCCTGCAAATTTGGTAAAGTTATTTATTATTTCAAATAGTTTTTTACTTGATTCTCTAGGATTCTTTAAGTAAATCACCCTATCATCTGCAAAGAGTGATAATTTATTTTCTTCTTTGCATATCCTCATTCTTTCAATTTCTTTTTCTTCTCTTACTGCTAATGCTAACATTTCTTGTACCAAATTGAATTATAGGGGTGATAATGGCCATCCTTGTTTCACCCTGGTTCTTATGGGAAATGTATCTAGCTTATCCCTGTTACATATAATACTTGCTGATGGTTTTACGTAGATGCTAGTTATGATTTTAAAGAAGACTCCACTTATTCCTATGTTTTCTAGTGTTTTAATAGGAATGGGTGTTGTGTTTTGTCAACAGCTTTTTCTGCATCTGTTGAGATAATCTTATGGTTTCTGCTAAGGATGTTCTTGATATGATCAATTATGCTGATAGCTCTTCCTAATTTTGTATCAGCCTTGCATTCTTGGAATAAATCCTACCCGTTCATAGTATATTATTCTCATGATAAGTTGCTGCAAACTTTTTGTTAACATTTTATTTAAAATTTTTGCATCAATATTCGTTAGGGAAATTGGGCTATAATTTTCTTTCTCTGTTTTGACTCCTCCTGGTTTATGTAGTACTAGTACCATATTTGTGTCATAAAAAAGAATTTGATAGGACTCCATCTATTTTCCCAAATAGTACATAAAGTTTGTGGATTAATTGTACTTTAAATGCTTGATAGAATCAACTTGTAAATCCATCTGGCCCTGGAGATTTTTTCCCAGGGAGTTTATTGATGGCTTACTCAATTTCTATTTTCTGAGTTGGGGTTATTTTACTTCCTCTTCTGTTAATCTGGGGGATTTTTATTTTTGTAAATATTCATCCATTTCTTTAAGATTATCAGATCTATGGGCATATAATTGGGCAAAACAATTCTTAATTATTGTTTTAATTTTCTCTTTATTGGAGGTGAATGAATCCTTTTCATTTTTGATACTGGTATTTTGGTTTTCTTCTTTCTTTTCTTTAAATCAAATTGACCAAATGTTTATCAATTTTATTCTTTTTTCATAAAACCAGTTCTTAGTTTTATTTGTTAGTTCAATAGTTTTCTTGATTTCAATTCTATTAATGTCTCCTTTGTTTTTCCTAATTTGGTATTTAATTGGGGATTTTCAATTTATTCTTTTTCTACCTTTTTCAGTTGCATGCCCAATTTATTGATGACCTTTTTCTCTATTTTATTCATGTCAGAATTCAGAGATATACAACTTCCCTTAAGAACTGCTTTTGCTGCATCTCATAAGTTTTGGAATGTTTTGTCATTACTGTCATTCTTTTGAATGAAGTTATTGATTTTTTCTATGATTTGTTCTTTAACCCACTCATTCTTTAGAATTAGATTATTTAGTTTCTAATTAATTCTTAGCGTATTTTTCCATGGTCCTTCATTAGAAATAATTTTTATTGCATTATGATCTGAAAAGGATGCATTGACTACTTCACCCTTTGTGCACTGGATTGTGAGGTTTTTAATGCCCTAGTACATGGTCAATTTTGTGTATGTGAAATGTACAGTTGAGAAAAATGTATATTCCTTTCTATCCCCATTCATTTGACTTCAGAAGTCTATCATATCTAACTTTTCTAAAATTCTATTCACCTCCTTGACTTCTTTCTTGTTTATTTTGAGGTTAGATTTATCATGTTCAGAGAGGGGGAGGTTAAGGAACCCCACTAGTATAATTTTGTTGTCTATTTCTTCTTGTTACCTCCCTTAATTTCTTTTTTAAACTCCCTTAACTTCTTCTCTAAGATTATGGATGCTATACCACTTGGTGCATTTATGTCAAGTAATGATATTATTTCATTGTCTATGTTGCCTTTTAGCAGGATATAGTTTTCTTCCTTATCTCTTTTGATTAGATTTATCTTTGATTTTGTTTTGTCTGAGATTAGTTTGGCTGCCCCTGATTTTTTTTTTTTTACTTCAGCTGAAGCATAATAAATTCTACTCTAGACTTTTCCTTGTACCCTGTGTGTATCTCCTGTTTCAAATGTGTTTCTTGTAAACAGCATATTGTAGGATTTTGGTTTTTAATCCATTATGCTGCTTCCATTTTATGGGAGAGTTCATCCCATTCACATTCCCAGTTTGATTATTGTCTTTTTTCCATCCTATTTCTCTCCTTGTTTATGTTTTTATTTGTCCCTTCTCCCTTCCCCTCCTCAAAACAGTTTTGCTTTTGACCACTGCCTCCCTCCATATTCCCTCCCTATTGACTACCACTTATCTTACCCTTTTCCCTTACTACTTCTTCCCTCCCTTCTAACCTCACCATCTTTTTCTTTCCCTTACCCCTCCTACTGCCTATAGGGCAAGTTTGATTTCTATAGTTAGCAGAGTGTTATTCCCTCCCTGAACCAAATCTGATGAGAGTAAAGTTCACTGTTCTTATCACTCCCTTCTTCCTCTCTAATATAATATTTTTCTGCCTTTTTATGTGATGTGTTTTACCCTTCTCTGTTCCTCCTTACCTCTTCTTCCATTACAATCCTTTTCTGTCCCTTAATTAAGTTTTTTATCATCACATCAGTTAATTAATATACACACCCTCTGTCTCTGCATATCCCTTTTTGATGTCATGCTAACTATACCATTCTCAAAATTAGCAAATATCATTTTCCCATATAGGGATGTAAACAGTTTGGCCTTGTCAAATAACAAGGTTTTATTTTCTTTTTTATACTTCCCCCCTGTTTACCTTTTTATGCCTCTCTTGAGTCTTGTATTAAAAATCAAATTTTCTACTGTGGTCTGGCCTTTTTATCAAGAAAGTCTGGAATTCCCTTATTTCATTGAATGTCCATCTCCTTGCCTGAAAATTTATGCTCAATTTTGCTCAGTAGCTGATGTTTGTTTGTAGTCCAAGCTCCTTTGACTTTCAGAGTTTCGTATTCCAATCCCTCAAATCTTTCAGTGCAGAAGCTGCAAGTTCCTATGTGATCTTGACTGTAGTTCCATGATATTTAAATTGTTTCTTTCTGGATGCTTGACCTGATAATTCTGGAATTTTGCTACAATGCTCCTTGAAGTTTTCAATTTGGGATCTCTTTCAGGGGTTGATTGGTGGATTCTTTCAGTGACTATTTTACTCTCTGGTTCTAACACCTTGGGGTAGTTTTCCTTGATGATTCTTTGGAAAATACTGTCCAGGCTTTTTTTTTTTCATCACGGCTTTCCAGAAGATCAATAATTCTTAGATCACTTCTCCTGGATCTATTTTCCAAGTCAGTTGTTTTTCCAATGAGATATTTTATATTTTCTTCTAATTTTTCATTGTTTAGATTTTGACTGATTCTTGATGCCTCAGTGTCATTAGCTTCTACTTGTCCAATTCTAATTTTTAATAAATTATTTTCTTCAGATAACTTCTGCATCTCTCTTTCCATTTGGCCAATTTTAGTTTTCAAGCATTCATTTTCTCCTATTAGATTCTGTATTTTTTGTTTACTTCTCTAATTTCGCTTTTAAAACCCTCTTAGAACTCTTCCGGGGATGGTTTTTGGGCTCGAGACAGAATAATATTCCATTTTGAGGTTTCAGATGTGGGTATAGTGTCAATGCTGTCCTCTTCTGAATTGCATTTTGATCTTCCCTGTCACCAAAAAATGATATAATGGCCTTTTATTTTTAATTTTCCAGCTTGCTTCTTCATGGTGATTGTGTTTTTCCTTGCTTTTTAAGGGGATCTCTGCTTCTGGGGCCCAAGTGGCTCTGTCCCAAGCTTCTTGTGTTGGGAGCTAGGGAGCTTGTTACTGGCTTTGTGTGCTGTGGCTTCTAGTTTTGTCAGCTAGAAGCTATATATTGCAGGAGCTCACCTGTTCCTGAGATGGAGCTGGCTGGTGTTTGCCAAGGATTGAGGCACAGTGAATTCTTTCTGAGTTTCCCAGGGGTCACAACGTGAGGTGTAGGGGAGGGGTGGTCTGGCTGCTGGAAGTCTCCTCTTCCCCTAAGGCTATGTTATATAGCATGAGTGATCTCAGCTCCCTATCTTTGCTGGTGTCTGCCAACTCCTCTGGCTGTGCAAAGGCACACCTCTTGTTGGCACTTGGTGGCTTCACTGCTCCCTCCTCCAGGGCTCAGGAACTCCTACTGATCTGCTAAGGTGGGATTTGCTGTGATGCTTCCCTTCCTGCACTGCTCTCCTTCCATCACCATACAGGGGGTTCTCCCCAGATTCCTGAGCTAAAAGATTACTTAACCCCACCTTTGGCTCCTCTATTCCAGGGTCTCTCCTAGGGCAGTATTCTCTGGGTTATTCAAGGGAGGGATGAAAGCTCCCAGAGTTCATTTGGTTATCATGCATACTGGAAGTTCAAGAAGATGAATTTCAAAGCTTTAGACTGTGGGTTGATAGCTCCAGGTTTAGTTACTACTGCTGCCACAGGCTCTGCACTTCTGACTCACCTAGCTCTGACAGACTTCTGTCTTGAGCCAAGAAGCCTGGGGATTGCCACCACAGTCGACGCGGTGGGCCTACTCTCATTCCAGTATGGTTGGGGGTGGTTCTGCATGTCCAGTGCTCTCCCATCCTGATGAAACAGATCTCTCTCTTTCTGGACTCTCATGGCTTGGAAATCTCCCACAATCTGTCTCCTAATGGATTCTGCCTCTGTCAAATCTGTTCAGATTCACTTCTCAAGAGGTATCTGAAGTATTTGTGAGAGAGCTCAGGCATGTCCCTGCTTTCACTCAGCTGTCTTGGCTCCAATACAGAATTTAATTGTTTATCTAAAGTTGCATGGTATAGCTTCTGTGGGCAGCTAGTTGGCACAGAAGATTGATTGCCATGCCTGGAGTCAGAAATACTGATCTGCTCTCAGAACTTACTAGCTGCATGACCCTGGGCAAGTCATTTAACCCTATTTACCTCAATTTCTTGATCTTTAAAATGAGCTGGCAAAGGACATGGAAAACTTTCAATGATTTTTGAGGAAAACACAAATCACAAAGAGTCAGAAACAACTGAAAAATGACTGAAGAATAACAAAAATTAAGTGGAATATTGGGCTAGTATGTGTTTGGAAATGAGATGGACTTAGGTTGGCTGCATAGGTCAAAGATCTGCAAGATAAGGAGAAGTTTTAAGTAAGTAGAGTTAGGAGGAAAATGAATAGAATAGCTAAAGGACAATGTATCTTTATATCAGGAAACATGGGATTAATTTAAACTTTTAGAAAAATGCCTCTTTAAGAAATGTTCAATGTCTTTTTCAGTACCTCCCTTCTCTCAATGACTTTAAGATTATAAAAGAAAACTTCTAGGAATTTGAATAGTTCTAGGAAGTCAACCCTTTTTCTTTATCCTACTGATAAGATATTTAATAAACATTCTCATCTTCTAATAAGTACCTTTTCTTGCCCTATCTTCTTTGACCTTCCCAGATTTACCACTGAAAAGCCTAGGGAAAAGGTGGGACTAGGTTAAGAACAAAAAGTAAATATTTTTTTTTATCTCTTTAGGTGATCTAAATTAAATGAAGTTGTGGGGATCTGGGAGTGCCACTATCATTATTTTTAATACAACCTAACTGAAAACAGTGAGACCATCAGAAATTTGAAAGGCTATAAGAGTCCATTTGGAAACATAGATTCAAGTGTAATTGAATTTATTTTTGTCTCTATTAAGCAACATGTGTTCTCATATTGGGAAATTGTAGGAAATCAGAAACTGATATAGACAGGGTTAAGTGACTTGCCCAGGAGCACATACCTAGTAAGTGTCTAAGGTCAGATTTGAACTCAGGAATTATGATCAACTGAATTGATGTCACCTAACTGGTAATAAGTGTTGTTTCACGTTTAAATACATGATATTGGGGGCAGAGCCAAGATAGCAGCATGAAAAGAAGGACTAATTTGAGCTCTCTTTCAAATCCCTCCAAACACCTGTAAAAAATGAGTCTAAAAAATTCAAGAGCTACAGAACTCACAAAATGACAGAATGAAACAAGTCTCCAGCCGAAGATATCCTGGATGGTTGCAGTATGCTGGGAGTAGAGAGCAGCCCAGTGTGGGCCATGCCTGCAGAGACCAGATCAGAGGAGATCTGGCACATCAGGCTTCAGGGCCCTAAATCACTGAGCTGTTGCAGTTTCCAGACTTCTTAAACCACAAACAACAAAGACAAAAGAGCAGGTCAGTGGGAAAACTGTTGGACCCAGGTGAGAGAAGTGTGCGGTCTGGCCCCAGGTGGTGGAGGCAACTGCAGGCAGTGGCAGCAGCAGCACCAGCAGTGAGGCCTGCTTCCACAGCTCCAGGCCTAAAGGTGGAGGGAATCAAGTTGCTGATCAGAGCAGAAGTGCAGGGATCTCTTTGCTGGAACTAAGGCAGCATTCTCTTGATTTACACTGCTTGGATCTGGGTAACAGTCCTGGTTGGTGATCCTTGGGGGAGGAGGAGCACTGGTGTGGCACAGCTTGTGGTGGATGTGGAGAGGGAGATCACAGGCCAGGAGAGGAGTCCCCCCTCCAAAAAAATCATACCACTTCAGAATAGAAGTGGCTCTGAAAACTGCAGTGTAAAACCCCTAAAGCTTGAGATATAGCACTCTCCACTCTGAAAGCAGTCATACCCTGACCAAAAGCTCTGAAGTCAAGTAGTTGGACGGGCAAAATGAGCAGGCAGTGTAAAAAGACTCAGACTATGGAATCTTTCTTTGGTGACAAAGAAGATCAAAACATATAGCCAGAAGAAGTCAACAAATTCAAAGATCCTACATCAAAAGCCCAAAGCAAAAATATGAGATTGTCTCAGGCCATGGAAGAGCTCAAAAAGGATTTGGTAAAACAAGTAAGAGAAGTAGAGGAAAAAATTGGGAACAGAAATGAGATCAATGAAAGATAATCATGAAAAGCAAGTCAACAACTTGCTAAATGAGACCCCCAAAATACTGAAGAAAATAACACCTTAGAAATAGACTAATTCAAATGGTAAAAGAGCTCCAAACAGACAATGAGGAGAAGAAGGCCTTAAAAGGCAGAATTAGCTAAATGTAAAAGGAAGTCCAAAAGATCAGTGAAGAAAATACTGCATTTAAAATTGTAATGGAGCAAGTGGAAGCTAGTGACTTTATGAGAAATCAAGAAATTATAAAAGAAAACCAAAAGAATTAAAACATGGAAGACAATGTGAAATATCTCATTGGAAAAACCACTGACCTAGAGAATAGATTCAGGAGAGAGAATTTAAAAATTATGGGACTACTTGAAAGTCATGATCAGAAAAAGAGCCAAGACATCATCTTTAAAGAAATTTTCAAGGAAACCTGCCCTGATATTCCAGAACCAGAAGGTAAAATAGAAGTGGAAAGAATCCACTGATTGCCTTTTGAAAAACATCCCAAAACAAAAACTCCTAAGAATATTGTAGCCAAATTCCAGAGTTCCCAGGTCAAGAAGAAAATATTGCAAGGAGCCAGAAAGGAAGAATTTAAGTATTGTGGAAACCCAATCAGGATAACACAAGATTTAGCAGCTTCTACACTAAGGGATCAAAGGCCTTGGAATAGAATATTCTAGAGGTCAAAGGAGCTAGGATTAAAACCAAGAATCACCTACCCAGCAAAACTGAGTCTAATCCTTCATGACAAAATATGGATTTTGAATGAAATAGAGGACTTTCAAGCATTCTTGATGAAAAGACTGGAGCTAAATAGAAAATTTGACTTTCAAATACAAGAATCAAGAGAAGCATGCAAAGGTAAACAGGAAAGAAATATAATAAAGAACTTACTAAAGTTTAATTGGTTTTTTGTATTCCTACATGGAAAGATGATTTTTGTAACTCATGAAACTTTTCTCAGTATTAGGGTAGTTGAAGGTAACATATATATATATATATATATATATATTATACACACATAGGGCACAGGGTGAGTTGAATGTGAAAGAATGATATCTAAAAATTAAAATTAAGGGGTGAGAGAGGAACATATTGGGAGAACGAGAAAGGGAAAGATACAATGGGGTAAATTATCTCACATAAAAATGGTAAGAAAAACGTGTTGTAATGGAAGGGAAGAGCAGGTAGGTAAAAGGGAATGAGTAAATCTTTTTCTCATTAAATTTGGCTTAAGGAGGGAACAACATACACACTCAATTGTGAATCTTAACCAGCAGGAAAATAGGGAGGAAAGTGGTAAGAAGAGGGGATGATAGAAGGGAGGGGAGATTGGGGGAGGAGGTAGTCAAAAGCAAACACTTTGAAAAGGGATAGGGTCAAAGGAGAAAATTGAATAAAGGGGGACAGGATAGGATGGAGAGAAATATAGTTAGTCTTTCACAACATGACTATTATGGAAGTGTTTTATATAACGATACATGTATAACCTATATTGAATCTCTTGCCTTCTCAAGGAAGGTGGGTGGGGAGGGAAGAAGAGAGAGAATTTGGAAACAATTTGAGTATTGTGGAAACCCAATCAGAATAACCCAAGATCTGGCAGCCTCTACATTAAGAGATCAAAGGGCTTGGAATACGATATTCCGGAGGTCAATGGAGCTAGGATTAAAACCTATAATCACCTACCCAGCAAAACTGAGTATCATACTCCAAGGCAAAATATGGATTTTCAATAAAATAGAGGACTTTCAAGCTTTCTCAGTGAAAAGACCAGAACTGAATAGAAAATTTGACTTTCAAACACAAAAATCAAGAGAAGCACGAAAAGGTAATCAAGAAAAAGAACAAGAAAAAGAAATTGCAAGGGATTTACTAAAGGCAAACTGTTTTGTTGACATTCCTACCTGGAAAGATGACAAGTATGATTCATTAGACCTCAGTATTAGGGTAGCTAAAGGGAATATGCATACGTATATGTTTGTGTATATATATATATGAGTGAATGTGTATGTATGTATATATATATATATATATATATATATATAGAGAGAGATAGATAGAGAGAGAGAGAGAGAGAGAGAGAGAGAGAGAGAGAGAGAGAGAGAGAGAGAGAGAGTGGACACAGGGTGAGTTGAAGATGAAGGGAAGATATCTAAAAGAAATAAAATCAAATTAAGGGATGAGAGAGGAACATACTGAGAGAGGGAGATAAGGAGAGATAAAATGGGATGGATTATCTCCCATAAAGGTGGCAAGAGGAAGCAGTTCTGTGGGAAGAGGGGAGAGGGCGGATGAGGGGGGAATGAGTGAACATTGCTCTCATCAGATTTGGCATAAGGAGGGAATATCATACATACCCAATTGGGAATATTAACCCACAGGAAAGAAGAGGGAAGATGATAAAAATATGGGGGTGATGATGGAGGGGAGGGCAGATGGGGGTGGAGGTAGTCAAAAACAAACACTTTCGAAAGGGGACAGGATCAAGGGAGAAAATTCAATAAAGGGTGATGGGTTGGGAAGGAGCAAAATATAGTTAGTCTTTCACAACATGAGTATTGTGGAAGGGTTATACATAATGATACACATGTGGCCTATGTTGAATTGCTTGACTTGTTAGGGAGGGTGGGTGGGAAGGGAAGAGGGGAGAGAATTTGGAACTCAAAGTTTTAAAAACAAATGTTCAAAAACAAACAAAAATGTTTTTGCATGCAACTAGAAAATAAGCTACACAGGCAATGGGGCATAGAAATTTATCTTGCCCTACAAGAAAGGAAGGGAAAAGGGGATGGGAGGGGAATGGGGTGACAGAGGGGAGCGCTGACTGGGAACAGGGCAACCAGAATATATGCCATCTTGGAGTGGGGGGGAGGGTAGAAATGGGGAGAAAATTTGTAATTCAAAGTCTTGTGAAAATCAATGCTGAAAACTAAATATGTTCAATAAATTAAAAAAAAAATGAACTCAAATTTCTAAAAACAAATGTTAAAAATTATTTTTATCTGCAACTGGGAAATAAGATATACAGGCAATTGGGTATAGAAATCTACTTTGTCCCCCAAGGGGAAAGGGGATGGGGGGTGAGAGGACAGACTCGAGAAAGGGGCAATCAGAACACATGCCACCTTGGGTTGGGGGAGTAGAGAGGGGCAGCAAAATTTCTTGAATGATGAAAAGTGAAAATAAATTTAAAGAACTTGGTTATTTAAAAAATAGATAAATTTAATAAAAATAAATAAATACATGATACCATCTATATTATTATTATTGTTATTATTATTATTGTATTATATTGTTAATTTTGGGAAACCATTGTTTCCAAGTTACTTTTAGAAAAGCAACTTCCATTTTTATATGGTCATTGTTAGATTGCAAATTGAACTGCTAAAAGAATATGGTAAAACTATTTAAAAAGTATTAAATATTTAATGGAATATATTTTGCTTGAAGATGCTATCTCCATCCAGGGAAAGAACTGACAGATAGAAATATGTACAGAATGGTAAGATATGCATATTTGTATCAAATGGTAGCCATCTAGGGCAGTGGTGGTGGAGGGAAGAAAAAAAAGAAAAAAAATTACAAGATAACTTTGTTATATTGATATAGATATATAATAGTGATTTTTCACATAACATATTTGCAGGTTCATGTGCAATCATTTTTGTAGTCTACGTTGTTAGGAAAATCCATGTTTTATTTCTTAAGTTCAGAGTAAACTAAATAAACAACAAAATAGATAATAATAATAGTAATAACAGCAACAACAACTTACTGTTGGAAGAAAAAGTAGCAAAGTTCTCTTTAACTTATCCTGAAGTTTGAGATTCCTTGGAACTTTTTACTTTGGTTAAACTGTAAAATCTTCTCAGCCCTCCTGAAAACATCTAATGCAATTCTGAAGTCATAAAGTTTAAAGAACTAGTATCTTTCTCAGTCAAAGTGGGGTAATTTTTAAATTTGCTCATAGTAAAAAGAGTAAGTTTCATCTAGGATGGTAAAATGTTTGTTAAGTTTTTATCCGAGATTATTTACGTGTCACTTATGAGAATGGGTCTTTTATTTATTATTCTCTTATGTGATGGTCCAACAATCCTTGATGAAATTCATTGTGTCTGTTAATAAATAGATTCAACTTCAATGCATAACTATTCACTGTATGTGTGAATTATTATTCACACTGTATATGTGCGAAACTCCAGAATGTGATAAATGAAAGATAAAATATCCTTATTTGTATTCATTGTTAACTGTTGTTAGAATACGAGATCAAGGGTAAAATCATGACCCTAAGTCGTGATTCTTGAACCTTTGCTATTAGAAGTCAAAATCTCATGATATTATTCTAAGTTTAGATTTCAGGTGTGATCATTTGAAACGTCATGAAGCTAGTCAAGCAATTGAGGATTATACCTCATTAAGAGATACATGAGATTACATTGAAGGAAATATGAGATTATGATTTGTGATACTCTTGGACACAGTACACCTCCTTCCTACTGTAAGTTTAAGTCCTGTAGCTTATAGTCACTAATACCCATATTGACTTGGTAAAAGCAAATGGTATACAAATGGTATTAGATAAGTGATCCATAGGGAACAGGTTCCCTAAGGATCAAAGAGAGGAATTAAAAGATCTGAAACAACTCCACTTTGTGACTAGCTTCCATTTTGTGATTTAAATTTCTATATTCCTGTAAAAGCTTTACTCATATGATTTCAGGGAAATACCACAAAATGTTCTGTACAACCTGTGACTAGTGCCCTTGGTTTTGTCATACTCTGGCCAATCAGAAAGAAGAAACACCTTTGTTGCTCAAGATTATGTAACTTGATTTGTTCCTCATTATGGATAATAAGAAAACTTTGTTATCTATCATTCAATATCCTGGTGCCTACTGAGGGACCTTGAATCTGATTTGTTATGCAACTTCATGCCTTGCTAATAAATCGATATACTTGGACTTCATTTCCTCGGTCTTTATCATTTTCACTCACGACAACTGTAGCATAAGAAATAGAATTAAATCATCTAGTTTTTTTTTTCCTGTCAGTTATGCAATGAGGCATATAAATGTATAAAAGGCAATTGTAAAAGTTTTCAGTAATGAAAGACCACATATCATTTATCTTTTAACTTCATAAAATTGTAAAGTTGGAAAAGAACTTGGAAGCCATCTAGTTTAATAGACACCTGAAAACAAATCCCTTCTACCACTTGTCATCCTTTGATTCACAGCCTCCAGGAAGACAACTTGTCAGCCTTTGATTCACAGCCTTTAGGAAGAGGAAACTGACCTTCTTTCACAGGTGACCGTTTTATTTTGGACAGATCTAATTGTTGGGAAGTCGCCTTTTTATACCTTTTTTTGCCTGATACCCAATTTCCATCTGCCTCATTGGTATTTCTCCCAGGTACTCCTAGTTCTGCCATCTGAGATCAAGCAAAACAAGTCTTAGAAAGTTCCCTATAACAGTGATGTCAAACTGAAATAGAAATGAAGTTTGCTTCCTATTTATCCCTGTAGTACACATACTGATTTAGCTTTAGAAAGTAATGTTATCTTGGTTTTATTACATTTTTGTTTTAATAAATATTTCCCAATTGCAATTTAACCTAGTTCAGGCTATAATCAGTGAAATGTCCATAGTCACATATTCAGAATGTGATATAGATCAGACTTAAAATTAGGTCTTCAAGATGCTCACGTCACCTCACTATCCATAATATCACACTGCAAAGTATATTCACACAGATTCGAAATATCTTCAAGTTAACATTCAGGGGACTTCATACTAACAACTGAGGAAACTCAACTTGAAGGGGTATAAAAATGTGCATGCCCTTTGACCCAGCAATACCACTTCTAGGACTGTACCCCAAAAAGATCACACAAGTGGGAAATAAACCCATATGTACAAAAATATTCATAGCAGCTCTTTTTGTGGTGGCAAAGAACTGGAAATCAAGGAGATGACCATCAATTGGGGAATGGCTAAACAACTTGTGGTATATAGATATAAAGGAATACCATTGTGCTATAAGAAATGAGGAGCAGGAGGACTTCATAAAAACCTAGAAAGACTTGCATGATGTAATGCTGAGTGAGGGGAATAGAACCAGAAGAACATTATACTCAGTTACAGACACATGGTATCTGTGATGACTAACTTTGATAGAATTGGCTCTTCTAAGCAATACAAGATTCAAAGACAGCTCCAGAAGATTCATGATGGAAAAAGCTATCCACATCCAGAGAAAGAATTAAGGAGTCTGATTGAGGCAAACTATTTGCTCTCTCTTTTTTTCCTTCTTTTTCGGTTTTGTTTCTTCTTTCTCGTGATTCATTCCACTGGTTATAATTCTGAGAAAATTTGGGGAGAAAAAATTGGGGAGAAAATTTAGAACTCAAAAACTTGTGGAACTGAATGTTGTAAAATAAAAATAAAAAAAATAAATTAAAAAAGAACATTCCATTTGGAGGTAGAAAGTCTGGACTTGACTCTGCTCTGCCATGCGCAAGCTATGAAGCAGGAAGAATGAAAGTGAATGGTATAGTTTGCTTTACTGTAAAATAGTGTGGATGAAGAATACACAGCTAGTTGAGTGTCTGAGGCAGGATTTGTAATGCCGTCTTCTTCATTCCAAGGCCAACCCTCAAGCTACCTTGCTTCTCTGAGAAAATAATAATACACTATGAAGTATTTTTGCAAGGAGAGTATTTCATAAACCTTAAAACATTATGGAAAGGTGAGCTAATAGTATGACACTCTTCCTAGGGTTGGGTAAATGGCAAAGCTAATGCTAATGTATTTAGTGTTTAGTATTTAGTTCTCTCTGATTTCTTATTAATAATAACAATCGTTTAGATAGTTATATATTGCTTCATGTTTTGTGAAGTGCTTTAAAGTCATCTAATTTGCCCTCACAATAGCCCTGGGAAGTAGCTGCTATTATTATAGCAAATGAGGAAAAAGTCAGACAGAGGTGAAGTGATTTGTCCTGAGTCACATAGGTAAGAAGGCCATATTAGTGCTAAAGTCTTAACTCCAGGTTCAGTGCACTGCAAATCATTGAGACTTGCATAGAATCCCTCATGGGATTTCCTTCCAAATGTCACATGCCATTTTAATTGGGGTATGATCTGGAAGGGTGGGACTGACCTGGCAGGGATCTTTTAGCAGCTAGAGTAATAAAGAAGGAATCACCATTTATAAATCACCTACTGTGTGCCAGGCACTGTGCTAAGTACTTTCTAAAGTGAGGATCATTGGATTCCTACAACAGCCCTGTGAAGAAAGTGTTATAATCTTAACTTTACAGACAGGGAAACTGAATTCGACAGTGGTTAAATTATTTGCCCAGGGTCACACAGGAAAAAAATCTTCTCTAACCACTCCCCACCCTCCCAATTTACATATGAAGAAATGGAGTTGCAGAGGGATTAAACTATTTGTCCCAAATCTCATAGCTGAATTACAGCAGTTCCAGGACTCCACCTAGAGAGAGTACAGGTTTCCCAAATTCTAATCTAAAGTTCTTTCCTTTACATAATAAACCTTCATAACTTGAATAAAAAATAAGTAAGTAAATAAATAAAGAAGGTGACATTTGAGCTGAAACTTAAGGTGAGTCAGGGATTCCAAAAAACAAAAGTAAGGAAAGAAAGTGTTCTAGGGCTTTTTTTTAATTTACTTTATTTTTTTATTTTTTGGTTTGGGTTTTTTTTTTGCAATATTGCTAATATGGAAATATGTTTTACATGATTGCACATGTACATTCTATTTCAAATTGCTTGCCTTCTCAAGGAAAAGGAAACACAGAAAGGGAGAAAGAGAGGGTGGGAGGGGACTTGGAATTTAAAATTTTAAAAAAGGAATGCTAAAACTGTTTTTACATGTAATTGAGAAAAAAATGAAATAATAATTTTAGAAAATGCTCTTTTGTTTATAAGATCAGAGAATTAAAACTTAAAGTAGATTTAG
The DNA here is from genome assembly GCF_011100635.1 of Trichosurus vulpecula. Taxonomy (NCBI): domain Eukaryota; kingdom Metazoa; phylum Chordata; class Mammalia; order Diprotodontia; family Phalangeridae; genus Trichosurus; species Trichosurus vulpecula. The sequence goes on along the minus strand of NC_050575.1, from coordinate 221,900,547 downwards.
AGTCCTGAAGTCCAAAAACCTTTATTTTATAAATAAAGGGATTGAAACCCAGGAGGTTGAGTGACTCGGACCAAGAACTTTATATACTTCAGACAACTCTCTAGAATTAATTTGCCAATTCATGTATAGGTTTCAGACCTCTCTTTGGAGGGTATCCTTGGAGTGTAAGTGTGCTACTCTTACAGAATTATGGACATGTAGCTATTAGGCAAAAGAGAAAAGATTTAAACCCAGGTTTTCTGCCTCTAAAATCTATACTCCTTCTACATATCAAAACAGAGAAGGAATGAAGCACTATTCTACAAGGAAAGGTGAGCATCGTATTTGTTTTTATGAATAATTAACTCCTTTCCCTTTCAAGACCATTTCTAGATAAAATGGAAGTATTTTCATAAGACAATGGAGAGTTGTTAGGAGGCACAACACAGGTGTGGGAGGATAAAACCTGGGGTATCATTATAGATTCTTACAATTTATGTTTTCATCCATGCTAAGTCCATTTCCAGCTGGCACTTGTTCTTCCTCCTAGCAACATGTTTCTCTTCTCTCCTTTGGGGACTTGTAAAAGAGGTTGTTCAGGGTTTCCATCTGCCATCCACCTGGTTGCTCAAGAGAATTAATTTTTGCTATAGCAGCAAAAGAATGATAACAAGCAGGTGTAACATTTTGGGTTCAGCCACTGGCATAAAGGCTGAATTGGTTGATTTGCAATATGTTGGTTACTAGACAGAATGATTTTTGGCTACAGATGGACAGAAACCTCAAATTAAGTGGGCTTAACTCCCATTAGCCTTCCAGTATGGGAAAGGAGAGCAGTGTACAGGAACAAAGAGGAAGAGATGGCAGTGATGGCTCAGCTTGGGTTCCCAAATTGGGCCTCTGACACATACACTCTGTGAAAGCCTGAGCAAATAAATTACCTTTATATGCTTCAGGAAACTCTCTAAAACTTACCTACTGAATCATATATAGGTTGTAGTCTGCTTTGGTGCAAGGCATATTTACAGTAGAAAGGTACTGCTCTGACAAAATCAAAGATCTTTGAACAATTTGAGTAAAAAGAAAACAGCAATGATTTCTTATGCATTCACAATTTTATGTTCCAGGTACTGTGATTATCCCAGGAAACACAAAGACAGAAACCAAATTGTGGAAGATACATCAGTGGCCATTTATTCCAACCCAAATGAAGCCAAGAACCTCATCTGCAGAAGCCCCCACAAGTGGTGGTACAGTCTTTGAAGAATTCTAGTGAGCAAGAGCTACTGTCTCCTGGTTCTCCTCTTATCTGTCAGAATATTTCATCTCAATTTCCTTTGCTGTAGCTACATCCAGGTCATACCGCTGACCATTCCTATACTCATACCCCTTTTCCAGGACTTTATCTCTTTTGGTTCACTTCTGTTCTGTTTGATGATCTTTTCAGCTGCCATAAGGTTGCCATTTCTATGCTAATGACTCTCAGATTTACTATATAGGCCTATACCAATTCCAATTTTGTAACCCCTGCTGCCTCTTAGACATTTCAAACTGGGTGTTCTGTAGACATCCTAAAGTCAACACATTCAAAACTGAACTCATTAACTTTCAACCTAAGCCTCTCCTTCTTCTAAACTCCTAACATTTCTACCAGGGTATCCCCATCCTTCTAGTCACACAGGCTTATAAAGTAGATGCCATCCTTGATGCCTCATTCCCTCTCACTACCCTTATGTAGTCAGCTGCAATTAATTTCAGTTTTTTGTAACCTTTTTTATGTACTCACTTTTCCCTATCTCTTATCTAATGCTGCCACTACCTTGTAGTTCTCATCACTTCATTCCTGGGACTGTTGCAGTAGACTTCTGGTTGGCCTCCTTGCTAAAAGCCTCTCTCCATACCAGTCCATTCTCCAATCGGATATCAAATTGAAGTTCCTAATGTGCAGCACCAATTGTGTACTCATTTTGGCACTGAATAGACAGATTAATTTAGGAAAAATTGTCATTTTTATTATATTAGTTCGGCCTAACCATGAGCAACTGATATTTTTCCATTTGTTGAGATCTGAATTTTTTCACGTGAAAAATGTTTCATAATTACGTTCATATAGGCCCTGGGTTTGTCTTGGAAGATAGACTCCCAAATATTTTATAGTATCTACAGTAACTTTGAATGGAATTTCTCATTCTATCTCTTGCTGTTGGATTTTGTTAGTAATGTATAGGAATGCCGAGGATTTATGTGGGTTTATATTGTATCCTGCAACTTTGCTAAAGCTGTTCATTATTTCAATTAGTTTTTTACTGGATTCTCTAGGATTCTCTAAATAAATTATCATATCATCTGCAAAAAGTGACAATTTATTTTTTTCTTTGCCTATCCCAATACATTCAATTTCTTTTTCTTCTCTTATTGCTACAGCTAATGTTTCTAGTACCAAATTAAATAGTAGGGGTTATAATGAACATCCCTGTTTCATCCCTGATCTTATTGGGAATGCATCTAGCTTATCCCCATTACAAATAATGCTTATTGATGGTTTTAGGTAGATGCTATTTATAATTTTAAGGAAGGTTCCATTTATTCCTATGTTTTCTAGTGTTTTAATAAGAATGGGTGTTGTATTTTGTCAAAGGCTTTTTCTGCATCTCTTGAGATGATCATATGGTTTCTGCTAGTTTTGTTGTTGATATGGTCATTATGCTAATAGTTTTCCTAATATTGAACCAACCTTGCATTCTTGGAATAAATCCTACTTGGTCACAGTGTATTTTTCTTGTGATAATTTCCTGCAATCTTTTGGCTAAAATTTTATTTAAAATTTTTGCATCAGTATTCATTAGGGAATTGGTCTATAATATTCTTTTTCTGTTTTGACTCCTCCTGGTTTATGTATTAGTACCATATTTGTGTCATAAAAAGAATTTGGTAGGACTCCTTCTTCACCTATTTTCCCAAATAGTCTACAAAGTATAGGAATTAATTGTTCTTTAAATGTTTGATAGAATTCACATGTGAAACCATCTGGCCCTGGAGATTTTTTTCCTAGAGAGTTCATTGATGGCTTGCTCAATTTCTTTTTTCTGAGATGGGGTTATTTAGAAATTTTACTTCCTCTTCTGTTAACCTGGGCAATTTCTGTTTTTGTAGATATTCATCCATATCCCTAAGATTTCAAATTTATGGGCATACAATTGGACAAAATATCTCCTAATTATTGTTTTGATTTCCTCTTCATTACAGGTGAATTCACCCTTTTCATTGTTGAAAGTGGTAATTTGATTTTCTTCTTTCTTTTTTTCAATCAAATTGACCAAAGGTTTATCAATTTTATTGATTTTTTCATAAAACCAGCCCTTGGTTTTATTTATGAATTCAATAGTTTTCTTCATTTCAATTTTATTAATCCCTCCTTTGTTTTTCAGTATTTCTAATTTGGTATTTAATTAGGGGTTTTCAATTTGTCCTTTTTCTAGCTTTTTCAGTTGCATGCCCAATTCACTGATCTCCTTTTTCTCAATTTTATTCATGTAAGCATTTAGAGATATAAAACTTCCCCTAAGAACTTCTTTTGCTGTATCCCATAAGTTTTGGTATGTTGCCTCATTATTGTCATTCTCTTGAATGAGGTTATTAACTGTTTCTCTGATTTGTTCTTTGGCCCACTCATTCTTTAGAATTAGATTCTTTAGTTTCCAATTAATTTTTAGCTTATTTTTCCATGGTTCTTTATTACAAATAATTTTTATTGTATCGTGATCTGAAAAGGATGGTTTGACTACTTCTGCCTCTCTGAACTGGGTTGTGAGGTTTTCATGTCCTAGTACATGATCAGTTTTTGAGTATGTGCCATATACCACTGAGAAGAAAGTGTATTTCTTTGTATCACCATTCAGTTTTCTCCAGAGGTCTATCATATCTACCTTTTCTAAAATTGTGTTCACCTCCTTACATTCTTTTTTATTTATTGTGAGGTTAGATTTATCAAGTTCAGAGAAGAGGAGGTTGAGGTCTCCCAATATTGTAGTTTTGCTGTCTATTTCTTCCTGTAACTCCCTTAAACTCTCCTCTAAGAATCTGCATGCCATACCACTTGGTGCATATATGTTAAACAATGATGTTGCTTCATTGTTTATGGTGCCTTTCAGCAGGATGTAGGGTCCCTTTTTATCTCTTTTAATTAAATCTATCTTTACTTTCGCTTTTTCTGAGATTCGGATTGCTACATCTGCTTTTTTTACTTTAGCTGGAGTGCAATATATTTCACTCCAGCCTTTTACCTTTTCCCGGTGTGTATCCCCCTGTTTCAAATGTGTTTCTTGTAAACAGTGTATTGTAGGATTATGGTTTTTAATCCATTCTGCTATCTGCTTCTGTTTTATGGGAGAGTTCATCCCATTCACATTCACAGTTATGATTTCTGTCTGTGCTTTTTTCTCCATCCTATTTGCCCCTGTTTATGATTTTATTTCTCCCTTTCCCCTTCCACTCCTCAACAAAGTTTTGTTTTTTGTCCTCCTTCATTAGTTTACCCTCCCCCTTGATTCCCCTCCCTTATCTTACCGTTTTCCACTTGCTACTACTTCCCTCCCTTCTGACCACCCTCCTCCCTTTTTTTGCCCTTTCCCCTCCTACTGTCTGTAGGACAAGTTAAATTTCTATACTTATCAGGGTGTGTTCTTCCCTTCTTGAACCAGATCTGATGAGAATAAAACTCAAATACTGCTTCTACTTCCCTTCTTTCCCTCTATTATACTATTATAATGTGCTTTTGTACCTCTTCATTTGATGTAATTTACCCTTCTCTACTACATCCCTACTTCTTCTCCCGTAACCCTCCCTTTATATCTCTTAATTATGTTTTTTATCCTTATGTCAGTTATTTTATATAGACATTTAATGTCTATGTGTGTCGCTTTCAATTGTCATAATAGCTGTACTATTATCAAGATTGACATATATATGTAAATATATATAACATATATAAGATGATAGAATCCTATATAAAGATGTAAATAATGTACCTTTATTGATTAATAAGGTTTGTAAGGTTTTTTTTCCCCCTGTTTACCTTTTTACGTCTCTCTTGAGTTTTGTATTTGAAGATCAAATTTTCCATTGATTTCTGGCCTTTTCATCAGGAAGGTCTGGCATTCCCTTATTTCATTGAATGTCCATCTCCTTGCCTGAAAAATTATGCTTAGTTTTGCTGGCTAGTTGATCCTTGGTTGTAGTCCCAGCTCCTTTGCCCTTTGGAGTATCATATTCCAATTTTTCGTGTCATTTAAGGTAGAAGTTGAGTGATAGTGCATGATCCTGACTGTAGTTCCACAATATTTGAATTGTTTCCTTTTGGCTGCTTGCAGTATTTTCTCCTTGACTTTGTAATTCTGATATTTGGCTATAGTATTTCTTGGTGTTTTCGATTTGAGATTTCTTTCAGGGGGTGATCGATGGATTCTTTCAATGAATATTTTCCCTCTGGTTCTAGGACCTCTGGGCAGCTATCTTTGATAATTTCTTCGAAGATACTGTCAAGGATCTTTTTTCATCATGGATTTCTGGTAGAGCAATAATTCTTAAATTCTCGCTCCTGGATCTATTTTCCAGGTCAGTTGTTTTTCTAATGAGATATTTCACATTTTTTTTCTATTTTTTTCATTCTTTACATTTTGTTTGACTACTTCTTGATGCCTCATAAAGTCATTAGCTGCCACTTGATCAATTCTAATTTTTAATGCGTTACTGTCTTCAATTTGCTTTTGATTTTCCTTTTCCAATTGGTTGATTTTACTCTCAGGGTGTCATTTTTTCTATTTAGCTTCTAAATCTCCATAGCCATTTCTCCAATCTTATTTTTAAGGCCTTGTTTTTGTCAGAGTTTTTTTTTTTCTATTTTTTCTTTTACCTCCCTAATTTGGTTTTTAAAATCCTCCTTTAGCTCTTCCAGTAATGCTTTGTGTGCTTGAGACCAGTTCACTTTCCCTTTTGAAGTATCAGATGTGGGCATAGTGTCATTGCTACCCTCTTCCAAATTGGTATTTTGATCATGCCTGTCTCCATAAAAAGACTCGTCAGTTTGTGTGTGTATGTGTGTGTGTGTGTGTGTGTGTGTGTGTCTCTGTGTGTCTGTGTCTGTGTGTCTGTGTTCTTCATGTTGCTTAGCCTTTTCCTGGCTTTACAATGAATTTCTGCTTTTGGGAGTCAGGGTTCTCTGTCCCAGGTTTCTTGTTCTAGGGATTGTGAGTCTTGTTACTGGCTTTGTGTATTATAGCCTTCAGTTTCCTGAGGTGTGGGGGAGGAGTCTGGCTGTCTGAAGACTCCTCTTCCCCAGCGCTGTTGCTCTTCAGCAGTGGTCTCAGCTATTTTTTGTTTGTGCTGGTGTCTGCAACTTCCCCTGGGGATGCAAGAGTACATCTGGGCTTCTGGTGTTGAACCCTGCTGGCTCTGCCACTCTGGGACTCAGGGACTCCCACTGCTCAGCCACTGAATCCCCACTTCTGTCTCCTCTCTTCTAGCATTTTTTTCCCAAGGAATTCTCTATTTTGGGGGGGGGGGGCAGGAGAGGGATTACAGCCATTTACCTGGCCATTATATCTCCCAGAAGTTCAAGAAGACACGTTTCCAACTTTTGGGCTGCAAGCCTGACTAGTTGATGTCTCATGGCCGGTGGAATTGTGCTGCTGCCTATCTTTGCTTCTACAGATTCCCATCCTGTGTTGGGAGGCCTGGGGATAGCCGGTTTTGGGAGTGCAGTTTTCTCCCAGCCTGTCTCACATGTTGGCTTCTGCAGCTGCTTCCATTCTGGTGCTGTCTGGATCAGCTCTGCACGCTGCAGAATGTGAGTGCTCTCCCAGCCTACAGATTTGTCCCCTTGGCCTTTCAGACTCCCCTGGTTTGGAAATTTGCCTCACTCAGACTTCTCCAGGTTTCTAACTCTCTCAAATCTGCTCAGATTCACTTTTTTTGTAGGAACTTGACAGAACTTGTGAGAGAGCTCTGGTAAGACCACATGGCCATCTTGGCTCTGCCCCTCTGTGCTTCATTTTGGATTAGTCTATTTTTTAAGGTGTTATTTGATTCATAGTCTATTTTTAAGATGTTATTTCATGAATTTCATTTGGGTCTCCTTTAGCAGGTTGTTAACTTGTTTTTAATGATTTTCTTCCATCACTTGCATTTCTCTTCCCAATTTTTCCTCTACTTCTCTTAAGTGGATTTCAAAATTCTTTTTGAGCTCTTCCGTGGCCTGTGACCAATTCATATTTTTCTCATAGGTTTTTGGTGAGGGAGCTTTGACTTTGTTGTCTTCTTCTGGCTGGTTTTGATCTTTGTCACCAAAGTAACATCCTATAGTCTGAATTTTTCCCACTCTTTACTCATTTTCCCATCCAATTAATTGACTTTTTAGTTCTTTGTTAAGGTAGGACTCTGCTTCTAGTGTGGAGAGCAAACTGTCTCAAGCTTCAGGGGTTTTGTGAAGCTGTTTTCAGAGATGCTTCTAGGGACCTGTAAGTTTTCAGTTCTATCAAGGTAGTATGATCTATGGAGAGGTGTAGACTATTATCCTGGGCTGTGCTCTGGTCTGTGAGTGACCACAAGTACTCTTTTCTTCCCTGGAACTGTAAGGATGTTCTCCATTTCACTGTAGCCATGAGCTCTGGTGTGCTAGTGCTCCTCCTCACCTTGAAATGGCAACCCATAATGGCAACCCAGATCTGAGTTTTGGTAAAAAAAATAGAGTCCTGCCTCAGTGCTAGTAAAGAGACCCCTATAATATTATTCTGACCAGTTCTTTGACCCTATGCCCCCAATCATCTGTGGGTTTAGAGCATCAGAATAAGCTGCTGGAACTGGTGGTTCAGTGGCTCCCAAGTCTTGTTCCCAGTTTGCTGGGGCCAGGGCTCTGCTGGCACAGCCTGCCTTGGGCTGTGTTCCACTCTCACCCAGGTGTGAGAGACCTTTCTCGCTGCCCTCCTAAGTTGTTTTTAGGGTCACTGGGCTCAGAGGTCTAGAAACTACCACTACTGTCCTGATTCAGTCACACTGAGGCCTATTCCTGTGTACTGGGGCCTGGTCCATGCTGGAAGTCCTGAACTAGACTGTGCTCCTCTCTCACCATGCTATAAGAGAAATTTCCAAGTTATCTTGGCCTGGAAAATTGTTTTATTACATCTTTTGTGGGTTCTGCTGCTCTAGAATTTGTTTAGTTATTATTTAAATGTATTTGGAGGTGTTTGGGGAAGAGCTTGGGGGAGTGCCTGCCTCAACTCTGCAATCTTGGCTCTACCTACTCAATTTTTCTACTTCTCGATCATCTGATACAGACATTGCTCAATAAGTTTCAGTGATATTTGTGATGATCTTTTGATTTAGTAACATCAAGTTTCCTACAAGGTCTCTTATAGTGATGAGGTGCTTGTGCTTGTGTTCAAACCCTAATTCTAACAGCCTCTGCTTGGGTACCTATGCCAGAATCCCAATTCCAAAACACATCCAGTTCTCTAAACATATTCTATCCAAGACAGTCTCTCTCTAGCTAAAGAGCAGCATGCCCCAACTTATCTGTGCTTCTTCCTTAGTAAGCAGCTATGCCTAATTATAGATTGATTTCCGGATGCTGATAATTGACTGTACAATGAGTCATAACCATACTTACTATTTACTGACCTTTCTAACATGTATCCCAGACATAGTATTTTGTCTAACAAGACACTAGATGAGAAACTATATAGAGATTCCCCTTTAGCCCTGAGCTATAGTTAACTCAGTGACATTTCACAGTAAAAGCCACACCCCTAGTAACCCCCTTGTGGGCTATTTCCTAGAGAACTCTGGGTAATATGCTTGCACAGTAGATACTAGATGTGCATGTTCCTTTCAGAACCAACAACTCCTTTACCACGCCATAACCACTCCCTAATCCCACTCCAAAACACCTAACTGTGTTCCCCCCCTTTAATCCCCTAAAAGCTTCTATAAAAATTCCCTCTGCACCTCTTTATGGTTGCAGGTTCCCTAAGAACTCTTGCCCTCTGTAAAGCATAATAAATCTTTGCCTCTTTGACTTAAAGAATGCTTGGGTCTGCGAATTCATTCCAGGTGGCCTCATCCTGGGAACTTTGGTTTGGGATCCCTGAATCCCTGGATTTTTCCACCTCAACAGTAGGATTGATAGATCATGATAAGTTCCTCATGCTGATAACTGGTCCCTTAGATTTTTCATGCTCCCCTGATATGGATAATGCCTCCCCTAAGTGAGTAGAGGTTCCTTCAGGGAAAAAAATGCCTCCCTTTTCTGTTATTTTTACAGCTAGAAAAGTGCTTAGCTTGTATTAGTTACTTAATAAACTCTTGTTGATTGACTGATTTTTTAAAAAGTAAAATGGTAAGCACAAGCTTGACAAGGTAGCATTTTATAGGAAAAGGAATGACTTGTGCTCATAGGAAAAGGAATAATTATCAGAAACACTACTCCTCTGCTCAGAAAAGCTTTTTTTATTCTGAAATAACACTAAAACCACCAAAAATATTATGCTAAGAGGTGGATTATGAAGCCTAACTGGAAATCTAAAAGGACACTAGCCATGGAGAGACATGAACATTTTGAACTGAGAAGGTAAAAAAGAAAGCTGTTTACCAGACATACAAATATCTTATTCACAACTTACCCTGAGAATATTTTGACAGGGCATTCTTTTATGTGATTCAAGCCATAATAAGTCACAACTGAAAGCCTAATAGGTAAATTACCAACAGTTATGCTCAGATCAGAAGAATTATCAAATTGAATGTGGCTCAGGAACTGTCAGACCAGCAAAACCTCACTGGAGTGCTGCCATTTACTTTGACATTTGCCAATTAGCAACCACAAAGTGATCCTTCAGAATAAGATTGAAGTTCTTTGAAAATAAACATGGCCTGAGCCATTATAAATCAGAGTGACATAGGGCATTTACCTATGAGGCCCATTACATGGATATTATCTTTGTATAGGTTCTATTTCATCTTTTGGAAAAAAAAAATCTTAGGGAACAATGTCTAATCATCTCAATGCTTTTACAGTCTTTGCATGAAACATGTGATACGTGAAAAAATAAAATGACAGGGTATTGAGTAATCAAAGAATGTTAACTTTATTATTAAGAGTTTCTTAGTAGACAACGAATGCTCATAGGTGCCTCAAAATGTAATGCAATGGACCACTTGGAACCTGAGGGTTCATATAAACAATTTAATTTGGAAAAATACTGAAAGATCTTGAAGACCTTGCAGCCTCCAAGGAGGTTCTGTGATCTCTTGAAAGTCTGCTATTCAACCCTGGCTTCCTTTAAGTTGCAGGTAATTCCTATCTTCCATAGGAAGTCTTTCCTATTCCATGTTCTACTCCTAGCATATTTGCTCTGACATTTATTTCCAGCGAGCATGAATACATTTTGAATGCAATGTACTTCATGTTGGTGTCTCTTTAAGTATATGAACTTTTTGAAGTCACACACCATATTTTTGACTCTCTTTGATTTCCCAGTACTGAAGAGGGATTCTATCGCATAATAAGCACTTAACATTTTTTAATGACTGAATAGAATAATACCATCATATAAATAATTAGACTTTTAATATCTGAAACAATGCTTCTCTCCCTTTAATAATATCTATTTTCAAGGAAAGATTCAATCATTTCTCAGTTTTCTAAAAATAATCACATTATTTTTGATTACTCATATTTGTGGAGGCCCCATAATTCTCAGAGAATCATTAATAATAAAACATAAGATAAGAAGTAGCTTATTCAAGGTCTTATAGCAAGTTTACACCAAGTTAGGAATGGAACATTGCACCAGCTCTCTATCTCCTGGGCTTTCCACAAAAGGGTTCATAGGTAAATTTTGTCCTGTCTCACTGATGTGTTTTGTAACATCACGACCAACTGATATAATTAAATGTGTAAATGAAATAATTTGGACTTTTGCAATTTGGGAATGTTAAGTGTCAGGAATCTATCTGCACACATCACAAAATAACTCACCTGTCCATTCTAAGCCACAGTACTTTCAGAGCAAAACAATAACAGACCTTCAATGTCCACAGCAAATTATCTGTATTTTACTTTATGTTCTCCATTGTAGCCCATGAATACTCAATTTTTTGGAGTCTTTAACACTATAAATTCCCAATGTTTCTTCATTTTCTGCTGCTAATGTCTTAAATGTCTGGTAAAATTATGGCTATTATCAGATTTTACTGCAGTTTCTACCCCTTAGTTTTGCCTGTAGCCTTAATAAACTCTTCTGTACATATTGCCATCCTGGGTATCATTAATTAAAAACAGTTATACCAAAATGTCACTACAGCCAGATCTAAATAATGAAAACACTGATAACCTGAAGGCACTAAGGAAGAGTAGAAAAAAGTGCAAGATTTCAAAAGAATTATTCTTGATTCAAATTCTTTCCCATAGGCTTGCTAACAGTATGACCATGGGCAAATCAACTTCTCATTTCAGGTGCATAACTTTCTACATCTGTAAAAATGGGGATGAAGATAATGCAGAGTTTTGTGAAGGAAGTGTTTCACAAACATTCAGTTGCTGTGGAATTGTGGATAATCATTATTACTTTACCTAAAAAAGTCAGAAGTCCACCAACAGTTAGGTACAAATTGACACAATGTACTATTTCACACTCTTCCCTCACCTAGCTATATTGCTTTCACTCCCTCCTTTTCCTATTTATTAATCCCATGGATTAGAATTTTTTATCAAAATAGTTTTTATTAACACAAGCAACTTATTCAAGTGATATGATTGAGAAATCAGAAAAAAATAGCCAAATTAACTTTTAAAAAGTCAAAGTCATTATTTGAGCAATATTAAAAACAATAGAGGTGAAACTATTGGCTGCTAATATACTATAATAAGTGGCTCTGTCTCTCATAGCTCTTATTGGGCATTTCTGAGGTACTTGAGAGAATTAAAGGGGTTAGAATACCAGGTCATGGTAGGAATTAAAAGACCCACACAGACTCCATCTTGGGACTCAGTTTTGGAGCTAATTCTGCTCCCTTTGTATTCAACTATAGGTCTAGTCCAATTTCTATCTTGTGAGAAAATGTTATTCAATTGTGGGAATTCTGATATAACTTCATTTCATTTTTTTTGACCTAGCCCTTCATGAACTGGGAAGTTGAACTACTGCTTGCTTCTTAGAGATGCCTCCTAATGAAGGACCCACATTATGCTGACCAGAAACCCAGTGAGATCTGAAGATCAACGTAAGTTTTCTCACAATTACACATCTCAAGCAACCTATATGTCTTATCTGAAAACTTGCCCTATACTGATCAATTAGGTATTGTTTTCCTGTTCCTTTGATTGTATGACACTTGGGAGAAATGGGACCACTCTTTTTCTGATTTCAGGGAAACATATCTGTTCACTCTCCTCCTTCCAACTTGGAAAGTCTCTAATGATTCCTCCAATCAGAAATCAGATGACCTAATATTGTATCCTGGTTCTGGTTAAGGGCTTCCTTTCAATTAATTGGTCTTAATGGATTAATTTTTTTTAATGTACAAAAATATGCTTTCTCCTTTTTCTGGGTCCAATGACAAATGAGGTAAAGCCATTAGGTCTTATTTATTGGGCAATTGGTAAGCATTGCTTAATAAATTGATATGGTCAGAATTTCCAACATTTGTTTTCTCAGTCATTTCATCTTTCACCTGTCACATGTGAAACCTGGGGGAAGAAGTTCAATGACCTTTAAGAAAACATTGTAAAGACATAGTCACTATTTTCTTAAAGTATTAAGAATTATAAAGGGATTCGTCCCATTTTCTAATTGTTCAATTAGCCATTATATCAATTCAAATTAGATGAAGGAAAAAGCAGTTGGGCAAGAAAGTTTGAGTTCCATACTATGACTCAATTATTTTTCTAAGGAAACATGTATTAAGTAGATTACCAGTATTTAGAGCCCTTGTTGCTAGTGAGTCATTTCAGTTGTATCCGATTCTCTTTGATTCTGTTTGAAGTTTTCTTGGCAAAGGTACTAGAGATATTGGTGTGCCATTCTCTTTTCCAAACTCATTTTACAGGTGGGAAACTGAGTCAAAAAAGGTTAAGTGATTTGCACATGGTCTATAGTAAGTGTCTAAAGCCAGATTTGAACTCAAGAAGATGACCTCAGGCCCAACATGTCTGTCCTATATAGAATCCTTGAATTCAGCTACTAAAATCTCCTCATTTTACATCTAGCAGTACTCTGTCTCTACTCTCCCATGGTAGGTCTGGTATCAATACATTTCCCCTTAAGGTTTATAGGTTATGTATGTAAATGTATCTTTAAACCAGGAAAATTGAGTGGATAGATGAATTTTTCTCTATGAGTAAATGGCAGAACTGGGAATCACACCAATACCTTCAGATTCCATATCTATTCAACATTCAATGAATTGCTGAATCTTACTTTTTTTGAAGAATATTTAGGCAATTCACTGAGGTTTCAAATGGATGTAGCCAAAGTAGACTTTTTTTTGATAGAAACATCGATTCTACTATGAATTGTGAATGTTGCCTAAGGCAGAAGAGAATTATGGAGTAGACTTTTTTTTTTAGAGTAACAGAGCTCTGGCTATCACTTAAATATAAATCTTGGAGGGCTGTTTCAACAGCTGCCACTCATAAGTCTTCATCCCAGGGATGTGGAAAGAACTTAACCAGCTTAGAAGTCATAGGACTTAATGAGCTCATGGAGATCACCCAAGTCAATGGATTTCAATAAGTTCTTATTAGATGCCTACTCTCTACAAAGCACTTTCCCTGAACATATGGAAACAAAACAAAACAAAAGGTAATATCTTCCTAGTATATCTAGGTACCTTTGCCTGAAGGCAAAGAAAAGACTAGAACCTAGGGCTACTGGTTTCCCTGTATGGTGATTAACCCATCTTGCTCTTGGTGAGCTCTTCTTTCTCTATAAGGAATTACTTATTTTAAGTATAACTTATTTTGGAATAAGTATTTGCCCTTCATTCCTCTTTTCTTCAAATTATAGTTCAAACAAGGTAAAAGGAAAAGAAAATCTTCCTTAAGTGAAATTTTCAGCACCTATGGTCAGGGAAAGGGTTAGAAAATTATGTAAAATAACTAGAGAACAATACACAATTCAGCAACCAGAAAGTTGTTTTGCCAGTAGCTATGCAAACTCTTAAATGTCCCTGAGGCTCATGCTAATTTTTTATCTCCAATAGTCAGTCTAAGCCACTAGCAGCTTTGGGAAGTTTTCCAGGAAGTCATTCTTATGCTAAAAACTAAATTACTAAAATATCCTGGTAGGATGCTATTGCTTTAGGACTTCTTTGAGGATTTTGAGTAAACCACTTAATCTCTATGCCTTACTGTCTTCTCTGTAATAAGAATAGTATAATATAGGTAAAATCTCATGCCGGATTCTGTTACAAAAAAGCCTACTGTATGGGTAATTGTCCTAAGTCTCAGTAGATAGACAACAGAAAGTTATTCGGAAATGCATTCCAAAGGAGCACTTGTCAAAATGATAGAGTAGAAAGCAGTATGGTACAGCTCTAGCTTGCAATTAATAAAGACATACAAAGAATGATTTTTGTCCTGATACCAAAATCTAAGGGAAAATCACAGTGAATCTTTTTTTTCCATGTCATTTCTTCATATTCAGAGAGAAGGGGTCTGGCAGCAGTACGGACAAACTCTGTCCACGAGGGGACCCAGCCAGATAGTCTTTAGTGGTTAGGATTCCATTGGTCCCTGTGAATGTTCACTATTCTAGTAAAAAGCAGCACCTAGAAGAGTCTGGCCTAATGCTGGGAAGAGTAAAAAGAACCAACCAGCAGCTCAATCAATTATACTTCAGATCTGGATTACAGATATAGTACAAACTTCAAGGGGACATGTTCCTCTGATTGGTAAATCAGGGGAAAAGAGAGGTCAGAAACCTGAGGCTGTATATTGCACAATGAATGCCAACATTAGCTGTCTGTCTCTGTCCCTAGAGTATGCTCTTGAATCCATACCCTAGACAGGTCTATTTTTTTTTCCTTTGTATCCCTAGCCATTGTCTTCAATAGGGTAATCACTTGGTAAATGCTCCCTGTTTTAACTTGAAATGGATACATACAGTCATATTTGGAAAAAGGTAAATACATACCTTCACTATAATTTATATATAAATAAACATATTAATTTAATAAATATTATTTAAGAATACTAGGTGCCAGACACTGTACTGTGTTGGCTATACAAAAAAAGGAAAAGACAGTCACTGACCTCAACTAATCGGAATATTTTTTGGGGGAGACAATTTGAAAAAAAACCAACATTTACAAACTATACATAGGATAAATAGGGGAAAAAATAACAAATTGAAGACATTTGAATTAAGAGGGGTTGGGAGAAGCTTCCTATAAAAGATAAGATTTTAGATGGGATTTACAGGAAGGCAGGAAATCCAGGCATCAGAGATGAGGGAGGGAATCCATTTTAGGCATGGTGGATCACCAGAGCAAAGGCCTGGAGCCAGAGTATCATGTTCACAGAACAACAAGGAGGCCAGTGTTACTGAATTAAAGAATACATCTATGGGAGATGGGTAAAGTGTAAGAAAACCAGAAAGGTTAAGAAAGGCTAGATTACAAAGGGCTTTGAATGTCAAAGAGCATTTCCTATTCAATACTGGAAGTGATAGGGAGTTTCTGGAGTTTACTGGGCATGTGAGTGACATATTTGGACCAGTGCTTTAGGAGAATCACTTTGGTAGTGGAATGGCTGAGAGACTGCAATCAGGAGACACTTGTGCAGGCAGATCAACCAGCAGGCTATTAGAGTAATCCAGGTATGAGGGCCTAGAACAAGGTGGTAGCAGTATCAGAGGAGATAAAGGGAAATATTCAAGAAATGTTGCAACAGTTAAACTGACTGGTCTTAGCAAGAGATTGGATAGGGTGAGGAGAGTGAGAAGAGGGCTTGAAGACTTCAGGATGATATTGCAAGCATGGAAAATGAGGAGGATGGTGGTGCTTTTGAAAATAATTTAAAAATTAGGGAGGAGGGGAAAGGTGATGAGTTCAGTTTTGGATGTGACAAGTTTAAAATTTCTACTGAACATACATTTTGAGATAACTGACAGGCAGTTGGAGACACAAGATTGGAGGTCAGCAGAGAGTTCAAGTTAGATAAGTAGATTTGAGAAACAACAGCATGGACATGATAATCAAATCCATGAATTCTTAAATAAAAAAGTAACATAAGAAAGAAAGGAAGGAATCAAGGAGGACAAAGAAATGAAATAAGGATGAAGAAAGAAAAAGGAAAGAGGAAGGAAGGAAATAAAATTAAACAACTGACTAAATGAAATAACACACAACAAAAAAATACAATTTTCATTGATCCTCACTCTCTCTCAAACTATTGAACTACTCGGTAGGTCTTCTCTTGATTCAGAAAGGAGAAGAATATCTTTAACAAATATCATCATGAGTAGAACACCGGCCCTAGAGTCAGGAGGACCTGAGTTCAAATCCAGCCTCAGACTCTTGACACACTAATTAGCTGTGTGACCTTGGGCAAGTCACTTAACCCCAATTGCCTTGCCTTCCCCCCCTGCAAAAAATATATAGTTATCTATCTATATCTATCTATATCTATGTCTGTCTATCTATCTATCTATCTATCTGTCTATCATCACTTTCCATGTTGCTTCCCTTGTAACTAACCGGTTGGCTAATAGCCTTGAGTTATTACATCAACATGATAGCAACCCCAGGATATCACGTAAGTATAATAATTGTGAAAACGAAGCAGCCATCTGGCAGTTTCTCATTTTCATTTGTTCTTGCTAACTAGGTCCTAAAACATTCTATCATTTTTATGTGACTGAAGTACTTCAAGTTTTGTTACTTTTTAAATTTTAATATTCTATGTACCAGCTTTGGTTGTCCTACCTTTGTCACAATTCTGCTTTAAAACTTCCAAATAAGACTTAGGATTTGAGCTGAAAGGAATTTCTGAGGTTATCTGGTAAGAAACTGATAAGAAAATTGAGAGCAAGAGAAAATGACTTTTTCCAGTTTCAAACTAGCTTCTGAGTCAGAATTTGTACCAGGTCTTTCTGACACCAATCAATGCAGTCTTTCTACTATGTCATGTTCTTTTTGGCAGTACAGCGTACTGCATAAGATTCCTGAAATTTTGTCATTGTTACATTCTCTGGGTACTCTCCAAAACAATAGTCCTCAATGAGGGTCTAGTATTATCATGTAATGCCAGTTCTCTAATATTTTAGTATGGTGATTATTCACTCCAGCACACACGTCTGAAATGAAAACAAATGTTTTGTAGTAGTAGTGGTGGTGGTAGTAGTAGTAGCAGTAGTAGTAGTAGTAGCAGTAATAGTAGTAGTAATAAGAAGAGGAGGAAGAAAAGAAGGAGGAGGAGGAGGAAGAAGAGGAACAGGAAGAGAAGGAGTGTTAGTGGTAGTGGCTGTGGTGGCACTGGTGGTAGTGGTGGTGGTGGTGGTGGTGGTAATGATAATGGTGAAATTTAAATTTTTATAGAAATTTAAAATTTAAATTTTACCCAGTTCTTCACATATACTATCTCATTTGTTTCTCATAACAACCCAAAGAGGTAGGTACAAGTATCCTTATGTTACCAATTAGGAAACTGAACCTGTAGGTCTAAACCTAATGCCCAAGGTCACATGGCAAGCATATGACTAAAGCAAGTTTAGATTTCCAGCCTTTGGCTTTTCATATCCAGCACTACACTAGATATTTCCAAACAGGACATCCAATTATAATGATACAATCACAAGATATGCAATTATTCTTAACTACACAATGGTCCAATGGTAGCTTGAATTAACTTTCTTGGTCTGGAATTAAAGTTTGCACTAGAAAACTGCTGTCAATTCACAGAGTAGATGTTGAGGGAAAAGATATCCACATATCAATACTACTTGTTTAAGCAATGCTGTGATTTACTACCATTGTTGGAATCAATTACCCTTAAAGTGTCAATGCAAACAACAACACAGATGTTCTAGAAAAAAAAGACACAATTTAAGTGGACAGCTTATCAGAGCATAGCTTTCTACCACAGATAAACAAAGCATTCCTAGTGCAAACAGACCCACTATCTAAAAAAATTAAAAAAAATGACATCCTCAAATACTCATAGAAAATCATAATTATTTTATAATAATCCTAGGTAAAGCATGACAAATAGAATCTAAGGGAGGTATTACATGTCTCTGAGTCTCTTGGGTACCTGAAATTCAGTGAGATTTTGGGAGCACTCCTAATCATATAAATATAGTTCAAGTACCCATTTCACTGTATATCCTAGACCATGTATTAATCATAAAGTAAAATGGTTAAGACAAGGTAGAAAAACTACTCACAGAATAAGCAGTAAGGAAACATTAAATAAAACATATAATTAAGAAAATGTGGCAAAACTATTCACAGAAGAATAAATAGGAAGAAAGCATTCTCAGTCATATTCTTGACCCCCTCCCTATTTCCATCAACTATATATACAATGTACGTAACTTGTTTTAGTTCCACTGGCAAAGGAGTAATTGCCAAAGCACCTTGCTTCAGTTTAGAAAAAACAAAACAAAACAAATCAAAACAGAAACTATTCCTCCTGTGAATGAGCAGATAGAAAGCACAAATTGTTCCTTATGTCATCTCAGCTTAATCTCTATAGTTAACGTGGAGATTTCAGGAATTATTCATCTCAATGACAACAGGATCATCAGGTTCTGTTGGAATTTCTGGATTTAGGGGCAAGATTCTAGACTCAACCACATAGCCTTATCTTCTCTCTGGCTGAAGAATGTCATTTCATTTGTAGCACAAGGTGGTTTTGCTTTGTTTTGTTTTCAATTGCCTTCTTTTATTCTTCACCACTGGCAAGCAGGTGGCATAGAAGTCTCTTTGCCCCATTTCATAACAGATACTTCTATGAAGACCTTCTCTTCATGTGATTCACACTTCTTTAGTTGAACCTGCACCTTCCAACATAGTTCTTGTGTCTAGACACAAGCCACATGCAATTTTGATGTTCCAAGACTCCCCTGGAATGAAAGCAATCTTCTCTACTTCAGCAGCTTTGGCAAATGCATTTGGGCTAAAAGCAGTCATTACAGTCAAGCTTCTGCTTAACAACTGAGTCTTGTTTCATTGCTGAACTGTTGTTGCTGGTGTTTAGTCACTTTTTAATCATGTCGGACTCTTTATGACCCCATTTGGGTGTCCGTGGCAATCACCGGACACTGGATTGGTTTGCTATTTCCTTTTGCAGCTCTGCAGAGTTGGGAACTGAGGCAACCAGGTTTAAGCGACTTGTGTGGGTTCACAAAGCTAGTAAGTGTCTGAGGCTGAATTTGAACAGGAAAAATAATCTTCGTAACTCAAGGCCCTGTCTTCTATCACTGCACCACCTAATTGCCCCCTTCATCACTGTACCCGAAGCTTAATGAATGCTTGTCAAATTTTTGTATAGCATTCTTTTTTAGTGTCACTTTGCTACAGATGAAGTATGAAGATCTTCATCTTTCTAATGCTAGAATGCCTAGTACATCCAGGGCTATGCTAGAGACAGCTTGAACCAGTTTACAAGAGCTGATTTTTCGATCAAGAGTATTTATACTTTGATAATTGGCAAGTATTACCAATAACAAATTAAATTGTCTACACTTAAGAAAGTGATGGAGAAAATGTGAAAAATTAAGATGAAAGTATGTTGTGTTTTTAGACAGCTGATTGATAAATATCTACAAAAGCTCTGGCTACTCTCCTACTCTATACTACATAGAATGAAATTTGAGCAGATTTGTTTTTCTTTCAAGAGACTGAAAGTACTTCAAATAAAACATATCTTAGATCTTTAAAGCTCTATAAGGGAAAAGATGATGATGATGTGCCAGATACTCCTGAGCTTTCTCATGGTGACTTGAATAGTAGGCAGTCAATAAATGATTGTTGATTTTCTGTTTCATTAAAGGACCTGGGGACTCAAGAAGGTAACATTTAGCTTAGAGAAGAGAATATTTAAATTTTTGTTTTTGTTTTTGTTTTTGTTTTTGCTGTAGTGAGGGAAAAGAAGGCGGAAGAGAGTTAGTGGGTACTGATAACTTATTTTCAAATATCTGAAGGGCTATCATGAATAAAGAGAATCATACTTCTTTGGTGTAACTATAAAATGTAAAATTGCTTCATGCGATTCATTTTATGGTATCAGTGTATAAAAATAATAGGAATATAGATTTGGTCTCAATATACAGAAATCATTCCTAATAGGGTTTTTTGATGTGGGATGGCAGGGCAATTGGGATTAAGTGATTTGCCCAAGATCACACAGCTAGTAAGTGTGTCAAGTGTCTGAGGCTGGATTTGAACTCAGGTTCTCCTTACTCCAGGGCTGGTGCTCTACTCACTGCACCACCTAGCTGCCCTGCTAATAGAGTTTTTTTAAATTGTAAACAGCTGCTTCTTAAGACAATGAGCTGCCTTATACTAATACAATGGTAAATTTTCAAGGAACTTGTAAAGCAGTCTTGATTTGGATGATGGTCGATATGACCTCTGGTATCCCTGGGGAACAACTATATAATTCTGAAGGTTAAGTTACTTGCTCAAGGGCACCCAGAAAAGCAGAGGAAGAGCTTGAAATTCAACCCAAATCTTTTAACCTTCTTAGGGGCTGATAACTATCATGCATTTATTATATGAAATAATAAAATGCAAGCTTAGTACTTTTTTAGCAAGAAACATCGTCTAAAATAAAATTATTTTATCATTTAAGCTAAAGTAAAATTTAATCAGAATCCTGACTTTCAAGTACCCCAGAGCTAACTCTGTTTGTTACCAGCATTTCAAAAATGTGCCAATTGGTGCTGATTTTCTTACTCCATTATGCTTTGCACTCTCCACAATTCCTTTCATAAATATCTTCACATGAAGATGTATATCTACATACATACACATTCTTAGTCTGCCTCTGTCTCTCATGTGTCTCTACACTGATGGACTATAAATTTCATATGGACAATAACTTCTGACAAGTAGTATTTGAGTCAAAGGAAACATTTAATGAAATACATTTCATGATGCAATTCTATTTAATTTATTCTATTCCATTCAAATACACATAGCCTGAGGCTCAAGTTTGAGGAATTGAAGAGTTGAAGTTTGTTGTTGTAGTTGTTTTCAGAGAAGTCTGTTGAGTATAATAATTGTTTAGTGAAATGATCATAATGCTAATTCCTTCATGAAACAAATGCTGTCTTCACCAACAGGGGCTTATAGATGAGAATGATATTTTTTTCAGACCTTAAATCCAATGGCCCTAAGATATCAATTTGATAAATCAATGATATTTGAAAAATTAAATCTTAAGAAATATATCAAAGAGAGTAGATGAAAGCTCTAGAAGAGACAAATTAGAAAAATAATGCTAACATTTAGAACTATCCAAAAATAGAATAGGCTATTTTCTTAGGAAGTTCCTCCACAGTCCCTTACCCCATCATGTATCCATTCAAATAAATGCATAATTAGCACTTATAATTTGGCTGACATATTCACTTCCATCTCTGAGATTCTATCAATCTGTAAACAAATTCGGTGAGAATGCCATAAGAATTGAGAATCCAGTGTTCTTAAATGATCACCTCCATCTTCCTTTCCTAATTCCTACTCTTGTCATCAAACTAGCAAGATGAGTGTGAAGACAGATCACTTAGGGATTATGATCTTCTCTTGCCAGGGTATATAATAAATTGGTTTTGGTGCAGACTTTTCATGAAATATTTAGTAGGTAAGAAAGGAATAGTTCAAGATGCCACAAGTTGAATACCTTGCTCTCTGCTTCTCCAGCCCCACTTTACCTTTGCAGTTTATGCCATTAGGTAGCTACATTCTTGCTTTTATCCATTCAAAGCAGTCTTAAAAATGTTAGTCTGACCTTATTATAATTATAAAATATTAATGGCAGCATAGTTTTCATTTCATGTAATACCCAAATAACGGAATTTTGTTGAATTATTTGTCAGCCATATCTGATCCTTCAGAACCACATTTGGAATTTTCTTGGCAAAGATATTGGAGTGGTTTGCCATTTTTTTCTTCAGTTCATTTTACAGATAAGGAAACTGAGGCAAACAGGTTAAATGACTTGCCCTAGCTCACACAGCTAGTGAGTGTCAGAGGCTGAATATGAACTCAGAAAGAAGAGCTCCCTGACTCCAGGTCTGGCACTCTATCCACTATACCACCTACTTACTACTAATTCACATACAACTTTAAGATCTACAGTCATCATCTATGGAAGGTAGGAGACAAAATTCAAAGAGCATTGGCTCTAGTGGGTTAGTGTATGTAACAACAATGTTACTTGCCACTACTGTGGCTGTGTAAGGCTAATAACACCAGTGCACAGAAGGCTTCCAGCACAAGTTCTTTGATCTGCTTTTCTAAGGAAAGCAAGTTTAAGGGGTTAACAATCTCACTTTAATTAAACACACATATATCAATCACTTAGTTCAGGGGGCAAAGCCAGCACCCTGAACTTCAGAACAAATATAAACAGAAATTACAAACATACATTATATAAACAGAGCAAATAACACAAACCAGTCTATCCATAGCAAGACATAGTTACCAGAGAAGTACCAACAGCAGGGTTTTTCCAAAGCCTGGGGCTATTAACAACAGCTACCCAGAGTCTTCACACCAACACTCTTCCAGTGAGTAAGAGTCCCAAACAAAATGCTAACCTCTCAGTTTATATACCCTGTTCAGGGCCAAAGGGCATCACAATGCTTCTTCAAGCATCACAGCCACGGGACTGAAACCCACATGAACTAGGCTTTCCCTTGTTTCTTAAGCAGGTCATCAGTCTCCCAGATTTAATCAAAAAAACAAAGACCAGACTCATCAAAGGCACTTGATTACTTCAGTGTTTCAAAAGGGAAAACAGTAAAAAAAGTCCCACCTTAATTGCCAATACAGGGTATTGCCAGTGATATTTAGAGCTTGTTATGTTGTGGGCAAACACATACTTCCCTATGACTCAGTTTCCATACGTACACACATAATACACCCACATACATGCACACACACATGCACACACACATATGTGTGTATATATATATTATATATATATATATATGAATACATACATACATACATACTTACATACACACTTATGTATGTGGGTAGTTTTATACCAGCTGACATCTGAGATTACTTTCATCCTGAGTTCTATAATTCTGTGATCATATGCTCAATTTTATAAGTACAATCAGATGGTCAATGCTATAATATGTTAGGTGCTGGGACTCTAAAATGGATCAAAGCAAATTTTATTTATTAGGAGTTGCAAGTCCAATTAAGGAGACATGCAATACATGTAAAATACATGTAAAAAGAATGCTTTGCTAAAATAGAATAATCTAAAAATCTGAGCTCAAATCCTTGCTCTGACAATTGCTAGCTGGGTGATTATGGTCATTACTTCACTTTTTATGAGCCTCAGTTTCCACATATGTAAAATGGGGTCAATATTACTTGTACTACCTGCTCCATAGAATTGTAGGTAAGCAAATATTTTTAAAAGTATAGGTGAAGCATAGATGAGCTTTCATTTAGTTTGATGACAATTCAAAGTAGCCTAGACTAATAGTCAAATTAGTGGCACAAACAATGCATGGCAAGAAAGTTAAGGGAAGAAAGAGACATGACTAGGAAAGACTTTCCCTAAAAGATATGTGAAGATGTAAGACTTGAACTAGCTTTTAAACAATGCATAAGACTTAGAGGAAGAGCATGTCCAAGGCTATTCAAGTAAGGAGAAAAATAAATGCTACTTGAAAATAATGCTATTTATATCCAAACAAAAAATATTTTTATAAAGCAGTAATAATTGAAACTACATAGTAGAGGATAAAAAATAGAAATATATAAGTTAAATAGATAAGTCAAATAGATTAGGCAAAGAACAAGTAGAAATGACTGAACTAAATAATAGTCAATTACACATTTGGAGAAAAAATACAAATAATTCCCCATTGAACAAAAAATAAAAGGGAAAATTGAAAATCAATGTGGCAGAAATCAGATTTAGAACAACAATATACACCATATACCATAATAAATTTGAATTATATAAATGACCTGGATATTAAAGACGATGTCATAGCAAGAGATTTATATCAGATACCTTTCACTACTATGGCTGGAGAATAAATTCTTGTTCGAACAATGTATGGAGGTGATTACAAAAGATAACATAGATAATCCTGATTAAACAAAACTAATTAGCATTTATATGAACAGAATTAATGAAAGTAGGATAAGAAGGAAGAGGTAAACAGAGAAAAAAGACCTTTGCATCAAATATCTCTAATAATATTCTGTTATCTAAGGTATATTGGTAAGTAGCTGGAATATATAAGATAAAAACAAATGAAAAAGTGGCCAAAGGATATAAATAAATAGTTACCAAAGGAATAATTTAAATTGCTAACAACCAAATCAAAGAATTTTTAAAATCACTAATGATAAGAGAAAGCAATTATAACTCTGAGATTTTACCTCATACCCTGTGAAATTGGTAAAAGAGAAAAGATGGGAATATTTAAAATTAGAAAAGTTGTGAAAAGATGGACACATCATGGGATCTTGGTGGATCTATGAATCTATCTAATAATTTCAGAAAATAGTTTAGAATTATGTGAAGAAAATGAATAATTTTTTTATTTATTTTTTTCTGATCCAGAGATTCATGTGGTAGGCATATTTCCTAAAGTTCTTTATGATAAAAAATAAAGGCCCAATGAACATGGAAATATTCATCACAGCCTTTTGTAGAAGAATTGGTAACAAGGCAGATTTTAATTGAAGCATGGCTTATTATTGTTCAGTCATGTCCCACTCCTCATGACCCCATTTGAGATTTTCTTGGCAAACATATCAGAGTGGTTTGTCATTTCCCTCTCCAACTCACTTTACATATGAGGAAACTGAAGCAAATAGGGTTAAGTGACTTGCCCAGGTTCACATAGCTAGTATGTGTCGGAGGTTGGATTTGAATTCCGGTCTTCTTGCCTCAGTCCTGATGCTCCAATCACTGCACCTCTTACTTGTCATGAGGAATGGCTAAAAAGTTGGAATTCATGAATATAATGGAATATTAGTATGCTGTAAGAAATGGTAGGGGCGGAGCCAAGATGGCCGGGGTCAGAGCCAAGATGGCTGCATGAAAGCAGCATCTTACCAGAGCTCTCTCACAAGGTCTGTCAGATTCCTATAAAAAAAGTGAATTTGAGCAAATTTGAGAGAGTCAGAAACCGTGAGCAGTCTGCGTGGGGCAAATTTCCGAGCCAGGAGAGTCTGAGAGGCCGAAGGCATAAATCTGTAGGCTTGGAGAGGGTTCGGCATGGGGAGCTGCTCCAGACCAAAGCTGAAGCGGCCAGCTGGGAAATCCATGTGAGAGACAGGCTGAGAGAAAGCTGGGTGTCCGAAACCGGAGGAGATCCCCAGGCCTCCCAACACAGGACAGCAGTCTGTGGAAGTGAGGAGACGCACAACGCCACCGGCCTGCCTAGGAAAATACCTACTCCTGAGGCTTGCAGCCCAAAGGAATGGAACCCAGCTTCCAGGAGACATAATGGCCAGGTAAATGGCTCTAATCCCTCCCCCCCTCACCCAGAGAATTCCTCGGGAAAAAAACAAAAAAGAATGCTGGAACAGAGGAGAAAGAAGTGGGGCTTCAGTGGTCGAATAGTAGAAGTTCATTAGTCCAAGAGGGGCAGAGTTGGCAGGGGTCAACAACAGGAGCCCAGTCATAATCTTGCTCCCCCAGGGGAAGTGCCAGAGATCAGCTCAAACAACAAAGAGCTGAGACCATTGCTGAAAAGCAACAGTGCTGGAGAGCACCCATACGGAGTGAGAAGTCAAGGAGCTAGACCCCTCCCCCACACCTCAGGAAACTGAAGGCTATAATTCTAGACTCACAACCCCTAGAATAAGAAAGCTGGGACAGAGAGTCCTGAGCCCTAAAGGCAGAAATTTGTTGCAAAGCCAGGAAAAGGCAAACCAATAAACACGAAAAAAAAAAAAAAAACCCAAGGATAATAGATTCTTTTTATGGAGACAGGTAGGATCAAAATACCAATATGGAAGAGGACAACAATGACATTGTAGATACATCGGATACCTCAAAAGATAATGTGAACTGGTCTCCAGCCCAAAAAGCATTGCTAGAAGAGCTAAAGGCGGATTTTAAAAACCAAATTAGGGAGGTAAAAGGAAAAATGGAAAAGAATAAGACTGGCGAAATGGCCACAGAGATTCAGAATCTAAATAGAGAAAATGACACCCTGAGAGGTAAAATCAACCAGTTGGAAAAGGAGACTCAAAAGCAAAATTAAAACACTAACTCATTAAAAATTAGAGTTGAGCAAGTGGAAGCTAATGAATCTATTATGCACCAAGAAGTAGCAAAGCAAAACGTTAATGATGAAAAAATAGAAAAAAAATGTGAAATATATTATTGAGAAAACAACTGACCTGGAAAATAGATCCAGGAGAGACAATTTAAGAGTTATTGTTCTACCATAAATCCATGATGAGAAAAGGAGCCTTGACAGTATCTTCGAGGAAATTATCAAAGATAACTGCCCAGAGGTCCTAGAACCAAAGGGCAAAATAGTCATTGAAAGAATTCACTGATCACCCCCTGAAAGAGATCCCAAACTGAAAACACCAAGAAATATTGTAGCCAAATTTCAGAACTATAAACTCAAAGAGAAAATACTGCAGGCAGCCAAAAAGAAGCAATTCAAATATTGTGGAACTACAGTCAGGATCACGCAGGATCTCACAGCTTCCACATTAAAAGATGGGAAAGTTGGAATATGATATTCTGAAGGGCAAAGGAGCTGGGACTACAACCAAGGATCAGCTACCCACCAAAACTAAGCATAATTTCTCAGGCAAGGAGATGGACATTCAACAAAATAAGGACATTGCAGACCTTCCTGATGAAAAGGCCAGAAATCAATGGAAAATTTGATCTTCAAATACAAAACTCAAGAGAGACATAAAAAGGTAACCAGGGGGAAAAACTCCACAAAACTTATTAACCAATAGGGGCAGGTTATTTGCATCTTTATGTGGGATTATATCATCTTATGTATGTTTTATACATATACATATATAGGTCGGTCTTGAGAATGGTACAGCTATTATGACAATTGAAAGGGATACACATAGATTGTGAATGCCTGTATAAATTAACTGATGTAAAGATAAAAAATATAAGTAAGAGATATAAAGGGAGGGCTATGAGAAAAGAGTTAAGGAGGTAGTAGAAAAGGGTGAATTACACCAAATGAAGTGGCACAAAAATGTATTATAGTAGAGGGAAAGAAGGGAGGGAGAAGAGCTTTGAGCTTTACTGTCATCTGCTCTGGTTCAGGAAGGGAATAACATACCCCGATAAGTTTAGAAATCTAACTTGTCCTATGGGAAGTAGGAGGGGAAGGGGGGAAAAAGGGAGGGGGGTAGTCAGAAGGGAGGGGAGAAGTAGTAAGTGGGAAACGGTAAGACAAGGGAGGGGAATAAAGAAGGAGGGTAAACTGAGGAAGGCAGCAGTCAAAAGCAAAACTTTGTTGAGGAGGAGAAGGGGAAAGGGAGAAATAAAAGCATAAATAGAGGGAAATAGGATGGAGAAAAAGAAATAGATAGAAATCATAACTCTGAACATGAATGGGATGAACACTGTCATAAAACAGAAGTGGACAGCAGAATGGATTAAAAACCATAAACCTACAATATGCTGTTTACAAGAAACACATTTGAAACAGGGGGATAAACACAGGGTAAAGGTAAAAGGCTGGAGTAAAATATATTGTTCCTCAGATAAAGTAAAAAAAAAGCAGGTGTAGCAATCCTAATCTCAGGCAAAGCAAAAGTAAAGATAGATTTAATTAAAACAGATAAGGAAGGATATTATATCCTGCTAAAAGGCACCATAAACAATGAAGCAATATCATTGCTTAACATATATGCACCAAGTGGTAAGCCATACAAATTCTTAGAGGAGAGGTTAAGGGAGTTACAGGAAGAAATAGACAGCAAAACCATAATATTGGGAGACCTCAACCTCCCCCTTTCTGAACTTGATAAATCTAACCTCAAGATAAATAAGAAAGAAGTTAAGGAGGTAAACAGAATTTTAGGAAAGGCAGGTATGATAGACTTCTGGAGAAAACTGAATGGGAATAAAAAGGAATATACTTTCTTCTCAGCGGTACATGGTACATACTGAAAAATTGACCATGTACTAGGGCATAAAAACCTCACAATCCAGTGCAGAAAGGGAGAAGTAGTCACAGCACACTTTTCAGATCATGATGAAATAAGAATTATGTGTAACAAAGAACCATGGAAAAATAAACTAAAAATTAATTGGAAACTAAATAATCTATTTCTAAAGAATGACTGGGCCAAAGAATAAATCAGAGAAACAATTAATAACTTCATTCAAGA
The DNA here is from genome assembly GCF_011100635.1 of Trichosurus vulpecula. Classification (NCBI taxonomy): domain Eukaryota; kingdom Metazoa; phylum Chordata; class Mammalia; order Diprotodontia; family Phalangeridae; genus Trichosurus; species Trichosurus vulpecula. The sequence continues at coordinate 221,871,966 of NC_050575.1, read as the reverse complement.
GAATGACAATAATGAAACAACATACCAAAACTTATGGGATGCAGCAAAAGCAGTTCTTAGGGGAAGTTTTATATCCTTAAATGCTTACATGAATAAAATAGGGGAAAAGGAGATCAATGATCTGGGCATACAGACGAAAAAGCTAGAAAAAGAGCAAATTGAAAACCCCCAATAAATTCCAAATTAGAAATACTGAAAATCAAAGGAGAGATTAATAAAATTGAAACCAAGAAAACTATTGAATCAATAAATAAAACAAAGAGCTGGTTTTATGAAAAAAGCAATGAAATTGATAAACCATTGGCCAATTTGATTAAAAAAAAAGAAAGAAGAAAATCAAATTACCTGTATCAAAAATGAAAAGGGTGAGTTCACCTCTAATGAAGGGGAAATCAAAACAATAATTAGTATTTGTTTTGCCCAATTTTATGCCCATAAATTTGACAACCTTAGAGATATGGATAAATATCTAGAAAAACATAAACTGCCCAGGTTAACAGAAAAGGAAGTAAAATTTCTAAATAATCCAATCTCAGAAAAAGAAATTGAGCATGCCATCAGTGAACTCCCTAGGAAATAATCTCCAGGGCCAGATGGTTTTACATGTGAATTCTATCAAACATTTAAAGAACAACTAATTCCAATACTTTGTAGACTATTTGGGAAAATAGGTGAAGAAGGAGTTCTACCAAATTCTTTTTATGACACTAATATGGTACTAATACATAAACCAGGAGGAGTCAAAACAGAGAAGAAAATTATAGACCAATTTCTCTAATGAATATTGATGCAAAAGTTTTAAATAAAATGTTAGCAAAAAGATTGCAGCAACTTAACTGTGAGAATAATACACTGTGACCAGGTAGGATTTATTCCAGGAATGCAAGGCTGGTTCAATATTAGGTAAACTATTAGCATAATTGACTATATCAACAGCAAAACTAGCAGAAACCATATGATCATCTCAATAGATGCAGAAAAAGCCTTTGACAAAATATAACACCCATTCCTATTAAAAACACTAGAAAGCATAGGAATAAATGGAACCTTCCTTAAAATTATAAATAGCATCTACCTAAAACCATCAACAAGCATTTTTTGTAATGGGGATAAGCTAGATGCACTACCAATAAGATCAGGAACAAGAAACAGGAAACAAGAAATAAAATCAAGAAACAAGGATGTCCATTATCACCCCTACTATTCAATTTGGTACTAGAAACATTAGCTGTAGCAATAAGAGAAGAAAAAGAAATTGAAGGAATTACAATAGGAAAAGAAGAAACTAAATTATCACTTTTTGCAGATGATATGATGATTTGTTTAGAGAATCCTAGTGAATCAAGTAAAAAAACAACTTGAAATAATAAACAACTTTAACAAAGTTGCAGGTTATAAAATAAACCCACATAAATCCTCAGCATTCCTATACATTAGTGACAAAGCCCAACAGCAAGAGATAGAAAGAGAAATTTCATTCAAAGTTACTGTAGACACTATAAAATATTTGGGAGTCTATTTGCCAAGACAAACCCAGGGCCTATATGAATATAACTATGACACACTTTTCACGTGTATAAAGTCAGATCTAAATAAATGGAAAAATATCAGTTGCTCATGGTTAGGCTGAGCTAATATAATAAAAATGACAATTTTACCAAAATTAATCTATCTATTCAGTGTCATACCAATCAAACTACCAAAAAATTACTTTACTGAGCTGGACAAAATAATAACAAAATTCATCTGGAAAAACAAGAGGTCTAGAATATCTAGGGTATTAATGAAAAGAAATGCTAGGGAAGGTGGCCTAGCCATTCCAGATATTAAACTTTACTACAGAGCATCAGTCATCAAAACTACCTGGTACTGTCTAAGAAACAGAGGTGTGAATCAGTGGAATAGGATAGGAATACAAGATGAAGTCAACAACTATGGCAATCTACTCTTTGATAAACCCAAAGAGGCCAGCTTCTGGGCTAATAATTCACTATTTCACAAAAATGTTGGGGAAATTGGAAAATGGTATGGCAGAAACTGGGCATAGACCAATATCTTACACCATATAACAGAATAAATTCAAAATGGGTTTATGATTTAGGAGTAAAAGTTGATACTATAAGTAATTTGGGAGAGCAAGGAATAGTTTACTTATCAGATTTATGGAAAAGAAAAGAATTGATGACCCAACAAGAGATAGGGAGCATTACAAAATGCGAAATGGACAATTTTGATTATGTTAAATTGAAAGGTTTTTGTGCAAGAAAAGCCAATGCAACAAAAGTTAGGAGGGAAGCAGAAAACTGGGAGAAAATCTTTACAGCTAGTATCTCTGATAAAGGCCTCATTTCTGAAATATACAGGGAACTGAGGCAGATATATAGGAATACAAGCTGTTACCCAATTGAGAAATGGTCAAAGGATATGAACAGGCAGTTTTCAGAGGAAGAAATTAAAGCTATCTATAGGCATATGAAAAAAGCTCTGGATCATTACTGATTAGAGAAATGCAAATCAAAACAACTCTTAGATACCACATCTCTCCTGTCAGATTGGCTAAAATAAAAAGCATGAGAATGATAAATGCTGGAGAGGATGTGGGAAAATTGGAACATTTTTACATTGCTCTTGGAGTTGTGAGATGATCCAGCCATTTTGGAGAGTAATTTGGAACTACGCCCAGAGGGCCATAGGAATGTTCATACCCTTTGACCCAGCAATACCACTTCTAGGGTTGTATCCCAAAGAAATCACACAAGAGGGAAAGGGACCCATATGTACAAAAATACTTATAGTGGCTCTTTTTGTGGTAGTCAAGAATTGGAAATCAAAGGGATGCCCATCAATTGGGGAATGGCTGAACAAGCTGTGGTATATGAAGGTAATGGAATACTATTGTGCCATAAGAAATGGGGATGATACGGACTTCATAACAACCTGGAAAACCCTACATGAAATAATGCTGAGTGAGTGGAGCAGAGCCAGGAGAACATTGTACACAACCACAGATATATGGATTCCGTGAGGACCAACCCTGACAGACTTCGCTCTTCTCAGCAACACAAGGTGCAAGGACAACCCCAAGGGACTCACGATGGAGATTGCTATCTACATCCAGAGAAAGAACTGTGAACTTTGAATGCAGATTGAGGCACACTACATGCTCGCCTTTTTTTCTTCTCTCCTGTTTTTGTTTTTGGGTTTTTTTTTTGGTTCTGTTTCTTCTTTCTCATGATTCATTCCATTGGTCATAATTCTTCTCCACAACTTGACTAGTGTATAAATTCATTCAATGCAAAGTTATACATGGTAGTTATATGAGATTCCATGCTGTCTTGGGGAGGGAGGAGGGAGGGAGGGGAGAAAATCTGGAACTCAAAATTATGTAGAACTTTCTGTTGTAAACTAAAAATAAAAAAAAAGAAAAGGTAAATATGTTAAATGAAGAGAAAAATGAATCACAGAATTAGAGTTGGAATCATAAAAATCTCCAGGTTCACAACTTTCCTTTTCTAGATGATGATTCTGAGGCACAGAAATTATAGAGTCCCCTATTTAATAAGAGGCTTGCTTTAAACTCAGGTTTTCCTGTCTACAATTCCAGTCTTCTATCTATTGTGTCATACTGTATTTCACAGAAAGATTAAATGAAATGATGCAAAGTGAAGGTATTAGAAACAAAAGAACAGGTTACACAATGACTATAGCAACGTAAATGCGCATTGAAAAAAATGCCGGGATCAAATACACAGTCAAATATAATGACAAAACTTGGAACCTCTGTAACAACAATGTTACTAGCAGCTGCTGCAGAAGTATAAGACCAACAACATCAGCACACAGGAGGGCTGCTAGCACAGGTTCTTTGATCTGATTTTCTAAGGAAAGCAACTTTTAGGGGTTTATAATCTCACTTTAATCAAACATACATATATCATTCACTTAGTTCAGGCGGGAAAGCCAGCACCCTAAACTTTAGAGCAAATACAAACAGAAATTACAAACAGAAAAAATCTAAACAAAGTAAATAACACAAATGAACAGACAAGCTTCTGCTGTCTGACCAAAGCTATACATATATATTTACCAGAGAGAGAAGCACCAACATCTGTGTTTTCAAACCTGGAGGGGGGTCTTCTTAATGATTGCTACCCAGAGTGTCCACACCAAGACTCTTCCAATGAGTGAGCCCTAAACAAAAAGCTAAACTCAGAGTATATATACCTTTCTTCAGGGTCAAAGAGCTTCACACCTCTTGTGGCCTACTTAGCAAAAGAATGTGGACCTTTCTACAAACAAAGGCAAGACTCAATAAAAGTCACTTGATTGTCTGGTGCTGAGAAGCACCCCAAACGAAAAAACACTAAAAAGTCTCACTTTGCTTGCCATTACACCTCCAAAAGAAGAAACTCAATATACTAATACAATTTAGCTCCTTTTTTTGAAAATTATAGCTTTACAACATTGTGTGATGACCAACTTTCATAGACTTAGCTCTTCTCAACAATACAAGTATTTGAGAGAATTCCAAAAAGACTCATGATAGAAAATTCAGAGAAAGAACTATGGAGTCTGAATGCAGACAGAATCATATTATTTTCTATTTTTTGTTGCTGTTTTTTTTTTCCTCAAGTTTTTTTCTTGTGTCCTGATTCTTCTTTCACAATGTGATTAATGTGGAAATATGTTTAATCTGATTGTACATGTATAGGCTATTTCAGATTGCTTGCCATCTTGGAGAGGGAAGCAGGGAGGAGAGGAAAGTAGAGGCCACTAAGGGAGGGGGAAAAAAATTAGAATTCAAAATCTTATAAAAGTGAATGTTGAAGACTATCTATACACATAAATGGAAAAAAATAAAATACTATTAAGTGGAAGAAAATATGGAAGAGCAAGCAACTTTGAAAAAGTCAAGGCCTAACCTAGTTTTATTCCTCTTCAAGCAGGAAATGATATTTTTTGGGGGATGAGGGGTTTGGTTGAAAAAAAAGTTAAAAAAACTATTCTAAAATATAGAGAACTGAGTCAAATACATAAGAATGTAAGTCATTGCCTAATTGATAAATGGTCAAAGGATATGAACAAGAAGTTATCAGAGGAAGAAATTAAAGCTATATATAGTCATGAAAAAATGCTCTATATCACTATTGAATACAGAAATGAAAATCAAAACAACTCTTAGGTACCCCATCGCACCTATCAGATTGGCTACCATGACAAAAGAAGAAAATTATAAAGGCTGGAGAAAATTTGGGAAAATTAGAAGACTAGTTGTTGAATGAGTTGTGAACTGAACCAACCATTCTGGAGAGCAATTTGAAACTATGCTCAAATGGCTATAAAAATATGCATATCCTTTGATTTGGCAATACCACTTCTAGAGCTGTATCCCAAAGAGATCATACAAATGGGAAAAGTACCCACATGCACAAATATATATTTATACATATATATATATATATATATATATATATATATATATATATATATATATTTATACATATACACATACACACACATATAGCAGCTCTTTTTTTGTGTTGGCCAAGAAGTGGAAATTGAGGGGATGCCTATCTATTTGGGAATGACTGAACAAGTCATGGTATATGAATGAAATGGAATACTATTGTGCTATAAGAAATGATGAGCAGGTAGACTTCAGAAAACCTAGGAAGCATTTATATGAACTGATGCAGAAGGAAGTGAACACAACAAGGAGAAGATTGTACACAGTAACAGCCACATGGTGCAATGACTGACTTTGATAGATTTAGCTTTTCTCAGAAATGCAAGTACCCAGACTCATAATGGAAAATGCCATCCACATCCAGAGGAAGAAATATGGATTCTGAATACAGGTTGAAGCATACTATTTGCTCTCTTTTTGTTTTGTTTTGTTCTGTTCTGGTTTGTTTTGTTTTTTCTTTCTCATGCTTCCTCCAATTTTGTTCTTATTTTTCTATACAAGATTACTAATGTTAAAATATGCTTTATAAGAATGTGTATGTAGAACCTATGTATTTATAAGAATGTATATGTAGAACCAGATTGCATACCTTCTTGGGGAAATGGAGGGTAGGAAGGCAGAGAAAATATAAAACTTATGGAAATGAATTTTTAAAACTAAAAATAAATAAATAAATAAATTATTATGTAAAATATTATACATATAATCTATTTTCTAAAATCAATGAGTCCTGGGAGCATGATCTAAGGAGAAATGAAACTCTTGAGTATCTAGCTTTAGTTAGAAAAATATGCTCTGAAACATTTTTTGTAACTATTTGCTAATAAAAACATTAGAAATTGGTTTAAAATATGAAAAAGAAAGAAAATATAGCCTTAGGGAGTGAAGTCAAGATGGTGGTGTGAAAACAGGACTCACGTGAGCTCTCCCCCAAATCCCTCCAAACACCTGTAAAAAATAACGCTAAACAAATTCTAAGCTACAGAACCCACAAAATGACAGAGTGAAATATGTCTCCAGCCCAAGATGGCCTCGTTGGTTGCTGGGAAGGGCCTATCACACCATGCTGGAAGGAGAGTGCAGCCCAGCGTGGGCTGTGCCAGGGCAGACCAGGCTGAGGAGAATGGGCAGAGCAGGCCTCAGGGCACTGAATCAGTGAAGGCTGTGGCAGTTTCCAGACTTGTCAACCCACAATTGCCAAATACTGCATAGCAGGTCAGTAGGAAAACTGTTGGTGAGAGAAGGAATGGTCCAGCCGCAGCCCCAGGCCAGCAGAGGTGGCTGCAGTGGCAGCAGAAACAGCAATGGTGACTGATTCCAGAGCTCCAATCCAATAGATGGTGGAGGGAATCAATTGGCTGATCAGAGCAGGAGTGCAGGGATCTCTTTGCTAGTGCTGAGGCAGCATTATCTTGCTTTGCCCTGCTTGGATCTGAGTCACTGTACTCGTTGCCAGTCCTTGGGAGAGAAGGAGTGCTGGGGTGGCACAGCCTGTGGTGCTGTTGAGAACAAGTCCTCCTTGTAGTTACATGGTAGAAATGAGTGCTTGCACTCACAGACCAGAGTACAGGCCAGGAGAGGAGTATCATACCACCTCAGAATAGTAGTAGCTCTGAAAACAGCAGTGCAAAACCCCTGGAGCTTGGGACAAAGCATTCTCCACTCTGAAAGCAGTCATTCCCTGACGAAGAGCTCAAAAGTCAAATAATTGGCTGGGAAAATGAGCAGGCAATGTAAAATGACTTAGACTATAGAATCTGACTTTGGTAACAAAGAATATCAAAACACAAAGCCAGAAGAAGTCAACAAAGTCAACATCCTATATCAAAACCCTCCAAGAAAAATATGAATAGGTCTCAGGACATGGAGGAGCTCAAAAAGGATTTGGAAAATCAAGTAAGAGAAGTAGAGGAACAATTGAGAAGAGAAATGAGAATGATGCAAGAAAATCGTGAAAAATGAGTCAACAGCTTGCTAAAGGAGACCTCAAAAATACTGAAGAAAATAACACCTTAAAAATAGACTAACTTGGGGGCAGAGACAAGATGGTGGCTTGAAAACAGGGGCTCCTGTAAGTTCTTCCACAAATCCCTCCAAACGCCTATAAAATGACTATAAACAAATTCTAGACCTACAGAACCCACGAAATAACAGATGGAAACAAGTCTCCAGCCCAAGATGGCCTGGATGGTCACTGGGAAGGGTCTATTTCACTGTGCTTGTAGCAGAGGGCAACCTAGCATGGGCCGTGTTAGGACAGACTGAGCCAGAGTAGACCAGGGAGGAGCAGGCCTCAAGGTCCTGAATCACTGAGCTGTGGGAGTTACCAGACTTCTCAACATACAAATGCCAAAGACAACAGAGCAGGTCAGTGGGAAAACTGCTGGATCTGGGTGAGCAAAGTGTACAGTCCAGCCCCAGTTTTGGGGGCAGCAGAGGTGGCACAGTGGCAAGAGCAGGAAGCTACAGAAGCTTCTCCCAGATCCCCTGGCCCACACAGTGGGGGAAATCAAGTTGCAGATCAGAGCAGGAGAGCAGGGGTGAGTTGCTGGCACTAAGGTAAGGTTCTCTTATTTTGCCCTGCTTGGATCTGAGTCATGGTCCTCATTAGTGGTTATTGGAGGAGGAAGGGTGCTGGTGTGCCAGAGCTTGTGTTGACTGTGGAGAGGGAGCCTTCCTGGTAGTTACATGGCAGAAAGGAATGCTTGCACTCACAGACCAGAGCACAGGCCAGGAGAAGAGAATCATCACCTCAGAATAAGAAGTAGCTCTGAAAACAGCAGCACAAAACCCTGAAAGATTGGGACAAAGCACCCCAAAAGCAGTCATACCCTGACCAAAAGCTCGAAAGTCAAGTAATTGGCCGGGAAAATGAGCAAGCACCATAAATGGACTCAAACTATAGATTCTTTTTCTTTTGGTGACAAAGACCAAAACATACAGCTAGAAGATGTCAACAAAGCCAAAGATCCTACATCAAAGCCTCCAAGAAAAATAGGACTAGGTCTCAGGCCATGTGAAATCTCAAAAAGGATTTGGAAAATCAAGTAAGAGAAGTAGAGGAAAAAACTGGAAAGAGAAATGAGAGTGATGCAAGAAAATCATGAAAAAGAAGTCAACTTGCCTTGCTGAAGGAGACCAAAAAAAATACTGAAGAGAGTAACACCTTACCAAATTTACTACCCCAAATGGGAAAAGAACTCCAAAAAGCCAATGAGGAAAAGAAAGTCTTAGAAAACAGAATTAGCCAAATGGAAAAGGAGATCCAAAAGATCACTGAAGCAAATAATGCCTTAAAAATTACAATGGAGCAGATGGAAGCCAGTGACTTTAGGAGAAATCAAGAAATTATAAAACAGAAACAAAAGAATGAAAACAAATGGAAGACAATGTGAAATATGTCATTGGAAAAACCACTGACTTGGAGAATGGATCCAGGAGAGATAATTTAAAATTGTTATACTACTAGATGTCATATTTCAAGAAATTATCAAGGAAAAGCACCCTGATATTCTAGAACCAGAGAGTAAAATAGAAATTGAAAGAATTTACCAATTGCCTCTTCAAAAAGATCCCAAAAAGGAACCTTCGAGAATTATTGCAGCCAAATTCTAGAGTTCCCAGGTCAAGGAGAAAATATTGCAAACAGCCAGAAAGAAGCAATTTTAGTATTGTGGAAATATAATCAGGATAACACAAGTGTAGCAGCTTCTACATTAAGGGATGGAAGGACTTAGAATATGATATTCTGGAGTTCAAAGGAGTTAGGATTAAAACCAAGAATCACCTACCCAGCAAAACTGAGTATAATACTTCAGAGCAAAATATGGATTTTCAGTGAAATAGAGGACTTTCAAGAATTCTTGATGACAATAACAGAGCTGAATAGAAAATTTGACTTTCAAATACAAGAATCAAGAGAAGTATGAAAAGGTAAACAGGAAAGAGAAATCATAAGGGAATTATGAAAGTTGAACTGTTTACGTTCCTACATGGAAAGATGATATTTGTACCTCATGAGACCTTTCTCAGCATTAGGGTATTTGAATGGAATATACATACATACATATATACATACCTACATATTATATATACATTTATACACATATATACATACATACATATACATATGGATGTATTATATATATATATAGAGAGAGAGAGAGAAAGAGAGAGAGAGAGAAAGAGAGAGAGAGAGAGTGAGAGAGAGAGAGAGAGAGAGAGAGAGAGAGAGAGAGACAGAGAGACAGAGAGACAGAGACAGAGACAGAGAGACAGAGAGGAACATATTGGGATAAGGAGAAAGAGAGAGATAGAATGGGGTAAATTATCAAACTATCTCACATAAAAGTGGCAAGAAAAATATAATGGAAGGCGAGAGGGGGTATGTGAAAGGGAATGAGTGAACCTTGCTCTCATTGGATATGGGTAAGGAGGGAAAAACATACACATTCAGTTGGGTATCTTACCATACAGGAAAGGAGGGTATGAGGGCATTAGAGGGGGTAGCTGATAGAATGGAGTCAGATTGCGGAAGAGGTAGTCAAAAGTAAACACTTTTGAAAAAGGACAGGGTCACAGGAGAAAGCTGAATAAAGGGGGAAAGGCTAGGATGGAGGGAAATATAGTTAGTCCTTTATAACATGACTATTTTAGAAGTGTTTTGCGTAATGATACATGTATAACCTAAGGTAAATTGCTTTCCTTCTCAAGAAGAGTGGGTGGGGAGGGAAGAAGGGAAAGAATTTGGAATTCAAAATTCTAAAAACAAATGTTAAAAAAGTTGTTTTTACATGCAACTGGGAAATAATATATACAAGCTATGGGGTATAGAAATCTATCTTGCCCTTCAAGAAAGTTAGAGAAAAAGGGATGGGGGGGAGTGGGGTGATAGAAGGGAGGGCAGACTGGGGAAAGGGGCAATCAGAATACATGCCATCTTGGGGTGGGGGTAGGATACACATGGGGAGAAAATTTCTAACTCAAAATCTTTGTGGAAATGAATGTTGAAAACTAAAAATAAATTAAAATAAATAAATAAATAAAATGAAAATATAGCTTTAGAAAGTTTTCTAAACCCAGAGAAATTAAGTGATTTACCCATAGTTCTATAGACAGTATACATTAAAGGTGAGACTTGAAACCAGGTCTCCTTGCCTCTACAAATGGTCCTCTGTCTACTAGATCATATTGTCATTCCATCTAGAGACTAAAACAGATTTATAATTTCACTGATGTGGGCACCTCACCCAGTGATATGAATCATAACCTCTCTGTGCCTATACATCCTTGGTTGCGTTTATGCCATTTCTGCTTGTAAATTCACCACAAGGAGTTCATCCAAAGTACAACATGTCAAGAATGGAGCATCCACACTGTCCAATGATTAACCCATACTTCTGCCATGTGATTAGCCTATCTTTTTTTAATCAGAAATTTATTTGGCAATATCCTGTATTACAGTTCTCCATTGTAGTCCTTTATCTGCAGTACAATGCAACAAGCTCCTGACTACAATGAATAGTTTCATTATTCCTGCTAATAATCAAGCATGGTTTTTACCGCTTGTGAGGTTTAACCCTCAGAAGCAACACACAGCCTCTGACAGAGAGGGCCAAATCCAAGAAAGAATAACGCAAAGATATCCTTGTTTGGGCAATGAAAACTAACAGTGAAGAATGGCCTTCTCTTAGCTGCAAATAGGATCACGAACTGAAGAAAGGGAAATGGCTTTGATTCCAGCTGAGCTTTGGAGTTTTCTCCATTTGTGCTCTAACCTGTTTGTCTTTTTATGTCTCTCTATGCTAGGTCAAAGCAACAGATTTCCTAATGTACATTCTATGCAAGAAAGTCTTTATTAGTCAAATAGCCCCATCCATCCTGGATGCTCCTGCTACCTATATTTTTAATCCATCTGTATAAACTTTATATTGGAATACAAATTAGGCTTTCAAATATTGCTATTTGTTTTCCAGCATCCTTGCCAGAGGCCTTCTTTAATTCCAACATGTCACAAATGCCATCTGGTTGAGTATAATATTTAATTCTTCTCCTTTAATGAAAACACTTTCCATTTATTATGTGTGTCTAAGTTTTTAAAATTGCCATAATCATACACATTAATGTGCTTGGTGATGAAAAGTCATTTGATTAAAAAAAGATTTTTTTTTCTCATTGTAAAGAGTAACGTATACTTCAAATCTAAAAGATTATAATATTTTTCGCTCAAAAGAGAATTGAAGCCAGTGAAGATTAAAATGAAGCAATCTAATTTAATGGTGTACAATTATAATTGATGAAGGAATGTGTTAATTTGGGTAGAAGCTTTGATGATGTATTTGGGGGAAAATTTAATTTTTAGAAGTAATATGAGAAAATCCTCCTTCCCCTACTTTATTGCCACATATTTGGTTTAATTGGGTGAGACCTAAGCAAGCCACCTATTAGAAAGGGCATCAAAGAAACAGAAACCATTTCTTCAAAATCAGGTAGTATGTTTTAAGACAGAACCCTTAAAGGAGCAGCTATAACACATCATTTGATAGGGCTTACTCGCTTTCTTTGTCATATAGCCAAAGTGATGTTGTAAAGAAAAGTTCACCTCTTTTCAAGTAGGAAAACCAAATCCGATGTCACTTGTTACTCATTTTACTTCACTGAGAATCATTTTAGTGACCTGAATCTAATATTTGTCCAATTGATTCCTACAAGGTGGTCATAAGGATCAAACGAGAGAGTAGATATACGAATGTTTGATAATGGTGAAGTGTTCCATAAAACTCAAGTTACATAAATTGGAATTCTACATGCTCCAGACTCATCATCCCCTCTCCCATTGGAATCCTAGTTGACCTAGAAATGAGGGTCTATGACTAGGAAATCATGAGGTACAGTGACAATATAAAAACAAATTTCACTGACCTCAAAATTGCAATTATTGTTGGTCTTATCTAACTTCAATTGGACCTTATTTCCCACAGGTAGTGTGACCCTGTCCTTTTTCAAAAGTGTTTACTTTTGACTACCTCTTCCGCAATCTGACTCCATTCTATCAGCTACCCCCTCTAATGCCCTCATACCCTCCTTTCCTGTATGGTAAGATACCCAACTGAATGTGTATGTTTTTCCCTCCTTACCCATATCCAATGAGAGCAAGGTTCACTCATTCCCTTTCACATACCCCCTCTCGCCTTCCATTATATTTTTCTTGCCACTTTTATGTGAGATAGTTTGATAATTTACCCCATTCTATCTCTCTCTTTCTCCTTATCCCAATATGTTCCTCTCTGTCTCTCTGTCTCTGTCTCTGTCTCTCTGTCTCTTTTCTGGTTCACAATATCATCTACACAATATTGCTTTCATTCACAATCTACCTTTCCACATTCTTATCTGTATACCCCCTATTAGATTGTAAGTTACCTTCAGGAAGAGGATTTGGTTTCTCATTTTTGTATCTCCACAGCCAAGCAAGTCAAATCAATAAGAATTTACTAAGGACCCACAATCTTCCAGGAAATGCACTATCACATAGAAGATGTTTAATAAATATCTGTCTGATTCAATTGAATTGGAATTCCCAACATTGTTTTTCACCTCAACACAGAAAACTCCTCATTGTATTGTAGAGTCAGCAGTTTTGCTTCCAAAACATATCAGTGTCTAATATTTGGCAGTTGACCAGGGCATGTGATAGACAAGGCAGGAAATAAGAATTGGCCCAGCCTACCTCTTCCCATCAGAGAAATGCTCATGTCAACAATTTTGTCTTATGCTTACTTCAACTCTTTTGTCCCTTGACCCTTCTGCTGTCATTTACATCAAAGGCATCAGAAATAAGTTAGTGCCCTGCGCTCTGCCAACTGAATGAAATAAAACCTACTTTGTGGTTGCTTCTAAGAATAAGATTCACTGCTCCTATTACTAAGGGTGACACTGTTGCACATGTTTCCAATATTTCCATGTGGCTTAGGGCTGATGAATTCTCAAGCTTCCAAATTAGCAACTCCTGCAAATCGACCTACTTCTTTGCTTCCTTTTCCAATGACTAGGAGAGAGAAAGAGACAGGCAGAGAGGCAAAGAGAGATGGAGCACTTTCCCTTGTTTACTTTGTTCCTTATAGCACACACAGGTAAAGTTTCATTTTATAACTATAGGCTGACAATTAGCACTTTGGCTGAAAAGGTTAAAATTATGTTGGAAGACTTGACAGAGAAATAGAATAGCCTTTTCTTTTTTCCTGCTTCCCACTCCCACCTCACTCCCACCCCAGCAGGTGAAGTTCTGCTCTATACCCAGCATTAATTCTACCTTTTCAATCCTACTGATTGTACAGGTCAGACAATCCATGAAACTTTTCAAATCTGCTCACGGTCCCAAACTGTTTTACCTATGTTTGTACAATTGTCATCAAAGTTGCAACAGTCCTAAGTCTCTGTGAATGAAATCAGTCAACTCTTTTTATTTAAGCACTCCAAGCTGAAAAAAAGCCATGGAAAACTTGCCCAAATATGTTCAGAGAAGAATTGAAAGTGTTCAGAATGAGGAAAAAGCAAATATAACCAGTGAAGAGAGACAGACAAGTAATCTAGTATCTCACTGATTGTCTATATTTCAATGATGAAATGCATAATTCTTCTGCTCACTGCATTCTGGCTTCTAAAAACCTTATGCATGTGATGAAGTGGAACTCAAGATGTACAGTGTGGGTCAAAATGAAATGTTAATGTGGTTAGGAAATGGATTTCAATTTTGAATTGTACCAGAAAAAACTGACTAAACTGTTCCTAGTCTTTAACCCAGTGATGCTGCTACTAAGAATATATCCAAAGGAGGTGAAGCATAGAAACAATATCTCAGTATACACCAAAATATCTATATCAGCACTTTTGAGGTAGCAAAGAACTGGAAACAAAATAGATGCATATTTTTTGGAGAATGATGGGACAATTTAGGACATATTAATGTAATGAAATATTATTGTGAATATATTTACAAACATTTAATCAACTTTACTTTTTTACAACAAAAACTGAAAGTTAATGCCCACTTATTGAAGAATTGGTGAATCCATTGTCAAAGTTAAATATCATGGATAATTTTTGTTCCATAAGAAATGGTGGATATGAAGAATTCAAAGAAAGTTGTGAAGACTTGTATTACTTTATAAAGAACAAAACAATCACTGGTTTAAGGAAAAATACTTAAAATAATTTAAGATAAACACCACTGAAAAATACCAAAAGAGGGGGATGGAGCCCAGATGGTAGAGTGAAACAGGGACACTCCTGAGTTCTCTCACAAATTCTTTCAGATACCTCTAAAAAAGTGAATTCACTCTTTTCATTTTTGATACTGGTAATTTGATTTTCTTCTTCCTTTTTTTTAAATCAAATTGACCAATGGTTTAGAAATTTTATTTTTTTTTCATAAAACCAGCTCTTAGTTTTATTTATTAATTCAATAGTTTTCTTGATTTCATTTTTGTTAATCTCTCCTTTGATTTTCAGTATTTCTAATTTGGTATTTAATTGGGGATTTTCAATTTGTTCTTTTTCTAGCTTTTTCAGTTGCATGCCCAATTCATTGATCTCCTTTTTCTCTATTTTATTCGTGTAAGCTTTTAGAGATATAAAACTTCCCCTAAGAACTGTTTTTGCTGCACCCCATAAGTTTTGGTATGTTGTCTCATTATTGTCATTCTCTTGAATGAAGTTATTTCTTGTTTGTGTAATTTGTTCTTTGGCCCACTCATTCTTTAAAATTAGATTGTTTGGTTTCCAAACAATTTTAACTTGTTTTTCCATGGTTCTTTATTACAAAAAAATTTTTATTGCATCATGATCTGAAAAGTATGCTTTGACTACTTCTGCCCTTCTGCGCTGGATTATGAGGTTTTTATGCCCTAGTACATGGTCAATTTTTGAGTATGTGCCATATACTGCTGAGAAAAAAAAAATATATTCCTTTTTATCCCCATTCAGTATTCTCCAGAGGTCTATCACATCTGCCTTTTCTAATATTCTGTTCACATCCTTAACTTCCTTCTTGTGTATTTTGAGGCTAGATTTATCAAGTTCAGAAAGGGGGAGGTTGAGGTCTCCCATTATTATAGTTTTGCTCTTTATTTCTTTCTGTAACTCCCTTAACCTCTACTCTAAGAATTTGCATGCCATACCACTTGGTGCATGTATGTTAAATAATGATATTGCTTCATTGTTTATGGTACCTTTTAGGAGGTTGTAGTTTCCTTTCTTATCTCTTTTAATTAGATCTATCTTTGCTTTTGCTTTGTCTGAGATTATCATTGCTACCCTTGATTTTATTTTTTACTTTAGCTGTAGCACAATGTATTCTACTCCAGCCTTTTACCTTTATCCTGCATTATCCCCCAGTTTCAAATGTGTTTCTTCTAAACAGCATAATGTAGGATTATGGTTTTTAATCCATTCTGCTATCTGCTTCCATTTTATGGGACAGTTCATCCCATTCACATTCACAGTTATGATTACTGTCTGTGTCTTTTTATCCATCCTATTTCCCCCCATTTATGCTTTTATTTCTCTCTTTCTCCTTCCATTCCTCAACAAAGTTTTGCTTTTGCCTGCTGCCTTCCTCAGTTTAGCCTTCCTCTTGACTCCCCTCCCTTATTTTAGTGTTTTCCACTTGCCACTTCTTCCCTCCCTTCTGACCCCCTGCCTCCCTTTTTTGCCCTTTCCCCTCCTACTGCCTGTAGGACAAGTTAGATTTCTATCCTTCTCAGGGTATGTTATTCCCATCTTTAACCAAATCTGATGAGAGTAAAGCTCAAATACTGGTCTTCTCCCTCCCTACTTTCCCTCTACTACAATATGTTTTTGTGCCTCCTCATGTGATATTATTTACCCTTTTCTACTACCTCCTTACCTCTTCTCCCAGAACCATCCCTTTATATCTCTTAATTACATTTGTATCATAATATTGGTTATTTTATACTGATATCCTCAGTCTATGAATATCTGTTTCAATTGCCAAAATGAGTATTCTGTTCTCAAGATTGACAGATATATATATATATATATATATATATATATATGAAACATATAAAACAAAATAATCCTATATAAGGATGTAATTAATTAGGCTTATTGATTAACTAGGGGATCCCCCTCCCCATTTACCTTTTTATGTCTCTCTTGACTTTTGTATTTAGAGATGAAATTTTCCATTGAGCTCTGGCCTTTTCATCAGGAAGGTCTGGAATTCCCTTATTTCATTGAATGTCCATCTCCTTGCCTGGAAAATTATGCTCCATTTTGCTGGGTAGTTAAGGCTTGGTTGTAATCCAAGCTTCTTTGACTTTCGTAATATTGTATTCTAATTTCTCCTGTTATTTAACATAGAAGCTGAAAGATCCTGCATAATCCTGATTGTAGTTCTGTGATATCTGAATTGTTTCTTTTTAGCTGCTTGCAGCATTTTCTCCTTGACCTTGTAGGTCTGGAATTTGGCTATAATATTTCTTGGAGTTTTCAATTTGGGATCTTTTTCATGGGGTGACCAATGGATTCTTTCGATGACAATTTTTCCCTCTGGTTCCAGGACCTCTGGGCATTTTTCCTTAGGGATTTCATAGAAGATACTGTCCAGGCTCTTTTTTCATCATAGCTTTCAGGTACACGACTAATTCTTAGATTGTCTCTCCTGCATCTATTTTCCAGGTCAGTTGTTTTTCCAATCAGACATTTCATGTTTTCTTCTATTTTTTATTCTTTAGATTACGTTTGGCTGATCCTTGATGTCTCATAGAGTCACTGGCTTCTACTTGCCCAATTCTAATTTTTAATGTTTTGTTTTCTTCCTTTATCTTCTCTATCTCCTTTTCCATTTGGTTGATTTTACTTTACAATGAGACATTTTTTCCAATTATGTTCTGATTTTCCTTAACCAGTTCCCTGATTTTAACTTTTAAAGATTTGTTTTCCTCATTGATTTTTTCCATTTTTCTTTTACCTACCTAATTTGGTTTTTAAAGTCCTCCTTGAGTTCCTCCAGTAATGCATTTAGGTCTGGAGACCAGTTCACTTTCCCTTTTGAGGTTTCAGATTTGGGTGTAGTGTCCATGCTGTCCTCTTTTGAATTGGTATTTTGATCATCGTAGTCTCCATAATATGAATCCATCATCTCTGAAAGCTTCTTGCTATACTTTTTCATGTTTTTTTTTTTTTCCGCCTGCTTTCTGAAGTCTGTCTCTGCTTCTGCAGCTCAGGGGGATCTGTCCCAAGTTTCTTGTGTTGGGATCTAGCTTTGTGTGCTAAGGTTTCTGGCTTTGGGAGGTGTGGGGGAGGGGTGGTCTGACTGCTGGTGGTTCTCCTCTTCCCCAGGACTGTTCTACAGAATGAGTTGTCTTAGCTCTTGTCTGTGCTGGTGTCTGCCACTTCTCCTGGCTGTGCAAAGCCAAGTCTGGGATCCTGGTGTTGATGTTAGTTAGCTCCACCTCCTGGGGCTCAGTTACTGTCATTGATTTGCTGAGGTGGGGCCTACTGGGACACCTCTCTTCTTGCACTAGTCTCCTTCCTCCACCACTGAAAGGCCTCTCTCCCCCTCTTCTCTTGCCACTGAAGCCCCCTTTCTGGCTTCTCTGTTTCTCCTGAGGTTTTATTCTCTGTGTTTGTTCAAGGGAGGGATATGAGCCATTTTACCTGGCCATCATGGCTCCTGGAAGTTCAGGAAGGTGAGTTTCAAACCTTTAGACTGTGGGTTGGAGGCCACTGGGCTAGCTGCTTCCACAGCCACAGGCTCTGTGATCAGCTCCGACAGACTCTGATCCTGGGCTGAGAGGCCTGGGACTCAATCTCAGCTGTATCCAGTACTTTCTCCCTGGGCCTGTTCCTGCTCCAGCATTTTGCTCTCCCAGCAACCTCCCAGAGCAGTGAGTTGGCTTGATTTCTCTGCTATTCATGGCTGGTTTGGTCTGGTGCTCTTGTGTTTGCCGGGAGTTGGAGGCTTCTAGGTTAGTTGCTCCCATGGCCACAGGCTCTGTGCTCCAACAGACTCCCGTCCTGGGGTGAGAGGCCTGGGGCACAATCGCAGCTGTAGGCTGTACTAGTTTCTAGGCCCTAGGCCTGTTCCTGTTCTGGCGTTTTGCTCACCCAGCACTCTACCAGAGCTGCAGGCTGGGTGGATTCCTCTGCTGTTGCTGGTTGGTTTGGTCTGGTGCCAATCCATGTGCCTGGTGCTCCTACCCCTCTTGGTATACTAGTGGCTTCTAACTCTCTCACATCTGCTCAGATTCACTTTTTTTAGACATATGTGATAGAATTTTTGAGAGAGCTCCAGTAGTTCTTTCCTTTCACAGCGTTATCTTGGCTCCACCCCTATAGCAACTCTTTTTCATGGTGACCAAGAACTGGCAATTGAATGGATACCCATCAATTGTGGGATGCCTGAACAGATTGAGGTATGTGATTGTAATGGAATGCTGTTGTGCTATGAGAAATGATGAGTAGGCAGACCTCTGGAAAACCTGGAAAGACTCATATGAACTGATTCTGAATGAAGTGAGCCAAACCAGGAGGACATTGTACACCATAACAGCCACACTGTGCAAGGACTGATTTTGATAGACTTAGCCCTTCTCTGCAATTCAAGGACTTAAAACTTTTCCAAAGGACTCATGACAGAAAATGTCATCCACATCCAGAGAAAGAACTATGCAGTCAAAATGCAAAGTGAAACCAACTCAATAATAAAAATAGGCAGTAGTAGGGGAAAGACCAACCTTTCATATTACTATTAGACATAGAAGAAACTTCAGAAGGAAAACTCTTGCCCATTTCCAACCCTCAACCTTATAATAAAATAAAATCTGTCATTCAGTAAGGACTGTAGGGTTTCTCTGACACTTTGAAATAGATTGCCCCACCCCTTTGATGAAATAGCAATTTAGTCAATGAAATAAGGTAAATTATTCAAATTCTGACTAATAAAACAAAATAAAACATTTGAATACTGAAGAAGACAATGGGACTTGGATCAATATTGTAACCATCAGCATGCTAAAGAACTGACTATTGGTGAAACTAAAAATTAAAAAAGAAAATCCCACCAAGATTCCCACTTACTGAAAAAGGTGATAGACTAAAAGTGAGGAATGTGATATTGATCATGAGGCATGATCAATATTTTAATTCTACTGTGTTTAGAAGAATAATTGGAGGAGAAAAGAACATAAATCAAACATCAGAATATTAAAACAAAGAATATTAATGGAGAATACTACTGTGCAGTAAGAATAGGCTAACATGTGTACCGAAGAGACACTTGGGAAAATGTATATAAACTGTTACATAATGAAAAGAGCAAAATATATGTACATATACAGCAATATTAGGAAAAGTGAATCAAATTCTTTATTAATCATACTACCAATAGAGGTCCTTGAGAAAAGTTATTGTAATACTCTTGCCTTATCTACACAAGGAGATAGGAAGACTATTAGGAACAAATGTTAGGGAAAAAATTTCAAAAAGTGAGAGGAGAATATTTCCAGAAAAGTCTATAATAGAAAAGCCAAAATGATTAATTAAAAAAATTTTTAAAAAGAAATTAGTTGAATTATGGTTTCGTTAGCAATAGTAATGAGGTGTATGACAGTGATATTTTGAAACTGATTTTAATTATCAATTATGCAGCATGGTTTTTCAGAAGACTGGGACATTTTAAAATTGATGATAAAACATCAATTTTTAAATATTTTAAAATTTAATTTAAAATTTATAATTTTGTATCATTAATAATAATAGTATATACATAACATTAACTATGTACCAAGTACTGTGCTAATAACTTTGCAAATGTCATCTCATTTTATTCTCATGTCAATTCTGAGAGATAGATGCCTCATTGTAATTGTACAGGAAATTGTTAAGGAAACAGAAGTAAATAGAAGTTAAGTGACTCAGTCAAAGTCACGCAGCTAAGGAATGTCTAAGATCAAATTCAAGCTCATGTCTTTCTCATCGGAAGCCCAACACTGTCAACTGAACCAACTAGGTGTTTGTTTAAAAGAAATTATCTTAAAGTTGAACAAGATCATACAATTTGACCTGAAAGGAACCTAAGAGATTATTTCATAAATCCCTGTCATCTTATAGATGAGGAAATTGAGAACCAGGAAAGTAAATGATTTGACCAGAATTCAAAGCCTGGTGCTATGACTCTAAATCAGAAACACATTTCACTGTATTTCTTTGCCTGTATTTGAGGCAACATATTCTGTAAACTTATTTTTTTTTTTAGAAATTGTACATAGGAGACTATCATGATATTGAATTTGTTTGGTTGTCAACATCTCTTTCACAGATTATTTAGAAAGATTTAAGAAAACTTTTCTACCTAATTGTTACCTATGCTTAATCTGTTAGGAGGTTACCAAAACATCATGACTCCCCTCTGAAGTTGTCCGCTCCTAAAGTATTTTGATCTACCCTTTGACTCAGCAAATCTTAGTTATTTCTCATTTCCTCAGGGCCTTGATAGTTGATTGACCCTATCATGCTTACATTTTAGTCCTGAGGCATGAAGATGTGTGTTTGTTTTCAGGGTATAGAGGTGCTTTAATTGTGTTACACACACATACACACACACGTAAGACTATCAGTGAATATAATATTTGAGATATTCAATAAATAAAATATTATGATGATCTCACAGAGGGAAGGGTATAATGCAGAACAGGTCAGAAACTAGTAGAATAAGCTTAGAGTGAGATCCAGGACTGGTTAAAATTATCAGAGCTGGATATGACTATAGAAGTCATCTATTTGGATTATGTGTTATCACTGTGTCATATACTCCCAAGCAGTTGATCTAGCATTTCCTTGTTATTTCTTTTTTCCCTAGTTTAACTTTAAACAAAATCTTGTATACCCTTTAGCTTTCCTCAAAAGCCATCATTTCATTGTTGTTTTTTCCTCTGGAGCTGCTAACACTATTTTAAAATAACCTTGCCTTGCCTTCTCTTCCTATTTATCCTCTAATAACTTGCTTCTTTTCATCCTCTACACATATGTCTCCCTAACCGCCCCCCCCCATTTCTCCCCACCTTTACTTCTCTCCATGTAATATTTCCTTTCTGTTTTTTAGCCAAATGAATGAATTAATCAGCAGGTGATGACTTGGGCACTGTACTGCATTAAAGTACAGTAGGAAATTTTTCTCCTTTAAGTCCAGACCAAAGTAGACCACCCAGTGTCCTTATGAATTGAAAGCAATTGTTGATATATTCAGTTCTACCTGGAATATCATCCATAGGACATTTTTCATTGTATTTTCCACTGTGGTTACATATGTGAACAGTGTTGGTAACAAGTATTTGAAAGAGAGCTTTAATCTCATGAAGTTGATGAAATGCTGTCAGGCATGGACAAAGTGTCTGTCAAATAGTGTTCTCAAAAAATAGACTGAGTGAGTCAGATAGTAACTGGGCAACAGCTTTCTTGTACTTTTTCATCATCCTCAGAGTTTCTAATCTCATTTGCATGTAACATTTGAAGTTATGTTCTTCATTCTTTTTCATCAAAAATTTCAATTGAAAATATGCTCTTCTTTCTAAATATATTACAAAGCATTTTTTTTCCTGAGTGACGGAGTGTAGAATATAGCATTTTATATATTGCTAAACTCCTGGGAATTCTCTCCTGTCACTCTTCTGAGAAGGAACAAAATTCTAAACTTCATGTTCTTCTATCTCCTGAATGCTTCGCTATTGTACAGTCTGCACAGTTAAAATTCAGAAGACAGATTTGAGTGTCAGTCCTCATTCCCACATTTATGACATATAAGATGACATGTTCTCTTCATTCCTAAGTTTCTTCTTCTAATAGGCTTAAATAATGTTTCCTACACCACAGGGATGTTTTGGAAATTGCTGTGCATAATTACAAGTGTTAAGTATCACAATGATCTGCCTAAAGCATGGATCTATGTCAGTCCCCATTCAATTAAGAAAACAAAAGTCATCCCTACCATATCCTATATCATATATAAAATCTTCTCCTTGACTTCTAAAGACCTTCACAGTGGGTCCCTTCCAACATCTCCGTTATCT
Source organism: Trichosurus vulpecula (assembly GCF_011100635.1). NCBI lineage: Eukaryota > Metazoa > Chordata > Mammalia > Diprotodontia > Phalangeridae > Trichosurus > Trichosurus vulpecula. The sequence continues at coordinate 221,849,412 of NC_050575.1, read as the reverse complement.
AGACCTTTACTCCCTCTTAGATACTCTATAATCCAATGACACTGACATCCTTGCCTTTCTTCTTAAAAGACACTCCAGTCAATTTTCACTGGCTATCACCCACACCTAGAACACTCTCCTTCCTCATCTCTGCCTCTTGATCCCTATGTCTCCCTTCAAGTCTCATCTGAAGTTCTACCTTCTGCAAAAAGCTGTTGCTAATTCCCCCTTAATGGTAGTAAATTAGACTACGTTCAAATTCCGCTCTATAAATCTTCCTTGTATCTTGTTTGCATCTTGCCTCCTCCATTAGACTCTAAGATCCTTGAGAACAGGGACTGTTTTTGCCTTTTTTATTATAAGCACTTAGCACAGTGCCGGACACATAATAAGCACTTAATAACTGTTTCTCCACTATTTGTTGATATTTGGCTAATAATATTCAGTGGGTTAATTTGAGTCTAAGTCTGTGTGGATATATTTGTTTTTAATAAAACTATTCAATTGATGACTGCTGGCTTTATTAATAACTGTTATCAAAATTGTGCTTGTTAAAACAAGTCAAAGGGAATAGGAATTTGTGTAGGTACAGTGAATGCTTAATACTATTTCTTGATTCTCTTCTTTATTCTCTTGTTTTTTAAATATCCTCTTAATCATATGGTTATAGGCATCACAGAAACAGATAATTAGATCTATTTGGCAGAAAAGCATCAACTCATTTACTACTGTGAAATGGACATTTACTATCTAAAGAATTCTATCTACCCCATGGACAAAAACATCTACAATTATCGAAGTGTGTTTTTTCCTCTCATTTTTTTTTTGCTTTCAGTAACTAGATAGGTAAAAACGAACTGAAGCTTTTTTCCTCCTAAGCTGTTCTGAAGCTCATTGTTATGTTACCAGCTTGTCACCCCACTCTGCACAGTTTCGTTGACATTGTTACAAAGTCAATTCTTTGGGCTTTCACTTTGATTAATGAGGTAAAACGCAGGACAAAAAGAATTGAAAGTTTATTAAAAGTACATCAAGGTAGCAACATGTTGATAGGCTGATTGCTGGAGACCAGAAGTGTATTAAAGATGGAGTGAACTGTAATTGATAACTTGCGTAATGAGATAAAGACAATTCAGCTAGGTCCCCATCAGCACAAAAGGATGGGCCATTGCATCTCACCTCATTCTCAAGGTAGCAGGTACATGATAATTGCTAGGTAAAAACAGGTAGGGGATGATCTGGTATATGATGGATAGCAGGTAATAAAAAGTTGCGGACTATGTGACACCTTGCCCAACACTGATTGGCAATTATGTCTGGGAATAATTGGTTACTGAGTCAGCATAACTTTCAGTGACGTTGCTCAAGCAAATATTACCTAAAGTATAAACAGAATACAATTTCCTACATGAAAGATATGAAGGTCCCTTGAACTGCTTCCAATGTCCAAGTACATTTTTTTACCAGGGCCATCTTGGTGCTTGGTAGAATCACCAGATGAAAATTGCATCTTTATAATCAGACAGATAAAGGTAGAGAAGGGCTTTGATGAAATGCAGATATTATTTAAAAGGGGCGGCCATAATAGCCACAATATTAATTAAGAGTATATCAAACATTATCAGATAGGCAAGTCAGTCACCCACTGAGTCCTGGGGAACAAAATCACCATATTATTAGGTTTTGCTTGAGTGAGGATCAACACAATAGAAAAGCAAAACAATCCTGCTCCTGGGAATAACCTGTATTTATGTCTCCATGGCAGCTTTAGACAAGTAACTTCACCTGTATGAGCATCTGTTTCATTCATTCATTAAATAATCTTGAAGTCAGATAAAATAAATTCAGTTTCCACCACTTTATTTACTTGTGGAACCTCAGTAAAGTCACTTAAACTTTGACCTAAAGGGCTTCATCTGTGAAATGAGGGGGTTGTACTAGATGACAACTGAGAACACTTCTAGCTCTACAGATATTATTATCCTATGATCTTAGATTTTATCATGTCTAATGTACTTTTCAGCTCTGAAATTTCTTTATTCATTGATAAAATAAGTTCCAGAAGATGTGAAGATATTCAGCAAGTGGAAACACAAGGGAGGCATTGAAGAAAGGTAAAGAAGAGAGTTTCTGAGAAATAATAAAGTACTATGGCAATACTTGGTGCCTGAATGGAATCCTTAGAAAAGGTCTAGAAAGAAATAGAATATCAACTTTACATACACTTTTGCCTAAGACAATCCTCTCTAAATATTTTCATAATCAAGAATCACATTCCCCAGGACAAAAATAGATTGATAGCTTTAAATTAATCTAGCCAGGGAGAGGATTCTGGGAAGATGGCAGAGTAGGTCAGAAAATTTCAACCTCTCAAGATTTTCTTCCACAAAAGAGATAAAATAGCACCTCTGGGCAAACATAGAGCCATGAAAAGAAATAAGAATAGGGACAGAACAGGTGTCCTCTTTGGACAATAAGAGGAGACCAGAAGAAAACCTACAGAACCAGATTTCCTCCCTGTGAAAATAAATAGTTCCAGGCTTTTGCCTGCTTTAATAACAAGCAGAAAGGTGCTTAAACAAGTGGAAGCCCTTGGGTTAGCTGGGTTGGGAGGTTGCCTTGGCCAGGCCCTTACAGTGAGGGGAATTGGGAGTCTTTCCTGGGGAAGATCAAGTGAACATCTGCTGACAAGGAATACCAGACCCAGCTGTGCTGCAGGGAGAGTGGGGGAAAGAAGGAACCTTATCATGCCTGGTGGGTGCAGAAGCAGAGGGGCAGAATGCCCCTGCCTATGGGCACTTAAAGAAAGCTGGAGGTCTTGGTTTAAGTTCAAGGTCATAGGGAAGAACTGAAGAGGATCAGAGTCCGGAGGCACTGTCTACCATATCCAAAGGCTAGAGGTTATTGTAAAAACTAAATTATCACACACACACACACACACACACAAATGCAGTCAAAGGAGAAAGAACACAACCATAGAGAGCTACGATGAAAATACAGAAGACTGAATTCATCTTCAGAGGAGGATACTGAAGCAAAGAAACCCTCTTCTACCCCAAAGACTAATGTCGAGTGGTCACCTGCCCAAAAAGAATTCATTGAAGAAGTTTAAAAAGACATTAAAAATAAAATGAGAGAGATTGAGGAAAAATTAAAAAGAAAAATAAGACTAATACAAGAAAAATAAGATTTTGACAAGAAAGTCAACCAATTAGCAAAGGAGATCCAGAAGCTCAAGGAAGAAAATGACTCCTTGAAAATCAGCATTGGGCAAGGAGAAGCCGGTGAAGTTATAAGAGATGAAGAAAAAAAATACACACACACACACACACACACACACACACACACACACACACACACATAAAGAATGATAAAATAGAAGACAATGTGAAAAACTTCATAAGAAAACAATGAATCTGAGAACAGATCAAGAAGAGAAATAAGAATAATTGAACCACCTGAAAGTTCTGATAAAAAAAATCTTGTACAATACTACCAGAAATAACTAAAGAAAATTGTCCTGAAGCATAAGAATAAGAGGGGAAAATAGAAATAGAAAAAAAAATCCACCAATAGCCACCTGAAAGAGATCCTACAAGGAAAACTTACAGAAATACTGCAGTTAAATTCTTAAACCCCCAGATCAAAGACAAGATATTACAAGTAACAAGAAAAAAAATAATTTACGTATAGTGGTACCACAATTAGAATCTCATAAGACTTTGAATTGGCAATGTTAAAAGATTGCAGGTCTTGGAACACCATATATCAAAGAGCAAAAGAACTGGGCCTCCAGCTAAAAATATCATACCCAGCAAAGCTAAGCATAATTTTGAATGGAAAAAAATGGACATTTGATCAACTGTCAGACTTCCAGGAGTCTTAAAAAACATACATACAAACAAAACCTGAGCTTAGTAGAAGATTTGACATACGGGAATCATAAGAAATCACAGGGCACTCAATAAGGATAGAATGTTTCCCTTTTATGTATGAAAAAATGTAAAACCTCTGTCTAAGATTGTTATTAGGAATTTAGTAGCTTTTAAGAAAGATTGGGGTAGACCTGAGTATGATATAATTTTAAAAAGTAAAACCATTCAAGAACAGCTAAAAGAGTAATTATCCTATACAAATGAGGTGCAAGAAGAAGAACCAACATAGAGGAATTAGATGGGGGAGGAGTGCTGTTAGTTCTGGAAATCTACTTTCACTGGAAATGAGTTTAACAGGGGGAAATACATATATATCTAGAAGAGTATAGCAGTCTTCTAAATTAAAAAAAATAAATAAAACTCTAAGGGGAAAGGGGTGAGAAGAGAGGATAAAGGAGGGATCTTTAGAGGGGAGAGCGAGGAAATAGGTTAAAAAGGGGGTATAGAAGGGATTTAGCTTTAGTGGCATAGGAAGATAAGGGAAGGATTTTTGGAGTGGGGATAGGTTAGGGCAAGGTCTCAGGTAGAAGTAAAGTAGAGGACTTAGGAGAGATAGGAAAAAGATATATACAAACATAAGAACAAGAATAGCAGTAGAATATCTTAGGGAAAGTACATGTTTATATATGCATGCATGCATGTATATGTATGTATATATGTGTATGTATGTGTGTATATATACATGTATGTATGTGTCTGTGTATATATACACTACATATACGTACACACATATACACACATACATATATGTCCATGCTTAATTGTAGCCTTGGGGTGGTGGGTAGTGGGAAGGAAGGGGGGAAAAAGAACAAAGTAAAAAGTGTTCAACAGAGAACAAAAGAAAACCTACAAGGAAGCAAAGAAAAGATGGACAGCTTTCAATTTAACAATTTAAGTCTAATATATAGACTTTCTTGAAATTAGTTATTACTATATATTTTGAATCCTTTCTTATATTCTGCTGTGCAAATGACATGTTTTTCTTTTCTTATTTTATATTTAAGTTTATAATGTTTCTTTTTTTACTCATGTGTTTAAGTTTTAGTATTTGTCTAAAATAAAAGAAAAGAAAAATAAATTAATCTAGCTAGAAATTGTGATACTGGAGAAAGAGCACTAGTCGTTAATCAACCTAAGACTCAATTTACTTCTCTGCAAAATGAGAAAATTTGGCTACATTAAATCTAAGGTATCTTACAGAACTAAGATTTTATAATTTTTCATTTATAGCTCATTAGAATTCCAGTTTATAAATAGTAATCAGAACAGACTATAAGGGCAACAAAATGATATGCTCTAAGTAAGATAAATTGATGATGATGATGATGATGATGGAGTATTGGGCTTCACTGAGGTATAACTTCTAAGAATCATAACATTTTCAAGACTTGAAAGAGACATATAAATTATTTATTCTAGCCCCCTAATTGTAGATTGAGAAAACTGACATCTGAAAAAGTTTAAAGATATGGCCAAAATCACACAACTATTGTTAGTGTCAGGACTAGAACCAATATTTCCTGGCGCCCAGTTTGTTGCTCTTTCTTTTACACTACTGTAGCTCTTTGTTGTAGACCACTAAAATTGAATTACTTGAATAAATGTGCAGTTACTAAGTTCAATTGCCTTTCTCTTTACCTATACCCCTAAACATACCCCCCAGAAGCCCCCAGAATATTTTGAATTCAAAGAATAAAGGTAGGCAAATATCTTATTAGATACAACACCACACAAGAGTCATCTCTGAGTATCATACCTGAGAATAATTATATTTAACGCGCCTGGTAGATATTCAAAGCCTAGGTCATAGTACATCCTCTATTTTTGGATTCCCTCTGGCTCAAATAGACATTGCAAGTAGCTTACAGTGAGTTAGAATGCCCAGCTCTCCATACCAATCAGTAACTGCTGGACTTGTAAGAACATAGCCTCAACAATCTGTTCCCTCAGTTTTCTGACTCTTGCAGCTTCCCAACTATTCCTTTACTTGGGAGCACAGAGTGCCATTAATTCTGCAATTAGCTTCATCAAACATATTCTTAGTCAACAGCAACACATTCATCTTGTGATTGATTTAATTTTCCTTCCTCTAGGGTCTTTACAGGCTGAATAACATAGTTCTCCTTTTATTGCTTTTGACAAGTCATACGTGGAATTTCAGTTCTCTGGGGAAACATAATTTTATTATTTTAGGCTGAATTGCTGTGTAGGTATCAAATCTGCCTAAAGCTTCTTGGCCATTTAGCATAGAAGAACTATTTTTTTTTATTTGAGTTGATTTGCCACCTTCTTGTTATTAACAGAGCAAGAGAGTAGAGGTCTCTGGATGGTTGGAGAAAATGAATAATGAAGACTAGCTGGTAAATGTTCTGAGTTTAGTTAATAAATGAAAGCACTTTGGATAGAATCTTATAGTAACACTAGAAACTCTTTAAATGAAGTAGGATTTTTTTTATTTGTTTAAAAGAAAATTTCTGGAACACATATCTCAGTAACTATTAATACATCTGTTATTAACCTTGATATTTTTACTATATCTTTTAAGAATGTCTATTTTCAAAAGATAAACATTTGTGTAAATCTTCACGTTCATTTCATTTATTTAGTGCTTTACTCTATACAAAGTTAGACAATAGAAAGTAATGGTTAGTATCTTGGATTTGGATTAAGAAAGTTGGGGTCAATTTACACCTCAGATAGTCATTGGGTGACCATGGAGAAATCATTTAATCTTTTTTTTTAGTGATTCTGTTTCCTCCTCTGAAAAAAAAATAAGAGTGATAATGCCTATAATATCTACTTTGGGTTTCTTTTGAGGGTCAAGTAAGGGGAGAGTTGTAAAGTGTTTTGCAAACCTTAGAGAAGAATTCAAATGTTAGGTATTATTATTATTGTTGCAAAGTGTTTTCCTTAGAAGAGCTATGGTAATGAATTTTGGTAATACAATTATTTTAGGAATTTTAAATATGAGGAGATGATGGCTCAGAAAGTTTAAGTAATTTGCTCAAAAGCTCACACTTACTAAAAGACAGAAATGGGGACTGAATCCATCTCTACTACTTTATATTTCAATGACAAATGTTCATTTTCCCATAAAGATATTCTTCCTTTTCACATTTTATACCTTGTGTTCTTTGATTGGGTCTGCCAAACAATGCCAACACATACACGTGGGAGAAGGTAGAATCACACACACACACACACACACACACACACACACACACACACATATATATTTGGAGCTACTATTAGAGAACATGAAAGATAATGGAGAATGGGGAGGGATACTAGATTTCTAAAAAGGGTAGATATTCTGATTTTTACCTAAAAAGGAGGTAATGGTATGGAAATGAAAAAAAGAATTCTCTTTTCACTATAGGCTAATATGAATTCCTCATAAAATTCTAGAATGTATCATTAAAATGTGTTTCATGCATTGTCCAATTCCTCTGCAAAGAATGTAGTTCTCAAAGAGTGGAAGTGTTTGTTGAGGTTGAGATCAACAGCCCTTGTGGTCATTTCCTTAATCTTTTAAATCACAGCACCATTCTCATCAGGATGATGATTCAGCTGGATGGTACCACATATATTAGGAGAATTGCTCACCACTAGTCTGGACCTGGTTTGTGGGATACCAGAAGGAAGGGGCTGACTTTTAAGACAATGATTGACAGTAGTGCATTGACTCCACAGCTGGCAGTTGGCAGTGAAAGCAGTGAGATCTGGAGGCAAGGACACAGGTCTTTAGAGGAAAGAAGCAGTGATCCAGGGAGGAGCTCTGTGGATCTCTAGGCCATACCTCCAGAGAAGGGCAAAATTTCCCTTAGTGAACAGCATTGTGAGGTGATGTCAAATCTATCATATTAGAATGGTTAAATGGAAATCCTTTTTAGACTTGGGGTGAGTATAAGGAAAATGTACTTCTAATATCTAAAGGGTTCCCAAACTATTTTTTTTCTTAGTCAAAGAAGTACAAACTAGGAACAATAGGTGGAAAATATGCACCTACATAAACACCTAGCTGAGCACCTAGTAATAAGGAAGATGCACAGTTAGTATTAGTAAAACATTGCTAAGGTTTTGAGCTCTTCAAAAGAGAAATGGTCTGCCTTTATAACTATGTGCCTCAGTGGATAAAGTATTGAAGTCAGAAGACCCAAATTCAAATTCAGCCTCAAATATTTACTATAGAGCCCTAGGAAAGTCATTTAACTTCTATATGTCTCAGTCTTCTCATTCATTCATAAAATGATAATAATAATAGCACCTACTTTCTAGTATTATTATAAGGAAAAAAGATCGTATTTCTAAAGAATTTTACAAACCTTCAACATCTATATAATAATGAGCTTTTATTGTCATCACACAAATTATTCAAATGAAGCCTTGATAACCTTTTGATGGGAATGTGATAGTGGCAATGCTTGTTTATATTCATTTTGTTTGGTCAAAACTTATTATTTCTGCTGTTAGGTAATTCCCAAATTGGAAACTAGTATGTTAATGAAAACTACTTCCTAGATCCCTAAGAGCTTAAATGAGTTGTCTCTGTTTAGATACAGAGTGTGTGTCAGAGGCAGAATTTACTTGTAGATCTTCTGTGTCATCTAACCTCTATCCATATCACACTTCCTTTCACTTGTTGAGATATAAGTTGCATTTATATGTGTTCTAAAGTCACTTCCAACTCTAAGATGCTGTGATTCTATAATTTGTTAGTGATGACTCTGGTAAGATTTTTTAAAATTATTTTTTATTCATATGCATACCTACATATATTTGTTACATATGTATTTATCTGGCTATATTATATATATATATATATGTATGTATGTATATGTATGTGTATGTATATGCACACAAACCTAGATATGTAACCCAAATTGCTCAAAATAATATCTTCACATTCACCTCTCTGTTAGATTGCTATATGTTCAAAAATCAAAAGACTATCACCTCGTACTCTTCCAGCAACCATGGATATCATAACATAGCCATAGTACCCAGATTCAGTGGGCTAGGCAAACCACAAACATAGCATAACCATAGAAACTCTGCCCAACTTCCCATTGATCTGTTAAAGTACCACACAGAAATATGTCCACATCAAAGAAGTCTCTAGGGGATAGCATATAATGTAACTATATATGCCAGAGGGTTACCTGAGTCTGACTCACTCAGCAAATAACTTATCTATCCAGGGTCTTTTCAGTATCAGTCAGTCTAATAACTACCAGCAGTAGGCATCATTTTTGTTCCTCGCAAATAAATGAAAAATATTTTAATTGCTTACTATTAAGAACTTGATTATTAAACATTGTGGTTTAAGATTCTCTGCTGTCTACAGTGGTCATACAGCACAATCGAACTGTGACTTTCCAATGCTGTGGTACTTGCAGATACAAGCTCCGACACTACCCTTGACAATGGTGCTTATTGGTTACTTGGGAGCCCCAGTCAGTAATCTTTTAGTATTCGTTGACAAATTACTATGACATATATTTGTAATTACCTTTTTGGAAAGGAAAACAACAAGTTCATGAGTGAATGGAACAGAATACCAATAGATATTTATGGAAAAGAGAAACAATGGATAAATATGGAGCCTGGGCACTGAACACAGCAGTGAGGAATTGGAATGAGGTAATCTGATAGCATAGGATGACATGATTTGTTGTTGCTACTCTTCAGTCATTTTTGGTTGTATGTGACTCTCTGTGACTCCATCTGACATTTTCTTGGTAAAGATACAGGAGCAGTTTGCCATTTCCTTCTCCAGCTTATTTTACAGATGAGGAAACTGAGGCAAAAAGGTTTAAGTGACTTGCCAAGATTCACATATCTACTAAGTGTCTGAGGACAAATTTAAACTAAGTCTTCCTGACTCCAGGCCTGCCACTCAAGCTGTTATTAATGACAAATGAGTTGCATTAGTGGTAGTAGTGGTAGTAGTAATAGTAGTAGTAGTAGCAGTAGTAGTAGTAGTACTAATAGGAGCAATCAATCTCATAGTGGTAACAGCACTTGACTAATAATTTAGCACTTTCAGGTTTACAAAATATTTTATAATTATTATTTCATTCATCTTCAAAAAAACCCGGGGAGAGATGTCCTATTACTATCCCCATTTTACAGATAAGGAGATTGAAGAAGAGAGCAGTTAATTGACTTGCCCAAGGTCACACAGATAGTAAGATTCTGGGACTGGATTTGAACTTTGATCTTCCTCATTCCAGAGATAGCACTCTTCACTGAAGTATCTACTTGTCTCTGTTGTTTTCCTCTGTGTTTGATTTGTTTATTATGGGTGTATATTATAGGCATACCAGGCATTTGTGTATGTACATGCATGTATATATGTGTATATGTATATGTGCATATATGTACATATATATGTTTTTAAAGAGTTATAACAATACCATTTGTCTTTCCAAAAAGGATGAGGTAAAGGTAGTAGCCTCGCATATCAAGGTACGGAACACCAGCTAATATTACTCGGAACTCAAATTATGCAGATTATTTTATGAAAACATATTGATTCTTTACTTTTTCCATAAGCACATTTTATGGAATACTCTGAAACACTTTTGAAACTGCTTTCCAACTGAAACTTGATTTATTTTAATGACTAAGTGTTTTCTAAAGAGAGAATAACATCAGCATTTTACTTTAGAATTACTTATTGTTAATGGTCTTTTCCTATCCTGAAATTATTATGTAAATACTTTGTATTCTTGGGTTCAGTCTACCCAGGAGTTGAAGGTCAATGCTATTTTTCAATTTGTTTTCATACCTCTGGAGTCAGGCATACATCATTAAAGGCAGTTGGGTGACAAGGTAAAAACATTAGGCCTGGACTCAGGAAGACCTGAGATCAAATTTGGACTCTGATACTTAGAAGTTGTGTTAGTTTTGGCTAGGCACACATCCTCTCAGCCTTTGTTTCTTCCTTTGTGAATTGGGTATAATAATTGTACCTATTTTTCAGGATGGTTATGAAAATCATATGAGATAATGTTTGTAAAATTCCTAGCATAGCTCCTGGCACATAGTAGGTGATTAATAAAGGCTCATTAATGTTGTTCCTGTAGAAGTTGTTTGCATATTCAATTGTTGAGATACATAGTATTCTTCATAATTTTATTGTTCAAATTCACACATAATAAATAAATGCTACATTGTTAGGTTACATAGCTAAAAGCCATGATCCTTTCTTTTGAAACAATAATTAGAATCATGCTCCTTATATCATAATATCCTTCAAATGGATTGTAAGGAGTTTCAAAATGTGGGGAATTTCTTTGAAAGTTTCTTTCATACTTTGATTTGCACTGAGAATTTTCATTCTAAAAGAACAAAAAGGAAGATAGGGCAGAATAATAAAGTATCTGCAAACATATAAATGAAGTTATAAATAGTGCAGAAAATTAATTATTCTCATAAGTCAGCAAAGACATATTAAATAATGTACTTAATCAGTAATGGGGACAATTTTATGCTCAATATTAAAAAAATATATAAGAATATTTTTATAATTCAACAGCTGCCAAAGTAAATGAGGATCACTGTAAGTGGAGGAATAAAAGAAGTAATAAATGTTGGCCTTTTTATGAGGCTTTGAGGAAAATCAAGTCTAACTTATTTATAATCAGATTGTATACATCACTCCCTAAAACTGTCTTTGCATATCAGCTAGTCAATGTATTGGCAACAGTGAAAAATAATAGAAGTTAAAAATTTAAGGAGTCGATATCTATCTTATGTAATATAGGAAGACAGTACAGGCTACACAAGACCAGAATAAGGGGTCCAGCTATGACTGGTTGGGTGGTACCATGAATTGAGTGCTGGACCTGGCTTCAAGAAGACCTGAATTCAAATTTGACCTCAGACATTACTAGTTGTGTGATCCTGGGCAGGTCACTTAACATCTATCTGCCAGTTTCTCCATTTCTAAAAAGTAGATAACAATAACACCTTCCTGCTAGGGTTGTTATAACAGGATAAAATGAGTTCATATTTGTGCTTTGCAAGCCATAAAGCATTATGTAAAGGTCTGCTACTAGTATTATGCAAAAGATCCGACAGTTCCTTCTTCGAGGTTAAGCTAGAGATAACGTTGCAAAAGGAGCTGGTAAGGTTGAAAAGATCAGCTGGCCAATCATGTCAATGTTAATGAAGTAAAAGTTTTAGTCAGTCCCCTTTCACTTTCAGACTATATCAGGACAATGGAAGATGCCAGTTAATGAAAAAAGAGGATTAGCAAAAAGGGAACAACACCAAAATGAAGCATCACAGAGGTAATCTTTACCAAAATCATCATCATCATCATCATCATCATCATCATCATCATCATCATCAGCAAACACAGAAAAGGAAATAATAATTGCAAAAGCACACAGTAACACATGATCATGCAATTGAATGGCCTTCAAATTTGAGCCAGTGGTTAAGGTCCCTATTCTCTCCCTAAAACTTCATATTCAGAAATGTCTAAACCAAGTACTGAGCTTACTTTATTGGCATTTGTTTCAACAATCCAGCTAGCAGCTGCTGTGGGGGGTGTAAAATCAACAACAACCAGCTCACAGAACACTGCCAAATCCCAGGTTCTTTTGATCTTCTTTACTAAGGAAAGCAACGTTAAGGGGTTAAGAAGCTTATTTTAATCCAACATCGAATGCCATTCACTTAGTTCAGGGGAAAAAGCCAGCACCCTGAACTTCAGAGCAAATGCAAACAAAGTACAAACATCGACAGACAGGCCAAATGCAATTCATAGTTACCAACATCTAAGTTTAGCCTGGGAGCTTTTAACAAGGGCTGGCCCAGAGTCACGCATGCCGCCACTGCTGTGGGTCAGAGCTCTAGAAAAAGAGAAATCCAACTTCTGGTTTTATATCTTTTTCAGGGTGACCTAAAATAGTCACAAAAATGCTACTTAAACCCACATGGTCTAAAAGCCTCTGATGTCACAAACATGTCACTAAAATCCATGTAAACTAGGCTTTCCCTTGAGGCAAGGAGGTCAGCAAGGACTCCTAATTTAATCAAGGAAATAAAGGCCAAACTCTTCAAGGGCACTTGGTTGAATTAAATGCTAAGAGCCCATTTTGATTGTCAATACAGCATTCTTGGCCCCATTCCCACTAAGATACTTGCCCTGATATCCACTGACAGAGATAGTGGTCATTTTATGGGTGGTTGATTTGGTTCCTACCCTTTCTCTTCTTATACCAACAGCAAAATTCAGTGGAATTGCTAAACTGGGATGATGGCGGTCTTTGGACTATGCCCACTATGATAATCCTGGTCTGGAATGCTGAACAACACAAATTATTAACTTCACTAAAGTGACAGGATATAAAATAAACCTGAAAATCCTCAGCCCTTTTTCTTCATTGCTAACAAAACTCAGCAGGAGAAGATAAGAAAAATCTATTTAAATAACTATAAAATGCACAAACTATCAGAGAGTTACCCTAAGATACATGCAAGACTTATTGCAACTCCAAAGCACTCTATAAAAATGAAAGAAGAACTACATTTTGGAGGAGTATTCATTGTTCACGCTTTGATTCACCTGTATATTAAAAATAACCATGCAATTTAAATTAATTTAGAAATTCAATGATGTACCAATGAAACTAGCAAAAGGGTTACCTTGTAAAAGAAAATGAAATGATAATAAAATTCACTTAGAGAAACAAAAGGTCACTAACCTGAATAAATGGGAAAAATAAGAAAGATCTAGACCTAACATTCCCAAGTCTCAAATGCTGATATGGAAAATTAATCATTTTAAGAATAACAATAATATCAATTCCCCCCATTACATGTAAAAACAATTTTTCACATTTGTTGTTTTTTCTTTAAGTTTTGAGTGTCAAATTCTATCCCTCCCTCTCTCCCCTCACCCCTCCTGAGTAGTAAGTAATCTGACATAAGTTATGCATGTGCAGCAGTGTAAAGCATTTCCATATTAGTCATTTTGTGGAGAAACAGAGAAAGAGAGAGAGAGAGACAGAGAGAGAGAGAGAGAGAGAGAGAGAGAGAGAGAGAGAGAGAGAGAGAACAAGGAAGGAAAAGAAGGAGAGAGGAAGGGAGGATGAAGGGAAGAAGTGATAGAGGGAGAGAGGAAAGGAAGGTGTAATAGCAAGTAAAGTGGGACTTTTTGTTGTCTTTTGTTTTCAAGTGTTTCTCACCACTAAGGTAGTCAAGTGCCTTTGATTGAGCCTTGCCTTTTTTCAATCAAAAGTCTTTGATTTGATCAAGAATCTTTATGACCTGCTTGAGTCACAAGGAAGCTTAAGTCACATGGGTTTGAATGGTATGGTTGTGATGCCCTCTGACCCTGAAGAAGTATATATTTACTCTGAGGTTAGCATTTTGATTTGGGGATCACTCACTGGAGGAGTGTCTTATTATTGGACCAGATGAGACTCTAGGTAGCTGTTAAGGAGCCCCTTGGCTTTGAAAACCCAAATGCTGGTGCTTCTCTGGTAACTATATATGTATTGCTATGGTCAGACAGAAGCATGTAGGTCTATCTGCTTATATGTTCTCTGTTTGTAATTTCTGTTTGTGTTTGCTCTGAAGTTCAGGGTGCTGACTTTTCCCCCTGAACTAAGTGGATTACATATGTATGTTTAATTAAAGTGAAATTGTAAACCCCTTTAAGTTGCTTTCCTTAGAAAAGCAGATGAAAGAACCTATGTTAGCAGCTCTCCTGTGTGCTGGTGCTATTGGCCTTACACAGCCACAGTAGTGGCAAGTAGCATTGTTACAGAAGGAGAATAGGAAAAAAAGAAAGAAAGTAAGAAAGAGAAAGAAGGGAAGGTGGAAAGAAGGAAGGGAAGGAGGGATAAAGGAAATGAATGAAGTTATGGAAAAGGAAGGAAGGAAGGAAGGAAGGAAGGAAGGAAGGAAGGAAGGAAGGAAGGAAGGAAGGAAAAGGAAAAAGCAAGAAAGACTGAAAATTAGTATGTTTTAGTCTGTATTCAGGCATCAGTTCTTTCTCTGGAGGCAGATGGCATTTTTCATCATGAGTCCTATGTGAGTATCTATCTTGGATCATTGTGTTGCTGATAATAGCCAAATCATTCACAGTTATTTAGTCATACAGTCTTGCTGTTATTGTGTGTACAGTGTTCTCTTGGATCCACTCACTTTATTTTTATCAGTTCATGTACGTCTTTCCAGGTTTTTCTAAAATCAACCTCCTTGTAATTTCTTATAGCACAATAACTATTATTCCATTACAATCATATACCACAACTTGTATGGCCATTCCCCAAATGATGGACATCTCCTCAATCTGGAAAAATAATTTAAAAAATTGTTTTAAAAATAGAATTTTTGATGCAAGGACAATACAAGATAATTAATAAACTCCAGGGCACAAACTACAAGTGTCAGGAACTAATTACTTGAAAAAAACTCATGAGATAGTTGAAAAAAAATTGTCAGACTGCTGATGCTGTTAGTATCAGAGCTAGGATTGGAAAGCAGCTCATTTTAATTTCAATCCAATACCATACTATCACTCTAAGAAAGATAAGAAATTGACATTTAATTTAAAAGAACTAAGGAGACACTAAGGATTTTTGAGAAGAGTTGTGAACAGGATATATCTATTCCTTAGAAAGATTATTTGGGCAGTTTGCATGAAGTAATGATTGGATTTGAGAAAGATTAGTAATATGATTAATTAGGGAGCCATTCCATTAGACCATGTGAGAGCTGATATGAGCCTGTATTAGGCTGTTGGTCATGTGAATGGTGAGAAGGCATGGGTGTAAGAGATGTTGTGGAGGTAGAATCAACAGTATTTGGCTAATGATTAAAAGGAATTATGAAGGAAATGGAAAAATAAGGTATGATTTTGAGGAACTTCATTAACTGAAAGATATCATCAATAGAAATATGGAAATTTGAAGGAGGATTAGTTTTAGAGGAGAATTTTTTTTGAATGTAGAGAAGTGCCAACAGGGCATTTAAGTGTAGGTTATGGCTTCTTATAGCTGAGTTAACAAGTAAGCTTCATGGAGATAATATTTTTATATATGGAAACAGAAGAGGTCATAAAGTGAAAGAGTTTAGAAACAAGAGAAGGCACAGATATGAAAGTTTCAAAAAAGCTGCCAGAGTAGAAAGAGCACTGAGCCAGTAGTCACAAAGACTAAGTTCAATCCTGGCCTTAGATACTAGTTGTGTGACCTAACAAGTTCCTTAATCTATGTTTGCTTAAGTTTCTAAGTTTGCTTAAGGGGGATAATTAACACACCTACATCTCAAGGTTGCTATGAGTTTCCAAGGACATAGTATTGTAAAGCATCTAGCATAGTACCTGGCATTTAATAAGCATGATTTAAATGCTAGTTATTGTTGTTGATAATGTTAATTTTATTAAACTCTCTGTTTGGCTTCTTGTATCTCCAACTATCTTTCAGATACCTCACACTGGATATCTAGTAGAAACCTTCAATTCAACTTGTCAGAAAGGGAATTCACTTTCTTTTCCCCTAAATCCTACACCCCTACCACTTTCTCAATTACTGTAGAGGGCAACATGACTCTCTCAGTCCCTTAAGCTGACAATCTGAGATTCAACTTGGAATCTTCACTATATCCCACACCCTGAGCCTTAGGTTCAGAGTGAGATGAAGAAAGGGCACATGTGGCTACACAATGAGTGTTCTATTTGCATAGGGAATCTACTGCTTCTAGTTGCAGCCTCATAGCCAGTCTCACCACTTGGGAATACCTCAGACTCCACCTGAGCTTGCAATCTAAGGCTTCCATCTCTAGCTGGATGCAATGTGTTCCCTGAGGAAAGATTTACATAACTGTAGAGGGCAAGATCATTCACCTAGTCTTTGAGGTTCACCACCTAGTAGACATCCTAGACTTCTCAATATTTCTCACCCCACCATATTCAAGCTATTATCTAGACCTTTAGATTTACCTCTGCAATATCTCTCAAATATGCTCCCTGCCCCTTCTCTCCTCTGACACTGCTACCATTCCACCATTCTAGTTCAGGCCCTCATTATCTCATGTTTTGATTATTATAATAGCCCCCTGGTGGATTTGCCTTCTTCAAGTCTCTCCCCACTCCAATCCATATGGCATTCAGCCACTAAAGAAATTTTCCAAAACTCCAAAAATCCAAAGTCATTGCCCCTCCACCAGATACACACTCAAATAACTCCAGTAGCCTCCTATTTTCTCCATGAACAAATACAAAATGCTCCATTGGGCAAATTCAAACACTTTCATAATGCATCTGCCTCTTACCTTTTCAGTCTTCTTAAAGCTTAGTTTATGCTAAATGCTGTGAGATCTAGTGACACTTAGTCTCCTGGTTATTCCATCTCTCGACACTCCATCTCTTGACTTTGACATTTTCTCTGGATGTCTTTCATGCCTAAAATCCTCTTCCTCTTCCACTCAGAATACAAACTTTCTTGGCTTCCTTTAAGACCCAACTAAAATCCCACTCTAGTGGAAGCCTTCTTCTAGTGCCTTCCCTTGGTTTCTCATTTGCTATTAATCCTGCATGTAGCCTGCATTGTAAACATTTACTTGAATATTGTCTCCTTCAATAGATTGTAATCTCCTTGAGGATAGGGGCTATCTTTTATCTCTTTTTATCCCTAGTGCTTGGCACAATTCTGCCACATAGTAGATGCATAAAAATGTTTATTGATTTACCATTATTTTTATTGCTACATTACCTTCCATAATGTCCAATCTCAGTAGATATTGATTTCTTCTTATTATATATATAAAGGTATGACTTTTCTTCTTACATATTTTGGAATTACAAATTTATGCTTCATAACTTCAAGGAATACAAATGAAACAAGATTGAAACAAAATCAATATTAATTATTAAATAATTATGAACTGTCTTGGATATAGGGGTAGGGCAGAAAATAATAAGCACCTCTAAATGGCCTTAGAATCTTTGAGAAAACATCCCAAGACCAGCTTCCTGACACTTCCTGTGACAATGAGCATGAATTAATTAAGTGTAAACATTCCCTTAATTTTTTACTTTTATCTGCAAAGTCCACTGAGTTCTTGCCCATTCTTCATAATAACCTTATAGTATTCATCTGGGCACAGGAACCCCTGTAGAACCTGTCATTGTGAATAAACCCATCCACATCCCTTTATTTACCAACCTTAAATAAATGAATATTCCACTTTTATAATCATCTCCTTCTCTCAACCAGTTATTGCACTCAAAGATCATTAAATGCGTAACTCAAAGCAGAGTCAATAGATAACATCTTATTCCCCACTAATCATTATTCTGGTATAACAAATTCAATTGGCATATGGGGGCTATTCCATGGAAGATGCTCAGAATTACCATTCCACTTTCTAGTCAAAGAAAAGGAAGTCTGCAGTGAGGGAAGGGGCCGCAGCTATATCTCTCTAGTGTCACTAAGGGCTAATAGACTTGGCAATGAAAAGACAAAAAAATCCTTTATTGGCTATAGATATGCAAGAGTGAGTGACTCAGTAGACATCTAAAAGACAGCAAACCAGTGCTCAGCTCCTTCTTTCTTTCTGGTAGTAAGTCACTCAAAAACTATTTCTGAGCTGCTTTTAGATAGAAGGATGGAGAGAAGGGCACTTCACCCTAACCTCTACCTCTGCCTTAATGTGTCCATGAGCGTGTTGTATAAAGCACATGGCAACTCAAACAATCATATTGATGAGGTATTTCTGAGGCTGGGTTGAAGTTGTCTCTTGTTTGTTCTTTCCTGATTTGAGATAAAAGTGTATGTACCCAGGCTTGGAGACAACATTATAAAATTGAGTGGTCTAGGAGTCTCGTCTTTTCAGGTTGGAGCTGAATGATGGCCAGCCATAATTCTTCAGGATCTATACTCTTGCATTTAGAAAAGACAGTCACCCCCAAGGCAATCAACTGAAAAATCACCATTATACAAATAGACACTTATGAGAAATTATTTAGGCAGTACAGTGCAAAAGTATTTTGCAAATAACTATATGTTCTGGTTAAGCTTAAGTATTTACCTGCCAGAAAACTGTAAAAAAGTGAAAAGTTAATGTCCTGAATCCTATTTTAAGTCACTCTGTTCAATGTACACTGTGAATCTTTTACATTTAAAATGTCTTTGCTATGTAGGAATAAATTACTTGTCCCACGTATGATTCATGTTTTATATTCAATATCTTGAATATCTTTTTATTCCTCCTTTTTGGTGTAATATTTAAAGTGAGTCATAATCTAAAATATAAATAAATTTGTTTCTGGAGTGCTGGAATAGGGAATTAAGAAGCCAAAGAGTGCGAGAAAATGTGGCTTAGTACTTTCTCCATATGCCTGTTAAAGTCTAGGCTTTCCAAGTTTGAACTTTGTTCAAACAAATTTCCATAGCACAGGATATGGAGTGAGTATAGTCCTAAAACACTTCTGGGTCAGGTAATGGTCTTTAAAAGATAGATAGATTTTCACAATCAATGCTGAAAACTAAATATATCAAATTTAAAAAAAGGTGGAAACAAAAAAGATAGACTGCAGCCCCTGATGTTTCAACAATCTTGCTAGCAGCTGCTGTGGGTAGAAAAACCAACACAAGCCCAACAACAAGAACGCTGCCAGCATAGATTCTTTTGATCTGCTTTACTAAGGAAAGCAACATAAAGGGGCTGACAATCTCACTTTAATCCAGCATACAAATACCATTCACTTAGTTCAGGGGAAAAAGCCAGCACCCTGAACTTCAGAGCAAATACAAACAAATTACAAATTACAAACATCAACAGACAGACCAAATACAATTCATAGTTACCAACATCTAAGTTCAGCCCTGGAGCTCATAACAAGGGCTGGCCCAGAGTCACACATGCCACCATGGCTGTGGATAAGAGCTCCAAAAGAGAGAAAGCCAGCCCCTGGTTTTATATCTTTTTCAGGGTTCTCGTAACCTGAAATTGTCACAAAGAGGTGACTTAAACCCACGTGGTCTAAAAGCCTCTGATGTCCCAAACATGCCACTCTAACCCATGTAAAGTAGGCCCTCCCTTGAGGTAAGGAGGTCACCAAGGACTCCCTATTTAATCAAGGAAACAAAGGCCAAACTCTCCAAGAGCACTTGGTTGAACTGAGTGTTAAGAGCCCATTTTGATTGCCAACACACCTGAATAGAAGACATCTCTCACATACATCAAAGAATTACTTTTACAAAAAAAAAAGAAAAGATAAAAGGTCATGATTGGAGTTTACAGCACAAGGAAACTGGGAAATTACCAGATCATTGGCCCAATTTGTACACAGTTTGAGTGGACCATAGCCTCCCGTTGCCATTCCCAACTATCTGTAAAAAAGGCAATTAATAAATATACTTCTGACATATATGTTTCCTGCTTAGGTTTCCTTTCCCCCATAAGAAGATATTGGGTTACCAAATAATCATTCATTTGGAGAAACACTTGCTATTGAATGAAGCAACTGAAAGTGAGGTGAAATGGATCAAGTTTTCTAATTTTTAAGCACAACAAACTCAGGGAGTATTCATTCCATTTCCTGAAGTAAGAAGCCCTAGTTTACCAGGTCAGAGCTTCAGGACAAAACCAAACAGACGATCCATGTGTTTTGTCTTTGTTTTAGTTTCACATGCATAGCACCTCCCACAATGTCTTAAGCACAGTAGGTAATTAATTAAAAAAATTTAACTTAATTGAATCTAAACAGTGAAAACTAAGCTGATGTCTGATATTTAGAAGAAAAGGAGAGATCAGTCTCAGATTCTAGGGGAGAGGAGGGTCCAGGAAAAAAAAAATACAATTTTAGTGTCAAAAGCTCTCCAATGAATTTATCAATGAAAACTGGTATATTTGAGGGTAATGTTTCAATATAGGTTTAAATCAGAAGACAATCAATAACCACTTATTACACACTTACTATTTGGCAGGTGCTATGATAAGAACTAGGGCAGCAAAAAAGAGGCAAAAGGCTAACCCTGCCCTGAAGGAGCTTATACTCTACTGTGAGAGACAACATACAAAAATATATCTTATAAAGCTTATAAAGGATATAATAAAAAGAAAGCACTCAAATTAAGAGGGGTTATGGAAAGCTTCCTATAGAGTGTGGGATTCCAGTTGTGACTTAAAGGAAGCCAAGGAGGTCAGTCATCTGAGCAGAGAAGGGAGACCACTCCAAGCATGGTGACAGCCAATAGAAATGTCTTCATTGAAGCCAGATTGAATGACAGGAGTGAATAGTAGGAAGTGGGAGCTATGAGTATAGTTATGTTTATCTAGGCTTATGTGAGTGAAAAGGAGGAGGCATATAGAATATTAACTTGAGAATGTGGATTTTTTTTTGTTTTACAGATGAGTAAACCCTGACACATTTTTAGGCAGCAGCAAATCAATCAGCAAATGATAACTTGATATTAAGCAAACACAGAAAGAAATAAGAAGAAAAAGAATGTTATGACAGGAAGGTAGAAGAAAGGGAGAGAGAATGGGATCTGGTGAGACTGAAGAATGAGAACAAGAAAAAAGGAAGGTGAAGGAGGAGAGGAAGGAAAAGAGAAAGGGAAAATGATCAGTGGAGTTAGCTGACAAAACAGATAGGGATATAATCAATGGTACATGTGGACCAACTAACTTTAAGAACTATTTACAGTTCAATAAAAAGACTTAATTATATAGATTCCTAAAGAAAACATTATATGAATATGTTCTACAATAATTGCTGAGTATAATTACTTCAATCAACATATTAACAAAAAATAACTATAATCTATTTTTGTGTAAACCACTGTAACAAAGAAGAATAAGGCATGGTTCCTACCCTCAGTTGCTTTATGTTTGATTTATATTTTAGACTGAAAAGAAATTATTTCATATAACTTTAAACAATTAACCTCACACTCAGCTTTTACCAAGGGAGGCAGGGTAAGACAAACCTCTCACATTCAATGCTGATATGGCAGCAAAAAATACTGCTCTCTCTACAGAAAAGTAATGTGGCACTTAGCCTTGATTTCTCTTTTATTCATGGATAGTTGAAAGGATGCGTGTCAATAGCCTTGAATGTCTTGTCTAGGAAGAGTTGCTATTGTTTCTGTGCTGCATTCATTTCCTGAAGCCACACATTTCTTCTCTGAGGTCCCCAGGAAATATAATTCCTTGTCTTTTCTTCATTTAAGCAAGGTGGGTTGTGGACCACAGAGACTGATATGATCTTTGTGGTTGTACACATGATTAGGTATATTTCTGAAGTTGTAATATCCATGTCCTAATTCAAGATCTACATCTGCAGAAGAGAAGACTTGGGAAAGGGTGGGAGGAACATGAGAGCTCTATTTCAGTATTTGAAGGACTGTCATGTGGAAGAAGGATTAGATTTTTTTTTTCTATTTGGTCTCATAAAGAAGAGCCAGGAAATAGATGTGAAAGTTATAAACAGGAAAATTTAGATTTGAATAATATGAAAACAAAAATAAATCTTCCTACCAAAAGGAGCTATTCAAAAGCAGAATGGCCTACTTTGAAAAATAATGGATTTCCTTTTCCTAGAAGTCTTCAAGTTGATGTTGAACAAGTAATGGAGGCAAGAAAGAAGGGATACAAATGAAGAAGCTGCAACAGTATAGAGGGCAAAATAGCCTGGGCATATGTCGTAGACAGATATATATATATATATGTTTGTATTTGTGTTGTGCTGTTGCTTAATAAAATGATTTGTCTCCATTTGTGATGTTCTGTGGAAGGATTTTATAGTTACAGTTATGTCAGAAAAGTAATATCTGAGCTCATGAACTAATTAATAATCACTAATCCTAACTATAAATTGTCCTGAAATATACCTAGCTACTAATATAGTTCAGAATTTAATTTCTTCTTTCCTAGAATATCATAATGGCTTCAAAAGCAATTTGACAATTTCTCAATCCTCCAATTTATCTATTTTACACATTACCAATATAATCTTTTAAATGCACAGGTGATACAATAGTAAATTCTTACTCTATTTTCTAGCGATGGCATAGAAGTGATGCTGGATTTTTGAAAGCAGGTCCTCCCATTCTGGATAGACATTTAACAAATAATCAGTGATAGAGCCTATATTAGTTATTAGAAGAACAAACTTAACATTATTCAAACATATACATCACCAGAAGATTGGTCACCAGAAATTTTTATCTTTTTTTTTTTAGTAAAAATAGTTTATCTTTGCTTTTTGGTTTTTGAATTTGATTTTTTAAAAAAATTATTTTCAGTTTTCAACATTCACTTCCCCATGATTCTGAATTCCAACTTTTCTCCCCATCTCTCCCCTCCCCCCACCCCAGGACAGTGTGCATTTCAGTTACTCATTCCACTAATCTGTCCTTCCTCCTAATACTCCACCCCCTTTTCTTATCCCCTTCCCTTCAATTTTCCCGTAGGGTGACACAGATTTCTATATCCCCTTGCCTTTATATCTTATTTCCCAGTTGCATTTAAAAACAATTTTTCACATTTCCTTTTTGTCTTTTAATATATATTTATTATTTAATATTTTAGTTTTCAACATTGATTTCCACAAGAATTTGAGTTACGAATTTTCTCTCCATATCTACCCTCCCCCACTCCAAAATGGCATATATGCTGATTGCCCCTTTCCATAGTCTGCTCTCCCTTCTGTCACCCCACACCCTCTTATCCCCTTTCATCTTACTGTCTTGTTGAGCTAGATAGATTCCTATTTCCCATTGCCTATATATCTTATTTCCCTGTTACATGTAAAAACAACTTTTTTCAAGCATTTACTTTTAGAACCTTGCATTCCAAATTCTCTCCCTTTTTCCTTCTCCACCCACCCTCCTTGAGAAGGAAAGCAATTCAACATGGGCCATTCACGTATCATTATGCAAAACACTTCCATAATAGTCATCTCGTGAAAGACTAACTACATTTCTCTCTCTCCTATCTTGTCCCCCTTTATTCATTTTCCTCCCTAGACCCTGGCCATTTTCAAAACAGTTTGCTTTTGATTACCTCTTCCACAAATCTTTCCTCCCTTCTATCATTCCCCTTCTCTTATCCTCTTCCTCCCTATTTTCCTGTAGGATAGGATACCCAATTGAGTGTGTATGTTATTCCTTCCTTAAGTCAAATCCAATAAGAGGAAGATTCAATCATTCCCTTTCACGTGCCCCCTCTTCCCTTCCAATAGAACTGCTTTTTCTTGCAAATTTTATGTGAGATAATTTACCCCATTCTATCACTCCCTTTCTCCTCTCAATATATTCCCCTCTCACACTTTAAATATTATATTATTATTTTAGACATCATCCCACGATATTTAACTCACTCTGTGCCCTCTGTCCATATATATACTGTTCCCTTCAATTACCCTACTACTGAGGGAGGTCTCATGAATAACAAATATCATATTTCTGTGTAGGAATGTAAACAAAACAGTTCAACTTCAGTAAGTCCCTTATACTTTCTCTTTCTTGCTCACCTTTTCATCCTTCTCTTGGTTCCTGTATTTGAAAGTCAAATTTTCTTTTTTTTTTCTAATTTAAATTTATTTATTTAACATATTTAGATTTCAGCATTGATTTTCACAAGAGTTTGAATTACAAATTTTCTCCCCATTTCTACCCCCCCCCCACTCCAAGATGGCATATATTCTGGTTGCCATGTTCCCCAGTCAGCCTTCCCCTCTATCACCCCAATCCCCTCCCATCCCCTTTTCCCTTCCTTTCTTGTAGGGCAAGATAAATTTTTATGCTCCATTGCCCGTGTATCTTATTTTCTAGTTGCATACAAAAACTTTTTGTTTTTTTGTTTTTGAACATCTGTTTTTAAAACTTTGAGTTCCAAATTCTCTCCCCTCTTCCCTTCTCACCCACCCTCCCAAAGAAGTTAAGTAATTCAATATAGGCCACATGAGTATCATTATGTATAACCCTTCCACAATACTCATGTTGTGAGAGACTAACTATATTTTGCTCCTTCCCAACCCATCCTGCTTTATTGAATTTTCTCCCTTGACCCTGTCCCCTTTCGAAAGTGTTTGTTTTTGACTACCTCCACCCCCATCTGCCCTCCCCTCCATCATCCCCCACCTTTTTTATCTAACACCCTCTTCTTTCCTGTGGTGTAAGATACCCAACTGGGTATGTATGGTATTCCCTCCTCAGGCCAAATTTGATGACAGCAAGGTTCACTCATTCCCCCCTCACCTGCCCTCTCCCCTCCTCCCACAGAACTGCTTCCTCTTGCCGCCTTTATATGAGATAATCCACCCCATTTCATCTCTCCCTATCTCCCTCTCTCAGTATGTTCCTCTCTCATCCCTTAATTTGATTTTATTTCTTTTAGATATCTTCCCTTCATCTTTAACTCACCCTGTGTCTGCTCTCTCTCTCTTTTATATATATAGATATATAGATATATACATACACACACACATAGATATACACATGCACACACATTCACTTATATATATATACATAAACATATATATATATATATGCATATTCCCTTCAGCTACCGTAATACTGAGGTCTCATGAATCATACATGTCATCTTTCCATGTAGGAATGTAAACAAAGTAAGTCCCTTGAAATTTCCGTTTCTTGATTAGCTTTTCATGCTGGTCTTCGGTCTTGAATTTGAAAGTCAAATTTTCTATTCAGCTCTGGTCTTTTCACTGAGAAAGCTTGAAAGTCCTCTATTCTATTGGAAATCCATATTTTGCCTTGGAGTATGATACTCAGTTTTGCTGGGTAGGTGATTCTAGGTTTTAATCCTAGCTCCATTGACCTCCGGTATATCGTATTCCAAGCCCTTTGATCTCTTAATGTAGAAGCTGCCAGATTTTGGATTATTCTGATTGGGTTTCCACAACACTCAAATTGTTTCTTTCTGGCTGCTTGCAGTATTTTCTCCTTGATCTGGGAGCTCTGGAATTTGGTGACAATATTCCTAGGAGATTTCTTTTTGGGATCTATTTGAGGAGGCGATTGGTGGATTCTTCCAATTTCTATTTTGCCCTGTGGCTCTAGAATATCAGCGGAGTTCTCCTTGATTATTTCTTGAAAAATTGTATCTAGGCTCTTTTTTTGATCATGGCTTTCAGGTAGTCCAATAATTTTTAAATTATCTCTCCTGGATCTATTTTCCAGGTCAGTGGTTTTTCCAAGGAGATATTTCACATTGTCTTCCATTTTTTCATTCCTTTGGTTCTGTTTTATAATATCGTGATTTTTCATCAAGTCACTAGCTTCCACTTGCTCCAATCCAATTTTTAAAGTAGTATTTTCTTCAGTGGTCTTTTGGACCTCCTTTTCCATTTGGCTAATTCTGCCTTTCAAGGCATTCTTCTCCTCATTGGCTTTTTGGAGCTCTTTTGCCATTTGAGTTAGTCTGTTTTTTAAGGTGTTGTTTTCTTCAGTGTATTTTTCAGTATTTTTTTGGGTCTCCTTTAGCAAGTCATTGACTTGTTTTTCATGGTTTTCTCGCATCCTTCTCATTTCTCTTCCCAATTTTTCCTCTACTTCTCTAACTTGCTTTTCCAAATCCTTTTTGAGTTCTTCTATGGCCTGGGGCCAGTTCATGTTTTTCTTGGAGGCTTTGGTTGTAGGCTCTATGACTTTGTTGTCTTCTTTAGGCTGTATGTTTTGGTCTTCCTTGTCACCAAAAAAAGAATCCAAAGTCTGAGACTGAGTCTGGGCACGTTTTCGCTGCCTGGCCATGTTCCCAACCCACTAACTTGACCCTTGAGTTTTTCAGTGGGGTATGACTGCTTGTAGACTAACGAGTTCTATGTTCTACGTTTGGGGGGGGAGGTGCCAACTCTGTCGGAGTCGCACTCCTCCTTCCCCAAGAACCCCCAGTCCAGACCGGGCTTAGATCTGCAGCAGGCTGTTGCACTCCTGCTCTGATCCGCCACTTAATTCCTCCCACCAGGTGGGCCTGGAGCCGGAAGTAACAACAGCTGTAGCTGCCCCACCTCCGCTGCCCCCGGGGCTGGAAGCCGAACCGTGAACTTCTTCCACTCCCGCAGCTTTTCCCACTAACCTTCTCCGCAGTCTTTGGTGTTTGTGGGTCGAGGGGGGTCTGGTAACTGCCGCAGCTCACATATTCAGGGCGCTAGGGCCCCCTCCGCCCGGCTTCTGGTCTGGATCGTCCACGCCGCTCAGGCTGGGCTCTGCTCCACTCCGTTCCCAGCTCCCAGCTCCGTGTGGAATAGACCTCACCCAGAGACCATCCAGGCTGTCCTGGGCTGGAGCCCTGCTTCCCTCTGCTGTTCTGTGGGTTCTGCCGTTCTAGAATTGGTTCAGAGCCATTTTTTATAGGTTTTTGGAGGGACTCGGGAACGGAGCTCACTCTAGTCAGTGCTTACCAGCCGCCATCTTGGCTCCGCCCCCGAGTTAGTCTATTTTTTAAGGTGTTGTTTCCTTCAATGTATTTTTCAGTATTTTTTGGGGTCTCCTTTAGCAAGTCATTGACTTGTTTTTCATGGTTTTCTCACATCCTTCTCATTTCTCTTCCCAATTTTTCCTCTACTTCTCTAACTTGCTTTTCCAAATCCTTTTTGAGCTCTTCCATGACCTGGGACCAGTTCATGTTTTTCTTGGAGGTTTCTGTTGTCGGCTTTTTGACTTTGTTAACTTCTTCTGTCTGTATGTTTTGGTCTTCTTTGTCACCAAAGAAAGAATGTAAAGTCTGAGACTGAATCTAGGTGCATTTTCGCTGCTTGGCCATATTCCCAACCAACCAACTTGACCCTTGAATTTTTCATTGGGGTATGACTGCTTGTAGACTAAAGAGTTCTATGTTCCACGTTGGGGGGGGCGGGGATTTGCCAGCTCTGCCACATCAGCACTTTTCATTCCCCAAGAACCCCCAACCTGGACTAGGCTTAGATCTTCAGCAGGCTGTGCACTCCTGCTCTGATCCGCTACTTAATTCCTCCCACCAGGTGGGCCTGGGGCCAGAAGCAACAGCAGCTATAGCTGCCCCACCTCCGTTGCCCCTGGAGCTGGAAGCTGAACCATGAACTCCTTCTACTCCCATAGCTTTTCCCACTAGCCTTTTCTATTGTCTTTGGTGTTTGTGGGTTGAGAAGTCTGGTAACTGCCGCAGCTCACTGATTCAGGGCGCTAGGGCGCATTCCACCCGGCTCCTGGTCTGGTTGGCCTGCGCTGCTCACACTGGGCTCTGCTACGCTCCGCTCCCAGCTCCCAGCTCCCAGCTCCATGTGGGATAGACCTCACCCAGAGACCATCCAGGCTGCCCTGGGCTGGAGCCCTGCTTCCCTCTGCTGTTTTGTGGGTTCTGCAGTTCTAGAATTGGTTCAGATCCATTTTTATAGGTTTTTGGAGGGACTTGGCAGGGAGCTCACGCTAGTCCCTACTTTCCTGCGGCCATCTTGGCTCTGAAAGCCAAATTTTCTATTCAGCTCTTGTCTTTTCATTGAGAATGCTTGAAAGTCCTCTATTTTATTGAAATTCTATATTTTGCCTTGATGTATTACACTCAGTTTTGCTGGGTAGGTCATTCTGGGTTTTAATCCTAGCTCCTTTGACCTCCATCATATTCCAAGCCAGTCAATCCCTTAATATAGAAAATGCTAGATCTTGTATTATCCTGAGTGTGTTTCCACAATCCCCAAGTTGTTTCTTTTTGTCTACTTGCAATATTTTCTCCTTGACCTGGGAACTCTGGAATTTTGCTACAGTATTCCTAGGAATTTTCTTTTTGGGATCTTTTTTCAAGAGGCAATTGGTTGATTCTTTCAATTTCTATTTTACCCTCTGGTTCTACAATATCAAGGCAGTTTTCCTTGATAATTTTGTGAAAGATGATGTCTAGTCTTTTTTTTTTGATCATGGTTTTCAGGTAGTCCAAATATTTTTAAATTCTCTCTCCTGGATCTATTCTCCAGGTCAGTGGTTTTTCCAATGTGGTATTTCACATTGTCTTCTATTTTTTTTCATTCTTTTGATTTTGTTGTATAATTTCTTGATTTCTCATAAAGTCACTAGCTTCCACTTGCTCCATTCTAATTTTTAAGGTAGTAATTTCTTAAGTGGTCTTTTGGACCTCCTTTTCCATTTGGCTAATTCTGGCTTTCAAGGCATTTTTCTCCTCATTGGATTTTTGGAGTTCTTTTGCCATTTGGGTTAGCCTATTTTTTAGGGTGTTATATTCTTCAGTATTTTTGGGTCTCCTTTAGCAAGTCATTGACTTGTTTTTCTTGATTTTCTTGCATCACTCTGATTTCTCTTCCCCATTTTTCCTCTACTTCTCTTATTTGTTTTTCCAAATCCTTTTTGAGCTCTTGCATGGCCCCAAGACCAATTCGTATTTTTCTTGGAGACTTTTGATGTAGGCTGTTTGACTTTGTTGACTTCTTCTGGCTGTATGTTTTGATCTTCTTTGTCACCAAAGAAAGATTCCAAAATCTGACTTTGAGTCCTTTTACACTGCCTGCTCATATTCCCAGCCAACTACTTGACCTTTGAGCTTTTTGTCAGGGTATGACTGACTTTAAAGTGGAGAGTATTTTGTCCCAAGCTTTAGGGGCTTTGAGCTGCTGTTTTCAGAGCTACTTCTACTTTACAGATACCCCAAACTCTGCCACCCCATGCTTCTCCTCCCCCAAGAACTGCTAACCAGGACCACCACCCAGATCCAAGCAGGTAAGGCAAGAGAACCCTGCCTCTGCACCAGCAAAGCAATCCCTGCACTCCCTCTCTGTTTAGCCACTTGGTTCCTCCCATCGGGTGGGCCTGGGGCCTGAAGCAGCCACCTCTGGGGCTCTGCAAGTAGCCACAGGAGCTTCCTGCTCCTGCTGCACCAATCCCACTGCCTCCAGGGCTGGGGCTGTACCTCGCACTTCTCTCACACAGATCCAGCAGTTTTCCCACTGACCTGCCCTGTGGTCCTTGGCATCTGTGGGTTGAGAAGTCTGGTAACTGCCACAACTCAGTGATTCAGGGCCCCAAGGCCTGCTCTTCCAGATTCCCTCTCTGGTCCCTCCAGGCATGGCCCACACTGGGCTGTGCTATGCTCCCAGCATGGCAATACACACCCTTCCCAGTGAGAATCCAGGCTATCTTATGCTGAAGACCCATTTCCTTCTGTTACCTTGTGGGTTCTGTAGTTCTAGAATTTCTTCTGAGCCATTTCCCACAGGTGTTTGGAGGGACCTGGGGGAGAGCTCAAGTGAGCCCCTGCCTTCCAGTCACCATCTTGGCTCCACCTCCTCCCCCCCGCATACATTTTAAGGCCTTGAGTTCTATATTCTCTCTCTTCCTCCATCTCCACCCACCCTCATTGAGAAAGCAAGCAAATTGATATAGGTTATACATATGTAGTTATGCAAAACACTTCCATAACATTCATATTGTGAAAGACTAACTATGTTACCCTCTATCCTGTACCAGACTCCATTTACTCTGTTCTCTCCTTTGACCTGTCCCTCCACAAAAGTGTTTGCTTTTGAATACCCCTTCCCAAAATATGGCATTTCTTCTATTATCTCCTCTCTTTTATCCCCTCACCCCCTGCTTTCCTGTAGGGTAAGATAGATTTCCATACTCCATTGAGTGTGTATGTTACTGCCCTCTTAATCCAAATCTGATTAGAGTAAGGCTCACTTATTCCCTCTCACCTCCTCCCTCTGCCCCTCTGTTGTAAAAACTCTTTCTTGCCTCTTAGATTATTTATTACATTCTACCTCTCCCTTTCTGATGGTATATTCCTCTCAACACATTTTTTTTTAGGTATCATCTCTTCATAGGCAGTTCACCCTGTGCCCTTTGTCTACATAAAAACACACTTTTACATGGTGATTCTTGGTTTTAATCCTATCTCCTTTTGTCTCTGGAATATCATATTCTAAGCTGTCTGATCCCTTAGGGTAGAAGCTGCTGAGTCTTGTGTTATCCTGATTTTGTTTCCACAATATTTAAATTGTTTCTTTCTGGCTGCTTGTAATATTTTCTCCTTGAATTGGGAACTCTGGGACTTGGCTCCAATATTTCTAGGAGTTTTCATTTTGGGATCTCTTTCAGGAAATGATCAGTGAATTCTTTCCATTTCTATTTTACCCTCTGGTTCTAGAATATCAGGGCAGTTTTGCTTGCTAATTTTTTGAAAGATGATGTCTAGACTCTTTTTTTTGATCATGGTTTTCAGGTGGTCCAATAAGTTTTAAATTATCTCTCCTGGATCTATTTTTCAGGTGAGTTGTTTTTCCAATGAGATATTTCACATAGGGCTGAGGTGGTACCTCAGAGTTATTATAATTTTCAAAATTTGTGAAATTTCACTGAGATTTCAGGAGAAATTTTCATAAAATGTTAACTAATGAAGTTACAGAGCTTCAGACTTCTTGAGTATTAACAAATTTACTGACCTAGCTCTGTCTTTCCTCTGCCCTTGAAAAAAATATCAAGTGGCTCCCAATTAAGATAAAGATGGAATTGTTTTGCCTAGAGCTTAATAGCTTTCATAACATACTCTCAACTTACTCTACACCACTATTCTCCTTCATGCACTCTATATTTTAGCCAAGCCAGTTTCAGGCAGTTTTCCAGTCTTTTTCTGTCTTCCTCTGCTTGTTATTCTTGAAGGCTTTCCCTTATGCTTGGAATATATTCCATCCACATCCCTGCATGTTTAATTCTTATTTCAAGTCCCAATTCAACTATTACCTCCTCCATGAAGTCTGCCCTTATCCACCCAACTAAAATGATGTTTTCCTCCTCCAAAATGTTATAGTGCCTTATCTACATCTTTCATTTTCCCTTAATTTCCCAATTGTAACTTTTATCATACCTAATTTTCCATGTCATATCCCCAACCAATTATATTGTAAGCTCCTCAAGAGCAAGGACTAGGCTGTTTTTCATCTTTTATTACATTGAATTGTGTAGAGACTCACATATTGTACATCATTAAATTGTTGAAATGAAGTGGACTAATTGTCCCAGAATTAAATAAAAATTGACTTTGATTCAGCATTTTCAGAGAACATAATGACCAAAAATTAAAAATGGTTTAATTTAAGCTAATTAATTGCACCTTTTCAGTAGCATATTAGAAGAACTATGTTTCTTTAAGTGAATAAGGAAAGGTGGGAAATATATACCACTAATTACTTTTCATAGCAAACAAAAGAAAATGGATTATGCAGTCAGTGGAAATGTTCTACTGCTTTAGTCATACATGTCAGACAACTGGATATTTAGGATCATAAAAAGGAATTTTTTTTAATTAATGAGGGAAACATTAATATCCTTGCCTCTGAATAATAATCAGATATACATCTATATAAAGTAGGCTCCACTATCCAAAAATAGGGGAGGTCTAATTTCCAATCCAAAAATTTCATAGCACTCAGTTTTCTCATGTAAAATCTAAGGATTAGATAAGATTTTTAAAGTACCTTCCAGCTCAAGTGTTCTACGGTTCTCTTCAAGAATGTCATAAATTCTACAGGAAATATAGGGAAATGTTTAATGTTAGGATTTAAGAATCATTGAACTTTGGCTCTTTCAATAAAATACAGCCATTTACAAATGAGTCTCAAGTGTCAACAAACAACAGTTCTTTCTATATTCCATTCCACAAAATGAACTGTTTTCTGACTCCCTCCATACATGCCTTCATTCAAATGATAAGCAGAGCTGAGAATCTTTGGTCCTACATTGTTCAGCTGCAAGATTCACTTTCAATGTTCAGAAATCTGCCTAATGACTCCTATAGTATCAGTCATCATCCATGTTCCAAAGTAGCATGTAAACAGATTTGAGATAATATAGGTTTTTGAGGATCAGAATTCAGTAAAACCACACTCTGTCACATCTTACTTTCTGAACTCTCATGGGCTAAAGATTATCTTATGGTGTATCCCCTTCTTCCTTGAGTTTATTTCCCTATACTTTATTTGTTTACTACTTAGAATAACAGCAGTCTCTTCTTGCACAACTGTTTCTGATTTTGTTCAATCAATTAGCTCTGCCTTTCTGTTTTCTGATTAACAAATATATTCACTGAGAAATGTTTGATTGCCATTGAGTAGTCATTATACAGATGAGAAAAATGTGGCTCAGAGAGGCTAAGAAACTTACCTGACATCACCAAGGTAGTAATTCACAGACCCAAAAGTGGAGTCCGTATCTTCTGATGCCAAATACAACCTTTCTTTCCAGTGCACCATGCCTTTCTACATCAGTATAGCCATGATCCCTTCCAAATGGATAATCCATCCACCAGTTCAAACTGCCATCTTTCTATATCATCTCATTCTATGTGATTCTTATTCATCTTTTTTTCGGTAAATACTACATAACATATACCTAACATACTGTAGTTTTTTTTTCTCATTATTTTGTTTCATGAACCAGTATAGTTCTAGCATTATCTATTTTGGATTATCTTCAATCCTGCAACATGAATGGTCCAGGTCTTATTCTAGACATAAATATATTTGGTACTATATATTTAATTCTATTTCTTAAAGTCTTAATTGATGATAGTGCAGCATTCTTTCTACCAGAATATACATTTGCATTGCCCTTTGAATCATCTGCAATTGTATTAGCGTGCTTATAGAATATATTTGGCAATATGAAGGAAAGTCTTATTTTAATAATATTGGTTTGGCTACTTGTATGCTGTGTTGTATCTTGTTACATAATATTGACCTTTTAATAAAAGGTGATCCAAATTAGCATTTGATCCTAGTTGTTGCCTTGCAAATGTTATCACATCAGGAAAAAAAACAGAAAAATACATCTTCATTGTCATCACTTCCTATTATAAGAGAGAGGACAATAACACTTGGTACCTCAGTAGTCAGAGATTATTACTACTGATGCCATGTGAAAGGGGCAAGGAAAGGGAAGGAGAACATAGAATGTTACATTAAATACCTTCATTTTCTCTTCACATCCTCCACAAACCTGTAATCTCCATGTTGATTATACATGACGGAATGTTTTGGTTACCCTTCAGAATATATATATATATATATATATATATATATATATATATATATATATGTATGTATATATACATATATATATACATATATATATATACTTATATGTTTATCAGTTTCATAGAATCTATTAACTAGAAAGCATCTCTTATCTAGGCAAAGTTCATTCATTC
Source organism: Trichosurus vulpecula (assembly GCF_011100635.1). NCBI lineage: Eukaryota > Metazoa > Chordata > Mammalia > Diprotodontia > Phalangeridae > Trichosurus > Trichosurus vulpecula. Next base: position 221,815,312 of record NC_050575.1, on the reverse strand, counting down.
ATTTTTCATCCATTCATTTCTTTGTCTCTCTCTCCCTCTCTTTCACTCTCTCTCTCTCTCTCTCTCCCTCTCCCTCTCTCTCTCTCTCTCTCTCTCTCTCTCTCTCTCTCTCTCTCTCTCTCTCTCCCCCTCCCCCCCACCCCCTTCACTTATTTTTCCTTTAAGCCACTTCCAGGCAGAAGTATGTCAAGTGAAATTTTTGATGGTTTGCAGATAACATTTTTTTAATCTTTTGGGAACAACTATACTATATTAGTTTGTTTAAATCCACACTATTGCAATATTTAAACTAATTTCCTTTTGTTATGTTTTCATTTGCCATGACAAAACAATATCCATAGATACAATTTATCCTTAATCAAAACCATGAATTAGGGTTTTTTGGTGCTCACCATTAGCTGAATCTTTTGAGCCTCAATCTCTCTTCTTGCACATTCTTTATTTAAGAAAATTGAGTTAAAAATACTGCAGAGATTTAGAGGCATGAGATAAAGGCCCAATTATCATTCACTGTTCTTCACATTCATTCTTTACCTTCGCATCTTTTAGAACTCCCTTGTATTCTATCTTCTGTCTCCTTTGTTTTCTTTTTCTTCACTTCTTTAACATGGTAACAAGATAATCTTTTGTAATCCTGGCTGTGGTTCAATGGTATTTGAATTGTTTCCTTCTGACTGCTACAAGTATTTTCTATTTGACCTGGGGATTCTGTAATTTGGCTATAATTTTACATTTTGGTATCTTTCAGGTAGCTTTTGTTTTGGTATCTCTTTCAGAAGGTGCTTCATAGATTCCTTCAATTTCTATTTTGTCACCTGGATCTAAGAGATTAAGGCATTTTCCTTTATAACATCTTGAAATAAGGCCTCAAGGATCTTTCCTTGATTAAAAATTCTTAATAATTCTAAATAATTCTTAAATTGCCCCTCCTTGACCCTGGTTTCCAGATTAGGTGTTTTTTCTGATGAGATATTTAACATTTTCTTCTTTTTTTCACTTTTTAAACTATTCAATAGTTTCCTTTTTTTCCAGTTGTTATTTCTCTATGCCTCATGGAGTCATTAGCTTCCACTTGTCCAAGTTTAATTTATTAGGAGTTATTTTCTTCACTGAGCTTTTGTAACTCTTTTTTCATTTAGTCAATTGTGTTTTTAAGGCAGAGTTCTTATGAGGTAAGTTTAGTGCCTCTTTTTCCATTTGGCCAATTCTGTTTTTCAAAGTGTTATTTGCTTCAGTATTTTTGTGCCTCTTTTTTTCTAGATGTTAATTGTCTTTTCATAATTTGTTTTTGGATTGCATTTATTTCTTTTCTCATATTTTCTTTACTACTCTTATGCAATTTTAAAAATCATTTTTAGCTGCTCTAGGAATTTTTATTGCATTTATTTCCAATTTGAATTATTCTCAAGGCTTTGCTTTTAGCCATTTTGGCATAATTATCTTCTTCTGAGTTTGGATCTTGATGTTCCCTATTACCATAACTTTTTTTTTCTATTTAAATTTATTTATTTAACATATTTGGTTTTCAGCATTGATTTTCACAACATTTTGAATTACAAATTTTCTCCCCATTTCTACCCTCCCCCCCACTCCAAGATGGCTTATATTCTGGTTGCCCTGTTCCCCAGTCAGCCCTCCCCTCTATCACCCCCTTCCCCTCTCATCCCCTTTTCCCTTCCTTTCTTGTAGGGCAAGATAAATTTCTACGCCCCATTGCCTGTGTATCTTATTTTTTAGTTGCATACAAAAACTTTTTTTGTTTTTAAACATCTGATTTTAAAACTTTGAGTTCCAAATTCTCTTCCCTCTTCCCTTCCCACCCACCCTCCCTAAGAAGCTGAGCAATTCAACCTAGGCCACACATGTATTATTATGTATAACCCTTCCACAATACTCATGTTGTGAAAGGCTAACTACATTTTGCTCCTTCCCAACCCATCCCGCTTTATTGAATTTTCTCCCTTGACCCTGTCCCCTTTCCAAAGTGTTTGTTTTGATTACCTCCACCCCCATCTGCCCTCCCCTCCATCATCCCCCCGCCTTTTATTTTTTTTTTTATCTTCCTCCCTCTTCTTTCCTGTGGGGTAAGATACCCAACTGAGTATGTATGGTATTCCCCCTCAGGCCAAATCTGATGAGAGCAAGGTTCACTCATTCCCCCCTCACCTGCCCTCTCCCCTCCTCCCATAGAACTGCTTCCTCTTGCCACCTTTATGCAAGATATTCCACCCCATTCTATCTCTCCCTATCTCCCTCTCTCAGTATGTTGCTCTCTCATCCCTTAATTTCATTTTATTTCTTTTAGATATCTTCCCTTCATCTTCAACTCACCCTGTGTCTGCTCTCTCTCTTTTACATATATATATATATATATATATATATATATATATATATATATATACATAAACACATATATATATATATATACACATACATACACATACATACATATACACATAGATACATACATACTTACACATTCACTTATATATATACATAAACATATATATATATATATATATATATATGCATATTCCCTTCAACTACCCTAATACTGAGGTCTCATGAATCATACTCATCGTCTTTCCATGTAGGAATGTAAACAAAACAGTTCAACTTTAGTAAGTCCCTTGCAATTTCTGTTTCTTGATTACCTTTTCATGCTTCTCTTGATTCTTGTGTTTGAAAGTCAAATTTTCTATTCAGTTCTGGTCTTTTCACTGAGAAAGCTTGAAAGTCCTCTATTTTATTGTAACTCCATATTTTGCCTTGGAGCATGATACTCAGTTTTGCTGGGTAGGTGATTCTAGGTTTTAATCCTAGCTCCATTGACCTCCGGAATATCGCATTCCAAGCCCTTCGATCTCTTAATGTAGAAGCTGCCAGATCTTGGGTTATTCTGATTGGGTTTCCACAATACTCAAATTGTTTCTTTCTGGCTGCTTGCAGTATTTTCTCCTTGATCTGGGAGCTCTGGAATTTGGTGACAATATTCCTAGGAGATTTCTTTTTGGGATCTATTTGAGGAGGCGATCGATGGATTCTTTCAATTTCTATTTTGCCCTGTGGCTCTAGAATATCAGGGCAGTTCTCCTTGATTATTTCCTGAAAGATGATATCTAGGCTCTTTTTTTGATCATGGCTTTCAGGTAGTCCAATAATTTTTAAATTCTTTCTCCTGGATCTATTTTCCAGGTCAGTGGTTTTTCCAAGGAGATATTTCACATTGTCTTCCATTTTTTCATTCCTCTGGTTCTGTTTTATAATATCCTGATTTCTCATAAAGTCACTAGCTTCCACTTGCTCCAATCTAATTTTTAAAATAGTATTTTCTTCAGTGGTCTTTTGGACCTCATTTTCCATTTGGCTAATTCTGCCTTTCAAGCATTCTTCTCCTCATTGGCTTTTTGGAGCTCTTTTGCCATTTGAGTTAGTTTGTTTTATAAGGTGTTGTTTTCTTCAGTGTATTTTTCAGTATTTTTTTGGGTCTCCTTTAGCAAGTCATTGACTTGTTTTTCATGGTTTTCTCACATCCTTCTCATTTCTCTTCCCAATTTTTCCTCTACTTCTCTAACTTGCTTTTCCAAATCCTTTTTGAGTTCTTCTATGGCCTGGGGCCAGTTCGTGTTTTTCTTGGAGGCTTTTGTTGTAGGCTCTATGACTTTGTTGTCTTCTTTAGGTTGTATGTTTTGGTCTTCTTTGTCACCAAAAAAAGAATCCAAAGTCTGAGACTGAATCTGGGCGCGTTTTCGCTGCTTGGCCATATTCCCAACCAACTAACTTGACCCTTGAGTTTTTCAGTGGGGTATGACTGCTTGTAGATTACAGAGTTCTATGTTCCACGTTTGGGGGGGAGGTGCCAGCTCTGTCAGAGCCGCACTCCTCCTTCCCCAAGAACCCCCAGTCCAGGCTGGGCTTAGATCTTCAGCAGGCCGTTGCACTCCTGCTCTGATCCGCCACTTAATTCCTCCCACCAGGTGGGTCTGGAGCAGGAAGTAACAACAGCTGTAGCTGCCCCACCTCCACTGCCCCCGGGGCTGGAAGCGGAACCACAAACTCCTTCCACTCCCGCAGCTTTTCCCACTAACCTTCTCCGCAGTCTTTGGTGTTTGTGGGTCAAGGGGTCTGGTAACTGCCGCAGCTCACTGAATCAGGGCGCTAGGGCCCCCTCCACCCAGCTTCTGTTCTGGATGGTCCACGCCGCTCAGGCTGGGCTCTGCTCCACTCCATTCCCAGCTCCCAGCTCCGTGTGGAATAGACCTCACCCAGAGACCATCCGGGCTGTCCTGGGCTGGAGCCCTGCTTCCCTCTGCTGTTCTGTGGGTTCTGCCATTCTAGAATTGGTTCAGAGCCATTTTTTATAGGTTTTTGGAGGGACTCGGGTACGGAGCTCACTCTAGTCCATGCTTACCAGCCGCCATCTTGTCTCCGCCCCCCTATTACCATAACTTTTTAAGTCATTATTTCAACTTATTTCTTGACTTTGAACTTTCTGATAAAGTTGAGCTCTCTTTCCCAATTGGGGGTGGGAGTCTTAGGCTCTTTCAATTGCTATTTTCAGAGTTAGTTCTAGGGGTTTGAAAGTTTGGGGCGCTTCCAAAGTGATGTGATCTTGTAATGAGTGTTGTTTCTCCTTTCCTACTCTTCACTGTAATCCTTAACTAGGAAGGACTCCTTAACTCTTATGGCCACATGGCAGTGATCCTCAGGGCCCCTGCATCCTTGGGACAGCAGAAATTTCTCTTTGTCCTGGAACTGTGACCTAGAAGTGGACAGAGTCAATGGAGTTGCCAAACAGTGCTCAATTCTATGCAGTGCTATCCAAGGAGCTCTCTGTTTTCTCTTACTGGCCACTTGCCAGATCCCTGTTGCCATTCTCAAAGCCTATAGCTGGTGTTGCTGTCAAATGGGCTGTACTCCAACTCCATCCCAGTGTCACAGATGAGTTGTCTCGGTCTGGAAAAATGTCTTGCCTTAAACTTTTTTTGGATCTGCTGATTCAGATTTCAGTTCGAGTCATTATTTTAAAGTTGGTTGATGGGGAATTTTGGAAGAGTTCAGCTGCTTCCTCTTCTCTGCCATCTTGGCTCTGCCCCTGGAAGTATAGAATATGTATTCTCAACTTAATGATTATAAGTAGTCAGTAAGTTGCCCTATATTTGATTTTCCACAACTCCACCAATATCAATTCAAAAGACAATGGGGATCACACAGGAATAAAGACCATTCATGAGCTGTCATTGACACATGATCAATTACATAGTGACACTGGAGGTGAACTTTTCAATGAGCTTGTCATTAGATAGTAAATTCAATCTATTGGTTATACTGTATTTGAAGTCTTCCCAGCATGGTAAAATCCTCAAGAGTTTATCATCTCAAGGTATGGCCATCAACAATGCAAAGTCACTTTGATTGAAAAAAAGAGTTATTGGAACAAGATTTTATGTAGTGTTACACAAACTATAATCAAATTTAGAGGATGCATACATCACACTAGGTACTTTCTCTGTGAAAGATCTAGGGGAAAAGGTAAGTAAGAGTCACAAGGTATGATAACGTATGTGTGAATTGTAATAAATAAAGTTGTCAGAACTTGCAACAATAAACTATCAGAGCCATTGAAATATTAAAATATTGAATATTGAAGAAATTGTGCAAGGGAATAGAAGGAGAAATAAAAGTGAAGAGGAACAGAAAAGATTGTTTTGAATCTTATAATTGGATAAGATGAGGGGCTGGGGGAAAAGTACTGTTGTAACTTTTATAAAATTATAGAATGTTGGAGCTAGAAGAGAGTTTATAATCAATCTCATCCAATTTTTCTCATTCCTATAACAGATAAGGTAATTAAATCCTACTGAGTCAACAAGAGTATTTAAAAAGTCGCAAAGTTAGTGAGGTTAGAACTCACATATAGTTCTTCTGACTGCAGTTATAGTTTTGTTTCTATTGCAATTAGAGCCAGTACAGAATGTGGGGTAGAAAAACAATCTAGAAACCAGGAAGTACTCGGTTATAATCCCATATCTGAACAAAGTAGTAAGTCAGAGCCTCTTTTAGTTGTACAAAACTTTATAAAGTTATGAATAGAACAGAAATATGTTGTTTTGCATTATTAGAGTGGGTTTCTTCATATGGAATTTCCTGATACAAATAAAGATGCAGTAATAGCCTCTATCTTTTCCAAGGAAAACTGCCCTGAGGTCCTAGAAGTAGAAGGTAAAATAGTCATCTAAAGAATCCACCAATCACCCCATGAAAGAGCTTCCAAATTGAAAATTCTAAAGAATATTGTAGCCAAATTCCTATATGGGAGGATGATGCTTGTTAATCTTCAGAATGGCATAGTTATTATGACATTGAAAAGGGATATACATAGACAGAGGGTGTGGGTATAAATAAACTGATATGGTGACAAAAAACCTAATTAAGGGTGCAAAGGGATTGCAATGGTAGAAGAGATAAGGAGGAGGCAGAAAATGGTAAATTACATCACGTGAAGAGTTACAAAAACATATAATAGGGGGAAAAAGGTAGGGAGAAGAGCAATGTTTGAGCTTAACTCTCATCAGATTTGGTTCAAGGAGGGAACATCATGCTCTGTTATGTGTGGAAATCAAGCTTGCCCTACAGGCAGTAAGAGGAGAAAGGGAAAAGAAAAGGGGAAAGTGGTTAGAAGGGAGGAAAGAAGTAGTAAGGTAAAGGGGTAAGATAAGGGAGGTGGGCTGATAGGGAGGGAAAATTGTGGGAGCCAGTGGTAGAAGGCAAAACTCTTTTGAACAGGGAAGGGAGAAGGGAGAAATAAAAACATAAAGAGTTGGAAATGGAATGGAGAAAAAGACAGATAGTAATCATAATTGTGAATGTGAATGGGATAAACTCTCCTATAAAATGGAGGCGCATAGCATAATGGGCTAAAAATGTAATCCTACAATATATTGTTTACAAGAAACACATCTGAAACAGGGAGAAACTCATATGGTAAAGGTAAAAGACTGGAGTAGAATATATTATGCTTCAGCTGGAGTTAAAAAAAAGCAGAGGTAGCAATCATAAGATCTCATACAAAGCAAAAACAAAGATAGATGTAATTAAAAGACATAAGAAAGGAAACTATATCTTGCTTAAAGGCACCATGGACAATAAAGTAATATCAAACAAATGAATGAACAAATGAATGAATGAATGAATAATAAATAAATAACAAATAAATAAGGATTTTTTTTTTCTAGATTTCACCCTACTTATCCTAGAACTTTCATGTTGTCTATTTTTTTTGGTCAAATATCATCCCTCACGGGATCATCTTGCTGTTCCATAATGACCCACACACTAATTTCACAGGACCCTTCACATTATCTACTTACAAAATGGAAATTTACCTTTATATAAATTATAGATAACATGATTATACAATCCATGCTAACATACCATTGCCTATTTAAAAGCCCAACTACATACAAGACATTTGGGCCACAATCTAAAACCAAATACGCTTGTCTTATTGTGTGTGTGCGTGTCTGTGTGTGTGTGTGTAACCAATTATGCTTGTCCTATTGTGTGTGTGTGCGGTGTGGGTGTGGATGTGGGTGTCAGTGTTTCTCTTGTGATGGGAATTTGAACACATAGAAGACCTGTAGGGATTCTATTTGATACTAAGTAAGTATTTTAAATGCATGGTAAGGAGATCAGGTAATATCTTCTTTATATAGAGACCCGAAACATACTTGGTGACTCCTTCCTTTTTTCTTTATTTACTAATATTTCTTTCTGGTCAATGATTTGAACCTGTGTGATCAGTAGAGACAAATTTTTGCTCCACAGCTCCTCCTTATTTTGACAGTACTTCAACATAATGACCATTAATGGGAATGTGAAATTCAATGTTGTGAATGAATTTGTTTTCTAAGGAAAACAAATTTTACCTTTTTGTAATGTTTTTTTTTTCTCCTTTGATATGGCTGATTTCTGTAAGAAGTAACCATTTTATGGACAGAGGCTGAACATAGTTATTTCAATATTGAATTTTAGTATAGAAAATTAAATTTTAAGTAAATTTTCATTTATTTTATTTGTGGACTATTGAGCAGGACCTACATAAATTTTAAATGCACTTTATAGTTATAATATTCTTTATTTAATAGGATTGAACTCCTGTCCTGTTCTCATTCATCTATTAATGATTCAGATTATACTGATATACTATATAAAACTAAATCTAGGTGACTAAGGAGAGTTTAAAGGACAGTGAATATAGATCTCCATGATGTCCTCAAGACATGGTAAATCTCTTTGTTGAAGCACCCATTTTAGTGAAGTCAATTTTGAAGAGTAGTACATGATGCACAAGATCTAGCATGTTTTCTGATTATCCCCCTGTGCAGGATAGCCTTAAATGAAGATCTGCCTTGAAAGAGTTAATTTGAAAGCGCAAGGGATCATTTGTCAAGCAACAGCATGCCCACTTAATGGCCTTTTAGTAAAGTGCTTCTTTAAGACATATCAGCTGCATGATGGCACAATTATTGGGTGGGGTATAAATTATAAAACCACAGCCTTGCTAGCCAATCACTCCTCAAAAAACTTCTTTAGTCAAGGCAAAAATAAATATCATCAGAAGGTCATCAAAATGACCTACAGTGCTGGATCAGCTAGCTTTTGTTCATTGCTGTTTTATTCATTGACACAATCTTGAAGGGTATGTGATAGAATAGGGGATAGGAGAACCAGAAATAATTCATAAGATTCTAGATTGTTTAAATATGTATATAAGGTTCATTTAGGAAGGAAAACATCAGTGACAAATATTTCAGCTTTGAAACATCTGCTTTGGCAATGGCACATTTTAAAGTAAGACTTTTAGGAATTCCCTGCTCTTCTTCTTAAAGATGTTAACAAAGATGACTTTCTTTGTAAAGATAAATAATGAGAGGTAAAATTTACTTTGCTGGGGGAGGGACTATAATTTACTAATTTGTTAAGAAATAGTTCTAAGAAATCTTAATTATCCTCCTCAATCTCATAACTGCCTTTTATTTTGTTTCCTTCTTTTTTTTCCTATCTTCCCTACCACGTTCACTGTTAGTGATGATATTCTATAACATAAACAGCACTTATTCTGGGTAAGGATAACAAAATTTCTAATCTTGGCTCTTTTATGTGTATAGGCAAGTCACTTCATCTCTTTTCATCTTTAATTTCCTCATCAATGAAATAGGACCAATGATTCATTTAATAAAATAATTCAAGAAAAATGCAATTATTAGCACCATATGTCATCTCCCTTCTCTATTTCAAATCTCTTTTATGAAATAGTGACATCCTACAAACTTTCCTAGGATTATCCTGGTCTGGACATGTAATAACTCCATCATTCTATTAGTATTCATAGTCTCATGTTTCCATGATAACGAATTATTCAATTGATCCAAAAAAAATTCACTAACTTTCTCAGGAAGTGTTTACCAATTCTTTAACACTCAAGTATACAATCTTCTTTATTAATTGCCACCAATAATCCTAACTGTCCAGGTTAGATAGTATTGGGTTTCTATAAGATAAGATGGATATACTGGTAAAATAAAAGTGAGGTAAAATAAAAAGGGATAACCAGGCAAGTCTTTCCTTTTGTTTCTGCTGAATGTTCTGTCTGTATTCCATCTACTCTTTGGTTTCTTTTTATTCCTTTTACCATTTAACTACCCACTACCCACTTTTTTCTGTCCCAACACTGTCTAAAGAGTTTGTGGTTTCTGGCTACTTGAAAAATGCTTCATTTGGTTTTACTCATTTTTTTGGAAATTTGTACATTTTGTGGGTTTGCTATATTTTTCTACAAAAACTTCATTGTGATTTGGGACTAAACCGGGGGTCCTCAAATATTATACCAGAGGAGGGTGAATTCTATGATTCTATAAAACTGGAAATGCTTTAATTAAATAGTTTGTGAGATAATGTACCTGTAGACTCAATTAACTACCTATGAAATGGCTTGCTATTGGAAAATGAATTAGTTTGATATTGTTGTTGATTAGTTGTGTCTGACTCTTCATGACTCCATGACCATGGCATGCCAAGCCCTCCTATCCTCCACTAAGCCTGTCCAAATCCATGTTCACTGTTTCCATGACACTACCTATCCATCTCATACTCTGCTATTCCCTTTCACTTTTGCTTTCAATCTTTCTCCAAATCAGGGCCTTTTCCAATGAGTCCCATCTTCTCATTATATAGCCACAGTATTTGAACTTCAGCTTCTGTATTTGACCTTGCAGCTGTTGCAACAATTCAGCTAGCAGCTGTTGTGAGGGTGAAAGACCAACACAAGCCCAACAACAAGAATGCTGCCAGCACAGGTTCTTTTGATCTGCTTTACTAAGAAAAGTAATGTTAATGGATTAACATTCTTACTTTAATACAGCACATACATATAAATTCACTTAATTCAGGTGGAAAAGCCAGCAAATAGAATTTCAGAACAAATACAAACAAGTTGCAAACATACACAATACAAACAGATCAGATCACAATTCATAGTCACCAAGATACCATCAACATCTGGGTTGAGGAGCCAGAAAGGTCTTAACAACAGCTGGTCCAGAGTCATGCACCACTCCTCCTGTGGCTCAGAGCCCCAAGGAAACAGCTCTGTTCTCACCTTTTATACACTTTTTTGACATCATCACATGTCATCTGAGCGACCAGAACTTAAACGTATACAATTGGCTTTGATCTTAGCAACTCCCCTTAGGGCCCTGAGGGCTTCTCGCCTCTCTCAAACTAGCCAACCAATTTGCTAACCAGCCTGGGGCTTTGCACCTAGTAGTAAAAGGCCATGGACCTGGGGTATAGCACCTAGTAAGATTCAATCAAAGACACTTAATTAATTTAGCATTCTAAAACAGTAAACATTCTCACCTTAATATTACACCAGCTTGAATTAATTTTTTTTAAGAATTGACTGATTTGATTGCCTTGCTGTCCAAGGAATGCTCAAAAGTTTCCTCCAGAACCACAAATTTTTTGTTGTTTATTTGTTTTCTATTTAATTATTATTTTAATTAATTTATTTATTTTAGTTTACAACATTCAGTTCCACAAGCTTTTTAGTTCCAAATTTTCACCCCTCCTACCCCTCACCCTTTCTTTTCCCTAAGACAGCATGAAATCTGATATAAGCTCTACATGTATATTCACATTAAACATATTTTCACGTTAGTCATGTTGCAAAGAAGAATCATAACCAATGGAAAGAAGCACAAAAAAGAATAAAAAAAGAAAACGAAAAAGAGAGAGAGTAAATATTATGCTTTGATCTGCGTTCAGACTCTGTGATTCTTTCTCTGGAAGTGGATAGCATTTTCCTTAGTGAGCCTTTTGGAAATGTCTTAGAACCTTGCATTGCTGAGCCGAGTCTATCAAAGTTAGTCATCAACCAATGTGTCTGTAACTGTGTACAACGTTCCCCTGGTTCTGCTTCCCACACTCAGCCTCGGTTCATATAAGTCTTTCTAGGTTTTGCTGAAGTCTACCTGCTCATCACTTCTTATTGCACAATAGTGTTCCATTGGTTTCATATACTGCCACTTGTTTTCCTACTCCCCAATGGATGGGCATCCCCTCAATTTCCAGTTCTTCACCAACACAAAAAGAGCTGCTATAAATATTTTTGTACATGTGGGTTCTTTTCTCATTTATGTGATCTCTTTGGGATATAGCCCTAGAAGTTGTATTGGAGAGTCAAAGGGTACACACATTTTTATAGCCCTTTGGCCATAGCTCCAAATTGCTCTTCAAAATGGTTGGAAAAGTTCACAACTCCACCAACAATGCATCAGGGTTCCAATTTTCCCACATCTTCTCTAGCATTTATAATTTTCCTGTTTTGTCATGTTACCCGGTCTGACAGGTGTAACGTGGTACCTAAGAGTTGCTTTGATTTGCATTTCTCTAATCAATAATGATCTAGAGCATTTTTATATGACTATTGAAATCTTTAATTTCTTCCTCTGAAAACTGCCTGTACAAATGCCTTGACCATTTATAAATTGGGAAATGACTTTTATTCTTGTAAATTTCACTCAGTTCTGCATATATTTTAGAAATGGGGCCTTTATCAGAGACACTGGTTGTACAAATCCTTTCCCAGTTTTCTGCTTCCCTACTAATCTTGGTTGCATTGGCTTTGTTTGCATAAAAACTTTTCAATTTAATGTAATCAAAATTATCTATTTTGCATTTCATAATGTTCTCTCTCTCTTGTTTGGGCATAAAATCTTCTGTTTTCCATAAATTTGGCAGGTAAACTATTCTAGATTACACATTATAGATTGGAATATATCTAGTGGGAGGGAGACCAAGATAGCAAGAGGATTTGGGACCATGATATATTCAAATGAATTGAAGGAATAAGAGGTGTTTGGCCTAAATAAGAAAAAACTTAATATTGTCATATGGCTTTTATCAAATATTTGAAGTGCTGATCCATGGAATGATGATTACATTTCCTTGTCCTCATATAGAGAAATTTTTAAAAAATATGTTTAAATTATAAAGAGGTAGATTTGAAATTCATGAATAACTTATTTTCCTAAAGTAGTAGTGATATTTATGATAATTGTGATGATGATGATGATGATGATATCTAACCTTTACATGATGCTTTAAGGTTTGCAGATTGCTTAACAAATATTAACTTTTTTATTCTCACAACAACGCTAGAAAGTAGGTGCTAATATTATCCTCATTTTATAGATGAGGAGATTGATGTAGATACAGAATGAGTGACTTCTGCAGGTCACATATTTAGTATTTTTGGTAAGATATGAATTCAGGTCTTCCTGAATCTAGGTCCAGCACTATAGATACTGCGTTACATAGCTATCTATAGTAGAATTAAGCCTATGCCAAAGTAGAATGCACCTCCTTGAAAAAAGTTCTTTTCTTCCCCTCACTCCACTAGTGCTCTCTCTCTCTCTCTCTCTCTCTCTCTCTCTCTCTCTCTCTCTCTCTGTATATATATATATATATATATATATATATATATATATATATGTGTGTGTGTGTGTGTGTGTGTGTGTACACACATATACATATGCATGATATATATGTGTATATATATATATGTACATAAATAAATGTTTGATGATCACTTGCACAGGATGCTGTAGAAGGAGTTAGTGTTTAGGTAGAGGGGAATCTTATGAGTTCCTTCAAATCTGAAATTATTTGATTTTGGAACAAATTTACTTTCAGTTCTATTTCTAATATTTCTAGACCAGTAAGTGCACAGTAGGATGCAGTACAAAGGATCAGTTTTTAGCTAGTATATGGACATTTATTTAATTGAGGTTCTCTTAATATAATTTAATTGTCCAATGAGGTGCATGTAGTATGATAAAATTGAACAATATTTCTATTCATTTTGAAAACAATGGGTTATTTATAAGAAAAGGCTCTTAAAAATAAAGAAAAGTATGAGGAAATAAAAAAGAGGTTGTAGGATCTTGTAACAACAATGGGGGAAAACATATGACCTGGCAAACTGTTTTACTGGTGTCTACAAAAGAGCAAAAGATCCATTTTAAGACACTTTTCATATTTCTTAGGTAATCTAAGATGGGTTTTTGGAGCTAGAAATTTCACAGGATGAAAATCTGTGAATGATTTACAATGTGCATCAAAGGAGTGACCTGTCAATATTGATGAATAAATCAATTGAAGTATTAGAATATTGATTTCTGCTACAGTCTCAGTGTCTCCCTGATTCTGGCATGCTTTCTAGGTCCCTCTCTTTGTTTCTGTACATAGTTCACTGGGTATAATTTTCTCTTTGGAATTGTGAAGAGCAGCCCTCCAGGTAATAGAGCAAATTGACCAGATGTTTAGTTGTTCTATACAGCTTTTATAGGACCTGTGTTTTTGTGTGTTTATATTTTCCCAGAATTTTCATTTGTGCTTGCCTTTTCTTTCCAATTATACATTCATTGTTGAGTAAATAGCATGTAAGAAATGTGAGTTTATGCTTTTTCCAGCAGTAATTTCTGCTCTAAGAACAGTAGTCACTTTTAAGATGACCCAGGAAATGCATAAAGGATGCTGCTAACTGGTGGTAAATGGTATCTTAGAAAGCCCTCTTTCTGTACATTACAAGATCATGTACTCACATTGCACCATGCTGTTTTAATGCCTTCAGTAAATCTACCTCTAGATGCTAACAAGCCAAACATATTAGCAGTGATATGAGGACACATTTCTACAGTCTGCTCACAATCACTGTGCAGGTGGGAACATTTTCTAGGAGCAGTGGTGGCAGCCAGAAAGATTACCAAGAGCTTCAAAGTCTGAGACAGCAATATTGGATTGCTAGATAAATTCCCTCTTGGAATTAATCTCCTGAGCCTTTAAAAATGACCTACTATATGCGTTAAGCAATTCTGGTTTGTATTCCAATATGTTTCCTCAGACTACAAGGGAAATATTTTAAATGTTATATATCAATACCAAATCATATCTGCCAGGAGTACTAAACTGCAAGGTAATCTGACTAATGTTTAATTCGCTGTTGGAATAGTTTTTTTGGTTCCTTCTGTTGGCTGAGTCACAAACTGAATTTCAACTCTACTTAAAAAAAAGTAATAAGAATTCATTTTAAAAGTAGCATAATACAAATTTATAATGTTTTCTTTTCACTTAAATCAGATACATTTTGTGCTGTGAGAGATGTTAGATGTCCAGGAAGTAGAAGATTTAATATACCCTTAAAATTTTTATTTTAATATAAGAAGCCAAAAAAGCAAGAAAGAAACCAACTACATCTTAGCATAATGGATATTTATGGCTACTGATTGGAAAGTAATTTCAAAATCATCTGTTTTTGTTTAGCCAGATAATGCAATTGTTAGAGAGAGGGATTGGACTTGTGAATGTATTGGTGTAAGGAATTGCTTCTGTCAATGTCATTTGGCATGTTCTCTATACTGCATAACTTTCAAGAGATATCTAGAATACATAGAAGTTAAGTGACTTGCCAAGGGTCACATACCTAGCCCCTATATGTAAAAAGTAGGACTTAAGCACAGGTTTTCCTGCTGTTAAGATTAGTTCTCCAACTTCTATGCCATGTTGCCTCTTGTTGCCTGAACTTGTTGGGTCAAAGTAAAAATCAACAACAAATTATAAGGAAATATGAAGGCAAAAAGAAATACTGATACAATTATATTTCCAACCCAACCTATTTAAATAACGATTTAATTTGACAAATGGGAAATGGAAAAAACTAACAATAGTGATCATTCCTTAAATATGTTTAAAATATATAAAATAAATAATGCATACAACCAAGTCAAAGGGCTCAGATACTGCCTTAGCTAGCAAAAAAATAATTGCAAAGCAAAAAGAAAAAAAAAAACAATGCTATCAGTCAGGTGTATTGCTTCTTTATAAGGTTATTTCTAAAACAATAGGCGGATTTGTAGCTTGTCCTTCATTCTTGAAGAGGACCAATAAAGAGAAAAAAAGAAAGAAGAATATGAGGGGTATTGTCCCATGAGCTATCAAAAACAAACAAAAAATAAGAAACCAGAGAGAAAGCAGAAAGCTTAACAAAGCAATGTAAATCAGAACATGTCAAGATTTTATGTGTGTGTGTGTGAAATTGGATGGAGACTAGCACTACATAGTTGTGAAATTGAATTTGGCAACAAACATTTCTATATTGGCATTTTAAAATGTAATTATACATGAAACAAGACATAATAAATGGAAATGAATGGAGACATAGCATTGAAGCAGGAAGATCTGGGTGATTTCCTATTTTTGACATGTATGGTCTGCATGACCATAGGTGAGTCTACTTTCTTGGTACATGCCCTTATACTCTTCTGCATGTCAGTGGCTCCCCTAAAGCTAATTCCCTTTACTTATGATTGGATAAGCACCATATCCTTGCAAATTATAGCCATTGTAAGGTCTCTGTATCTTCCACGAGAGTTTTCTTCCATAAAATGCCCTTTCATCACTAAAATCAGACCCTCCATTTATTCTCTCTTTTCCAAGTCTGAGTCTGAATCTGAGGACATTTTCACTACCTGGCCATGTTCCCAGCTAACTACTTGACCCTTGAGATTTTCATCAGGGTATGACTGCTTGTAGAGTAGAGAGTACTTTGTCCCAAGCTTGAGGTGCTGTGCTGTTGTTTTCAGAGCTATTTCTATACAGCAAGCTCTGCCACACCAGCGCCACTCCCCTCCCAAGAACTGCCAACCCAGACCATGACTCAGATCTTAAGCAGGCTCGGTACTCCTGCTCTGATCTGCCACTTAATTCCTCCCACCAGGTGGGCCTGGGTCTAGAAGCAACTTCAGCTGTAGTTCTGTCCTCAGAGCTGCATTACCTCCACTGTCCCCAGGGTGGTGGCCAAACCACAAACTCCTTTCACTCTGTCCCCACAGCTTTTCCCACTAACCTTCTCTGTTGTCTTTGGTGTTTGTGGGTTGAGAAATCTGGTAACTTCTGCAGCTCACTGATTCAGGGCACTAGGGCCTGTTTCACCTGGCTCCAGGTCTGGTTGACCCTGGCAAAGCCAACACTGAGCTCTGCTCCCAACTCCGTGCAATACACCCTTCCCTGAGACCATCCAGGCTGTCCTGGGCTGGAGCCCTGCTTCCCTCTGTTATTTTGTGGGTTTTGCAGCTCTAGAATTTGTTCAGAGCCATTTTTATAGGTTTTTGGAGGGACCTGGTGGGGAGCTCATTCAAGTGCCTGCTTTCCAGCCACCATCTTGGCTCTGCCTCCTGTCCTCAGAATCTTTATCTGAATTTTCCTTCTCTGGAAATCCTGTCAATTTTAGTTCCCACCACCCCCTTATACTCTGTTATTGCTCATTTTTTTACTCCTGTTCTTTGCATTGTAGCTTCTCTAGCATTTGGGCCCCAGAAATGCCCTAGCCCTGCTGCCACAATTTTGAACTTACATTTAACTAGCCTTAGTCTCTGCCCCAAGTTATAGCAAGTTCCACATGATTGGCCTGTTCCCTCTAGTTCTATTAGAGCCAGAGAAGCTGGTTTCTTGCCCTAAGCTCCTTTGTTTCTCAGTACTTTGACTGAATAGAATTGTAGCAGAGAGTACTTCCACACTGCTGTTTCAGCCAGGGAAAATGTCATGCTATTGGCTTTATGTGGCACAAGCAAGGGAGTCGGGGGAAGAGTTAAGTTCCATTACAAGCCTATAGTTTGTGTTTTGTTCTATAACACTGTCAGAGAGTGCTGGATATTGGAGGAAGGAGGTGCTGAGTGAGTTCCTTTCAGATTACTCTTTCATTGTATTATTAAATTCATGAATTTTTTAGTTCCTTTATGGAAATTACCATAATTTCTTTATCTTTTTGATATAGTTCTTATTTTGGAGAGTATTAAGAAGTTTTAAGGTTCAGAGAAAGCTTCTAGTCGACCATTTTGTTGTTCATTTGACTTGGGAATCTAAAACTTGCGCTGTATCAACTGCTCCATACTGTCCTGACCCAAGCTCCATTTCACTTCTTTTCTTTTTTCAATTTTTCAAGGAGGTCTGGACTGCTTATTTCATTGATATAGTCAAGTCCTTTGAGGAAATTCTTTCTCCCAATATTGATTGACAACACTTATAATCTTTAAGCTTAGGAGGCAGAGACAAGATGGGGGCTGGAAAGCAGGGACTTGCTTAAGCTCTCCCCCAGATCCCTCCAAATACCTGTAAAAATGACTCTGAGCAAATTCTAGAGTTGCTGAACCCATGACATAGCAGGGGGAAGTAAGTATCCAGCCCAGGACAGCCTGGATGTTTGCTGAGAAGGGTTTATTGCAAGCTGCTGGGAGTGGAGCACAACCCAGCATGAGCCACGCCAGAATAGACCAGACCAGGAGTCAACCTAGAGCAGGCTTTAGGGCCATGAATCATTGAGCTGTGGCAGTTACCAGACTTCTCAACCCATAAACACCAAAGACCATGGAGCATGTTAGTGAGTAAACTGCTAAATCAGGTTAGAGTGCAGTACGGCCACCAGCCCTGGGGGTGGCAGAGGTCATGCAGTGGTGGAGCTCCAGTGTCATATGCTTCCGCAGTCCCTGGCTCACACAGTGGGAGGAATCAAGTGGCAGACCAGAGTGGGAGTGCCGGCCCTGCTTTGCCCTGTTTGGATCTAGGTCACAATTCTGGTTGATGGTTCTTGGGGGAGAAGGAGAACTGTTGTGGCAGAGCTTTCAGTGACAGGTGAGTAGAAGTAGGTCTGAAAACAGCAGCACAGCCCCTAAAGCTTGGGATGTAGTACTCTCATTTCTAGAAGCAATTGTAGCCTGACAAAAAGCTCGAAGCTCAAATAGTTGGCTGGGAATATGGCCAGGCAGCAAAAAAGGTTGCAGACTCAGACTCAGACTAATACTCTAAAATCTTTTTTTGGTGACAAAGAAGATCAAAACAAACAGCCACAAGAAGTCAACAAAGTCAAACAACCTACATCAAAAGCCTCCAAGAAAAATATGAATTGGTCTGAGGTGATGGAAGAGCTCAAAAAGGATTTGAAAAAGCAAATAAAAGAAGTAGAAGAACAATTGGGAAGAGAAAAGAGAGTGATGCAAGAAAACCATGAAAAAGAAGTCGACAACTTGCTAAAGGAGACTCCAAAAAATACTAAAGAAAATAACATCCTAAAAAATAGACTAAGTCAAATCGCAAAAAAGCTCCAAAAAGCCAAAGAGGAGAAGAATGCCTTAAAAGGCAGAATTAGCCAAATGGAAAAGGAGGCTCAAAAGACCACTGAAGAAAATACCACCTTAAAATTAGATTGGAGCAAGTGGAAGCTAGTGACTTTATGAGAAAGTAAGATATTATGAAACACAACCAAAAGAATGAAAAAATGGAACACAATGTGAAATATGTCATTGGAAAAACCACTTACCTGGAAAATAGATCCAGGAGAGAAAATGTAAAAATTATTGGACTATCTGAAAGTCATGATCAAAAAGAGAACGTAGACATCATCTTCCAAGAAATTATCAAGAAAAACTGCCCTGACATCATAGAGCCAGAGGGTAAAATAAAATTTGAAAGAATCCACCAATCGCCTCCCAAAAAAGATACCAAAAAGAAAACTCCTAGGAATACTGTTGCCAACTCCAGAGTTCCCAGGTCAAGGAGGAAATACTGCAAGCAGCCAGAAAGAAACAATCTGAGCTTTGTGGAAACACAATCAGAGCAATACAAGATCTAGCAGCATCTACATTAAGGGATTGAAGGGCTTGAAATATAATATTCTGGAAGTCAATGGAGCTAGGATTAAAACCAAGAATCACCTACCCAGCAAAACTGAGTATCATGCTCCAAGGCAAAATATTGACTTTCAATAAAATGGAGGACTTTCAATCTTTCTCAGTGAAAAAACCAGAGCTGAATAGAAAATTTGACTTTCAAACACAAGAATCAAGAGAAGCATGAAAAGGTAAACAAGGAAGAAAAATCATAAGGGACTTACTAAGTGGAAGTGTTTTATTTACATTCCTACATGGAAAGATGATGTGTTTAATTCATGAGACCTTTCTCGGTATTAGGGTAGTTGAAGGAAATACACACACACACACACACACACACACACACACACACACATATACATATACATATATATATATTATATATATATATATATATATATATATATATATATATATACTATTAATATTAAGGGGTGACATCTAAAAAATAAAATCAGATTAAGGGATGAGAGAGGAATATGTTGAGAAAGGGAAAAAGGGAGAGATAGAATGGGGTAAATTATCCCACATAAAAGTGGCAAGAAAAAGCAGTTCTGTTGGAAGGGAAGACGGGGCAGGTGAGTGGGAATGAGTGAATCTTGCTGTCATCGGATTTGACCTGAGGAGAGAATAACATACACACTCAACCTGGTATCTTACCCCACAGGAAAGTAGGGGGAAAGGGATTAAAAAGGGGGAATGATAAAAGGGAGGGCAGATAAGGGAGGAGGTAATCAAAAGCAAACACTTTTGAAAAGGGCCAGGGTGAAGGGAGAAAATTGAATAAAGGGGGATAGGACAGGAAGGAACAAAATATAGTTAGTCTTTCACAACATGATTATTGTGGAAGGGTTTTCCATAATGATACACCTGTAGCCTATGTTGAATTGCTTGCCTTCTTAGGGAGTGTGGGTGGAAATGGAAGAAGGGAGAGAATTTGGAACTCAAAGTTTTGGAAGCAGATGCTCAAAAAAAGGTTGTTTTTGCATGCAACTGAGAAATAAGATAGAAGGAAGGTAGCATAGAAATCCATCCTGCCATACAAGAAAGTAAGGGGAAGGGGGATTGAGAGAAGAGGTGGGGTGACAGAAGGAAGGGTTGACTGGGGAGTGGGGCAATCAGAATATATGCCATCTTGGAGTAGGGAGTGGGTAGAAATAGGGAGAAAATTTGTAACTCAAAATCATTGTTGAAAACTAAAATATTAAATAGTAAAATAATTGTTAAGAGAAGAAAATAAAAGGAAACAAATATATAGTGTTTAAACTTTGCCTAGTGGGCACAGATAGCTGAAGAAATTTGTTCAGAATTACATAGCCAGCCTTTCTGATTGAGGCCCCAGATACCTAAACACTGTTTTCCATTGTGTTTTATAACTGTAATACAAAATAGATAAGTAATAAGTGGTCAGGTATTTATTAGTCTATGAGATCTGAAGAAGAAAGGATCATTTCTAACCTCTCGAAAGTCAGGGAGAATCAACACAACATGATTCCCTAAAGTCTCAATTTAATATAAGCTCATTGATTTTTGATGATATGTATGTTCACTTTTGCATTGAGTATATCTGAAGTACACTTCTCAGAGATTGTTACTGATCCTCTACACCTTAAGGAGGACAATAAAGGAATTCACTTCTAATTGCCTGTTTGGTTACTTTTCTGGACTTCATCATCCCTGAAACTCAACAATTCTGAAGATATCAACCAAAAAAAATAACTCACACCTCCTAAAACCTTTTCCAACTTCATCACTTCTCTGTGGGCTGCCTAACTGCATCATGCCCCTATGATGGATAACCTCCCTCCATCTTCCACATCCCACTTTTAGCTTCTTTTGTGTGTTATCTCTTTCATAAGAATGACAACCTTAAGAGCAGTAAATATCATAAGTCTTTCTTGGTATCCCCAGTACTTAGCACAGTGCCTGACACATAGCAGATGCTTAATGGATATATGCTAAATCTGACTGAAATTTTCTGTATTCAAGATTTTACTTTCAACCATCAAGAGGGTCTATCTTAGTTGATATTTAAGTACAATTTCAGTGGAACTCAGAAACAGCTTACATGTCAATATTATTATCACTTCATGTCTTCTCAATGAGTGGTACCTTGATGACTTTTTGCGATGCATGTGGAACAAGGATATTAAAGTTTAAATTCTTGGGAAAGTATCTCTGTTTTTTTTCAGTCATGTCTTACTCTTTGTGACTATCTCCTGAAGTCTGTCCAAGCTCATGTTCATTGCTTGCATGGCACGATCTATCCATCTCATCCTCTGCCATCCCCTTCTTTTTTCACCTTCAATCATTTCCAACATCAGTGTCTTTTCCAATGAGTCCTGACTTATCCTTACATGGCCAAATCATTTAAGTTTCAGCTTCAGCATTTGTCCTTCCAATTAATAGTCTGAACTAATTTCTTTTTTTTTTCTCAGCCAAGGAAAAAAACAGCGTTTATTAAAGATTTGCCATAATGGGTTGTCTTAAGAAATCTTACCATTTGTGAGGCTTTTTTTTCCAAGCTGGCCAGATCAATCTGAGCTGAGCTATTTTGAATCTGAGCCTATTTCCTTTACGTATTGACTAACTTGAGCTTCTTGATGTCTAAAAGACTCTCAAAAGTCTTCTCCAGCACTGAAATTTGAAATCTTCAACTCTACAGCCAATCTAACTATAGTCCAGCTTATAGTCCACTTCTCACAGCCATACATTGCTTCTTGAAAAACCATAGCTTTAATTAAATGGACATTTGTCAGCAGGGTGATGTCTCTGCTTTTTTGGTATTCTGTCCAGATTTGCCAGAGATTTGTTTCAAAGGAGAAAGCTTTTTTTTTTAATTTCATGGCTGCACTTGCATCTGCAGTGATCTTTGAGCCCAAGAATATAAATCTAAGACTGCTTTCGTTCCTTCTCCTTCTATTTACAAGGATGTGAGGGGACCAATTGCCATGCTCTATTATTTTAATGTTGAGCTTTAAGCCAGCTTTTACATTCTCCTCTTTTACCATCATTGAAAGGCTTGTTAGCCCATCTTAAAGTTTGGCCATAAGAGTGATATCATCGGCATATCTGAGATTGTGGATATTTCTCTCCCCAACCTTTCTTCAAGCTTTTGATTCATCCAACCTGACATTTCTCATGATGTACTCTGCATTTAAGTTAATTAAATAAGGCAACCATATAAGCCTTGGCAGATGCCTTTTTCAATCATAAACAAATCAGTTCTTCCATGTTTGTCTTTACCTGTTGCTTTTTGACCTACATACATGTTCCTCAGAAGCAAAATAAGATAATCTGGTACCCCCATGTCTTTGAGGATTTGCCACCTATCTCTCACACTAAATAGAGATATTGTTTAACCCCTTTTGGCCCTAGTTTCTTCACACACTAAAATGAAGGTAGGGAGAATATCATATCACTTTGTTTTCACTGGTCAAATTCTGTCATTCCAGTTGTCAAAATATAAATCTTTTATATTATATACCCTCTCAAAGATTTCTTCCCAAATCTCATACATTTAGTAGGTTGTATCCTTGAAGGGTGGCAGACTACTTCTCATTTTAGGATTCTATGCTTGGAGTAAACCTGAGTGTTCAATGCTGATTTCTAGTACTATTTTGAACTATAGTTCAAAATCCTAATTAGTGTGTACCTCATTGATTGTCAATTGGCCAGCAAGAGTCAATTAGTTTTTTAAAAAGTATATTTACTGAGATTGTAGAAGTAAAAAAAAGTTGTTAAAAATACTTTCATCCAAAAAGAAAGTCTAGGACACACTCTCCCACAAGTCCATAGAGAGTCTAAGGAAAAGGGACTGCCAACTTATAAAACACAGGTGGTAAAGCTGTATTCCAGATTCTGGTTATATAAAAAACCTTTTATTTTTTTCTGGACTTCTCATGAAGTTTCTCCAAAGTGTCTAAAGCTCTCTTCTGGGTCCTAAGGATGCAGGCCCTTGTAGAGTCCTCAAACCACATTTCCTTTCACCCAAAAGAGATCACTCTCTGCAGATGCCTTTGCTCATCATGTCTGTTTTTTTTTTCTTCCCTTACATTTTATTTGGATATGTTATTTGTTCGCAATACATATTCTCTAGTGACATATTCAATCGCATGGGGGATGGATAAAAGGAAATATAATGCTTTCTCTGGATTTACTTTCCCTACTCCCTTACATCCTCTGGTTATAGGTACAAAAATCTGAATCCTCAAAGTAATTCCAAAGCTTAACTAATTGCTAGAATGTGTCTGCTAAAATCTCTTTTGCTGATGAATAAGCCTAGAAGTATGTCTAACATTTTCAACTGATCCCAATATATGTCATCATCTTATTTCATTCAATGATTCATGGCACTTCCTAATTGGTTTAACTAGTTCATTCACATCTAGTTTAATGTAAATTTAGTTTGATTGATTCAATAGCAGTGTGAAGAAATTGTTCATATCTCTTTTTATTGATTAATGATATAATTCAAATATTTTTCTCACCTAATAAAAGTGCCAGGCTTAGATCACATTTGTTGTGAAAAGTAATAATAGCTAGCATTTATATTGTACCTACTATATGCCAGGTAATGCATTAGACAGTTTACAACTACTATATTTTATCTTCACAACAACCATATAACGTAGATACTATTATTATTCTCATTTTACAGTTAAGGCAACTAAAACAAACAGAGGTTAAATGACTTGCCCAGGGTTAGACAGTTAGTATCTGACATTGGATTTGAATTACGGTCTTCTTGGCTCCAATCTAAACACCCTATCCACTACACTGATAGCTGCCTCTCAATATATTGTTAGTTATGTTAGTTAAAGTTGGGGTATAAGATATTCCTCTAATAGCTAACAATTTTGCTTCCCTTTAAGTTCAAAACTAGTTTGAAAATAATTCTAAATTTATGGAAAAGCATGAATCATGAAATTAATTTGCATAGATATTGTCTCTGAAGTGACATAAGTGCACATATATCCACAAATGCATACAGTTGAGTTTGTACTTATTTTAAATTTGATGATCTTCTAGTCTCATGTTTAGAATCTTAGTGTCTTCTAAACATGACACACTAATCAAAAGGCTCATCTGTTTTGCATCTGGTTGTTTTTTATAATAATGAAATTGAAGCAACGTAAAATACACACATTGGATATTTTCTTTTAATATTTTCTTTTAACATTTTTCTTCTAATATTTTAAATTCAAGCCACATTTCATTAGGCATTTCTCTTCATTGCTTAATTTATAATATACTTCAATAATTATCTTTTAATACAGTTTCTGGTTGTTTAATGATGTCCAAGTCATTTATTCTAAATCATAATTAAATGAGGAGAAAGAGGAGGAGGAGGAGGAAAGAAGAAAAAGGATACATTGGATAAACAATGAATTCATCACATTTCTTTGCCTTATGTTATAAATTTAATCAGGTCTTTTCCCTCTTATGTAAATAGAACATTTGTTTCTGTTCCATACTTAATGCAAATGACTGAGGAGCCCTAAACAATAGTGATAGAGTATACTTAATGTCCAACTTCACAAGTACTGTTAGAAATCACCTTCAGGACAATTTCCTTCATTCTCTATAAGAGTGATTTAACAGAAAGACTTAGAATGAGACAAAGGTGATCACTTCAAAATTAGGTGAGGAATTGTCTGCAGTTGGAATACTGTACTCTCCCTGCTACTGCTTCCAATGATATCCTCCTCTGTGCACCTTTGTACCTAGGAATGCACACACACTATGAGAAAGAATCCAAGTGGCCTCACAGTGTTCTTATCTTTAACCAAGCATTCCTCTAAATAAAGAATAAATGAATAATTATTCATGATTCTTTTTTTGATGCTTATCTGTTTTCATGTGTGTGTTGGAGGGAGAAGAGTAATTGCTTCCAAATTGATGCAAAGACCTTTCTGATGAGCATGCCTTTGTTTGCTTTGCTAGCTTAAGTACTACTATATAATATTACCATTGGCTAACCTCAAATAAATGCCAGCTGTTCCCTATTTTTAATGCTGTCTAAAAAGGACCATGAATGGGAAGGACCTCCCCCCACAAAACCATTCTACTATATGTTTTGTGTTGGGAAAAAAGCCATGACTTCTTAGAAACATAGAGCCAGATAGTACTTTAGAACTCATTTATACTAACTTTCTCTTTCTATAGATAAAGAATAGAGAACCAGAAAGGTGATATGACTTATCCCATTACAGATATTCCAATGTCTTTATTCATATAGCATTATTATCTCCCCCATGCTACACTGACTCCCCTACACACATGCACTCTCTTTTCCCACTTAAAATTACTTTAAAATAAGTTGTCCTCTGGTTGTGAAGTGGTTGGTAAAGAGGGATCTGAATTAAACATACCAAGGAAACAAACATAAACACACATGAATAATAGAACATGATACTATGAGGTGCATATGCAAGTGATTATTTTGTAAAAGGACATTAATTGGCACCACACACACACCTTTCATTTCTTTTGTTGGTCAGGTTTGGGCAAGGGCCCCAAAAACTGATATAAAATATCAGTGATGCTTCAATCTCTTTGAACCCTAGACAAGAAATACAGTTAAACTAATTGGAAACTCATTGCTTTCAGGGAAAGGTAGAAAGCAACTGTGCTTGGGTCCAATTTCTTCAGTCAAACTGAGATGGTATTATGATCTTGTATATGTTTTTTTGCATATCAGAAAGTTATATATTAAGTGTTTTGATAGTATCATGTGGCAAGGCCAACGGACAGTGATATAAAGTTTTCATCATAGGCAAGAGAGATTTTTTTTGGAGGGGGGAAGGCAGAGCAATTGGGGTTAAGTGACTTGCCCAAGGTCACACAGCTAATAAATGTATCAAGTGTCTGAGGCCACATTTGAACTCAGGGCCTCCTGACTCCAGGGCCAGTGATCTACTCACTGTGCCACCTAGCTGCCTTGAGACATGTATTTGTGCAAAGAAAAGACAGTATTTTCAGATTGCTGTTTTAGAATTATAACATATCACTTGCCCTATGTAGAAAGGCTTAGAAACCAGGCATTTAATTGGGTCACTGTAACAATAGTTGTGTCATCGAAAATAGGCAGAATATATCCAATAATTAAAACTAGTAGTTTCAGGTGCAATCTATAGATGCAAGAAATTATGCTGCTCAACTTAGATATCTAGAAATGTTTCTAATGCATATTTTGGACTCAGAGGGAAGAATATAAAACAAAAAAATAGAAGTTTAAAAAAAGTTTTGATCTTTTGGCAGGAAAATATTAAAAATCAAAGTTTTCTGAAGGTAGAATAGAAAATTTTGAAAGGTGGCTGATCCCCTTCAGTGGAGGTTTGTGAATAGAGGATGGTTGACCACTTGTTGGGTGCCATATAGTGGGGATTTCTTATGCATATGGGTTTTATTAGATGGCTACTGAAGTCCCTTCCAGCTCTAAAATTATGTAATTCTGTGATCCTGTGATTCTCTAGAAACAAATAGACAAGTTAAGTCAAAAAAATCAGAATGAGGTAATTCTATGAAACTATCCAATATGGCTAAATCTCAACTTTCCTGTATACTGGTATGCTGTATACTTCAGTGAAATAAGTGATCTGGAGTAGATTATCTCTAAGATTACTTTCAAATCTGCTTTTGGAGTCATTCTATAATTTCATTCTATAGTTTAACATTGCTTAATTAGATTTGTGGTGTTACAATTGGAATTATTTCCTCAAGTGGTATAGATAAGAACTCATTCAAGCCTACTCTGCCTAAATCATATCTATGTCTTTCCATACATCCTACAGAAGATCATCCTCCTTCATTTGGAGGCCTTTCTCTGTTTCTTTGATTGTTTTCTTTTCTAAATGGTATTTTATTTTTCCCCAATTACATGTAATTTTAACATGTTTTTTTTCTTAATGTTGAGTGCCAAATTCTCTCCCTTTCTCCCTCCTCACTCTTTTTTTCAGTGTTTTATTTTATTTTACCAAAACACAAATACAAAATATGGAAAAGAAACAAAAACATATCATAAACTTAAATATTGAAACTTACATATAAAGTAAGAAAGAAAAAAAAGCATGTCATGTACATAGCAGAACATAGGAGAGGATTCAAAACATGTAACAATAAATTTTCATTTCAAGAAAGCCTGCATGATAAATAATACACCTTGTGTTGAGAATTGTCCATCTTTTGTTTGCTTCCTTCTGTTTTCTTTTGTTCTCGGCTGTGTGCTTTTTAACTTTGTTCTTTTTTTCCCTTACCCCCTCTCCCCAGAAAGGCTACAATATAATTTAGATATTTCTTGATATATACATACACGTACATATATACACATACACTTATACATATATACATGCTGATGTAGACATATACTTTCCCAAACAAAATCTACTCCTGATCTTTGTTTTTTATATTTCTACATATCTTTTTGTTTCCTATCCTTCCTGTCTCCTCCACTTTACTTCTACCTGCTACATCACTTTACTGTTACTTGCCTACACCCCCTAATCCACCAACCACCCTGCCCTCCTACTTGCCTTCCCTGCTCCAAGGATCCCTCCCCTATCCTCCCATTCCTATCAATCTAAACACCCTTTACCTATTCCTTCATTATCCCCTCTAAAAATCCCTCCCTTGACCTAATTGCTCTCTTGTCCTCTCCCCCCATACTAAACCCCTTCCATTTAATTTCTTCTAAGTTTAAAAGACTTTTAAACTCATATATATATATATATATATATATGTATATATATATATATATGTGTGTGTGTGTGTGTGTGTGTGTGTGTGTATGTATATATATGTGTGTGTGTGTGTATATATATATATGTGTGTATATATATATATATATATATATATATATATATATATATATAGTTCCCCCTTAAACCCATTCCCAATGAAAGTAGGTTACCAGATCTACCAAACCTTCTCCCCCATCTAAATCCTTTGTGTCCTTTCTTCTTCTTGCACCTCTTTTGTATAGTTACTGTTTTTAGTTGTTTCTTAATAGTTTTACTTTTTAAATTCATATCATAGTCAAGTTTATACCCCTCTTTCTTATGAGCTCAACAATTATTAATAAGAATGCTTGACATACATTTTACATTTTATGTTATATAAAAGGTAAGCAGTCTATTCTTATGAATCCCTTATAGTCAGTCTTTGATGTATACCTTATGTTTCTCTTGGTTCTTGTATGTCGAATTTTCTATTAATTTGAGGATTTTTTAACAAAGTCTTGAAAGTCTGAGGGTTTGTCAAATGTACATTTTTTTTTCCTTCAAGGTAATGCTGAAATTTGAAGGGTATAATATTTTTGGCTGGAGCCCCAGGCCTTTTGCTCTTTGAGATATCGTGTTCCAAGACCTGTGGTCCTTTAATGTCTCTGCTGCTAAGTCTTGTATAATTCTAATTGTGGCACCATCATATTTAAATTGTTTTAATCTTGATGCATCCCTCCTCACTCTTAACCCTTCATTGAGAAGGCAAGGAATTTGATATAGTTTATACATGTGTAGTCATGCAAAACATTTCCATCGCAGTCATGTTGTGAAAGAAAAACAAAGAAACTTAAAATAAGTATATTTCAATCTTTATTCAGACATTATCAGTTCTTTCTCTGGGGATCGATAGCATTTTTCATCATAAGTCTTTCAGTATTGTCTTTGATCAAAGTGTTGCTGAGAATGGTTAAGTCCTTCACAGCTGATCATCTTACTATGTTGCTCTTACTTTGTACACAGTACATTTCACTTTGCATCAGCTCATGAAAGTCTTTTCAGGATTTTCTGAGAGCATCCTGCTTGTCATTTCTTATAACACAACACTATTCCATAAAAATCACATACCACAATTTGTTCAACCATTCCCCAATTGATGGGCATCCCCTAAATTTCCAATTATTTGTCCCACAAAAAAACTACTATATTTTTTTTATACATACAGGTCCTTTTCTTTTTTAAAATGTCTTTTGGGATATAGACCTAGAAGTAGTATGGCTAGGTCAAAGGGTATGCATGGTTTCATGGGTCTTTGGGCATACTTCCAAATTGCTCTACAGAATGGTTGAAACAGTTCAAAACTCCACCAACAGTGCAATACAGACTTAGTTTTCCCACATCCCCTCCAACTTTTGTCATTTACCTTTTCTGACTTAGTCAATCTAATAGGTATGAAGTAGTTCCCAGAACTGCTTTAACTTAAATTTCTCCAATCCATAGTGAGTTAAAGAATTTTACTTCATATACCTATAGTTTTGATTACTTCATCTAAAAACTGATTATATCTTTTGATCATTTATCAACTGGGGAATGGCTCTTATTTTTCTGAATTTGGCTCAGTTCCCAATATTTTTGAGAAATGAGACCTTAATCAGGAAAACTTGGTTCAATTTTCCTTTAAATTCATTTTTCATTTTAGGTTGAAATATTCTGTTCACGAATTTTGGAGTTCCAAACTTTCTCCCTCTCTCTCTCCTCTCCCCTCCCCAGCCCAAGATGGCATGTATTCCAATATAGGTTCTATGTATACCTTCACATTAAACTTATTTACACAATAGTCAAGTTGTAAAGAAGAATTATACCTGATGGAATGAACCATAAAAAAAACAAAACAAAAAAGGGAGGGAGAGAGAAAGCAAATAGCTTGCTTCAATCTGCATTCAGACTCTGTAATTCTTTCTCTGGATGTAGAAAACTTTTTCCATTATGAGTTTTTGGAGCTTTCTTAGAACCTTGCATTGCTGAGAAGAGCCAAGTCTGTCAAAGTTAGTCATCACAGATATCGTGTCTCTGTAATAGCATATAATGTTCTCCTGGTTCTGCTCCCCTCACTCAACATCAGGTCACATAAATCTTTCCAAGTTATTATGAAGTCAGTCTGCTCCTCATTTCTTATACCACAATAGTATTCCATTACATTCACACACAAAACTTATGTATCCATTCCCTGATTTACGGGCATCCCCTTGATTTCCAATTCTTTGCCATCATAAAGACCTGCTAAAAATATTTTTGTACATATAAGACCTCTTCTCACTTGTATGATCTCTTTAGGATACAGCCCTAGAAGGGGTATTGCTGGGTCAAAGTTATGCACATTTTTATAGCCCTTTGGGCATAGTTCTAAATTGCTCTCCAGGATAGTTGGATCAGTTTGCAATTCAACCAACAATGCAATTGTGTTCCAATTATCAACATCTTCTCCAGCATTTATAATTTTCCTGTTGTGTCATGTTAGGTGATATGATAGGAGAGATGTGGCACCTAAGATTTGTTTTGATTTGTATTTCTCTAATCAATAATGATTTAAAGCGTTTTACATGCCTATAGATATCTTTAATTTCTTCCTCTGAAAACTGCCTGTTCATATCTTTGACCATTTATCAATTGGGGAATGACTTATATTCTTATAAATTTGACTCAGTTCCCTGTATATTTTACAGATGAGGCTGTTATCAGAGACTCTGGTTGTAAAAATTTCTTCCCATCTTTCTGCTTCCCTCCTAATCTTGGTTGCATTGTCTCCCTTTGTACAAAGACATTTCAATTTAACATAATCAGAATTGTGTATCTTGCATTTCATAATGCTCTCCATCTATTGTTTCATCACAAATTCTTCTCTTCAGAATAAATCTGACAGGTAAACTACTCCTTGCTTTCACAAATTGCTTATAGTATCAGCTTTTATATCTAAAGTGTGATTTCATTTTGACTTTATTTTAGTATACAGTGTAAAATATTGGTCTATGACAAGTTTTTGTAGTATTATTTTCCAGTTTTCCCAGCAGTATTTGTGAAATAGTGAATTCCTATCCCAGAAGCTGGACACTTTGGGTTAGATGACTGTAGTCATTGACTACTGTGTCTTGTGTACCTAACCTATTCCACTGATCCGCCACTCCACCATTTCTTAACCAGTAACAAGTAGTTTTGATGATTGCTGCTTTCTAAATACAGCTTAATATGTAGTATGGCTAAGCCACCTTCCTAAGCATTTCTTTTTATTAATTCCCTTGATATTCTGGACTTTTATTCTTCCAGATAAAATTTGTTATTATGTTATTGTATTAGGAGGGCAGAGTTTATAATTTCAAAGAGGATTATATATATATATATATATATATATATATATATATATATATATATATATATATATATATATATATATATCTTAAAGGTTTGGAACCGCCAGATATAAGAAACTCTCAAAGTAGGAGGCAGAAGAATCAAAGCATATATTTAGGCTCCACAGTAACCAACCCATGAACTAGCATCCCCATTTTGATATATTGATCAAAAGCTTCCAGGCCCAATAAGTCCGCCTCACAATTGTAACCAGGAGGCCACAGAGAAGCATGATGGTGTACAGCAAAATCATGTACATGCTTCCCCTCTATGGTAAAAAGATTACCCACTGGCCTCAAGTCCTTGTTCAGCTTCCTCCCATAGGTCAGCTCTGCTACCGGCAGCTCCTGCTTCAGCTTCGGCTGTGGGTGTAGCTGTAGCAGCCTCTGGCTCCAACGGAAGCTGTTTTTAACCATTCGGCTTCTGTGGGGGTGTAAGGTATGCCGGGGAAAGCACAGGTTCTTTTGATCTGCTTAAGCAAGGTGAAGGGGTTGACCAGGAAAGCACAGATTCTTTCGATCAGCTTAAGCAAGGGAAGCAAGGAGAAGGGGCCGACAAGCTTACTCCAATACAACATACAAACAGCATTCAGTTCAGGGGAAAAAAGCCAAACTATTCAAGGGCACTTGTTGACTAAGTGCTAAGGATCCCATTTTTGGTTACCATTTTGTAGGTGTACAAAACATTATTTGGTAGTTTGATTGGTATGGCACTGAGTAAGTAAATTAATTTAGGTAAAATTGCCATTTTCATTATATTAGCTCGGCCTAATGATGAACTGATTTTTTTACATTTATTTAGATGTGACTTTATTTGTGTGAAAAGTGTTTTTTAATTGTGCCCATATAGTTCTGAGGTATGTCTTGGCAGGAATACTCCCAAATATTTTATCATGTCTACAGTAACTTTAAATGGAATTTCTGTTTCTATCTCTTGCATTTGGGCTTTGTTAGTAATATATAGGCATGCCAAGGATGTATGCAGGTTCATTTTATATCTTGCAACTTTACTAAAGGTTTTTATTGTCTCAAGTAGTTTTTTACTTGATTCTCTAGGATTCTCTAAGCAAATCATCACATCATCTGCAAAGAAGGCAAACTTTGTTTCTTCTTTGCCGATTGTAATTCCTTCAATTTTTTTTTCTTCTCTCATTCCTACAGCTAACATTTCTAGTACCAAATTGAATAATAGGGGTGATAATGGACATCCTCATTTAACCCCCAGTCTTATTGGAAATGCATCTAGCTTATCCCTATTACATATAATGCTTGCTGATGGGTTTTAGATAGATGCTACTTATAACTTTAATGAAGACTCCATTTATTCCTTTGTTCTTTAGTGTTTCTAATAGGAATGGGTGTGGTGTTTTGTCAAAAGCTTATTTTACATCTATTGAGATAATCATGGTTTCTGCAAGTTTTGTTGTTGATATGATTAATAATGCTGATCGTTTTCCTAATATTGAAACAGCATTGCATTCCTGGAATAAATCCTACCTAGTCATAGAGTATTATTCTCATGATAAGTTGCTGTAATCTTTTTGCTAATATTTTATTTAAAACTTTTTTATCTATATTCATTAGGGAAATGGATCTACAATTTTCTTTTTCTGTTTTGACTCTTCTTTGTTTAGTTTAGTTTAGCACCATATATGTGTCATAAAAAGAATTTGGTAGTACTCCTTTGCCTATTTTCCCAAACAGTATATAAAGTACTGGAATTAATTGTTCTTTAAATATTTGATAGAATTTCCTTCTAAATCTATCTGGCCCTGGAGATTGATTCCTAGGGAGTTCATTGATGGCTTGCTCAATTTCTTTTTCTGGGATGGGGTTATTTAAGTATTTTACTTCTTTCTCTTAATCTAGGCAATTTATATTTTTTTGTAAATATTCATCCATTTCTCTAAGATTATCAAATTTATGGGCATACAATTGGAAAAAAAGAACTCCTACTTATTTTTTTTTATTTCTTCTTCATTGGAGGTGTAGTTACCTTTTTCATTTTTGATACTGTTAACTTGATTTTCTTCTTTTTTTTTTAATCAAATTGACCAAAGGTTTATCAATTTTATTGGTTTTCTTATAAATCCAGCTCTTAGTTTTATATATTAGTTCAACAGTTTTCTCTATTTCAGTTGTATTAATTTCTCCTTTAGTTTTCAGAGTTACTAATTTGATATTTAATTGAGGATTTTTCAATTTGTTCTTCTTCTAGCTTTATTAATATCCTGCCCAAATTATTGATTTCCTTTTCTCCATTTTATTCATGAAAGCATTTAGAGATATAAAACTTCC
This sequence comes from Trichosurus vulpecula, assembly GCF_011100635.1. NCBI lineage: Eukaryota > Metazoa > Chordata > Mammalia > Diprotodontia > Phalangeridae > Trichosurus > Trichosurus vulpecula. The sequence goes on along the minus strand of NC_050575.1, from coordinate 221,781,607 downwards.
ACTAAGAACTGCTTACATTGCATCCCATAACTTTTGTTATGTGGTCTCATCATTGTCATTCTCTTGGATGAAGTTATTGATTGTTTCTATGATGTGTAGTTTGATAAACTCATTCTGTTGGATTAGACTATTTAGTTTCCAATTAATTTTTAGTCTATCTTTCTGTGGTCCTTTATTACAAATAATTTTTATTGCATCAGGACCTGAAAAGGATGCATTGATTTTTTCTGCCTTTCTTCACTGGATTGTGAGGTTTTTATGCCCCAGTACATGGTTAATTTTGTGTATGTTCCATGTACTGCTGAGAAAAAGGTATACCCCTTTCTATTCCCTGAGTTCTATCACATTTACATTTTCTAAAATTTTATTCACCTCCTTAAGTTCTTTCTTCTTTATTTTGAGGTTAGATTTGTCAAGTTAAGAGATGGGGAGGTTGAGGTCCCACACTAGTATAGTTTTACTGTCTATTTCTTCCTGTAACTCCCTTAACTTCTCCTCTAAAAATTTGGATGCTATACCACTTGGTGCATATATGTTAAATAATAATATTATTTCATTGCCTAAGGTGCCTTTTAGCAAGATGTAGTTTCCTTCCTTATCTCTTTTAATTAGATTTATCTTTGCTTTTGATTTGTCTGAGATTAGGACTGCTCCTCCTGCTTTTTCTTTTTTTTTTACTTCAGTTGAAGCATAATACATTGTACTCAACTCCTTTGTCTTTACCACTTGTGTTTCCCTCCATTTCAAACGTGTTTCTTGTAAAAACTATATTGTAAGATCATGGCTTTAACCTGTTGTGCATGGTTTAACATAACATGAGTTTAACATAAGGAATGATACAACAAGTGAAATAGGGCAACAAAGAATAGTTACCTGACAGATCAATGGAGAAGGGAAGAATTTATTACCAAATGAGAGATAGAGACCATTATGAAATGCAAAAGGGACAATTTTGATTACATTAAATTGAAAAGTTTTTGTACAAAAAAAGCCAATACAGGTGTGGAGCCAAGATGGCACTGTGAAAGGAACTACCAGAGCTCTCTCACAAATTCTGTCAGATATATCCAAAACAGTGAATGTGCACAGATTTGAGAGAGTTGGAAGGCTCTAGTAGACTGAGAGGTGTAGGAGTGCTGGGCACACGGCACAAGACCAAAGCAACCTGGAACAGCAGAGGAATCCAGCCAGCATTCCAGTCTGGGAGGTTGCTGGGTGAGCCAAACACCCAAACAGGAACAACCCCAGGGTGGAAGTACCAGCTATGGCCACAATCAAGCCCCAGTCCTATCAGCCCATAATGGGAGTCTATCATAGCACAGACCCTGCTGCTGCAGGAGCAGCTAGCCGGGAGGCCTCCAACCCACAGTCTAAAGATTTGGAACTCACTTTCTTGAACTTCTGGGATCCATGATGTGCAAGTAAAACAGCTTTTATCCCTCCCTTGAATAAACCCAGAGAACCATGCCTCAGGAGAAACAGAGGAGCCAGAAGTGGGTCTGCAGTAGTGAGAGAAGTAGGGGAGAGAGCCCTTTCTGTGGTGGCAGAAGGAGACTAGAGCAGGAAGAGAGGCATCATAGCAGCCATCACCTTAGCAGAACGAGAGTAACTGAGCCAGAGTGGGTGGAGCTAACAAACATCAACACCAGGACTCCAGAGTGGGCTTTGCACAGCCAGGGGATGTGGCAGACACCAACACAGACAAGAGCTGAGATCACCTATTCAGTAAAACAGTCTGGGGAAGAGAAGACTCCCAGCAGCCAGACCACCCCTCCCCCACACCTCACAGAACCAGAGGCCATAGTAAATAAAGTGAGATCCCAACATGAGAATCTTGGGATAGAGCCCCTGAGGCCCCAGAAGCAGAGATCCACTTCAGAAACAAGGAGAAAACAAAACATCATGAATAAGAATAGTAAGCAGCTTTCAACAACAATTGATTCATATTTTGGAGAAAGGGAAGATCAAAATACCAATTTAGAAGAAGAAAGCATGGACATTACACCCATATCTGAAACATCAAAAGGGAATGTGAACTGGTCTCCAGACCAAAAAGCATTCCTGGGAGAAATCAAGGAGGACTTTAAAAACCAAATTAGGGAGGTAAAATAAAAAAAATGGAAAAATGGAAAAAATCAATGAGCAAAACAAATCTTTAAAAGGTAAAATTGGGGTATTGGTTAAGGAAAATCAGAAAATAAATGGAGAAAATGTCTTATTGAAAAGTAAGATCAACCAAATGGAAAAGGAGATAAAGAAGATAAAGGAAGAAAACAAAATATTAAAGATTAGAATTGGGCAAATAGAAGCTAATGACTCAACAAAACATCAAGAATCAGTCAAACAAAATATAAAGAATGAAAAAAATAGAAGAAAACATGAAATATCTGACTGGAAAAACAACTGACTTGGAAAACAGATCCAGGAGAGACAATCTAAAAATTATTGGTCTACCTGAAAGCTATGATGAATAATAGAGCCTGGACAGTATCTTCCATGAAATCCTTAAAGAAAATTGTCTCAAGGTCCTATAACCACAGGATAAAATTGTCATCCAAAGAATCCATTGATCACCCCCTGAAAAAGATCCCAAATTGAAAACTCCAAGAAATATAGCCAAATTCCAGACCTACAAGATCAAGGAGAAAATACTGCAAGCAGCTAGAAAGTAACAATTCAAATATCATGGAACTTTAATGAGGATAATGCAGGATCTGTCAGCTTCTACGTTAAATAACAGGAGAAATTAGAATATGATATTACAAAAGTCAAAGGAGCTTGGAATTCAACCAAGCTTCAACTACGCAGCAAACTTGAGGATAATTTTTCAGTCAAGGAGATGGACATTCAATGAAATAAAGGAATGCCATACCTTCGTGATGAAAAAGACAGAGCTCAGGAGGAGCCAATACGCCAGCTGGAAAGCAGGGACTTGCATGAGCTTCCCACCAGGTCCCTCCCAAAACCTATAAAAATGGCTCTGAACAAATTCTAGAACTACAGAACCCACAAAATTGCAGAGGGAAGCAGGGATCCAGCCCAGGACAGCCAGGATGGTCACTGGGTGAAGTCTATCACACATGGAGCTGGGAGTAGAGGGGAGCAGAGCCCAGTGTGGGCAGCAGCAGGACCAACCAGATGAGGAGGCAGGCAGAACAGGCCCTAGTGCCCTGAATCAGTGAGCTGTGGCAGTTACCAGACTTCTCAACCCACAAACACCAAAGACAACAGAGAAGGTTAATGGGAAAAGCTGCAAGGGACAGAGTGAAAAAAGTTTGCCTTTTGGCCACCACCCTGGAGGCAGCAAGGGTGGTACAGCTAAGGAACCACAGCTGCAGTTGCTTCTGGCCTCAGGCCCACCTGGTGGGAGGAATCAAGGTCAGATCAGAGCAAGAGCGCAGAGCCTGCTTACAGGAGAGATTAAGGGAGTTACAGGAAGCAATAGACATCAAAACTATAATAATGGGAGACCTCAACCATCCCCTCTCTGAACTTGATAAATCTAACCTCAAAATACACCAGAAAGAAGTTAACAATGTGAACAGAATTTTAGAAAAGCCAGATAGAATAGACCTCTGGAGAAAACTGAATGGGGATAGAAAGGAATACACTTTTTCTCATTAGTACATGGCACATACTCAAAAATTGACCATGTACTTGTGCATAAAAACCTCACAATCCAGTACAGAAAGGCAGAAGTAGTCCAAGAATTTTTTTCAAATCATGATGCAATAAAATAATTTGTAATAAAGAACCATGGAAAAATAAAGTAAAAAATTAATTGGAAACTAAATAGTCTAATTCTAAAGAATGAGTGGGCCAAAGAACAAACCATAGAAACTATTAATAATTTCATTCAATAGAATGACAATAATGAGACAACATGCCAAACTTATGAGATGCAGCAAAAGCAGTTATTAAGGGAAGTTTTATATCTCTAAATACTTACGTGAACAAAATAGAAAAAAGATCAATGAATTGGACATGCAACTGAAAAAACTAGAAAAAGAACAAATTCAAAATCCCCAATTAAATATCAAAATAGAAATACTGAAAATCAAAGGAGAGATTAATAAAATTGATATCAAGAAAACTTTTGAATTAATTAATAAAACCAAGACTTGGTTTTATGGGGAAAAAACAGTAAAATTGATGAACCTTTGGTCAATTTGATTAAAAAATAAAAGAAGAAAATCAAATTACCAGTATAAAAAATGAAAAGTGTGAATTCATCTCCAATGAAGAGGAAATTAAAACAGCAATTAGGAATTATTTTGCCCATTTTTATGTCCATAAATTCGATATTCTTAGGGATATGGATGAATACCGACAAAAAAATAAATTGCCCAGGTTAACAGAAGAGGAAACAAAATTCCTTAATAACCCCATTTCAGAAAAATAAATTGAGCAAGCTATCAATGAACTCCCTAGGAAAAGTGTTCCAGGGCCAGATGGTTTCACTTGTGAATTTTATCAAAAATTTAAAGAACAATTAATTCCTATACTTTATAGACTCTTTGGGAAAACAGGTGAAGAAGGAGTAGTACCAAATTGTTTTTGTGACACAAATATGATACTAATACCCAAACCAGGAAGAGTCAAAACAGAGAAATAAAATTATAGGCCAATTCCCATAATGAATATTGATGCAAAAATTTTAAATAAAATATTAGCTAAAAGATTGCAGCAACTTATCACAACAACAACACACTATGACTAGGGAGGATTTATTCCAAGAATGCAATGCTGGTTCAATATTAGGAGAAAACTATCAGCATAATTGATGAAATCAACAACACACCTAGCAGAAACCACATGATCATCTCAATAGATGCAGAAAAAGTCTTTGACAAAATACAACACCCATTCCTATTAAAAAACACTAGAAAGCACAGGGATAAATGGAGCCTTCCTTAAGATTATAAATAGCATCTACCTAAAATCATCAACAAGCATTATTTGCAATGGGGATAAGCTAGATGAATTCCCAATAAGACCAGGGGTGAAACAAGGACATCCATTATCACTCCTATTATTTAATTTGGTACTAGAAATGTTAGCTGTACCAATAAGAGAAGAAAAAGAAATTGAAGGAATTAGAATAGGCAAAGAAGAAACTAAATTATCACTTTTTGCAGATGATACAGTGATTTACTTAGAGAATCCTAGAGAATGACATAAAAAAGTACTGGAAATAATAAACAACTTTAGCAAAGTTTAAGGATATAAAACAAACCCACATAAATCCTTGGCATTCCTATACATTACTATCAAGTCCCAATGGCAAGAGATAGAAAGAGAAATACCATTTAAAGTTACTTGTAGACATCAGAAAATATTTGGGAGTCTATCTGCCAAGAGAAACCCAGAGCTTATATGAACATAATTACAAAACACTTTACACACAAATAAAGTCAGATCTAAATAAATGGAAAAATATCAGTTGCTCATGGTTAGGCTGAGCTAATATAATAAAAATGACAATTTTTCCTAAAGTAATTTATTTATTCAGTGCCATACCCATAGAACTACCAAAAATATTTTACAGAGCTGGATAAAATAATAAAAAAATTCATCTGGAAGAACAAGAGGTCTATAATATTTAAGGAATTAATGAAAAGAAATGCTAGGGAACATGGCCTGGCCATATGAGATATTAAACTGTGTTCTGAAGCAGCAGTCATCAAAACTACCTCATACTGGCTAAGAAATAGAGTCATGGATCAGTGGAATAGGTTAGGTACCCAAGACGCAGTAGTCAATGACAATAACAATCCACTCTTTGATAAACACAAAGAATCCAGCTTCTGTGCTAAGAATTCACTATTTCACAAAAACTGCTGGGAAAGTTGGAAAATGGTAGGGCAGAAACAGGGCATAGACCAACATCTTACATCATATACCAAAATAAATCAAAATGGGTTCATGATTTAGAAATAAAGGCTGATAGTATAAGTAATTTTGGAGAGCAAGGAGTAGTTTACCTATCAGATTTATGGCAAAGCAAAGAATTCATGACACAACAAGACATAGAGAGCATTACAAAATGCAAAATGGATAATTTTGATTATGTCAAATTGAAATGTTTTTGTATAAAAAAAGCCAATGCAACAAAGATTAGGAGGGAAGCAGAAAATTGGGAAAGAATCTTTACCACTCATGTCTTGGATAAAGGCCTCATTTCTAAAATATACAGGGAACTGAGCCAAATTTATAGGAGTACAAGTAATTCCCCAATTGAGAAATGGTCAAAGGATATGAACAGGCAGTTTTCAGAGGAAGAAATTAAAGATATCCATAAGCATATGAAAAAATGTTCAAAATCTCTACTGATTAGAGAAATGCAAATCAAAACAACTCTTAGGTACCACATCTCTCTTGTCAGATTAGCTAAAATGACAAAACAGGAAAATGATAAATGCTGGAGAGGATGTGGGAAAATTTGAACACTGTTACATTGCTGGTGGAGTTGTGAACTGATCCAGCCATTCTGGAGAGTAATTTGGAACTATGTCTAAACAGATATAAAGATATTCATACACTTTGAACCAGCAATACCTTTTCTACTGTTGTATCCCAAAGAGACAACACAAGTAGGAAAAGTAGCAAAGAAGTGGAAATCAAGGGGATGCCCATCAATTGGGGAATGGCAGAACAAGTTGTCATATATGAATGTAATGGAATACTTTCATGCTATAAAAAATGGGGAAAATATGGACTTCATAATAACCTGGAGAAACCTATAAGATATAATGCTGAGTAAGTGGAGCAGAACCAGGAGAACATAATACACAACCACAGATATATGGATTCTGTGATGACTAACCCTGATAGACTGCACTCTTCTCAGCAATACAAGGTTGAAAGACAACTACAAATGACTTATGATGGAGAGAGCTATCTACATCTGGATAAAAAACTATGGAGTCTGAATGCAGATTGAGGCACACTGTTTGCTCTCCTTTTTTTCTTTGTTTTTTTTTTCTTTTTCTCTTTTGGTTTTGTTTTGTTTTGTTTTGTTTTTTTGGTTTTATTTCTTCTTTCTCATGATTCATTCCATTGGTCATAATTCTTCTTTAAAACTTGTCTATTGTGTAAACAAGTTCAAAGCAAAGTAAAATGTAGAAGATATATCGTATTCCATACCGTCTTGGGGAGGGAGGGAGGGCAGGTGGGGAAGAAAATCTGCAACTCATAATCTTATGGAAGTGAATGTTGAAAACTAAAAACAAATTTAAAAAAAGAAAAGATAAGCAGGCAGCTTTCATAAAAACCTGGAAAGATTTAAATGAACCAATGCTGAGTGAAGTGAGCAGAACCAGAACATTGGACAGAGTAACAGCGACATTGACAGATGACTAACTTTGATAGACATAAATCTTCTTCAAAATGCAAGGAAGTAAGACAACTCCAAAAGACTCATGATGGAAAGAGCTGTCCACATCCAGAGAAAGAAATATAGAATCTGAATGTGGAAAGAAACATACTTTTGCGCTCTCTCTCTCTCTTTCTCTCTCTCTCTCTCTCTCTTTCTCCCTCTCTCTCTCGTTTCTTCTTTCTCATAGTTGATTCCAATGGTTTTAATTTTTCTTTACAATATAACTAATGTGAAAATGTGTTTAATATGAATTTATATAGAGAGCCTCTATCAGACTGCACACTGTCTTGGGGAGGAGGAGGGTATGTAGGGGGCAAAAATTTGGAACCCAAAATTTTATTGTAAAGAATGTTGAAAACTAAAAATAAATTAATATATTTTTTTAAAAAAAAGAAAGTTAAATTTTCTATTCAGCTTTGGACTTCTCATGAAAGAAAGTCCACTATTTCATTGAACATCTACTTTTTCTTCTGATGGACTATACTCACTTTTGCTGGGTAGGTGATTCTTGGTTTTAATATTAATTCCTTTGCTCTCCAGAATATCATATTCCAAGCCCAGCAATCCTTTAATGTAGAAGCCACTATATCTTGTTTCATCCTGACTATGGCTCCATGAGACTTGAATTTCTTCTTTCTGGCTGTTTGCAATATTTTCTCCTTGGCCTGGGAGCTCTGAAATTTGTTGTAATATTCCTAGGAGTTTTCATTTTGGGATCTCTTTTAGGAGGTGATCAGTGTATTCTTTTAATTTCATTTTACCCTGTGGTTCTAGAATATAAAAATGGTTTTCCTTCATAATTTCTTTAAAGATCATGTCTAGGCTCAATATTTTTTTAATTATCTGTCCTGGATCTATCTTCCAGGTCAGTGATTATTCCAATTAGATGTTTCATAGTCTTCTATTTTTTTCATTTCTTTTGTTTTTTTTAATTGTTTCTTGATTTCTCATAAAATCATTAGCTTCCATTTGCTCACTTAATTTTTAAGGAATTATTTTCTTCAGTAAATATTTGTGTCTCCCTTTTTTTGTTTTTCATTTAGCTGATTCCGCTTAATCATTCTTTTCTATCTCTTTTGCCATTTAGCCCAGTCAGTTTTTAAGGTGTTACATTACTTAATGTGTGTGTGTGTGTGTGTGTGTGTGTGTGTGTGTATGTCTTCTTTACCAAGCCATTGACTCATTTTTCATGATTTTCTTGCATCACTCTCATTTCCCTCCCCAATATTTCCTCTGTCTCTCTTACTTGATTTTCAAACCTTTTCGAACTCTTCCCTGGTCTGAGACCAATTCTTATTTTTCTTGGAGGCTTTGGATGTAGGAACTTTGACTTTATTGTCTTTGTCTGAGTGTGCGTTTTGATCTTCCTTGTTACCATAGTCACTTTCTATAGTCAGAGGCATCTTATTTTTTTTCTTTTTCCCCTATGTTGTTTGCTCATTTTCCCAGCCTATTACTTTTATAACTCTTTCTTAAAGTAGGACTCTGCTACCAGGATAGAGGGTGCACTGTCCCAAGCTCTGGGGGTTTTGTGCAGCTGTTTTCAGAGATACTTTTAGGGACCTGTAAGTTTACAGTTCTTCCAAAGTGGTATGATCTAAAGAGAGACATGATCACTACTCTTCTGGCCTGTGTTCCAGTCTATGAGTGACCACAAGCACTCTTTTCTTCCCTAGAGCTGTGAGGATGTTTTCTACTCCAATATGGCCACAAACTCTGGTGTGCTGGTGCTCCTCCTCGCCCTGGCACTGCCAGCTAGAAATGCAATGTATATCCAAATATGGGCAAAACAACAGAAATCTGCCTCAGTGCTAGAAGACAACCCCATAATGTCCTTCTGACCAGTTATTTGACCCCCTTACCATTGTGGGTTGGGAGCTTAAAATCAGCCACTGCAGCTGCTTATTTAGTAGTTCCAAATTCCTGCTTCTGATTTGCTGGGGCTGGAGCTGTATTGGTGTTGCCTGAGCTGGACTATGTATGCTACACTATCACCCAGGTACAAGAGAACTTTCCTGCTGACCTCCTAAGTCGTCTTTGGCATCTTTGGGCTGAGGCCTTTGGAAACTGTCGCTGCTGCCACTGATTCAATGATTCTGAGGACTGCTACTGGTTTGCTCTGGATATGTCTGTGCTGGCACTGCCTGTGGTATAATGTGTTCCTCTCTCATCCTGGTGCAACAGGCCTTTCCTTCACATTTTCTAAGTTGTCTGCTGTTCAAAAATTTTTTACTCCATCTTGTTGTGGGTTCTGCCCCTCTAGAATTTGTTTGAGTCATTATTTAAAGGTATTTGGAAGTGTTTGGGGGAGAGCTCAGGTGAATCTCTGTATTTTCTCAGTCATCTTGCTTCCACCTCCTTTGTATCTTTGAATCTTAATATTTCATGGATACCAGGATAACACTTAATCTGGGTGATACAGAGGATAGATGCCTGGGCCTGGAATCAGGAAGATCAACCTGAGTTCAAATCTACCCATAGTCACTTAGTAGCTATGTGAAAGTGCCTTAAGCTCTGTTTGCCTCAGTTTCCTCATCTGTAAAATGGGGATAGTAATATCGCCCATCTCACAGGGGTTTTTGTGAGTATCAAATGAGGAGTGACATAGTCAGTCTCACAACCTAGGAATATCACTTTGATAGCAATGTAACAGTTTGGAACGGGAAGGGATCATGAAGAGAGATCAATGAGCAGGCTATTGAAATAGCAGAGTAAGAAGTCCTAAAAATCTTATGTAGAGTGACATCCATAGCAATATAGAGAAAGGAACAGATGCAAGAAATTGTTTGGATATAGAACTGACAAAACTTGACAGCTGATTGAATAAGTTATGTGAGGGAGATGCACAGTTGAGGGTAATTCTGATTTTGAGAAACTAAGTGGGGAGGAATGATGGTGGTGCCTTTGATAGAAATAGAGAAATTTAGTAGAAAATCATAATTTAGGAGAAAGATTGGTTCTGTTTTGAAATGTTGAGTTGGGACATCTAGTCAGAGAAGTCCAGTTGGAGTTGTTCCTATAATTTAAGAACAGATACATAAATATGAGCCATTTGTATGAAGATGGAAAGTACTTAAATAGTGGGCCATTATGACTAGAGAAGATCAACATCTATGGGATGGTAGAATAGAAACCGTATGGAAAATAAATGCCTCACTTTTTGCCCTTCTTGACATCTAGGCCCTGAAACATGATGGGCACACATTAATATTGTAATCATGATGATCAGATAAACTATTGCCACTGGATAATACACACTTGCAACAATAATGTCACTTTTAACCTTTCTTTCCCCTAAATAGTTGTTATGTTTAATAAAGATCTGACAATGTTCTGTCTGGTTTCCTTCATGTTTTCCACTCACGTAGGTCTAAAGTTCATTAAACATTTCTCTGGCCTTTTTTTAGTCACCAAACCACTTCTTCCTGCTGCTCTCAATCTGTGTTCATCTGGTTTGTTCATCAAGCACTTCCTATCTCACTTAAGATTGCTTTGCCCCTGCTTCAAAAAAGCTTGGCATGAATGCCAAATTCTTTCAATCTCCACTAAATATGTATATGTGTATACCTATTTACTTATTGTTCATTGCTTCTATTTAAGGTAGAAATAGAGCTACTGACTGGCTTACTATAATTGCTATCTTCTATCTCCAGAGAGACATTAAGAGATATAAATTAGAAATCAGATACTCAAAATTATGTGAAATGTTAATAGTGATTATGTTTGATTTTTTCCACAACAGTGAACACTTAACATACAACTATCGAAATCTCAAAGGAATTGGTTTTTAGAAAAAGAAAGTTGTAAAGATATGGCTGAGCCTCAGGGCTTCAGAGCTGCCTGGAGCTGCCCTATTCCCCCAGTACCCAAGCTCTGGCAAGACCTTGCTGTCTCCTCCCTTCCACATAGTCCAGAATGCATGAAGAGGGGACCCATATACCATACAGTGCCTTAACTTGCATTTGAGGCTATGATGCACCTGGCCTAAGATAACACATTTGTTTGTTTGCATTATTTTGCAAAATAGGATCCAAATGAAGATACTGAGTGGAATGATATATTAAGAGATTTTGGAATTCTTCCTCCAAAAGAAGAAAAATAGAATGAGACTGAAGAAAGAGTTTTACATTTGCAGAAAGAACTGTGTCAAATTTATGAGAACACAAGACATTCCACAACTGATAAATGTCCAAAGGATATGAACAGGCAGTTTTCAGATGAAGAAATCAATACTATCTATAGGCATATGAAGAACTACTCTAAATCACTTTTGATTAGAGAAATACCAAACTATGCATAAACTTTGGTCCAGCAAAACCATTACTAGGTCTGTATCACCAAAAATGGAAAAGGACCTTATATGCAAAAAAATATATATTTATAGCAACCCTTTTCATGGTGGACAAATATTGAAAATTCAGGGGATGCCCATTATTTGTGGAATCTGTTATATGAAAGCAATGGAATACTATTATGTAATAAGTAATGATGAACAGGTAAATTTCAGAAAAAAACTGGAAAGATTTGTATAAACTGATGCAAAGAGAAGTCAGCAGAACTAGGGAAACAATGTACACAGTATCAGCAACATTATGTGATGACTATCTATGAATGACTTAGCTCTTTTTGTTAAGGCGATGATCCATGATAAGTACAAAGGACTCATGAAGGAAAATATTGTCCTTATTTGGATAAAGAACTGAGGAACTCTGAGTACAGATCAAAATATTTTTTTCAATTATGTTATTCATTCTCATGTTTTTTTTCTGTTGATCTGCTTCTTTTTTCACAATTGTGATGAATATGGAAATATGTTTTATGACATAGCACATGTATAAACAATATCAAATTGTCTACAATTTTAGGAAGAAGGGAGGGACGGGAGCTAGGGTGAAACATTCGAACTCTAAAACTTGTAAAAATGAATGCTACAAATTATCTAGACATGTAATTGGGAAAAATAAAATACTATTAAATGTATGACTGAAAATTTTAATGTTTTTCAAATGTGTGAGTGTGAGTGCTTATACTGTGAAAGAGAATGATCTGTGTGCATCAAGGTACAGTTGAAGATCCTATCCGTTTTCCTTACCTGTTTTTACTGGGATCAACCCTATACTTTCATCGAGATATTAAGGAGATATATCCTATTCTCAAGTGACAGTTTTCCTTTCAACCATTCTCACATTTGAGTTGAATGAGGGAGAAGTCAAAGGATATCAAGATTTTTGAGTAAGAGTTTGTGTTTAAGTCCAAAATTCTCATCCCTTCAACACAAATAAAAATGTTAAAAAGGAGCTTAAGAGAACAGGAATAAAATGATCTTTAAATACGAAAAAGTAAAGAATTTCTAAAACAAGGAAAAGGAATTAATTACCATTATCCAACAGGAAAAGGAAGAAAAATGTAAGAAATAACCAGGCAAATAAAAATTTTAAATGTAATAAGAAATGCAGTGAAGTAAGAAAATGTCAAAGAAATCTCCACAGTGTCATAACTATAAATTCAAGAAAAGTGAATAAAGTGTCTATAAAATGTGAAAAATGGTGGAAGGTCTGATAAAAATATTCAATGAAGAGATAAAGAAGTTAGAGCTATCTATGAAGAACTTAAAATGTGAATTAATGACTTAGAATAGGAGCTAGTAAAACTCAGCTAAACAAGTATGGGACACCATGAAAAAGATAGTGAAGAGAGTGCATCACACACATAAACATAAACACATAAATATGCATATTTATATGTACACATTTAAAGAATTATTAAAGCATTTTAAATGACATGACATTGAAATGTCTATAATCTTAAAATTAGTACTATTACTAATTTTTGTAATAATATCTAACATAAAACATGGAACTAATATCCATAATCAAAGATTTATTGACATACTGGAATATATATGATGAAAAATAGCCTGAGTGCCATATTTTTTTTGGAATCATACAATAAGATTTCTTAGAAAGTTTAAAATCAGGAAATAAAACTGGTGCCAGATCAATAGAATCCATATAATGCTACCAGATAATAAACTAGGTTGAACTTATCCAAAACAGTGGTTTGAACTGTTCCCAGGAGAAACAAAATATATATTAAATGCAATCAGGAAGAGAAAAGATCAGACAGTTAATAAGCATATATGAATATTTGCAATCAATCAGTTGTTGTTCCAAATGCTAGAGATAAAAAGAAAGACAAAAGACACTCATCCTCCATAAGTTCACAATTTAATGAGGGAGAAAATAAGCAAATTGATACATACAGATAATCTATACACAGGATAAGAATGAAATAATTAACAGAGGTAAAGTATTCAAATTAAGAATGATTGGAAAAGGCCTTCTGTAGAAGGAAGGATTTTAGTCAGGGATTTGAAGCCAGGAAAATGGGGAGGTGGAGATAAGGAGGGAGAGAATTATAGGCATGTGAACCAGAGAAAAATTCCTGAGCTGAGAGACAGCATATCTTGTTTAACAAATAATAAGGACAGTGTCACTGTATGAGTACTTGGGGATATGGAGTAAGATGTGAGAAGACTGTAAAGTTGAGGATAGGGGTAGTTTATAAACGGTTTTTAACACCAAAAAGGTTTTTCATTTGATCCTAGAGGTGATAGGGAGGAACTGGAATTTATTGAGATTATGGGTGACATGGTCTGACCTGCACTTTAAGAAAATCACATTGGAAGTCGAATGGAGGTTGTACTGGAGAGGGGGAGAATTATGGCATATTGGCCATTGTGGAGGCTATTGCAGTATTCTGGGCATGAGATGATGAAGGCCTATATCATGGTACTAGTGGTATCAGAGAAAAGGATGGGTATTGATATTGCAAAGATGTAATCAAAACGCATTGGCAATAGATTGAAGATGAGGGAGTGGGAAACAAGGAGGAGTTGAAGGAGACACCTAGGTTGCAAGCCTGGGGGACTAGGAGGATGGTGTTACCCTTGACAGTAATAGGGACATTTAGAAGAGAGAAAAGTTTAGAAGGGAAAGTTAATGATTTACTTTTTGGAGATCATGAGTTTAATATATCTACTCAATATTCAGTTCAAGATGTCTAGAAGGCAGTTGGAGATATGAACAGGACCTCACCAGAAAGCTTAGGCCTAGATAAGATCTAAATATTATTAGCCTACATATGATTATTGAAACAATGGGATCTGATGACACCACCAAGTGAAGTAACTGACTGAGAAGAGAAGAGTGTCCAGGATTCAAATCACATATCAGAATACTACATTTACATTTATATATCATCATTCAATATCAGGGATAAAGGTAAGAAAAAAATGAAATACAGTATGCTAAGAATAAAAGATAAACTGCTGGTCACCTAAGGAACATATCCTATTAATCTGTCCATAATTTAAAGGGTAAAATAAGCTATCCTTCAAAATGATTACTTCTCAATGTAAGGCGTTGTAGTGTTATTGATGGTTGAGGCATACATACCTCATTCTGTAGGTGTATTACACTTCTCATTTAGGTGTATTGGACAGTACTAGGAGGGAAGAGACAAGCAGAATAATCATTTGTGTAGTGTCTAGTATGTGTCAGAACTGTGCTAAGTGTTTTTATTTTTTAACAAATACTCTCATTTTTGCCAGAACGACCAGTGATCTCTTAGCTGCCTGTTGGTGACACAGTTGGTTACCCTCTCCTTCTTGAGGCTGTCTTCTTTCTAGGTTTTCAGGTCACCACTACCTCCAGGTTCTCCTCTTGTTTATTGACCAATCCTTAATAAATGATTATTAATTGATTAACTTGATCCTCATAACAACCCTGCAAGGTAGGTATTATTATTCACCTCATTTTATAGTTGAGGAAAATGAAGAAAACAGAACTTAAAAAGCATGCTCAAGATTACATGATTAGTAAATATCTGAGTCTTCCTATCTCTAGGCTCAGTGCTCTATCCACTATGAGAGGTACCCAAAGTTTGTGATATCACCCCCTTGGGGGTGTTAGAATGATGCAGGGGAGCAGGAACAGCCTCAGGAGTGGGGGGCATTGAAGAAAAATAAAAGGGCCCTGGAAACATAAGGAGAGAAGAAAAGAGAAAAATATTTTGAAGAAAAAACATTTGTACATGTTTTATCTCTTGTATAACAGAGTTAAAGTTGCAGTGTTTACATTATTTTCCAGATAAACACGCAAAATGCAAGTTACGATGGATCAGTGGTCATGTCCACTGACAGGTCTTAAAATGGCAACTGTTGGCAGATGAGCATGTCACGGGTTGTCAGGAAATCCAGCATGCGTAGGCAGGAATATGTGCATGTAATGAGTTGTTTACAATCAAATATTATATAGCTACATGATGCAATACTGCATCATCAAAATTTCAGTGCAGGAAAAAGCCCATAAATTTACAATAAATTATTAAATATAAGATGTGTCATCTAAAAAATGGATATTTTTTAAATGGCACAAATTCCACCCCCCAAAAAAAACCTGTTAAAGGGTTAAAGAAAGTAAATTTCCAGGGGAGTTGGGTATTTTTTTTAAAGGGGGTGGTAGGCCAAATAATTTTGGGAGAGTATATTACACCATAGCCACTACTAATCGCGTGAATAGCAACACAATTCAAACCTGCCTTCCAGACAGCTTGGCTCATTTTCCAAGGACAGAGCATTATCACACTTTAATTCAAACTTTTTCATAGGGTTATGCTATTAAGGGGAAATGCATTTATGCTTGCCAGTCTGGTTTTTGATCCCTGATTCAATATAGTTCTTACTAGACTTTTGTATACATTTACACAAATAATCCCACAACAGTAATACTTTAAATTAAATTCTTACATATTATCATTTACTTAACAAAAAGTCAGAAGAAATAGTAAATTAGGTAATAATGTATAAAGTTAATTGTAAATATCAAGGTATTAGGAGAGCCATCCTGTTTTCCAGAGCTAAAGCCCAATAAGCAAGCTGTGTCCTGAGTTTAATATAACAACAATCCTTTGCACTCACCCTGTGGTTGATCTTACTCTCTGGGAAAATCCCATAATTACTGTGTTGTTTTGACCAGGATCAGGTATCTGAGCCAAGAAAAGAACCATACAAGCTCACATAAGTACCCATGTTCTGGTCATGAAGCGGTGCTATGAATAAAACGTCTCATTTTTGTTGCTATTCATCATTGTCAGGACTCCAACTTACTACACAACCATTGGTAAATTTAAAGACATCACTCCACACTTCCTCAGGTCCCCCCATTAATGTCAGGGCCCCAGCATGTGTTTAATCTGCTTCCTTGTTTGCAAGTCATTTCCCTCACTTAGAAGTTAAACTTCTGTTTGATTGCTGACTCTTCTGTCTCTAGCCTGTTCTATTTGGCTCTTGCCATCCACTGAGTGGAGGCAGGTTTGGTTTGGTTGCCAGTAATTAGTGTAAAAAATGGGGTTGGATATGGAACTGGGCCACTGGACCCTCCAGCACCAGCAAGAACAGACCAGGAACCATAAATATTTCTCTGGAACCAGATTCCCCTTGTCTGATGAGTCCTCTGCCCTTGTCCCTTCTCCAATCTCTGAGCTCCTGCCTTGGTCAAGCTCACTATTTTTTGTGAAGAAAACTCTGGGGCCCTCCAGGCACCTGACTCATCTTGGATCACCCTGGTAAGGATATCCTTCATTAAACTGCATGCTTCTGTCTGGCTATGGACTATAATTATGTGCTTTGTTCTGTTTTTATCTGTCTTGTCATTTTGTCTGTGTTTCTCTGTGTCATCTGAATGCCTGGAACCAAACAGAGCTAAGGGAGTTTTTTCCTTATGTTATAATATATGACATTGCTATATCTACATCCCTCTCTTTCCTTTTATAGCAAATTTCTATAATCAAAAAGTTTTGCAAGAATGATACTAAATCTATTAAATAATAGGTTTTTACTGGAACATCTCTGAGTTACTATAATAGGAAGCAAGCATAAACATTTTACAATTTTAAATTAAATTTGTAGACAAATTTTATTATAGTGATGATATCATTTTAAGGGGGAAATGATTAGACAAAGAAGTAATGTTAAAGTTTTTTTTTAAATAAATGGAAACAATTTTGAGAATGCAACAGGATTATATGATTGCCTTTTAAATTTATCAATTATGGAAATTCAGGCTTTGAGTATGTTTAATTAATAAGTTGTCAAAATTGGATTATGAATTTATTAAGGATTAATTGAATTTTAAATGAAATTATATTGATAAAGGTAAAGAAAGTGAGACACAAAAACTCACTGAAGAGAAGAACTCCTTAAAAAGTAAAATGTGCCAAACAGAAAAGGAGGTGCAAAATGTAATTGAAGAAAACAATTTATTAAAAATCAGAACTGGGCAACTAGATTTCATTCCTTTTTTTCTGTTTTACTGATTCTTGTTTTCTCCTGGAAGAAAACATAAACTACCTCATTGTGAAAAAAACTAACCCGGAAAATACATCTGGAGGACTTATGAGGAAAAATACCACCCATCCCCAGAGACAGAACTGATGATACGTGAGTCCTTATTGAAGCATACTTTTAAAAAAGAGTGTTAATTTTTTACATGTAAGTGGAGAAAAAAGACAATACTAAATTAAAAATAGTACATAATATCCTTATTAACACATTGTAGATTTAGCAGAGCTACCTACATGAAAAGAGGTTTAATTTTTGTCAAGTACATATCAGAGGCTTTTGTGAAATGTATGGTGATTTGGGAAGAAATTTTGGGCACCATAATTAAAGTCTATAACTGATATTTTTAATGGGACAGAAAGGAGATCTCTTGTAGTAGGTAGACCAATATTGAAGAAAAGGCACTTGTTATAGAGTCAGCACAGCATCTAGCACAATCAGGCATTTAGTAAATGCTTATTTCCTGACACACTGTTGATCTGGTTTTAAATCTCACCTTGGCCATGTGTCCTGATATAAATTATTTAATTTTCCTGTACTTCGGTTTCCTCATTTTAAAAATGAAAGGGTTGGTTCCTTAGGGTGCTTTTACCTGTGAACCTATAATCATATGATTCTCTTGCATTATTCTGGTACTTGAGGGGCATTTTAAAAATTTCACACTTTGATGTTCTTCCTTCCCCTTGCTGCCACTTTTTATTCCTGAATATCCAATGTGGAGATTTTTGGGAGCTCCAAAAGCAAACCCCATCTTTCAAAAATTAAGTAATTCTGATTTTATATTAAGAGGATAAACACATTCTTCTTCTTAACTAGTTATATAGTAATTTAGGATCAGAAGTTTACAGATTTAGAGGTCAAGGGCTGTTCCAAATCACCTAATCTTAGCCCTTATTCTACAGATGGAGAAACTTTGAATTGAAGGTTAAAAGACTCAATCAAGTTCATGCAAGTAATACATATTAGTGATAGGATCCAAAACCAAGTAATCTAATTTCAATTTCAAACACTCTTTCTTCTTTTTTTTATTTCTTGAAGAGACCTTGATAAATCACTCAAAGGGGCTGAAGCTAGGAAGGAGATGGGGGAATCATAAGGAGAGAGAAAAAGTGTCTACTTGTTTCCTATTTAATTTCATTTAAAAGAAAGACTTTAATAGATAAATGCCTTACAATTTAGGTCTACTTTAGGACTACTTTAAGAGATATTCTAATATTTTCCATTTAATTTTTTTTCATATGTTCTATATTAAAAAGCTGGTGGACAGAAATAGTAATAGTTGAGGATAAATCATGATCTTCAATGAGGGCAAGCTTGCCTACAATCAGAACTATTACTATAAATTAAAATTACAGAAGGAAGAGAGAAGAGGGAGAGAGGCTTGACAAATTGATTAGTAAGGAAAGTGGCCAAGAGCTTTAAAAATATAGAGATAGTACTAGAATTTCAGTCAACTCCATATGTACATACTTTGCTGGCCAGAAAATACTATTAATATTCAAAGTTTCACTTTTTTAAAAAAATTGAATTCTACTAAACCAAACCATTTATTGACTAGAAACTGCTCCAGGGAGTGATTTTATGTGATCAATGTACTTTCAGGGTTGCCAGATGAAAAAATGACAATTACTGAATTGGGAAAAGAGAGAGAAGAATAAAGAAAATGACCCAGTCAAAAATGATTCACCTCTTTGCCTACGATGTATCCTCTACCTATGAGTTTGGCTGAAATACTGACACATTTCATGTGATATCCTTTCACAGATATACTTGCCAATTCTATCACAAATTATTTGCCATCACTCCACTCTTTACCAAAATAAGCTCTTCTGCACTTCTGACAAGGGACATTCTTGCTGCCCTGCTTTGACAATTAAAGGGACCCATTCAGCAGGATTTAAACCAACATATCATTCAGCAGTTTTTGGCCACCTCATAAAGCCATTAAACATTCCATCCAGTCTGTGTATTTGATATTTCACATGCCTTCATAATAGAGCTATCAATTTTCTGATTTGCAAACCGGCTGACAGAGTTAATACCCCAAAGGGCTATTGCAGTGTTAAGCTCTTAAAATTGTTTTAGACTTACTCATAAATTAGACTGTAACCCAATCATGTACATTTTTATCGATGTGCTCATTCAAAAAGCATGAGCCCAGTGTTCCAGAAACTACACTGACTGGTAGATTATCCTATTAGCTCCAGTTATCTGTCTTTTATTTATGATTCAACCCAAATATTCCATCTTACCAACAGAAATTATGTTAGATCAGGAGCAAATATAGATTTTTTTAGAACATTCTTGGGAATCTGAACTTAGTTAATGATACCTAGTATAGCTTAGTACAACACAAGCTAATTATTGGGGCTTGAGGCATATAGGTTAAGTTTTTTTTCTTTATTTTTAACATTTTTTTTAGTGTAAAAACCCAACTAGAGGTTGGCATGCATTCCATCCAAAAATGAAAGTATAAAGTTTTATAAAGTTCTATTCCATAAAGAATGAGCTCTTGGCAAATGTTTTTTTTTTTTTTCTCATCAGTACTGATTTAAAGAACATCATGCAAGGTGGGTAGAGCCAAGATGGTGGCAGGAGAGCAGGGACTTGCTTAAGCTCCCCCTGCCCTGCAAATCCCTCAAAACATCTATAAAATGGCTCTGAACAAATTCGAGAGCTGCGAAACCCACAAAATAGCAGAGGGAAACAAATTTCCAGCCCAGCAGAGGCTGGATGGTGGCCGGGAAGGGTCTGTCGCATGGTGCTGAGAGCATAGGGTAGCCCAGGGTGGGCAGTGTTGGGACAGACCACACCCAGAGTCAGACAGCCAGAACAAGCCATGGGGCCATGAAACAGTGAGCTGTGGCAGTTACCAGACTACCAAATTCCTCAACCCACAAACTCCAAAGAGTAGGTTAGGGGAAACTGGGGCACCAAGTTCAGAATGGTCCAATCACCAGCCTTGGGGGTAGAGGACATCGTGCAGTGGCGGTGGTACCAGGAAGCTCCTGAGGCTGCCTCCAGAAACCCAGTGTCAGCAGCTTCCCAAGTACCTGACTCACACGGTGGAAGGAATCTAGCAGCAGATCAGAGCAGGAATGCAAGGACTGCTTTGTGGGCAAAAAGGCAGATTCTGTTGTTCTGATGTACCCTGCTTGAATCTGAATTACGGTCCTGGTTGGCAATTCTTGGGGGAGGAGGAGCACTGCTGTGACAGAGTCTGGGGTGATGGTAGAGTAGAAGTAGCTCTGAAAATAACAGTGCTTGAACCCTAAAGCTTGGGACAAAGTACTCTCTACAAGCAGTCATATTCTGATTAAAAGCTCAAGGGTCAAGTAGTTGGCTGGGAATATGAACAGACAGTGAAAACAAACTCAGACCATTGAAGAAAATACTACCTTAAAAATTAGGTTGGAGCAAGTCGAAGTTAGTGACTTTATGAGAAATCAAGATATTATAAAACAGAACCAAAGGAATGAAAAAATAGAAGACAATTTGAAATATCTCACTGGAAACACCACTGACTTGGAAAATAGATCCAGGAGAGAGAATTTAAAAATTATTGGACTACCTGAAAGCCATGATCAGAAAAAGAGACTAAACATCATCTTTCAAGAAATTATCAAGGGGAACTGCCCTGATATTCTAAAGCCAGAGAGTAAAATACAAATTGAAGTAATCCGCTGATAGCCTCCTGAAAAAGATCCCAAAAAGAAAACTCCTAGGAATATTGTCACCATATTCCAGAGATCCCAGATCAAGTAGAAAATACTGCAAGCCGCCAGAAAGAAGAAATTTGAGTATTGTGGAAACACAATCAGAATAACACAAGATCTAAAAGCTTCTACCTAAGGGATAGAAGGACTTGGAATATGATATTCTTGAGGTCAACGGAGCTAGGATTAAAACCAAGAATCACCTACCCAGCAAAACTGAGTATTATGCTCCAAGGCAAAATATGGATAATCAATAAAATAGAGGACTTTCAAGCTTTCTCAGTGAAAAGACCAGACAGAGCTGAATAGAAAATTTGACTTTAAATCACAAGAATCAAGAGAAGCAAGAAAAGGTAAACAAGAAAGAGAAATCAAAAGGGACTTACTAAAGTTGAACTGTTTTGTTTATATTCCAATATGGAATGATGATGTGTATAATTCATGAGACCTCAGTATTAGGGTAGCTGGAGAGAATACACACACACACACATACACAAACATACACACACACACACACACACACACACACAAATATATATATATATATATATATATGTATATATATATACATATATATATATAGACAGAGTGCACAGAGTGAGTTGAATATGAAGAGATGATATCTAAAAAAATAAAATCAAATTAAGGAATGAGAGAGAGGAATACATTGAGAGAGGGAGAAAGGTAGAGATACAATGGGGTAAATTATCTCATATAAAAGTGGCAAGAAAAACAGTTCTGTAGGAACGGAAGAGGGGGTAGTGAGGGGGAATAAGTGAATCTTGCTCTCAGCAGGTTTGACCTGAGGAAGGACTAACATACACACACAGTTGGGTATCTTACCCCACAGGAAAGAAGGAAGAAGGAGATAAAAAAGGGGGGATGATAGGAGGGAGGACAGATAGGGGGAGCAGGTAATAAAAAGCAAACACTTTTGAAAACGGACAGGATCAACGGAGAAAATTGGCTAATGTTAATAGGATAGGAAGGAGCAAGATATAGTTAGTTTTTCACAACATGAGTATTGTGGAAGGGTTTTGCACAAAGACACACATGTGGCCTGTGTTGAATTGCTTAGCTTATTAGGGAGTGTGTGTGGTGAGGGAAGAGGGGAGAGAATTTGAAACTCAAAGTTTTAAAAGAAGATATTTAAAAAAAAGTTTTTGCATGCAAGTAGGAAATAAGATATAAAGGCAATGGGGCATTGAAGTTTATCTTGCCCTACAAGAAAGTAGGGGAAAATGGGATGGGGGGGATTGTAATTCAAACTCTTGTGAAAGTTAATGCTGAAAATTAAAAATATTAAATAAAAAAAGAACGTCAAAAAACAAAAAAAAAGAAGACCATGAAAAACAAGTCAGTGGCTTGCTAAAGGAGACCCAAAATATACTGAAGAAAATATCACCTTAAAGAATAAACTAACCCAAATGGCAAAAGAACTCCAAAAAGCCAATGAGGAGAAGAATGCCTTGAGAGGCAGAATTGGCCAAATGGTAAAGGAGGTCCAAAAGACCACTGAAGAAAATACTACCTTAAAAATTAGATTGGAGTAAGTGGAAGCTAGTGACTTTATGAGAAACCAAGATATTATAAAACAGAACCAAAGGAACGAAAAAAATGGAAAACAATGTGAAATAGCTCATTGGAAAAACCACTGACCTGGAGAAAAGATCCAGGAGAGATAATTTAAAAACTATTGGACTACCTGAAAGCCATGATTAGAAAAAGAGACTAAACATCATCTTTCAAGAAATTATCAAGGAAGACTGCCCTGATATTCTAGAACAAAAGAGTAAAATAGAAATTGAAAGAATCCACCCATCAGTTCTTTGAAAAGATCCCAAAAAGAAAATTCCTCAGAGTATTGTTGCCAAATTCCAGAGTTTCCAGCTCAAGGAGAAATACTGCAAGCAGCCTGAAAGCAACAATTTGAATATTGTGGAAACACAATCTAAATAATACAAGATCTAGCAACTTCTCCATTAAGAGATGAAAGGGCTTGACGTATGATATTCAGTAGTTCAAAGGAGCTAGGATTAAAACCAAGAATCACCTACCCAGCAAAACTGAGCATAATTCTCCAAATTTGGCTTTCAAATACAAGAATCAAGAGAAGCTTGAAAGGGTAAACAAGAAAGGGAAATCAAAAGGAATTTCATAATGTTGAACTGTAATTTTTACATTCCTATTACATTTAATGCATTTAAAGTGGTGAGAAAGGAATATATTGAGAGAAGGAGAAAGGGAGAGATAGAAGGGGTAAATTATCTCGCATAAAAGTGGCAAGAAAAAGCAGTTCTGTTGGAAGGGAAGAGGGGGTAGGTGAGGGGGAATGAGTGAATCTTACTCTCATTGGATTCAACTTGAAAAGGGAATAATATATACACTCAATTGGGTATCTTACTCCACACAAAAGTAAGGGGAAGGGGATAAAAAAGGGGATGATAGGAGGGAGGACAGATAGGGGGAGGAGGTAATCAAAAGAAAACACATTTGAAAAGTGACAGGGTCAAGGGATAAAATTGAATATTGTGGAAGTGTTTTACATAATGCTACATGTATGGCTTATGTTGAATTGCTTGCCTTCCTAGGGAGGGTGTGTGAAGGGAAGAGGGAAGAGAATTTAGAACTCAAAGTTTTAAAAGATGATTAAAATAAATATTTTTTTGCATGCAGCTGGGAAATAAGACATATAGAGAATGGGGCATAGAAATCTGTCCTGCCCTACAAGAAAGTAAGGGGAAAGGGGATGGGGGACGTGGGTTGAAGGAGGGGAAGGCTGACTGGGGAACAAGGCAATCAGATTATATGCCTTCTTGGAATGGGGGGGGAGGGTAGAAGTGGGGAGAAAATTTGTAACTCCAAATCTTGTTGAAATCAATGTTGAAAACTAAAATATTAAGTAAAATATATATGGGAAAAAAAGAATATCACTCAAGGAACCATATCACCAAGTATATCTGTAGATACTTCCATCCTCTTGTTTTAGTACTCAGAATTGTTCTACACCATTTTTTCTTTTGGTCAATTAAAGAGCATATGTCAGATCAACAGTGTAGTTAATGGGGGATTGCCTGTTCTGGACCTTACCCCCAATGTGTACTTTGTATCACTGAGTTTAGTATTGGAAATTGTACATAAGAGAATAATTAGGCCTTAGATTTATGATTAAAACCTTATTCACACATTGTAGAGTAAAGAATTATACCCAGAGCATTCCAGGGGAAAGATTAATGAGATTTTTGTTCCTCCTTACTTCAGGACATTCTGAGATACATGTGAGTATATGGCATGTGTATTTGTATATGTTTGTGTATTTGTGTGTGTGTCTCTGTGTGCATCAAAAGTCCATGAGAAATTATACTTTCAACTGATATCAAATTATTAATGGCTACCGTTTGCTTCTAGGTAATCATTCAACCCTGTCTGAATTCATCCAATTTGACTGAACTATTGTCTAATCTAATCCACTATATCTTCTCAATGAAAATAGACTTAGAAAACACATAAAAACACTTTGCTACAATATAGGTGAAGTATGCCTATAGTACAACTCTGATCTATTAGTCTAATAACCCTGGTAAAAGAGGGGGTCATAGCAAAATAAAAAGATTTAACCTGAAACCAGAAACACATAGATTTAATACTCATTTCCAACATAAACTGGATATACTACCTTGGAAAAGTAATTTAATCTTTTTCTCTCTTTTTTTGGCATTTCTTTAAATTGCAGAGATGTAGCCCACCTGCATTGGTAGAAGGAGTTTTCTTGTGCAGGAGAGATCCTTATGTCATTTGAATCATACAATATAAGTTGATACATTTAAATATATGTGTGAGTGTGTATACATGTATTCCATATACAAATAGATGCACATATGTATACATGCACATATTGAAAATAAATAGAAACTAGACTTATGATTTCTTTGGCATTATATATCATATATTTATAGAGTTTATATGACATAAATGTCTGTACATATTTAAAAGACTATAGACATACATAAATATATGCACATACATGCACATATTTAAATGTAGATAATATATATGACATTAAATTAATGATTTAATGATTCTGTTTCAAATTACACATGCATATGTATATTATATACATTTACATACATATACATATGCATACATATATGTTTATTTAATTTTTTATTATAAGATTAATTCTA
Source organism: Trichosurus vulpecula (assembly GCF_011100635.1). Classification (NCBI taxonomy): domain Eukaryota; kingdom Metazoa; phylum Chordata; class Mammalia; order Diprotodontia; family Phalangeridae; genus Trichosurus; species Trichosurus vulpecula. The sequence goes on along the minus strand of NC_050575.1, from coordinate 221,755,927 downwards.
GTTTTAGGAAATATTTTAATTTCAATCATGTTTTTGTTTCATTTTGGGTGTTTTTTGTGAAATGGAGTAGAATCAGCAAACAAAATTCTGGTATGGGCACTGCATTCTAGATAAAACATTAAAACTGAGTGTACCAGAAGTAGCAATTGTAAAGCTGAAGAGCTTTGGGATAATGTAACAAAAGTGTCAGTGGAGGAAAATGGACATTTTGACTATAGGATATTAAGGGGGAAGAGGAAGTGATAACTGAACTTAACTATTTTGATTGCTATCTCATGTAAGAAAAATTAGACTTCTTGATTCCAAAGGACTGAATGAAGGGCAATAGGTAGAAGTTGCCAAGAGGTAAATGAAGGCTGGTAAGGAATAACTTCCTAACAACCAGAGATAGCCAAAACTTTTATGGGTTGACTTGGCATGTAGGGTGGTTCCTCTCATTGAATATCTTTCAACAGTAGCTGATCATTGTTGGAGGTGGGAAAATGATATTTATAGATATGCTCTTTGGGCCAAAATACCTCTGAAGTCCCTTTCAACTAAGATTTTTTGATTCTCAGAAATTGTTCCAGTGACTATAATTAGGGAAATGATTTTTTTCATATTTATGTGTATGTTATAAGAGTAGCAAGGAATGAAAATTTTAATTCATCCATAGCCAAAATATATGCAAACTTTTCAGCTTTTTGGGGGGTGGAAAGAGGAGACAGAATTATAGAATCAGAAAATGTTCAAATAGGAAGAAAATTTAGATATCTTCTAGCAGTCTCCTTTAGGGAAGCTGGGTGGCACAGTGGGCTTGGAGTCAGATAGACCTGAGTTCAAATTTTGTCTCAGACATTTATTGGCTGTGTGACCCTGGGCAAGTGACTTAACCCTGTTTGCTTGAGTTTCTTCACCTGCAAAAAGAGCTGGAGTAAGAAATAGCAAAACACTCTAATAATTTTTCAAAGAAATCTCCAAATGATGTTATTAAGAGTTTGTAACAGCTGAACAACAACAGTGTCATTTGGCTGCCTGGCAAGCTTTATGTAATAAATCTTTTAATGGATAATGTTTTTAACATCATCATAAAGGGAAATACTATATTTCAGTTAATGTTTAGTGAAAATAAAGATGCATATTTCCCCCATTCAAGTTTGTGGATCACCTGAACTCTATCAACTGACTTCTTGGTCATATTACAAATTAGATTTTTAATAAACACTTGTTTGTTATCTGATTGATTAAGTAAGTGAGTAAGTGTTAAAGTCCAAGGGAAATAGAACTCTCTGAAAGTTTCTACTCTTGCTTCTTTATATCGTATTGGCATGGTATCATTCCCAGCTAAATATACTTCTCCACCAATGAATCTCAAATGAACACCTGTTCTGCTCTGTGTGCACCATATCCTCAGCTCCAGAGACAAAGTTCCCCTTCTAACCAAAAGAACTGAGGAACATCATACCCTAGAATAGGACACACAACCTGTTGCTATCAATGGAATTCTCATAGGCCGTATTAAGGAGTCATTTAAAATGAATATATGCTACTGGAAGCACAAGACAACCTTTTCTAAAGGAGCAGAATTGAGCTTTTGACATTTTCTTTTAAATTGTAAGGTGAATTCTGCAACAACTATAGTACATGAAAATTTTTCACAGGCTATGCACACCATCATACAGTGTATGAAGAGACTTCTGTGACATGTAGAGTCAAGTAGTCAGAGTCACTCATTTATTGTTCATATCTTTGCCTCCATAAACCAAAGCACAATAAATAATCAAACATAAAACAGAAAGGAAATGAATGAGTACCTCCAGAAACTAAAAGGAAGTCAGGATCATGTAGAAAAATTATTGTTTGTTGCAGTGATCACATTTGAAACTTCTCCAAATGGTGGAGTGAAAGCAGGGACTGGCCATAACTCTCCCCCACACCTCTCCAAATACCTATAAAAAGACTGCAAACAACTACTCTAGAGCAGCAGAACCCACAAAAAGACAGAATGAAACAAATTTCCAGTCCAAGAGAACCTGGAAGGTAGACAGGAAAGGTCTATTGCAACAGGCTGAGAGAGGAGCACATTCCAGCTCAAGCTGCACTATCATAGACCAGGCTCCCAAAACCTGGAGAAGGCCTCAGGGGACTGAATCACTGGTGATTGTGGTGGTTTCCAGACTTCTCAATAAACAAATGCCAAAGACAACTTAGGCCAGTAGGAACTGGCTTAGAGACCTGGGTGAGAGAAGAACACTGTCCAGCAGTGGCCCCAGCACAGCCTCAGTCCCAGAAAACTGGAAGCAGGCTTTGGGAGTAACTGAATCAGCAATAGTGTCAGTGGTGGCTTCAGCAGTGGCAAGAGCTGCTTCTGGAGCTCTCAGCTTAGAGATGGTAAGTGGACTTAAAAAACTGGTCAAAAGGAGATTACAGGAGTCTCTTTGATGGCACTGAGGCAGGACTCTGTTGCTTTGGATGTGAGTTGTAGGGATGGGTGGCAGTCCTGGGGCAAGGAGGATCAATGGCATACCAGAGTTTGTGGCAATAATGGAGAGACAGTCCTCCTCACAGTTCCAGGGGATTAAATACTTGTGGTCACTCACAGATGAGAACACAGGCAAAGAGAGAAATAAACACCTCTCTTTATATCATACTACCTTGGAAGAACTGAATACTTACATGTCCCTAGAAGCATCTCTGAAAACAAATGCACAATTTCAAGCTTGGGACAGTATGATCTCAACACTACAAGCAGAGCTCTACCTTAAGAAAGATTAAAAACTCAAATATTGGCTGGAAAAATTAACAAACAGTGGGAAAAAACTCAGACTATTGAAACTTACTTTGGTAACAGGGAAAATCGAAACATATGCTCAGAAGGAGACAACAAAGTCAAAGGTCCTACATCCAAAGCGTCCAAGAAAAAAATGCCAATTGGTCTAAGGCAATAGAAGAGCTCAAAAAGTAGTTTGAAAGTAGAGAAGTAGAGAAAAAATTGGGGAGAGAAATGAGAGTGACGCAAGAAAACCATGAAAAATGATTCAACAGCTAGCTAAAAGAGATCCAAAAAATACTGATGGAAAATTACACCTTGAAAAATAGACTAACTCAAATGACAAAAGAGATCGAAAAAGTCAATGAAGAGAAGAATGCTTTAAAAAGCAGAATAGACCAAAAGGAAAAGGAAGTTAAAAAGCTCAATGAAGAAAATAATACCTTAAAAATAAAAATGGAGCAAATGAAAGCTAATGACTGTATGAGAAATTAAGAAGTTATAAAAGAAAACCAAGGGGGCAGAGGCAAGATGGCAGCTGGAAAGCAGGGATTTGCCTAATCTCTCCCCCAAATCCCTCTAAACACCTGTAAAAAATGGCTTTGAACAAATCCTAGAGCTGCAGAACCCACGAAAAAGCAGAGGGAAGCAGGTATCAAGCCCAGGAAGGCCTGGATGGTCTCTGGGAAGAGTCTATCGCATGGTGCTGGGAATGGAGAACAGGCCAGCATGGGCCCACCATGACAGACCAGAGAAGTAGTCAACTGGAGCAGGCCTTATGGCCATGAATCATTGAGCTGTGGCAGTTACCAGACTTCGAAACCCACAAATGCCAAAGACCACAGAGCAGATTAGTGTGTAAACTGCTAGACCAGATTAGAGAGCATTCTAGCCACCACCCCTGGGGGTGGCAGAGGTGGTGCAGAGGTGGAGCTCCAGCATTACCTGCTTCCAGAGTCCCTGGCTAACACAGTGGGAGGAATCAAGGGGCAGACCAGAGCAGGAGTGTAGGGCTTGCTTTGCCCTCCTTGGATCTGGGTCGCAATCCCAGTTAGCAGTTCTTTGGGGAGGAGGAGTGCTGCTATGGCAAAGCTTGTGGTTCCAGTGGAGTAGAAGGAGCACTGAAAAAAGCAGTGGACCCCTAAAGCTTGGGACAAAGCACTGTCTACTCTAGAAGTAGTCATACCCTGACAGAAAGCTCGAAAGTCAAGTAGTTGGCTGGGAACATGAACAGGCAGTGAAAAAAGATGCAGACTCAGACTCAGACTTAGACTCCAGAATCTTTTTTTTGGTAACAAGGAAGATCAAAATATACAGCCAGAAGAAGTCAACAAAGTCAAAGAGCCTACATCAACAGCCTCCAAGAAAAAATGTGAATTGGTCTCAAGCCATGGAAGAGCTCAAAAAGGAATTGGAAAAGCAAATAAGAGAAGTTGAGGAAAAACTGGGAAGAGAAATGAGAGAGATGCAATAAGCCCAGGAAAAACAAGTCAAGGGCTTGCTAAAGGAGACACAAAAATATTGAAGAAAATATCACCTTAAAGAATAGACTAACCAAAATGGCAAAAGAGCTCCAAAAAGCCAATGAGGAGAAGAATGTCTTGAAAAGCAAAATTAGCCAAATGGAAAAGGAGATCCAAAAAACCACTGAGGAAAACAGTACCTTAAAAATTAGATTCGAGCAAGTGGAAGTTAGTGACTTTATGAGAAACCAAGATATTATAAAACAGAACCAAGGGAATTAAAAAATGGAAGACAATGTGAAATATCTCAATGGAAAAACCACTGACCTGGAGAATAGATCCAGGAGAGAAAATTTAACAATTATTGGACTACCTGAAAGCCATGATCAGAAAAATAACCTAGATACCATCTTTCAAGAAATTATCAGGGAAACCTGCCCTGATATTCTAGAACCAGAGGGCAAAATAGAAATTGAAAGAATCCACTGATCACCTCTTGAAAAAGATCCCAAAAAGAAGGAATATTGTCACCAAATTCCAGAGTTCCCAACTCAAGGAGAAAATACTGCAAGCAACCAGAAAGAAACAATTTGAGTGCTGCAGAAACACAATCAGGATAACACAAGATCTAGCACCTTCTACACTAAGGGATTGAAGGATTGATATTCTGGAGGTCAGTGGAGCTAGGATTAAAACCAAAACTCACCTACCCAGCAAAACAGAGTATAATGCTCCAAGGCAAAATATGGATTTTCAATAAAATAGAGGACTTTCAAGCTTTCTCAATGAAAAGACCAGAGCTGAATAGAAAATTTGACTTTCAAACACAAGAATGAAAAGAAGCATGAAAATGTACACAAGAAAGAGAAATCATAAGGGATTTACTAAAGTTCATCTGTTTTGTTTACATTCCTACATGGAAAGATGATTTGTGTAATTTGTGTGTAATTCATGAGACCTTTATCAGTATTATGGTAGTTGAAGGGAATATACATACATACATACATACATACACACACACACACACACACACACACATATATATATATATATATACGTATAGACAGAGGGCATGGGGTGAGTTCAATATGAAGGGGAGATATCTAAAAAAATTAAACTAAATTAAGGGATGAGAGAGGAATATATTGAGAGAAGGAGAAAGAGAGAGATAGAATGGGGTAAATTATCTCACATAAAAGTGGCAAGAAAAAGCAGTTCTGTAAGAAGGGAAGAGGGGGCAAGTGAGGGGGGATGAATGAATCTTGCTCTCATCGGCTTTGACCTGAGGAAGGAATAACATACACACTCAATGGGGTAACTTACCCCACAGAAAAGTAGGGGGAAGGAGATACAAAAGGGGGGATTATAGAAGGGAGGTCAGATAGGGGGAGGAGGTAATCAAAAGCAAACACTTTTGAAAAGGGACAGTGTCAAGGGAGAAAATTGAATAAAGTGAGACAGGATAGGATGGAGGGAAATATAGTTGGTCTTTCACCACGAGTATTATGGAAGTGTTTTACATGTTGATACATGTGTGGCCTATGTTGAATTGCTTACCTTATTAGGGAGAATGAGTGGAAAGGGAAGAGGGGAGAGAATTTGGAACTCTAAGTTTTAAAAGCAGGTGCTCAAAAAAGTGTTGTTTTTGCATGCAACTGAGAAGGAAGATATACAGGGAACGGGGCATAGAAATCTGTCCTGCATTACAAGAAAGTAAGGGGAAAGGGCATGGGTGTGGTGGAGTGGCATGACAGAAGGGAGGGCTGACTGCGTAATGGGGCATTCAGAATATCTGCCATCTTGGAATGTGGTGGAGGGTAGAAATAGGGAAAAAATTTGTAACTCAAAATTTTGTGGAAATCAATGTTAAAAACTAAAATATTAAATAATAAAAAATTATTAAGAAAAAAATTAAAAAAAAACCTAGAAGAACTTTGCACACAGTAACAGCAATATTGTAAGGCAAATGTGAGAGACATAGCTATTGTGATAAAGATAATCCCAAAGGACTCATGATGAAATATGCTATCCACTAACAGAAAGAGAATTGATAAACTTGCAGTGCATATTGAAGCATACTTTTTTGCTTTCCTTTTCTTTTTTTTAATGTGTTTAATGTGATCCTCTGCAACATTAGTGATATGGACATAAATTTTCCACAACCCCACACATATGCTGAAATTGCTGGCCTTTTCAAGAGATGAGAGAGGAGCAGGAGGAAGGGAGAGAATTTGGAATTCAAAATTTAAGTTGTGAATGGCATTTATAAAAAAAATATGTAATTGGAAATATTTAATGGGATAAATAAAAACATTTTTAAATAGACAAAAAATTAAAACAAAACCAAAAAATGAAAAAATAGAAGAGAATATGAAATATTTCATTTAAAAAAACTGACATCAAAAATGGGACCAGGAGAGATTATTTAAAAATTATTGGACTAGCTGAAGCCCACGATAAAAAAAAAGACCTCAGACATCATCTTTCAAGAAATTATCAAGGAAAACTGCCCTGATATTCTGGAACCAGATGGTAAAATAGAAATTGAAGGAATCCATTGATCATCTCTTGAAAAAGATACTCAATGGAGCAGCTGGATGGCACAGTGAGTAGAGCACTGGACCTGGAGTTAGGAGGACCTGAGTTCAAATCTGGCCTCAAACCCCTGACACATTTACTAGCTCTGTGACCTTGGGCAAGTCACTCAATCCCAATTGCCCTTCCAAAAAAACAAAAAAAGAAAAAAGAAAAAGATCCCCAAAAGAAAACTCATAGGAATATAGTAGGTAAATTCCAGAGTTCCTAGGTCAAGGAGAAAATATTTCAAGAAGCCAGAAAGAAACAATTCAAGTATTGTGGAAACACAATCAGGATAACCCAAGAGTTAGCAGCTTCTATGTGCTTGGAATATGCTATTCTGGACATCAAAGGAGCTAAGATTAAAAGGAAGAATCACATATCTAGCAAAACAGAGTGTAATGCATGAAGGGGAAAAATGATATTCAATAAGGTAGAGGAATTTAATGCATTCTTGAGAAAAGACCAGAGCTAAATAGAAAATTTGACATTCAGATACAAGACTCAAGAGAAACACAAAAAGGTAAACAGGAAAGAGAAACTGTAAGTGACTTATTAAATCTTAACTGTTTCTATTCTTATATGGAAAGATGATATTTGTAATTAATAAAATCTTTCTCATTATTAGGGTATTTGGAGGGAACATACATAGACAGAGGACACAGAGTGAGTTGAATATGAAGGGATGCTATCTAAAAACTAAAAGTAAGGTGTGAGAGAAGAATGTACTGGGAGAAAGAGAAATGGAGAGGTAGAATGGAGTAAATTATCTCATATAAAAGAGGTGAGAAAGAGCTTGTACAGTGGAGGGGAAAGGGAATGAGTGAACCTTACTCTTATCAGAATCAGCTTAAGGAAGGAATAATATACACACTCAATTGCATATGGAAATCTGTCTTACCCTACTGGAAAGTAGGGCTAAGGGAGTAAAAGGGGGTGTGATAGAAGGGAGGGCAGATTGGGGAAGGTGGTAATCAGAAGCAAACATTTTTGAGCAAGTACAAGGTGAAAAGAGAGAATAGAATAAAAGGTGGTGGAATAGGATGGAGGGAAGTATATTTCATTTTTCAAAACATTATTATTAGGGAAGTGTTTTGCATGACTATACATGGATAAGCTTTATTGAATTGTTTTCCTTCTCAGTGAGGATGAGTGCTGAGGGAGGGAGGGAGGGTGAAAATTTGGAACTCAAAGTTTTAAAAATGAATGTTATAATTGTTTTTACATGTTAGTGGGAAATAAGATACACAGTGTAGAAATCTATCTTACCCTACAGAAAACAGAAGAAGGAGGCGAGAAGAGAAGGGAAGAGTGATAGAAGGGAGGGCAGATCAGGGGAAAGGGTATTCAGAAGCAAAACCCTTTTGAGAAGGAACAGGGTGACAGGACAGAGAGAATCAAATAAATAGGGAGAGAGGAATAGGATAGAGGGAAATACAGTAAGATATGATAGCTGTGAAAATAATTGAAGCAAGCTTCTCTGATAAAGGCCTCATTTATTTCACATATAGAGAACTTTGTTACTTTTATCAAAAAATAAGAGCCATTCTCCAATTGATAAATGATCAAAAGGTATAATCAGTTTTCTGATGAAGTAATTAAGGCTACTTATAGACATATTAAAAACTATTCTAACTCACTATTGATTAGAGAAATTCAAGTTAAAACAGTTATGAGGTGCTACCTCATGTCTATTAGATTAGATAATAGGACAGAAAAGGTAAATGACAAATGTTGGAGAGGATGTGGGAAAAATGAGACATTAATGTACAGTTTTCAGAGTGGTGAATTGATTAAATTCTATTCAGCAATTTGGAATTTTGCCCAAAAGGCTATAAAACCATGCAAACCCTTTGACCTAGAAATACCACTACTAGGTCTCTATTCCCAAAGACATAAAAAAAGAAAAGGACATACATGTACAACAATACTTATAGCAGCTTTTTTTCCGGGGTAAAAAATTGGAAATTGAGGGGATGCAAATCAATTGGGGACTGGATGAATAAGTTAGGGTGTGCAATGGCATATTGTTGTACTATAAGAAATGATGAGCAGCATGCTTTCAGAAAAACCTAGAAAGACTTCCATGGGTTGATGAAAAGAAAAACTTAGTAAGACTTACATGGATTGATGAAAAGTGAAATGTATGACTACATATGTACAATCTATGTTTAATTGCTTGCTTTCTCAATAGGTTGTGTGTGGAGAAAGGAAGGAGAGAATTTCAAACTTAAAGTTTTAAAAACTACTGTTAAAAATTGTTTTTACATGCAGCTGGGAAATAAGACATACAGGCAATGGGGTATAGAAATCTATCTTTCTCTACAGGAAATTAGAAGGGAAGGGGATAAGAGAAGGCTTTGGGGGTGAAAAAAGAAGGGCAGAATAGAATGCATGCTGTCTTAAGGTGAGGGATGGGTTAAGATGGGGAGAAAATTTGGAACTCAAAATCTTATGGAAGGGAATATTGAAAATGAAAAATAAGTTAATATTTTACAAAGTGAAATGTAATCCATAATAAAGGAAGGGCAATATTGTAGGATGATCGTGTATGAATGACTTAGCTATTCTCAGCAACACAATGATCCATGACAACTCTGTAGGACTAAGGATGAAAAATGCTATCCATCCACAGAGAAAGAACTGATGGTGTCTGAATAAAACTTGAAGCATTTTTTTTTACTTTCTTTTGTTTTCTTCAGTTCTTTAGTCCTATGTTTTCTTTCACAATATGACTATCATGCATAGCTTTTGTATGACTCCACACATATAACCTATATGGAATTGCTTGCCTTCTCAATGGGGGCTGTGGGTGGAGAGGGAGGAAGAGAGTGAATTTGGTATGCAAAGTTTAAAAAAAAACAAATGTAAAAATTGTTTTTTTACATATAGCTAGGGGAAAATTAAATACTAAATAAATACCAAAAAAATGAAATGGTGAGGATCATCCGGATAGCAAAATGACAGAAAGAAAAAAACAAACTTCTTCTCCTTGGCAGAACCTGTTAGGGGTTGTCAGAGTCACTGATAATCCATGATTCTTTCCATACCTTGGTGAGAAATCACTAAATTGTATAATTATAATAGCAACTTGGTAAAAACTCCATAGATTAGGTTTAGAAATTCAATTTTTTACTCCAGAAGGTTGAGAACTATGGTTTATTTTCTACGAACAGAAATAAAATGAAGTATATTTTGGAGGAAAAATAATAATAATGAATTACAGGACCGCAGTCTAGTATTTTCCTGGTTATATGTTTCTGGTTGCATTACAAAATGGTTAAATTATGCTTGAATCCTAAAATACTTTGCAGAATCTCTAGATTGAAAAGGTGATTCAGAGGGCACATTCCACAATACATACCTTGCAAAGAATCTTCTGTGCAATGTACTTTCCAAAGGTTTATCTAGTCTTTGCTTGAAAATCTTCAGTGTTGGGCAACCCACTATTTTGAAAAAATCTATTCATTTTTTTGATAACTGTAATTTTTGGAATATTACCAAAAGAACAAAGGAAAAATGAACCATGGGTTTGAACAGGCCATAACGCATTATCAATAAACAGTTGTGTGGAAAAAGTAGTAAAAATTATGCTGTCAGAAAATGCCTACAATAATGGAAAAGATGGAATAATGAAACAAAAATAATGGCCTGATCACATACTAAGAGCTAGTGTGTGCTACTTTGGGATCCACATGGTTTGAAGAGAATTCAAGGAAACTCCCTAGGAAACAGAGTAAAACCTCATATTTAATTTATTGAAGGACATGAACGCTATGTGCACAGGTTGTTTGGGTCAAAATCTGTATTTGGGAGGGATTACCGACATCAATAAAGTCACAGCTCTCATGGGGTAATTAGATTTTCAGATTATTGAGTCATATCCATATTATCTGTCATGAAAACCTATTTATTAAATCTTTATCAAATGAATTCTATTTTCTCATGCCTGCCCATCCTATATTTTTCAAAATGATTTCTTCACTCAAATGTAGGACTAACATTTATCACTATTAAATTTTATCTATTTATACTAGTAGACTTAGTAGAATAATCCCAACACAATTGCTTTTGAGAACCTTTTTGAATCATGACTTAGACACATACTGAATGAGCAAAAAATGTCATCTACAAATTTTAAAAAGCTTGCTTTCTATTCCTTTATCCAAGTCATGGATAAAAATGACAAACCGTAGAGAATCAAGCACAAATCGCTGAGAACTACATTACACATTTTCCTACAAGTTTCTTTAAACCATCGATGATTGTAATTCAAATAAAACCATTAAAACACCTCTGAATATATCCATCTTCACTATACCTTGGTCTACATCTCTCTATCCTGTTCATGATAAAAGTCAAAGGAAGTTTGTTGAAAGCTAAGCGCTTATGGAAATTTAGGTAGACTATGCCTCCAACAGATTCCCCCTTCCCTAAACTATCAGTCTAATATCCCTACTACAAAGAAAATAACATGAATCTGGCATGACCTTTGCTTAATGGGGCCAGTTGTTGGTATGATGATTACTGATTCCCTTTATAGATCATCAATATTGATCTCTTTCATAACATTGTATAGATATCTTTTTCAATAAATCTCACTATTTTATATTTTAAAGACTTTTAAGGATTTTTCCTTTTAAATTGGGACTCTTGTCCTTCTCCAGTATTACAATGTCTCTCCCACCTGTTACAATAAATATCATTTAAACATTGTCAAGCAAATCAATGTATCAGTTCTTTTAGGTTTGGGGGCTTTTACTCATCTGAGATGTTTGTAAATCAAGGAAAGCTTGATGCTTTTTCTAAATTTCCTTTCACCATCTTTCTATTAATCATTTTTATTCTGTTCTTTTTTACTCAAACTTCATTCTCCTTGTTAGAGAATATAAAATCAAAATGGCAGTTGAATTTCTCTTTATTCTTTTCATCTATTATTAAAACTACTTCTATCCTAAGGAAACATTTTACCCCTTTTTCCCTCTTCTTTTGCCAAACTAATTCTTTTAGTTGACCTGAGATTACTCAATAACAGTTCATTCTGTGCTCTCTCTTGAATAACTTGGTACAGGAACATGTCACGTTTCTATATTACCTGTTAATTTTTGGTACTGAGTAATATTTTTTTAATTAAGGTTGGTTAAAGGGTTACCCTCAATTCACATTTGTCACCTTAGACATCTCTGCCTTTTCTTCTTTATGGGTATTGTATCATTCTTGAAAATCTCCTTTGAAACCATACCCCAAAAGATACTCAACTGTGAACCAAATGGCATACCATTCGAGCCAGCTATACCACTATTGGATATATATCCTCCAAAAAGATCAAAGAAAATGGGAACATGGATGTATATGTGTTGTAATAATTTGGCTAGCAGCTGCTGTGGGGGTGAAAAACCAACACAAGCCCAACAACAAGAATGCTGCAAGCCCAGGTTCTATTGATCTGCTTTACTAAGGAAAGCAAAGTTAAGGGGTAAACAATCTTACTTTCATCCAAAATACAAATATTACTCACTCAGCTCAGGGGGGAAAGCCTGAGCTTCAGAGCAAATACAAACATATTACAAACATCAACAGACAGGCCCTTTCTGATTCAAATCTCAATCCATAGTTACCATAGTTTAACAAACTCTGAACATCTGGGTTTATAAGCTAGAGGGCTCTTAACTACAGCTGCCCAGAGTCTCCACATCAGTACACCACCAAGAGTGAGAGCCCTAAGAAAATAACTTTGTTCTCTCTTTCTATATAGATTCCGATGTCCTCAAACATCATCTGAGCGACCAGAACTTAAGCTCTTACTATTGGCTCTGGTCTTAGCAATTCTCCTTAGGACCTTGAGGGCTTCACGTCCACACAGGCTTAGCACCTAATAGAGAGGGGTTTGTGCCTGGGGCTTAGGACCTAATAAGACTCAATCAAAGACAGCCAACTTAATTGATATTACAATATGTGAAAACTATTTATGATAACTCCTTTTGTGTATTACAAAATTGCAGACTGAGAGGGGTATACTTCTATTGGGGAAAGACTAAACAAATTATAGTATATTAATATAATAAAATGTAATTAATATATAAGAAATGACAATATTTGCATTTTGAGAAAAAAACTATGCTGTTATTGTGTAATATTCACTTCAATGTGAAACCTTTATAAGATGTCCCAAAGTTATATTGGTTTTTTTTTCCTTTCAAGCTAGAAACAAACAAAAAAAACTTTAAATATATTCATGTGGTAATAATGTATTTAGAAAAGCCCATCCTATCACCTCTTAGAAAGTAAACACCTTGGGGTCAAGGGCTGTCTCTCTGCTTTTATGTGTACTTTCAATATGCAGCATAGTGCCTGGCACATAGTAACTGTATTGTTGACTTGAGTTACTAAATTTAAAGATGACATGAATCTAGAAAGAACAATTTACCCATTTCATAAGAAATAGGATCTAATAATGTAAAAATAGGACACGGTGATGGGCTAAATTTTAAAAAGTGGACTTTAATAGAGATAAATGTACTATCTTGTAGATGTGCTACAAAACACAAAGATATAATAACACACTTTTAGGAAATTAAGAGGGAGTTCTGCTTAGTTCTTAGTTCTGCTTCTGTTTTATATATATGCATACATATATAAGTCATTCTTGTGAATGGTACAGCTATTATGAAAAATGAAAGGGATATACATAGGTTGTGAATGCCTGTATAAATTAACTGATGTAAAGATATAAAATATAAGTAAGAGATATAAAGGGAGGGCTATGAGGGGAGCAGTAAGGAGGTAGTAGAAAAGGGTAAATTACACCAAATGAAGTGGCACAAAAACATATTATACTAGAGGGAAAGAAGGGAGGGAGAAGAGCAGTATTTGAGCTTTACTGTCATCTGATCTATTTCAAGAAGGGAATAACATACTCTGATAAGTTTAGAAATCTAACTTGTCCTACGGGAAGTGGGAGGGTAAGGGGGGAAAAAGGGAGGGGGGTGGTCAGAAGGGAGAGGAGAAGTAGCAAGTGGGTTATGGTAGATAAGGGAGGGGAATAAAGAGGGAGGGTTAACTGAGGAAAGCGGCGGTCAAAAGCAAAACTTTCTTGAGGAGGAGAAGGGGAAAGGGAGAAATAAAAGCATAAACAGGGGGACTTAGGATGGAGAAAAAGACACAGATAGAAATCATAACCCTGAACGTGCAGGGGATGAACATTCTCACAAAACAGAAGCAGATAGCAGAATGGATTAAAAACCATAATCCTACAATATGCTGTTTACAAGAAACGCATTTGAAACAGGGAGATACACATAGGGTAAAGGTAAAAGGCTGGAGTAAAATATATTGTGCCTCAGCTAAAGTAAAAAAAGCAGGTGTAGCAATCCCAATCTCAGACAAAGCAAAAGTAAAGATAGATCTAATTAAAAGAGATAAGGAAGGACATTATATCCTGCTAAAAGGCACCATAAACAATGAAGCAATATCATTGCTTAATATATATGCACCAAGTGGTAAGGCATACAAATTCTTAGAGGAGAGGTTAAGGGAGTTACAGGAAGAAATAGACAGCAAAACTATAATATTGGGAGACCTCAACGTCCCCCTTTCTGAACTTGATAAATCTAACCTCAAAATAAATAAGAAAAAAGTTAAGGAGGTAAACAAAATTTTAGAAAAGGCACATATGATAGACCTCTGGAGAAAACTGAATGGTGATAAAAAGGAATATACTTTCTTCTCAAAAGTACATGGCACATACTCAAAAATTGACCATGTACTAGGGCATAAAAACCTCACAATCCAGTGCAGAAAAGCAGAAGTAGTCAATGCATCCTTTTCAGATCATGATGCAATAAGAATCATTTTTAATAAACTACCATGGAAAAATAAGCTAAAATCTAATTGGAAAGTAAATAATTTAATTCTAAAGAGCGAGTGGGCCAAAGATCAAATCAGAGAAACAAATAATAATTTCATTCAAGAGAATGACAATAATGAAACAACATACCAAAACTTATGGGATGCAGCAAAAATAGTTCTTAGGGGAAGTTTTATATCTCTAAATGCCTACATGAATAAAATAGGGAAAGAGGAGATCAATGATCTGGGCATACAGCTGAAAAAACTAGAAAAAGAGCAAATTGAAAACCCCCAATAAAATACCAAACTAGAAATACTGAAAACCAAAGGAGAGATTAATAAAATTGAAACCAAGAAAACTATTGAATTAATAAATAAAACAAAGAGTTGGTTTTATGAAAAAACCAATAAAATTGATAAACCTTTGGCCAATTTGATTAAAAAAAAGAAAGAAGAAAATCAAATTACCAGTATCAAAAATGAAAAGGGTGAGGTCACCTCTAATGAAGAGGAAATCAAAACAATAATTAGGAATTATTTTGCCCAACTGTATGCCCATAAATTTGACAACCTTAGAGATATGGATGAATATCTACAAAAACATAAACTGCCCAGGCCAACAGAGAAGGAAGTGAAATTTCTTAATAACCCCATATCAGAAAAAGAAATTGAGCATGCCATCAATGAACTCCCTAGGAAAAAATCTCCAGGGCCAGATGGTTTTACATGTGAATTCTATCAAACATTTAAAGAACAACTAATTCCAATACTTTGTAGACTATTTGGGAAAATAGGGGAAGAAGGAGTCCTACCAAATTCTTTTTATGACACAAATATGGTACTAATACCCAAACCAGGTACAGTTAAAACAGAGAAAGAAAATTATAGACCAATTTCTTTAATGAATATTGATGCAAAAATTTTAAATAAAATATTAGCAAAAAAGATTGCAGCAACTCATTACGAGAATAATACACTATGACCAGGTAGGATTTATTCCAGGAATGCAAGGCTGGTTCAATATTAGGAAAAATAATAGCATAATTGACCATATCAACAACAAAACTAGCAGAAACCATATGATCACTTCAATAGATGCAGAAAAAGCCTTTGACAAAGCACAACACCCATTCCTATTAAAAACACTAGAAAGCATAGGAATAAGTGGAGCCTTCCTCAAAATTATAAATAGCATCTACCTAAAACCATCGACAAGCATTATTTGTAATGGGGATAAACTAGATGCATTCCCAATAAGATCAGGGGTGAAACAAGGATGTCCATTATCACCCCTATTATTCAATTTGGTACTAGAAACATTAGCTGTAGCAATAAGAGAAGAAAAAGAAATTGAAGGAATTATAATAGGAAAAGAAGAAACTAAATTATCACTTTTTGCAGATGATATGATGATTTATCTAGAGAATCCTAGAGAATCAAGTAAAAAACTACTTGAAATAACAAACAACTTTAGCAAAGTTGCAGGATATAAAATAAACCCACATAAATCCTCAGCATTCCTATACATTACTGACAAAGCCCAACAGCAAGAGATAGAAAGAGAAATTCCATTCAAAGTTACTGAAGGCACTATAAAATATTTAGGAGTCTATTTGCCAAGACAAACCCCGGGCCTATATGAACATAAATATGAAACACTTTTCACGCGAATAAAATCAGATCTAAATAAATGGAAAAATATCATTTGCTCATGGTTAGGCTGAGCTAATATAATAAAAATGACAATTTTACCTAAATTAATCTATCTATTCAGTGCCATACCAATCGAAGTACCAAAAAATTATTTTACTGAGCTGGAAAAAATAATAACAAAATTCATTTGGAAAAACAAGAGGTGTAGAGTATCTAGGATATTAATGAAAAGACATGCTAGAGAAGGTGGCTTAGCCACACCAGATTTAAACTGTACTACACAGCAGCAGTCATCAAAACTGCCTGGTACTGGTTAAGAAACAGGGGCGTGGATCAGTGGAATAGGATAGGTACACAAGTAGGAGAAATCAACAAGTTTAGCAATCTACTCTTTGATAAACTCAAAGAGGCCAGGTTCTGGTCTAATAATTAACTATTTCACAAAAATTGTTGGGAAAATTGGAAAATGGTAGGGCAAAAACTTGGCATAGACCAATATCTTACACCATATACCAAAATAAAGTCAAAATGGGTTCATGATTTAGGAGTAAAAGCTGACACTATAAGTAATTTGGGAAAGCAAGGAATAGTTTACTTATCAGATTTATGGAAAAGTAAAGAATTCATGACCCAACAAGAGATAGAGAGCATTACAAAATGCAAAATGGATAATTTTAATTATGTAAAATTGAAATGTTTTTGTACAAAAAAAGCCAATGCAACAAGAATTAGGAAGGAAGCAGAAAATTGGGAGAAAATCTTTGCAACTAGTATCTCTGATAAAGGCCTCATTTCTAAAATATACAGGGAACTGAGCCAAATATATAGGAATCCAAGCCATTCCCCAATTGAGAAATGGTCAAAGGATATGAACAGGCAGTTTTCAGAGGAAGAAATTAAAGCTATCTATAGGCATATGAAAAAATGCTCTGGATCACTACTGATTAGAGAAATGCAAATCAAAACAACTCTTAGATACCACATCTCTCCTGTCAGATTGGCTAAAATAACAAATCAGGAGAATGATAAATGCTGGAAAGGATGTGGGGAAATTGGAACATTGTTGCATGGCTGGTGGAGTTGTGAGCTGATCCAGCCATTTTGGAGAGCAGTTTGGAGCTATGCCCAAAGGGCTATAGAAATGTTCATACCCTTTGACCCAGCAATACCACTTCTAGGGTTGTATCCCAAAGAAATCACACAAGCGGGAAAAGGACCCATATGTACAAGGATATTTATAGCAGCTCTTTTTGTGGTAGCCAAGAATTGGAAATAAAGGGATGCCCATCAATTGGGGAATGGCTGAACAAGCTGTGGTATATGAAGGTGATGGAATACTACTGTGCCATAAGAAATGGGAATGATGCAGACTTCGTAACAACCTGGAAAAACCTACACAACATAATGCTGAGTGAGCGGAGCAGAGCCAGGAGAACGTTGTGCACAGCCACAGATATATGGGTTCCATGAGGACCAACCCTGACATACTGCGCTCTTCTCAGCAACCTAAGGGGCAAGGAAAACTCCAGGGGATTCACGATGGAGAATGCTATCTTCATCCAGAGAAAGAACTGTGAAGTTTGAATACAGATCGAGGCGCACTACATGCTCGCCTTTTTTGCTTCTCTTTTGTTTTTGGGTTGTTTTTTTTGGTTCTGTTTCTTCTTTCTCATGATTCAGTCCATTGGTCAAAATTCTTCTCCACAACTTGCGAAGTTATACAAGACAGTTATATGAGATTCCATGCCGTCTTGGGGAGGGAGGGAGGAGGGAGGGGAGAAAATCTGGAACTCAAAACTATGTAGAACTGTGTGTGGTAAACTAAAAATAAATAAATTAATTAAAAAAGTGGACTTTAATAGAGATAAATGTACTATCTTGTAGTTGTGCTACAAAACACAAACATATAATAACACACTTTTACAAAATTAAGAGGGAGTTCTGCTTAGGGCCATTATAAAAATTAAAAGATTTTAGTTAGATCAATGGGAGGTGAAAACATAAAATACCAGAATTATTTTTTTTAAAAAAGTCAATATTGGGCTACATTGCAAATTATTATATCACTGAAAAGTAGTAGGGAAAAACAGTATTTACTATATTCCAAAGGAGGCAGCTAAATGGCTTAGTGGAAGAATACTGTCATGTAGTCAGGAAGAGCTGAGTTCAAATTTGGTCTCACACACTTACTAGCTATGCAACTGTGCAAGACAATTAACCTCTGTGTACTTTAATCCACTGGAGGAGGAAGTTGCAAACCATTCCACTACCTTAGACAAGAAAACCCCATGGACAACATTGGTGTGCTATAGTTCACAGGGTCACAAACATGACCAAACAACTGAACGACAACATCAATGTTTCAAATACTATGCACAAAAATAATTTAGGAAGTCTTAGCCTCACTGAAAATTGACCTGGTTGGTACATATTTGCAGTGTTGTGTTCATTCCTGAGAACTACATTTTAAGGAGGCCACTGACAAATGGAACATATTCAGAATAATTTGATTATGATATTAAAGAGATAGGAGGTCATGTTTTATGAATATCAGTTGAGTAAACTGGGAATGTTTAAGCCAGGGGTAGGGAACCTGCCGCTTCAAGGCTGCATGTAGCCTTCTAGGTCCTTGGGTGCAGCCTTTTGACTGAGTCCAAGTTTTAAAAAATAAATATATTATTAAGAGGATTTGTTCTGTGAAGTTTGGATTCAGTCAAAGAACCACACTTGAGGACCTAGAGGGCCACATGTGGTTTCTAGGCCACAGGTTCCCCACCCCTGGTTTAAGCTGAAGAAGAGAATAGAATTAGGAGGAAAGACAGGATGGTTGACATTAAGCATTTCAAAGTGTCTCATGTGATCTTTGATTTAGATTCATTCTATTTGGATCATGTAGTAAAACAAATTAAAATCAGTGGAATTAGTAATGAGATGGATTTAGGCTCATAGTACATCAAGAAAATTTATAAATGAAAAAATGGATAGGCTGGTAATGGGGCAAGATGGAGAGACAATAAGTGAATGGCCACAGATGACCACTGATACCCTCTCAATGTCAGAAAAAAGGAATCAAGATCTATGATGCATAGGATGGACATCCTGTGATGAAATTGAGAGAGGGTATGGATGATAGATAGATAGATAGATAGATAGATAGATAGATAGATAGAATAAAATAGATATATATCTGTCTATCCATCTATAGATATCTGTATCTATCTATCTATAGATATCTATCTATCTATGGAATGGACAGATATGGGTGGATTGTGGTCAGTAACACTGGGAAAAAAAGACTGTCCAACCAATCATGGCATATTTTCATTTGAACTGTCTCAAAATGGAACATACTGCCTCAGAAGTTAATTGGCCTCCTTTTTTGAAGTCTTCAAGTGGAAGTGAATGACTTAACTTGTCATCGATGTCACAAGGCAATCCCTGTTCAGGTACACATTAGACTAGATGACCTATATCTTCCTTGCCACTTTTGTAATGCAGTGATTTTGTGAAACTTAACAAAATACAGGCTAAAGCTTGAATATATCTATTTTTTGTCCTTAACAGAAAGCTTAGTCCTATTTAAAGAACATTAAAAGGTAACTTGATGGGGCAGAACCCAGATGGTGGAGTAAAAGAATTTACTTGCTTGAGCTCTCCCACAAGACCTTCCAAATACCTTTAAAAATGACTCTAAACAAATTCTAGAGCAGCAGACCCCAGACCCCGCAAAATGACAAAAGTGAAACAAATTTACAGCCCAAGAGAACCTAGAAGGTCAACAGGAAAGGTCTGTTGTACCAGTCTGAGAGAAGAGCACAGTTCGGCCTGAGCTGGGCTAGCACAGACGGGCCAGAGCAGGCCTCAGAAGACTGAATCACTGGCAGTTGTGGCAGTTTCCAGACTTCTCAACCCACAAATGCCAAAGACAACTTAGAGGGTCAGAGGGAAAGTTCTGTCAGATCTGTGTGAGAGAGGAGCAAGGTCCAGCCCCAGGCCCAGGGTGGCAGCGGTGGTGGTAGCAGCAGTGTCTGCTTCCAGAGCTCTCAGCCCAGAGATGGTGATGGGATTCAGTGGCTGATCAGAGGTGGATTGCAGGGATATCTCTGGTGAATATGAAGCAGGATTCTCTTGCTTTTCCTGGGCTTTGATCTGTATCACAGTCCTGGGTGATGGTCCTAGGGTGTGGAAGAGTGTTGACATGGTGGAGCTTGTGGCAGCAGTAGAGAGGGAATCCTCCTCACAGTTCCAAGGCAGAAAAGAGTGCTTTTGGTTACTCATAGATCAGAGGAGAGGACAGGAAAGGAGTAAGTACCTCTCCTTTCATCATACAACCCTGGAAAATCCAAAAATTTACAGGTCCATAGAAATGTCTTCGAAAACAGATGCACAAAAGCTAATCACTTTGTCATTTTAGGCAGGAAGAGCAGAGAAGAATGTGTTCCTGTTGTGCATGGCTTAAACAGGTGAAGAAAAATCACTGATTTTTTTAACCTATACAAGTATTTGAGAAGGTTATTTTCAATATACACCACTTCAATAACTAAAAGCAGTTGTCATGACAGAGGCCTTTAATTAAGGATACATTTACTTTTTTTAATAGAAAGCCTTTAAATAATTATAAATTATGTACAATGTGTGACTCCTACCATGTTAAGAACTGTTGAATGATTTAACAGAATTTTTTCTTGTATTGTCAAATATGCATTTTCTTACATCTATCTGAATTACATTAATAGGGATTAAATAGTAGGCAGGCTAGTGTTAATTTACATAGAGGAAGAAAACCTAAGAAAAAACTCAGAACACTTTATATTGTCTGATTTTAGATCACTAATTTCAGTTCTTTGAGCTATAGTGTCCTGACCTATACACTGATAGTGTTGGACTAAATGGCTTCTATGGTCCTTCAGAGCATACAGTCTATTATCCTATGATTATAAAGCTTCCCCTACTCCCACAATGCCTTTTTGACCATCCAAAAATGGAATAGCTAACTCTGACATCATAACACATCACCAATGACTCCATCTGTTGATGGAAAGGTACCTAATTCTCCAAAATTATATTTCATCACTTGTTACATGATTCTGAAAGTAGAATAATAGAAATTAATAATCTACTCATCTCTGCCTTTTTTTAAAGAACACCTCATCAGCATCTCTTTTTTTAACTTTTCTTTTCCATTGATGATTGTTAGGTTCTGGTTAACAGGATATGTTTTAGATTGAAGTTTGAACTTACTTGTTGGAAAATATTTTTATTCATTATCTGCAGTGATTTGTTGTGAATATGAAATATGCTTTTATTCAAATTATCTTTGCTTTATTTCTGAAGCTCTTATTGCTGTTTAGAAAAAATATGCTGGTTGTTGAATTTATTAAATTTAATGGTTATATGCATGAGTGTTTGAAGCCTGGCTTTTTGTTGTTGTTACTGCTTTTATTTTGGGCAACTGCCTAATTATCATTCAGATCCATTAACTTCCATTAAGTAAACTCAATTTTGTTTCCTATGCAACATAGATATTGTAACTTTAGTGTCTGTAATACTAATGCTAAACATTTTATATTAGCAAAGTCAACAAATAACCATAGGAAATAGAGATAATTGGATTTAAAAATGGCTTCCCTGGCAGAGCCAAGATGGCTGCATGAAAACAGCGTCTTACCGGAGCTCTCTCACAGGCTCTGTCAGATACCTATAAAAAAGTGAATCTGAGCAGATTTAAGAGAATTAGAAGCTGCTTGCAGTCTGAGTGGGGCAAATTTTCAAGCCAGCAGAGTCCAAAAGTACAACGGGATGGATCTGTAGGCTGGGAGAGCTCTTGGAGTGGGGAGATGCACAAGAACAGCACCAAAGCAGAAGCAGCTGCAGAAATCAATGAGCAACCCAGGCTGGGAGAAAGCTGGGCACCCAAAACCAGGGGAGATCCCCAGGCCTCCCAACACAGGATGGGAGTCTATAAAAGCAAAGACAGGCAGCAGCACAATGCCACTTGCCATGAGACATCAACTCCAGAGGTTTGCAGCCCAAATGTTTGAAACACATCTTCTTGAACTTCTGGGAGACATAATGTCCAGGTAAAGAGCTCTAATTCCTCCCAACGTGACAGAGAATTCCTCAGGAAAAAAAACGCTGGAATAGAAGAGACAGAAGTGGTGTTTCAGTGGCCAAGCCGTGGAAGTTCCTGAGTCCCAGAGGGGCAGAGCCAGCAGCGGTCAACACCAGGAGCCCAAATGTACCTTTGCACAGCCAGGGGAAGTGGCAGACTCCAGCACAGAAAGCCAACAACTGAGACCATTGCTGAAGAGCACCAGTGCTGGAGAGCTGCCCCAGGGGAAAAGGAGGCTTCAGGCAGCCAGACCCCTCCCCCACATCTTGGGAAACTGAAGGCTATAATACACAAATACAGTAACTAGACTCACAATCTCCAGACCAAGAAACCTGGGACAGAGAACCCTGGCCCCTAAAAGCAGAAATTCACTGTAAAGCCAGGAAAAAGCTAGTCAACATGAAAAAGAACACGAAAAAACCGAGAACCATTGATTCTTTTTATAGAGACATGCATGATCAAAATACCAATTTGGAAGAGGGTAGCATTGACACTATACCCACATTTGATACCTCAAAAGGGAATGTGAACTGGTCTCAAGCCCAAAAAACATTACTGGCAGAGCTAAAGGAGGATTTTAAAAACCAAATTAGGGAGGTAAAAGCAAAAATGGAATAAAAAAAAAAAAACACTGACAAAATCAAGTCCTTAAAAATAATATTGGTGAAATGGCTATGGAGATTCAGAATTTAAATAGAGAAAATAACAACCTGAGAGGTAAAATCAACCAATTGGAAAAAGATGCTCAAAAGCAAAATGAAGACAGCAACTCATTAAAAATTAGAATTGAGCAAGTGGAAGCTAATGATTCTATGAGGCGTCACGAAGTAGTAAGACAAAATGTAAAGAATGAAAAAAATATGAGAAAATGTGAAATATCTGATTGGAAAAACAACTGACCTGGAAAATATATCCAGGAGAGACAATTTAAGAATTTATGGTCTACCAGAAATCCATGATGAAAAAAAAAACCTTGACAGTATCTTTGAAGAAATATTCAAAGATCACTGCCCAGAGGTCCTAGAACCAGAGGGTAAAATAGTCATTGAAAGAATCCACCGATAACCTCCTGAAAGAGATTCAAAATTGAAAACACAAAGAAATATTATAGCCAAATGTCAGAATTACGTAGTCAAGGAGAGAGTACTGCAAGCAGCCAAAAAAACCAATTCAAATATAGTGGAACTATAATCAGGATCATGCTGGATCTTTCAGCTTCTACATTAAATGACAGAAGAAATTAAAATATGATAATCTGAAGGGCAAAGGAGGTGGGACTACAACCAAGGATCAACTACCCAGCAAAACAGCATAATTTTTCAGTCAAGGAGATGGACATTCAACAAAACAAGGGAATTCCAGACCTTCCTGGTGAAAAGGCCATAACTCAATGGAAAATTTGATCTGATCTTCAAATACAAAACTCAAGAGAGACATAAAAAGGTAAACAGGAGGAAAACTCCCACTAATTTTATTAATCAATAAGGGCAAATTATATACATCTTTATATAAGATTATATCATCTTATGTATGTTACATATATATACATATACATATATATATATATGTCAATCTTAAGAATGGTACAGTTATTATGACAATTGAAAGGGATATACATAGAATGTAGATGTCTTTAAAAGAATTACAGATATAAGGATAAAAAAAAACATAATTAAGAGATGTAAAGGGAAGGTTCTGGGAGAAGAGGTTAGGAGGTGGTAGAAAAGGGTAAATTACATCAAATGAAGAGGCACAAAAATACCTTATAGTAGAGGGAAAGAAGGGAAGGAGAAGAGCAGTGTTTGAGCTTTATTCTCATTGGATTTGGTTCAAGAAGGGAATAACATACCCTGATAAGTATAGAAATCTAACTTGCCCTACAGGCAATAGGATGGGAAAAGGGGAAAAAAGGGAGGGGGGTGGTCAGAAGGGAGGGAAGAAGTAGCAGGGGGAAAATGGTAAGATAAGAGAGGGGAATCAAGAGGGAGGCTAAACTGAGGAAGGCGGTGGTCAAAAGCAAAACTCTATTGAGGAGTGAAAGTGGAAAAGGAAAAATAAAAGCATAAACAGTAGGGAAATAGGAAGGAGAAAAAGACACAGACAGTAATCATAATTGTGAATGTGAATGGGATGAATTGTCCCATAAAACAGAATTGGATAGCAGAATGCATTAAAAGCCATAATCCTACAATATACTGTTTACAAGAAACACATTTGACACAGGGGGATACACACAGTGTACAGGTAAAAGACTGCAGTAAAATATACTGCACTTCAGCTAAAGTAAAAAAAAAAAAATCAGGAGAGCAATCCTAACCTCAGAAAAGCCAAAGTAAAGATAGATCTAATTAAAAGAGATAAGGAAGGACACTGCATCTTGCTAAAAGGCACCATAAACAATGAAGCAATATCATTATTTACCATATATGCATCAAGTGGTATAGCAGCCAAATTCCTAGAGGAGAAGTTGAGGGAGTTACAGGAAGGAATAGAGAGCAAAACTATAATAATGGGAGACCTCAACCTCACCCTCTC
Organism: Trichosurus vulpecula; assembly: GCF_011100635.1. Lineage (NCBI taxonomy): Eukaryota > Metazoa > Chordata > Mammalia > Diprotodontia > Phalangeridae > Trichosurus > Trichosurus vulpecula. The sequence goes on along the minus strand of NC_050575.1, from coordinate 221,730,990 downwards.
TGAACTTCATAAATCTAACTTCAAAATAAATAAGAAGATAAGAAGGTGAGCAGGATTTTAGAAAAGGCAGATATGACAGACCTCTGGAGAAAACTGAATGGGCATAAAAAGGGATATACTTTTTTCTCAGCGGTAACCTGGCATATAATCAAAAATTGACCATGTACAAGGTCTTAAAAATCTCATAATCCAGTGCAGAAAGGAAGAAGTAGTCAAAGCATACTTTTCAGATCACGACGCAATAAAAATCAGTTGTAATAATGAACCATGTAAAAATAAGCTAAAAAGTAATTGGAAACAAAATAATCTAATTCTAAATAATGAGTGGGCCAAAGAACAAATCAGAGAATAAATTAATAACTTCATTCAAGAAAATGACAATGATGACACAACATACCAAAATTTATGGGACACAGCAAGAGCAGTTCTTGGGGAAGTTTTTTTTTTTCTTTTTTTTTTATTAATTTAACATATTTAGTTTTCAGCACTGATTTTCACAAGACTTTGAATTACAAATTTTCTCCCCATTTCTACCCTCCCCCCACTCCAAGATGGCATATATTCTGGTTGCCCTGTTCCCCAGTCAGCCCTCCCCTCTGTCACCCCACTCCCTTCCCATCCCCTTTTCCCTTCCTTTCTTGTAGGGCAAGATAAATTTCTACGCCCCATTGCCTGGGTATCTTATTTTCTAGTTGCATGTAAAAACTTTTTTTTTTTGTTTTTGAAAATCTGTTTTTAAAACTTTGAGTTCCAAATTCTCTTCCCTCTTCCCTTCCCACCCACCCTCCCTAAGAAATCAAGCAATTCAACATAGGCCACATGTGTATCATTATGTATAACCCTTCCACAATACTCATGTTGTGAAAAACTTACTATATTTTGCTCCTTTCCAACCCATCCCCCTTTATTCAATTTTCTCCCTTGACCCTGTCCCCTTTCAAAAGTATTTGTTTTTGACTACCTCCACCCCCATCAGCCCTCCCTTGGGGAAGTTTTATATCTCTAAATGCTTACATGAATAAAATAGAGAAAAAGGAGATCAATGAATTGGGCATGCAACTGAAAAAGCTAGAAAAAGAACAAATTGAAAATCCCCAATTAAATACCAAATTAGAAGTACTGAAAATCAAAGGAGAGATTAATAAAATTGAAAGCAAGAAAACTATTGATTTAATAAATAAAACAAAGAGCTAGTTTTATGAAAAAACCAATAAAAATGATAAACTTTGGTCAATTTGATTAAAAAAAGAAAGAATGAAATCAAATTAGCAGTATCAAAAATGAAAGGGGTGAATTCCCCTCTAACAAAGAGGAAATTAAAACAATAATTAGTAATTATTTTGCCCAATTTTATGCCCATAAATTGGAAAACTTTAGGGATATGGATGAATATCTACAAAAATATAAATTGTCCAGGTTAACAGAAGAGGAAATAAAATTTCTAAATATCCCATCTCAGAAAAAGAAATTGAGCAAGCCATCAATGGACTCCCTAGGAAAAAATCTCCAGGGCCAGATGATTCTGCATGTGAAATTTATCAAACATTTAAAGAACAATTAATTCCTATACTAAATAGACTATTTGGGAAAATAGGTGAAGAAGAATTCCTACCAAATTCTTGTTTTGACACAAATATGGTACTAATGCCCAAACCAGGAAGAATCAAAACAGAGAAAGAAAATTATAGACCAACTTTCCTAATGAATATTGATGCAAAAATTTTAAATAAAATATTAACAAAAAGATTGCAGCAAATTATCACGAGAAAAATAAACTAAGACCAGTACGATTTATTCCAGGAATGCAAGGCTGGTTCAATATTAGGAAAACTATCAGCATAAATTATCATACCAACAATAAAACTAGCAGAAACGACATGATCATCTCAATAGATGCAGAAAAACCCTTTGACAAAATAAAACACCCATTCTTATTAAAAAACACTAGAAAGCATAGGGATAAATGGAGCCTTCCTTAAAATTATAAATAGCATCTACCTAAAACCATCAACAAGCAATATTTGTAATGGGGATAAGCTAGATGCATTCCCAATAAGATCAGGGGTGAAACAAGGATGTCCATTATCACCCCTACTATTCAATTTGGTACTAAAAATGTTAGCTGTAGCAGTAAGAGAAGAAAACTAAATTGAACGAATTAGAATAGGCAAAGAAGAAACTAAATTATCACTTTTAGCAGACAATATCATGATTTACTTAGAGAATCCTAGAGAATCATGTAAAAAACTACTGGAAATAATAAACAACTTTAACAAAATTGCAGGATATAAAATAAATCCACATAAGTCCTTGGCATTCATATACATTACTAACAAAACCCAACAGCAAGAGAGAAAGAGAAATTCCATTCAAGTTTACTGTAGATATTATAAAATATTTGGGAGTCTATCTGCCAAGACAAACCCAGGGCCTATATGAACATAATTATGAAACACTTTTTAACAAATGATGTCAGATCTAAATAAATGGAAAAATATCAATTGATCATGGTTAGGCCAATCTAATATAATAAAAATGACAATTTTACCTAAATTAATCTATCTATTCAGTGCCATACCCATTGAACTACCAAAAATTATTTTACAGAGCTGGATAAAAGAACAACAAAATTCATCTGGAAGAACAAGAGGTCTAGAATATCTAGGGTATTAATGAAAAGAAATGCTAGGGAAGGTGGCCTAACCATACCAGATATTAAACTATACTATAAAGCAGCAGTCATCAAAGCTACCTGGTACTGGATAAGAAACAGAGCCATGGATCCATGGAATAGGATAGGAGCACAAGATGCAGAAGTCAATGACTATAGTAACCTATGCTTTGATAAGACCAAGGAGGCCAGCTTCTGGGCTAAGTATTCAGTATTTCACAAAAACTGTTGTGAAAATTGGAAAATGGTAGGGTGGAAACTGGGCATAGACCAATGTCTTACACCATATACCAAAATAAAATCAAAATGGGTTCATGATTTAGGAATAAAGGCTGATACTATAAGCAATTTGGGAGAGCAAAGAATAGTCTACTTATCAGATTTATGGAAAAGAAAAAAATTCATGACCCAACAAGACATAGAGAGCATTACAAAATGCAAAATGGATAATTTTGATTATGTTAAATTGAAATGTTTTTGTATAAAAAGACAATGCCACAAAGATTAGGAGGGAAGCAGAAAATTGGGAGAAAGTCTTTACAACTAGTGTCTCTGATAAAGGCCTCATCTATAAAATATACAGGGAACTGAGCCAAATTTATAGGAATACAAATCATTCCCCAACTGAGAAAAGGTCAAAGGATATGAACAGGCAGTTTTCAGAGGAATAAATTAAAGATGTATATATATAGGCATGTGAAAAAATATTCAAAATCATTTCTTATCAGAGAAATGCAAATCTTAGATACTACATCTCTCCTGTCAGATTGGCCAAAATGACAAAACAGGAAAATGATAATGCTGGAGAGGATGTGGGAAAACTGGGACATTGTTACATTGCTGGTGGAGTTGTGAACTGATCCAGCCATTCTGGAGAGCAATTTGGAGCTATGCCCAAAGGAGTATAAAAATGTTCATATCCCCCTCTCGGTCTCTGTTCTCTGAGCCCAGCGGAGAAAGCCCTATCCAGAAACTCAACATGTCTGTTTCAAAGATCCATGCAAGAGAGATCTTCAACTCTCGCGGAAACCCCACTGTTGAAGTTGATCTCTACACTAAAAAAGTTCTCTTCCGAGCTGCTGTGCCCAGTGGGGCTTCTACCGATATCCATGAGGCCTTGGAGCTTCGAGACAATAATAAGACCAGCTGCATGGGGAAGGGTGTCTCCAAAGTGGTTGAGCACATCAATAAAACTATTGCCCCAACCCTAGTTAGCAAGAAAGTGAATGTTGTGGAGCAGGAGATGACCGACAAATTGATGATAGAGATGGACGGCACTGAAAATAAATCTAAATTGGGTGCAAATGCCACATTGGGAGTGTCTCTGGCTGTTTGTAAGGCCGGAGCTGCTGAGAAGGGTGTCTCCCTGTACTGCCATATTGCTGACCTTGCAGGCAATACTGAAGTCATCCTTCCAGTTCCAGCCTTCAGCGTGATGAACGGTGGCTCCCATGCTGGTAAAAAGCTGGCCATGTAGGAGTTCATGATCCTCCCTGTTGGAACGGCAAACTTTAAGGAGGCCATGAGCATTGGAGCTGAGGTCTACCACAACCTGAAGAGTGTGATTAAGCAGAAATATGGACAGGATGCCACCAATGTAGGGGATGAGGGTGGCTTTGCTCCTAACATCCTGGAGAATAAAGAAGCTCTGGACCTGCTAAAGTTTGCTATTAGTAAGGCTGGCTACACTGATAAGGTCGTAATTGGCATGGATGTTGCTACCTCAGAATTCTTCCGATCTGGGAAATATGACTTGGACTTCAAGTCTCCTGATGATCCCAGCAGTTACATCTCCGCTTCTGAGCTTGGGGACCTCTACAAGAGCTTCATCAAGGACTATCCCGTGGTGTCTATTGAAGATCCCTTTGATCAGGATGATTGGGGAGCTTGGAAGGATTTCACTGCTACTGCAGGCATCCAGGTGGTAGGGGATGATCTCACAGTGACCAAGCCCAAGCACATTGAAAAGGCTGTGAACGAGAAAGCCTGCAACTGCCTCCTCCTTAAAGTGAACCAGATTGGCTCTGTGACTGAATCTCTCCAGGCGTGCAAGCTGGCCTAGTCCAATGGCTGGGGAGTGATGGTTTCTCATCGTTTTGGGGAGACTGAAGATACCTTCATTGCAGACCTGGTGGTGGGCCTCTGCACTGGGGAGATCAAGACTGGTGCCCCCTGCCGATCTAGGTGTCTGACCAAGTATTACCAGCTTCTCAGAATTGAGGAAGAGCTGGGCAGCAAGGCTAAATTTGCTGGAAGGAACTTCAGAAACCCTCAGGCCAAGTAAGCTCTGTGGCCAGGAGGCCCATGAGCTCATAGGCACCAGTCACCTCTGTAGAAGTCTGCTCCTGCACTAAGAATGGGCAGCACCAAGTACTAGACCAGTTTTGTTTTGGGCACAGGGGCCTCTGCTGCTCGACTTCCCTCTCCCTTTCACCTTTCTGTGATGTTCTCACTGCTTTGTTAGAACTGTCTTACACCAGAGACGACCTGACATGTGGTTCTCTGTCAGAAAACCCTTATCATCTTGTGACTGGGATAGAATCACCTGGTCTCACCCCCAACCCTGCTGTTGATGTGTGGAGCCCTGTCCTTGTGATGCAGTCTCGATGAGCCCACAGGCCAGCTCCTTAGTGGCTTCTATGTGCAGAATAAAAGTATTCAGTAACCCACTGGAAAAAAAAAATGTTCATATCCTTTGACCCAGCAATATCACTTCTGGGGTTGTATCCCAAAGAGATTACACAAGTGGGAAAAGGACACATATGTATAAAAATATTTATAGCAGCTCTTTTTGTAGTAGCAAAGAATTGGAAATAGAGGAGATGTCCATCCATTGGGGAATGGCTGGACAAGTTGTAGTATATGAAGGTAATGGAATACTATTTGCTATAACAAATGGGGATGATACGGACTTCATAATAACCTGGAAAAACCTACACATAATAATGCTGAGGGAGCAGAGCAGAACCAGGAGAACATTATACACAACCACAGATATATGGATTCTGTGATGACTAACCCTGATAGACTTTGCTTTTCTCAGTAATTCAAGGTGAAAAGACAACTCCAAAGGACTCACAATGGAGAACACTATCTACATCCAGAGAAAGAACTATGGAGTCTGAATGCAGATTGAGGCACACTTTATGCTTGCTTTATTTTTCCTTTTGTTTTTGTTTTTGGGGTTTTTTTTGGTTCCGATTCTTCTTTCTCATATATATTCCATTTGTCATAATTTTCCTTTACAACTTGACTACTGTGTAAATAAGTTCAATGCAAAGTTATATGTAGAAGATATATCAGATTCCATGCCATTTTGTGGAGGGTAGGGGGAGGAGTGGGGGAAGAAAATCTGGAACTCAAAATTATGTAGAACTGAGTGTTGCAAATGAAAAATAAAAAATCTCAAAAATGGCTTTCCTTTCACAATTATATTATCAGTTCCACATTTGCATTGTTGATATGTCTATTATATCTTTTTTTTCATTTCTAAACACATTTTGTTCCTGGAAATATTATGGGAATATTGGTCCACATCTCTCGAAGAGCAGATGTTGACTGATTTATCTTTATTATTTTATCTAACAGGGCATCTGACTTTCACACAGCAGAGACCGAAGAGGGAAACGTGATTTTCATGTCATAATAATACAATAAATAAGAAAAGTTGTTTACTCCACAATGGATAAGAACCCTTGAAGTACGTAATTCATAAATCTTTGGCAAAATAATCTATGTTCCTTACTAGTCATTGTGAAGTGATCTTCTTGGTCTGTGGTTTGGAGTTATTGGCAAATCCATATAGGTAGCACTATTAATAAGACACACCCTTGACATTTTCTCTTTTCTAAAGTTACAATGGCTGTACACATGTTCGTCTACCACCACCCTTCCATACAACAAAATGACCTCAACTTAAGTAAATATCAGATGTCTTTTTGGAAAATTACAATAAATTCATCATCTGTAATAGTACACTGACCTACTGTGAAACATATCAACATGTTATCCCATTCAGTAAATTTAACCTTTGATATTCCAAACTCAGTGACATGTCTATTGAATATCAGAGGAAACGTAGGTTACTTATGTTGCCACAGTTGAATTAAAATAGAATATGGAGGGCAAATTTCCAGAATTTGTAGAGCCTGCCAGAAACAAAGACAACCTAAGGGAGGTCTGTGAAGATGTTGAATTAGATTTTGCAAACATCTAGCCTTTCTTTTAAAACTGTCCTTCTCTATCCTACCTCCATAACCTTCTCTTCTTCTATTATGTTCTCTGAGATCTTTTCCCCTTTTTCACCATGGAAAGGGATTTGACTAGCTTATGAAGAGTAAGCTGTAAGAAACTGAATCTCTTAGTACTCCTCAAAGTGTCTCAATTTTAAAAATAAGATTCTGAAGAGGCCAACCTTTTCCCCAAAGGAATAAATTACTAATGGTCCAATTCGGGCATCAGTAATAGATATAGCCTTAGGTAGAATGCATTTCAGAGCTCGTCAAATTATGCAATACTTCAAAAACCTTTGGATAACAGACCTTAGCAAAATGGGGATTTTAGTAATACTATATGAATTGCTTCCCAAATAGATCGGATGTGTTCCAGTCAGGGACAACTAACACTTTGTATTTGTATTTATACTTCATTTCTAATTGTACAAAGAAAAGTGTTGTTATTTTTTTTCCTTCCTATCTCTTGGTAAAGAAATGTAAAGTAAGCTTAAGGGGGAAATAACTGTAAGTAATATGAACTTTTCCTGGTACTCCATGGAATCATTCTAAGAGGATTCCTACTCTATCTAAAATTGGTCCTGCCTCTAAGTTTGCTTTATTTTGTATGTATTCCAAGGCATTCATTGAGGAAGAAAAATATGAATAAAATCCAAATATTCTCTGTCTTCAGTGTGCATGGGTCTGTATCCATATTACTTTAAAATCACTGTTGCATCTGAACAAATATACAAAAGAATTCTATTAAAATTACATCCATTTAAAGAATATTAACCTATTGATTGTTTATAGGAAGGGTATTGATGACAATTATAAGAATTTTATATAGAATATGAGCAATTTACAAGCTTGTTATAACCAAAGTATTGGAGATTATAGGAATGCCTATCAGTTGGGAAATTACTGACAAGTTGTGGTATATGATTGTGGAGGAATACTATTATGCTATGAGAAATGATGAGTGGGATAGAGCCAAAATGGCAGAATAGAACCGGCAGTTCAGTTAAACTTCCTCAACATTCCCTCCAAACAAATTTAAAATAATGCCTCAAATCAAATTTTCGAGAGGCAGAGCCAACAAAAGGTCAAGGCAAGATATATTTCTGGCCTTAGAAGGTGAGCAGAAGAGGTGCATGATGCTGGATAGACATCTTTCCAGGGTGCAAACTCATGATGGCAACAACAGTGACTACAGCAGCAATAGCAGCTCCAGGAGTTCTCATTCCAGAGATGCTAGGAGGGTGAGACAATAGGTCACACAGAATTACAGGAAATCCTTTGCTAACAGTGGATACAACTGGCAATGATTTGGTGACTTCATTGTCCATGCCCATACACAGTTCTGGGTCACTGTTGCCAGGTGAGGAGGAGTGCTTGTGATCAATCAAAAGGAATCAAAGGCCTTGGTCATACTTCCAAGGCAGACAGGAGTTATAGCAAGGAAGTTTCAGGAGAATAGGGGATGTGGTGACAGTTACAGGGCCAATAGGAGTGCCAGTCTTTGCAGCTATAGGTGAGCAGGTGCCCTTCCTGCTTAAAATCTGGAATGCACAACAGGGGAGCAATAACCACATTTCTCCTCAAACCACACCACTGTGGCAGCACAAAAAAAAATCCAGGACTATCTCCAGAAACAGCAGCACAAAATGTTTGGAACAATATTTTCCTAATCCAAAGTGAGCATAGCCCAACTTCAACATAACATGTAAAGTAAAGAAATAGGCTGAAGATATGAGCAATCAACAAACAAAAAGAACTTAACTATCAAAAAATACTAAGGTATTAGGAAAGAAAAAAACACAAATTCGGAAGATAATAATGCACAAACAGTTACAAGAAAAGCCTCAAAGAACAAGCCTAATTGGACACAAGCCCAAACAGAAATGCTGGAAGGTTAAAGAAAGAGAGTAGAGTGATAGAAGAAAAAATAGGAAAAGAAATGAGAGTGGTGCAAGAAAACTATGAACAAAAAATTAAGAGCTTGGTAAAAAAAAGTGGCACAAAAATTCTGAGGAAATCAACATTTTTTTGCCTAATTTTAAAAGAGGCACAAAAATTCACTCAAAAAAAGAACTGCTTAAAAAGCAGAATGCTCTAAATGGAAAAAAAAGTACAAAAGGTTGCTGAGGATAATCATTCCTTAAAAATTAGAATTGTGGCCTTAGGGCCATGAATAATTGAGCTGTGGCAGTTACCAGATTTCTCAACCCACAAATGGCAAAGGCCATGGAGCAGGTTAGTGGGAAAACCACTAGATCAGGTTAGAAAGCAGTCCATCCCAAGACCTGGGGGTGGTGGAGATAGCAGCAGCAGCAGGAAGCTCCTGTGGTGGCTTCCAGAGCTCCAGCATCAGCTGTTTCTAGAGTCCCTGGCTCACAAAGTGGGAGGAATGAAGGGGCAGATCAGAGTTGGAGTGCAGGGCTTGCTTTGCCCTAATTAGATTGGAGCAAGTGGAAGCTAATGACTTTATGAGAAATCAAGATATTATAAAACAGAACCAAAGGAATGAAAAAATGGAAGACAATGTGAAATATCTCATTGGAAAAAAACACTGACCTAGAGAATAGATCCAAGAGAGATAATTTAAAAATTATTGGACTACCTGAAAGCTGTGATCAAAAAAAGAGCCTAGATATTGTCTTTCAAGAAATTATCAAGGAAAATCGCCCTGATATTCTAGAGCCAGAGGGTAAAATAGAAATTGAAAGAATCCACTGATCACGTCTCGAAAAAGATCCCAAAAAGAAAATTCATAGGAATATCATCACCAAATTCCAGAATTCCCAGGTCAAGGAGAAAATATTGCAAGCAGCCAGAAAGAAACAATTTGAGTACTGCAGAAACACAATCAGGATAACGCAAGGTCTTAACAGCTTCTACATTAAGGGATCAAAGGGCTTGGAACGTGATATTCTGGAGGTCAAATGAACTAGGATTAAAACCAAGAATCACCTACCCAGCAAAGCTGAATATAATACTCCAAGGTAAAATATGATTTTCAATAAAATAGAGGACTTTTAAGCTTTCTCAGTGAAAAGACCAGAGCTGAACAGAAAATTTAACTTTCAAACACAAGAATCAAGAGAATTATGAAAAGTTAAACAAGAAAGAGAAATCATAAGGGACTTACTAAAGTTGAACTGTTTTCTTTACATTCCTACATGGAAAGATGATGTGTGTGATTCATTAGACCTTTCTCAGTATTAGGATACTTGAAGGGAATATACACATATACAGACAGAGGAGACAGAGTGAGTTGAATATGAAAGGATGATATCTAAAAAAATAAAATAAAATTAAGGGATGATAGAAGAATATGTTGAGAGAGGGAGAAATGGAGAGATAGAATAAGGTAAATTATCTTGCATAAAAGTGGCAAAAAAGCAGTTCTTTTGGAAGGGAAGAGGGGGCGGGGGAGGGGGGATGGGAGAATCTTGTTCTCATCAGATTTGACTTGAGGAGGGAATAACATACTCACTCAATTGGGTATCTAACCCTACAGAAAAGTAGCGGGGAGGAGATATAAAAGGTGGGGTGATAGAATTGAGGGCAGATAGGGGGAGGAGATAATCAAAAGCTAACATTTTTGAAAAGGGACAGGGTCAAGGGTGAAAACTGAATAAAGGGGGACAGGATAGGTTGGAGGGAAATAAAGTTAGTTGTTCACAACATGAGCATTGTGGAAGTGTTTTATGTAATGATACATGTGTGGCCTATGTTGAATTGTTTACCTTATTAGGGAGGGTGGGTGGGAAGGGAAGAGGAGAAAGAATTTAGAAGTCAAAGTTTTAAAATCAGGTGCTCAAAAGAATAGTTGTTTTTGCATGCAACTGAGAAAGAAGATATATAGGGAATGGGGCATAGAAATCTATCCTGCCTTTCAAGAAAGTAAGGGGAAAGGGTATGGGGGTGTGGGCATGGGATGAGAGAAGGCAGAGTTGCCTGGGGAACCAGAAAATTGGAGTATGTGCCATCTTGGAGTGGGGGGACGGTAGAAGTGAGGGGAAAATTTGTAACTCAAAATCTTGTGGAAATCAATATTGAAAATAAAATATTCAATAAATAATAAAAAATAGAATAAAAAGTAGAATTGTGCAAGTGGAAGCTAATTATTCCAGCAGATACCAAGAAACAATAAAACAAAGTCAAAATTTAAAAAAAAGAAGAAGCAAATGTGAAATATCACATCAGAAAACAACCAACTAGGAAAATAGTTCACCTCTCCCAGTCCTCCAGCTGACAGAGAGGGAAATTCAAACTTAAAAAGAAATTACAGTACTCAGTTGATATTCTGATTAAGCTCTAGCTAAAGAAAAAAAAAAGCAAGGGGAAAAACTTGTCCACTAAGACTCAAGAGAGGAATTTACCCTTTAGTCAAACCTCCTCTCTGAAGTTGCCAGAAAGAGGAACTTAGGTATTAAGCAGTTTCATAATCCTATAATTATTTTATTCTTACAAAGATATATATTTTTTCAAAATTATTTATTACTAAATGATAAAATCTTACCAATCTATGTATTCACTAAATCTATAGGCAACCAAACTTAAGAAAATATCTGTATTGTTTTGGCTTAGCAATTAGGGGTAGATTTTTCCCCTAAGGAAGATAACTTAATCCTACAATAAAATTAAAAATCAATCAAATTATTCAATACTAAATGATTTAAAAGTTAATACTTTTCAGTACCCACCATTATGGTTATCAGTGATGTTAAAATCTTTCTTGTGTGGGTCTTTTGTATTTTCTTTCCACCTCTTCTGTGTCTATTCATCACTTCCAGTTTATGTTCATAAGGCAAACTCTACATATAGACATTACCAGAGGGTCAATATATAAATCAGATGGATTTACAGATTATTGCCATATTTGTGTCATAAAAATAACTTGGTAGGACTCCTTCTTTGCTGATTTTTCCCAAATGGTCTAAAAGTATGGGAATTATTTGTTCTTTAAATGTTTGGTAGAATTTATTTATAAATCTATATGGCCCTGGAGATTTTTTCCTAGGGAGTTCATTGATGGCTTTTTCAATTTATTTTTCTGAGATGGGGACATTTAGGTACTTTACTTCCTCTTCTGTTAATCTGGACAAATTATTTTTTAAATATTCATCCATTGACCTAAAACAATCAGATTTATGGGTATACAATTGGGCAAAATAATTCCTATTTATTGTTTTAATTTCCTCTTCATTGGAGGTGAATTAACCCTTTTCCTTTTTTGATTCTGGTAATTTGGTTTTCTTCTTCCTTTTTTTCAACATCTTATAGCATATATCAAAATAAAGTAAAAATGGGTTCACAATTTTAAAATAAAAGCAGATGCTATAAGCAATTTGGGAGAGCAAGGAATAGTTTACGTGCCAGATGTATGGAGAAGGGAAGAGTGTATGACCAAACAAGATAGAGAGCATTACAAAATGCAAAATGGATGATTCTGATTACATGAAATTGAAAAGTTTTTATACAAACAATGTCAATGCAACAAAGTTTAAGAAGGAAGCAGAAAATCAGGAATGAATTTTTGCAACCAGTGTCTCTGATAAAGGACTCATCTCTAAAATATACAAGGAACTGAGTCAAATTTCTGGGAATACAAGCCATTCCCCAATTGCTAAATGGTCAAAGGATATGAACAGGCAGTTTTCAGAAGAAAAAAATTAAAGATATCTATAGGCGTATGAAAAAATTCTCTAAACCACTATTGATTAGAGAAATGCAAATCAAAACAACTCTTAGGTACCACATCTCCCCTGTCAGATTGGCTAACATAACAAAACAGGAAACGGATAAATGCTGGAGAAGATGTGGGAAAATAAGCGCACTGTTACATTGTTGGTGCAGTTGTGAACAAATCCAGCCATTCTGGAGAGCAATTTGGAACTATGCCCAAAGGGCAATAAAAATTGGCATACCCTTTGATCCAGCAATAACACTTATAGGGCTGTATCCCAAAGAGATCACACAGAAGTAGGAAAGGGACCCGTATGTACAAAAATATTTCTAGCAACTCTTTTTGTGGTAGCAAAGAATTGGAAATCAAGGGGATGCCCATCAATTGGGGAATGGCTAAACAAGTTGTGGTATATGAATGTAATGGAATACTATTGTGCTATAAGAAATGTGGAGGATATGGACTTCATAATAACCTGGGAAGCCCTACATAATATGATGCTGAGCAGAACCAGGAGAATATTTTACATGTTTACAGGCTCATGGTATCTGTGATGACTGCCTTTGATAAATTTGGCTCTTCTCAACAATACAAGGTTCTAATACATCTCCATAATATTCATAATAGAAAAAGCTATCCACATCCAGAGAAAGAATTATGGAGTCTGAATGCAGATTGAGGCAAACTATTTGCTATCTATTTTTTCTTCTTTGGTTTAGTTTCTTCTTTCTCATGATTCATTCCATTAGTTATAATTCTTCTTTACAACTTGACTATTGTGTAAATAAGTTTAATCTGAAGGTGTATGTAGAACCTATATCAGATTATATGCAATCTTTGAGGAGAGGGGGGAGGAGAAGGTGGGGGAAAATTTGGAACTCAAAAACTTGTGGAACTGAGTGTTGTAAACTAAAAATAAAAATATATTAAATAATACAAAGCTGCAGAGTCTGGAAAAACTAATATGTACATTATCCTTATCTGAAAATAAAAATCTCAGTCTTCATCTTTAAAAAAAAAGAAATCAGATTGATTATATATTTTGCAGCCAAAGCTAGAGAAGTTCTATACAGTCAGTTAAAACAAGGCCTTGAGCTGACTGTGGCTCAGATCAGGAGCTTCCTATTGAAAAATTTAGACTTAAATTGAAAAACTAAAGAAAAGTATTAGATTATATAGGTGTGGTGTGGCTCCATTTATACCAAAAACTTAGAACTAGGACTAAATGTGCCTTTCATACCTAGGTGTGTCTTTCTTTCCCAGTCTTAGTTCAAACTATAGGCCTCTTCAAATGAGCTTTGTAATTGCAAAATGGTACAACTGCACAGCAGAGATTCTTAAGGTGATCTCACTTTGACAGATAGTTTGTTAGGCACCATCCCAAATCATATGATATTTAACAGTTGTCCCATCCTAGAAACTCTCCATTGTGCTCCTGATATGGCCACATGCTAAATGTTGACAACAGTATGAATCTGGGTTAAGAAAGCCTGGGACAAGTAAAATAGTCAGATAACCTGCCCTGTACAATTGAATCATATTCAAAATATGTTTCCTAAGATTGCTGTCATTTCTCCTTTCTGTTGTAAAATTGAACTCATCAACCACAACTTTGTCACAAATTACTAAGCGATTAGTTGTCTTGACTTAATAGTAACCTATTGATCATTACTATTAAATCATTACAAGAAAGCTTTGTGCCTCAGTTTCTTCTATTTCAGATAGTTAATTCTAACATTACTGATCTAGGGCTACACAGCCTGGAGAATGAAATCAATTGGACCTTAGGATACATTGCTAACAATAAGGTTAGTGGAGGTGATGATATTCCAACTGAGCTAGGTAAAATCCTAAATGATGATGTTCTTATATTTAAAAAACTTAATTTAACTTATATGCAAAGATATTGTAGCAGTGAGATTCATTAGTTTAAGAAAGGAAATTATAGTTTATCTTCCCCTTATTTTAGAGGTATATGATGAAAGGAAGAAGCATGAACCTGAGCATAATAACATAACCTTCCTTCTAAAGAACAAGTCCTTTAATATCATATCTGTAGTTCACATTTGCAGTGACACTTGAGCCTAAAAATATAAAATCTGACAATGCTTGAATTTCTTCTCGTTCTGTTTTCCAGGAAGTGATGGGACCAATTGCCAGGATTAGTCTTGTTGTTGTTTTGTTTGTTTGTTTGTTTTATGATGTTAAGACTTAAGCCAGCTTCTATGCTTTCCTCTTTCACCCTCATCAAGAGGCTTCTTAATTCTTCACTTCTGCTATCATGGTGGTAACATCTGTACATCTAAAATTGTAGATATTTCTTACAGCAACCTTCCAGCTTTTGATTCACCCAGCCTGGCATTTCACAGGATGCTTTCTGCAAGTTAAATAAAGAAGGTAAGAGTAAAAATCTTGTTCTACTTCTTTCCCCATCTTAATCCTATCAGTTATTCCAGGTTCTGTTCTAACTATTGTTTCTTGGCCCATATACAGGTTCCTCAGGAGACAAGTAAGATGGTCTGGCACTCTTATTTTTTGAGGCCTTGCCACAACTGGATGTGATCCACAGAGTCAAAGGCTTCGGATTAGTCAATGAAGTAGAAACAGATTTTTAACTCCCTTTTTTTCCAAACTCTAGGAAATGTTGGCAATTTGGTCCTTAGTTACTCTGCCTCTTCAGAAAACAGCCTGCTATTCTGGGAATTCTTGGTTCACACAATGTTGAAGCCTAGCTTGCAGAATCTTAACTTTGCTGGTGTGTGAAATGAGTACAGCTATTTGGTAATTTGAGCATTCCTTGGGATAGCCCTTCTTTAGGATTGGCATGTAAACTGATCTCTTCCAATACAGTGGCCACTGTTGAGTTTTCCGGTTTTAAGTGCTTATTATATTCTTTGTTTTCTTAATTTATTTTTTGGTTTCCAACATTCACTTCCACAAGATTTTGAGTTCCAATTTTTTCCCAATCTCTCCCCTCCCTCTACCCCAGGGAGCATGCATTCTGATTACCCCTTCCCCCAGTCTGCTCTCCCTTCTATCACCCTCCCTTCTTTCATCCCCTTTGCTTCTCTTTTCCTGTAGGGCAAGAAATATTTCTATGCCCCATTGCCTGTATATCTTATTTCCCAGTTGCATGTAAAAAACAATTTTTAACATTCATTTTTAAAACTTTGCATTCCACATTCTCTCCGTTCCTCCCTCTCCACCCACTATCATTGAGAAGGCAAGCAACTCGATATAGGTTATACCTATGTAGTCATGCAAAACACTTCCATAATAGTGAAGGACTGTCAGAAGAGAGGGAAAACTGGAAAGGTGGTAAACAGAAGCAAGTACTATTGAGAAAGGAAAGAGTGAAAGGAGAGAAATGACAAACAGGAGGAAAAATAGGATGAAGGGAAATATGCAGGCGGTGATCATAACTGTGAATGTGAATGGGATGAACTCTCATAAAATACAAGTACATAGCAGAGTGGATCAAAATTCAGAATGCTCCAATATATTGTTTTCAAGAAACACCCTGGGAGAAGCAGGAGACACACAGAGTAAAGGTAAAAGGCTGGAACAGAATCTGCTATGCTTCAGTTGTAGGGGAAAAAAAAAGTGTTAGCAATCTTGATCTTAGACAAAACAAAAGCAAAAACAAACCTATTTAAAAGGGATAAAGGAAGGAAACTATATCTTGTGAAAAGGCACCATAGACAATGAGGTGATGTCAATAGTAAACATATGCACCAAGTGGCATAGCATTCAAATTATAAAAGGAGAAATTAAATGAGTTACAGGTTTGTGATCAAACAAAAATAGAGAGCATTACAAAATATAAAATAGATGATTTTCATTATATTAAATTAAAAAAAGTTTCACACAAACAAAATCAGTGCACCCAAGGTTAGAAGGAAAACAGAAAGCTAGGAAACAATCTTTACAGCAAGTTTCTCTGATAAATGCTTCGTTATTCAAATATATATAGAATTGAATAAAATGTATAAGAATACAAACCATTACCCCCAGTGATAAACGGTCAAAAGATATGAACAGACAATTTTCACATAAATCAGAGGTAACTACAGACATATGAAGAAGTACTCTAAATCATTGTGATCAGAGAAATGCCAATTAAAACAACTCACAGATATTGGATTGATGAATACAACAAAAAAGGAAAATGATAAATGTTGGAGAGGATGTGGGAAAGTCAGGACAACAAAACACTATTTCTGGATTATTGAACTGATCCAGCTGTTGTGGAGAGCAATTTGAAACTATGTTGTAACAGCAACCAGACTGTTCATACCCTTTTATCCAGCAATATCACTACTAGGTCTGTGTCCCAAAGAGATCATAAAAAGAGAAAATGACCTACATTGCAAAAATATTTATAACAATAATTTTCATGGTAGCAAAAGATTGAAAATTAAGTGGAGGATGATCAAGTCAGGAATGGCTGAACAAACTGTCTTCAACTAGAAAAGACTACAAGCCAAGACTAATGTAGGAGTATGGGTACAAGATTTTTTTCTTTGCATATGATTATGTATTCAATGCAGTCTCTGAAACTGAGATGCAACAAGGTATGGATCTATTCTCTGCTGTTTGTGCTAATTTTGGTGTAACAATACCAAAAAAATACAAGTGCTCCATAAGCCAGCACCTCACCATCCATATGTGGAACCATTGGTTACAGGAAATCCAGCAGTTTGAATATTGTGGATAAATTCATTTACCTTGGCAGTATACTTTCTAGGGATGTACATATTAATAAGGAGTTTGACACATGAATTTCCAGAGATAGCTCAACATTTGGAAGATTCTGAAGGAAAGTGTGGGAGGGAAGACGTATTAGCCTGACTACCAAACTGAAGGTCTACAGAGTCATTGTGCCAACTTCATTATTGTATCTCTGTGAAACCTGGACAGTATGCCAGCACCATGCCAAGAAACTGAATTGTTTCTATTTGAATTGCCTTAGGAAGATTTTGTAGATCACCTGGCAGGATAAGATATCAGACACTGAGGTCCTGTCTTGAACTAACCTGCCAAGCATTCAAACTCTCCTGCAGAGAGCACAACTCTGATGGGCTGGCCATGTTGTTCAAATGCCAAATCAACACTCACCAAAAAGACTATTTTATGGAGAACTCACACAAAGGAAATACTCACATGGTGAGAAAAAGCAATACAATGACATTCTTAAGGACTCCTTTAAGAATTTTAGAATTGATTATGTGACATTCAGGACATTGGCATAGGACTGCCCAGCATGGCATGCCCTCATCAGAAAAAGTGCTGTGTTCTATGAGCAAAGTATAATTTAAATAGCTCAAAAGAAACATTAGGTGAACAAATTTAGAGAATCCACCCCAAATGTTTACATGAACTATTTGGACCTGACCTGTGGTAGAGCATTCTAAGCTCATAAATGTCTGATTAGCCACAGTCAGACACACTGTAATTCGACTCTAACATAGTGATGTCATTTTGGTCTTTTTTGAGAAAGAAGGACAACCACCAACCATATGAATGTAATGAAATACTATTGTGCAACAAGAAATGAGGAACTGGCAGATTTCAGACAAACCGCAAAATCTTATGTGAACTGATGCAAAGTGAAACAAGCAGAACCAGGAAAATATTGTACACAGTATCAACAACATTGTGTGACTATCAACTCTGAATGACTCAGCTCTTCTCAGCAACACAATGATCCAAGACAAATACAAAGGACTAATGAAGGCAGATATCACTTTCACATAAATAACTGATGGAATCTGAATGCAGATTGAAGCATAGTATTTTTTTTCACTTACTATATTCTGTTTCGTACTTTTTCTTTTGACCTGTTTTTTTCTTTCAACACTGTGACTAATATGGAAATAAGTTTTACGTGATAGTACACATATAACCTATATCAAATTGCCTATTATTTTAGGAAAATGAGAGGGGAGAGAGGGAGAGGGAAAAATTAGAACTTGAAATCTAGTAAAAATGAATGCTAAAAATTGATTTGACATGTAATTGTAAAAAATAAAATACTATTTTAAAGCTATATTTGCATTATAGAAGAAATATGTAAGTATTCATTCCTTTTTGCATTATTGCAGTTTATAAAATATTAGAATTATTTGGTTTTTGAAGTTTGGTATAATTCACCTGTAAATCCATCTGTTTCCACGTCTTTTAATCCACTCCTCCCCAAAATCCTTTTTGAGAGTATATTTATAACTTATTCTATTTCTTTTTTCTATGATTTAGTTATTTAAATTCTCTATTCTATTTATACCTCAGTGGATCTGTAATCTCACCAATATGGTTATTCCATCCATCTGCCAAATTAACAACCTACCCATTTCTTGTAATAATACACAATTATTTTGATTATTGTTCTGTGCCACCAAAATGATCTGCCCATTTTGTTGGAAGCCTCTTTTTGCAAATAAGGAAAATGAACTCAAAGCTTTTCCATTGTGTTCTCTGGAAATCTTTCTACAGAATAACTAAATTTTCTTTTATCTTAAACTTTGTTTTTTTCAATCTTTCTGTCTACTAGTATTTTCTTGATCTCTGGCCTCCTGATAATTTTCCATTCTTTGTAATTTCATGTCTTTTGCTTCTTTGTCCTATCAGCACTGATTACACTTAGACTCATACCTTCTGACTCAGTGATCATGATGGGGAAGTAATTTTTCTTTGCCATTTCCAGACTTTCTTATCCTTGTAAATTATCCTTCTTTGGATTTCATTGAAATTTTTTAATCAATTCATATTCCAGTAGCTATTATTTACAGTCTTACTCTCTATACCTCAAGATATTCTCCATCCTTTCTCTACTAATTCTGGGTCTGGATCACAGATTGCCCCTTCTCCCTAATTTGAAGGAACAAAGATTTGCTTTCACATATCCTAAATTCTTAGTCCATTCAACTCCATTCTACCTCAAATTTATAAATTGATACTCATGTGCTTGATTTTGATATCTTCTGTAAGTGTTATACTTCAATGATTAAGGATTTTGAATTTATTTAATATAATCATTTTCTTTTATTTCCTTCACTTCACTTCTCCTAAATCTACTATTCGTATTTATCATGAGGTCCAATTCCTACATCCCTCAGCTCTCTCCAAAAGAGACATTCATGCTGTGGCTACATTTTCTTCCCTTACCAACTCTTTGGTTAACCAGTTAATTTTCACACTGTCTTTTAATCTTAAATTCCTTGTTCTTTATTATTTGGGCTACCACACCTTGTCAAACCCAAACCCAAACTGTGTAATAACCTCGCCCCCTTCACCATAAACCTTCTTTGATCTTAAAAGTTGCTGAGAAGAATTCAAAGAAATTAAAAGAAAATCATACTGACTGAGTTCACTACACATTTGTGCTAGATAATCTTAACTGGGCCTTCACTACTACAAAGTAATCTTAGTCTTATCTAACCAACACCTCATTTCTTTTAACATTATCCCAAACCTTTTCCCCCCATTTCTGCCCAATCCTTCCATGCAACTGTTCCATCTACCAAGTTCTCTGTTGAGAACCTTGTCCAACACTACACTAAATGAATTGAGGGCATTTGCAGAGGTTTCCTTCTCCTCTCCTCATGTCACTTCCCTTGGGGATTTTCCCTCACTAACTCTTCCTTCACTCTGGTCTGTGAAGATGATGGACTCTTTTTGTTTGTAGTGGACAATCACTCTGCATATGTGCTGTCTCCTATTTCCTCTGATTATTACCAGCAAATTGTTCCCAATATCACTCCTACTGTAGTATCTTTCTATCTACTGGATCATTTCCTATTACCTACCAAAACATAAAACTTGCCACCATCCTTACAAACCCTCACTAGGCTGTTGATTAGACAATTTCTTGTATCTATCCTCCCTTTAAGGAGTTTTACTACTTGAAAGTCTACTCAGTGTCTCATTTTTTTTCCTTCACCTATAAACCCACTGCAATATTGCTTTTGACCTCCTTCTTCAACTGAAATTTCTCTTTTAAAAGTTACCAGTGATCTCTTGATCACCAAATTTAATGTCCTTTTCCCAGTTCTAATACCCTTTGACTTCTCTGTATTCAATTAATCAGTATTTTACCTGGTTTACTGTTTTCTTTTCCTGAAAACACTTTCACCTTGGTTTTTGTGATACTTTTCTTTCTTAGCTCTCCTACTTATCTGAACAGGCCTCAGGCTTTTTTGTCTGTCTTCAGATATTTGGGAAATCCCTTAGCTTAAAAAGGCCAAGGTGTCACACTGCATCTAGCCCTATCACCAGTCATATTGAACCTATGTCTTGTCACTTGATTCTGTTGACTTTGGAGGAGAGAATGAGTTTTATGACTTTTGCAGCTCTGCCTCACTTAAATTCAATTCTCTTGCAAGTCAAAACATCACCCTCTTGATGTCATTGGTCCTTTTTGAGAAAGAATGATAAATATCAACATACCCACTAATCGTATGTGCCCCCCCCCCATTCTGTATCATTAAATCTCTTGTCTTTTTCCTTTATATGATAGCATTTAGTTATCACCTCCTATGGGTATTATTTTCACCTCTCTGCAGTTAGTTCCCCACATCTATACATCTAGCCCAGCTCTTTCCCTTTTCTGGAAGTCCTGAGCCACCAACTATGTCTTGGACACTGTGTTGTTCTGTAGGCATCTCAAATTCAACATATATAAAATAAAACTCATTTTCCCCAAATCCTTCCCTTCTCCTGAACATCTTTATTACTATCATAGATAATGTTAGCCTTGCTGCCACTCAGGTTTTCAATCTCAGGGTCATCAACCCTGCCCCCCCTCCCTTGCTTATTATACCGTTTAGTCAACTATCAGAATTTACTATTTCTTTTTCTCAAATCATTTTTTTTACATTCACCTTCTCTCTAATTGCATAATCACAACCCAGGTTCAGGCCTTTATCACCATTTTCCTGAACTATTTAAATAGAAGTCAAATTTATTTCCTTAATTTAAGTCTCTCCAGATATGTTTTACACTGCTGCCAAATATCTTTTTTAAAATGTAAGTCTGATGTCACCCTCCCTTACTCCCTGGCAGAAACATAATGTTCTTTGACATTTAGAGTTCTTTACAGCTTGGCTTTTTTGATTTTCCTAATTTTCCTCTCCACACATGCACTAAAGGATCTGGCCACCCTGCCATACTTGCCCTTCTTTAAACACACATTGGCTGTTTCTTGTACTTAGTTTTCCTTTCAGCTTCTGACTTTTAGAGTTCCTATATTTCTGTAAGTTTTAGTTCAAGATCCATGTCCTCCAAGAGGCTATGTATTACTATCATCACCCTCAAGTTATTTACGTCATTGCCTCTAACATTACCTTCCACTGCCTCTGTACTTGCCTTGTATGCTCTGATTTATATATGGACTTATGCATACACACACACACACACACACACACACACACACACACACATATATATATATATACACACATATACAGATAGATATAGATGTGTAAGTGCGTATATATGCATATGAATATATATATACATGCATACACACATACACATACATGTATACATATATATGGATGTATGTGTGTGTTTGTGTGTGTGTGTGTGTAGATTCCTTGAGCATAGGAATTGTTTTCACTTGTATAGCACAGTGATCAACACATTATAAACATGCAATATTTACTGATAATTGTTTTTCTTTCTCCAAAATACAAATCTTTTCTGTATTTTAGTTCCGTAGGAATGTTTGTTAAATCTTAGAATAGTCTATCCGATAACTAGCTTACTATTCCTAACTAACGGATGATTAAAGAACAGTTTTGAAAAGTTACCTGATCAAAGAATAGTTCACGTGAACTCTACAGTAAGAGTTTACAAGTTCATAGTTTCAGACAGCATGTCCATATATTAAGTTCTTTGAAAACTTAGATAAATAGCAGTGTTTAGTTTTAATCATTTTTCATCATTTTGACTTTGCTTGTTGAAAAAATCTAATTTTGACTTTATCATTAATCATCACTCCTATCCTTTCCATGTTTGTCTCCTGAAAGTTTCTGAAAATGAGGCATTGAATGAACAATAGTATCATTTTCCCATGGTTGTTATTAGAAACTTTTGGTATCTTTTCCTTATTAATAGTTTATATCTGATATATCTCCAGCTATCATTATTATATTTAGAATATTGTCTTTTCAGTTTACATACTTTGTTGTTTCCTATTGGAAGGTAGTGGCTACTTTTTTGCAGCTCCGTAATATAAGACAGCACATATTCTCTGTGCTTCAACTGATTTCCCCCCTCTATTTATATTTCCAAAGAACACTATGCTTATTTGATATCAGACTTCTACTGTGAAAGACATTGATTGCTATCACATAGTTTCTCAGCTTTTGTTGCCTCTGAGGTGGTCCCAGTACAGTTTCTGTGCTATAAGTGATTCTAATCAATGTTCTTGTTCTCTTTCAACAGTCTCACAAAGCTACATCACCCCAATCCCAATTCATTTTTACAATAGTTTTTTTATGAGTTCCTGGCAAGTAACTTACATGGAAGATATTTTATTGAACTGTCTCTTATTTACTTTCCAAGTTGGAGCATCTTTGTTGTCTTCTTTCTTTGAAGGGTGACACATTTTATTTGATCCCAAGAAGAAATGGTAGTATCTGAGTTTAAAAGTAAAAGAGCTATTGGAACAGTGAAATCATAGTGAACATTTTTTTATTTCAAATTCAGTTGCTTCTCATAGAGACACATGTGGTATGAAATATTTTTAAAAAATTCTCCATTACCACTATCATGGTGTTTTATAAAACTTTGTTAATTTGGGGCATACTTATTTAGAAATTATTAAAATTCCCAAAGGAAGCTTTCTGGTTTCGTAACAATGGCCTGTATTTAGGAGTAAGAAAACTTGAGTTATATTTATAACTCTGTATACAATGTTTGTTAGTTTGGTAAAAATAGCTTCATACGACTGGACTTCAGCTTCCTCATTGACAAAATGAAAGTACTGTAATACATGATCAGAAAGATATTTCAAACTCTAAAATTCAGTGATTAAAAATAATCTATTTCCCAATAGGGACAGAGAAGGAAAAGAATAGAAATTCTGGCTTCTGGATGTGCTATGTGAGGACAACAGTAATTCCTCATCAAAGTCCATCTTGCATAATGGCCTTGGCTATTCTTCATTGTAACAGAGCATTTGAATGTTTCCAAATGGTTAATATTTTTAATATCATGAACTCAAAAATGCAAGAAAATGAGCTGGATTTTTAATTTTTGGAAGAATATTGACATAGTCTCTTCCCATTCACAAATGGAGCTGTAAACTATAACAATAAAAAAAATAATAGCACATGCTTATATAGCACTTTGAGGTTCATGACATGTTTCACTTATGTTATTATATTTGATCCTGACATGTGAGATAGATGCTATTTTTACCCTCATATTACAGATCAGACAACTGATCTGAGGGTGGATGAATTTCTTGCCCAGAGTCAAACAGCTGGAAAGTATCTGAAGTAAGATTTGAGTCAGCTTCCTGACTTGAAGTCCAGGACTCTATACAATATGCCACAATGCCTCAAAGTAAGTAGTTTTTGCTTATGTATTTTTTCGAAAACATGAATAACATAATGTGATACTGAATCAAATATACTATACCTAATTTTGGAAAGGAGTGCACTGATACTCCATTGTACAATGTAACTTGAACCACTTCATATTATAACCTTCTTCTCTCCAGTGGAGAACATTCATTTGATTAAGGAATATTTAAATCTTAAGTTTTAGTTCAATAATTAAATGATCTCTGATTTTTGTACCTCCTTTTTCCTCTTTTTCTTTTTTGAAGCATATGAATGGTAGCATGGCCTCTGTTTCTTTAAGAGAGCTTTGATTTTAGGACAAAGTGATTGAAAAAGTTCAAGAAATATCATTACATATTTACAACTTGAATAAGTGGTGCCAAAGACCCAGGACCCAAGGGACTATAGAAACACTGATGCAACATGTGGAAGAATGGAGTGCCTAGCTAGAAGGCAAGTTTGATGTCCCCAGCACACAAGTAAGGTCAATGTTAAAGTAAGTGCCAGAAAAACAATTTGGGCTAGCACTGCTTCTCCTGGATTCTGATCACCAATGTCCCACTCTCTATACTCAACTTCTTCACAGTTACTATTGCTAACTCTATTTCCCTCCATCCTATTCCTCCCATTTATTCTATTCTCTCTCTCCCTTCACCCAGTCACTCATCAGAAGTATTTTGCTTCTGAATACAACCTCCCCCAATCTGCCCTCCCTTACGTTATCTCCCCGCCTTTTCTTATCCCCTCCCCCTCCTACTTTCCTGCAGGGTAAGATAAATTTCTATACCCAATTTTGTGTTTATGTTATTGTCTTTTTGAGCCAATCCATGTTCAACATTTTGCTGAGCCCCTGAGGTTAATGAAGTAGTAGATGGAGGTCTACCAAAGGTATTTATTCTAGCTATTCTAAATGATGGGGTTCAAATGTATGCACAGTTTGATAGACAACATATGAGAATTTGTAGGAATAAAATACTCTTTGTGTTGAAGTCAATTTGGGAGTGAGAGTTTCAAAATGTATAGAATCAGGTTCTTGTGTGACATTCCCTTAATTTTTTTTCTAATTTAATAGCCCATACATTAGCCCAACTCCTCTGACTTTAAAACCTTTCATCATTGATCTTAAATTAAAGGAATCTGAGAGAAGTCAAGTCACTGATGCAGGGTCATATAGCTAGTAAGTTTCTGAGGCTGAATTTGAACTGAAATCTTACTCATTTCTCCACCTAGCTGCCCATTTCTGTCCAGTATAATTCTTTCCTTTATTTTCTCTTAGTTAGTTGTACATTCTTCTTTAATATTATTAAATTGGGAATCTGTTAGTTAATGATTCATTTATTGTTACTTCCCTCTCCCCCAGAAAAGCTTCTATTTTGATATTTTAATTTAATGTTATCTTGCTTTGAATTGTTTTCTCTTTTTCTTCTCTATGATTTTTAGAATACATCTTCCTTTCTAGAGAATTCTATGTTTTACAGTTGGGTTTTTTTGTCTTTTTGATTTGGTACTTTTCTTTAATTTGAAAGTCATGGCTAATTCATTGATTGGTTTCTTCTCTCTTATGAAATATCAAAGAGATCCCTCCATCCCTTCCTCACCTTGAATAGCCCAGAGAATACTGCCCTGGGAAAAACCCTAAAGCAGGAGCAAGAAGTGGTGGTTCAGCATTCTTTTAGCTCGGGAGGCTGGGGAGATGGGCCCCTCTTGTGGTGGTGGAAGGAGACCAGTGCAAAAAGGGAGGTGTCCCAGCAGGCCCCACCTCAGCAGACCAGTGGGAGTTCTGCATGCCCAGGAGGGTAGAGCCCACAACCTACAACACCAGAATCCAAGGTGTACCTTCACATAGCTAGCGGAAGTGGCAGACACCAGAACAGACAACAGCTGAGAACACCCATGCTATAGTGGAGCTGTTGGGGAAGAGGGAACTTCGAGCAGCCAGACCACCCTTCCCCCACACCCAAAACTATGACTCTCAGGGGGAACTGAGAAAAACTTCACTGGGCCTCGATCTTTGGCACACCCCAGCCATCTTCAGCTCAAGAAAAGGTGAGCTGCAGCATTATATACCCCCTAGCTGCCAAAACCAAGGGCCACAGCACACAAAGCCAGTAACAATGCCCACAGTTCCCAGAACAAGAAGCTTGAGGCCAAGCCCCTTGTGCTCCAGAAGCTGATATTCACTTTAAAAGCCAGGAAAAAGACAAACACCATGAAGAAACAATCCAGAAAAAACAAAGACCATTGATTCTTACTATGGAGATAGGGAAGATCAAAATACCAATTCAGAAGAGGAGAACATTAACACTATACCCACATCTGAAACCTGAAAAGGAAATATGAACTGGTCTCAAGCCTAAAAATCATTCCTAGAAGAGCTCAAGGAGGATTTTAAAAGCCAAATTAGAGAGGTAAAAGAAAAAATGGGAAAAAACCAATGATCAGAACAAATATTGAAAAAGTAAAATTAGTGAAATGGTTGAGGAACTACAGAACCTAATTGGAGAAAATGACTCCTTCAAAAGTAAAACTGGCCAAACAGAAAAGGAGAGACAGAAGATAAATGAAGAAAACAATTCATTAAAAATTGGAATTGGGCAAGTAGAAGCTAATGAATCTATGAGGTATCAAGAATCAGTTAAACAAAATCTAAAGAATGAACAAATAGAAGAAAATGTAAAATATTTCATTGGAAAAACTGACCTGCAAAATAAATCCAGGAAAGACAAACTAAGAATTATTGGTCTACCAGAAAGTCATGATGAAAAAAGAGCCTGTACAGTAACTTCTATTAAATCATCATGATAAACTGCCCAGAGGTCCTAGAACCAGAGGGTTAAAAAGTCATCAAAAGAATCACCCAATCACCCCCTGAAAGAAATCCCAAATTGAAACCTTCAAGGAATATTGTAGCCTAATTCCAGAATTATCAGGCCAAGGAGAAAATACTGCAAGCAGCCAGAAAGAAACAATTCAAATATCATGGAACTATAGTCAGGATCACATGGGACCTTGCAGCTTCTACATTAAAATATCAAAGGAATTGGACTATGATATTCTGAAAGGCAAAACCGAGCATAATTTTTTTCAGGCAAAGAGGTGGACATTCAATGAAATAAGGGAATTTCAGACCTTCCTGATGAAAAGGCCACAATTCAATGGAATATTTTATCTTCAAATACAAAACTCAAGAGAGACATAAATAAGTAAGCATGGGAGGAAAAAAATCTTGTTATTCAATAAGGGCAAATTGTTTACACCCTTATATAGGATTACATTGTTTTATATACACACTATATATGTCTTAATTTTGAGAATGGTATAGGTATTATGACAATTAAAAGTGATATACATAGACAGAGGGAGTGAGTATAAATTAAGTGATGTGATGATAAAAAATAATTAAAGGGTACAAAGGGATTGTTCTAGGGGAAGAGGTAAGGAGGAGGTGGAGAAGGGTAAATTACATCCATGAAGAGGCGCAAAAACATTACAGTAGAGGGAAAGAAGGGAGACGAAGAGTAGTATTTGCATTTTGCTCTCATCAGGTTTGGTTCAAGGAGGGAATAACGTACTCTGATAAGGATAGAAATCCAATTTATCCTACAGACAGTAGGAGGGGAAAGAGAAAAGAAAGGGGGGGGGATGGGTAGAAGGGAGGGGAGAAGTAGTAAAGAAAAGGGTAAGATAAGGGAGGTGGGGTTAATAGGGAGAGAAAATTGAGGGAGCCGGTGGTCAAAAGCAAAACTGTTTTTGTGAGGGGAAGGGAGAAAGGAAAAATAAAAGAATAAAATTGTTGAGGGAATAGGATGGAGAAAAAGACAAAGATAGTAATCATAAATGTGAAGGTGAATGGGATGAAGTCTCCCATTAAATGGAGGCAGAGAGCAGAATGGATTAAAAAACATAATTCTGCAATGTGTTATTTGCAAGAAATACATTTGAAACAGGTGGATAGACACAGGGTAAAGGTAAAAGGCTGGAGTGAAATATATTATGCTTCAGCTGAAGTAAAAAAAAAAGAATCATGGTAGTAATACTAATGTCAGACAAAGCAAAGGCAAAGATAAATCAAATTAAAAGACATAAAGAGGTAAACTATATCCTACTAAAAGGCACCATAGACAATGAAGTAATATCATTACTTAACATATCTGCCCCAAGTGGTATAGTATTCAAATCCTTAGAGGAGAAGTTAAGGGAGTTAAAGGAAGAAATAAACACAAAACTATAATAGTGGGGGACCTCAACCTCTCTGTCTGTGACCTTGAAGAATCTAAACTCAAAATAAACAAGAAAGAAGTAAAGAAGGCGAAGAGAATTTTAGAAAATGCAGATATGATAGACCTTTGGAGAAAACTGAATGGGGATAGAAAGGAATATACCTTTTTCTCAGAAGTAAATGGTACATACACAAAAATTGACCATGTACTAGGGCATAAAAATCTCATGATCCAGTGCAGAAAGACAGAAGTAGTCAAAGCATCCTTTTCAGGTAATGATGCAATAAAAATTATTTGTAATAAAGGGCCATGGAAAGATAGACTAAAAATTAACTGGAAACTAAATAATCTAATCCTGAAGAATGAATGGGTCAAACAACAAATCATAGAAACAATCAGTAACTTCATTCAAGAGAACGAAAATAATCAGACAACATACCACAACTAATGGGATGGAGCAAAAGTAATTCTTAGGGGAAGATTTATATCTCTGAATGCTTACATGAATAAAATAAAGAAGTAGATCAATGAATTGGCCATGCAACTGAAAAAGCTAGAAAACAACAAATTGAAAATCTCTAATTAAATACCAGATTAGAAATACTGAAACCAAAGGAGAGATTAGTAAAACTGAATCCAAGAAAACTGTGGAACTAATAAAACTAAGAGCTGGTTTTATTAACATATCAATAAGATGGATAAACCTTTGGTCAATTTGATTAAAGAAAAAAGAAAGAAGAAAGCCTAATTACCAGTATCAAAAATGAAAATAGTGAATTCACCTCCAAAGAAGAAGAAATTAAAACAATAATTAGGAATGATTTTGCCCAATTGTATGCCCAGAAATTTAATAATCTTAGGGAAATGGATGAATATTTGCAAAAATATAAATTGCCCAGATTAACAGAAGAGCAAGTAAAATACTCAAATAAATCCATCTCAGAAAAAGATATTGAACAAACCATCAATGACATCTCCAGTCATTCAGTGCCATGAGGCCTGCTCTGCCCTGTCTGTTTTTGCCTGGTCTGTGCTGGGTGGGGAGGGGGCAGTATGCTGGGCTGTGCTCCTCTCCCAGCATGGTGGATAGACCCTTCCCGACAACCATCCAGGCCATCTTGGACAGGAGACTTGTTTCACTCAGTCATTTCGTGAGTTCTATAGCTCTAGAATTTGTTTAGAGTTAATTTTTAGAAGTGTTTTGAGGAATTTGTGTGAGAGCTCAAGCAAGTCCCTGCTTTTCTTCTGCCATCTTGGCTCTGCCCCCTTCCCAAAATTTTTATTTTTTATCAAATGATGAGTTCCTATCCCAAAAGCTAGAGCCTTTGGGTTTATCAAACACTAGATTACTATTGTCATTGACTACTCTGTTGTATGTATCTAATCTATTTCACTTATCCACTACTCTATTTCTTAGTACTCCTAGATTGTTTTGATGATTACTGGTTTATAATATAGTTTTATATCTGGTATTTTCAGACTATCTTCCTTAGTTGGTTTTTTTTCATTAATTCCCTTTATATTCTTGACCTTTTGTTCTTCCAGATGAATTTTGTTATTATTTTTCTAGCTCTATCAAATAAGATTTCCATGGGTTGATTGGTATGGCAATGAATAAGTAAATCAGTTTAGGTAAAATTGTTATTTTTATTATATTGCCACAGCCTACTCATGAGCAATTAATATTTTTCCCAATTATTTTGGTCTGACTGTATTTGTGTGAAAAGTTTTTGTAATTGTGTTCATATAATTCCTGAGTTTATCTTGACAGGTAGACTCCCAAGTATTTTATATTGCTTGCAGTTATTTTAAATGGCATTTCTCTTTCTTGTTCTGCTGGGCTTTGTTGGCAGTATATAGAAATGCTGTTGATTTGCTTGGGTTTATCTTGTATCCTGGAACTTTGCTAAACTGAAGCACATGGAATCTGCCAATTGAAGGTTGCCTATTTGCCTAGGGCTAATCAATTATGTTGTAGTTCTCATAGCTGGAATCTGCCTATTCTCCTGATCACACAGAGGCATGTCAAGTGTTGGAGGTGGGGGGTCCTGTTGCTGGTGTTTGGCTGCTCCACCACACTGGGGCTCAGGATCTATTGCTAGTTTGTTGAGTTGGGACTTGATGCTGACATACTGGCACATGCTCTGTTCTGGTCTGAGTATCTCCTTTGCCTGAGTTAGAAAGACCTTTCTTAGTGATCTTCCAAGTTACTTAGACTAAAAGATTGTTTCAACCACTTTTTGCTGGTTCTGCTGTTCCAGGATTTGTTTCAGGGTGCTATTTTATGCTTGTTTGCAGGTGAATATAGGAAAGTTAAAGTGATACACTGCTTACTCTGCCATCTTGTCTTCTGGAAGTCTCTAGTATTCTTGTATTGTTTTTGTTTTTGTTGTTGTTCTTGTTGTTCTGTTCAGTTTAGTTAAGGTTGCTAGAGACCTAGATGATTTTCAAAATATCACTAATTGATCTGTTTCAAGGTCATTTGTTATTAAGATTAGATAACTTACATTTTTTCTATTTTTTTCTTTCAACTTGTTCTAATACTTTTATTCTGATAAAGTCAGGGAGTTCTGATGTTTCCATCCTGTGTTTTAAGAGTCAATTATTCTTCTGGTCTAAGCTATTTGTTCTCTTTTCGTTTGTTTTCTTGTCAACATCAGTTCTACTTTATAATTTCCTTTTTTATGCTTTTCTTCATTTCTTCTAGCCATTCTTCTAATTCTTGTGACCAAGCAATTTTTTCTCTATTATTCGCCATTTAATTATTTTGGGGTTGATCTCTTCTACTAAGTTTAACTCTTGAGCTTTTCTTAACTTACAAGATTTCTTTATTATTTTGTGTATTCACTTTTTTCCCATATTTTCAGCCTTGGTCATTGGTTTGGAATGTTTTCCCTAAAGTAACTTACCTCTGGGAGTGTTCAAGGAGTTCTGCATATTAATGCTACTATTATTGCTATTGCTAATTCCCACTGCATAACTGGTATTAGTCTCACACTCTTTATCAGTCTCTGACTTCCTGTCTTAATTTCCTGGTGGTTCATTTTGAGTTCTGGCCTTAAATTGTTTTTTTTTTCTTCCATGAACTTCAATTGGGAGTTGGTTCCCTCACCTGATGTAAATATGAGAGTCCCCTAAGCACTGGAATTCAGGTGCCAAGTTGGTCTTATCTCCTGTTGTGATCCCTAATGATCTGAAAAGTACACAGTCAAGCTTTACTTTATTATTTAATGATGTATGGATTCTGGCTCTGGCCTTGCTTTTCTTCAAACTGGCTAGGGTTAGAGTTTGGCTTTAATTTGTGGAATACTAGCACTCAGGGTCTCTGGATGCCTATTTTCAGAGTATAAATTTTTTCAGATGCATTTGTGGGTACTCACATTGTCATCACTGGCACTTTCCTACACTCTTTCAGCTTCCTGACCATTTATCTGCACTTATGATCACTCCATATGAGCAATTTGTCTTCATACTTTAGAGCTCTACTTGATTTTGTTATCTTCCCTATTTACTTGTTCAGGTTTCTTACATGAGATCCCCACCTGCTTCTGACCATCTGTGTGCATATGTGTGCATGTGTGAGTGTGTGTATTTCTGGAATGGAGAAGCTTACATATATTTCTTTATGATTTTCTTCATTACTTTAGGGATTTCTTTTCAATTATTTGCTAGTTTTTAGATAAGAAAACTGAATCTTTCTATGATTCTTCATATTACCATACCACATTAATCAGAAACCCCATTCTATCCCTTTGTGTCTGGCAGTGTCTGGAAAATTGTTTAATTGAGTTTAACTGAAATTATAGACTTCAAGACACAACCACCTAGACATCCTTATCTTGCTTTCAAGTAGGATTATATGGCTCAACAGAAAATTATCAGAATTAATTACTGGAGATCACATAGAAGACCAAGATGGATGAAGAGGAAAATACAGTGGTCAGGAATCATTTGCATCTACCTTAGATATTTTACATAAAATGGACTTGAAAAGAATTAAGGACAAAGGAAAAAAAAAATATTATTTTCTGACCACAACTCAATATCAAAAAGAAGAAAATCTTTTTTGGTCTTCCTGGTCATTTATGATGTTTTTTAAAGTGCCTGCCTTCTTGTGTGATTTGGGACTCTTTATATACCTGGTGCTTAACAATGCAAAGAAAAATAAATTGAAACAAATTCTGGAGCAACACTCCATGACATATACAGAGAATAAGTGGAATGTGAGAGCCCTGAGGACATTGGAGTTGCAATTTAAAAATTTTATGTGTAAAATCTCCTTGGGAATTTTCTTACTTTTTACATCTCTGCATGTTTTCAATTTGCTACAGAAGTTTTGACTTGCTGCAATCCAATTGAACAGAGGATATATGAGACTTAAACTATATATATGGAGTTCATACCCAACTAGGAATTTATTTTGTTGGTAGAAGCTCAATTGATAGTATTCTTTGGGCTAGAGGTCATAAATTCAGAACAGAGGCCATAGTGGTACTTCAAACTCAATTCTTTTTTCTTTTCAATTTTATGCAGCTCTGAGTGAAAGGTGAAATTATTCTAAACTTAGGGTTCATACATGTTCCTGAATAGGAAATATCCTCCAGGGAATATCATGAACTATATTTTATTTTTGTTTTTGTTTTGTTCTTTATTGGAAATAATGAAATGTGAGGTACAATTTCATCAAAAAATGGTCCAAATAATTAAATTATATTTTGTTTTTTTAAATTTATACATTTTAAAAATACACTAAGCTCTCCATAAGATACTGATAATATTTTGTTTATATAAGTATGTATTTATCTATGTATGTATATATTTATGTATGTGTGTGTGTGTGTGTGTGTGTGTGTGTGTGTGTGTATAGTATGTAATGGAGGAGTTGAACTAGGTGATATCTATATTCATCCCAAAGTAGACAACATTGATAGCCTGGCAGATCAAAGAACTGTTGTTGAGATAGTATGTGTGAATTCCAGTCAACCACTTGACAATTTTTCTCCTAATCTTTTCTACAAGCATAATATGAGTACCTGAGGCCACCAACCTGGGGTACACATAATATGAGAAAGTTATCAAAAGGATAAAGGGAACACTTGGTAACAATAATATTCTATTAAAATATCTTAAAAGATAGTGAAAAAATTTATTACATATCTAAGTGAGTTTTTAATAAAATATTTAAAGTATCTTATATTCATGATAACCTCTAGAATTTATTCTTTTCATATTGAATAAGGTATATGGGAAATTTTACTGAAAACCAAGGAGTAAGAGAAATCAAAATAGTTTGTTTCAAATGGTTAAGAAATTGTTGAAGTTCCACTACTATTCATGTCTGCTTGAAGAAATAATACATGATCTTGCTATTCATTGATGCATACCCCAGAATTTATCTTGGGCATTTTGCTATCAAAAACATGGACTCATGTAATTCATGAAAGAAAATGCAGATGATACTAAACTAAAGTTAAAAACTTGGAACAAACCAATAGCTTTTACATAGAAAAGCAATATCCATCCTTCTAAGTCCATGGCTTTTCCCTCTGATCAAGGCAGTATGTGCTCTGATGGAAACAACACTCATTTAAAAAGGTAGAATGAGGCAAAGCAATGAAGATCATGCCCTCCTTGTGTCATGAAGGTATTCCAAAAAGGGAGGAATCCTCATGCTTTTATGAGCCTTTTGACTCATTTATATTTTTATTTTAACTAGTCTGAGTGATAGAAGGTGGATATCTGACAATAGTTTCTCAACTAATTTTGATGATTATGATTAAAGAAAGCATTAAAGAAAAAATGCTGTACTGAATATAGATTAAAAATCATATTTACAAAATTCTTTCTTCCAAAGTTCTTCTTTAGATAGTTGAAGTATAATTCACTTTATTAGGCATAAAATAATAATTACAGCAGTGGTGAGATAGATTTTCCTATAACTAATGATAAATGAAAGGTTATTAACTTGGGGAGTTGAAAGGAAAATGTTGATAAGTTTTGGACAATTCTCATATTGTTTCATTATAAGTACAGAAAGCACTGTGATAGCTGATTTGCAGAACAGGTTGGTTACTTGACAAGGAATTAGTTGAATTTTTGGCATATTGTTCTGCTATAGGGAATAATTCCTAGACAAAAAAAAGGAAAAACACACAAAAAAACAACAAAAAAGAAAACTTATTTGCATTCTAGCTATATTCACCCAAAGGGTTCCTAGCTTAAAACAGATAAGGTAATATGGGGAGGAGAGAAAAAAAATATATATATATTTCTGTACTGATGGTTGTTTTTGTCTACCTATAAGGACATACCTGTACTTTGCAGTAATAACAGAATCCATCTCAACCTGTCAGTTTTGGGGGGAAAAATGGTGTTCATATAAAGTTCATAGAACTAAAGACTTCCTGTCATAATACTTTATAGAAAGCACTGTCAAATATCCATGGGCCTTCAGTTTAAATGTCATTTAAAGTCAAAGGCAGGGATTTAGATGGTTTAAGCATGGTTTCATGACTTGGGATGTATTGAGCCTTTCAGGGAATTTATAGTTTTTAATAAAATGGATGTGCCTTGCCCATTCTTACTAATAAAAAAAGAAAAAATATTTATGTTCATTCATGTATGATTGGCTTTCACATAGAAAATGTGAAAAACATATAATTGACTTTCTGTAGTAGGAAAGATATATGTATATATATATATATATATATATATATATATATATATATATATATATATATAATATATATATATAAATATATATATATATATGTATGCATATAAACTCGCACAATAA
Source organism: Trichosurus vulpecula (assembly GCF_011100635.1). Taxonomy (NCBI): domain Eukaryota; kingdom Metazoa; phylum Chordata; class Mammalia; order Diprotodontia; family Phalangeridae; genus Trichosurus; species Trichosurus vulpecula. The sequence goes on along the minus strand of NC_050575.1, from coordinate 221,695,827 downwards.
TATTATCTTGGCTATACAAATCATTTCACTTGTAATTAACTTTGGAACTTTATAAATTCAAATCAATTACAACTGCCAACCTGTCAAACTATCAATTTAATTAGTAGGATTTCTATTTTTAGTTTGTGTCTCCAGAGACCAGAATAGTACCTAATACTTAGTAAGGGCTTAATAAATGTTGATTTAATTGAGACCTACTTAACATAATATTGAATTCAGCATAAGATGTATCTGTTGTGGTTACCCAAACATGAATTTAGTTAACAAAATATGAAAAGGACATTTATTCACTCATTGGGTTTTTTTTTTGGCTTTTTTAAAAATTAACTTATTTTCATTATTTATTTAATATTTTACGTTTAAACATTGATTTCCACAAGATTTTGAGTTAAAAATTTTCTCCCCATTTCTACCCCCTCCACTCCAAGATGGCATATATTCTGATTACCTAGTTCCCCAGTCAGCCCTCCCTTACATCACCCCACTCCCCCCATCCCCTTTCCCCTTACTTTCTTATAGGGCAGGACAGGTTTCTATGCTCTATTCTCTATATATCTTATTTCTCAGTTTTATGCAAAAACAACTTTTCTTTTAAGCATCTGATTTTAAAACTTTGAGTACCAAATTTTCTCCCATCTTCTCTTCACACCCACTCTCCCAAAGAAGGCAAGAAATTCAACATAGGCCACATATGTATCATTATGTAAAACACTTCCACAGTACTCATGTTGTGAAAGACTAAATATTTTTCCCTCAATCCAATTCTGTCTCCTTTTATTCAAGTTTCTGCCTTTACCCTGTCCATTTTCAAAAGTGTTTGCTATGGATTACATCCTCCCCCATCTGCTCTCCCTTCTATGATCCCTCTTTTTTATCCCCTTCCCCCTATTTTCCTTTGGGGTAAGATACCCAATTGAGTGTGTATGTCATTCCCTCCTCAAGTCAAATCCGATGAGAACAAGATTCTATCAATTCCCTTCATCTGCCCCCTCTTCTCTTCCAACAGAACTGATTTTTTTGGCAATTTGATAATTTACCCCATTCTATATTTCCCTTTCTTTCTCTCTCAATATATTCCTCTCTCACCCCTTAATTTGATTTTTTGAAGATATCATGCCTTCATATTCTACTCACCCTGTGCCCTCCCTCTCTATATATACATACATTCCCTTAAACTACCCTAATACTGAGAAAGATCTCATGAATTGCACACATCATCTTTTCATGTAGGAATGTAAACAAAACAGTTCGGCTTAGTAAGTCCCTTATGATTTCTCTTTCTTGTTTACCTTTTCATGCTTCTCTTGATTTTTCTGTTTGAAAGTCAAATTTTCTATTTAGCTCTGGTCTTTTCACTGAGAAAGCTTTAATGTCCTTTATTTTATTGAAAATCCATATTTTGCCTTGGAGCATTATACTCATTTTTGCTGGGTAGGTGATTCTTAGTTTTAATCTTAGCTCCTTTGACCTCTGGAATATCATATTCCAAGACCTTCAATCCCTTATGGTAGAAGCTGCTAGATTTTGTATTATCCTGATTATGTTTCCACAATACTCAAATTGTTTCTTTCTGGCTGCTTACAATATTTTCTCCTTGACCTGGGTGCTCTAGAATTTGGCAACAATATTCCTAGGAGTTTTCTTTTTAGGATCTTTTTTGAGAGGTGATTGGTGGATTCTTTCAATTTCTATTTTACCCTCTGGCTCTAGAATATCAGGGCAGTTTTCCTTGATAATTTCTTGAAAGATGATGTCCAGGCTCTTGCTTTGATCATGGCTTTCATGTACTCCAATAATTTTTAAATTATCTCTCTTGGATCTATTCTCCAGGTCGGTGGATTTTTCCAATGAGATGTCTCACATTGTCACAGTGACTACTGTGTCCACTGCCATGCCACTTCTGCCACCCCCAAGGCTGGGGCCAGACCACTCTCTAACCCAATTCAGTAGTTTTCCCACTAACCTGCTCCATGGTCTTTGCCATTTGTGGGTTGAGAAGTCTGGTAACTGCCACAGCTCAAGGATTCATTACCCTAAAGCTTGTTGCAGGCCAACTCCTGGTGTGGTCTGTCCTGGCATGGCCCATGTTGGGCTGCTCTCCGCTCCCAGAACCATGCAATAGACCCTTCTCATTGACCATCCAGCCTGTCCTGGGCTGGAGACCTGCTTCCTTCTGCTATTTCCTGGGTTCCTCAGTTCTAGAATTTGGTCAGAGCCATTTTTACAGGTGTTTGGAGGGACCTGGGGGAGAGCTTAAGCAAGTCCCTGCTTTCCAGCTTCCATCTGGGCTTCACCCCACCCCCACTCATTTGTTTTTAACAAGTTTTTTTTTTCCCATTACTTTTCTGTAATCTGTAGTATCCTTCCTCTTAGCGCTTTCAGACCTAAAAAATACAACAAAAATTTAAGAGGAAAAAAACAGTAGAAAAATCTAAATTTGTATATAATAACACCTGTGGTTCTCCTAACTCCATGAAGGAGTAGGTTAGGTTTGTTCTTTTCATCTCACTTCATTTGAGTCATGTTTGTTCTTTATAATTTTTTATACATTCACTTGTGACATTTTGGCATATGGTTATCTTTCCATTTGCCATATTGTAGTCATTTCAAAGAGGAAGTATTTAGTTTTATTTAACATTTTTAAGTTGTTTGTTTGAAATTTATCTATTTCTCCTCCAACTTTTAATATCTTCTATTTTGTGCTCATTTCCAATTTGAATATTTGTTGTCTTTTTAGTTTTTAAGGGAATATTAAATTAATTATCTTCTTTTATTTTGTTAATGTAGTTTTTCTCTTAAGATTACTTTAACTATATCTTAGAAATTTGATATGCTATTAAATCATTAACGTTTGTTTCACATAGTTATTCATTATTTTTCTGATTTTTTGTCTTTAACCTATGTTTTTTTAAGATTTCATAGTTGTGTCCATTTGGATCCGCTTTTTATTTGTTGTCTCTGAGACAATGACTTTTTTATTTTGTTACACTTTCTGCAAATTTAGATTTGTTTGCAATACATTTGTGCCCTGAAATTTCATCAATTTTTCTAAAAGTTCCATGTCACAGATAGATAGAAAGACAGATAGATAGGTAGCACGATAGCTAACTAGCTAGCTAGCTAAATAGATAGATAGATAGAGACATGAAATTGCATAATACTATTTGGAAGATACCATGAGTCTTATAATCTAGTTTCTCCAGCAATTTGTTCAGTTCCAAACTTTGCCTTTTTTATCTTTCTATTATTCTTATTCAAAATTAAGAAAGGCATATTGAAATCTCCTAATCAGTTTTGTTTTTCTATGTCTTCTTGTAGATCAGTTAATTTTCCTGTATAAATTAGGATACTAAAGCAGTTGGAATGTATAACTTTATTGTTCATACAGGCTTTTTGTCTTTGTTTCTTTTTAGCATAATGTAGTTTTCTTGTTTTTCCCTTTTGATTTTTTGAATATTTGTTTTCGCTGTGTCAGATAATATGATTACAACTCTATTTTTTTAATTCACTTGATGCATAGTATATTTTCTCCATTCTCTCAGTTTTGTGTGTTTTTAATGCATTTCCTGGGACTAATAGATAATAGGATTTTGTGTTCTTATCCAATCTGTTACACTTTTTTTCTTTAATGGATTTTTCATTTAAAATTCTGCATTAAGTTTATATTTTTTATATTTGTTTCTAATACTGAGTCTTTTTTCCAAGTTCTAATTTTTCTCTTTTTACTATGTTTCTCTGATTACTTTAGTTTAGTATATTTTTAAGGTGGCTATATTCCTATTAACTCTCTTTTTGTCATGTCAATCACCACTCCTGCTAATTTCTTCTTTCTGTTTGGTGTTTCAGTCATTAATCCCTTTGTCTTTCCTAATTTCATGTGGCTATTAAACTCCATCCCCCACAAAATCACACACTCTTTCTTCCTTCAGTAAATCCAATATATCCTTGCTCTTCCCTTTCAAACATTCCTGTTTATTAATTTCATTTTGGTTCTCCTTACCATGCAGGATTTTTTCCCTTATTATCCATCCTCTCTATCTGTCCACTAGAGACCTTTCTTCTCTCAGATTGAAAAGCACTATCACCACCACAAACACCAAAATTTCTATTGAACTTTCTTCCAGGCATTATGCTAAGTATTTTACAATTATCATTTCATTTAATCTTCACAACAATCTATGCAGTATGTTTCATTGCTATCCCTTTTAATAGGTGGGGAAAGAAAGTTAATCCCTTCTTATTCTAGTTTTCCTTAAGGAATCAGAATATGTGCATCATGTATTCTG